>NC_064639.1:514522969-515772969 GCF_023864345.2 Schistocerca serialis cubense
ATACGCTTATCCTATTCTTGTAGCGTAATGGTCGTAGCGTGGGATGACAATTGCAAATTATTGTATAAAGTGTCTACGTATTCTTCTGAAAAAGGTCAAGAACGTGTAACTCATGAACTGAGTAAATATTTACTAAACTCACATAAACTTGTCTCTAAAATATAGAACCATATTTTCATACCTTGAAGCTGAGGTATCTAGTACAATATCTGATTTGGCATCATCAGTAAACGTCGTACAAATGATCCTCGGAACATGCAGTTAAGGGGGAAGTCCCGCTTGAAAATTTTTAAAAAAGGTCGATGATTTTTTTCCTTAGAATGTTCTCTGGAACGTCTACTTTATTCTAGTGTTCATGTCAAGATCCACAGAAAGTCCGTTACCGAGTTACAAGGCAATTTGTGAAAAAGTGTCTCCTATAACCACTTACAACGGAGGAAAAAATCGACATTGGAGTTAACGTGACAGTCGTAATTTCAACGACGTCCTAAGAGGCATTGTGAAAATTAGAAAGTGCGCGAACTTGAGATCAGACGAGTCTGCTACAGCCTCTCCACTAATGCGACGAAAAGCGTATCGAGCGAAGAGAGCATCGGATTACAGAAGCTGGCAAAGGGGCGTGCAGCATCACTGCGGCCACAAAGAAGGTGGAGGAGGACCTTCTTTTGGGTCTAAAAGGATTGCTGTACGGTCCACGGATCGGTGACTAGAGGTATGTTTAACTTAGCTACAAAAAATATAACCCAAAACTTTAAACTCATTTTTCAGATTGGCAGGAAACGTAACTTGAGAGCGGTACATACTGTTTTGATGGGAATACAAACAAGTAAGTAAATGCGAAGAGTGTAGGTTAGAACACAGGGTTCGCTTCTTACCTGGTATATCACTAAGGCCACAATAACCTGTAACTGTACTTTGAGATTTTCATGTAAGCGCGTGTGGCCATAGTAGCAACAGGTAAACCACAATTCAAGGTGACAATGACCATTTGGTTTGCCGTTTTTGGATGTATATTCGTTTATAAAAGTCAACTTGTACGACGGGCCGAGATAACGGAGTACCACGGGGGTTACAGTAATTATCCATGATTTTGCTTTATACAAAGTATTTAGTATTGGATGCCGACATTCTGAACTGAATTCTCTGTCAGCGTACGCAGTCGTTTTGCTATGTCTTCAAAAATCTGTTGTCGGTGCCCGCTGTTGTATCGATTTTTTGGGCGAAGAAATTGACAATTGTTTCAGTAATGCACCGTTTTATTAGAACTTAAAGTTTTTGCAGTTATCTTATGCATCGCGGCATATTGAAAATTACTTATAGAACGTTATTTTGTTTCAGGTCCAATAGGAGGATTTCGAGAATTCCTGCCGATGGCCAATGTTCCGCATGCAAGGAGTCCTTCCACTTGCCGCAGCGGTTACAGGGAGCGTTTAATGTGGACACAAAAACTTTCTTAAAGATACAAATGCCAGGAGTGAAACTAAATCACCAAATTTAGGTTTACTTTTTATTTTAGGTGAAAAATCACGAAAATCAGCTATTTTCCAGGGAGTTTTAAGTTAACTAAAGATTTTGCTGCATCCAAAACCTTGGCTCTTCGCCAGCTATTCATTACCACTCTTGTGTCATGTATATGTCGTGTGGCACAAATGGAACTCTTGACCACTGCAAAATTTATATCCAGCTACACAATAGGCTGCTTGTAAGACCCAGGATTTTTCCTGGTGTAATTGGGTTTAAGTGTGTGATTAACATTCAGTTTCATTCGTTATTCGGATGTATTTGCTTCGTCACCGAGTCTTCCATCTGGAAGGAATTGACATTTTCAGAAGTCAGTAAAATGAGTAAATGTTTTCTGAGTGTTTTCGTGATGATGATTGTTTTTGTTTTGTGGTTGCTCGCGTTTTAACTGTCGGTGTGTTCTGATTACTGAGGACGTGTGTGGGAAACTGCTTAAAAACCACAGACAGACTGAACTGTGTTCCACACCAAGGGCTGGTTATCCGACACGGCGATTCGATTCGGGTCTGGTCCAACCACGTATCTCGCTAGGTAACACATTTCAGTTTAAGCCATACGAACAAGTTTTGTATGTACTAAACTTGATGGCGGAACAAAATACGCACTATTATGCCTGGTGAACATCCTGTTAAGTATCGAGAGCACTTCGCAGTGTCGTGGCGTGTACGCAGTTTCACGCGGGACGTCCGACACAACGAAGATTTTACTTTGTTTTCCGAATTTGACTAAGGTTTTCGCATGCCCTCGTCCACTGACAAAAGGCGTTTGCTCTCACGAGGCGAGGGAACCGTGCGGAGAAAGTGCCTCCTCCCAGACCAGGCTGTGTCCGTGTTGTTAGGTAAGCCACGCACTGGGCCCGTGCGGCACGGCTTACAGATTAGCGGCGCTTGTGTAACGCGCGCCTGTCGCCTCCCAGTGCCCTCGTCACTTGCTGCGGTCGAAGACCCCGCATACACCCACCGATCTGAACAGAGTATATATAATTGGGACAAGCGTATTGCTATTTGTTATAGAAAAGGGAGACAGTTGCAGTCATGTAACTTGTACTGTACATACCTTCAACACAGCAAGCGGTGCAGAGAGAGTGTCCCTTACTATCTGCACCTGCCCTGTTCACCTCTCCCCCAACCTCACCTACCTTGGCCTCACCATTGACCGTCAACTCACCTCAATCCCTCATCTCTGCTCCATCCAATCCAAAGCCCACAACTGCCTCCGACTCCTCAAACTCCTCTCTGGCCGGACATGGGGGTTGAACCCCTCGAGCATCTTCCACACCTACAAATCCTTAATCCGTCTCGTCCTCTGTTATTCCAGTCCCGCCTGGATAGCCCCCCCCCCCCCTTAAATTCTATAAGTCCCTCCAGATCTTCGAGCGCCATGCACTCTGCCTCGCCTTCCATATAGGTCTCCCGTTCCCACGCAGATCCTCTACGACCTGATTCCTTTCCCCCATCTGCTCCTATTCCTCGAACATATCTGCATACTCTACACCTCCACCACCTTGATCCCCCTCATCCCCTGGTTGCTCCTCTCCTCTCCAGCCCCAGCCCTCTGCCATGCCTTCACTGTTGTGTCTCCCCTACCCTACATCTCTACACCCTTCATCTCCTTTCTCAAGGTGGCTTCCGTCAACTCCCCCTCCTGGATGATGCCCTCTCTCCCTCCATTTATCCCTCCTATCAACTCTGATCCTCACCTCCCCCTCCTTTCCTCTGTCCTTTCCCCAGCCTTCCTCTTCCCCCCTTTCCATCCTGTTTTTTCCCCACCTACCCTCTCTCTGCCTCCCTCTCCCCCCCACCCCCACCCAAGCTCTTTTGCATTCCCCTTCTCTGCCTTTCCCCACTCCCTCTCGCATCTGCCCAGCCCCACTCCTCTTATGAGTCCTTGTCCTCCGTCGGCTCCTTCCCCTCTCTATCCACTTCGTTTTTCTTCTCCTTCCTTTTCTTTCCCATCATCTGTCCAGGTTCCCCCGTCTGCCCTCGGCTGTGGTGTGTCATATTTGTGCCCACTTTTTAGTGCAGTGTTCAAGTGAGTGTTCAGTGTCGTGCGTCCTTCCAAAGTGTTGCAAACAGAAATCATGCTGTCGCTGGGTGCGATTTTTATATCTCTTGCGAACAGAAACCAGACTGTAGCCATGTTTTTTAATTGTCTGTCTATTATTTTACCTGTCTGCTTCCTGTGTATTTTATTAGCATCACCAACCCTTTGTTTTATGTTTTAAGTTCCACAATTTTCTGCCATTTTACCATTTAAGTCAGAGATTTTATCGCCTGCTTTTATTATTTATTATCTTCATTTTTTTAAAACAAATTCTGTAGGCTGAAGAGTCACACACTAAGCTGCTGCCAGCCCTCCCCTTTCGGCGGGGAATCGAAACTCAATAAAGGAAAAAAAAAACAGAGAGAGTGCAGCATGCAAACGACAGATAACAGAAAATCGCTTGTAAGATATTTTACCTCGTGACGACATGTGTCCTCCAGTTTCACCGAGCCTTTATTCTGAATGAAGTACCAGGTGGTTATAATTGAAATGCAGCTACCCACAGAGGTCCAGTGTGGGCTGTAATTATCGTATACCAGTGAAACTTGGTACACATTCTAATGCGTTAATGTGGAACAGAATTAGTTCCAATTTTGAACACCAGTTGCAAATCTGGCTCTGCGAATGCAAAAAGACGTGTTGAAATGTAATGGATTAGGAATGTGACGTGGGCAGAAAGGGTCAAACAAGTGAGGAAAGCATAATGTTGATTTTACTATTAAATAGTACTTACCCAATTTCTTCAATGTGAACACTGGAGACAACGATGAGATGCTGCATTTGTAAAATGAAGTGATCAGGAGTTGCTCGCAGCAGTTCCCGTGGAACTGACTAACGTGTTCCTGTATACTGGCATTCACATTAGGTAGAGACCAAACGTGTCCCTGGTAAACGCGTTGTTTTAGATACCTCAGAGCCAAAAAGTCATATGGATTCGGATCAGGTGATCTTGTAGGCCATGCATCTGGAAAACCAATGGAGGTAACATGATCGTGGAGTGACACGAGGTGTTACTCCATCCTGCATGAAACAGTGTTTTCCACACAGTGGTTTGCACACAGTTGCGCTCTTTGAGAACAGGAATCGCATGCTGCACAGGAAGGTCTCGATAGCCTGCAGTCCTCACGGTACACTTGACACGCCCTCTGTTTGTATTCTGTACAAAGATCGGACCTAGAATAATAGTGCTTGTGAATCCACACCACCTAGTCCCATAAGGCGAGTGTAACGGTTCTTCGTGCACAACACACGGTTTATCAGTACCCAAAATTCGGCAGTTCTGTGTATTACTGCACCGCGTAGTGTAAAATTGCCTGGTCGCTCTACAGAATATTGCCCGGCTGCATGTCATCAACTTCGATCTGTGCCAGAAACCTAAGAGCAAATTCGGAACGTTGCTGCGGATCATGAGGATTCAGTTGCTACAGCGTCTGGATCATGTACGAGTGCCAGTGTAAATAAGACCACGACACTTTCCATATTGTTGACCATGGGATGGACAGTTCTCGTGACAATGAACGAGGACTAGCACTATATAACCGAGGGAGGTGCTGCATGGTCAGTTAGAGCAACAGAAGCCTCACCAATAACTTGCACCGGGATAGGACGCCTTCCTCTCCCAGGCGCCGCATCAAGCTCGCGCATGTTTTAAAATTTCATTATCATCTTCTTTAAATCATTTAATGACATCGAGCCTCTCCCCAGACCTTTCCATCAGCGATACTGTCTCAATGCAGCACTGTAATTGTTGCCGTACACATAGAACGGTTTCATTAACAGCACACATATCTCTTCTCGACAGCCATATTGTTCACTCACGGTATGGCTTGTCAAATCACATCGTGGATGTCATACCACAATCCAAACAGTGTACAGCGCTAGATTTGCACCTGGTGGCCAAAATTCGAATTAATTTTTTTTCAGCGTAAATCGGTTCCGCATTAACGCACTGGCATATCTACCAAGTTTCGCTGCCACGCGATAATTACAGCCCACTTTGGACCTGCGCTTTAATTATAACCACCAAGTACAGTAAGCTACCATGTGTCCACTGCTAATGACCGATTTATTATTTTAGGTTGCAGACGATTAACCATAATGCTTTATTCTCAGATTTTTTATTTTATTTTTTTTTTTTTTTAGTTTTTGATCCTCAGTCTGCCGACTGGTTTGAATCGGTCGATCACGATTTCCTATCTTGCGCCATAATACGAAATTTCTTTAATTAAATGTTGGATATACTGTAATTCCTGTCTGCCGCAACAGTTTTTGCCCTCTGCGCCTCCGTATAGTACCATAGAAGATCTTCCCTGTTACTTTAACGCATATCGAATGGAGCTATCCCTTTTTATAGTCAGTGTCTTCCATGAAATCACTTCTTCGCCAATTCTTTGAGTCTCCGTGGAAGACCAGTGCAGTCGCGGCCAAAACTTTGCGACTATTATATTTTTTAACTCACCCGGCTCTAAACGCAGAAAACATTTACGTTAACTGAGGACGTAAAGTCGTTATGTTCTGTCACACTTTGGTGTTTAGACACTGTACAAACAAGTAATGATAGCGAATATCCCCCTTTAATTATTAGAGTTAATGAACTTGTGAAATTAGGTACTTGTTTGCTACCTCTTAACTAAAGAAATACAACCCCTACGAGAGAGCATTTCTTGGTCTGCTGCGGTAATACATCTCTCTCTCTCTCTCTCTCTGTCTCTCTCTCTCTCTCTCTCTCTGCATACAGGCTACAGGACACGACGAGAGAGAAAACTACTACTTCTACATCTTTGTTGTAGCTTCTGCTTCTTCCTTTTCCCGTTTCACTACGGGGTCGGCATTGTTGTCTGGATTAGGCATTGCTAGTGGTTGTTACCCTGATGCCCTTCCTGACGCCTCCACTCCCCCCCTCCCCCTTCCCCATCCCCTCCCCCAGTCTCCCCGGAAGGGAACTACTATACCCCAAATGCGTCTAGAGTAAAATCTCATGTTGAAATGTGAGAATGTTTTATGGATGTTGGTATAGCATTTATCTGAGGCAGGTCTTGGGTACCAGCCCAGTATTCACCTAGTCGGATGTGGGAAACCGCCTAAAAACCAAAACCTTATGGAGGATGGCCAGCACACAGGCAGCTATCGCTAATCTGCGAGGTGTGTTCGATCTGGGGCAGGGTAGCCTTCTCGAATCCAATTTTACGCGCTCGTCTTTCAAGGCACGTCACTCTAAGATGTGTATGTATTTCATGTTAATATTTTTTATTGCTTTTTTTGTCATGTGATGAGGAACAAGTTGCAATATTAAATAACCAGAGGACCCGTAAGAAACTTTCGCACTTTTCTAGTTTTAAATGATGACAGTATTTAGAATAAATGTAGTCGTTGGGGTAATTGTGCTTGCGGGAATGCCGCCTTTCTCTCTGAGCAGGTGTTTGACATGCAGCCATCCTTCTGGAGCGACATTTCTCACTGACAGCTTCTAATGTTTTTTTCTAGAAATCCTAAACATGTCATTTATTGTTTTTGAAAGCAGTATTTACACCAGCCTGTTGTCGACGAAAGTTAATAATTAATAAGGAAGTACAGAACACAAAATAAAAGAAATAAAGAAATTTAATATACTGCTCATGACAATATTTGACTGTCATCAGTTGCTTGTAATTTCTTTCCATAGTAATATTTACATTTACCTGTTGTTGAAGAGAAGTTCAATGAGAAATACTGATACAAAATACAAAGAAGTAAGTAAATGCGAAATGTATAGGTTAGAACATAGAGTTCTCTTCTTACCTCATATATCACTAAGGCCACAACAACCATAACTGTATTTTGAGATTTTAATTGGTCTTCGAATTTTATGCAAGTGCTCTTGACCGTTGGCAACGGCCTTGCTGCAGTGGATACACCAGTTCCCGTCAGATCACCGAAGTTAAGGGCTGTCGGGCGTGGCCGGCAATTGGATGGGTGACCATACGGGCCGCCACGCACTGTTGCCATTTTTCGGGATGCTCTCAGCCCCGTGATGCCAATGGAGGAGCTACTCGACCGAACAGTAGCGGTTCCGGTCAAAGAAAACCATCATAACGACCGGGAAGCGGTGTGCTGACCACATGCCCCTCCTATCCGCATTCTCATCTGAGAATGACACGGCGGTCGGATGGTCCCGATGGGCCACTTGTGGCCTGAAGACGGAGTGCTCTTGACCGTAGTAGCAACAGGTACATCACAACTGAACGCGTCAATGACAAATTTGTTTGTCATTTCGGAAAGTATATTCGTTTGTAAAAATCAGTTTGTACGACGGGCAGAGATAATGGAATACCGCAGTGGTCACGGTTATCGTACATGATAAAATTGTATTTGTAATAAGGTAATATGAAAAGCGAATCTCTTATTTGTGAGTAATAAGTTATCTTCGTAAAATATAGGTATAAAACTGGGCATCCCCGATGCCCTTCTGGCTATGGTAGTTAAAAGTCTCCCTTATATTAAAATTTTTCAAAGCCTTTCTAATACTACATCATTCATCGCTGTGCGACTAGTACTTGTTGACAAAAATGGATTTCGACTTGAGAAATAATAGAGAGGATTTAAGCAAG
Source organism: Schistocerca serialis cubense (assembly GCF_023864345.2). Lineage (NCBI taxonomy): Eukaryota > Metazoa > Arthropoda > Insecta > Orthoptera > Acrididae > Schistocerca > Schistocerca serialis. The sequence goes on from NC_064639.1 coordinate 514,531,120, forward strand.
TAAACAAAGAATTGTGACTGGTGCCGGTATTTGATAAACCTGCTAATAAGTCACACATGGAAACCATCAAGGGATTCACAAGACTAATTTTCTTTGTACCTCATATTATTGAATTCATTTCGCTTTGTCGAACACAGTAGGCGGCCGTTGTTGTTCTGTTATCTGATCGTTTAGCATTAGTACACTACAAATTTGTAGAAGCATAAAGTTGCATATAATTGTTATCTGTTGACATACTCCTTGATTCTTCTTTTGCTACTGGTCTGTTATATCGATTACGACGACGAAATTTTTCACCCACCCGCTTCTTTACTGTTCTTTTCTTGGCCTTTGGTACTTTGTTTTCCTCTTCTTCTTCTTCTTCTTCTTCCATTTCAAGGAATGAGTGTTGGCCAATTCAAACACCAAAGGAATTTAACAGAACTGTTGCCTTTATCTCTCCACTGGCGGTCCTCTCTCCCATCTTCCTGTTTGGTTAAAATGTAATGCTTGCGATGACAGGCGCTGAGGCAGCATCCAGTTCATGTTGTCACATTATTTTTTCTCCTGGAGTCAAACTCCTTGTTGTTTTTTTAATGTCTAATCGCTGTCTTATATGTTTACTTCGCACGCTCTCTCTTAATGCTGTTTCCGTATTTGTATATCGTGTGTTGTGTAGTTATTGTGGTCTTCAGTCCGATGACTGGTTTGATGTAGTTCTCCATGCTACTCTACTCTGTGCAGGCCCCTTGATCGCTAAATAACTATTGCAACTTACGTCTTTCAGAATCTGCTTACAGTATTCATCTCCTGGTTTCCCTCTACGCTTTATACTCCCTGCACTTCTCTCCAGTACTACATTGGTAATCCTTTGATGTCTCAGAATGTGTCCTATCAACCGGTCCCTTCTAATCAGATTCTGCCACAAATTTCTTTTTTCCCCAATTCTGTTCAGTATCTGCTCATTGGACACGTGATTTACCCATCTAATCTTCAACATTCTTCTGTAGCAGCACTTTTCGAAAGCTTCTATTCTGTTCTCACCTAAACTGTTTATCATCCACGTTTCACACCCATACTGGTCTACACTCCATACAAGTACCTTCAGAAAAGGCTTCCTAACACTTAAATCTATATTCGATGTTAACAAATTTCTCTTCTTGAGATACGCTTTCCTTGCCACTGCCAGTATACATTTTATATCCTCTCCACTTAGGCCGTCATCAGTCATTTTGCTGCCCAAATAGCAAAACTCATCTACTACTTTCATAGTCTCGTTTTGCTAATCTCATTCTCTAAATATCACCTGATTTAATTTGACTACATTCCATTATCCTTGTTTTGCTTTTGTTGATGTTCATCTTATATACTCCTTTCAAGACACTGTTCATCTACATCTACATCTACATCTATACTCCGCGAGCCACCTTACGGTGTGTGGCGGAGGGTACTTATTGTACCACTATCTGATCCCCCCTTCCCTGTTCCATTCACGAATTGTACGTGGGAAGAACGACTGCTTGTAAGTCTCCGTATTTGCTCTAATTTCTCGGATCTTTTCGTTGTGATCATTACGCGAGATATATGTGGGCGGTAGTAATATGTTGCCCATCTCTTCCCGGAATGTGCTCTCTCGTAATTTCGATAATAAACCTCTCCGTATTGCGTAACGCCTTTCTTGAAGTGTCCGCCACTGGAGCTTGTTCAGCATCTCCGTAACGCTCTCGCGCTGACTAAATGTCCCCATGACGAATCGCGCTGCTTTTCGCTGGATCATGTCTATCTCTTCTATTAATCCAACCTGGTAAGGGTCCCATACTGATGAGCAATACTCAAGAATCGGACGAACAAGCGTTTTGTAAGCTACTTCTTTCGTCGATGAGTCACATTTTCTTAGAATTCTTCCTATGAATCTCAACCTGGCGCCTGCTTTTCCCACTATTTGTTTTATGTGATCATTCCACTTCAGATCGCTCCGGATAGTAACTCCTAAGTATTTTACGGTCGTTACCGCTTCCAATGATTTACCACCTATGGCATAATCGTACTGGAATGGATTTCTGCCCCTATGTATGCGCATTATATTACATTTATCTACGTTTAGGGAAAGCTGCCAGCTGTCGCACCATGCATTAATCCTCTGCAGGTCCTCCTGGAGTACGTACGAGTCTTCTGATGTTGCTACTTTCTTGTAGACAACCGTGTCATCTGCAAATAGCCTCACGGAGCTACCGATGTTGTCAACTAAGTCATTTATGTATATTGTAAACAATAAAGGTCCTATCACGCTTCCCTGCGGTACTCCCGAAATTACCTCTACATCTGCAGATTTTGAACCGTTAAGAATGACATGTTGTGTTCTTTCTTCTAGGAAATCCTGAATCCAATCACAAAACTGGTCCGATATTCCGTAAGCTCGTATTTTTTTCACTAAACGTAAGTGCGGAACCGTATCAAATGCCTTCCTGAAGTCCAGGAATACGGCATCAATCTGCTCGCCAGTGTCTACGGCACTGTGAATTTCTTGGGCAAATAGGGCGAGCTGAGTTTCACATGATCTCTGTTTGCGGAATCCATGTTGGTTATGATGAAGGAGATTTGTATTATCTAAGAACGTCATAATACGAGAACACAAAACATGTTCCATTATTCTACAACAGATTGACGTAAGCGAAATAGGCCTATAATTATTCGCATCTGATTTATGACCCTTCTTGAAAATGGGAACGACCTGCGCTTTCTTCCAGTCGCTAGGTACTTTACGTTCTTCCAGCGATCTACGATAAATTGCTGATAGAAAGGGGGCAAGTTCTTTAGCATAATCACTGTAGAAAATTAAGGGTATCTCGTCTGGTCCGGATGCTTTTCCGCTACTAAGTGATAGCAGTTGTTTTTCAATTCCGATATCGTTTATTTCAATATTTTCCATTTTGGCGTCCGTGCGACGGCTGAAGTCAGGGACCGTGTTACGATTTTCCGCAGTGAAACAGTTTCGGAACACTGAATTCAGTATTTCTGCCTTTCTTCGGTCGTCCTCTGTTTCGGTGCCATCGTGGTCAACGAGTGACTGAATAGGGGATTTAGATCCGCTTACCGATTTTACATATGACCAAAACTTTTTAGGGTTCTTGTTTAGATTGTTTGCCAATGTTTTATGTTCGAATTCGTTGAATGCTTCTCTCATTGCTCTCTTTACGCTCTTTTTCGCTTCGTTCAGCTTTTCCTTATCAGCTATGATTCGACTACTCTTAAACCTATGATGAAGCTTTCTTTGTTTCCGTAGTACCTTTCGTACATGATTGTTATACCACGGTGGATCTTTCCCCTCGCTTTGGACCTTAGTCGGTACGAACTTATCTAAGGCGTACTGGACGATGTTTCTGAATTTTTTCCATTTTTGTTCCACATCCTCTTCCTCAGAAATGAACGTTTGATGGTGGTCACTCAGATATTCTGCGATTTGTGCCCTATCACTCTTGTTAAGCAAATATATTTTCCTTCCTTTCTTGGCATTTCTTATTACACTTGTAGTCATTGATGCAACCACTGACTTATGATCACTGATACCCTCTTCTACATTCACGGAGTCGAAAAGTTCCGGTCTATTTGTTGCTATGAGGTCTAAAACGTTAGCTTCACGAGTTGGTTCTCTAACTCTCTGCTCGAAGTAATTCTCGGACAAGGCAGTCAGGATAATGTCACAAGAGTCTCTGTCCCTGGCTCCAGTTCTGATTGTGTGACTATCCCATTCTATACCTGGTAGATTGAAGTCTCCCCCTATTACAATAGTATGATCACGAAACTTCTTCACGACGTTCTGCAGGTTCTCTCTGAGGCGCTCAACTACTACGGTTGCTGATGCAGGTGGTCTATAGAAGCATCCGACTATCATATCTGACCCACCTTTGATACTTAACTTAACCCAGATTATTTCACATTCGCATTCGCTAATAACTTCACTGGATATTATTGAATTCTTTACTGCTATAAATACTCCTCCACCATTGGCGTTTATCCTATCCTTGCGGTATATATTCCATTCTGTGTCTAGGATTTCGTTACTGTTCACTTCCGGTTTTAACCAACTTTCCGTTCCTAATACTATATGCGCACTATTTCCTTCAATAAGAGATACTAATTCAGGAACCTTGCCCTGGATACTCCTGCAGTTTACCAATATTACGTTAAATTTTCCTGTTTTTGGTCTCTGAGGACGGACGTTCTTTATCAACGATGATAGTCCTCTCTGGTAAGCCGTCAGGTATTTTATCGTTTCGCCCAAGGGGGGGGTCCCTCTAACCTAAAAAACCCCCGTGTGCACGCCACACGTACTCTGCTACCCTAGTAGCTGCTTCCGGTGTGTAGTGCACGCCTGACCTGTCTAGGGGGGCCCTACAGTTCTCCACCCAATAACGGAGGTCGATGAATTTGCAACCATTATAGTCGCAGAGTCGTCTGAGCCTCTGGTTTAGACCCTCCACACGGCTCCAAACCAGAGGACCGCGATCGACTCTGGGCACTATGCTGCAGATATTAAGCTCAGCTTGCACTCCGCGTGCGATGCTGGTTGTCTTCACCAAATCAGCCAGCCGCCGGAAGGAACCAAGGATGGCCTCAGAACCCAAGCGGCAGGCGTCATTCGTTCCGACATGTGCTACTATCTGCAGCCGGTCACACCCAGTGCGTTCAATAGCTGCCGGAAGGGCCTCCTCCACATTACGGACGAGACCCCCCGGCAAGCACACCGAGTGCACACTGGCATTCTTCCCCGACCTACCCGCTATTTTCCTGAGGGGCTCCATAACCCGCCTAACGTTGGAGCTCCCTATAACTAATAGGCCCGCCCTCTGTGACTGTCGGGACCTTGCCGGAGAATCGGCCACTGGCCCAACAGGCGAGGCATCCTGTGGTGGCTCGGAAACGATGTCATCACCACTAGGAAGCACCCCGTACCTGTTGGAAAGGGGTAAGGCAGCTGCCACGCGGCCAGATCCCACCTTCGCCTTTCGGCCAGGCACGCGCGAGCCCACCACTGTCCGCCATTCACCCTGGAGTGATGGCTGACCGGTAAGATGCTCACTGCCGGAAGACGCAGCGACATCAGGGGTTTCATGTGATTCCAAGGCCACCCAAGTAGGCATAGGTCTCACCACAGTTGCCCCAACGCCACTACGAGCCGACGCCTGCGCCTCGAGCTCGATGAGCCTAACAGACAAAGCCTCCACCTGCCCCCGAAGAGTGGCCAATTCTCCTTGCGTCCGCTCACAACAACCACAGTTCCTACACATGACTATGTTTACCCTACTCTATACGGTGACAAATTCCCAAGATAATCTTCTGATGAGCTACTCTGATAATCAAGAAACACTCACTGAAATACGAGACGCGAAAACTACGCTAGGTTTTCCCAGAAAAACTATTTAAAAGCTAAGCGCAGCAAATAAGTACAAAAACGCTTTATACAAACAGTACTCGCTGCTGCTGGTGCTCTCGCTCTGGCTGTCACAAGACAACTGCTGATTCAAGTGACTAGTGGCTAACGGCCGCGAAACAAACAAAAGACGGTTTTAGGGCGCTTTCTGTTCTAAACGATCAAGAAAACACTAAGAAATCTAACACGAAAACTACGTAAAGTTTTATCAAGAACTGTTAGTTACTATGCAGAGCAGATAAACACAAATAGAATCCCTTCCTTAGTGGAAGGTCGTAAACAAAATGCAAAATAAACGCTTTATACAAACAGTACTCGCTGCTGCTGGTGCTCTCGCTCTGGCTGTCACAAGACAGCGTTCAACTGCTCTTCCAAGTCCTTTGCTGTCTCTTTAGATTTTCAGATCGACAGAAACAATCCATAAATCGTCACCAACAGTTAGAATTAATAATCTTGAGGTATACGTACATATAGCTCCCGCTTCAGGTGACAATTTTGGACGTTACATTCTTAGTGAAGCTGTTTTCTTATTTTTGTTTCATATTTAATTCCTGTCATCCTGTGCTGTCACCGCACTATACTCTTTCATCAGCCGGAGTGTTTTAAACACTTGAAAGAAGTTTTGGGTTTTAAAAAAGTTTAATGTTTTGATTAAGTGACAACCAACGGAAGCAAAGTAATTGAAAAAACACATTTTTAACCATCAGCTGTTTATTTTAAAACCCGTATGTCTACCAGTGTCGGTCATGGGCCATCTTCACAGGATGTTTGTCAACATCGAAACTGAAAACGTATTATGTATAGAAAATAATGTAACCTAATAAGAATATGGTATAACATACATATTTGTACTTACAAGGGAAAAACAAATAAGGTAAAAGCATGTTTCATGTTCCTCTTGAGGCTCATACAATCTCAAAGCTATCATAGTCAGACTCCACAATCAATAGTCAAATACAGCAGTTACAGTAGTAACGAATACGCTTCACAGTGATTAATGTCAGAGGGACGAAGAATGATGGAGGAACATATACACAGCAAACAAGCAAGGACAATCGTCTATGGTAATGCCTGTGATACATCTGGTGCCAGGATTAGCGTGACTTCGTATTAATTGCAAAGAACTAAGCAGAATATTTCTACTGACCTTCTTTGGTAAGATAAGTAGTGATAGAGAAAGACATATGTGTTGACATTACAACAAAACAAGAAATGAAAAACCATCGTAACAGTGGATGCTAATAACCCAACAAGTATAACTATACATAAATCATATCCGAGGTGTAAAATAATTAATAATGAAGTAACAGTGAAACACATAATACAAATACATACGGTACTAGGTAGTGGCTGAGCCATGATAAACAAACCTTACACAATACACATGGGCAGGTTATTGTTGTTGTTGTTGTTGTTGTTGTGGTCTTCAGTCCTGAGACTGGTTTGATGCAGCTCTCCATGCTACTCTATCCTGTGCAAGCTTCTTCATCTCCCAGTACCTACTGCAACCTACATCCTTCTGAATCTGCTTAGTGTATTCATCTCTTGGTCTCTCTCTACGATTTTTACCCTCCACGCTGCCCTCCAATGCTAAATTTGTGATCCCTTGATGCCTCAAAAAATGTCCTACCAACTGATCCCTTCTTCTAATCAAGTTGTGCCACAAACGTCTCTTCTCTCCAATCCTATTCAATACCTCCTCATTAGTTAAGTGATCTACCCACCTTATCTTCAGCATTCTTCTGTAGCACCACATTTCGAAAGCTTCTATTCTCTTCTTGTCCAAACTGGTTATCGTCCATGTTTCACTTCCATACATGGCTACACTCCATACAAATACTTTCAGAAACGACTTCCTGACACTTAAATCTATACTCGATGTTAACAAATTTCTCTTCTTCAGAAACGATTTCCTTGCCATTGCCAGTCTACATTTTATATCCTCTCTACTCCGACCATCATCAGTTATTTTGCTCCCTAAATAGCAAAACTCCTTTACTACTTTAAGTGTCTCATTTCCTAATCTAATCCCCTCAGCATCACCCGATTTAATTTGACTACATTCCATTATCCTCGTTTTGCTTTTGTTGATGTTCATCTTATATCCTCCTTTCAAGACACTGTCCATTCCGTTCAACTGCTCTTCCAAGTCCTTTGCTGTCTCTGACAGAATTACAATGTCATCGGCGAACCTCAAAGTTTTTACTTCTTCTCCATGAATTTTAATACCTACTCCGAATTTTTCTTTTGTTTCCTTTACTGCTTGCTCAATATACAGATTGAATAACATCGGGGAGAGGCTACAACCCTGTCTCACTCCCTTCCCAACCACTGCTTCCCTTTCATGCCCCTCGACTCTTATAACTGCCATCTGGTTTCTGTACAAATTGTAAATAGCTTTTCGCTCCATGTATTTTACCCCTGCCACCTTCAGAATTTGAAAGAGAGTATTCCAGTTAACGTTGTCAAAAGCTTTCTCTAAGTCTACAAATGCTAGAAACGTAGGTTTGCCTTTTCTTAATCTTTCTTCTAAGATAAGTCGTAAGGTTAGTATTGCCTCACGTGTTCCAACATTTCTACGGAATCCAAACTGATCTTCCCCGAGGTCCGCTTCTACCAGTTTTTCCATTCGTCTGTAAAGAATTCGCGTTAGTATTTTGCAGCTGCGACTTATTAAACTGATAGTTCGGTAATTTTCACATCTGTCAACACCTGCTTTCTTTGGGATTGGAATTATTATATTCTTCTTGAAGTCTGTGGGTATTTCGCCTGTCTCATACATCTTGCTCACCAGATGGTAGAGTTTTGTCATGACTGGCTCTCCCAAGGCCATCAGTAGTTCTAATGGAATGTTGTCTACTCCCGGGGCCTTGTTTCGAGTCAGGTCTTTCAGTGCTCTGTCAAACTCTTCACGCAGTATCTTATCTCCCATTTCATCTTCATCTACATCCTCTTCCATTTCCATAATATTGTCCTCAAGTACATCGCCCTTGTATAAACCCTCTATATACTCCTTCCACCTTTCTGCCTTCCCTTCTTTGCTTAGAACTGGGTTGCCATCTGAGCTCTTGATATTCATACAAGTGGGCAGGTTATACAGGTGTTAAATAAAGATCCACAATGTTTCTTACCTGCCAGTATGGCATGGTTAAAATAACTAAGAAGATTTAACACACGGTTCTACGTAACATGTGATGGTCATTTCAAAATATTCATGTTATCAGGAGAAAATAGCGTGGTAAAGCATATTAGATGATAATGTAAGGATACAATGTAAACATATACGTAGGCCTCAGACTACACATCAATCTTTACTGGATGCACAAGTGCACAATTGTCGAACACAGTGATGACTTTTGGGTATAGCTAGCTGCCCAAATCTCGAATCACTGACATCACTAGTTAATGACTTGGGTCAGTCTTCTGAATCTTCACAACCAAAAATTTGACGATGAGGCAACTAGCAACATCACATTGCTTACCTTTAAAGAAATTTTCAGCGGAGGTTGTTACAATTTTCTTCCACGAGCAAGCTAGACTTATAAGTACCGTGGATGCATCCTGCACTTTCACCTATTTCGAGTAAGTGACTATGTCTGTATCTTCTTCTATGCTTCATCCATCCCCTGTATGACTGACACAAAGTGAAAAGTACCTCACAAACTACACTGAAGCGCCAAAGAAACTGGTATAGGCAGGCGTGTTCAAATACAGAGGTATGTAAACAGCAGAATACGGCGCTGCGCGCGGCAACGCCTATGTAAAACAACAAGTGTCTGGGGCAGTTATTAGATCGGTTACTGCTGATACAATACCAAGCTCCAAGAACTGAGTGAGTTTGAACGTTCTGTTATAGTCGGCGCACGAGCGATGGGACACAGCATCTCCGAGATAGCGATGAAGTGGGGATTTTCCAGTACGACTATTTCCAGAATGTACCGTATATATCAGGAATCCGGTAAAACATAAAATCTTCGACATTGCTGCGACCGGAAAAAGATACTGCAAGAACTGGATTAACGATGACTGAAGAGAACCGTTCAACGTGAGAGAAGTGCTACCCTGCCGCAAATTGCTGCAGATTTCACTGCTGGGCCATCAACAAGCGTCAGCATGCGAACCATTCAACGAAACATCATCAATATACACTTTCGTAGTCGAAAGCCCACTCGTGTACCCTTGATGGCCGCACGACACAAAGCTTTACGGCTCGCCTGGGCCCGTCAGCACCGACATTGGACTGTTGATGACTGGAAACACGTTGTCTGGTTGGACGAGTCTCGTTTCAAATTGTATCGAGCGGACGGATGTATACGGGTATGGAGACAGCCACACGAATCCATAGACCCTGCACGTCAGCAAGGGACTGTTCTAGATGGAGGAGGCTCTATAATGGTGTGGGGCGTGTGCAGTTGGAGTGATATAGGACCCCTGATACGTCTAGATACGACTCTGACAAGTGACACGTACGTAAGCATCCTGTCTGCTCACCTGCATCCTTCATGTCCATAGTGCATTCCGACGAACTTGTGCACTTCCAGCAGGACAATGCGACATCCCACACGTCCAGAATTGCTACAGAGTGTCTCCAGGAACACTCTTCTGAGTTTAACCACTTCCACTGACCTCCAAACTCCTCAGACTTGAACGTTATTGAGCATATCTAGGATTCCTTGCAACGTGCTGTTCAGAAGAGATCCCCACCCCCTCGTACTGTTATGGATTTATGGACAGCCCTGCAGGATTAATGGTGTCATTTCCCTCCAGCACTACTTCAGTCGTTAGTCGAGTCCATGCCACGTCAACTTGCAGCATTTCTGCGTGCTCGCGGGGCCCTACACTATATTAACCAGGTGTACCAGTTTCTTTGGCTCTTCAGTGTATAGACAACGGCATTATGAATCTATCAAAAGTTGCTCTAAGGAGTATTTAATTACTGCAAGCAGTTTTGCTCAAAGAGCCGTCTTCTAAAAATCTGCATACCATTATATTATGTCAAAGGAACGCTTCTTGATGCCAAGTCGTTTTTATTATCAGATGCAGCATCTAAACGAAATACGTGAAAATACAACGTGTGTAAAGACTTTAAGAAACTGTATTATAGATGTGTATATACGTTACATATACACGCAAATCTAACATGACTGTCACTTCTACATGGATCTGCTATCTTATACATTTTTCCATACCTCACAAATTAATCACAAATTGACAGTCCATTGCGTTATTCAACATATTGTCTCATGAAAATCGTGTCAGAAACTGTCGACTGAAACAGCTTGAAGTTTGTTTTCACATGAGTTCAGCGATGTTACTTGCAAGTTAGGATAATCGACCGTAACTTCCTCAGAGCTGCACAGAGGTGTACACATTCCTCTTTAAACTTGCCCATGTTTACCTGCTAGCCCAGCAGGCAAGATGCCGCACGGTACCAGCAGAATGGGCAGGCTGCTTTACTCCCATCCAAACCACGCTACGCGAAACCCAAGCATGCTAAAGGATTCTTGCTTGCCTGCCGTCTCACCGTAGTGCTACAATACGTAGTACGTTCATTGTAGTGTAGTGAGTGAGGTTCGGAAGTTGCTTTAAAGTCTTTTTTTTATCAGAGTATCAAAATACGAAGCTCAATGAAATATATATTTACTCAGGGTCACTGTAGGCCAGAAAATGATTGATTTTATTGGTCCTTTTTCCCTTTTTGGCGTATTTCTGACTTATTTATTTATTTCGATATGAACGGTTTTCGCTGCAACTTCACCGTCTTTGGACTAGTACTGGCTATACTCAATTCGAAGTACTATCAGGTCACCTCTAATATATATTTTCTGCAGTAAGCAGAACTATCTCTGAAAGTCGAGATGCTTTGCACCTAAGAACTTCAAGATGTCTATTACACCACAATGCACACTGAAGTAAGGTTTTGGAAATCTAGTTCAATGATTTTGATGTATTTCAGCCAAATATGACTCCAGTTATATCAATTTTAATTACTTTTTGCAGCGTATGATTGCAGGTTCGCTGAATTCATTCTAAGTAACGAAATCCAACTTTGTTTTTTATATAACCTTAACCTAAAGGTAAATGTCTGAGAGGAGAAGCTTTTCTTTCATACTATGCACTCTTCGCACTGCGTTGCATACTACCAGCATGTGGTTTTTAATATCCACTGAGCCATATTTTTTCCTATTTCAGTCAATGTTTGTCCTAAATTTAGAAATCCTATGTACTGCTAAATAGCTTCCAGTCCGTAGGCACATTTTCACACGCTTGTCAACCACCGAGTCTTTGTCCCCTTTCAAAATATTTATGGAGTGAGGAAACTGATGGTCAAATTTACAAACGTGGCATAGCATACTCAAGGATCTCGTATGAGCGTTTAGTAACTTTTCCACAGTTTGCATTGCGTGACATCTACCGATATTTTTAAGTTGCCTCATAAAGACATGAAAACTTTTTCCGTGCTGGACTTGGGCTCTGATCGTGACTGTTATACATTCCCCAAATCTTAATTTCTCCTTAATCGTCTTAAAGTTTGATTTGTTCATTTTGCTGCTGCCATCGTTGAGTGCAAACATATACCTTGTTGTTCTGTAGTCACATTGGGTTGATAGCGCAAACTGCTGGCAGGCGTAGTAGGCTGTGCGGGTCCGTCCGAGCTTGCCAGGCTTGCGGAAACCCAAACTGGCCTACCTTAACCGCTGTGCTTCGGTACACGCGTACTCTTGCGTCTCCGTTGGGGCAGGCTGAATTGCTTTGATGATTGCGGCGGAGACAGGGGCAGGCAGCCTTGAAGGTGAATTTGTACACTTCTGGACATGCATAGGCTACATTATTTATATCCTAGATTTTGGACGATGGATGACATATGTATAATCTGTAACGTGTCCACATAGGGCGCTGATGTTCTTCCCTACCCTGCTGCCTCGCATTGTCCCACACCGTCGCTCTATAGTCCGCCTTCCTGCTGCCGCTAGCAGTCAACGTCGTGCAGACTAGACAGTCGCTTGAAGATGATGGGTACGAAACCCTTCGAAACGTTGCGAGAAGAAGACGCCTTTACTCGGCTGATCACCCGAGAAGATTTCACGAATGGAATACGCCGGGAAAGTCTCAAATCACAGTCGCCGTCTGTTGTTTACGCTGCTGCAGACAGCACGTGGCGGTCGTGACGTTCAAGTCACGTGCGTTCCTCGTGAGGCCTTGAAAACCCTTCCGCACCAGCTCCACAGCTGCCCTCGCACTGACTTCGCAACTTGAGAATGGGATTCTAAACAACTCTCCTTACTCTGCCAAAAATTACATTTGAAAACTGAGCCTTAGTGTTGGCCGTACATTGAGACGTTCCTCTTTCCTTTTCTGAAAAGCTTGATATCGCGAAAACACGATCGTGCCGCCGTCTAGATCGCTGCGACACACGTGATTCCAGTACGTGGCGCAATCGTCGGAGGAGCTGTTAATCGAGGGGTCCGAACGAGTTATCGGCGTTCCTACGTGTAATTACTCAACTAGGTTTTGATAGGGTCGCCAGTCCCACTCGAATCTCAAGCCAAGGTTCAAAAGTCACAACTTTGACGCAATTGACAAATGCCGTGTAGAAATCTGATTACACTCAGACAAATTCCAAGATTCGTCTACTCGACTGGAAACGTACAGTACCAATAATCCACATACATTTTGTACACGACGAACTAAAAGTGCGATCTATATTGATGATGTATGTCGGTGTGGCATGCAACCAATCACTTGTTTTTAAATTTGATTCGATTTATTCTACTATTTCCTAGTTTTCGAGCCATTGCAGAATTATGTAAAATGGAAGTACTACAGGGACATTAATTTCTGAACCACATGCACCCATACTCTACGCTCCTGTCGCAGGCGAAAATAACGGAAATTTAGGCACAAATTAACCACTGTACATCAAACGAAAAGATCATTACGTTTTAGGATCTTTATATTGCACTACAGTTTCGGGATCATAGTTCAAAGATGTGAAGATTAGAAATTCACACTATACCCATACTGGTTTGCCCAGAATCATTACTGTTGATTGAAGGTAAAATCATGTTGGCTGAAACGTCCTGGCAGATTAAAATTGTGTGCTGGATCAGAAGTCGAACCTGGGACCTTCGCCTTTCGCGGGTAACTGTTCCACCGACAAAGCTATCAGACATGACTGACACCCAGACCCCTCCCCTCCACAGCCTTACTTCCGCCAGTACATCTCGTGTCTTCCAAACTCCACACAAATTACAAGGTTCGAGTCCCGGTTCAGCACACAGTTTTAATCAAATGAGTTTACACTTCGCTGCAGAGCTCAGATTCATTTTAGGTCTTTTAGGTCAGTGACGCACAGACCGCCACGCACGAGCCGCATGCGGCGTGCCGTTGATCTGACGACACTCCACTGCTCACCGTTCCTTTTTGTAATTCCTTTTTTAAAAATTCCTTTTTCCTTTTCCTCCCGGAAAAGTGAGCGTGGGCCCATGTGCAAAATGTTAAATACCATATTCCAGCAGAATAATATTTATGAAACAAAGCGTGTAAAGTTTTTTTAGATGAATATTGTTATTATGTGATCGGAGGCTTTCCTGGCGTATGTGTTGTTTCCAGGGCTCTCGGGTGTCCAGCCGGATGCGATCGTTGAAGTCCCACGAGATTACGGCGAGTAACCTTTCCGCCATCATTAGGTGGTTATGATGGATTAGTCTGACTGACTGCTGCTTTCTCTAATTTTTGGCCTGTAACATGAGAGTCGGTTCACTGCAGAGGGTATTGTCTGTTGACATTTCCTTCTGCCTAGAGTAGGTTTTTGTTTTTCTTATGTTGGCCTTCTTGAGGTATGCCCTGTGTGTGTGTAGTGAACATGATTTATATAACATCTTGGGTTGTCGGGTGTTCTGCCGGATATCAGCGTCGTACTTGCACGATATTTCGGTCACGTAGCTCGAGACCTTCATCAGGTGCGACCTGAGACTGCTCCTCGAGTGGACCTGGTCCAGTATTTATGCCTATGGCCTTCCCCCTCCACCAACGGCTGCAGGCGCTTCCTCTGTGGTCCGCGCCCATTCCCTGTGACCTGCTGGAGCGTTGCTGCTCCGTTTTCCGTCCGCTGCGGTTCTAGGTGTTCCCTCTGCGGTCCGCGCCCACCAAACCCGCTCCTGGGGGTTTCATCTACGGTCTGGGGTACCAGGCGTTCCCCCTGCGGTCCGCGCCCGCTCACCACGACCTGTTGGAGCGTTGCCGCTCCGTTTTTCGTCTGCTGCGGCTCTGGATGTTCCCTCTGCGGTCCGCGCCCACCAGTCCCACTTCTGGGTGTTCCATCTTCGGTCTGGTGCTCCTGGCAGTCCGTCAGGGGCTCGTTTACCATCTCCATGTCTCTGGTTCTTCTGTTTGTGTAGTGTTGCAGCTGGCCCCGTTGCTCCTTTAACAATTCCAGAGCCGGATCCCAGGCTCTGCTTAGCTGGTACCCTGTGTCACGATTCATAAGATCGTCAGCCATTTTAATCTCAATCGATTCTCTTATAACACTGTCCCAAAATCTGGGTGTTTGTGCTAGAATCTTGGTATCCTCATACTTCATGGCATGATCTAGTTCTAGACAGTGTTCAGCAATGGCTGACTTAGTCACCTGTCTTAATCTAGTGTGCCTCTGATGTTCTTTGCACCTGATCTCCACAGTTCTTGTCGTCTGGCCAATGTAGGACATGCCACATTGACAAGGTATATTGTAAATCCTTGGTTTTCGTAACCCCAGGTCGTCTTTGACACTCCCCAGCAGTCCCCCGATCTTGTTGGATGGACAGAAAACACACTTGATATTGTGTTTACGCAGGATCCTACTGATTCTGGCAGAAATAGAGCCAGCATAGGGCAGATATGCCACCTTCCTTGCTTCATCTTGGTCTTCTTCAGGAACCTGTGGTATAGTGGCTGGTCGGAATGCCCTCTCAATTTGTCTGTCCATGTATCCATTCTTGGAGAAAACTGTTTTGAGACGTTCTATCTCTATGGGTAGATTCTCTTGGTCTGATAGGGCACGTGCTCTGTGGACTAAAGTCTGTGTCATCTAAAACCCTTTGTAGCCTACGAATGACCAGGTACTTATTCGCATTACGAGTGTAAAAGGCTGTGTCGTCAGCATACTGTGCGGTTTGTACCAGCGGGGCCGTTGGTGTGTCCGCAGTGTACAGACTGCACAAAACGGGCCCCAGGACCGATCCCTGTGGCACCCCAGCACGAATACGCCTTTTGGTGAAGGTGGCTGTTTCTATCTTGACAGAGAAAGTTCTGTTCGTGAAATAGCTTTGTATTAACTCGACTATGCTCCCGGGGAGCCCCTGTGTGTATAACTTGTGCAATAGCCCTTTATGCCATACTGAGTCGAAGACTTTGGCTACATCAAGTAGCACTATCCCACAGCAGCCTCACCGGCCGGAGTGGCCGTGCGGTTCTGGGCGCTACAGTCTGGAGCCGAGCAACCGCTACGGTCGCAGGTTCGAATCCTGCCTCGGGCATGGATGTGTGTGACGTCCTTAGGTTAGTTAGGTTTAATTAGTTCTAAGTTCTAGGCGACTGATGACCTCAGATGTTAAGTCCCATAGTGCCCAGAGCCATTTGAACCACAGCAGCCTCTGTGGTTGAAGCCCTCTGTGGCTGCTTCCACCAGTCTCATGATCTGTTGTGTGGCGGAGTGCTTCTTTTGGAATCCGAATTGGAAATCCGGCAGAAGTCGCTCGTTGGTAATGTGATCTCGTATGGGTATTAGCAGGAGGCGCTCAGAGATCTTGCTGAGAGTTGGCAAGAGGTTAATCAGCCTGTACCTCTGCGGGAATAAAGGGTCTTTCCCTGTTTTTTTCCGCGTGTTTCCAGTAAGCTGGGAACTCGCGGGTACGAGTAATCTCGGTGAAGACGTTCGCGAGGTGTTCGATAGCCGAGGGCAGAAGGTTTTTGACTAGCTGGTTGGTGACACTGTCGTATTCTGGCGCCTTTTATGTAGGGAGGGACCTAATTACTTTTGTCACGTCTTCGGGGGCAAAAAGTAGGGGTTAGTCCTCTGGGTCCTCTTCAGCATTGAGGAAGACAGCCAGTTGGCGACGGACTACCTCTTCATGTTCATCATCCTGGGGTTCTGCCTCTTGAAACTGCTTCTCGAAGGAGTTGGCGAGCGCATTGGCGTATACAGCATGGTTGCAGGCCAGACCCCGCTCGCCGTGCAGTGGTTGCATCCTAGTGCGTCTTTTGGTGAATTGCTTGGTTGCTTGCCATAGTGTATGATCGTGTACTTTTGAGAGCTGTGAGTCGGTTTTGCCGTTGCTGGTTTCTGTGCTCATTGAGCGCTACCTTCAGCTCTCTCTGTAGACGATTGAGCAGCATCCTGGTGGCCTGATTTCTGGCGATCTTCCACTCTTTTGGAAGATGGTACCTGTTAGGTCTTGTAACGCTTGTTCTACTGTTTCGGCAGTAGATGCCGGAGCGAGAGCGATATCAGAGGCGACAGTTTCTCGGTATCGCTCCCAGTCTGTACGTTTGTAAGATGTCTGGTCCCACATCGACCTCTAGAATCACGGGGTTGTGGTCGGAGGACATTCTGCTGATTGTCCTTGCGGCCACAAACACCATGATCTTCCTAGTGACGGCTATGTCTAACACGATGGGCCTACATCCATTTTTTGGAAAATGTGTGGGCTCGACCGGACCCCATGTTTCGAAGTGGTGGTAGCGCGCTAGTTGTTGCAGTTTGGCGCCTGCTCTGAAGGTTACTCTAGGGTTCCAATCGGGGTGTTTGGCATTGAAGTCGCGTCCTATTATGAGTTTGCCTTCAATTTATCCTAGAGCGGCTATGTCTCTCTCGTCTATCGCATTTTGTGGGGGTCGGTAGATCGCAACTACTGTTAGGAGTCCGGTGGCAGTGGTTATTTCCACCGCCACTGCTTCAATTTTGTTGGTAGCTGGTAGGTATACTTGGTAGTGGGGGATCTCTCTTTTAATGTATATGGCCACTCCTCTGCCTTGGGTTGGCCTGTCTTTACGGTAGCTAACGTAGTGGGGAACTGTCACTTTTATTCCCGATTTTAGGTGGGTTTCCCCGATCATGGATATGTCGATGTAGAACTCCTTCATGAATTCTCTGAACTCGACCTCCTCATTAACAATGCTGTCTGCGCTAAAGACGCACATTGTCAGGCCTTGGGTATTTGGTCGCCTATCCATGATAGGGGTTCTGAAACTACTGAGGAAGTTGCAGAGGGGAGCGACTGCTGGACTGCTGCCTGAAGTGCAACGAGGATCTGAGTGTTCTGCCTCTGGGACTCCCTGAATTTCTTCATCATTTCCATGACGAAGTTCATGGTCTGGACTATAAAACCAAACAATGTCTGTGCTCTTTGTTTATTCGTATTTTGTGTCTGCTCATTGTCGGTGTTATTTATGTCCATCGGTGGGGCTTCGGTTCCCTGCGCCGACGATCCGACTGCGGCAGCCGACTTTCCTATGGAAAGCGCTGACGATTCCACTGCGGTCGCCGACAATCCGTTTGCATGCGCCCACCCAGGTCCGCGCCGTCCCCGGCATCGCGCCGGGTGGCAGAAGATGCAGAATCCCGTGGAGTGTCCCCGGCTGCTGTCGTGGAAGGATCTTGTGTCGCTTGAGGCGTGACTCCTTGATGGAGCTAAGCAATGGTTTTCATGTTTTGCTGAGTTGAAAAGCTGTCTCGGTTTATGAGATTGTCCGTTACGCGAATTTCAGTGGCCTCCTTGAAGATGCTGTCCCAGTAGAAGCTGGTAGGGACCAGAATCTTGGTCTCTTCGTATTTCGCGTTGGGTCCAAATGCAAACAATTTTCTGCCAGTGCCGATTTGTTGGGCTGGCCTAGGCGCGTTTTGCGTTGGTGTTCTTTGCAGCGATCTTCGACTGTTCGGATAGTTTGACCGGTGTAGGATTTGCCGCTACCACATGGAATATTATATACGCCCGCTTTCTTGAGGCCAAATCCGTCTTTTACTGTCGCCAGCAAGGCGCGTATCTTGTACGGTTGTCGGAAGACCGTGTCAATTTTGTGTTGTTTTAGCAGTCTCCCGATTTTTGATGTCACGCGACCTGCATATGGTAGAAAGACAGGGTCTGGTTCCTCATCTTTAGCTTGTTCTTCATCTAGGTTTCTGCTGTGTTTCCGCCGTCTGAGGGCCGTCTGGATCTGTCGACTGCTGCACCCGTTCTTGCGGAACGTATTTTCTAGGTGTTTGAGTTCTTTGTGCAGATTTTGTTCGTCTGATATCGAGTATGCTCTTTGAACCGGTGTGTTGAGCATCCCGTTGAGTTATGCACGACGGTGGCAACTCGAGGCATGTAAATGTGAGTTCGCATGAGTAGGCACCCAGTGTGCCATTTGATCTCCGCTCTACAAGTATATCAAGAAAGGGACATTTCCCTTCTTTCTCGATTTCCATGGTGAACCGTATGTTCTCGTGGACAGAAGTCTCCACAGTGAGAAATTCAATGACGACACGCTGCTTGTAACGTACATCACTTAACAGACGTCATTTTGAGAAGTTTCTGCAGCTATGCCAACTGCTAGAGGAAAGGGAAAATTTGCGCACCCACTCCAGAAACATCTAATAGTGCATACGTAAAGTTTCGCATTCCTACCATTGTTGTTGGCTGAGAAAAAAGACATGGTGGATTACCCTCTGGGTGACCCTCGTTTTTTGTGAATAAAATAAATGAATTATGCAAACATATGAGCAGAAAAGCATCTGCTACGCCACAGGAAGCCCTCTGAATAAACCTCTTATAGGGTTTCAGTTTTAACACCCACAAAATCTCAGCATCGTGAAACGATGTTATTCTCGTCAACAATGCGACGTACGTTTTAGGTGTTCCTCGTTGTCAATAAAAGGACTCCTGCTTTTTCAATTTTTCCCTGTTATTCCTCACACAACATGAAGGTCCCATATTAGCTTGCTGGTGCTTTCAGGCGGACTAGGTAACGAAAGAAACTAGGGGCACGAGTTACGACTCCTCCACGTCAGTGATTTGACGGCATCATTTGCAGCAGATTTACTCGTGAGGATAAGCAACAGGGCAGTCAGCTTCACCAACAATGGAATAGAAGATCCTAGGGCAGTTCGGTTAATAGGCACATAGAAATAATTAGAATATAGGATCTGATATTCTATGGAGTGGTTGGGCTGAAATCCACGTCACATGTACGCCACAGGAAGTGTGTTTTTAGGCGTAAGTTAATAAGAAGCGCATACTTCATTTTTTTCCTTTCTTGTTAATTCCATATTAGGCAAATGTGAGGCCATATTACGTTGTTTCTAACTGATGTCATGCACTGCGTACCGCCATCTGATGGTAGCTCTCAGCACTTAGCATTTCCTTTGTACTCTACGCCTAGACGTCAGTTACCCTGTAGTAGCCAAAATGGCATTAAAGAATGATTCGATATTATGCGGCATTTATCTGTTTTGTTCATGTCACACAAATTCTAAGTTGTACATACGTTGTGGTATCACATGTGGCTTGTTACTGTAATGCCTCGACTTTGGTGTGGTACGTTTTTATTTAATTTTACTTATTAGGCGTATTCAGAATTGCATTTTGACTTTGGATTGCATCTGTCTATATGAAAAGAACTTTATGAGGTTGATTCTCTTACAGTATAATGTACTTATATATTCTCCTTGTGACAGAGTGGTTTAAATCATTGTATGATGTAACTACTGCTGCCTCATTTTATTGGTACATAGTTTGTTTTGTAGCTGAGTGATCGTGAATGCGATATTGCGTTTTTATGTCGTTTTAAGCCGGTAGCCTCGGTAATTAGATCTGTTATAGATCTGAAGATGGCAATTTATATTTCAGGAACTAGTAATTCACCAATGTGTTAACATGGCGATCTTTGCAAATAAATAAAATTTTTATAAGAAGACTGAAGCACTAATTCACCGACCATCTCCTCCTCCAACTGATGGTATCAAGTAACCACGGTTAGAAAGAGATGTTAATGAATTTAGCTGAAGATGGAGGTGAAATTTAAGAGTTGGTCAGGGTAAAGATACAAATCAAGTTTATTGACCTTATTGAAGGTATGGCACTGAGCTTAGTTATTGCATCTATAGGCGACACTAGCACAATGTATCACAGTGATGGAAACGTTATGAATGATGGAGAAGGTAAAATGAATCAAGTGAATCAAATGATTTTTTTTTCTTCTGGTTGTCAGTCTTCCGACTGATATAGTGCAAATATTTGTCTGTACTACCTGTCGACTGATAAAAATGAAATATTAATGATAACTCTGTAAGTTAAAATTAAAAAGTAATCTTTGGAAAACTCTTCCGGAGAAGCAGATTCGCAAGTACAGTTAGGCGACTAATAAGGAAATGAGCATTCGTATATGCACGTACAGAGTGAACCGGAGCTTTTAACCCTCCATTTTTTGGAGCGGGTGAGTGAAATTGACGAAAAGTCTACAGGCAGGAATTCTACGAGACCCCAAAATATTGCTCTCTCTCAGAATAACTGGCTTGGCTTCGTATTTTCGCGACCGTGAAAGTTCGTAATATCTCAAGTACCCCAATTTTATCCACAGTGAGCAATCGGACTTCGTTAACTAAATGATATGCGGTTCCTAACCACTTACTGCAATTCGTAGTTCTCTCGGTGAGATGGCTGTAATGGCAGCTAAACAGCTACGGATAAGTCCGGTTATTTCCGTTCATAGAATGACACTCACCAGACTCACACTTGGTAGCCTGTCAATAACATATTAATGAGATTAGTGGTATCAAATGCAATGTTTGAGCGAAAATATGTAATTTCTCACTTACAGGAACTTACCCTAATACATACATATTAACAGATCATGGGTAGCAGGAGGAAAGGTAACAACGGAAGTGACAAAGGAAGTACCTTAGACGAAGGATGGAGGTTGTTTTGCAAAGATAACTTAGCTTCGAAGCTTGTTCCTCCAAATTTTAAACATTATGGATGCAAGTTTTACATACAAGAGTCTTTTCTTCAGCACCACTGGCACAGTTCACAATTAGTCCATCATATTGCCCCTGAGAAAAAAGTAATTGCGCTAAAAATAAAAAAAGACATTATATCGTTATAAACTCCACTGACAAACTATCAAAGGTGTTATTATTAATCAGCCGCGCCGAGTGGTCGCGCGGTTTGAGACGTCATGTCACGAACTGCGCGATCCCTCCCGCCGGAGGTTCGAGTCCTCCCTCAGGCATGAGTGTATGTGTTGTTCTTAGCATAAGTTAGTTTAAGTAGTGTGTAAGTCTAGGGACCCATGACCTAAGCAGCTTGGTCCCTTAGGAATTCACACACACACACACACACACACACACACACACACACACACACACACATATATATTATGAACCAAAACAATAAAAAAGTCCAGTAAACACTAGGTGTAAAATGCAAACCTTAAAAGCTATGACCACTGGTTCATCTTCGCTACTATGAAATACGTCTCTGCTACTAAACAACTGTTCGTAGGTCTTACGGCATGCGACAAACTTAAGATGAAGGGACGTGAATAGTAGTTTGAATTGGAATGTCAGTTAACAAAATCACTAGTGAAAAAGAAGTGAACAACTGATATTGATGAAGGAAGTATATACACAGGCACTTAAAATGAAGCTAACCTCCTTCAAGCTGTTGTCCTGCAGCGCATTGACATGTCGACCGATCACTGCTGCTTCTGTGTAGCTGCCTTCCCGACCTGCAGCATCATTTCTCACAGTCTAAATAGTCCGCACATTGGACGTGGAAGCGACCGTGGAGGTGGCGCTAGTGGATTTCACGTTGCGTAGTATTACTCAGCGTGAAAGGCAGAGTCAAGAAAGTCAGATTTTGGTTTCGCAGGGAGGCACGTGGCCACCGAATAGGTTACTACGTCACAAGCAGGGCATAGAAATCATCGTTCTGTATAACTTTGTTTGCAGTTTAAGCCTGAATTTGATAGTTTTCATCACTTACCTGCTATGAGTGTATGTTGTTTGAAAGCAAAGACACGTCGATAAGCTCTCGAAAACCCAAATGATTTTCTACAATTAAACTACAGTTAATGACGTATTTGCGCAATCTGTCCTCTCAGTTTTAAGATAGTACACTCTCTTGCAAAATCAAAGATACATCCTGGAGATAAATTGGCGATTAGAACAGGATGTATACTTAATTAATGTCATTCAACTGTAGCGCATTAGATAGACGGATTATGAACAGAACAGCAAGGTTGTCGGTTAGCTTTCAGCATTTTTTTTTCACCTTCATTTTCCGCAAATTGCTGCAGATTTGACCGGGCCAAATATCTCACGAAATATGCATCAAACGAAAAAACTATAAAGAACGAAACTTGCCTAGCTTGAAGGGGGAAACCAGATGGCGCATTGTTTCGTCCGCTAGATGGCGCTGCCATAGGTTAAACGGATGTCAACTGCGTTTTTTTTTTAAAATAGGAACCCCCATTTTTATTACATATTCGTGTAGTACGTAAAGAAATATGAATGTTTTAGTTGGACCACTTTTTTCGCTTTGTGATAGATGGCGCTGTAATAGTCACAAACGTATAAGTACGTCGTATCACGTAACACTCCTCCATGCGGACGGTATTTGCTTAGTGATACATTACCCGTGTTAAAATGGACCGTTTACCAATTGCGGAAAAGGTCGATATCGTGTTGATGTATGGCTATTGTGATCAAAATGCCCAACGGGCGTGTGCTATGTATGCTACTCGGTATCTTATTTAAGGAAACAGGAAGTGTTCGGGCACATGTGAAACGTCAACCATGACCTGCAACAAATGATGCCCAAGTAGGTGTTTTAGCTGCTGTCGCGGCTAATTCACACATCAGTAGCAGGCAAATTGCGCGAGAATCGGGAATCTCAAAAGCATCAACATCGATTGCACCCGTAACATATTTCTATGAACCAGGAATTGCATGGCGACGACTTTGAACATCGTTTATAGTTCTGTCACTGGGCACAAGAGAAATTACGGGACGATGACAGATTTTCTGCACGCGTTCTATTTAGTACGATGCGTCATTCACCAACAGCGGTAACGTAAACCGGCATAATATGCACTATTGGGCAACGGAAAATCCACGATGGCTGCGACAAGTGGAACATCAGCGACCTTGGCGGGTTAATGTATGGTGCGGCACTATGGGAGGAAGGATAAATACCCCCATTTTATCGATGTCAATCTAAGTGGTGCAATGTATGCTGATTTCCTACGTAATGTTCCACCGATGTTACTACAAGATATTTCACTGCATGACAGAATGGCGATGTACTTCCAACATGATGGATGTCCGGCACATAGCTCGCGTGCAGTTGAAGCGATAATGGCTCAACTGGCTCTGAGCACTATTGGACTTAACTTCTGAGGTCACCAGTCCCCTAGAGCTTAGAGCTACTTAAACCTAACCAACCAAAGGGCATCACACACATCCGTGCCCGAGGCAGGATTCGAACCTGCGACCGTAGCGGTCGCAGGGTTCCAGACTGAAGCGCCTAGAACCGCTCGGCTACCCCGCCGGCGATGCTCTAATGAATAGTGAAGTGGACTGACAAGGCAGCCAGTCCACAGTGACGGGTAGCCGAAAGAAAGGCACGCGTACACACACACGCCGACGGGCGTCAAGTACTGGAACAGGCTACGTAATTAATGCTATGAAGAAAAGTACGTAGCTGGATTAATACTTATCTTTAATCAATCATTGTGGTGCATCGCTCTTGACTATACACAGGAGACTTTAATTACAATCACTGTAAGGCTAATGGCGCCTTGCTAGTTCGTAGCCATTAACTTAGCTGAAGGCTATTCTGTCTCTCGGCTAATGAGAGAGAAAGGCTTCATACATCTAGTCGCTAGCTAGGTCGTCCGTACAACTGGGGCGAGTGCTTGTTCGTATCACGAGACCTGCCTTGTGGTGGCGCTAGGTCTGCGATCACACAGTGGCGACACGCGGGTCCGACATGAACTAAATGGACCGCGGTCGATTTAATCTACCACCTAGCAAGTGTGGTGTCTGGCGGTGACACCACATTCCTCCCCCGCAAATCGGCGAACGGTCGTGAGATAAGGCTTCCACCCGCCGTGGGGAGGACCCCATGTTGACGTATGCGATGAGGTGGGGAGCCTAACAACAGGCGAGGCTGTGCCACCCGCACCCGGCCATTCGGTCCGAGGGGATCGAGGAAACGCCGGAAAAACTAGTCCAGGGTGCACGTCAACATGCGGTGTATGCGCCCGTAATGAGACAGGAGGGGCCGAAGGGTCGACCTCCATTGCGTCGGGGGTACCCGACGCGCGAAGACGCCATGTGGTCCGGAGTGGGCAAGAGTTCCATGGCGGAGGACAGCTGGTCACGGGAAGCGATCGGCGGCGCGTGACCCAGGGAGGCGCTTGGCGGCTGCAGCGAAGCGTCGAATGCGGGCGGCGCCGGCGGGAGAACAGGCGGCGGCGGCGGCTGCTGCGGCGGCGCTTCGCCATGGGGCAAAATGGAAGGCATCGTCGGTAACACCTGGGGATGAGGCGAGCCAGTAGATGGGCCCCCAGGGCGCTGACCGGACGGCACCGTCGCTGAAAGCAGACGGGGAGCGGCAGAACCCGTGCGACGACAGAGGCGCAGCTGATTGAGATGCCGACGCACCTCACCAGAGGGCCCCAAAACCAAATACATCGCGCGGCCGAGGCAGCGAAGAATGCGCCCTGCGAGCCAACGCCGTGAACCGCGATAGTTGCGATAGAATACAACGTCGCCTGGAGCAAAAGCAGGAGTCTGCCGCTGCACAGGAACCTGATGCGGCGGATGCATCAAAGACATCAAGGTGCGATGAGGACGACCATGGAGCAACTCAGCCGGCGAGCGACCATCTCGGGCCTGAGAGCGATACGAAGACAAAAAGAGCAACAATGCGTCCTCCCGAGAATGCGACTCTTTCAATTTCAACATCTGTGACTTGAAGGTCCGGACCAATCGTTCAGCGGCACCGTTTGACTGAGGCGAAAACGGCGCGGATGTCAGATGGTGAATACCATTGGCCTGGCAAAATGACTGAAGTTCTGCGGACATCAGTTGTGGGCCATTGTCGGAAACAATAGTCTGCGGAAGACCTTCAATGCAAAAGATAGCAGACAACGCTTGGATGCTGGCGGAGGACGTCGTGGAAGACATCCGGACAACAAAAGGAAAATTACTGAAGGTGTCGACCAGAACCAACCATCGAGCATTCCAGAATGGACCAGCAAAATCAATGTGCAAGCGTTGCCAAGGGGAAGTGGCTTTTGGCCAGGCAAAGACTTTCCGCGGCGGTGCGGATTGTTGTTCGGCACACGCCATGCAAGAAGAACACATATTCGCAATCACAGCATCGATTCCCAACCAAGTGCAGTGCTGACGAGCAAGTTGTTTCGTTCGCACTATACCCCAATGTCCTTGGTGAAGAAGCCGTAAGACAGAGGACTGTAACGAACGTGGGACCACGACTCGGGACTGATCATTATCAGAACGCAACAACAAAACACCACGTCGAACAAAAAGTCTCTCCTTGTGAGCAAAAAATCTGCGAACCAACGGATCCTCGATCCGAGACTTTGACAAAGGCCATTGCGTAGCAACAAAACTCAAAACGGTAGCAAGGACAGGGTCAGCAGCTGTGGCTGTAGCTACACGACGAAAATCAATCGGAAACGATTCGACCACTTCATCGGTTTCCGAATCAATGAACATGCAAGCAAGTTCGGAAGAATCGAATGCTTTATCCTCAGCAACCGGCAAACGGGACAACGCATCGGCGTTTCCGTGCTTAGCAGTGGACCGATACAAGATATCGTAGCGGTACTGCGAGAGGAAAATAGACCAGCGAATGAATTTATGCGCTGTACGCGGAGGTACAGGCTTGTTCGGATGAAAAAGCGATGTCAAAGGTTTGTGGGCTGTGATGATGGTAAAATGACGACCATACAAGAAATCATGGAACTTAGTAACACCAAACACGAGAGCCAAAGCTGCTTTCTCTATTTGTGAGTAATTTCTTTGCGCAGACGAGAGCAATTTGGACGCAAAGGCAATAGGGCGATCATGGGAGCCAACTTTGTGCGCAAGCACAGCACCGATCCCGAAATCCGATGCATCTACCATCAACAAAAGGGGTTTCTGGGGAACGAAAGGCGTGAGGCAAGTATTAGAAAGCAACGCCGATTTCAACTGGCGAAAGGCGCGTTCGCATTCCGTCGTCCAGACGAACGGAACACCTTTACGGCGTAAGCGAGGAAGCGGAGCTGAAATGGAAGAGGCATTGCGCATATATTTGTGATAATAGTTAATTTTACTCAACACACTCTGTAGCTGTTTCACATTGCGAGGGGAAGGTAAATCTTGAATGGCACGGAGGTGCTCTGGACTCGGATGTATGCCTTGGGCATTGATGACATGGCCCAGGTATGGTAAGTCACGAGCAAAAAACACACATTTGTCCTTCCTCAAGCGAAGACCATTGTGTCGCAAGACCTGAAATAACGTTCGTAGGTTCACAAGATGATCTTCTTCTGTCTGTCCGGAGATCACTATATCGTCCAGATAGTTTGCTGCAGTAGGGACCGACGCACAACTAGTTTGTAAATACTGCTGAAACAATGCAAGGCGGATGCACACCCGAACGGCAGTCTTTTGAACCTGTACAATCCAAGATGCGTGTTAACCACCAATACGCGCTGGGATTCGTCGTCCACAGGTATTTGCAAGTACGCATCGGCTAGATCCAACTTCGAAAAATATTTTTTCGGGCACAGTTTAGCAAAAAGATCTTCCGGGCGGGGCTAAGGAAAAGTAGCAGTCACTAGTTGGGGATTCACTGTGGCCTTGAAGTCCACGCAAAGTCTCAATTTTCCGGAAGGTTTTGGCAAAATTACTAAGGGTGAGGCCCAGAGAGAAGCTTGCACACGTTCAATTACACCCTGTGATTCTAGATCGTTTAATGTTCTTGCGACCTCATCCCACAATGCGTGGGGAACATTGCGCGCTCTGAAAAATTTCGGTTGCGCGTTGACCTTCAGTTCCAAATGTGCTTCATAGTTTTTAGCGCAACCTAAGCCCGGTGCAAAAATGTCTGCAAATTCGTCACATAAGCGAGAAACACTGTCTGAAGGAACAGTTTGATTCACTGATAGGACCTGATTTACAATAGACATGTTAAACAACTGAAATAAATCTAAACCAAACAAGTTCACTGCCGTAGAAGAACGAAGAACGTAAAATGACACAAGTTTTGTTTGTCCTTTATATGTTGCAAAAAGAGTGCACTGTCCTAACACAGGTATTGTCTGTCCTGAATAACTATGTAACTTAACATTTGCTGCACGCAACGGAGGTGCGCCCAATTGTTTGTACCTGTCGTGATTGAGCAATGAAACTGCAGCTCCGGTATCGAGCTGGAATGGTATCACTTTGCCTTCAAAGTCTAAGTCCACAAAAAGTTTATTGTCCTGCTGACGACAAGAGCGACTGTTTTGTGCAATAGGAATAGACACTGGTACAGAATCACTTGCTAATTGACGTGATTTCCGGCGACGTCGACGCACAGTTTTTGTGGGACGAAGACAGTCACTGTTAGAGAAAGTGGCACTGGACGAATCGGAATTAACCACATGAATGTCCATGGGCGAAGGTCCACGAGCCTGAGCGTCCTTGGTTCGATTCCGGCGCGAAGCAAAGGGCCTGGAATGATTGTGAGTGTCTGAT
Organism: Schistocerca serialis cubense; assembly: GCF_023864345.2. Taxonomy (NCBI): domain Eukaryota; kingdom Metazoa; phylum Arthropoda; class Insecta; order Orthoptera; family Acrididae; genus Schistocerca; species Schistocerca serialis. The sequence continues at coordinate 514,559,307 of NC_064639.1, forward strand.
CAGAGCTTTTTCTGGCAAACACTTTGAACATGTCCTTTCCTATTGCAGAAAAAGCAAATAGCTTGGCGTGACGGGCAATGTTCACGCGAATGTCTAGTAGCACACCGCGGGCATGATTTCACTGCATTTGTGGGCTGGCGCGGCACACGTGGCTTAAAGCGCGGCGGCAGCTGCGCTTGTTTGCGCGAGGGCAGTTGACCGGGCCGCGTCGCCTGGCGGGCCGGTTAATGTTACACACCGCCGGCGAAGTTTCAAAAGAGTCCTGAGCACAGTCAAGTGTGTCCTGTCTATCCAGTATGTCTATCACTTGTTGAAGGGAGGGATTAACTAGTTTCAAAATTTGCTCCCGTATGCGAACATCAGAAACGTTCTGTGCAATAGCATCACGTACCATTGTATCTGAATAAGAAAGACCACAGTCACAGTCAAAAGAACACTCCCTAGTAAGTCCTTGCAATGTTGCTACCCACTCCCTATTAGTTTGACCGGCCGTACGTTTTGTACGAAAGAACGTATACCGTTTTGCAACCACATTAACTGTTTCTTTGAAATAGGCATCTAAAGCAGACAAAATTTCCTCGTAGGACAGAGTTGCTACGTCGCGTCGGGGAAACAATTTCACTATCACACGGTAGGTGGACACACCGACACAAGAAAGCAAAAACGGCTGCCGCTCATTACCTTGAATTCTGTATGCGGCGAGGTGGAAGGCAAACTGGCGGGACCATTCCCGCCAAGTCTCGTGGTTCGGGTCGTAGTGCCTAAAAGGCGGTGCAACGCAGGTTGTGGCTGAGGTACCGGTGAAGCGGCGGCGGCCGCATCGGCTTGAATGGCACGTTGACCCTGGACGAGCTGTCCAAGGGCATCCAATAACACCTGCGTCTGCTGATTCTGCAAGCGATAAAATTCGGACAGTACATCTGGCGAAGCCATGACACAAGTAAATGTAAGCAATCAGAAAGAATACTTTAACTCGTCGCCAATGAAGTGGACTGACAAGGCAGCCAGTCCACAGTGACGGGTAGCCGAAAGAAAGGCACGCGTACACACACACGCCGACGGGCGTCAAGTACTGGAACAGGCTACGTAATTAATGCTATGAAGAAAAGTACGTAGCTGGATTAATACTTATCTTTAATCAATCATTGTGGTACATCGCTCTTGACTATACACAGGAGACTTTAATTACAATCACTGTAAGGCTAATGGCGCCTTGCTAGTTCGTAGCCATTAACTTAGCTGAAGGCTATTCCGTCTCTCGGCTAATGAGAGAGAAAGGCTTCGTACATCTAGTCGCTAGCTAGGTCGTCCGTACAACTGGGGCGAGTGCTTGTTCGTATCACGAGACCTGCCTTGTGGTGGCGCTAGGTCTGCGATCACACAGTGGCGACACGCGGGTCCGACATGAACTAAATGGACCGCGGCCGATTTAATCTACCACCTAGCAAGTGTGGTGTCTGGCGGTGACACCACAAATAGCATATTTCATGACCAGTGGATTGGTCGTCGAAGCATGGCTCGTACGTTCAACAGATTTGACGTCCCCGGATTTCTTTCTGTGGGGAAAGTTGAATGATATTTACTATCGCGATCCACTGACAACGCCTGACAACATGCGCCAGCGCATTGTCAATGCATGTGCGAACATTACGGAAGGCGAACTACTCGCTGTTGAGAGGAATGTCGTTACACGTATTGCCAAATGCATTGAGGTTGACGGACATCATTTTGAACATTTATTGCATTAATGTGGTATTTACAGGTAATCACCTTGCAACAGCATGCGTTTTCAGAAATGATAAGGTCACACAGGTACATGTATCACATTGGAACAACCGAAATAAGATGTTCAAACGTACCTACGTTCTGTATTGTAATTTAACAAACCTACCTGTTACCAACTGTTCGTCTAAAATTGTGATCCATATGTTTGTGATCATTACAGGGCCATCTATCACAAAGCGAAAAAAATGGTCCAACTAAAACATTCATATTTCTTTACATACTACACGAATATGTAATAAAAAATGGGTGTTCCTATTTTTTAAAAAACGCAGTTGTTATCTGTTTGACCTATGGCAGCGCCATCTAGTGGGCCAACCATAGCGCCACCTGGTTTCCGCCTTCAAGCTTGGCAAGTTTCGTTCTTTGTAGTTTTTTCGTTTGACGCTTATTTCGTGAGATATTTGGCCTGGTCACGATCAATGGACCACCCTGTATTTAATATATAAACGGTGTACAATAAAATGTCCTTCAGACATGCACTGCTGCGATCTACAACGGTGTGAAATAGAACAAATGTATTTGTAATCGTGAATACGATAAGACTACAGCTGCAAAACTTATTGATGACATACGAAAATTTTTGTCGTACTGGGATTCGATCTCGGATTTCGCGCCTTACGCGAGCGCCCGCCTCAACGACGTCGACTATCCCAGCACGCCTCGCGGACCGACCCAAACCCTCAATGTCACCGTGTGTCCGCGTCTACTCGCATAGTTGCTGTGACTGCCGGACATTGAAAGACTTTTTGTTATTGTCGCAGCTTGTGTAGCCATGTAATATTACTTTGAAGCGTCTGTGTTTTACGGTGTAATAGACACTGCTGCGATCTACAACTGTATGAAACAGAAGAAATGTAAACAGTTTTTGATGTTGCTAAGCAACAGTCACACAATAATTTTTACATGAACACACCGCCATTTGACTGCATAGTTGTTTATTTAATTACGACCCAGGTTTCGGCCTTTTATGCCATATTCAAGTGATTGAGTTTATGTCATTAACATATATTACGACTCAAGGACATGCGTTCATCTTTTATATACCAAAGTAAACCTGAATGAGATTTTCACTCTGCAGCGGAGTGTGCGCTGATATGAAACTTCCTGGCAGATTAAAACTGTGTGCCCGACCGAGACTCGAAATCGGGACCTTTGCCTTTCGCGGGCAAGTGCTCTACCAACTGAGCTACCGGAGCACGACTCACGCCCGGTACCCACTGCTTTACTTCTGCCAGTATCTCGTGCTTCGGTAGCTCAGTTGGTAGAGCACTTGCCCGCGAAAGGCAAAGGTCCCGAGTTCGAGTCTCGGTCGGGCACACAGTTTTAATCTGCCAGGAAGTTTCAAAGTAAACCTGTTTTTATTAAGTACGACGTGTTCCCACTATTATTTATTGATTTATTTATAAGAGCTCGTATTTCGTGGGGAGTGAATATTTTTCTTAACTTATGGCCAAGTTTGAGTTTAATGTCGTGCAGTATATGTTAATGACATATACTCAATCACTTGAAAATGACATAACAGGCTGAAACCGGAGTCATAATCAAATAAACAACAATACAGTTAAATGGTGGTGTGATCATTCAAAAAATGGAAGAAATGTATTTACAATTGGGAGTACGGTTAGACTTCAGCTGCGCAATTTATTGGTGACATATGAAAATTTGTGCTGGACCGGGAGTCGGAATTTCCCGCTTTATGCGACCGGTGGCGTTATCTATTTCGACTATCCAAGCATGCCTCATTACACAGGCTGCGACAATGATAAGTCTCCCCCTGTGCGGGAATCGCAGTAACTGTGCAAGTACAGGATGTGGACATACGGTGACGTATGGTGGTTTGGGTCGGTCCAGGAGGGGCGCTTGGATACCTGAAATGTTTAAGGGGACCGCTTGCATAAGCAGGATTTCTGGATTCGAGTCTCGATCCGGCACAAATTTTCATGTCACCAATAAATTGTGCATTTGAAGTCTAATAGTATTCGCAGTTGCGAATACATTTCTTCTAATAGAAATATATTCTCGAATATTTTGTGTTATGTATGTGTAACAGTGCTCTTTTTTCAGGAATATATGTATTCGATCTTGTGAACATGTCTGGGAACATGGACGAATGAGCTGCAAGACCGTTGTCTGCATCAGTGTCTATTCCCTCGCAATTCAGTACTGTGTGTATTACCAGACAAAACAACGTGGCTAGCTGTGGATAAGGGAGCAAATGCGCATTTTAATACACGTTGTGAAAGGGGACCAGTGTTTAGAAAGGTCTGAAAAGGTAAAACGCGTTAGCCCACAGTTAATGACTCCAAAGAAATGCAAAAACTAATTCATAAATACGTGTCCACAATCTTATTCATGATTTAATGCGCTCATCGTCAACCATCGCTGATATAAGTATTGTATGTCCGTCCAACTTCGTAAACAAACTCTGTGGTCTCTGCGCCAGACGACTGCCGCTGGAGAGCGCTGCAAACACAAATTACGTCGAGAAGCATGTTCTGAGTGATGTATGGGCACCATCTCGGTTCTGAGTGTGCACCAACTACGTTGAGAGTCATGACTAACGCGATGCACAATGAGGAGCACGTCCTGTATGAGAGACGACTGTAAAGGCCCTTCTGATGGCCGCACAGTTGTCCTCATGAGGCTGAGTAAACTCTTTACGACCGTGCAGCAGGAATGTTCCAAGCGGCAGCAGTGCTCTGACACTAGTATTCTGATTGGTTGTCAAAAGCGACAATGTTTTACAATCCGCTACTAGGATATTCTGGATGGTAACAGTGCTCTAACACAATTACAAAAATCAAATGGCTCTGAGCACTATGGGACTCAACTGCTGAGGTCATTAGTCCCCTAGAACTTAGAACTAGTTAAAACTAACTAACCTAAGGACATCACAAACATCCATGCCCGAGGCAAGATTCGAACCTGCGACCGTAGCGGTCTTGCGGTTCCAGACTGCAGCGCCTTTAACCGCACGGCCACTTCGGCCGGCTAACACAATTACACTGAAAGGGCATCAAAACTGCCGTCGACTTATGTTATTCTGGTGTTCAATGCGTAGACTGATTCTATGCTGCTCTCCACACTACTCTATCCTGTGCAAGCCTCTTCATCTCCAAGTAAGCCGGCCGCGGTGGTCTAGCGGTTCTAGGCGCTCAGTCCGGAGCCGCGCGACTGCTACGGTCGCAGGTTCGAATCCTGCCTCGGGCATGGATGTGTGTGATGTCCTTAGGTTAGTTAGGTTTAAGTAGTTCTAAGTTCTAGGGGACTGATGACCATAGATGTTGAGTCCCATAGTGCTCAGAGCCATTTGAACCAATCTTCAAGTAAGTACTGAAAATACATGGATTTGAAGCTGCTTGCTGTATTCATTCCCTTGGTCTCCCTCTAAAATTTTTAATTCCTACGCTCCCTTCCATTACCAAACTGACGATTCCTTCCTTCCTCAGGATATGTCTTATCAACCTAACTCATCTTCTAGTCAAGTTGTGACACAAATTTCTTTTCCCCCAATTCTCTTCATTACCTCATCTTTAGTTACATGTTCAACCCATGAAATCTTCAGCATTCTTCTGCAGGGCCTCATTTTAGAAGCCTCTATTCCCTTCTTGTCTGAGCTTAGTGCCGTCCACGCTTGACTTCCGTATGAGATTACACTCTGTACAAATACCTTCAGAAAAGTCTTCCTAACGCTTAAAGTGATTCGTCAGTGTTAGAAATTTTGCTCGTGCTGTAAACAGCCACAGTTTTTATCCTCTCTACTTCCTCCGTCATTAATTAATTTCCTACCCACATAGCATGCTGGCTTTCATTCGATGACGCGTCGCCTGATATCCATCCTAATGAGTGGAGACAATTTCCAAATGAAATTAAATGAAATCAAACAAATAGCATCGAGTAATGACTATCCTCCTACCTTAGTGGACTCCTTACTGAAAAAAAGGAAACAACAGGTGTACTCTCTTCTTTACTCTGGCCTTGATCCACAACTTAAGTACACAGTAAATAGTGCACAATCCCATACTTAGGAGAGATCTCATTGGTTGTAGGCAGAAAATTTAAATGCAGAAACGTAAAAACATCATTTTATGTGCACAACACTGTTGGACACTTTTTGCCCAATGCTAAAGGCAACACTGCAGCTTTGAAAAAGTGTGGAACATATAAAATTACTTGTAATTGTGGCACATTCTATATAGATCAGTGTGGCGGGGCAATATGCACCTGCTTGAAGGAACAGCGCAGAAGTTGGAAACTTAGAAAAGGAGACTCTACTTTTGCAGATATACTTAAAGAAAACCATAGTTACAAGGCGGAACATGAAGTGTTACATCACATCCATAAAGGAAGAAACATGAACTATCTTAAAATAATGGAAATCAATAAATACATGTCCATTAACCCAAGCTTGATTCTGAATGACCAGACGCCGTTTACTTGCCAGTATTACTGGTACGACTCATAACCCCATCCAGTCCACGTTGGAGATCAGCCCTCTTATTCGCGTGCCCCGTTTTCCTTTATTTCAGTTACTATAATTCCTCTCATTGTGTGAAATAATTTACAATGAATAATCGCAGGTGCTTCATTCACGTTATTAATATCACTGTTATATGTTACCTGTTTGTAATTTATGACCTACTGAAGACGAGATTACTTTTTTCAGACACATCTTTGGAATATCTCACCAAAGTTTATTCTTCAGCTATTTTCTTCCATGGACAGCTATGGTCTATAGTTCAGTAGTTAATGTGTCACATATTTTATCTTAGTTAAATAATATTAATTCACATTTACACTGAAATAATCCCTCTCGTTTAATTCCTAGTTATAACATTAACATTTTCACCTCTGGGAATCGACATACTCTGTAGATGCGATAATATAAAATCTTTGAGCCAACATAATTTCACTGCACCAGATCTTTGTACCTGATGATGGCGTAACAGCCGAAAACCGGTTCGTGTACCAAATAACAAATATTGTACATTATTACACTCGTCAATCAATGCAAAACTCATCTACTACTTTTAGTGTCTCATTTCTTATCCTAAATTCCTGAGCATCACCTGATTAAATTCGATTACATTCCATTATCTTGTTTTATTTCTTATACCATAAAAGTGTAAAAATAAAGGAACACTGGAGAATCCAGCTCTGTTTGCATCGAGGTGGTGTGAGAAGAGCTTTCTTCATAACTTACAGAAGTAAAGTTGCAGATATGCGCGGAAAAACGGGCTAATCCACAGTATTCAAAAATGGCGAAAAATGGGGTTGTGTAAATGAGGCTGGAAAAAATATACCAAACCATTTTATTCTTACCTTTTTAACGGAAATCCATACAGTACGGAACAGTTATTGTTTCTTATCTGCCATATCTTGTATATTGGAATGCAACATGAAATGGAATAATTGATAAAGAAGAACAATAATATGTGAAGATTTGTTTTGTACATTAGTAAACATCCACAGCCACAAATTACCATTAAATGCAGTAAAAAGTCCTGTAAATCAGAAAACACATCACGTATGACTTAAGTGGATCGAGCCAATGGCCACTTTCTCACTCTGAAGTCGCAAAAAAAAAAAAAAAGTATCCGTTGATGAAAGCAATGACCATAACAGAATTATAAGTTTTTGAATATTTTGAGTCCGTTTTCAGATTTTCATAGGCAGTACTAGCCTGTTTAATATGGAAGTTCAGTTTTTTTCTAGTTCTTTCTTTTTTTTCTGACCATTTTTCTCACATGAAATTTGCACCTTAAGGTGACAACAAACTTGACAGGTGCCACTAAGTGGTTTTGCAAAGTCAATATTGAAAAACTGATAACATATTTTACAATACATGCCAACGCTAAGAGGTACCTTGTTGCTTTCTTTGCACTTATTTTGATAAACACTGTACCTCATGCTAATGATTCGATCTGCGCACAGACACATCATGTTGGGATGCTTTTTCCTGGAATAGAGACCTGACTGCGTAGGAGAACTATTTGATCGTTCATGAGCCCATGCAAATTCCTGTTCCTCCTCGCTGCATTTATTTGGGCGATTGTTACGTCTCCCCATCTCATCCACCTTAAATAAAATATTTAGCTTTTAATGTCATGTTGCACATAAATCTGTCACTGTGAATGTATGTCTAGAGTTTGGTGACTAATGAATCACGGAAACTAGCTTCATGTGTTTTTTTTTTTTTTTTGTTGTTGAATCACATGGGATTAGCGTCCACTGCTTATAACGATGATTGCTAGACAAGCTTTCTTACAAAAGTGAACGTCTACTTCACCTACAGCAACCTTATGAATCTTTCTTGTTTGCCACCTAGTCCTCTCTGGATCATCAGTATACCTCCGCTTGACAGGGTTCATATTCATACATACAAATTTATAAGAATTTTGAAGATCACTGTTACTTAGATTTAGGAAATCACCTGCAGGTACAATATCGAAGAATTTTCTTGGATAGGATCGATCTGTACCTTGTTATTTTGTCATTTTCGCTACACCTTTATATTTAATGTACTCTTTACCACTTTTCGCTTCTTCCTCTCAATTTCTTTGGGCCAGTTCTGTGGATTACACTTCCTCTTTCGATAATTTCCACTGATTGTTCACACTTCCGTCACCGTTTCCCATTCCTATATCTACCATCTTTACTACCAGTATTTGTGTTGTGTACTAAGTGTGGCATCTGAACACTTCAAACACTCTAAACTAGGTTCATAAAGTGATTTATATTGCATATTACACAAGGATTATATTTCGTGTTTACACTTTTATTAATTCCAATATAATCTACTTCAGCCTCCAACACTTCTCGAATTACAGTTAAATGGTTTGTAAGTAGGCTGTTTAGGTTTTAATGTTGGTAACACCACGTAGCGCTCTATATGAAAATCACTGACTGTGCTGTGTGAAGGCTGTGGTTGGTTTGCATTGTTGGAGTACATGCTATTGTAGTGTTGGGCAGTTGGCAGTTAACAGCGCGTAGCGTTGCGCAGTTGGAGGTGAGCCGCCAGCAGTGGTGAATGTGGGGAGAGAGATGGCGGAATTTTGAGAGCGGACGATCTGGACGTGTGTCCATCAGAAAGAGTAAATTTGTAATATTGGATATCATGGACTGATATATATATAATGGCTTTTGAACACTATTAAGGTAAATACATTGTTTGTTCTCTTTCATATGCATCACAGATCTTTAGACCATTTGAAACGTCCCCTTAGAAAAATTAATGAATTACTGTGCTGATAAATCTCTTACGTTATTTGATTTTCAAACAGCTGAGCAGAACTGTACGTACTCAGACATTTCTCACTTTACTTATCCTGATCATAACTAATCATAACTAAATTGACACTCAATATTTTTAGCGCAACGCAATCTTACATTCAAAAATCCCTACAAAAGAATGGCCCTGACTAACTTAACCTGTACCTTTCATGGATGACATACCTCACAAAAATCTTCGTTACTCAAACGACTGCAATACAGCGAGCGCCGCTACTGCCAGCGAAATAAAAGATTCAAACTACTAAAGGCACTAACTACTGATAGGTATAGTTAGCAAATGAAAGATTTTGATAGAGAACAAACAATTTATTTACCTTAATAGTGTTCAAAAGCCATAATCAGTCCATGATATCCAATATTACAAATTTACTCTTTCTGATGGACACACGTTCAGATTGTCCGCTCTCAAAATTCCGCCATCTCTCTCCCGACATCCACCACTGCTGGCGGCTCACCTCCAACTGCGCAACGCTACGCGCTGTTAACAGCCAACTGCCCACCACTACAATAGCATGTACTCCAACAATGCAAACCAACGACAGCCTTCACACAGCAGTCAGTGATTTTCATATAGAGCACTACGTGGCGTTACCAACATTAAAACCTAAACAGCCTACTTACATAGCCCCCATGGCTCTGAGCACTATGGGACTTAACTTCTGAGGTCATCACTTCCCTAGAACTTAGAACTAGTTAAACCTAACTAACCTAAGGACATCACACACATCCATGCCCGAGGCAGGATTCGAACCTGCGACCGTAGCGGTCGTGCGGTTCCAGACTGTAGCGCCTAGAACCGCTCGGCCGAAATACAGTTAAGTATCTGGTGTCTGTTTATCGTATGCCACGGTATTGGTTATCCTGCTACTCAGTCATTCAGCTTCTTTCCACTGGAGGGAAGCGCCGGAGTGTAGCGAAACGTTCGTCCGTTTGTGATATTACTGAAATCACATCTAACTAAACGCATAAATTCTCTGCGTTGTATTATACCCTAAAGTTATATTTGGGGGTGAGACCAATGTCGGGTTCCTGTACTCAGCAACAGATGGCAGCACTTTTTACAGTATTTACATCTGAGGGTCAGCGCGTTTTTCCGCGCATGTCCTCAGTTAAACACTGTATGCCGGTAGGGCAGTAGATTGACAACTGAGAAAAAGCTGAACAGAGGTGGACATATTTCTTCGCCATCGACTGATAGAAATACGGAGGTGTATTTCTCAGAAGTGGAATCTGCCTTTCTGCCAGATGGTATCACTACGGCCTTGGCAGTAATGTGGGCTGGGTTTATTTCCGAGCGCACATTAAGGGTATTGATCTCCGGCAGAGGCTTCCGTCCGAGAACGGCGGGAGTACGGTCGATTAGACGCCGCCACCGGGGCTGTCCGCTGACGCATCGCTGCCAGGCGCTGTACAGAGGCATTGCTGTCGTCTCGCCTGCGATGAAAAAACGGGCTAAAGCGACGAATAAAAACTGTTAATCTTTTGCTACGAAGAGCTTCTGACGTGTAAAACAGCAGGAAACAACAATCCTCCTGTAATGCCTAGAGTTGTAAGACTACCGTAGGCTGCTGCAGACCATCGAAAGTGCAGACCACGGTAATTTCCCTTGTAGCTTTGGTCAGTTAAGGCTGTAACTGCTTTACCTGAATGTTAAGTGTGTTGCATACCCAACAGGTGTTACCTCATAACGATTGCTTTTTTTATGTGGGCGATCAGTGATACTCGACTCCTCTAAAAACTAGAAATGGTAAACAGTCTAGAAACTGAGTGAGTATTTCTGAAGGACAGCGTTCTACATAGGTACCCTTCTGTGCGTTACTTAAAAATAAACAGTATTTAAAGCAGAGCTGAAATTATCAATTCTTAGTTTAGGTTCTATTAGAAATTTGTTTATCTGTAACGTGAAATAGAGGGATGATGTAGTAAAAATAAAGAAGACAATAAAGATGTATCACATATCGCTAGAAAAGGCAATTTCCTAAACAAAAAGGTAAAATTAAAAAAAAGCATAAAACAAAAATATATCAGGCATGGCTTCATTACTTCGTCGAACTTGTATACAACATGTTTCTGTTCTTTATAAATAACTTTCGCATTTATCAATGATAACAGGAAACTGTTGCCTTTGATCATGACGAAGAACGTTCTGTTGAGAAAAAAATAACGACAATTTTATATATATATATAATTGTATGTTTTTTATGTTTGTGCATGCGAACTTTACTTGCATCAAAAGTATTTGCTTTGGTTTCATAAAGACGCAAAAATTACGCGATCAACTAATTTTTATTACTTGTAAAATGCAATTTATATACTATGAGGGTATAAAATACACAATGGACTAACATTGGGTTATGTACGGTTCTAATTAAGTGAAAAACAAACAAAGAAACGAAGAGAAATCATCGGCTCCTAGTTTCTGTCTAACACATTCATTTATATTTCTTTCTCTACCAATGCACCAACACTACCGTAATCCTACCATTTACTGCGTCATTTATGTAGTGTACCAGAACTACCGACCCAGTTTTGGTAGAGCGTAACAGTAGTTATACCTCATTAAAGACTTATGCTTTATATCCAGTGACCGTGACCAGGAAAAAAATAGCAATTAATGACACCCGTTAGTTAAAGAATTGCGACGAAAACAGAGTGAAACGTAATAGTCTAGACCTAAAATAATAACACCGTAAACTTTCTAGAACTAAAGTAAGTCTGACAGGAAAACGTTTTGTGTTCTGCAGAAGACAGAATTAAAACAGGCAAAAGTTTCAAAGTTAGTAAGTGATGGACACTATAGTCTTCCTCAGAACACAACAGAGATTAATGAATTCTTTTACTACTGCATTTACGCAACGTGGGCGGCTCTGTGAATCAATGGTAAAGTGCAAAGATACAGAACTCAAAGTCTTGGGTTCGATCCCTAGTCAGTACTAGGATTTTTATCTGTCACTTTTCGGGTGTAAGGCGTTGTATTTACCACTGCAATTCAATTCACAATTCAGCAGAAAAATCATATTAGCTCAAGGCTTCATTGTAGCCGTACGCCCGAAAACTACTATGAATGTGCGCAACCCTTTCAGTTCCATAACGACAGCGTCTCCAGGATTGTGCTAGTCCGTCGATCTGTCCTACAGCCTAATCGCATGCTCTTCTCTGGCATCAGCTGATCATTTGTTGTGGATTACACTCCTGGAAATGGAAAAAAGAACACATTGACACCGGTGTGTCAGACCCACCATACTTGCTCCTGACACTGCGAGAGGGCTGTACAAGCAATGATCACACGCACGGCACAGCGGACACACCAGGAACCGCGGTGTTGGCCGTCGAATGGCGCTAGCTGCGCAGCATTTGTGCACCGCCGCCGTCAGTGTCAGCCAGTTTGCCGTGGCATACGGAGCTCCATCGCAGTCTTTAACACTGGTAGCATGCCGCGACAGCGTGGACGTGAACCGTATGTGCAGTTGACGGACTTTGAGCGAGGGCGTATAGTGGGCATGCGGGAGGCCGGGTGGACGTACCGCCGAATTGCTCAACACGTGGGGCGTGAGGTCTCCACAGTACATCGATGTTGTCGCCAGTGGTCGGCGGAAGGTGCACGTGCCCGTCGACCTGGGACCGGACCGCAGCGACGCACGGATGCACGCCAAGACCGTAGGATCCTACGCAGTGCCGTAGGGGACCGCACCGCCACTTCCCAGCAAATTAGGGACACTGTTGCTCCTGGGGTATCGGCGAGGACCATTCGCAACCGTCTCCATGAAGCTGGGCTACGGTCCCGCACACCGTTAGGCCGTCTTCCGCTCACGCCCCAACATCGTGCAGCCCGCCTCCAGTGGTGTCGCGACAGGCGTGAATGGAGGGACGAATGGAGACGTGTCGTCTTCAGCGATGAGAGTCGCTTCTGCCTTGGTGCCAATGATGGTCGTATGCGTGTTTGGCGCCGTGCAGGTGAGCGCCACAATCAGGACTGCATACGACCGAGGCACACAGGGCCAACACCCGGCATCATGGTGTGGGGAGCGATCTCCTACACTGGCCGTACACCACTGGTGATCGTCGAGGGGACACTGAATAGTGCACGGTACATCCAAACCGTCATCGAACCCATCGTTCTACCATTCCTAGACCGGCAAGGGAACTTGCTGTTCCAACAGGACAATGCACGTCCGCATGTATCCCGTGCCACCCAACGTGCTCTAGAAGGTGTAAGTCAACTACCCTGGCCAGCAAGATCTCCGGATCTGTCCCCCATTGAGCATGTTTGGGACTGGATGAAGCGTCGTCTCACGCGGTCTGCACGTCCAGCACGAACGCTGGTCCAACTGAGGCGCCAGGTGGAAATGGCATGGCAAGCCGTTCCACAGGACTACATCCAGCATCTCTACGATCGTCTCCATGGGAGAATAGCAGCCTGCATTGCTGCGAAAGGTGGATATACACTGTACTAGTGCCGACATTGTGCATGCTCTGTTGCCTGTGTCTATGTGCCTGTGGTTCTGTCAGTGTGATCATGTGATGTATCTGACCCCAGGAATGTGTCAATAAAGTTTCCCCTTCCTGGGACAATGAATTCACGGTGTTCTTATTTCAATTTCCAGGAGTGTAGTTTCTGCAACAGCGGTAGTAAAAAACAGTCCAGATTGGAACGACAGCAGAAGCTTCAATGACGCGTTTCGCTTTTTGAGACATCTTCAGAATTTGTTTAGGAATTGTAGCCACTACAATTTATATTCCAAAATTTGCGTCAAAATTAGAAGTATGGCCCTATTATAGCATATCTGCGTAGCATAGCTGTTTCGTCGAAGGTGGAAATCCAAAAGTTTTGGCTTATTACGAGTAATGCGTTACGCGCAGTACCTAAACAAATTCTGAAGATGCTTCAAAGAGGCGAAACGCGGCAATAAAGCCTCTATTGTCGTTGCAACCTGGATCTTTTTCCCTACTGACAATATATCACGGTTGTTGCCCATAACCATAAAGTGAGAGAATTTATATTTCTGCAGTAGCCTTCCAGAGAATTCGAGTCATTAAAATGTCATTGCTTATTGGTGGGTGTGACAGTCCTCTCAGGACGAATTACAGTATATTATAGATTGCAATTTTCCGAACTATTAAAACCTGACGTTGAAACTTTAACTGTTAAATATATGGCTCCGAGAAGATCATAAAATCATAGACCCAGAAATGTCAGTGAATGACAAAACGTGAGCAATGTCTCTTCTGGTGAGGAGATTCTCCAAGTGGCCTTCCTTGCTCCAGGGTTCAACTGAGACGTGTCGGTATTAGAACTACTGTAAACGATAAGCCGCAAACTCCTTTACAAATATTTCTTTATCTTTCGGTGAAATATTGAACAGAAAGACGAATACTTGATTTTTACGCATATACGATTACTTTACGGTTGCAATAAACATAGTCATCGCCATCCGTTATTTGACACCCTTTGCTGAATAAAGGCCTCCTTTAGAGTCTCCAACGCATTACGGTCTCCAGCAGCTTCTGTGTGTTTGCTGACGCCGTCTACTCACCTTTTATTAGTTCTTCGTGTCGGGCCTTCCTTATATCTTCGGATCATCTACCGTCTACGACCATGTGTAGCTATACCACGCACATACAACTCATGTTTCAGTACAGTCATAATTAAGTGTTCCATTATAGTCTGCGCCCCTGATACACTTCTTTATTTTCTTGACACCCCAACTAAATCTCAATTGTGTGTGTGTGTGTGTGTGTGTGTGTGTGTGTGAGAGAGAGAGAGAGAGAGAGAGAGAGAGAGAGAGAGAGAGAGAGAGAGAGGAGAGAGACAGAGTATTTTGACCAGCACTATTGTAGATCGTAGACAGCGTACTTAATTTTCAGCAGTCTCGCAGCTGGTACTTCTTAAACTTCACACGGTCAAAAGTCAGTAGCCACAACACTTCAGAAGTCATGACTTGCAGACAGGAAACATAGTAAGAAACACGTAATACCCTCTCCCGATTATCAGTATCGCAGACACACTATATGATCAAAAGTATCTGGACTCCGATTAGAGTGACAAAGTCATTAGGGACATTTCAAACTATCTGAAGCCGCCCAAGTCCACGGTTGGTGATGCGACTGAGAAGTGCAAAAGTTAGGGAACATCCACGGCTAAACCAAAACGAGGCAGAAGCCACATACTGATAGACAGGGACCGTCGAATAATTACCTGCTGCGAGACTAATGAAAAATAAGTACTGGAACTCCGATTAGTGAATATCAATAGAGGGTTGTGGAGGAATGATCGCTCATTATTCCCCAAGAGGCGAAGCCGGAGAAGTTTGTGATATTGGACGCTGTGGTCTGGAGATAGGTCGACGTTCTTTGTCATTCAGAAAGTGTGCCACTGGGTTGAGGTCGGGACTCTGGGTAGACCAGTCCATTTCATGAGTGTTACTAACGACAAACCAATGCTTGGCACATCCTGTTTTATGACAGTGTGCACAGACATGCTTACACAAACGATCATCGCCTCCAAACTGTTCCTCTGCTATACGCAGTACTCACTGCTGTAAAATTTGTTCCTACCCTTTTCCATTAAGTGTTCGTGTAAATGTAACAATGGGACCACCCCCCAAACCACTGCTGGCACTACACGTGACAGTACGTCACGTTCTCCAGGCGTTCGCCAAACCTAAAACCTTTCATCGGAATACCAGGAGGTAGAGCGTGATTCACCACTCCAAATGACTCGTTCCCAGTCATTCATTGTGCAGTGCCGTCACTCTGTGCGCCACCTTAGGCATCGCTTAGCTTTGACCACAGTAATGTGTGGCTTTTGAGGAGCTGCTCGACCACTTCACCCCATCCGTTTTAGCTCTCTACGCGTAGACACATTGCTGACTGGACTGCCGGTAGCACTCTGGAACCCACTACTGATTTCTTCATTTCATGCGAATTTTTGCAGTAACCCTCCGTAATTGACTCTAAATAACGAAAAGTGAGAGGTCATCCACATGAGTGCTAAAGGAATCCGTTAAACTCCGGCTAAACGATAAATAAGTCAGATCTAAAGGCCGTAAATCCAACTAAATGCCCAGGAATTACAATTACGAACAACTTGAATTGGAAGGAAAACATAGAAAATGTTGTGGGGAAGGCTAACCAAGGACTACGTTTTATTGGCAGGACACTTAGAAAATGTAACAGATCTACTAAGGAGACTGCCTACACTACGCTTATATGTTCTCTTTTAGAATACTGCTGCGCGGTGTGGGATCCTTACGTAACAGGATTGACGGAGTACACCGAAAAAGTTCACAGAATGGCTGCCCGTTTTTACTATCGCGAAATAGGGGAGAGAGTGTCACTGAAATAATACAGGATTTGGGGTGGACATCATTAAAGGAAAGGCGTTTTCCATTGCGGCGGAATCTTCTCACGAAATTCCAGTCACCAACTTTCTCCTGTGAAAGCGAAAATATTTCGTTGATACCGACCTACATAGGGAGAAACGATCACCATGATAAACTAAGGGAAATCAGAGCTCGTGCAGAAAGATGTAGGTGTTCGTTTTTTCCGCGCGCTATATGAGACTGGAGTAACAGAGAATTGTGAAGGTGTTTCGATGAACCCTCTGCCAAACACCTAAATGTGATTTGTAGTGTATCCATGTAGATGTATGGTTTTGCTGTGGACGTTCCCTCACTTTTGCACTTCACCGTCATATCACCAACCACCGACCTGGGCAGCGTCCGATAGGTGGAAATGTCCCTGATGACATCTGGTGACATCCAATGACTAATCCACTTTCAGAGTCACTGAGTTCAGGTGACAGACCCACTCTGCTGTTACCGCTTCTCTACCGACAGCACAATACTCTTCGCCTCCTTTTACACTGGCGGTCCGTATCTCGTGACATCTAGCGGTCAACTACGCATCTCATACTGGTGTCCGCATAACTCTGATCACATGCTGTATCAAGGGTGTTGAGTCAGTAAATGCTAACCCGCGAAGGACAGATTCCTAGGGACAAACAGAATAGGTAACATACTGATGCTTGCAGAGCACGAAGAAGACTGCTGGATCGCTCGCAGAAATACTGTGCATGAAAATGGGCTCATCAACTCGATTGAAACCCAAAAGCATACCATTAATCCATCACGCTGAGAAAACCTGAGAGGTAACAGAAAGTGTGATACTCTTCCGTCGTTTACAATTTGTGGACAGCGTAACTCAATGAGCAAAAACGTTCTTTCTTGGAAAAATCGCACGAGTTTCTCGGAATTATTCACGCTACTAATGAATAGTAAGTCTGTTTCTCCTGTTAGGACATCGTCCGCTCGGTGCTCTCACGACTGATTTTGTGAAGATGCTTAACAGTTCAGTCCCAGACACGTTTTATTCTGCAGTAATTTATTGTATGAATCCGAAAGGTGCTTATAGCATCTAGAACTCTGAAAAATCATTTCATCATAGAACAACCTTGTATGTTTTATTTAATGAGAGTAATGCATAATACTGCTACTTTCTCCTGCATCCCGTTGTGCTGACCAGAGTGGCCGAGCGGTTCTAGGCGCTACAGTCTGGAACCGCGCGACCGCTACGGTCGCAGGTTCGAATCCTGCTTCGGGCATGGATGTGTGTGGTGTCCTTGGGTTAGTTGGGCTTAAGTAGTTCTAAGTTCTAGGGGACTGATGACCACAGCAGTTAAGTCCCATAGTACTCAGAGCCATTTTAACCATCCCGTTGTACTCATTCTTTGAGTTACGTAGGTAGATTAACTTTAAGCGTAAATTCGACTTATCCAGCACGTCCGTTAAACGGTAACACGTGTCCTGTGTTCAGCATAAAATCACTCAGCTATCTTCACTTACTGTTATTTGTATTTTGTCTATACTTAGCCTTTTATACTGAGATGTTTCCCACACCAACTTGTGTCGTGGCTTTATATGTATGAGTGATTGTCTGTGTGTGTGTTCTGTTGTAGTGAATACATACACCGGTGGCGATGGGTGTAACTGCCTTCACACTCTACGATTCCGTTGTAATGGCGATCTGCTCCAGCTGCTGCAGATGCTGTATTGAAGCTGAAAATGATAAAGTTGCCAAGAAATATTCGTCGGGGCTCTGTTGCATAGCAATCAGATTTGCCTTCAGCTCTTAGAAACACTTCCTTTCCGATGGAAGGTCCGCCCCGGTAGCTGAGTGGTCAGCGTGACAGACTGTCAATCCTAAGGGCCCGGGTTCGATTCCCGGCTGGGTCGGAAATTTTCTCCGCTCAGGGACTGGGTGTTGTGTTGTCCTAATCATCATCATTTCATCCTCATCGACACGCAGGTCGCCGAAGTGGCGTCAAATCGAAAGACCTGCACCAGGTGAACGGTCTACCCGACGGGAGGCCCTAGCCACACGACATTTCCGAAAGCATCAAATTATTTAATTAGAACTGAACGCTCCCGTCGGAATTGTTCTCGAGCTGGTATTCATTAACTGATCATACTTGAGTATACGTTGTTTGTGGAAATAACAAGTACCTTTTTTAAATGAACGAAGTTTTATTGATCTTAGTGTCAATGAAATTCTTGTCGCTCATGAATTATCGATTTTCTATGATATACACAGATGTAATATAAATAATATCTTTCTCTCTCTCTCTCTCTCTCTCTCTCTCTCGTACTGTCACATTAATGCATAGCAATCTTATTATATGATACATCATATATGCTCCCCTTGTGGACGAACGTTTTTGGGAAAACAAACACGAGCGTTCACATAACACTATTTTGATTATTGTTCATGACGCTGTATACTGTTAGAGATAACTGAGTGATTTTATATCAGAAGACAAAATCTGTTCACGACAGGATGAAAGGATAGCCAGTTTCAGTTTTACCACGAGCAGCAAGCCCTCCCTAGAGTCAACACAATGTAACGACGGCAGAAGCTCGTAATTAAAAACAGTTTGCACAAGTTACATATTTGCAGCTCAGCGCAGTGTATGACGCAGGTGCGTGGGATCGCTTTGTTAGATTTACGAACTGTGTCAACCTATTATCTGTTATGTAACTACACGAAATGACGCACAGTAGAAAATTTGAATTTAGTAGCTTTATATGTGAGTAAGTCAAACACTACGTAAATGAAGAGGACGCAGTGGAATTTGCAACGATTAGCGTGACATTTTATGGAGCGATTTGGCAGTCCATATGAGAGATGTTTTTTACGCTGTTGTCCAGAGTTTAAAGAAAAGCTCGGCACCTGCCTTGAGTGATCGGTATGACGCATTTAGTAGAAGCAGGTGACGTCGGTAAGGAGTCGAAAGAAATGAAAGGTAGACAGAAATCGAGGGAATGAGACAGGGTTATAGCCTATCTCCCGTATTATTCGATCTGCATGTTGAGTAAGCAGAAAAGGAAACCAAAGAGAAGTTTGGAAATTAAATTAAAGATCACGAGAAGAATTAAAAATGTTAACTTCCGCCGTCTACATTAAAATTACCTTAGAGACTGCAGCTGACTGGGAAGAGCAGTGGAAATGTTAGTGTCTTGAAAACAAAAAAGAATCAACAAAAGTAGTGGAGTTTAGTCATGTTAAATCAAATAATGCGGATGAAATTAGATTACAAAATGAGTCACTGAAAATCGTAGATGAGTTTTAACATTACAGCAGCAAAATATTGACGATGGTCGAAGTAGAGAGGATATAAAATCCAGGCTGGCGATAACAGGAAAGCATTTATGAACAGGAGATCTATTTTAACCGTGAATGTAAATCAAACCGTCATCAGATGTTTCTTGAAACAATTTCTCCGGAGTATAGCCTTGTAGGAACAGTTGCATGTTGAAATGTTGGACATGTCAACTGTGCGGGAACACTACATGGGAATACAGGTCTGCGTGTGAGAATGCTGAGTGCGTGATGGATAATAATTTGCTATTTCTAGACGAAACTAACTTGAGCAAGAACGTTTCAAAGTCATTAGTGGATGAGGAATAATCCGAAGAACCTACCACTTTGTTGTCAATCTGTACACTAACCGTTAATTCATGATTATAACGCCGTAGTAAAATCATAAGTTGATGAAAGTGAAACAGTTTTGTAAGCGGTAAGGTGATGGCGATTGCTTTGAGGAGGTTATAGAAATTGAATATCTGGGAAAGTTCGGAGAGATGAGTGTCTCTTATTATTACGAAATGCTATTCAACCATTTGCGTAGTGAACTGAAGTAGAGGCGACCAAGATTAGTGCATAAAATGTGCTGTTCTACTAGGAGAAGTTTGTGACGACTACGACATGTGACGAAAGCTGGTGCTTCAGATGGAGAATATATGACCTACCACGAAGGGCGCCCACGCCCGGGGACAAGGTGGTGGTGGTGGTGGGGGGGAGGGGGGGGGGGACGGCCCCCTCTATCTCCCAGAGGAAGGAAAAGTATAAAAATATGATGTAGTAAGGCGTTTTAGTTTCAAGTAAATGATTGAAAAGTCGGTATAACGTAGGTTTTTAACAGGGTGTGGCCTGGATCCTTTTCTTTTTTGGCTACCAGAAATCACCATTCGTCTTCCAAAATATTAAAAATGCTCCATACACCCAGGTCTTGCCGCCCCTCCCCTATAAACTATCGTACGGGAGCTCTTGCCTACCACACATTATAATAGACGGACAGCATCGTCCTAACGTCCAACAACCTCCAAACAGGCATCATGTCTTCAACCACTTTCCATAGCTCATACCTTCGTGATATAGACCTGTTTCAGACGAAATGAGTTGCTCAGCCAGACAAATAGTCTACAGTGAGTTAATGTACTAACGGCAGAGTATTATCTGGACTAAACGCATCGTCTACCGAAGGCGCCTGTAGAGTACCGGGCTCTTACAGCTAAGTGTAAGAAAAACCATGGAATTGCGCGTAGACATTGTATGCCTGCAAGAGCTCTATGTGAGGTCAGGCCGCAAACGTCCTATTGCAGCAGGGAACATGTTTATAACTGGACTCCTTAAAACCGAAGCTTCAGTAATTGCATTTAATTATGAGGTACTGAAATCATACAGTTCGGCTCCCAATATATTTTAACTGTGGCTATCAGTGGTGAGCACCTCTTCAGTTTACAGTATCTGTACAGCAAAGAAATTTATGTAGCTGCGGTTGGGGGCACTGTTATCTTGACGACAGAGTATAATCCCGCTGCAGCCACCAGTGTCTCGTAACACGCAGTTCAGCGGACATTGTTCAACATCAGCCTCCACGGCACGCTACCCGTACGATTTCCCATGTTGAACCAACGACATCGTCAATTGCGCTTGCAGTGGACATGAGATCGTTGACACCGGACCTTGCATCAATAGAAACGTGTCGCTGGATCGGATGAGCCACGTTTCTTGTTACACGACGTCGATAGTCGTGTCCGGACACGTTGTCATCCAGACGAACAAATGTTCGTATCATGCACCGCGCCACGGACGCACGTCGGTGAAGGCGGCCTTATGCTGTCGGGGATTTTCGCTTGGGCTTCTGTGGTACATATGTAGTAGTAATTCAAGGCACCGTAACAGCTGTGAACTACGTGACTATTACTGTGAAACATTCGAAACCCTTCATGCTTGTCTTCCGCGACGGCGGTATCTTCCTGCAGGATAACTATCTGTGCCACAATGCCAGAATCGCGGTGCAGCGATTTGAAGAGCATAATAGTGAACTTACTCTGATGTCTTGGCCACCAAATTCTCTTGGTATGGACCCAACGAAACAAACCTACGACTCTGTCGGGCGCTAGCTCTGCGCACATAAACAACCGGTCCATAATTTACGGATACTGAGTGACCTGATGGTACATGCATCCGAAAACCTACCAAGGACCTGTGGAGTCCATATCATGCGCTCCAAATATGGATCAGAACGCTATTAAATACGTGTCGTAATGATTAGCTCTACACTGTTCTAGTAACAGCCGATATAACCGCCAGTTCCTTTCTCTTTGGACAGCCAGCTACGCGACGATAAGGACTCCCAACTTGAGGGAGTTCTTTGAGAAAAACGTATTTCTGCGTGAAGGACCTTATCAACGTGCCGGTTACTACGGACTAGCAGACGGTAGCAGTGACACAGCCATAATAGTATCCAAAAGAAAGTCGTTTTCTTTTTGTGTCATCAGTCTTGTGACTGGTTTGATATGACCCGCCATGAATTCCTGTGCTGTGCCAACCTCTTCATCTCAGAGTAGCACTTGCAACCTACATCCTCAATTATTTGCTGTATGTATTCCAATCTCTGTCCTCCTCAGCAGTTTTTGCCTTCTACAGCTCCCTCTAGTACCATGAAAGACATTCTCTAATGTCTTAATAATTGTGCTATCATCCTGCCCCTTCTCCTTGACAGTGTTTTACATATATTCCTTCCCTCTCCTATTCTGTGCGGAATCTCCTCATTCCTTACCTTATCAGTCCAACAGATTTTCAAGATTCGTCTGTAGCGCCACATCTCAAATACTTCGATTCTGTTCTGTTCCAGTTTTTCCGCAGTCCATCTTTCACTACTATCCAATGTCGTACTCCAGACGTACATTCTCAGAAATTTCTTCCTCAAATGAAGGCCTATGTGATTAGTACAATTCTCTTGCCCAGGAATGCTCTTTTTGCCAGTGCTAGTATTCTTTTGATGTCCTGCTTGCTCCGTGCATCATTGGTTATTTTACTGCCTAGGTAGCAGAATTCCTTAACTTCATCTACTTCGCGACCATCAACCCTGATGTTAATCTCCCTGTTCTAATTTTTGCTACTTCTCATTACTTTCGTCTTTCTTCGATTTACTCTCAATATATATTCTGTACTCATTGGATTGTTCATTCCATTCAGCAGATCATGTAATTCTTCTTCACTTTCACTGAGGATAGCAATGTCATCAGCGAATCGTATCATTGATATCCTTTCACCTTGAAGTTTAATTCCACTCCTGAATCTTTCTTTTATTTGCTTCTTCGATGTTCATATTGACCAGTATGGACGAAAGACTACATCCTTGTCTTATACCCTTTTTAATCCGAGCACTTTGTTCTTGGTCGTCTTCTCTTATTATTCCCTCTTGGCTCTTGTACATATTGTATATTACCCGCCTCTCCCTATAACTTACCACTACTTTTCTCAGAGTTTAGGACATCTTGCACCATTTTACACTGTCAAACCCTATTCCAGGTCGATGTATCCTATGAACGTGTCACGATTTTTCTTTAGTCTTGCTTCCATTATCAATCGCAATGTCAGAATTTTCTAAAGCGGAACTGATTGTCATCTAGCATATTTTCAACTTTCTTTTCTATTCTTCTGTGTATTATTCTTGTCAGGAACTTGGCTGCATGAGCTGTTAAGCTGGTTGTGCGATAATTCTCGCATTTGTCAGCTCTTGCAGTCTTCGGAACTGAGTGGATGCTATTTTCCCGGATGTCAGATGGTATATCGCCAGACTCATACATTCTACACACCAACGTAAATAGTCGTTTTGTTCTCATATCCCCCGATGATTTTAAAAATTCTGATGGCATGTTATCTACCCCTTCTACCTTATTTGACCTTAAGTCCTTCAAAGGTCTTTTAGATTATGATTCTAATACTGGATCCCCACCTTTTTAAATCGACTTCTGTTTCTTCATCTATACCATCAGAAAAATCTTCGTCCTCATAGAGGCTCTCAATGTACTCTTTCCACCTATACGCTCTCTCCTCTGCCTTTGACAGTGGAATTCCTGTTGCGCTCATAATGTTACGACTCTTGCTTTCAATGTCACCGAAGGTTGTTTTGACTACCCTGTATGCTGAGTCAGTCCTTCCGAGAATCATTTCTTTTTCGATATCTCCTCATTTTTCATGCCGCCATTTCGTCTTCCTATTTATTTCCTTCCTCAGCGACTTGTATTTCTGTAGTTCTGAATTTCCCTGAACATTTTTGTATTTCCTCTTTTCATTGATCAGCTGAGGTATTTCTTCTGTTATATGTTTATAAACAAGGGTTTAATTTGCGCAAGGTATACTTTCAAAGGATGATAGATATAGTGATTACATATAACACTTGGCAGTTACCTTCTTTATACCTATGTTTTTCTCTTCGACTTCTGTTATGGTCCCTTTTAGAGATATTCATTCCTCTTCAGCTGTACTGCCTATTGAGCTATCCTTTATTGCTGTATCTGTATCCTTAGAGAACTTCAAGCTTATCTCGTCAGTTCTCGGTACTTTCATTGCATGTTGATTGTTCCTAACTAATATCAAAAATTATTCAATCGTTTTCTCATGGTCACCTCCCCCTTGGCAGTCCCCTCCCAGAGTTCGGAATGAGGAACTAATCCGGAATCTTTCGCCAATGGAGACATTGTCATGACACTTTTTCTATTGCAGGCCACATGTCCTGTGGATACAGGTTACGTGTCTTTAATGCAGTGGTTTCCAATGCCTTTTGCATCCTCATGCCGTTGATCATTGCTGATTCTTCCGCCTTTAGGGCAGTTTCCCACCCTTAGGACAAGAGAGTGCCCTGAACCTCTTTCCGCTTCTCCGCCTTCTTTGACAGGGCCATAAGCAGAATGTGGGTGACTTCTTATGCTGGAAATCTTCGGACGCCAATGCCCATTATAATTCAAAATTCAAACCCTGGCCTTAGGACGTTTCTGATGACCAATCAAAGTCGCTACCCCTACTCCACGGGTTTCGTCATAAACTTCTTACCATAATTTGTAACTGGACAGTGCTGATTGGGCTGACTAGTTGTGACTGTAATACTATATATGCAGAGGCAGCAGTTGTCTAACGTGAGGGTATTTCCCTCTGAACAAGGGTTTAATTTGCGCAAGGTGTACTTTCAAAGGATGATAGATATAGTGATTACATATAACACCGATCGGACGGAGGTGAGCAATGTATCAAGCCCTAATACAATGCCCACTGTGTGCAGTGATTTCACCACGAACGCACCTCGTAATAATGTCATTTAACAAACCATCTCAGCAAGATTCGGATCAGGCGAAAACAAAAACAA
Source organism: Schistocerca serialis cubense (assembly GCF_023864345.2). Taxonomy (NCBI): domain Eukaryota; kingdom Metazoa; phylum Arthropoda; class Insecta; order Orthoptera; family Acrididae; genus Schistocerca; species Schistocerca serialis. Next base: position 514,584,376 of record NC_064639.1, read on the forward strand.
AGAGCTCTCTTAGTGTAGAATGAGAAGACTGAAAGCACCCCATAAATCTCACATTTTTTTGAAAACGGGGATTAATGTTTCATTTCTATCGACGGCGGGTCTTAGAGTTGAGGCAGAACCTTCACGCATGATTAGTTTGTGTTCATGCAACAAAACGTAGTTCAAGAAAGGACAAGGGTCGAGATTGCACCCACCTTATCACCATCTGTGGTTATTTTTGTTATGAATCCACTGAACGAAGCATTTACACCGGGACGACTTCCAAAATTTTCAAAGGTGCGTCATATTATATTGAGAAGTCGGATGATATAGTCCCCGCGGACTGTAAAACCAACAGACGAATTTACATAATATATGACAACGTTCGTGAAACGCGACTGTACTACGGCTTACGGGAGCTACAAGGGAACCTAGCCGGTGACAGTTCCATTTCACACAGGAACGTTTAATTCATGCTGCGACAAATCAGGCGCTTAGTACAGTCATAACCTCACCGAGGAAACGAGATCATGCCACCTTGGTGGCCTTTGACGTTCGTATGGTTAATGAATCTGTGGGTATCTGATGCACTCTTTTACCCTCCGTTACCACTGTCAGGGGCACATGGGTGATAGGAGGGCATTGTAAAATAATAACGAATTTCCCCATACTTCATTTACTGTAGAGAAATGACCAAACAGATTCGGTTGTCAAGTAAGCATATGACCTTCGGGTTCTCGTGTTGTCAGGAAGCCCCGGGCTCCGCCAGAGAAACAGAGAAAGGTAGATCCTTTATGAAATGCAGTACTTGTGCGTGCAACAGCTACAAACTCCCAGTCGCCGTTGAAACTTTCCTTAGAATAGGCAAAACGCCAATACCTAGACAGACAAGCTGCGGATATTTAGGACTTCACCTTGACAGAAAATTAAATATCCATCAGTATGTCACCCCGTCGCAGCTAAAACAAGTATGGATATGCCATTGCTGGGCGAATAAACAACACCTAGGGATATGCCCTGTATGTATATCGGTCACATATCTAGACTGAAAAGAGTTGGAAGAATAACTATAGTTGGAACTGGAGACAAACTCAAGCTTTAACACTACAGAAAGCAAAAAGGATGCCTGATGCTGGAATTCATTATGGTGTTGGCCCACCTTTAGCCTTGATGACAGCTTTCACTCTCGCAGGCATACGTTCAGTTAGGTGCTGTGAGGTTTCTTGGGGAATGGCAGCTCATTCTTCACGGAGTGCTGCACTGAGGAGAGGTATCGATGTCGGTCGGTGAGGCCTGGCACGAAGTCGGCGTTCCAAAACATCCCAAAGGTGTTCTATAGGATTCAGGTCAGGACTCTGTGCAGGCCAGTCCATTACAGGGATGTTACTATCGTGTAATCACTCCGCCACAGGCCGTGCATTATGAACTGGTGCTCGATCGTGCTGAAAGATGCAATCGCCACCCCCGAATTGCTCTTCAACAGTGGGAATCAAGAAGGTGCTTAAAACATCAAAGTAGGTAGGCCTGTGCTGTGATAGTATCACTCAAAACATCAGGCGTGCAAGCCTCCTCCATGAAAAACACGACCACACCATAACACCACAGCCACCGAATTTTACTGTTGGCACTACACACGCTGGCAGATGAATTTCACCGGGCATTCTCCATACCCACATACTACCATCGGATCGCCACATTGTTTACCGTGATTCGTACTCCACACAAGGTTTTTCCACTGTTCAATCGTCCAATGTTCACGCTCCTTACACCAAGCGAGGCGTCGTTTCGTATTTACCGGCGTGATGTGAGGCTTATGAGCAGCCGCTCGACCATGAAATCCGAAAGAACAGATACCATCTTCATATAGGTAAGGCTTACCGGCCAATGACCTTCTTCAGTGCGGATGCACTCACATTGCCCGAACTCTTACGAAAATCGGCAGATTGCCTGCCGCGAGTAATGAGTATGGAGGCAGGGGCACTACAAATGTAGTGTGTAGACAGTAAGTTGGACCTGTGGGTCTCACGGGGAGCGTGCCAGAGATAAGTCCCTGCAGTCGTACTATTCTCTGTGCCCCCGATGGCTTAGTCGAATAGAGCGTCTGCCATGTAAGCAGGAGATCCCAGGTTCGAGTCCTGGAGGGGCACACATTTTCAACTGGCCCCGTTGGTATTTATCAACGCTTGTAAGCAGCTAATGGTCTGGATTTCATTGTAATTTTATATCTGGTTAGGATCGTCAAGTCTGTCGTTCCAAACAACAGGGACAGATAAAACATGAATCAGGTCTCTTTCATTTGGTGCTTTATTCTCTTGATGACTGTGCGCAGTACTTAACCACGACTCCTTATGGGATCCACTGGCGATAGAGAGGTCATTTGTAACTATGGGGAGTTTGGAATTCAAAGCGTATTGCATTGAAATGTCATTATTTAATTACAAAAACTGTTCCATATTACAAGCAAATGCTATTTCCAGCAAATGAAAGTCAATGTAATGTTAATGAGATACAAAGAAAATTACACAAAACAGAAAGTGAAAATTAGTTAAAGGAAAGGGTGTGTGCTATGTGAAATCGTTAGTATTAGAAGAAAATAAAATGAAGACAGGAAATGATAGATAAGATGGTTACCCACCACGATCAACGGTCGGAAAAGATAGCCTAGGAACTGCATCGAGCCTTTTCCTTTCGAACTGACATTTCACTATTTTGTACATAATTTCACTAAATTAGCTACACTTCCTAGGTGACCCTAAGGCAAAAATAACCGGTCACTGTTTACACACTACGGTGGAATTCATTTTAAAGGCGATTATTTAGTGGGTGTTGCTGTCTGTACCTTATGGGGCTTGTCAGGAAGGCATATTTAAGAACGGGGTCACAGAGCTATGCATTTCTGATCAGAATTTAGATATACGTACGTTTATTTGCACCTGTGATTGTATCTGTCTCTAATATTGTTCTACATATTTGTATAGTTTTATACTTACGTTTGTGTTATGCAGAGCTATCGTTTAGTAGCATCAGTCCTAGATCCGAGTGCGCTTCTCTGGTATGGAGCAGAGTGGAAGGTCTAGAAGCCAGAGGACCAGAACGATTCTGCGGCGGTATCGGATGCAAGTTTCTAGATCTCCGCTACCGGGTGGAGAATTGTAGGGTACCCGTTAATAGGTCAGGCGTACATACAAGCAGGAAGCAGCCACTAGGTAAGTGGAGAACGTTTGGCGAGCATATGTGCACTTTATATGTTAGAGAAATCTCTCCACAGGCCCGATAAGGTGGGTTCTGAGTCCGGACGGAGGAACATTCACTAAAGCAGATGGGAGCAAAAAAATGTTAATATAGCATCAGCTAACTGCAGGAGCGTCTGCGGAAGGGTTCCAGAACTAATCTCATAAACGTTAACAATTCCCACATAATGCTGGGGACAGAAAGCTGGCTGAATCCAGAGGTTAACTGCAGTGAAATTCTAAATTCCGATTGGAATGTTTATCGCTAAGATAGGTTGAACGGTGGTGGGGGAGACGTGTATATAGCTATAAAAATACGATAATATCTGGTGAGATTAGTAAACACCCAGAATGCGAAATAATATGGATGAAGGTAAGTATTAAAGGTGGATCAAAATGGGTATCGAATATCACGCAATAATAATGGCGGAACACTTGAGGCGAATATTTCGCGTTATTTCCCTGGTAACGTTATAGTTTTAAGTGGAGTTCTTAACTTAACCAGCTGCCGGCTGGGAGACTCGAATGATTGGGACTTATAGTGGGGACAGAGAATCGAGTCTTTAGCAAGAGCGACAAGAGACAGATTTCTGATGACCTTGAGCAGTTAATTAGAGAACCAACTCGTAAAGATAAAATCTTTGAATTGCTAGTGGCAAACAGGCTCGAACATTTCGATTCACAATCAGTCAGCGTAGAACAGGGAATCAATGGTAATACGGCCGTTATGACATCACTGAATACGGCTGTAAATAGGAATGCAAAGAAAGGCAGGAAGATCTTCCTGTTTAGCATGAGTGACAAGAGACAGATTTGTGATTAACCTGACAGGTCATCACGAAAATTTCATGTACAGCACCGACAATGTTGAGCATCAGTGGACGAGGTTCAAGAGCATCGTACAATACACTTTAGACACGTATGTGTCGAGCAAACTTGTGAGGGATGGAAAAAAACCCACCGTCTTTCGACACCCGTCTTAGGAAGCTGCTCCCACAACAAAGAGACCTGTGAAGTTCTCTGCATATTTGAATGTAGCCAAAGCCTCCTGATAAACAAAAATTAAACGAAGCCAAAATTAGCATAAGGAGGACTATACGTGAAGCGTTCAACGAATAGGAAAACAAAGCTCTAGCCAACATTTTAACAGAAAATCCTAAGGAGTTCTGGTCTTCTGTCAAATTAGTAAACGTATCGAATGCATCCGTCCAGGCACTCTGTCACCATAATGGCAATGGAACAGAGAATGATACAAGAATGACCGAAATACTAAACGTCTCTTTAAGAGAGAAAGATCACATTATAGCTCGTCTTCTAAATCGTCGCACGAATGACAAAATCACAGACATCGAAATAAGTGGCCAAAGGATAGAAGAGCAACTGAAATTACTCAAAGAGGAAAGGCCACTGGACATGGGATACCGCTTCCATTCTACACAGAGTATGCGAAAGAACTTGCTCATATCCTAGCAGCAGTGTAAGTCACTTAAGGAACGAAACGTTCCTGACGATTGGGAAAAAGCAAATCACTGTCCGAACGGGCCTTGAAGCCCTAACGGTACCGACCGGCCGCCGTGTCATCCTCAAATCTTGGGCGTCACCGGAGGGGCATGTGGACAGCACACCGTTCTCCCGGCCGTTATCAGTTTTCGTGACCGGAGAGTAGTCGAATAGGCAGACAAAACTATAGGCTTATATCTCTGCCGTCGGTCTGTTGTAGAACATGCAGGACATTTTCCGAGAGCCACAACCATGGCAGCAGTAGTGGCAGCGGTGGACCAGACTGAATCTTAGGAGGAGCAGGGAGCTTCGGAACATTAGCAATCACATACTTTTCCGATGTTTTGGGAGGAAGTGTAGGCTATGGACAGTTTCCTCTGTAGGAATCAACGCGGGTTCTAAAAACAACGATCGAGTGAAACTCAGCTCGCTGTTCGTCCACGAGTCACAGAAAGCAATAGGCGCCCAGATAGACACCGTGTTCCTTGATTCCCGAAAGGCATTCCATACAGTTCCGCACTGCAGCCTAAGAATCAAAACACGAGTGAATGGAAACATCAGACCAACTGTGTGAGCGGGCTGACGAGTTTGTAGCAAACAGAAAACAGAATGTCATTCTAAGTGGAGAGAAGCCTATAGACGTAAAAGTAACTTTAGGCCCACCCCAGTGGAGTGTTACAGGACCGTTCCTTTTCACTATACAAACAAATGACCAAGTAGATAATGTCGGAAGTTCCATGAGTCTTTTTGCGGGTGGTGCTGTTGTACACAGAGAAGTCACGACTCTAGAAAGTTGTAGCGGAATGCTGGAATTCCTGCAGAGGATCGACCCTCTTGGAGAGGAAGTGCAAATGACTCTCAACATAAACAAATGTAACCTATTGCGAATACATAAACAGAAATAACCTTTGTTGCATGATTAAAAAATTGCAGAACAATCCCTGGAACCATTTGCTTACATAAAATATCTAAGAGCAAGCGTACGGAATGATCTGAAGTCGAACGATTAATCGCAACGAAGGCAGATGCCAAACTGGAATTCATTGGGAGAATCCTCAGGAAATGTAGTCCATCAACAAAGGAGGTAGCTTCCAAAACATTCGTTCGACCAATACTTGAATACTGCTCGTCAGATCACAGACTCGTAAGAGCGAAAGCTGAAAGCGTCACACAGATGCTCAGCCAACTCCAATTGCTTCCACCTACGTACATATAATGAAAGACCATGAAAATAAAATTACAGAGATTCGAGATCACACGCATGCTTACCAGCAATCGATCTTCCCGCGAAGAGTACGTGACTGCAACAGGAAAAGAGGGAAGTAACACATATACATAAAGTACCCTCTGCCTCACAGCGTAAGGTGTAAAAATTTGGAAATTTGTGGTAAGTTCCAAAGGGACCAAACCGCCGAGGTCATCAGTCCCTAGGCTTACACCTTACGTAATCTAACTTAAACTAACTTACCCTAAGGACTACACACACACACCCATGCCCGAGGGACTCGAACCTCCGACGGGGGCAGGCACGCGAACCGTGGCAAAGTGCCCTATACCGCGCGGCTACCCCGCGCGGTCCGTAAGGTGGCTTGTAGAGTACAGATGTAGACGTAGATTTCATGTTGTCTTAGAGACAGTCTGCTTTATCTTCTGTTTCTCTGTCACTCTATGATGCCTTTTCTCTATCATCAATGCTGTCATTCACCGTTATGGTTATGTTTGGTCTGGTTGCGGGTGTATACCGCCAGTCTCTTGCGTATTCTTGAAATAGTGTCTACTGTTCTGTCTAGGTCTGCCCGTTCGGTTGGATTCCTGACATATATGCTGCCTTGTGTTATCCTTTGTCGTTTGGTCTGCGTATGCGCGGTGCAGTGTAATATTACACTATCGGAGGAGCCAATTTCCCCGCATGCGCGTTGTTGGCTTGGGCGGATGTTCATCCGATGTAAGTATTTTGGATAAGAAACATGTCCGATCGTTTAAGAAATGTATCATTTCACGGTGTGAGTTAGTGTGTTTTACTCCTAATCTGTTCCTTGTGTTTGGAAAGAAGTCACTGGCTTCCCGCTCCTTATTGCATGCGTCCCACTCCCTTTGTCGTGTGAACAGCCGCCATCTTTCAACATGGCGTTTGTCGGGGTTGCCTTCTTCTGTAAGGGCTCTAATTTTATCCCTGAAACCTATTTTCCTGCAATATGTTGCAGCGTGCTACCTAATGGTAATGTTGATTGGAAAAGGGCTTGCAGGGACTTAGTTAAAGACGCCTGATAACCGTAGGAGCACACCCTTCTTCCTGTGGCGCATAGAAGTTCTGTTTGACACCATGCAGAGTTTGTGTGTCCATGTGCTTGATGCAAAGCATGTAATGGATTCAAATATTTTTCAGTGGTGTTGTAAGTAGGCTGTGTAGGTTTTTTTATTGGTAACGCCACGTGGCGCTCTGTATGAAAATCACTGGCTGTGCTGTGTGCAGTCTGTGGCTGGTTTGCATTGTTGTTGGCTATTGTAGTGTTGGGCGGCTGGATGTGAACAGCGCGTAGCGTTGAACAGTTGGAGGTGAGCCGCCAGCAGTGATGGATGTGGGGAAGTGAGATGGCGGATTTTTGAGAGCGGATGATCTGAACGTGTGTCCATCAGAAACAGTACATTTGTAAGAATGGGTGTCATGAACTGCTATATATATTGTGACTTTTGAACACTATTAAGGTAAATACATTGTTTGTTCTCTATCAAAATCTTTCGTTTGCTAACTATGCCTGTCAGTAGTTAGTGCCTTCAGTAGTTAGAATCTTTTATTTAGCTGGCAGTATTAGCGCTCGCTGTATTGCAGTAGTTCGAGTAACGAAGATTTTTGTCAGGTAAGTGATTTGTGAAACGTATAGGTTAATGTTAGTCAGGGCCATTCTTTTGTAGGGATTTTTGAAAGTCAGATTGTGTTGAGCTAAAAAAATAATGTGTGTCAGTTTAAGCACAGTCTTGTATAATTTTTCAAAGGGGACGTTTCATATGTCGAGCCTTAGCCGAGGATACCTCACTGGAATCTTCTGATTTTTACTTATAGTTTGTGTAATTAGTGTAGCTATTGTTTATTGCTAGCGCGTTATTATAGAGAGAATTTCCTTTGTAGTTGTAGTTTTTCATTGTTGTACAGTAAAACAGTTGTGGCATGCATGTAGATTTGCACCAAGTATTTCGCAGCTGCGCTTACAATTAACTAGACATTATTTTCAGTGCTATGTTAAAGTGTTTTCTTATTTTTCTCTTCAAATTGTGCTTTTCTGTGTTGTCGTGTGAAATGTTGTGACAATAATGGCGTGTGAAAAACGTAATGCTAGGCTCCAAAGTAAACTGAGAAACAACAGTGAAGACGAAAGCAGTGTGCTAGCGCCGCCGAGTAATGAATTAACTAATGTTCAAAGTAGTAATTTGGTAATTGTCCATAGGGAAATGGAGCGGGGTGCAAATAATGGTGTAGACAGTGAAACAATTAGTGAACAGGGAAGCATTATCGATCGATCGGTCGGCAACAGTTCGCTTCAGGAGTCCGAAATGAGAGGACACAATCTTGCAAATACTGTAGATTCAGGTTTTGCGTCTTCACCGTTTTCTCAAATAAGTCAAGACACATTTTCTGCTCGTCAAAATGTGAATGTTGCCGGTGCAAATGCACTGCCGAAAAGCATAGAGGAACAGATTCCAGACTCTAATACATTATTATTGCAATTAATGCCACAAATGAAACAAAATCAGAGACAAACACAGCAACAGTTAGACACAATAGAACAAAATCTTCAAACGTTAGACACAATGGAACAACACCAGGGACAAACATAGCAACAGTTAGACGCAATGGAACAAAATCTTCAAAAGTTAGACACCACTCTTGAACAAACACGTGAAGATTTAAATACTGAGTTACACAAAATCGAATCGAAATGTAATGACGTAAAAACACAAATTTGTGAGCATTTCCAACCTATTTTTTCGCGTCACGAAAGTGCATTACAGAATCACAAAGCAGCCATAAAAGAGCTGCAAACTATTGTTCATGAAAATTGTGACATCTTGCAAGCTAAAATTGACTCAGCTGCATCTACCGATTCGCTTATGCAAATTGCAAAAACTCAGGAAAACTTAAAGGACACAGTAGATACGATTTCAACACAAATGGACACTCTGAAACTTGGTTCAGAAAAACACACTGAGGAAATAAGTTCACTGTCGGAGAAAGTAGCCGAACTTTCGGATCAGTTCACTAACTTATCTACAAAGGTGGATGATGATCCGAGTGACACAAGACCTGTAGCCTTCACTGACACAGAAGAGTATGAACAAATTAAGAAATTCAAACAAAATCAGAATCAAATTAATACGCAACACAAAAGAGAAATCCGGGAAGTACAAGATCAGTTGGCAAAAGTAATACAATAATTACATATTTCAGAACACACTCGCCCTCCAATACAGGAAGAGGGACATAGAAATACGGAACAGCCACAAAATAACAACACAGCGCATTTCGGAAATTATGAAAGAAATTGGCAAGGTGCACCGAATTTTGAGATGGAACCGCCAACACGACGTAACAGTGACTGATATGCGACTCGCCGACACGATGATTTTGACTATAAGCTGTTCATTACTACACGTAAATTCAAAACATTTAAGAATTCTGGGAACGACATTAATCCACAAGCGTGGCTCCATCAATTCTCTCATTGTTTTCCTCAAAACTGGTCTTTAGAGCAAAGATTAGAATTTATGTGTGGCTATTTAGAGAATGAACCATCTGTAAGAATGTGATCGGTCATTCACGATTGCCACAGTGAAGGAGAATTTTATCATGCCTTCCTCTCAGCATATTGGTCTCAAGCTACACAAGACCGAGCAAAACATAGCATCATAATAATGAAACATTTCGAACAACATGAATTTTCCAGACTTGTGAAATATTTTGAAGACATGTTGCACAAGAATCAGTACCTGTCAAACCCATACAGCCCCTCAGAACTCATCCGCATTTGCTTAATGAAACTACCTGAACATTTACGACATATTATTTTGGCAGGGCGTTGCAAAGACGACATTGAAGCTTTTCAGGGCCTGTTACAAGAATTGGAAATTGACACTGACAATTGCAGAACACGAAGAAAGGAGCACGACAATTACAGGTCACATCCGTCACAATTCCGCAATGACAGAAATAATAAATGGACACGACAAGGCTATTCTTACAACGTAAATTGTGACCAAAACAGACACCACCCGTATGACAACGGTTGGCAGAGTAGTAATAATTACAGGGAAAGATGACCTCTCTGCGGTAATGACTATCACAGAGAGAAACAGACAATATGGGAACCAAAATAATTATTATCAAGGGAGACAGAATAACTTCAGACGCAATGGTCCAGCGCGCAGTTACGATTCAGGGAGAAATTCTCCACCACATGACCGACAAGACGGAAACTATGGAATCTACTGATATGACGACAGACGATATGATCGTAACGACAGACCTGAATTGCATCAGAACTGGCGGGATTCAAACAGGGCAGGGCCCTCTCGACAAGGTGAATTTGTAGAAGTTAGGTCTCCAAATCCCAATAACGACGCACGCCAACAAAGAGACAATAGGCAATGACTCATACTGCTGGCAGCCACAAAACGTACTTCTGAAACTGACGACGCAGCTGCCGTAGCTAGTATTTACGTAAAAATGGAAGACATTAGGGACATCTGATTCCAGGAACACGACGTAAAACATAACAAAATTGCGTATCCTGTGATTCACTTTACAGTGAATGACGTAGAATTTACGGCAGTACTTGACTCTGGCAGTCCCATTTCAGTAATTAGTGAAACAGCCTTTAGCAAATGCAACAAATCGAACGATTGCCCCACACTTCCGTTACGTAAGATTAAATTGCAAGGTGCAATCGTTGGAAAAAGTGTAGATGTACGCCAACAAACCAACTTAGAATTCTTCTGTGAAAGCCGCAGCTTCTCTATGAACTTTCTTATTGTTCCATTATTGTCGACGGAAATTATATTGGGAGTAAACTTTTTGAATGAATACAAAGCAATCTTAAACTTTCAGTTTAGAGAAAGAAGGTAAGTCAATAGCTTTGAAATTTGAAGATTGGCTCTCAAACCATGATGAAGAATTTAATCGGTTTTACCTCCTGTTAGACAACAGTTCGGAATTTTCGACGGAACTTGACACTAACAATCACTCTGAAAGTACTGACAGGGATGATATCGATGGCGCATTTGATAGTAATGAGTTAATTCAGAGTAAAATTCAAACAATTGAGAATTGTAATGACACTGATAGGCAAGACCTTTTCGAGATTTTACAAGCACATTCCACAGTTTTTACTCACAAAACAGGAGCAATCAAGGGATTTCAATACCAATTTCGTGTTCGTGAGCATACTAAATTTTGTGTTAGACCATACGTAATTCCGGCGCATTATAGGGACCGTGTTAGAACAGAAGTACAATCTATGCTTGACGAGGGCATTATTGAGCCTGCAATAAGCTCATACAACAATCCATTACATGTTGTTGAGAAGAAAAATGGATCGATCAGGCTTGTCTTAGATTCGAGACAAATCAATACTAACATCATTCCTGAAACAGACAGGCCGCAAACGTTGGAAGAACTTCTTCAAAATGGTGTAAAAGTGTTGTCTTCTATTGATTTCAGATCCAGCTTTTGTCAGATCGAACTTCATCCAGAATGTATAAAATACACAGCTTTTCTTTGTTTCGGCGTTTGTTATCAGTTTCGGAAACTTCCTTTTGGTTTGAACATTTCTTCGGCAGCATCATTCGGGGGCTAAATTCCATATTACCTGAGTTGTTAAAACGTCACATCATCTTATATGTGGACGATATTCTGATAGCAGAAGCCTCATGGGAACAACACAATCGCATTCTCAACAGCGTGTTACATATTTTTGCAAAATCTGGAATTACAGTTAACTTGGAAAAGTCTGAGTTCGGTAGGACAAAGGTGAAGTTTTTGGGACATATTATTTCTTCTGAAGGCATTCAGCCGGATCCTGAAATGTTAGAAGCAATCAGAGCCATTCCAGTTCCATCCACAAAAAAACAAGTCCGCAGTTTTCTAGGTCTCGTAAATTTTTACCGTCGTTTTCTGACTATGCAAATTCTAGTTACACCAAAACTTTGTTCTCTCACTGGAAAAAATACTATTTGGAACTAGGACGAACAAGCACAGTTGGAATTCAATTCTTTGAAAGAATCACTACTTAACGCGCCAATAGAAGGTCATCCAGATCTATCACAAGATTTCTGCCTTATCACGGATTCTTCTAAAGTCGGTCTTGGTGCCCATTTAGTTCAAGAAGCCACAGAAAATGACACTACTGCTCCGAAAACCATTGCTTTTGCTAGCCGAGTGCTAACAAAATCTGAAAAAAATTATTCCGTTACTGAATTAGAAGCTTTAGCTATCGTTAGGGCATTTAAAAAATTCCGTTTCTTTCTTTCTGGTAAGCACGTAAAAGTATACAGTGACCATCGTGCATTACAATTTCTTATGTCTTCAAAATTAAATCATGACAGGTTAAAACGTTGGGCATTGTTTCTGTAAGAATTCCACTTCACAATAGTCTACATTCCCGGCAAGGAGAACATTGTTGCGGACGCACTGTCACGCGCACCGGCTGGGCTTCAGAAAAGTCACACAGAAGGTAAACTCGAGAAAAATTTCAGTATTCTTTACATTCAGAAAGTCGCCTTTGAAAACTTCATCACCACATCTTTAAAGGACATTGCTCATGAACAAGATAAAGATCCGATTTGGAAAGACATCAGAAGTAAATGGCATGAAAAGACACACACACAAATTCGGATTTATTATCTGGTTAGAAACAACATACTCTTCAAACGCTGCACTGTTGATGACAAGCTATGGGTACTTTGCATTCCAGACGATTTTGTTAATAAGCTCAATTGGTACATTCATTTCAGCTACGCACATTTTGGTCCACGAAAATGTTATCACTTTCTTCGAACGACTTGTTATTTTAACAATATGGAAAAGAGAATTCGAAGAGTCTTGTCTATTTGTAAACTTTGTCAAAAGGCGAAACCATCTACTATCTCACATCGCGCTCCGTTGTTTCCTATTATTCCTTCTAAATTAAAAGAATTTGCTGCTGTTGATCTCTTGAGACCCCTTGTCAGAACATCGAATGGATTTTCGTACGTTCTAGTCGCTGTTGAACTTACTTCAAAATTTGTTTCTTTCACTCCGTTACGAAAAGCCTCTGGACGGTCTGTATCCAACGCCTTTGTTAAAAATTTCTTACGTGAAGTTGGACACGTTAGTAAAGTCATTTCAGATAAAGGACCGCAATTCAGATTTGCTGTTTGGTCACGTACGCTCCGGAATCATAAAATCAAACCTGTTTTTATTTCATTGTACTCACCACATTGTAACCCGTCTGAACGGATTATGAAAGAAATCAATAAGCTTTGCAGACTTTATTGTCACAGAAAGCATCAGCATTGGGACAGATATTTACACTTATTTCAAAACGTGCTGAATGAAATGCCTCATGACTCCACTGCTTTACCACCTATTCTTGTACTGAAGAATGAAGAACCACCGAAAAGAATCAGAGAGCTTGTACCTTTTCCGAATACATGCAAACTTCGACACAAAGACATAATTGATTTGGCTGTTAAAAATATAAATTCTGCAGCAGACAAAAGGAGAAAACTACACGGTAAAGAAAATGCAAAGAAATTATGTATTGGTCAGAAAGTTCTCATTGAAACTCATTCATTGTCACATAAGAAGAAGCTCTTGAGTCAAAAATTCTTTCTGGTTTACAATGAACCTTACAGAGTCCGACGTATACCACATGATAATTGCGTTGAAGTTGAAACTCTGCGTACTAGGGAGAGTAAAGGATTGCACCACATTTCGCATGTAAAACCGTTTATTGAGAGATAATCTGCTTTTTAACTTTGTCTTTGCCATACAACTTATCACTTCACGTTACTAGTATGCTTTGTCAGACTTAGAAACTGTTAACATGCTACAATGTTTGAAGTTAAATATCGAGTCAAGAACCAAGAGTACTTATTTAAACAGAAATTACGAATGCATTATTATAGTGAACAGACGACACAGTGTTATTGTGTGTGTACATTCTTGCTTGTTAGTTGTACGATTACGTAACGACTATAAGGCTCACATACTTAGAGCATATAACAGTACTGCTGACGAGATTTTAATGCAACATTCTGGTTTATTTGAAACTACATTCTGGATTTAAAGTACTTTCTGTGAGATACCAGATGACACAGTGGTTAGTTTATGTGACAGCTACACGATTTTATCACGACGCTACTAATGAGTGACAATTTACAATGTTGCTTTTGCGGTGTTTCTGTTTTATATCCGCACAGTTTTTCTGTATTATTCTGGAAAGTAAAACATGTTTTAGTAGTAACTTTAGTGGTATAGCTACAATGAGACAGCCTTTTCCATAGCACAACAACACGTTACAGCACAGTACTTTCTTCATCACGGCAATAAGCGTAATAACTAAGATATCTATACGCAAAGCATTTAACTTTTGTTTATCATGAGGTAAGTACATTGACTTCTGCAGAACTTAGCTTTCGGAGGACGATAACTATGACACTTCCACAGAGATTATCTTACAACAAGACGCACAGTTTAGCGCTACAGTACACATATTTGAGTGATTAATTTTGTACTTAAAACATTTATTTTTAAAGATATTTGAAGTACAATGATACAAAGGTTTTCTGTGATACATTTCATTCCATTGCTGTAATCTGTAACACCTGAGGGTATAATTACATTAATCCTCAGGGGGGTACACGCCTACTTTTTGTACCATGTGTTTGGCAAGCACAAGGAGCCCTAGCTAATATGGTATTTGCTTATACAACTTTACACATCGGTACCATATTTCTCTAACACATAAATTACACAGCTATCTGATCATTTAACTGGGAGAGACAAACATTTATTTTGCTACATCAGTGACAGATGTTCACGCAATTACACACTTGGGTAACTTCACATTTACGAAATTGTATTTTGTATGTACTTTGTTAACTGTTCATATTTTTTCGGAACCATTGTGATACTATGAGAGCTCTGTATGATGTATTTGGTATGGGGTCATGATTTTAAAGTACGTTTGAGGCAGATGACAATATTGAAATGAGCAGACAATTTTCCATAGGTTTTGAAATTGTTGGAGGAAGCTACAAAGATTTTGAGATTTGACTGAGGTGTTATGATTTATTATTATGATGACAATGTGTATTATCCTGTTGAGGTATGTTTATCATCAATAAGCTCATGCTAATGAGGAATTAGACTACGCTATGTATTTATTATGATGAAATATTCAAGAAGTGTTGACGAATATGTATATGTGTAATAAGGTAAGGAATAATGAGTAGTGGTTATGGACTCTGGTTTGTGAAAATGGTTGTTGGAAACCAAGAATCGTACTTTAAGAGTTATGAAATGTATGTACATGCGTGAATGTATCACAATGCAGGCGAAAATT
Source organism: Schistocerca serialis cubense (assembly GCF_023864345.2). Classification (NCBI taxonomy): domain Eukaryota; kingdom Metazoa; phylum Arthropoda; class Insecta; order Orthoptera; family Acrididae; genus Schistocerca; species Schistocerca serialis. The sequence goes on from NC_064639.1 coordinate 514,599,683, forward strand.
TTTTGCACACTGTTATATTTATAGGATTTTGTTTCTACACGTTTGTAACGCAAATTCTCGACCTGTGAAATTTTTTATATGAGACTGTCACTGCAGTGCAAACTGGTGTCGTAAATATTTCGGTAAGAAAGTTAAGTGACCTTCACGTAATGCGTCATGGGCACCCAGCTGCGCGACAGTCGCCTGGAAAAAGGTCGTTAGTGTGTGACTTTCAGAGGCACAGGTGGAGAAAAAAGGAGGCCATTATCCTCGCTATTGACATTTCCTTGTGGAAAGCATCGCAAATACGACACGCTCAAACTTGAAAACATATAATTACACTGTGGAGCTCTTAATTTATGATATTTAATAAATTGCCTAATGAAATGATGAGAAACATTTTACATCTATCGTCTTTCTAGTTGAGAGATCTTTTTGCCTTTGGAGACGCCATTTGCCTAGTGAATGATGTTTCATATGTTGCTTGATATATATATTTGCTCATTTCGTTTAATATCTAGTTTCTAGATGAATAAAATTCAATAGATGTGCTAATATAGATATTTTATGCCTACAGATCCAGTAAATAACCATTTTATGATCTACTTCAAAAAAAAAAAAATGAGGGAGCACAAAAAGACATTTCCCTTCACAGGTATTGCATACATAATTTTTGTCAATGACTGGGTAACTTGTTTCGTAGATAAATCAAGGTGATGCATCACTCTAGTGTTAAGATGTGACATAGGTATTAAACATGACCATTTTTACTCTAATATTTTTTTCTGCTTGAGCTTTGTCATGTTTAGGTATAAGGTATTGCATTTGCTGCTGCTGCTTGCCAGGCATAGTGCTACTAAATTTGACTTTGTATTACTCTGTTAAGCCAGTTTTACTAATGATTTATTTTTATTGTTTGCTGCACATTGCCTTATATTAGTTGTAATATTGCAATTGCTCTGCTAATTTAGAGTTTCTGCTACTTGCTTTGCCAATTTGCATTTTTTTGTCATTGCTGTTTGTATTAATTGTTTTGTGCTGCTGCATTGCCTCGTCCGTTAATATATGCATCTGAGCTCAGTAGATTTGAGTTAGCTTAAGAGAGGGTAGGCTATATAAGAGAACGAGTTGTGTTGAATTGGAAGAAATGCGTTGAGAAGCTATAAGAAAATGGTTTGGCCAAAAAAGTATTTTGAAAGAGGATATGAACAAAAAAGTAGGGCTTAGAGACAACAGGTTTAGGTAGGATTTTCTTGGAAATAAATGATGAGGTAAGATAATGGAAAATAAATAATGAGGTAAGAAATATGTGAACATATAAATACAGAAAGCATGCTTGGATAGGATTTTTTTGGTGGAAACAAATGTTGAAATAAGACGAAAGATGTATGGAAAGAAGTTTTGGGTTGGACTGCAGTACCAAATGCTACACTGAAAACAAACCCTGTCCTTTCCTCCTGTGTTATTCTGCTATGTGTTTGTGAACTCTTGTGTATCTTTGTTTTTCCTGTCTTTATGTGTTTAGCTAATAAGATTTACATTGTAGCATTTTTCTGATAATATGTTATTTACTTTGTAAAGATGTTTAGACATTATTTATTCTGTTTTGTTTAAATGCTCATGTGTGAAGTTGATGTTTCAAAAGTTATTCTGATCTTTTATGTATTTACTTATGTCATAATTCCTGTAACACTGATGTATAAGTTTATTTCTACTCTTTTGTAAACCCCTATTACAACAAATGTTATCTGTATTGTTATGTTACTTAATGATGTATTTTGTACCTTTGTTATTGTATTCCTATGCTATAAAATTGTAATTGACACCAGTTCATCAAATTAAGTAACTTGTAAGTTACATTTCACTGCACATGTTTCTGTTGGTCATAGTATATGGACAATATGTGAGAAGTAGGGACTGTTAGTGTTTGCACGTGTGTTAATAATTCAGCAAGGGACTGGATAACAGCATTGCTGGTTCTAAGGACAATTCCAAAAACTTTGTGAGTGGACAAGTGGTGGTTTATGGACTTGCTATATTCTCTGCAAGACTCTTCGATGGTGATTGTGCACCTGCACAGTCGCAACAGATCTCTACAAGGACTACAGTGGGTCTGCACCTTTGATAACCCACCAATACCATAATCTCTACAAGGACCGCAGTGGGTCTGCGGCTTTGATGGCCCACCAATATCTTAATCTCTACTAGCATTACAGTGGGTCTGCTCTGTGATGACCTACCTACCAATATTCTTCAAAACTTTGACTCTGCTGTGGGTTTGCTTTGTTGTGGCCCACTACCTGTGTGCATGCCATCAAGAGTCAGCACTGTCTTTCCGTTGGAAGGACAACACTACTTCTTCAAGACTGCATGGAAATCCACTACTTCTGTGTGCATTTTTTTTTTTACTGCTCAGACTTTGAGAAAAAAAACTGCAATTTTACTATGATGGATGATCAGGACTCTCTTTATCGACTGTGAGAAAATTTTAGCTTTTGACCAACATTGTATCAATAAGTGTGTGCATTTGATATCTTTGTTATTGTAATTAGGAAAACTTTTTTCAAATCTGTATTGGCCACTGCCCAAAACAATTTGTAAAATTTTTTGTGGGGAGCATGGGGGCTATGTAAGTAGGCTGTGTAGGTTTTTTTATTGATAACGCCACGTAGCGCTCTGTATGAAAATCACTGGCTGTGGCTGGTTTGCATTGTTGTTGGCTATTGTAGTGTTGGGCGGCTGGATGTTAACAACGCGTAGCGTTCCGCAGTTGGAGGTGAGCCGCCAGCAGTGATGGATGTGGGGAAGTGAGATGGCGGATTTTTGAGAGCGGGTGATCTGAACGTGTGTCCATCAGAAACAGTACATTTGTAAGAATGGATGTCATGAACTGCTATATATATTATGACTTTTGAACCACTATTAAGGTAAATACATTGTTTGTTCTCTATCAAAATCTTTCGTTTGCCTATCAATAGTTAGTGCTTCAGTAGTTAGAATCTTTTATTTAGCTGACAGTATTGGCGCTCGCTGTATTGCAGTAGTTCGAGTAACGAAGATTTTTGTGAGGTAAGTGATTTGTGAAACGTATAGGTTAATGTTAGTCAGGGCCATTCTTTTGTAGGGATTTTTGAAAGTCAGATTGCGTTGCGCTAAGAAAATATTGTGTGTCAGTTTAAGCACAGTCTTGTATAATTTTTCTAAGGGGACGTTTCAGTGTTTTCTCTTGTGTGTGTTAGTGGAAGTCTGTAAACTGTTGTGTTCATTCTCGCCAGTTTTTTAGCAGCTTTTCGGTCTTGTCTGCTATTTTCTGTATGTGAGCCTTGAACGAGAGTCCTTTATCAGTAGTAATTCCTAAGTTTCTGTTTCGAAGTTTCACCGATAGGTTTCTAATGAGTCTTTCTTCAAGTAAGACCTAAAGTGCTTTGACTGAGGAATTCATCAGTTAATTTAATGTTTTTAATGTGTTGTAGAATAGCACTGGATTTCTCCCACAGTTGTGCACGGGATTTTGCCGAGACTAGCACCAGCGGATAGTCGGCATACGCCACGATTCCATGGGCTGAGTCAAGGCTCCCCACGAGATGTAACAGAAGTTCTGTTACTATATCCGAGAAGATGGGTCCATAGATCTATCCCTATGAACGTCCATTTGTGCGTAATTTGGGCACATTCCGGCTGGCTGCTCGTCACTCAGCAACTCTACTGCTGCAGTAATCCTTCAGGCTGCAGTACGGTGTGGCCGGTACCCGCACCTCCCTAAGACGTTCGAACGTCGCAGGACACCCGAAGTCGTCAAATGCACCTGCGAAGTTCGTCATTATGGTTACGCGATATTTCCGATATGCTTTTTCTATTATTCCGAGGGATTGGTGTATCTTTTCGTCAGTTGTCTTGTTTTTCAGAAACCCATACTGATGCCGGCTAATTTCCAATAGTTTCCTGTCTGACTGTAGTCTGTCACAGGGTAGGCTTTCCTGGACGCTAGCAAATGTATTCAGTAAGCTGTTTGGCCAGTATGATTTTGCCTCGGTCGGGTCTTGATTCGCAGCGTTCTTGAGGACTACAGTGTTTGCCATTTTCCACAATGCGGGTATTCTCCCGAGCGACATGGCCTCGCTTGGAGTCTCGGTTACAAAGAGGTGACGAGCGGCGCGATCTGTTGTGGGACTTCCGCGTGGATACCACCGGGTCCAGGGACCTTTTTTCCTCTTTAGTCTTGTTATCACTAGCTCCAACTCCACTCGCGCAAAAGGACGAAGATTTCTGTTCTGCAGTCAAGTTCAATTTCTGTTCGTAGATTAGTGAGTACCTGTAGATCTGTGTTTTAATCGTCGTCAGGTAAGAGTTTTTGCAGTAACTATCCTATTGTGCCTCCCACCTGTGCGTTCATGTGTCGTCATAGTGGTTCAGCGTTGATAGGACGAGTCGATTTTTCATTTTTTCTCGTAAAGTTTTCAAACGGAATTGCATTCGTGTAATTCTGTCGCAATGTTACTCCTTTGTGTGAAAAATGGCAGCTCGTTATCTGTTTATTGCCTGTCTGTATATCTAAAGTCTCACTTGTCTTACTCTGGCATTGTTTGCTCGCTGGTAGGACTTTCCAGTTTGTCTAGCTTGTTTGTGAACTCGTGTGACAGTGATATTTTCGAGCGTTGTTATGGTTTTTTGTGTAGTATTACCGTCTTTTATGGCGTCTGTATCAGTTTAGTCCATGCTTCCTGATACTTTTACATGTTGTTCTTGTGTTGTTGTGGTCTTCAGTCCTGAGACTGGTTTGATGCAGCTCTCCATGCTACTCTATCCTGTGCAAGCTTCTTCATCTCCCAGTACTTACTGCAACCTACATCCTTCTGAATCTGCTTAGTGTATTCATCTCTTGGTCTCCCTCTACGATTTTTAACCTCCACGCTGCCCTCCAATGCTAAATTTGTGATCCCTTGATGCCTCAGAACATGTCCTACCAACCGGTTCCTTCTTCGTGTCAAGTTGTGCCACAAACTCCTCTTCTCCCCAATTCTATTCAATACCTCCTCATTAGTTACGTGATCCAGCCATCTAATCTTCAGCATTCTTCTGGAGCACCACATTTCGAAAGCTTCTATTCTCTTCTTGTCCAAACTATTTATCATCATTCTTTCCGACACTGACAATGTTGAGTGTTTATGGAAAAAGTTCAAGGCAATCGTAAAATGCGTTTTGGACAGGTACGTGCCGAGCAAAACTGTGAGGGACGGGAAAAACCCACCGTGGTACAACAACAAAGTTAGGAAACTACTGCGAAAGCAAAGAGAGCTTCACTCCAAGTTTAAACGCAGCCAAAACCTCTCAGACAAACAGAAGCTAAACGATGACAAAGTTAGCGTAAGGAGGGCTATGCGTGAAGCGTTCAGTGAATTCGAAAGTAAAATTCTATGTACCGACTTGACAGAAAATCCTAGGAAGTTCTGGTCTTACGTTAAATCAGTAAGTGGCTCGAAACAGCATATCCAGACACTCCGGGATGATGATGGCATTGAAATAGAGGATGACACGCGTAAAGCTGAAATACTAAACTCCTTTTTCCAAAGCTGTTTCACAGAGGAAGACCGCACTGCAATTCCTTCTCTAAATCCTCGCACAAACGAAAAAATGGCTGACATCGAAATAAGTGTCCAAGGAATAGAAAAGCAACTGGAATCACTCAATAGAGGAAAGTCCACTGGACCTGACGGGATACCAATTCGATTCTACACAGAGTACGCGAAAGAACTTGCCCCCCTTCTAACAGCCGTGTACCGCAAGTCTCTAGAGGAACGGAGGGTTCCAAATGATTGGAAAAGAGCACAGATAGTCCCAGTCATCGAGCAGTTGCGCAAAACTATAGACCTATATCTCTGACGTCGATCTGTTGTAGAATTTTAGAACATGTTTTTTGCTCGAGTATCATGTCGTTTCTGGAAACCCAGAATCTACTATGTAGGAATCAACATGGATTCCGGAAACAGCGATCGTGTGAGACCCAACTCGCTTTATTTGTTCATGAGACCCAGAAAATATTAGATACAGGCTCCCAGGTAGATGCTATTTTTCTTGACTTCCGGAAGGCGTTCGATACAGTTCCGCACTGTTGCCTAATAAACAAAGTAAGAGCCTACGGAATATCAGACCAGCTGTGTGGCTGGATTGAAGAGTTTTTAGCAAACAGAACACAGCATGTTGTTATCAATGGAGAGACGTCTACAGACGTTAAAGTAACCTCTGGCGTGCCACAGGGGAGTGTTATGGGACCATTGCTTTTCACAATATATATAAATGACCTAGTAGATAGTGTCGGAAGTTCCATGCGGCTTTTCGCGGATGATGCTGTAGTATACAGAGAAGTTGCAGCATTAGAAAATTGTAGCGAAATGCAGGAAGATCTGCAGCGGATAGGCACTTGGTGCAGGGAGTGGCAACTGTCCCTTAACATAGACAAATGTAATGTATTGCGAATACATAGAAAGAAGGATCCTTTATTGTATGATTATATGATAGCGGAACAAACACTGGTAGCAGTTATTCTGTAAAATATCTGGGAGTATGCGTGCGGAACGATTTGAAGTGGAATGATCATATAAAATTAATTGTTGGTAAGGCGGGTACCAGGTTGAGATTCATTGGGAGAGTACTTAGAAAATGTAGTCCATCAACAAAGGAGGTGGCTTACAAAACACTCGTTCGACCTATACTTGAGTATTGCTCATCAGTGTGGGATCCGTACCAGATCGGTTTGACGGAGGAGATAGAGAAGATCCAAAGAAGAGCGGCGCGTTTCGTCACAGGGTTATTTGGTAACCGTGATAGCGTTACGGAGATGTTTAATAAACTCAAGTGGCAGACTCTGCAAGAGAGGCGCTCTGCATCGCGGTGTAGATTGCTCGCCGGGTTTCGAGAGGGTGCGTTTCTGGATGAGGTATCGAATATATTGCTTCCCCCTACTTATACCTCCCGAGGAGATCACGAATGTAAAATTAGAGAGATTAGAGCGCGCACGGAGGCTTTCAGACAGTCGTTCTTCCCGCGAACCATACGCGACTGGAACAGGAAAGGGAGGTAATGACAGTGGCACGTAAAATGCCCTCCGCCACACACCTTTGGGTGGCTTGCGGAGTATAAATGTAGATGTAGATGTAGATATTTTGCCTGTCTCATACATCTTGCTCACCAGATGGTAGAGTTTCGTCAGGACTTTCTCTCCCAATGCCGTCAGTAGTTCTAATGGTATGTTGCCTACTCCTGGGGCCTCGTTTCGACTCAGGTCTTCAGTGCTCTGTCAAACTCTTCACGCAATATCGTATCTCCCATTTCATCTTCATCTAAATCGTCTTCCACTTCCATAATATTGTTCTCAAGTACATCGCCCTTGTATAGACCCTCTATATACTCCTTCCAACTTTCTGCTTTCCCTTCTTTGCTTAGAACTGGGTTTCCATCAAAGCTCTTGATATTCATGCAAGTGGTTCTCCTTTCTCCAAAGGTCTCTTTAATTTTCCTATACGCAGTATCTGTCTTACCCCTAGTGAGATAAGCCCCTACATCCTTACATTTGTCCTCTATCCATCCCTGCTTAGCCATTTTGCACTTCCTGTCAATCTCATTTTTGAGACGTTTGTATTCCTTTTTGCCTGCTTCATTTACTGCATTTTTATATTTTCTCCTTTCATCAGTTAAATTCAATATTTCTTCTGTTACCCAAGGGTTTCTACTATCACTCGTCTTTTTACCTATTTGATCCTCTGCTGCCTTTACTACTTCATCCCTCAGAGCTACCCATTCTTCTTCTACTGTATTTCTTTCCCCCTTTCCTGTCAGTTGTTCCCTTATGCTCTCCCTGAAACTCTGTACAACCTCTGGTTCAGTCAGTTTATCCAGGTCCCATCTCCTTAAATACCTACCTTTTTGCAATTTCTTCAGTTTTAATCTACAGTTCATAACCAATAGATTGTGGTCAGAGTCCACATCTGCCCCTGGAAATGTCTTATAATTTAAAACCTGGTTCCTAAATCTCTGTCTTACCATTATATAATCTATCTGATACCTTCTAGTATCTCCAGGATTCTTCCATGTATACAACCTTCTTTTATGATTCTTGAACCAAGTGTTAGCTATGATTAAGTTATGCTCTGTGGATAATTCTACCAGATGGCTTCCTCTTTCATTTCTCACCCCCAATCCATATTCACCTACTATGTTTCCTTCTCTTCCTTTTCCTACTCTCGAATTCCAGTCACTCATGAGTATTAAATTTTCGTCTCCCTTCACTACCTGATTAATTTCTTTTATCTCATCATACTTTTACATCTGATATGATTTCTCGCAGTCTATTCCAGTCTGTTTTGTGGAGTAAGAGTCATCTAATAAGTAGCGTCACTGGGTTTTCATTGTGATGAAATTGTCATTTTGTGTGCAGTCTTCTTAAATTGTACAGTTTCCTCTTTGAGTCAGTGCCTTATTATTTACAGTAGAGATATCTGTTTTCCATGATACGTTGGTGATTGTCATTTCACGTTAATAATGTGGAGATTCTGTTCATGTACTTTATCGTTCACTACTCTTCCTCTATGGTCAGTTGTACTTGAATGCCACAACATCGATTTTGCGTTATATCTGCACATACTAAAAGATTTTTGTGTCTTGCATCTTGTGCAACGTTCCTAATGTAGTGAACGTAAGGCTATATACTGTCGAGGTATTGTGCCTAGAGAGATGACGCAGTTGGTATGTCCCCATGCGAGTTCTACTATTACCATGTGCTTGCCAAAATGTTTGCTTACTACAATGTCTCTATGCAATACCGTTATGGAAGCCAATGGCGTTTCGTCATCGGTAGTTCTTATTTTTCCGGCGTGCGAATCTGACATGCCTGGAGTACTGTTCATGGAGGCAAATTACGTCTGCATCGAGTTCCGCCGCAACTTCTCTTAATTCCGTGCTTACTAGCCTCTTCCCTCATCCATTAAGCTGCATTATTTTTGTCACAGGCACTTTGTAAAGACATTTTAGTGTGGATGTTGTCTTGACGTGGTGCGCGTACAAGATCGTTACATATATCTTCCTTATTGATTCTCGTAATTCTCGCGCGTTTGTGGGTAGGTTTTCTGCCCATTAAAAGTTCTGACTGTCTGGTCGGTAGAAGATCAACAAATTTTGTCACGCCGTCGACGTGTTAATCGTATCGTTGGTCTTTAGAGAGTCTGGCAGTTCTCTTAAACTACTAGTCTTGTAGTTGTAACTCTTCTTCTAAACTGTCATAGTCTAGACTGTCTGTTTTTTCTTGTGGTTCTGGGTTTGTGGTTGCGTCTTGCGCCAGTAGGCTGGGTGTTGCTGTATTGGTGACAGTACATTTCAGTACTGGGGTTAGCAATATTTCTGTACGGGCAGATCCGTCATTTGTCTTTGTGTCGTCTGTCTTAGTGGAACATCCTGACGCATATCTAAGAGGCGTGATGTATTTCCTGCATTTTGTAGAGTCGTATTGCTACTGATACTCTATTTTGGGTGATGCTGTGTAACTGACACTTCTCTCTGAGCTATTATCACATTGATTAGCACTGCGATTCACTTTTGGGAATTCGACACTCCTCTGTATTTTCAGACCCGTGTTCTGTGTTTAGCAGCTCCACCTCAACTTCTTCCACCCTATTCATTAGGTTTGTTTTGAGTGTGGAGCACTCGAAAAATTTACGTTGTAGCTCGCAAGATGCTAGACACTCTATTGCGCTTCTGATTTTTATTGCGAGAATGGAGGTTATAGCTGGAGCAGTCTTCTTTTCCTGTTCGTTTCCTATTGTAAGGCGTATTTACTGACGCCGTGGTGTGGCTTTGGGCCACACTCGTGTCTTGGTCGATAGGGACTTATATTTTTGATTGTTGCTGCTTGAGTGTTGGTTAGTGGTGTTTATTTCGTGATCTGTCTGACTGTTTTGTTGTCATTCCCTTTCGTAGAACTTAAGTTGTTCTAAATATTCTTCGGTGAACCATACGTGAATGGAAAGGGGAAAAGCGCTAATAACTAGTACAATGGAACATATCCCCTGCTATATCCTACACAGCAGCTTGCAAAGTATGGATGTAGATGGAGATGTAGGACCACTTTCCCTGCACAGAATACTTATATTCTGTAATTTTCCTTGTGTGCTGGATCTCGGCATCCGTCACAACTGATGATTATTGCGCGTGAATCTAAAAATATTAGTGCACTTGAAACTGAAAGAGTAAGTGATCTATCCACTGATGCCTGTGATATAGCGTAGCATATACGGAAGCGCATAACATGTTGTCTCCTGCTCGTGTCTTCTAGTACGCCACAGCAAACAAGAAAAGCTATGGTGATTAGGGTTGGGGGAAGTTACTGTACTGTGTGCCATAAGACTGCAACTGGTCTTAAAATGACCACCAGTACCGTCAACATCGCCAAAGTGGCCACTCCGATGCAGCGCTGATGGACCCCGCAGTGACACGGATATCACATTGACGATTATACATAGATGCGAATACTGATTTAAAAGTACATCTGAGATTAATAATAAATGTTTCTTAGTTGATATTTTAGTTGCGGATGGAATGGTAGTTGTTGTAGTAGAGCGTTGAAGCTTATAGAGTTGATGTTACGACACACCTTTTGGAAACTAGACAGCGAGGAAAAATGAAATGCGGAAATGGAATATAAACACCAGGTGAATCTTCCCGCTCACACAACAGCCACTGTGCTCGCATAAGAAAAGGATCTGGATTTCTAAACTTTTCTACAACATACCATAATTCCTAAATTATGTCTTATTAGACATTGTTTTCTATTTCTACGGTAAAAAAATATGTTTAGAAGTGGAGGAAGTGGGTCGGGAGTAAAATTGCGTTGACAGAGTTCGTATTTTTTTTGCTGCATATAAGTGTTGTGGAGTATCCAAAAGAAGAAAAGTAACTGGCACCGCACTGCGTCGTGATTTGTTTTTTCAAGGAATGTTTTACTTACATTGGTGACTACAAGTCATATATTGACATGTGTACGTCATAAAACGACTGTGAACAAAAAATGTTAATTCTGCATTGAAAACTAAATACTTGCGCCTTGATGATACTTGCAACAAGACATCGTTAACTTGTAGCGTGACTCGATGAATCCTGCTGTTTACCGAAAGTAGATGCAAGCCCTTTAGCGAATTACGGAAGTAGGGAAGCTGGAATTCAACGTCCCGCTAACATCGAGACCATTATTGGCGAGACCGAGTCTCGGTCTGGCATAAATTTTTCTTTTTTCTCTACAATACGTATTTATTATATTTCACGGTCATCATATACTGTTTCAACGATTTTCACTGTTTACATTTCGTCTCACTGAATCTTCATTAACGTCACCCACACTGACAGATCCTTCATTTCACTGTATTTGATTCATTTTTAGTAACCAATCATATGCGGGGTTGCCTTGTTGAGCGTTCCAGACACAATCTCCAGTTCGTTCCTACTTGTAACAAATCTGCCTAATGGATAAGGATTTGTAATGACTCCTTAATTTGATATCGTTGAGACCGTGTTGTCGCCAGCCGCCTGTGGCCGTCTAACACCGGAATTCATACTTTCAGTGCAAACAAGCAATCCTTCTCAGCTTCATAATCATATCTTCCTCAAATTAGAGCGCTGTGGTTCCTTTTTGCGAACCAAAAGAAACAAGGAAATGTTCTGGACGTAAAATGCGTGTTAAAACTTGTTGATTGTAATTGTAGTTTTTGTTAGAAAAACAGTAAGTTCGGTCATTAATCACACACACTAACGCTGACTTTTAGACAGATAGTCTTAAAATTCCTCAAAGTCACTTAAAAATGTATTTGTATAACAGAGCCAGCCACCGGTCATGATGTGAGTCACAGCAAACGAACGCGTTTCTCCATAAATAGTTATTAATATCTTCAAAGTTGTGACGTCTGAATTTTTCCCGGCATATTTCTTCAAAGTTACTATGTACGGTTTGGCTATGATTAGTTACTTGGATTTAAGAAATATGAAGTCTATTAGCAGTATTTTTACTTAGACTCATCAAAGTTGACACTAAAACTTCGATCACCGATTTCGTAGCTGTGTGTGTTACTGTTTGACAAAACATACGAAATTCTCTCGTATAGTTGCTGGCTTTAAATCATTATTCCTCCAACACGTCGCTGAAACCTTTCATGACCAGACAAATCTCCAAAACCATGTAACGAACTACATACATTTCACGCTACCAGAATTTGGTAAAGGCAGAGACACTATTTTATATTTAGCGTTCGTAATAAGTCATGCCGAAGAATATTCGTATTTCCTATAAGAGGTCAATATGATAATCTTCTCTTAAAGCTTCGAGAAAATTAACTCTCGAAGTCATTCTAAACTGAATAATAATTTTTTTTTGGTTGTATCTGCCCAGTGCTTCGAGTCCCACATTACTTAGCTCCAAAAACCATCTTCAATCACTACTAGTCATTAGACGAAGATTTTTTTTTTTTTTTTGCAAAGAACAGCTTTTTAATGATGTACTCACTACTTCAGATGCCGCAATGTTGACAACATTATCTCAGTTTTAATCAAAGGAATAGCACAACAATGTCTTCCATCTTCGTAGGAGCTCGATGGGCGCCGGTCCAACTGCAATATCGTCCAGCTACCTCTGTCGCAGCAGCGCCCATAGCGGGATGAAACACCTTGTCGTCTCTCATTATTGGACATGAAACAGATACGGCACATACACAAAATCAGTACAACAACTGCAGTAACATTAGCAGTGTGATTACACAAACATACATCAATACTTAGATGGTGTCGTTCAGCGGAAATTTTTTACTAAATATGCCATGAATGTTTCCTTTGCTAACATTTTGGGTTTTGCCAGTAATAGCTCCTCCATTTTCTAAGCCTGCTACTTTAAACACGCGCGAACAAAGTTGACACTCGGCGCTGTGACTGATGGGAGCGACCGTGAAGACATTTACCATTTACAGTCGCTCCCATCACCCACCGGGCCGACTGTAAACTTTGCGCATGTAGTACACTAGCCGGGATGTCGGTTTAAACGACATGCACGACTGTAATGTTGGTTGCCGAACTATCAGCAAATTACCTGCTCGCTCTCTACCTAACAGGTGATTTCGGTGATAACTGTGAGCATTAGCTGTTATGACGAAGACGATTGTTTCTATTGCTTTTAGCGTATTGCTCGGTAACCCTTCGTGTGAACCACCTTCAAATCCAAGTTTAAAAATGTCTAATTAGTTTGTTACAGGAAGGGATGTAGTCACTGCAACGCCTTGTGTAGTAACACGTCTGGTGAACGTTTGCATTATTTTTCATTATTTTATCGTAAGTGGTGTCCAGTTTATTGCTGAATAAGTGTGTCAAATCGGCACCATTAGAAGTACACGGGTTTGTCAAAAATATATTTTCATTTTAAATTGTAAATACACCGATGATCCAAAAGCGATAGTGCATGGCATGAATTGGACAAGTACGTACTTGCCAAATTAACAGATATTAGATGTCTACGCTCAGGTCACGCAATATCCATGAATTACAGGCCAGTGGTTTGCTGACGCGAGATTAGCGTTCGACATCGTCCCAGAAGTGTTCCATCGGGTTCGGATCAGGCTAATCTGGTGGCCATCACATTAACGAGAGTTCACCACCACGCTCATCAGACCATTGTAGCACCATTCTGACGGGCACAGTTGTCCTGCGCCAAGATACTATCGCCACCGCGGAACACGTCAAGCATGAAGGGATGCAGGTGGTCCACAGTAGTATTCGCGTTGACCACAGATGTCATGGTGCCTTCGGTTACTACCACACCTCCGGAGGCAGCCAAGGTGAAGTACATCAACGACATATTTCTGCCTCCACCTGCCGGCGTTCGGCTGGATGTCGGCGTATCTGGACACGATCAATGACAAGAAACCAGAGTTAACCGACCAGGCGACACGTTTCCATTGGTCTCCTGTTTAATTTCAACGATTCCGTGCACACAGAAATCGTAATTGACGATGGGTCGTTAAGTCAACAAGGGAACACGTATTGGTCGTTTGCTGTAGAGCCCCATGTTCAACAATGTGCGCTGAGCCTTGTGTTCCGAAACATTTGCGCCTGCACCAGGATTGTAATCTATCGTCAGATATGCTATAGCTCGCGGCCTATCCATTTTTACGAAACAGACAAGTTAAAGTTCTGCGAATAAATGTGGACGTCCAACATCTTTCCGTCTACTCGTAGGTTCTCCATCCTTCAACCACTTTCCATAGATACTCACATTGGCAACACGCAAACAGTCAATCAGCTACGCTGTTTCCGAGATGTCCGTTCCCAGGCCCCGGACCATAACGATTTGCCCTTACTTGAAGTCGTTTATGTCAGGCCATTTCCCTACACCTGACCCGTATCGTCGTTACAATGATTCCCCATGTGCCTCTGTTCAACTTACATACTTTCCTTATCGCGTCACGTCCTCGTGGTAGGTAGTGGTCATCATGTTTTGGGGTCATCAATAAATGTTTTTACGTGTACTCACTGTCTGGACTCCAAGCAAACCGTGAAGTGGAATACAGAAATACAAACATCAACATCCAAGATCGCTAATTGTAATTTTACTAACTTAGCACCCGTGTCTTCGTTAGCGGAGACTGTATGGTCTGAAAAAAAGTTTCGTTTTTATTTCTCATACGAATTTGTATTTTGTTAAGCTCATTGTTCATGTGCACATCTATAGCATAAAAAATTAGGATCCTTTACATAGCTGCCAATCTTTGCACAATTGAAGTGTTGCAAGGTATTTGATTTAATTGCATGTAGCCAGTCAAAAAGCAAAGATACAAATTGAATAAATGGTTCTGTAGTTATTAGCGCCAGTCTTACACCATGTACTGACCTCTCTCTCATCTCAAACGAGTATTACTATACATGGAATCGCATTTAAAAGTGGTATATACTTCGTCATCAGTAATGATTAACTTGCGTAGTAATTACAATAAAAATAATTTTGTAAACGTATATTGGGCCTACTCAAAAATTAAGGTATCCAAGATCCTATTCTTTTTCTATGCCATTCTGACAAAGGCGATTCGTCGTGGTGACTGTTAAATAGCTTTCTTAGATATAGTTCAAAAATTGCAACACTGTCGAACCCGCTTCTGACCACAAAGCGATTCTACTTTCATAACGAAATATTTTCATAAAAATTTTCATCTCCTATTTTTGGAAAAACACCGAAACACCTTTTTCTTTTTGTTTCTAACTGAGAATTCAAATATCAGTTATCATTCATGTAGCTTTAAAAATGCTTTAGTAGTTCTTTAATAAATACTTATTTAAAGCATCTTTCACCTACTATTTCACCCCCTTAGGGGTTGAATTTCCAAAAATGCTGTAACAAGTATTTTTTTATTTCTGACCGAAAAACCAAACACAAATCTTCCTAGCTCTGGCTTCAGATTGCCTCAAGAGCGACATATTTTCAAAAAAGCCTCTGATCTCCTATTTCATCCCCTTGGGCGTGCAATTTCGAAAAATCCTTTCTTAAACGATGTCTACAGTATAAGATCAACACCCTCTGCGTTTTAACATAACGAAATATTTCCATAAAAATTTTCATCTCCTGTTTCACTCCTTTAGGTGTTGATTTTCCAAAAACACTGAAACACGTATTTTCCTTATTTCCAACGGAGAAGCTAAAAATAAATGTTGATAGTTACAGCTTCAAAATTGATTTGATAGCGATATATTTTCAAAAAACATTTTATCCTCTATTTCAGCCCCTTAGACGCCGAATTTCCAAAAAGGAGCAAACATGTATTTTTTACTTCTAATAATTTCCGGGTATGCAGCCGGATCCCGTCGACATTCTGCCACGATATACGGGAAGAAATACGCCGGGAAAATTTCAGAAGTCACATGTATTTTTTAATTCGAACTGAGCTGTCTGTTTTCATAAATGTATCTTTAAAAATGTTTTAGCAGTTCTTTAATAGTTACTTATTTTCAAAATTAACTTTCAGCATTTAACACCCTAGGGGCTGAATTTCCAAACTTGCTGAAACAAATTTTTTTGACCGAGGAACCAAATATCAATTTTCGTAGTTCTAGCTGCAAAATAGACACAGCTGCGCCACACATTCAAAAAAACATTTCATCCCCTATTTCACTCCTTAGGGGTTGAATTGCCAAAAATAATGAAACATGCATTTTTTTTAAATTTCTAACCAAATATCAATTTTCGTAGTTCTAGCTGCAAAATAGACACAGCTGCGCCACACATTCAAAAAAACATTTCATCCCCTATTTCACTCCTTAGGGGTTGAATTGCCAAAAATAATGAAACATGCATTTTTTTTAAATTTCTAACCGAGAAGTCAGATACCAATTTACATAGATGTAGCTTTAAAAAGGCGTTAGCAGTTCTTTACTAACGATTTATTTTCGGAGTAAAGTTACACCTTAGGGGTGAATTTCGGAAAATTTTGAAACACGTACGTTTTTATTTCTGTACAAGAAACCAAACACCAATCTTCGTTTTCTAACTGCAAAATTATCTTAATAGCGACACATTTCCGAAAAACATTTCATTCTCTATTTCATCCCCTATTTCATCTTCATCTTTAATATAAATTCAAGTTTCCATCCTTAGCGCTTTGGGTTGGACGGTAACGAGTCAGTCAGTCAGGACACTGCCAAATCGCAACACCAAGAACGAGTTTTGCGACGTAAACGGAAGTTGGCAGGTATGTTTCCACATCCGAAAAATGACGAATATTGAAATTTGGTGCTAATGGTGCCACTATGAGGATGCAAACCAGATTGGCTTTAAAACGCCCTATTCCGGTCACTAGCGTTTGTCATCTATGAGACTGGAAGTAGTGAGCTGATGTTACTGAAGAATGCCTTTAAGACAACGACGACGCCATTATCAACAGCTCATTGAGTTTGAACGAGGTCGTGTAAACGGCTAAAAGAAGTTGAATGTTCCTTCCGCGATATTGCAGAAAGATGTGGCAGGAATGTAACCATTATACACGCCTGCTGGCAGCTGAGGTCACGGGAAGGGACGGTAGCAAGAAGACCGGACTCCAGGTGACTACGTGGCACTACCGAGAGGGATGACCGTCGTGTTCGGCGAATGACTGTGACGAATCATACTGCACCTGCAGCAATAATTCGAGCAGCATCTGGTAAAACACTGACACAATGAACTGTTACAAATCGGTTACTTCAAGCACAGCTCCTAGCCAGACGCCTTGTAACGTGCATTCCACTGACCCCAAACCTCCGCCCTTTGCGACATGAGTGGTGCCAAGTGAGAGCGTATTGCAAGGTAGACTGAAGGTCTGTTGTGTTTTCTGATGAAACCGGTCCCGCCTCGTTGCCATTGACGACCATCTGTTGGTTATGAGGAGGCTAGGTGAGCACCTGCGACAAACCTGTCTGTGGCGTAGACACACTGGACCTACACCTGGGGTTATGGTCTGGGGTGTGATTTTGTATAACTCTTGTAGTTATCCCACGCACCCTGACTGCAAATTTGTGCGTCCATCTGGTGAGTGGACCTGTTTTGCTGAAAATCATGAACAGCAATTCGTGGGAAAAGGGGGGGGAGGTGGTTTCCAACAAGATAACGATCGCCCACATACTGCTGTTTAAATCCAACATGCTCTACAGAGTGTCGCCACGTTGCCTTGGTCTGCTCGGTCTTCGGATGTCACCAATCGAGCACATACGCTACATCGTCGGACGACAACTCCAGTGTCACCTACAACCAGCATTAACACTCCATGTACTGACCGACCAAGTGCTACAGGCCTGGAACTCCATCTCATAAACTGACACCCAGCACCTGTACGACACAATGCATGCACGTTTGCACGCTTGCATTCAATATTCTGGCGGTTACACCGTTTATTAATGTACCACCATTTCACATTTGCAATGGCTTATCTCGCGTTTTTATTACCCTGTGATATTACAACGTTAATCACTCAAATATTTTTCCTAGACAAATGTATTCCCGAAATTTCATTACCCTATATTACTTTTTTCTTGGTGTTGCGACTTTTTTTGTCAGTGTTGATAGATTTTTGATGGCCGGTTTCGGCAAATCCAAATTGCCATCATTAGATCTGTAAACCATATTGATAGCATATTACAATCATAATCAGACCAGATACAATTAGGTGGGGTACATTTTTTCATAAAATCAATACATGCAACATACTTCATGCAAATACCTCTCAGAACATCTCCATCATATGTACAACACATCGTGTCAAGTCGTGACACGTCATTCCAGGAACAAGAAGAAAGCGATGCATCACCATGTCAATAATAAAACAAGATTTACATAAAATATCATGCATATTACACCGATTGCACAAGCTCATGTTAACACAGCAGATTAAAGGCGACTGAGTATCAAAAATCAAAGTAAAGATATTATGAACTACCAGCAGGTGGCACTGTAGTAGTAAATATACAGAAATACAATCGTACATTACAAAGCATAATGAAGAAATCACATCCAAGGAGTCGAGGAACTTATGTAATATGTACAGACAATAAGTGTCGGCGCAGTTGTTGGATCGTTTGCTGCTGCTATAATAGCAGGTTACCAGAGTTAAAGGAGTTTGAAAGTGGTGTTATCATCGGCGGACGAGCGATGGGACACAACATCTCCGAGGTAGCGATGAAGTGGGGATTTTCCCGTACGACATTTCACGACTGTACCTTGAATATCAGGAATCCGGTATAACACTAAATTTCCGACATCGCTGCGGTCGGAAAAAGATCCTGCAACAGCGGGACCAAGGACATCTTAAGAGGATCGTTCAACATGACGATGTGCAACACTTCAGGAATTACTGCAGATTTCAGTTCTGAACCATCAACAAGTGTCAGCGTGAGAACCATTCAACGAAACATCATCGGTAAAGGCTTTCAGAGCCAAAGGCCCACTCGTGTACCCTTGATGACTGCACGACACAAAACTTTACGCCTCGCCTCGGCTCATCAACACCGACGTTGGACTGTTGATGACTGGAAACATGTTGCCTGGTCGGAAGAGTCTGGTTTCAAATTGTATCGAGCAGATGTTTACGTGTACAGGTATGGAGACAACTTCACGAATCCATGGACCCTACATGTCAGCAGGGAACTGTTCACGTTGGTGGAGGCTCTCTCTGTCGGTAAATGCGCAAACGTGAACTATGGCGATGTTATTTCCAAACGCCTTCCAACAGACCCATCGTGCTGTTTCCTTTCTTGGCTGCTGAAGAACAAACTCGAACTCCGGTCGACATTCGTCGGAGAATGAAGAATGTGTACGGGACAGCACATCTGCTAAAATCTACCGTTGCGCCAAGTTCGTGCTTATCGCGATTCGATACAAGACGTAGGTCGATGTCGCAACGCAGAAGTCAGCGCTAACGTAAGTGGGAGGCACTCGAGCACCCGCACTGTAATGCTGATCTCTCCTCATGCGATTATCATGAATTCGGTCCATTTAAAGAGGCTTTGAAGGGCGAGGACGAGAATGTGCAACAGGAGGCAGTTACGGACTTCTTCTCCCAGCAGGACACGATGTTTTACCAAAGGGTAATTTGAACCTGATGCGTCGGTGGGCGATTGCTTCAAAGCTCACAGCGAATTTGCCTAATTGGCATACCGATTCTGGACTGTACGGCCTTCGAAGGAAAACTTACTGATCGTCTCTTACACAAATCTTGAAAATAAATTGTTGATTGCGTGAATACCGCAGTAAACTTGCGAAGGAAGCAGGATGACTCGTCTCGTCAATGATGAGGTGTTAGAAGACGGAGCATGATTCCATTGAATCTCAGTTTGGCGTCTGTCTTTCCTTCAGTTACTTTTCTATATTCGTGCCACTTAAAATCTCTCTGCACTCATGCTCCCAGATATTTGATGGATGTGAATGTTTCCAGCGATAGTTCACCAATCATGTAATCATACAATAGCGGATGTTTCTGCCTCTGTATGTGTAATACGTTATTTCAGTTGGGCGTTAATGGCAATTCCTGCAACCTGCACGTATTCCTGCATGTCGCTACAGCTTTCTAGCGTTACGAGTTCTCCGTACACAACAGCATCATTCTAGGACAGCCTCCCGGTACTCTGACAATTATTCATTGGATCGATTACATAGTTTGTTAGAAGTAGAGGTGCGAACGAAGTTATTTTTACAGGTGAAGATTTATCTCCGTAATGAATGACATGCTGTCCAGTCCACTCTCAAAACTGATCTGGTGTACCATACCCTCGTATTTTGTTCATTATGTGGCAATGCCGAACTGTAGAAACAGCTCGAGCTCAGACTCACGCGATCGCTGTTTGCGGAATGCATTTTGGTTACTATAGAGGAGATTTTCAGCGCTTAGAAAGCTCATAGGCGGCTAACATAAAACGTGTTCAAAAATTCCGCCAAGAACTGTCAGAGATATAGTCTCATAGCTGGGTGAATCTAGCCTGCGTTCATTCTGGAAAACGGGAATGATGTTTGCAATTTTGCAACCTCTAGAAGCGGCTTCGCTCATGCAGCTACTTGCGGCACACTACTGCTAGAAGGAGAGCAAGTTCTTTCGTATACTTTACGTAGAATCGTAGAGGTATCCCATCAGGCCCAGTCGCCTTTCCTCTGTAAAGTGGTTTTGTATTCTGGAG
The DNA here is from genome assembly GCF_023864345.2 of Schistocerca serialis cubense. NCBI lineage: Eukaryota > Metazoa > Arthropoda > Insecta > Orthoptera > Acrididae > Schistocerca > Schistocerca serialis. The sequence continues at coordinate 514,620,365 of NC_064639.1, forward strand.
GTCACTTATTTCTATAACTGTCATCTCGATCTTTGTCCGTCGCTTCGCTCGATGTGGTTATTTCGGAGGCACGAACTGCGCACTGCCGTCATCTGCGATCGACGCACGTGACTGGGCCGCGAAATAGACAACAAAGGGAGTGAGGGATGCGATGGCGGCCGCTGCAGCTGGCGGGCCGCCACGAAACGAAGCCAGGGCCAGGTGCGCCGCTGCGAATGCTTAGCGGGACGCTGGGCCGTCGACCTCCGCACGCACAACAGAGGAAGCGCCTTGGCTGCTGCTCAGCGATGGGAAGCGAACCTCGATCCTCAGCGTTCAGGACGCTGCTCGTCAGTCTTGCGAGGGAACGGCGTAACTACACCCACGTCTATACTCCACAACCTTCCTCACTGTGCAGGACGGACGACACTTCTGGAACCATTATCTTTTCCCCCTACCATGTTCCATTCCCGAATCGTGCCTTCCAAGAACCACTATCAGACTTCCGTGTCAGCTATAATTTCTCTCATTTTCTCGCCGTGGTAAATTCACGAAATGTATCTGGGAGGTAGTAATATGTTGCTCGACCTTTCCTGGAAATTTGAACAGGAAACTTCTCCGTGAGGCACAATGCTTCTCTTGCAGCCTCTGCCAATATCTTTTGTTTGCCATCTCCGTGAAGCTTCTGTGCCGACAAAACGACCCCATGTCGAAAAGCGCCTCTCTTCGCCTTTGTGAGGTGTCCCAGACTGGTGAGCAACACTTACAGGTCATTCTAATAAATGTTTTGTAAGTCACTTCTTTTGTGGATGAATTATTTTTCTTGAAGATTATTCCAATGAGTCTTAATCGCCCATAATCTAGCCTCTGTCAAACTTCCCTTCCTTCACCGAATAACCAACTCCCCCCCCCCCCTACCCCCACCCATCATTTTACCTCCTGGATCCCTACTCGTCACTGTTGTCACCACCTCCCTATACTCCAGCATTCCTTGTGCTCAAGGTCCTTCAGACTCCAAACCAATTTCCTCATTCCTCACACACCTTACTAAATTTATCCTAACCCACAGCTACTTCTCCTTTGGAGGGAAGATATACAAACAAATCCACAGAACAGCGATGGGCACCTGTATTACATCCTCCTATGCCAACCTGTTTATGGGCCATCTCCCAAAACGCTAAATCCCTAGCCTGGTTCAGGTTCATTGATGATACGTTCACGATCTGGACTCATGGCCAAGACACCATATCCTCATTCCTTCACAACCTCAATGCCTTCTCTCCCATACACTTCATCTGGTCCTCCTCAACCCAGTGTACCACATTTCTAGACATTGATCTCCTCCTATGACTGCATCCGCACCTCTGTCCACATTAAACCCACTAACCGCTAACACTACCTTCCTTTTGACAGCTGTCTTCCCTTTCACACCAAAAAATCCCTCCCATGCAGTGTGGCTACCTGGGGACAGCATACCTACAATGACTAGAACTCCCTTTCCTGGCATGCTGAGGGTCTCACAGACAGCCATCCTCCCCAAGGCCTAATCCACAAACAGATCTCCCATGCCATTTCCCCTCACACCCCCAGTCTTCCCACGACCCCCAAAAGCCAGCCACGAAGAAGTGCCCCCTTTGTCATCCAGTACCACCCTAAACTGGAACATCTGAACCGCATCCTTTTCCAGGGCTTTGATTATGTGTCATCAGGTCCTGAAATGGGCATCCTAGCTGAGATCCTTCCCACTCCTCCTTAAGTGGTGTTCTGTCGTCCACCCAATCTCCAAAACATCTTAGTCCACTCCTATGCCACTCCTAAGCCCAATTCCTTGCCAGAAGAAACATATCCCTGTGGAAGACCTAGGTGCAAGACCTGCCCAATCCACTCACCCAGAACTCCTTATTCCAGTCCTGTCAAAGGTTTATCCCACATGGCAGGGGCTGGGCAACCTAAGAGAGCAGCCACGTCATACACCGTCTCTGTTGCTATCATTGCTCAGCTTTTTATATTGGTATGACTACCAACCAGCTGTCCACTAGGATGAATGGCCACTGTCAAACTGTGGCCGAAAGGAAGGTAGACCATCCTGTGGTATAACATGCAGCTGAACATAACGTCCTTGAGTTCAATGGCTGCTTTACTACCCAGGCCATCTCGATCCTCCTGCCCACCACCAACTTTTCTAAACTGCACAGAGTTATTTTTACAACACATTTACCCTACCATAACTACGAGCGTAATCCCAAAAGTAAGATCTCCCATTTTTTTTTATAAATACAGAACTCTGTTTGTGTGGTAGTTGGTCACGCTGTTATGAAGAGTGCTTAAAACGCTATGTGTAAATATGTGCACGCCACGCTGAGGCGCTCAGTCTTGGCTTGGCAGCCGTTGAGACTGGAGCTCCAGAGTTTGTAGCTGGTCGGACCGAAATTCACGACGAACAAAGAAGCGGGAGATCGTCAATTTCTGAGGAGACAGTGTTGAAGGCTGAGCAAAGCATGCGTGAAGATCGGCGGATCACCATGGATGATCGCTGCACGTTGGTTCCTGAGGTTTCCCGAAGCACGGATCACAGAATTTTAACGGAAACATTGAACTACCGGAAGGTGTGCGAAAGGTGGGTGCCACGAATGGTTGGCCAGAGTGGCCGAGCGGTTCTAGGCGCTACAATCTGGAACCCCGCGACCGCAACGGTCGCATGTTCGAATCCTGCCTCGGGCATGGATGTGTGTGACGTCCTTTGGTTAGTTAGGTTTAAGTAGTTCTAAGTTCTAGAGGACTGATGACCTCAGAAGTTAAGTCCCATAGTGCTCAGAGCCATTTGAACCATTTTTTTGCCACGCATGTTCACCTGAGACCAAGCAACAATCACGCCAGTGGCGGCATCCATCTTAGCCAAAGCCGCGGAAATTCAAATAAACACAGTCTGCCGGTAAAGTCATGACAGCTGTTCTTTGGGATCGAAAAGATGTTTGAAAACAACGATACTCCATGTCACCGGCCACATTTATTCACGATTCCTTGGAAGAACATTCTGGACAATTCGAGCGAATGATCTGGCCACCCAGATCGCGCGATATGAATCCCATCGAATATTTATGAAACATAAATGGAAGGTCAGTTCGTGCACAAAATCCTGAACCGGCAACACATTCGCAATTATGGACGGCTCAGTATTTTTGCATGGGATTTTCAACAATTTGTTGAGTCCATGCTGCGTCGACATGCTGCAGTATGTCGGCAAAAGGAGATCCGACACGATATTAGGTGGTATCCCATGACTTTTGTCACCTCAGTGTATGTATGAGTATCAAATAAATAAATTTAAGAGTTCTCACATTAAAAAATTCGGAAGCACTACTTTTCAACACGCTCACGTAGCACAGCGTGAGATATGCTGTAACGCTTTTGAAATAATAGAGATGTCAGCATACAAGTTCATTAGACCAAGTATTAGTCACCTCCTTAAAAATGTACACTGACCACTTTGAAGCGTTGTAAATGGTGTGTGTGTATAATTTACACCAGACGAACATGTGACTCTCCTCGGCTGACGTATACTGCTGCAGTGAAGTGGCCAGTCGCTTGCATGAAACAAGCGCATTAAGATCGGTGGACATGGACAGGAGCTGTCGTGTTCGGATGTTCCCGTGAGCACACCGTGGATGAAGTTGCCTGATTTATTTGGCTATCATTGTGGACTATCCAACATTTGTACCAGGAAGGACGTACCGCTCCTGTAACATGGCATCAAAATAGTGCTCGTAAAAATATCTTAACCGACTGTGAGCAGAGACGAGTGGCACGCCTTGCCAGGGGCAGTCTGTTTCAAAGACGACTGGAATTCTTGGTATCAATGAACACCGGTCGAAATTAACCCGTTTCCCAGGTAATGCTGCGAACGGAACTGTTTGCAGTAGACATTTGGAGTTGAGTACCTCACAAAAGACCATTGTTTACAGCAGCACGTAAGGGTGTACGTCTTCAATGGGCCAGACAACACATAAACTGCACAGTAGCTGACTGCGGGCGTGTAACGTGGTCTGATCACACGCGAGTTCGCCTTTTTATCCCCACATGACGCAAGGTACAGAGTTCGCTGACAGTTCAGTGAGGCGTTTAACCCACAGAGTGTGGAGGGTGTAGACCAGCCAGAGGTGGATCTGTGATTTTTTTTACCTCATTTTGTTGCATTTGTTCGGGGCGGACGTCCCATGACATCTGTTCAAATTCATCGTTGATCCACTCCCTCAGTTTTTTATTACGGAGGACAGCTAATTCTCTGAGCGAAAACGCCGAGGCAACATGCCGGCTGTTTGAGGGTAGAGGGGGGGCATTTCTAACACGAAAACTGAAAATAATTATTTTGACTTTTCTTTTTTCTTGACTCCAAATACGTTTTCTTCACACAGTCTGCACAGCAGTCTTGACGTACTTAATATTCCTGACAGAATTTAAAAAAATACTGGGTTCGTACTGTTGAGTTTTAATACTAGTAAGAAAAGTCTCAGGTGTTCATATTCACTGTTAACATATTTATTCTACACTTTCCAAATGATTATACTTCAAATAAACAATTACAGACACAACGCAAGATGTGCGTCAAACAAACCCTGCCTCCACATCTTTCCCGCCAACTATATACACCACAAACTTCTGGCAACTCAGAAGATCAAAGATAATATACCTATTAAAGAAATTCGTTTTTTAACAAATCCAGTATATGAGAAACAATCAAGTTTCAGAAAAATAATAAAATTAATATTATTTATGTTAGATCCATGTTCCAGCACATGCTCTGTATATCAATGTACAAAAAAGACTATTCTATTGGTGTCGTTAAAACTACACGCATTGCGAAATTACAGTTTCTTACCTGTCTGTAACGTATAGTAAATTCATGGAGTGTATAGAATAATCTCTTTTTTAAATATATCGACAAGTATAAGAGGCGATCAAGAAGTTTCCTTTTGAGGTGTTGCTGCAGGTTATATGCAACGGAGCGCGACTCAGTTCGGACATATAAGCACCGACATGTAGACGAGGGATTCGCGTCTTTCCAATATGCGTTCGGTGAATGCAGATACGCAAACAATGGCGATGTTATTACCAAATGGGTCCAAACAGAACCAACGTGCTGTTACTCTTTTCTTGACTGCCGAAGCGCAAACGCTGGTAGACAACTATCGGAGAATGAATAATAGACATAGGGCAATGGTGTCGTCTATCGTTTCCTCGTCCCGAGAAGTTCAAGAGCCAGCCATGTGCTGGAAAGGTCATACTTACCCCCTTTCTTTCTTTGATTACTGGGGTCCGTTGCTTTCAAGGAACCTGATGTCTTCATCAGTGAGGAACGGTGCCGATGTGATTATCACACCTTCGGACCGCTAAAAAATGTCTTGAAGGGTCGACCACTCCTGTTGAACGAGGATGGGCAGCAGACGCATACAGACTTCTTCATGCAGCAGGATACGGTGTTTTACCAAACGGGTATCTTCAAGCTGGTGCGTCGTTGGCATGATTCCCTCAACGATCGTGGCGATTTTTTCTGATTGGCGTTCCGATTCCGGAATGTACCGCATTCGAACGGAAACTTTTTGATCGTCCCTTACTCTAAACACAGCGAAAGATGAACTGTTGATCAATTCCGAACAGCAGTGCTTGCATGTCTGAACGTGTATGTTTCTGGTTTGTCGTACAGTCAGGGATTGTATCGTATGTCGACTGGCCCATGAATCACTCGATCTTAATTCCATATAAAAGGTCAGAGACCGTTTGTAACAACAAGTGAAACGCAGTAATCGAAATCCCCCAATGTGATAACTTTACGGCATCAAATCGTCAGTGAGTGGCTGTAGTTGCGTATGACGCAATTGAAGAAAGTTGTGAACGCCCTTACTCGCCAGAATAAAGTCATTATCCGAGGCTAGGTACTGACGTCATGTCTCCTGAGTGTGACAGATGTTTTGGTCGGTGGGCTTGACTCGAGCCATGCTGACTGCAGAATTTCTCACGGCCATAGCAGTTTGAATATCAGAGGGTTCATACAGCACGCACAACTCTTCGTGTAGTATAGCATGGGACTGAAACGTGTATGAAATCTAGAGCTTTAAGCACATATTACCTTGCTTGTCAAGGCATTTTTGCTTCACTGAACTTTCATTTGTTGATTTATTTCAGTGATCTGTTAGCGTTTGGACAAAACGACGGAGGAAGGCAAGATCGTTAGCTATCGATTATTTATTTCGGGTGGGAAACAGTACTCCTTCATGTCAGTTGATAGGACTTGACTAAGTAGCTTAGTAGAGAGCAAGAGGAGCGCTCGGCTCAACGTGCAAACGCGGCAGCGACCACGTCCGGTGCAGCGCTCCGCCACGAGTGCAGATAAGGCGAGCAAACAGCGGGCGAGTGGCGGCGGCGGATGTTGGCGTACGGAGAGATAAGCACGTGCTGGAGCGAGAAGCAGGCGCTTTCCTGTAGGTAACGAGTCCTCTGTGTGGCCGCTGTGTTAAACCCACCGACGTATGCATTAGTCTTCTGTTACACTATGCTACGTCTTAATATCTTTGGCAGCAGTACACTGCCGTGTATGAACAGAATGTACAAACTTCGTAATACCAACACATGCCTGTTTTGTATCTGAAGAAGATCTTGTAAATAATAGATTTCAGCTATCAGTCGTCCTTCTTAAACTTTATTGCTAGAGCTAGATTTCAGCTAGAGACTAGCCATTCTTGAATACATTCAATGAACTGTGGATGAAGCCCGACCAACAGGCATGACATGCATTGATCAAAAATGATAGTGCATTGAGAATGGCTAGTCTCTAGCTGAAATCTAGATCTGCCAATAAAATTTAAAAAGGACGACTGATAGCTGAAATCTATTATTGACAAGTCAGTATAACAGTCGCTGTGTGCAACAGCCTTGTGAATGGAAGGTAACCTGATGAAGAAGATCTGTTGGAGGGTTGAGTATTACAAACGCATGGAGTTTATGATTATATTCTGAACAGTGGCGTAAATAACGGTCCCGCCAACGCCGCAGTGGCTGTGGTGGTCGGGGGTGCGGGGTGTGGGGGTGGGGAAGGGGGAGCGTATTTTTTTGGGGGAGTGGGAGCGTGGGGTGCAAACTGGCTTTAATTATTTACTTAAATTTTCTTCTTATATTCACTTTAGCCGCAGAAACTTATTAAGGAGAAGCGAAGACCTGGGTACAGCAAACATTTTGTACCCTTTCTTGTTCAACATTAATGAGGACGTTACAGCTTGTGGTGGACCAGCATCATGCACAATGTATTGTTTCAACCAGCGCTATTTTTCTACACGAGCAGCGGCAGATAGGCGAGAACGCGCTCTGCGATTCTCTGCCACCTTCACTGTGTTGACGACAGTAGGCTCTCCTACTAACAGTCCCTTAAGGTTTTTTTTTATTTTGTATGATTGTGACGGACGCAGCGTTACAGTCGAAGTAAACTGCTGAAAGTCGGCCGCGGTATCCGAGTGGTTCTAGGCGCTTCAATCCGGAATTGCGCGACTGCTACGGTCGCAGGTTCGAATCCTGTCTCGGGCACTGATGTGTGTGATGTCCTTACGTTAGTTAGGTTTAAGTAGTTCTAAGTTCTAGGGAACTGACGACCTCAGAAGTTGAGTCCCATAGTGCTCAGAGCCATTTGAACCATTTTTAAAACCAGCACAAAATGTACTGAAACATGTCCGGATGAAAGAAAAAAAAAACTTCAAAGGTATCTTGCTCAAGGCAGAATTCCTCCCCAAAGTTCTTAGCAAGCACTGAAATGAGAAGAATTGCAGCATTCACAATACTGCTAGTTTCTTTGGCTCCAGCCTTTGAGGAAGAATGGGCTGCCATTCCTCCACAGACTTTCAGATATCTCACTGAAAAGGGCCGCCAGCAAAGTTGAAGACGTCATAAAGGCGAAGGGTGCACACACCAACATTAATGTCCACTAATATGTGTCCGGCTCACTTTCATCAGGTTTCGTTACAGCATGCTTACGATGCAAGTACCGGATTAACGCTTTTTTCCCTTCAGTACCATCTCGTGGTTGACACGTCTCTCGCTGTGTTTGTGTCTCTGCCAGACAAAACGATGAGGCACGCGTGCCCTGGCGAGGGTCAGAGCGGCCGCGCCACTTGGCGCTCGCCGCCAGACGCGCAGGCGGGGCTCTGCGGAGCCGGAAATAACCGGAGCTGCCGGCACGAGGCCGCTGCCAGCTCCTGGTCCACCCCGACACGTGACGCTCGCCCGACAACACAGCGGCGCAGCGCGGCGCGCACCACAATAGCGCCCTGCTGGGGGTGGTGGTTAGTGTTTAACGTCCCGTCGACAACGAGGTCATTAGAGACGGAGCGCAAGCTCGGGTTAGGGAAGGATTGGGAAGGAAATCGGCCGTGCCCTTTCAAAGGAACCATCCCGGCATTTGCCTGAAACGATTTAGGGAAATCACGGAAAACCTAAATCAGGATGGCCGGAGACGGGATTGAACCGTCGTCCTCCCGAATGCGAGTCCAGTGTGCTAACCACTGCGCCACCTCGCTCGGTAATATATAGCGCCCTGCTGTTGCCTGCATTCCGGGTTCGAAATTCACTTTGTACTGCCTCCGGGCCAGCTCATCTGGAATGAGCACTATAAAAAGGCTGTCTCTACGAGGATGTTTTCTAAACCAAATCAGACCTGTTCACTCTTGGAGTCCGATTGGCGGTCTATCTTTCCGACGCCGTTTTTCACGCTACGTTAACCCTGTAGGACAGGGGTTCCCAACAAAATTTTCTGGAGGACCCCCCTCATCGAACATGATTGGTAGCTAGTCATATCACAGTATCAAGTACCTAAGAAAACCAAATTAAGAGTCTTTTTATACGTTTCTATTTTTGGTACTTACAAGGGAACCTCCCCATCGCACCCCCCTCAGATTTAGTTATAAGTTGGCACAGTGGATAGGTCTTGAAAAACTGAACACTGATCGATCGAGAAAACAGGAAGAAGTTGTGTGGAACTATGAAAAAATAAGCAAAATATACAAACTGAGTAGTCCATGTGCAAGATATGCAATATCAAGGACTGAGCGGGCTCAGGGGCGCCGTGGTCCCGTGGTTAGCGTAACGAGCTGCGGAATGAAAGGTCCTTGGTTCAAGTCTTCCATCGAGTGAAAAATTTAGCTTTTTGTTTTCAGTTTATGTGACAAACTCTTATGTTTTCATCACTTTTTTGGGAGTGATTATCACATCCACAAGAAAACCTAAATCGGGCAAGGTAGAAGAATCATTTTACCCATTCGCCAAGTGTACTAGTTAGGTGGGTCGACAACGTATTCCTGTCATGTGACGCACATGCTGTCACCAGTGTCGTATAGGATATATCAGACGTGTTTTCCTGTGGAGGAATCGGTTGACCTATGACCTTGCGATCAAATGTTTTCGGTTCCCATTGGAGAGGCACGTCCTTTCGTCAACTAATCGCACGGTTTTGCGGTGCGGGCGCAAAATACAGACACTAAACTTATTACAGTGAACAGAGACGTCAATGAACGAACGGACAGATCATAACTTTGCGAAAATAAAGAAAGTAAAATTTTCAGTCGAGGAAAGATTTGAACCAAAGACATCTCGTTCCGCAGCTGCTCACGCTAACCACGGGACCACGGCGCTTCTGAGCTCACACTGTCCTTAATATTGCCTATCTTAAGCATGAACTACTCAGTGTGTATATTTTGTTTATTTTTTCATAGTTCCATAGAACTTCTTCCTGTTTTCTCGATTGATCTGTGTTCAGTTTTTCAAGGCCTATCCACTGTGCCAACTTATAACTAAATCTGAGGGGGGTGCGATGGGGGTGTTCCCTTGTTAGAAGAAACATTGACATATTCATTATTGAAAAAATATTGAGCTTGAAACTTTTTCAATTTATCCATCATTGTTGTTGTTACATTTTTGATTATTGCTCAAAATCTTTGTCTTCAAATCTGAGTGTTCAGTATAAAAAACTCCTTAAAAAATAAAAATTGAGTTTGAACTGAAAATAAAAGGAAAAAATTAAAACTGAGTGAATTGGTCTTTCAAGTGTACTACGCTGAGATTGCATTGAGTAGACATGTGTGAAAAATAAGAAAACACTAGTTTCATACAAGGTATCAATTATTTGAAAAAATACAGTTACAACAGAGTACTCCATAAGTATACAGTAATTTTAAATTTTCAGTTCTTTATGAGATGAGTTCAATCTGAACTTTCAGTCCATTATTTCTGAAATATAGAGTGTGCTACTGCCAGTTGGCAATAGGAAGAAGCTAGACGCAGAAGTTAGCGTACGCTAAAGCTCTGCTCATGCAGGAAACGGCCAAAACAAAAAATCTGTTATCATACGAAATATATTTAATATATTTTTTATTCTAATAGCATCTTGCGTACCCCTCTGGCATAGCTCGCGGACGCCTGGGGGTCCACGGACCACCTGTTGGGAACCACTGCAGTGTAGGACAAGCAAACCTCTAACGGCGCTGCTTTGTTACACGTCAGACTGCCTGGGCGCGAATACGGAAATATTCAACGTTATTGACGTTCATGTTGTAATGTATTGGCTAACAGACTCGGTACGACGTTGAGTGGACAACAGTCACACAGGATTTCCAACAAGGCACTGTGTCAACGTACTATCGTGATTAGTAGCACTTCATGCCTTACAGACAAATAGGCCACTGTCATCCTACCCTTGTAGCTCAAAGCGCAAAAACGCAACGCATTATGACGTTTTTCGAAAATGAAAATCTCGTTTTAGTAATTTTTATTATTATTTTGAGCTTTTCCTCATTAGAAGCTTTTCTCCAACATAATAATTTACTCGGAAATTACTATAGAAAGAATAAGCGTTCTTAAATTATATTTTCAAAATATTCCCCGAGGTGTTTCGATCTTGTGTGTCCTCTTCCTCTGCGCCCATTCTCCTCATTGTGTGTTGTACATTTTGGAGCCAGGTGGTCATAGGTCGTCCTCTTCTTCTTCTCCCCTCCAGTTCCCACTCCTGTGTCAATTCTGGTATTCTGGCTTCCTCCATTCGTCGTACATGCCCGTACCACTGTAATTTCTTCCTATCCATACGTCATATATTCTTTCTTTTATTTCAATTCTCCTTTTTATGTCGGTGTTCCTTATCTTCTCTTTCGTGGAGAGTCTTGCCCATCTTCTCCAGAAGTCCATCTCTAGAGCTTGTAATTTTTTAATGTGCTTCAGGTTAATTGTCAGGTCTCCGTTCCATACAGAACCACACTCTCTAATATAGATTTGTATATTAATTTTTGCCGGCCGGAGCGACCGAGTGGTTCTAGGCGCTACAGTTTGGAACCGCGCGACCGCTACGGTCACAGGTTCGAATCCTGCCTCGGGCATGGATGTGTGTGGTGTCGGTAGGTTAGTTAGGTTTAAGTAGTTCTAAGTTCTAGGGGACTGATGACCACAGCAGTTAAGTACCATGGTGCTCAGAGCCATTTATATCATTTGAAATATATTAATTTTTTAGTTCTGCTCATTACATTCCTGCTGCATAAGACTGAGTTAAGCATCCCAATGACCTTCCGTCGGCTACTAATTCTTTTATTGATTTCTGACTCTCATTTTCTCTCGGTTTCGAAAATGGATCCTGGTTAACAGCAATCTTGATTTTCTTTCCTGATGTATAGCTCATCTGAATCATTAGTCAAGTATTCGGTTTTTTGGTAATTAATATTCAAACCCCAAGTTTTGTATGCTACTGCTACTTGATTACACATATAGTTACCATCCTCCCCATCTTGTGCTTTGACTGCTTGATCATCAGCAAACAATAAATGATGTAGGTAAACATCTCTTATTTCCTTGTAGTAATAAACACGTATTTTGCAACCAGAGATTTTGCGATCACAGTTTGCTCTGTTCGCCCATGAAACCCAGAGTGTCATAGATAAAGGCGTCCAGATTGCTGTTGTTTGCCTTGGTTTCCAGAGGTTATTCGATACAGTCCTGCAATGTCGTTTATTGAACAAAATATGAAGTTACCGAGTATTGTACCAGATTTGTGACTGGATTCTGGATATCCTAGAAGACAGGTCTCAATACGTTGTTCTTATCTGGACGAAATCGACGGAAAGACGGTAAGGTAATTTCTGGAGCAGACCTACCCTTAAGCAGTGCTCACACGGGACGAGGCAGCTGACGTTGAACTGGACGCGGACGAGACGCCCGACCTCACGAGGGAAGCCGCCGTCGGCACACGGGACGAGCCGGCTAACGTGATTTCCGCCCTCAGCGCTCTCCAGCGGCCGTTGTCGGCGTTATTTGGCTGACAAACCACACATTTTAGTTAGGAAAATGGGCGCGCGTAAAATAGCTGCCTTAACTCTGTTACCGACCATCAAAAAAGAAACGAGAAAATAGCGAAGAAATTTTGGACTCGTCAATGGCATGAACAGCGAATTGCTGATAGAGAAACACTACATAACATTGCCCAACGATCTGAGATACATACTAGTAGAAGTTATTCGTTACTGGTAACTCAACTGAATTTTCATCCCAATTTCGGTTTTAAATTTATTATAGATAAAGTTTAGTGTCTAATACCAGTTTGCGCTTGCATAATATCCATATTGTCGATGTTGTATTGATTACCAACATTGTGAAATTGCGCACTTCATCACATAGATTTCAAGTTCGAGATTCGTTTCGTAATTTAATTCAAAAGGAAGAGGAGATTGTTTCGAAGCCGGTCCATAAACCCAGAGGTAAGTATAAATGCTTTACAGACAGTTTCACAATAGCAAATCTTCCGGTGTGTAAATTGTGTTTGCTTTTATACACTGATGGTCACATTAAGATTTCTGGCGACTGCGGAAACATCCCAGTCGTTGGCCTCTGCAACAAGGATTGCAGAAAATACATTACTTGTAATAAATAACATCGACTTTCGAGTAAATCCTTCTATTAGATGATTAAGAAAGATCAAGAATCTTTATGAAAAGAAAAGGTTAAAAAAGATCACTTGTCAGCTGCAGAGCACCCATCGATATCACCTGCACTACGGCTGCTTTTTTTCTTCTTCTTCTTCTTTTTTTTTTTAAAAAAAAAAAGAGTTTATTTAGTTACAGTTACCACAAAACTTTTACATTGGCTTCGACGTTGCAAACGGGTCTCCGTATACGGCATACACTGCCTAAAGAGTGTATCGACAGAAGTCATTATTAGACATTTAATACGCAAATTGTACCAAAAAGACGCACTTTTGGTAGACCATCATTGTGCGTTAACACTGAAACGGTTTACTTTCATACTACACAAGTTATGGCTCTAAGAAGATCGGGTATCTGAAGCCTTTACTTGCCGATGCGTAGTTTCCTATCGTTTTATTATAACAAATCGTAGCTAAAGCGACGCATTTTCGAGAGATCTTCAATTTACTGATGCTCTGAAATAGCTTATATTTATACCACCTACTCCACGAGAGAGAAAACCCACCAAATACGATGCGCCTCATATGTTTTGCTTGTGACATAAAACGATGTCGCATCTCTTTGCACACGTTTCTCTCCATGAGGCAAAAATCTGACGTGTCAGATTATTTAACACACGGCCGTGTAGTCTGTTGTGGGATCCTACGCTGTCAAGTCAACAGCTTCTCGTCCACGTGCGTTTTCACGTCGCGCTAGAGTACAGTCTTAGGGAGCGTTACAGGACCATTACCGTTCACAGCATATATAAATAATTTAACGGATAGCTTGGGAAACTCAGGGGGGATGTTTGAAGACGATACTGTGGTCGATAGGAATGTTGCGACACCAGTAGGCAATACCAAAAGCAGGAAGATCTGCAGAGGATTGATGAGGTGCTGGGACTGAAGATAAGTAAATTAGAGTTTTAATCATAATAATTACTGTTCGACGGATTACACTATCGGCGATAAATCACTGGAAACTACCGTAAATACCTTTGAGTAAGCATCCGGAGCGACCTAAATGTGGAATGACCAAATAAAATTATTTACAGAATAAGCAGATACCAGTCTGAGATTTTAAAGAAATGTAATTCATCACAAAGGAAGTGGCTTACAAAGCATTTCTTAAGCCGGTTCTTGAGTACTGCTCATCAGTGTGGGACCCTTACCAGCTTGCATTAATAAAAGAGATGGAAAATATCCAACGAATGGCGACGCGTTACGTCACGGTATCGTCCAGTAGCCGCGAGAGCGTTACGGGGATGCTCAACAAACTGCAGTGACGGGTAGTACAAGAGAGGCGCTGTGCATCTTGGAGACGTTTATTGTTGAAATTCCGGGAGCGTACGTTGAGAAAAGAGTAGAGCAACATATTACTTCCCCCCATATAAGCCTCGCTAAATGTCCAAGACGAGAAAATGAGAGAAATTAGAGCTCATACGGAAGATATCGACAATCATGCTCCTCACACTTGATCCGCAAATGGTACGTCATAAAAATGGCCAACGAATGCTACCACTACCTATACCACATACTTGTAAGAAGAAGCACACGCGGATTGTCAGATAGTCACCAGAACCATATAGGAACGTAGCCGCCTTAAAGAGATTCCTTAAGAAGGCTACGTTTTAACCTGTCCGCTGTAGACGTCGGCGAACTTATGCGGTTTCTAATCACTCAAAATTTTGAGGACTGTGCCTTCAGCTGATTATCAGGAAGGTGTTAGAGAAGTAATATCTGATTTGAGCTATAAAAGAATGGAGGAAGTGCCTTAGGAATGTCAAATGGTCATTTTCACCAGTCACAGGTTAGCCCCAGACATGATATCTTTACAAACCAAGAACCACAGCATAATGCTATTGTATGTCCCTGCACGTTAAATTATGAGCATGTGGCTTGACGTTCAACTACCATTGGAAGGGACCTGTTAAGAAGCTGCCACAAAAATCTTCAAGAACGATTAACATCTTAAATGTTTATTAAAAGACATCTTGCTGTACTCCATGAGCTGATGTAAAATGTGTAACTGTCAGACCGGGACTCGGATAGGGAGTCATTCATCAGTGGAATCTACAACATATCCATACATCTCTAAAAATGGATCTATGTATGTGTGTATGTTCCACATCTCCTCCTAAACCACTGCACCGATATCAATTCGCAATAAATTCCGCAGACAGTATCCACTTATGGTGCTAAATGCGCCTGCAAAATTATATCATTGTACCACACACAAATCTGGAGATATGTCGTCATAGCCGGCCGCGGTGGTCTAGCGGTTCTAGGCGCGCAGTCCGGAACCGCGCGACTGCTACGGTCGCAAGTTCGAATCCTGCCTCGGGCATGGATGTGTGTGATGTCCTTAGGTTAGTTAGGTTTAAGTAGTTCTAAGTTCTAGGCGACTGATGACCACAGTAGTTAAGTCCCATAGTGCTCAGAGCCATTTGAACCATTTTTTGACGTCATAAACACTGAAATGCTTGAAAAACTTCCACCTTTCCAATTTGTTTAAATTTATTACTTCTCTGCTACTAACTTTATTAGCAACATATCTTACAGACAGTATCCACATATGCCGCTCAATGTACCTCCTCAAATATATCATTGTACGACACGTAATACAAGGGATGTGACGTTATAAACTCTGAGATACGCTAAAAATTGCCGCATCATGGATGCGGTTTTAATACATATATTCTTTACCACTAAGACACTCGTACAGCTGAGTCAAATTAAGGAAATCTCTGACACCTTGTTGCGCTTTTGGCAGATTCCAACTGCGAAGCGCAAACGGCTCTAGGTGGAAACTGTAACCGTCTATAGAACTATGAAGAGGCGTTGCCATAGAGACGTTTACAAAATCGCGTTGTAGACACGCAGAGCAGTTGCGCCCAGCGTACAGAAACTGTCCGGGTCATTTTTCTTAATTTGGATACTGCATTTGTATATTTGTGCGTTTTGCAGATTTCTTCTACGATTATTTCATAATTTCAAAGGCATTTTCAGGAATACATGGATATGATATTTTTTCGATACGTCACTAGAAACGTAGCTCATTTTTTGTTTTCGTTTATAATAGAAAATTATAAAAATCAATATCCGGGCAATGACGGGTTTGTCAACTAATATTTATGTACATAACAGTGGAATCGTAGGTTTACTTGCATATTTATACATCTCCAAATGAAATGAAGTTCATGTCAGTCATAAAATCTCCATGATGTCGAAACTGATGTGACTTCGGCCTATCCACGAGTTCCTTCCCTTCGTTCTGTGTAGAATCTAATGAGACCCGGAAGTGATCTTTAAACGTTTCTTAAGTGTAACACGTACGCACGTCGACCGGTGTCCTATGAGCTCGGACAGATATTGGATCATCCCGTTATCACACAGACCTGGTTACAATTAGATTTTCCATATACACGGCTTTATACGTCTTCAAGGTTCACATCAGTTTTAACATCATAGAGCTTTTATAAATGACAAGCGCGTCGTTTGATGTGGGTGTGTTTAATATGTAAATAACATTACGTTACCACCGTTATCCACGCAGATGTTGTTACGCTGTAGATAGCGATATGCAGCCGGCCGGAGAGGGCCGAGCGGTTAAAGGCGCTACAGTCTGGAACCGCACGACCGCTACGGTCGCAGGTTCGAATCCTGCCTCGGGCATGGATGTGTGTGATGTCCTTAGGTTAGTTAGGTTTAAGTAGTTCTAAGTTCTAGGGGACTGATGACCACAGCAGTTGAGTCCCATAGTGCTCAGAGCCAGCCATACCGATATGCACAAATATTTTTGTTGGTCCTCGGATACCACTGACGACGAGCTCTACACCCGAATAGCGGTCTGACAGTTAAGTATTTCACATGCAGCTCATGATCTACACCAATATCTTTAACAAATGCTTACAAGCACCAAGCACAAGATTTTCACGTCTTAAGTGTCCTAGTTTATTACTGACAGGATACCAGACCCTGCGGCCTTCATACACCCTTACCAACTTTTAATCAGTAGCTTGATGTAATATGGTTGCAGGGTATATGATTCTGCTTCTACTTCTGTATTGAAAGTCTTAGATCGCCGTCAGCCACTGGTCTCTGGCGGCTGTATTAGAGCAACGCCGATTTCAGTTATGCACGAAGGACTGGCTATCGCGCTAATCTAGACGAGGCGGAAACTTGTAAGTAGAAGGTTCTTCTTGAGAGTAGGATCATCATTAAATCATTTCTTGCAATGGAAAAGGTCCATGTTACTATATCTTGTTGAAAATAAAAGATTTTGGAAGAAGAAAGATAAACTATTTATTTCACCATCGAACTGCAGGTAATGTCGGGGATATTTGCCAGCCTACACATTTATCGGAGAGACATGGTGCCAATCAAACGACGTTCAACCTAGTTTTCATTATTCAGTGCACTATTATGAAGGTAGTAGAGAAAATAGTATCCGCAGGCGACTTAAAGCTCTCAACCCCAATTAAATTGTATTGCTTGTAGAACGGCTAGCACGATGTATTTACAAATGTACTGCAAATTGGGGCATCTCTGTGGGAGTTTGCAATCTGCCATGAGATAGAAAGAGACGGCTGAGGCCCGCCGTCGTGGGCGCGCGGTTCTAGGCGCTTCAGTCCGGAACTGCGCAGCTGCTACGGTCGCAGGTTCGAATCCTGCCTCGGTCATGGGTGTGTGTGTGATGTCCTTAGGTTAGTCAGGTTTAAGTAGTTCTAAGTCTAGGGGACTGATGACCTGAGCGGGGCGCACTCAGCCCTTGTGAGGCAAATTGAGGAGCTACGTGACTGAGAGTAGCGACTCCAGTCACGAATATTGACAACGGCGGGGAAAGGGGTGTGCTGGCCAAATGCCTCTCCACATCCGCTTCCAGTGACGCTAAGAGGCTGAGGATGACACGGCTGTCAGCCAATACAGTGGGGCGTTCTGAGGCCTGCACAGGCGGAGGTTTTAGTGTTTGAAAAAGACAATACATGTTTTTGATATAATGTTATCAGTGTATTTGTAATACTGAAATCTGTCTTCTACATAATTCGTCAATTTTTTTCTTGTTATTTCAGAAAAAAACTTTCTTTTTGATGTATAATTACAGTACTTTGTTCAATGTTTTAGTATCACTGTAATATTAAAAAATATACAATTTGAATGTTGCAATTTAAATAAAGTTATCTGTTTTCGTTCATGTGTAGTTTAGAATAAACTTCGAGAACAACAAAATACAGTAATAATTATTTATTTGTAATTTCTGCTTCCAGTAATTTTTTGTTTTATGTTTAATCTAACATAATACAACGTGTTTCGAACATGTTCTGTCCATCTTCAAGCGTTTATACATACATACATACAGAGAAAAGTTACTTAAAAATAAACCGTCTTGAACTAGACAAATCTAGAACTCTTTGTCCATTGTTTGTTACCGTAGCGGCTGGTGTGGCATTTGGGGGGGAGGGGGGGGGAGGTAGGAGCGGGGCAGTGGAGGGCCAGAAATCGAAGTCAGTGATATCTTCTGCTGGTTTCTTCCTTGTGGTTGACTATGTGTGATATCATGGCCTGTATAGGATGCAGATAATTTTGCATCAGTTGTGTGTTACGAAAATAGCGTGAAAGGCTTTTATATGACCGTTGGTCACTAACGATTTCATCACCTTGCAGCTTCACTTGCATCACTGGTGTAATGACGGAGCTGTTGATTAACATTACACTATTGCACATTGTATTTGGTCACTGATTTCCAACGTAATTCACTGTACAAATTGCTTGGACATACATCTAAACATTATGTACGTAACACAAGATGGCGGACTTGTAGCTTGTGAGTCAGTATCGATTATCGAGGTTTTGTATCGATATTCTTGCTTCTGACATTTGTAGTCATTTATTTACACTGACATAACTTGAATCTATTGAGTTAGAACTGTCTTAAGACTGTTGAAGAATTTCGAGTTTTAGAATTCGGTTATCTCATTAAGAATTTTATCTCCATGCCTTGTATTATGTATGAAAATTTCCACTTCTTCCATGATATCCATTCTTTTACTTTTTCCTATTTTGTGTAAAATTTTGTGTGTGACAGGACGACCCGAATGTGGCTTGTCATGGAGCTCAGTTTCTGCTCTTCCTGACGGTTTACCCACCGCCCAAAATTACTTCTGCCAACTGCATCATTGCCATACATTGCACATAAATGTTTATGGATGTTCACCATGTTTTCTTTACCGCAACGAAGAGTTTAATAGCAGCATATTACTTGTAACAAGAAAACCATCATAACGCCCGAGAGAGCGGTGTGCCGAGCACACGCCCCTCCTATCCGCATCCTCATCTGAGGATGCCACGGCGGTCGGATGGTCCCGATGGGCCACTTGTGGCCTGTAGACGGAGTGCTTGTATTACTTGGAACGAGCGTCTCGAGTGGACTCCATTTCGAAATTTCACTACAGCGCTGACATCTGTCGGAATTGTTTGAAACTTCACAAGTGTGCAGAAGAAACATCAAATTTGAAGCGCCTAAAGGGATGTTTTTCTATATACACTGTTCTACAAAACTTAAGGGCAAGATACATGAAGTAACGTAATATATTAAATACTCGGTGGAAATAAACGAAAGTCACGCGTCGCGGCCTGTCTTTCTCGTGGGCCTCGAATCTACTCTAGCGAAGTCCGGTGAGTCCTGCACTCGATCCGGTTGAGCACTGAACTAACTACAAGCCGTGAACCCAGTTTCACATTGTTGTTCCAGTGAAGTATAAAAATGGTTTTCAAACCAACTCTTTTTTATTTCTTCATGTCTTCGACGCAACGTAAGTAACATTTGCACATGGATTTTTAATGGGTTCATCGTGCAGATGAATTGATAATGTTTTCAACATCATTTGAGGTCAAGGTTTATACTTTTACACTATTTTATTGTAGTGTTAGGGTATGAAATTCTGCAGTACATATGTTCAGCAGCGCCAATATAGTGAGTGGAGGAATGGCTATCAAGTTATCAGCACAACCTCACACGGACTTAAATAATACTGCATGACCTTTCATATCTGTGTTACCGTTGGCTGTAGTAGATTCCAAGAAAGTGTTTTCTTTCTCAGATGCCTAGGACGTGGAAAGACTACTACCAGGGCAGAATGGGCTGATGGAAAGCTGCAAAAGGCACTGTTGTTTATTGATGATTTACTTTCCATAAGAGCAGCAAGTAAACAGTTCGACATTCCATTCACAACTCTGTTTGGCAGGAAATTTAAATGGGTGAAACTCAGTTCTTTTACTCAGGAGACAGCTTCGGCCGTGCTGAATGTATAAAGTTTGATGGATAATATTTTTATGGACTAACTCCACTGCAATGTGGCTTTTGCAAATGCCGAGCCAAACGATGTGCATAACAACTTTTCCAGAGTTTCCAGCTTAGCTGGTGAAGACTGGCTTTCTGGTTTTTTCGAAAATCAGAAGCAATTAGTATTAAACGTCTTGTAGCATTTAACTGATAGTAATTGAAAACATTTTAGACCATGTTAGAGCTCTGATGACAAAATTTGCTTTCACACTTGATCGTATTGTTAATATGGACAAGACGGGAGTGACAACTGCCCAAGACCCTCGAAAATTCGTTAGCCCTACAGGGAACAAAAGACTTGACTCTGTGCTTAGCTGGTAACGAATGAAAATAATGACCGTGACTTGTTGCATGAATTCTGCAGGGGGCTCTACTCCGCCTACGTTTATATTCCCTTGAAAAAGAACGTCCCCACGTTTGCAAAAGGATGGCCCTTCACGTGCATTTTATAGTTGTTCCCACAGTCGTTGGTCAAACGAAGTTTTATTCGTTGCGTGGCTTAAGCACTTCATTCGCCACTCAAGGCTAGTGTAGACAATAAAGTGCTTTTGGTGTTGGATAACCATGGTAGCCATGTCAACTTACAGCCCCGTACTATTTTGGTCTGGTTAATGGCGTGATTATACTATCCATCCCACTACACACGTCACATTGGCTTCAGCCGCTGGACGTCTCATATTATTCGCCTTTGAAATTTGCCTTTCGAAGTGAATTTGATATCAAAATCACATCCACCTGCCTACAGAAAATAATCCCGTATGACAGTGTTGGATTTTTTAACGCTGCATATTCCAAAGTAGCCCCTACTAGAAATGCTGTTCCTGGATTCAGACAAACAGCTATTTTCCCTATGAACCCAGATACATTCACAGATGAGGATTACTTGCCTGCTGAAACCATCTTGCAACATGTTGCAGTTCTAGAAATAGATGTAGAGAGTACTGAGCCAGTGAGCACATCACCCATGGGCAAAACGAAGTCGAATGCCTCGGTGCATTCAGCATTCTGTTTACCAAGCCAGCCATCCACATGAACGCCCAGTGGTCATTTGGCTCCAATAACGCAGCCCAAAGAAACTCTATATAGCACTTCTCAATCAAAATGCAAGTCGAATTAAAACTTTGAAGAGCTAATCCCAATACCATTTTCAGAAGGCCAAAGCAAAGCAAAGAAACAAAAAGGAAAAGCCAAGCAACATGTAGAAATTATGACTGGAAGTCCTCAAAGGAAAGAAAAACAAAAAAAAAAAAAAAAACGGGAGGGTAAACTACTAAATTAGAAATCCCCTAAGGAACGTAGGGCAGAAGAGGCAAAGTGATAGAAACCAATGAAGATAATGAAAGCTAAATACTGAGTACAGTGATATTAACATAAATGAAGATGACCTGTGTGATGATGATGAATTTAATGATTAACTGGGCAATGAAGGTGAAAATACGTGCTTTATCTGCGGTGAATTTCGGTAGAATGCGAAGGGAGGTGCAGATGTGCAGGATGTGGGCTATGGAACCACGCTCTTAGCAGTGGGGCTGACTCAGCTGGAAACTATTTTTGTGACATTTGTTGAAGAAATAGCAGGGCTAAGCTTAAGTAGAAACACAAAAAAACGGAATCAAACTTTTACTAGTTTCCCTCAAATAGGCTACACACATTGTTAATGGTTCACTTAATTTTCCGCAAAGCCTATTTGCTTATTAATATTTGCATTTAAATCATTATAACCATTATATTTTTAGTTTGTACCATGTTTGTATCGGTTAATAATTTTTTTTTGTAAGCCATAAATTCAATAGTTTTACCCTAAGACTCACAGGTTAGGCAATTACTTTAGCCTTTCGGATAAGATTATTGCAATATGTATTATGTGTAAGAATTTTTAACACAATGATAAAATATATGTATGTAATAATTAAATGTCAGTATTTCTCTTATAAAATACATGGAACAAATATCTGATCAATATTACCCCACAGTTAGGGGAATGCCAATCAAAGTCTGTGCTAAAGAATAGAACTGGTGTGACGTTTAACTCTTGACCGTAGGCGGTAGGACACATTTATGTGCCGTTTAATACAAAATTTAAAATTTTCAGATGGATATATTCTATCTGAATGATCAGTTTCCTTAAGTGATCTGTGCTTCCCGATTGTCCCTTATAGTGCACTTGAAGGAATGGGAGAAAGAGAAAGTGTGTCTATCAGTGAGCAATTACGGTGCACTGTGGTCGTGTTATTCATTACAACACGGCCCGGAGACAACATTTGGATGACTTCGAACAGAGGTGAGTCGTCGTAAAACTGGATGAATGACGAAGTGTGACAGCCTGTTCCACGTGGATAGGGAGCGTTCCAAACCAACAAGCACTGCAATCCAAACGAGAGGAGGTGGTCGACCACAGTCGACTACAGCAGTAGATGACCGCTAGACTGCAACAGGCAACGCAATCTCACACTCCTAAGTGGCATGGCAACTACATGAGAGTGGTCTCTTCGCCTGAGGACCAGTAGGTTATGTCCTGTTGGCACCCAAACACCAATGGTACAGTTGGCAACGGTGCCAAGAACATGGGGAATGGACCAAGGAGGAGTGGGGTCACGTGCTCTTCTCAGATAAAAGCACATTTAGTCTGAGTAGTGATTCTGAATTTATCTTCACATGGTGAGAAGTAGGAAGACGTACCACACCTAGGGACATTTCCAGATATGTTAGTGTTAGTGGTCCAAGTGTTATGGCATCGGGAGGTACACTGAAGTGTCAAAGAAACTGACATAGGCATGCGTATTCAGATAGGGGAAAGTAGGGGAAAAGTGCGCACCTAAGCGGAACTTTTTTAAAAAAAATTTGACTTCGTTAAATAAAGTTTATTTTGTATCAAAACTTAGAGCAACTATTCTAGTATCTATAAAAATTGAGATAACCTAAAATATTCAAAAATAAACACACCAAAAACAAAATTCCAAGACACTACCTAAACGCACAGTTTCCCGAACGTCGGGGAAACGTGCACATCGGGTGGGGTAATTGTGCGCATGTAAGAAGAATTGATAAGCAGTAATACCTGGAGAGGGAAAAAAACAATACAAGATTTGTTCCAAAAATTATATTGATAAGGCACATATTAGATTAGGTTAAACATAAGTTTTAATCAAATTTTACAAAATTTAACATAGTTCAGGACTATTGCTTTTCAAATAAAATGCAAAGTTTTCTTTGATCTTAGGGGCCTACAGATTTAACAAGTTAGATAAGTCCTTCACTGCACATAAAATCTTTAGCAGAATCATTTGCGGTACAAGCTGCATGGTACCACCTTCCGCACAAAGTACATCTGTACCACAGTTCCCTGTCTTAACCATGATCTCCACAAAATCTCGTCGTCGGCTCCTTGATGTGCGCCAGGGTCAAACAGCTCCATGTCGATATCATCGGACTCATCGTCATTACACAGTGGAACTTCGTTAACATCTGAATCGTCTGATTCTTCTTCTATCATCTTCTTCTTGTTTACATTCTTTTGTAAGTCTTTCTCGCCAAAAGTCTGATTATCCTTTTTCTTGTTTTGAAGTCTCTTCTTAGCCATACTTTCTTTTGCATTGGGCTTAGGCCTATTGCCGAGATTAAGCTTTCTAGCAACTTTTATGTTTTTACTGGCAATTCTTTGCTGTTTCACCTCTTCTTTTTCCTTTTTCTTTTCTATATCCAACTCAAGCTTTATTTTCATGGGTGTGCTAGTTAGTATTTCAGAGTGCTGCTTTTCTCTGGGCTTTCTTGTTTTAACCCCAGTAGGCTTAGGCCTATCAGATTTCTTCTTTAGGTCAAAAGCTGGTAGATAAGTCATAAACTTCTTATGGCTTTCAGTAAAACCTCCTGTGGATGTTGAGGAACTAGGGTCATCAAACAGCCCCACAGAGGGACTTGTAGCAGTCGATGGGGTCTTATGTGCTGCAGATGTTGAAGCACTGTCACAATCTGTGGCTGCTTCCACTCTTAGCTCGTCTAGTTTTCGAGCTGGGGCAAAATCAAGTTCAGAAAACTTGTCGGGGTTGTATAGGTGAATACCAGCTGCACGGAAGCCAGATAAGCCTTTTGGCAATGCAGCAACTTTAAGAAAAGCATTCTTCACAAGTTCAGCAACTTCGTAGTCAGTAATTCTCTGGTGCCCTGTTCGTATCATGAAAAGTTCATATTCTCTAGAAAGAGCATTCTTCAGAGGGCCCGAAAAAGGTTAGGTCCAAGGGTTGTAGGCGGTGGGATGTGTGCAGTGGCAGAGAGACCATGTGCATGTGGTTTTCTTTACAAAACTTGTAAGACTCAATGGAAATGTGGCTGTTGTGGTTGTCCAGTATGAGGAGCACTGGTTCATCAGCTGTTGAGCGAGTATGTTTTTTTTTTAAATGAAGAAGCCACTCATTAAATAGTTCTGTGTTGGTCCACTCATTGTTGGAACAACAGTAAATGGCCCCATTCGGTCCATTTTTCTGAAGATTTGCAGTCATTCATTTTCTTGGATAAATCATCATAGGAGGTACAAAATGACCTCCAGCGCCCATACAAAACAGACCAGTGATGGTCCTGCCCTCTCAGCGGAAGTTGCAGCGCCTACCTTCTTTTAACCTTTGGTAGCAAACACCTTAGAACACTTTTTTTGTTCAATGGTTATGCCAGTTTCACCTTAGTTGTACATTCTTGTGGGATCAATATTCAGTTTCTTTTTAAAGTTAGCAGATTGTCAAAAAATCGAGTAACTCTTCCTTGCTGAAAGCATTGGTTCTATTCACACTATTATTTTACGGCTGCCGCAGTCTGATGGTCAGGTGGCGCTTAAGAAAACTGTACATCCAATCTTTGCCGGGCAAGCCACTCTCTTTGTTGAAATTGTGGTTAATACCATTCTTCTCAACATAGTCGTATGCCAATTTCCGCAAGCCTTTAGGTGTTAGGCCATAGAACAAGTTGCAAAGAAGGACGATAAAATCAACCATTTCTTGCACAACACTCTCTGGAATAATAGACTTACGCCCCAAACTTGGCGGTGTTACCTCGTTAATGGACTTCACGAGGTATTTTCGTATTGTTGATTCTGATATTTTGAAGCTCCTACCAACTTCTCTGATTTTCCTCCCATCTGTTCTTACTGCATGTACTGCTTGTTTCAGCGTGTCTGCAGTATAACTGTACTGCTCTGTTTTCCGGACGTACTTTCTCGGCATCTGAGAACAAAGAAAAAACTGGTATTTAACTATATGCGGCGGAAACGTGCGCATCGGTATGCAGCTTTACCCCATAGTCTCTTGGAAATAAATTTGGCCACAATTTTCTTAAAACTAATTACAACCAAACAGGACTCACTTCAAAACATACCCATAACATACAGGCTTTAACTATATCACACGTAAATTTAGTCAACATAATAAATAGCGACTCACCGTCTTAAATCCAGAGAACTGCAAATTAGATCACAACGTCACGTTTCACCATTTGCAAACTCACTGAACGCGAGACTGTAATGGCGGCCCAGCGACCAGACGAAAGTAGTTCGCTAACCTGCCGCTAGGTGTAGCACTGGTTACAAGTTCAACAAAGTTTTTAAATCAGAGAAACAGCGATGCGCATGTATACCCGCTGCGCACGTTTCCCCTACTTTCCCCTACAGAGATATGTAAACAGACAGAACATGGCGCTGCGGTCGGCAATGCCTATGTAAGTCAACAAATGTCTAGCGCAGCTGTTAGGTCGGTTACTGCTGCTACAATGGTAGCTTATCAAGATTTTAGTGAGTTTGAACGTGCTGTTATAGTCGGCGCAAGTGCGATGGGACACATCATTTCTGAGGTAGCGATGAGGTGAGTATTTTCTCGTAAGATCATTAATGAGTGTACTGTGAATATCAGGAATCCGGTAAAACATCAAATCCCCGACATCACTACAGCCGGGAAAAAGATACTGCGAGAACGGGACCAACGACGACTGAAGAGAATTGTTCAAGGTGGCAGAAGTGCAGCCCTTCCGCAAATTGCTGCAGATTTCAATGATGGGCCATCAACAAGTGTCAGCATGCAAACCATTCAACGAACACCGTCGAGATGGCTTTCGGAGCCCTTGATGATTGCACGACAGAAAACTTTACGCCTTTCCTGGGGCTGTCAACACTGACATTGGACTGTTGATGACTGGAAACATGTTGCCTGGGCGTATGAGTCTCGTTTTAAATTCTATGAGCCGATGGACGTGTGCGGGTATGGAGATAAATTCATGAATCCATGAACCCTACATGTCAGCAGGGGACTGTTCAACCTGGTGATGGCTCTGTAATGGTGTGGGGCTTGTGCAGTTGAAGTGATGTGGAACCCCTGAGACAACTGGGTACGACTCCTGACAGGTGACACGTACGTAAGCATCCTATCTGATGAACTGCATCCATTCACGTCCATTATGCACTCCGACGGACTTGAACATTTCCAGCAGGACAATGCGTCACCCCACACGTCCGGTACTGCCACAGGGTGGCTCCAGGAACACTCTTCTGAGTTTAAAAACTTCCGCTGGTCACCAGACTCCCCAGACATGAACGTTATTGAGCATATCTGGGATGCCTTGCAACATGCTGTTGAGAAGAGATTTCCGCTCCCTCGTACTCTTACGGATTTATGAACAGCCCTGCGGGATTCATGGTGTCAATTCCCTCCAGTATTACTTCGGACATTAGTCGAGTCCATGCCTCGTCGTGTTACGGCACTTCTGCGTGCTCGAGGGGCCCTACACAATATTGAGCTAAGCACAAATTGAGACGCGTATAGCACGTGTGTCGTGACACGAAACTACAGCGCGATGCGCACGTTCCGCACATGTCGCGCTGGTCCTGCGCATATTGCGACGCGTACACACATTTTGCACGCGCCGATTGGCGGTGTTCTGCGCTGACAGAGCCGAAGCGCGGGCATCCTGTAATTTTTTTCAAACGATTTTACAGAAACTATTTAGTGAAAATATTTGATTTTTGCCTTGCATGTAGCGTCATACACATTTTAGTAAGACGCTATGCAAAATTCGAAAAGTTTTCAACGAAAAATAGGGGTTGCTATGATTTTGCGTTTGCCGGCCGGAGTGGCCGTACGGTTCTAGGCGCTACAGTCTGTAGCCGAGCGACCGCTACAGTCGCAGGTTCGAATCCTGCCTCGGGCATGGATGTGTGTGGTGTCCTTAGGTTAGTTAGGTTTAAGTAGTTCTAAGTTCTAGGCGACTGACGACCTCAGAAGATAAGTCGCATAGTGCTCAGAGCCATTTGAACCATTTTTGATCTTGCGTTTGGTGCGTATTACACCATATGTAGCTGCATATGAAATTTAGCTGACTTGTTGAATTTTTCTTTAGACTTTGGAGGAGGTCCATATCTGCCTCCGATCTCGAGAAAATGGAGCTCGAGCGCTCCCGATCTCACGCTCGCGAGAATGAAATATTGACAACAGCCCTCATATCTCCTAAGCCGCTCGAGACATAGAAACGAGATCCTGGCGAATGATAGCACGCAAGGAGGAGAGTATTTTGTCAATTCGTAAACACACGGAACTTTCTTATCTATGGCGGTATATCAGTAGTTACACTTCCTTTTTATTTTTTTAAACCCCAGTGACTAATTTTTTGAGACTTATCGACAGGTAGTGTGTGGTGTCACCGCCAGACACCACACTTGCTAGGTGGAGCCTTTAAATCGGCCGCGGTCCGTTAGTATACGTCGGACCCGCAGACCGAGCGCCACCACACGGCAGGTCTAGAGAGACTTCCTAGCACTCGCCCCAGTTGTACAGCCGACTTTGCTAGCGATGGTTCACTGACAAATTACGTTCTCATTTGCCGAGACGATATTTAGCATAGCCTTCAGCTACGTCATTTGCTACGACCTAGCAAGGCGCCATTATCATTTGCTATTTATCTTGTGATGCATGTACCGTCAAGAGCTATGTTCACCGCTTATGGATTAAAGTTAAGTATTCCAGCAGCTTCGTACTTTATTTGCTAGTCTCAATTACTTTACCTGTTCCAGACCTCACGCCAGCCTGCGTGATCTTAAACGCGTGCCTTTCGGCTTCCTCCTAGTGGCTTGGCTGTCTTGCCAAGCCACAACATAGTGAAACAAAAGTTTCCTAGTATGACAATGAGCGTGAAATTTCTTCTCTTATGTTACTGCAAACCGACACTACGAAGTTTTTCGTAAGATATTGAATTCTCTGATTGCCAGTTACTTGTTTAATGAGACACTGTTTCAGAATTCTGCCGCAATAGCTGCTGTGAGATGAGTTTGTGCAAATTACACTGTGTTTTGGGAAAGGGAGTACAATTAAACCCGTCAACAAGAGAAATGTGGCCGTTACTCATAAGTGGTAATGCTTCTTCGGAATGAGAAAAGGTTAACAATTCACACAAAATAAATTGACAATTCTGTAGGAATTTTGGTTTAATCCAAAAAAAGAGGTGGAGCCCCTCCACGCCTACACCGGCATGATGGCCAACACAAAACGTCTACTGCCATCTCTGCATAAGGGTTAGTATTCACTAAAGTGAGGTGTCGCAGGATGTGGGTACTGCGATGTCTGCGTACGTCTGGTTAGGATTAACCATTAATACGCGCTCATCTGGAGATAGATTGGTCGAAATCTGACGAAGGGTAGCGGTTTGAAGGGCAGAGGAAAAAAAGTGCCAAAGCAAGAGCCAAGGGAAAAAAACCTCTGCGAAAGTTAGGTCGGGCGGCAAGAGCACTAGCGGTTGTCTTGCTGCCTGCGATAGGTTGTGTAAGGATAGGCTTTGTTAGTAGTGGGTATCATGCATGTCGATACCTTGACGTTGTGCGTTTGTGCTGCTCGGCGGCTGGCGCTGGGTGCTGGTACAGAGTCCTCGTTCAGCGTCCTGCAACCGGCAACAGTTAGGTTTGTTATCGGTCTTGTGTCCGATAGGTCATATACCGGAGGCACAGTGTGAGGGAGTGTTGGCAGATTGTTCGTGCGTCTGTGGGCGAGCTCGTCGGTGTCCCTGCTGTGGCCTGTTGGTTGGCTCTAATAGCAGCTGGTAGTTGCCAGTCAGTGTTGCTGATATGCAGGGGCTTACCGGCGTTTGTCGCTGTTTGCGTATGTTAGTTTACCATAGGTGGTTATGCCCTAGCTAGCAGTGTCTTTGGCCGCTTGTGTTTTCACCTGTGGTTGTGATAGTTGAATCCCCGTAAACCATGGTATTTTTAACACTGAGCGACTGGAGGATTTTATTCCTTCTCTTGATCTGAGCGGTATTAAAATAATGACGAGCGCTCCCTTTAGGCGGAATGACAGACACCTGCCAGATGCTGGTTACTCACCGGCGGCTTGCCAAACTGACAGTGTGTGATTCGCGATTAAAAGAGTTATTATTGAGAAAAATAAACAATTGATCTGCGCACAACATATTGGTCAGTGAATCGTCAGCAGCTGAGAATAATGCGCACGACAGGAATGCACAAGCTAGCCATGTGTGCCTTGTGAGCAACAGTTCACGTCGTTCAAAGGACATGGTCGTCAAAGTAGATCTGCCTTTTCAGCAATACATATCCCCCCCCCATGAACCACGGACCTTGGCGTTGGTGAGGAGGATTGCGTGCCTCAACGATACAGATAGCCGTACCGTAGGTGCAACCACAACGGAGGGGTATCTGTTGAGAGGCCAGACAAACGTGTGGTTCCTGGAGAGGGGCAGCAGCCTTTTCAGTAGTTGCAGGGGCAACAGTCTGGATGATTGACTGATCTGCCTTGTAACACCAACCAAAACAGCCTTGCTGTGCTGGTACTGCGAACGGCTGAAAGCAAGGGGAAACTACAGACGTAATTTTACCCGAGGGCATGCAGCTTTACTGTATGATTAAAAGATGATGGTGTCCTCTTGGGTAAAATATTCCGGAGGTAAAATAGTCCCCCATTCGGATCTCCGGGCGAGGACTACTCAGGAGGACGTTGTTATCAGGAGAAAGAAAACTGGCGTTCTACGGATCGGAGCGTCAGATTCCTTAATCGGGCAGGTAGGTTAGAAAATTTAAAAAGGGAAATGGATAGGTTGAAGTTAGATATAGTGGGAATTAGTGAAGTTCGGTGGCAGGAGGAACAAGACTTTTGGTCAGGTGAATACAGGGCTATAAACACAAAATCAGATAGGGGTAATGCAGGAGTAGGTTTAATAATGAATAAAAAAATAGGAGTACGGGTAAGCTACTACAAACAGCATAGTGAACGCATTATTGTGGCCAAGCTAGACACGAAGACCACGCCTACTACAGTAGTACAAGTATATATGCCAACTAGCTCTGCAGATGACGAAGAAATTGATAAAATGTATGATGAGATAAAAGAAATTATTCAAATAGTGAAGGGAGACGAAAATTTTATAGTCATGGGTGACTGGAATTCAAGCGTAGGAAAAGGGAGAGAAGGAAACATAGTAGGTGAATATGGATTGGGGCTAAGAAATGAAAGAGGAAGCCGTCTGGTAGAATTTTGCGCAGAGCATAACTTAATCATAGCTAACACTTGGTTTAAGAACGATGAAAGAAGGTTGTATACATGGAAGAACCTGGAGATACTAGAAGGTATCAGATAGATTATATAATGGTAAGACAGAGATTTAGGAACCAGGTTTTAAATTGTAAGACATTTCCAGGGGCAGATGTGAACTCTGACCACAATCTATTGGTTATGAACTGTAGATTAAAACTGAAGAAACTGCAAGAAGGTGGGGATTTAAGGAGATGGGACCTGGATAAGCTGAAAGAAGCAGAGGTTGTACAGAGTTTCAGGGCGAGCATAAGGGAACAATTGACAGGAATGGGGTAAAGAAATACAGTAGAAGAAGAATGGGTAACTTTGAGGGATGAAATAGTGAAGGCAGCAGAGGATCAAATAGGTAAAAAGACGAGGGATAGTAGAAACCCTTGGGTAACAGAAGAAATATTGAATTTAATTGATGAAAGGAGAAAATATAAAAAAGCAGTAAATGAAGCAGGCAAAAAGGAATACAAACGTCTCAAAACTGAGATCGACAGGAAGTGCAAAATGGCTAAGCAGGGAAGGATAGAGGACAAATGTAAGGATGTAGAGGCTTATCTCACTAAGGGTAAGATAGATACTGCGTATAGGAAAATTGAAGAGACCTTTGGAGAAAGGAGAACCACTTGCATGAATATCAAGAGCTTTGATGGAAACCCAGTTCTAAGCAAAGAAGGGAAAGCAGAAAGGTGGAAGGAGTATATAGAGTGTCTATACAAGGGCGATGTACTTGACGACAATATTATGGAAATGGAAGAGGATGTAGATGAAGTTGAAATGGGAGATATGATACTGCGTGAAGAGTTTGACAGAGCACTGAAAGACCCGAGTCGAAATAAGGCCCCCGGAGTAGACAACATTCCATTAGAACTACTGACAGCCTTGGGAGAGCCAGTCCTGACAAAACTCTACCATCTGGTGAGCAAGATGTATGAGACAGGCGAAATACCGTCAGACTTCAAGAAGAATATAGTAATTCCAATCCCAAAGAAAGCAGGTGTTGACAGATGTGAAAATTACCGAACTATCAGTTTAATAAGTCACAGCTGCAGAATATTAACGCGAATTCTTTACAGACGAATGGAAAAACTGGTAGAAGCCGACCTCGGGGAAGGTCAGTTTGGACTCCGTAGGAATGTTGGAACACGTGAGGCAATACTGACCTTACGACGTATCTTAGAAGAAAGATTAAGGAAGGGCAAACCTACGTTTCTAGCATTTGTAGACTTAGAGAAAGCTTTTGACAATGTTGATTGGAATACTCTCTTTCAAATTCTGAAGGTGGCAGGGGTAAAATACAGGGAGGGAAAGGCTATTTACAATTTGTACAGAAACCAGATGGCAGTTATAAGAGTCGAGGGGTATGAAAGGGAAGCAGTGGTTGGGAAGGGAGTGAGACAGAGTTGTAGCCTATCCCCGATATTATTCAATCTGTATATTGAGCAAGCAATAAAGGAAACAAAAGAAAAGTTCGGAGTAGGAATTAAAATCCGTGGAGAAGAAATAAAAACTTTGAGATTCGCCGATGACATTGTAATTCTGTCAGAGATAGCAAAGGACTTGGAAGAGCAGTTGAACGGAATGGACAGTGTCTTGAAAGGAGGGTATAAGATGAACATCAACAAAAGCAAAACGAGGATAATGGAATGTAGTCGAATTAAGTCGGGTGATGCTGAGGGAACTAGATTAGGAAACGAGACACTTAAAGTAGTAAAGGAGTTTAGCTATTTGGGGAGCAAAAAACTGATGATGGTCGAAGTAGAGAGGATATAAAATGTAGACTGGCAATGGCAAGGAAAGCGTTTCTGAAGAAGAAAAATTTGTTAACATCGAGTATAGATTTAAGTGTCAGGAAGTCGTTTCTGAAAGTATTTGTATGGAGTGCAGCCATGTATGGAAGTGAAACGTGGACGATAAATAGTTTACACAAGAAGGGAATAGAAGCCTTCGAAATGTGGTGCTACAGAAGAATGCTGAAGATTAGATGGGTAGACCACATAACTAATGAGGAGGTATTGAATAGAATTGGGGAGAAGAGAAGTTTGTGGCACAACTTGACTAGAAGAAGGGATCGGTTGGTAGGACATGTTCTGAGGCATCAAAGGATCACCAATTTAGTATTGGAGGGCAGCGTGGAGGGTAAAAATCGTAGAGGGAGACCAAGAGATGAATACACGAAGCAGATTCAGAAGGATGTAGGCTGCAGTAGGTACTGGGAGATAAAGAAGCTTGCACAGGATAGAGTAGCATGGAGAGCTGCATCAAACCAGTCTCAGGACTGAAGACCACAACAACAATGTCAACAAATTAAATATATCTTATCATCACACTCTTTCAGGATACTCATACTTTCGTAATAATACCGACCATTTTTTCATTTGTGTAGCCTGTTGTATAATTAGTTTATTAATGCTGATAATGTGTATGCAACCATTGAAATCCTTTTTCTCGTCACGGCGAGCCAATTAAAACATTGTTATCTGTGAAGGCTTTTCGACTGTTTCTAGCTTGCAGTGGAAATGTGATGTCCACATGTACATAGTGTAATATCTCTTATTGCATACATATCCAAGTAACGATAGTGAAAGTTACGTACTTTGTATTTTGGATGCGTTTTACCAGAAGCACAAATAGGTCATATCTGTGGAAATTACGCCTTTTCCAGTTTTTGCGATAGTTCGTAGTGATACGTCAGCATAACAGGCAGCAAGTAATAACCTTGTGTTACTTTCCTGCCTTGCTTCTAGATCAAGTGATTTTATAATATTCCTTACTTCCTCATTCACTACCCTCACGATGAATCGTCTGTCCCTTCTTACGAACTGAAAACATTGTGGAGGCAGAAGATATAATCCCAGTGGCTAAAGGCTCACCAGTTATTGTACTGTGGATTGTCCTTGACAAAAGAAGAAACAAAACAAAAGAACTGTACAGATATGTGTATCTGAAAACTGTTATGTACTAACGAAAAGATAAACGGCGAAAAACGAAACACTATTCAGTGATATGAAAATTCAGTATACATTACAGGCTGTATCTTCCGGATTGGGAATGCTTCCACTGCCCATATGCGCCATACCGAAGTGAGCACATGGCAGGACTGCTTTCCCACTCCCCGCCTCACCCCTCCCGCAGTCCTCGGGTGGCGCGCGCCGCGAGAAACTGTGCTACAATCACAACGCCGCGCGACCTGGCGCAGGCGTGTGTCGCGTCCCAGTCGCGTCGCGTCCCAATTTGCGCCGTCCCATTTGAACCTGTGAAGTTACAAAAATGCGCGCTGCGTTGCGCCGCGCCACGCGCGCTGTACGCCTCTCAATTTGCGCCTAGGCTTAGGCAGGTGTACCAGTTTGTTTGCTCTTCAGTGTATAGTGTTGCATGGGTATACCGACCTCCAAATCTTTGAACACGGTCACATACCGGCCAACATTATTCTGACCCTATACTCCTTGTTCATGTGCATCTTTCCAGGAGTGTATTCGGCCCTGACTTCACTTTTGTGGGCAGCAATGCGCTGCCGCATCGAACAGCGCAGCTGGATGAACTCTTGGAACCAGAGGATATTCGGCGAATGGACTGGCGTGCCCGTTTCACCAACTTAAATCCCATCGAGTGTGTATGAAATGCATTGGGGAGATATTGCAGCACGTTCACATGCCCCAATGGAAATGAAATGAGAGTTCGACGCCACATTGGGCGACCTGCAGGCGGGTTGGGATGAAATGATGATGAAGACATCCAATACCTGAGCGGAGAATATCCCCGACCCAATGACCATCCAGCAATTGTCAACTAGCCGGCCGTTGTGGCCGAGAGGTTCTAGGCGCTTCAGTCCGGAACCGCGTTGCTGCTACGGTCGCAGGTTCGAATCCTGCCTCGGGCATGGATGTGTGTGCTGTCCTTAGGTTAGTTAGGTTTAAGTAGTTCTAAGTCTAGGGGACTGATGACCTCAGATGTTAAGTCCCATAGTGCTCAGAGCCATTTGAACCAATTGTCAACTGTGCTGTTGGAGGGATGGAACGCCCTGCTATAAGAGCTCCTTACCAAACGTTTGGCCAGCATGGGACCACATTGCAAGGCATGTATTGCCATGAATGGTGATCACAAACCTGATTAAAAATCGTGTCCCGCCTTTTGTAATGTCTAGGGGACCACCATAAATCGCAGTGACTTCAATGTAATTATTATCTTTGAACAAAAGTATCATTTCTGTTCGTTTCATAGAGGGTTTCTTTCAGTTATCTTGTGTATTATACTGTAACAGTTCTTTCAATGAAAGGGGTCCCATTGTCATCGAGCTTGCAATGACACATCACGCGAAAGTCACTGTCGCCTTTAAGTTTTGCACACCAGTGTACATTAACTGCTGCAAAAAAAAATTAGGTTCATTATTTATTGAAAGATTCTCGTAGATAATGATGTGCCATTATGTAGTTGCTGTCCATTCATAGTTAACTAATTTTAATTAGTTGGACTACATATGAAAGAAGTCATACTTAAGGACAATGAAGAGCTGATGAAGTAGTAAATCTTTGTTTTCTACCAGCCCCTGCGGTGAGTTCAAAGATCGTTGCAGAATGCAATGAAGCCCTTGTGAGCATAGGAAAAACCAACAGGGTAAATCTGCTGTGTCTCCCTGGTCACTCAGCAGTCAGAGGCAATGAAAAAGCTGGTAGGATGGCCAGCACAGGTGCTACGACTGCATTTGTTGGACTGGAACCAGTCATAAGTACAATTAAGACGATGATAAGAACAAAACTACGTAGCTGGATTAGGAGGCAGCACGCAGAATATCAGATTAACAATAAAAAAAAAACAGTAAGATGGCAAGCTAATGATGCCGTAAGTATGTGACAAGAGAAATTCTGCAATCCTAGGCTTGAACAGGAGACAGATTAAACTCATGGCAGGGCAGATGTCTGGCCACGGGAACTTTAACAAACACCTACACACGACTGATTTGCAGAAATAAGTCCCTAAGTTCAGACTGTGCGGTGAGGAGGATGAAACCGCACAACATACAACCTTCTCTTAAGAAGCGTAGGGGCTAATGGACACAGAATATTCAACACATTAATTCCTGAAGAAATTGTCTCTAGTAAGGAATTAGTAATAGCCTCCCCCCTCGCCCCCCCCCCCCCCCCCCCACGCACAACTCTTCAATGGTAACGGCTGGTTTACCACAGTTACAGGGAGAGAAACCGAACAATAAACTTAGTTTAAGTACGGGGGACGGTACGCTAATACCACTGTTTATTTGTCACCCTGCTTACTTTTGTCTTCCTACGTAAAGCAGTCAATCAACCCTTTACTCATTACCAATTTTATTCGGTTAGTCATCATCAAATAACCTTAATTTATTGACAGTACTCTGTATCCTTCTTACTGTGGCGACAAGAAAATAGAATAACCATCCTCTTCACTGGAAATACTGTCAGTTGTGAAGTACATTAATATAGTCAACAACAAAATGCTTTAGTATAGGGAAGTTATCTTCGTGCGTTGTCTATATTTAGCCTGATCTAAAATCCGTGCACCTCAAAACCTTCAGATCGTCTCGACAGACATTTGCATGTTAAACAAGTGTGCCGCCAGTGCATGATATCACTACTGCATTACGGTGCACTGGCAGTTATCTTTTACCAGCTGTTAGAGTGAGAGGTCACATGTAAGTTGTCTTTATCATAATGGGTTTATTATAAAGAGAAATTTCTGGTGGTGTGTGAAATAACATTTCAAAACATGTTGTTTATTACACGATATTCAAAACTTGTTTCAGCAACAAGACATGGTATGATCTGAAATTTCTGCTGATACCATATGCAAGTGTTACAGCGCAGGTATGAACTATTCGTACTGTACATGTCTCCATATGTCTCCTCAATTCTGTGAGCAGACTTGGTGCTCTCAGAGCTACTTTACGAATTTTCTGTGCTGCAAGATCAGTTACAAATAGCGAGCACGTTTACTTGCACATTCTTACGTTGGGTGAATCCTGGCTTCATACTTCATATGGGCTCACGGAGCACAAGGTCTCACTCATAATCTGCAAATTATGTAGAACAGTTCACACGACAGTGTTCGACGTCTTTTTGGTTCGTACGTAATACTACCAGTTACCATAATTACCGTAAAAGTACCTTGTGCAAACCTATTACTACAGGATAATAGAAGCTCTTGCCAAACATAGCCTACTGAAACTTTCATTCTATAGCACTAGGGAGCTGGTATATACATTACGGTTCTAGAACGTTCCCAATAAACAAATGAAAAACGGTCGTTTCTTTGCCTTCGTGCTAGGACGTTACGGCCAGCGGGCCTATTCTGTTATTGTTGTCTGTGTGCTCCACACACTGTCTGGATGTTACGATGATGCAGATCTGAATATAACTGTGCTAATAGCAGCCCAATTTGCAGTTTTGTGTCATAACGTTACAGCTGCATTGCTGTCACTTTAACGCATTTCGTCACTGCCGAAATGCCATAAAAGACTGCTTTTACTCGCGTGCAGGCTTTTTTCCAGTAATATATAATATAGCCCTCTGTAACACTAAAGAAATATGGCCACCTCTTTGTTAGATTGAGCATCTTAGTATCTTCTTACGTGTGGATCTTGGACGCTTCCATTTCATTATATACTTAAAAACAAAAGCACACAAAACGTCAAATTTGTGTCTATGCTGGAGGTGCCGCAGACCCTCACTGCATGCCCCTGGTCCAAAATACTCCCTGCCATGCACTTCACGTTGGTTTTAAAAGTATACAAATAGATGTAGGTTCGTTGAGGACATGGCTTTAAATACATCTAACGTTAAAACCAAAAGAAACTGTCAGAATGTCATGTCTTTTGCAATGTGACAACGTACACGTTTTTTGTAGTCAACTTGTCTCCGTACCGCTGTTGGTGCTCGACTCTTAGGCAGCGGCTCCAGTCCTAAATTTTTAAAGATTCTTTTCTTCATTTGCCTTTGTTGAGCAAGAAAGATAGAAGTAGTCACCCACTATTTCTAAAGAGCAGGTTGTGTGCCACTATGTTGGGTGAACTCACGAACCTCCTCACATTCTCTGACAGATGGCTGGTACGGGAGTACAGTTTCTCCCTTTCTGTCTGTCAGTCAGCATTCATATATGACGACACCAACACCACACTACCAGAAATAAGAGCACAAACAATACAAGAAGGACCTTGTCTCAATGTTTCATTGTGCTGCTTACGAAGCATCCGACTTCTAACGGAAGACCTGACTTACAGGTTTATAGTTCCTCTATGGTGTAGAGCGCTGAAAAACATAAAATCAAATGAAACTCTATGGTTCTAGATCTTTTAAAGTCTCAAATATCTATAATGGATACATGCAGACAGAAGCACCTATGATTGGGTTTCAGGAAGGATCTATTCGAAGCTGAGGTGGTATTCCAGTACAGCTGGAGAGGCTCTGCAATGCTGTTTGAGTTTAGAGGAAATACCATAGTGGGCTGAGGCGTGCATGGACATTTGTATTGAGGAGGGAGGAGTGCTAGGGTGGTCCGTGCCGTGCACTTGTGCAAAGCCACTGTGCCAGGGTGGCGTAGTGGTCAGCCCATTATCCTAGTGAGCTGGCGGCTGAGTTTCGAATATCGGCCTTGGAATAAATTTTCAAAGTGCCATAAAATTTCCCTTACGAACTTCTAGAACTTACAGAGGGACTGAGTAGACAATATTTTGAATGGTAATCACTTCCGGAAACGTACCGTTTCCTTGCTACAGCCGTTTGAAAACGTGTTCGCTAGGTAGGTATGCAACATGGTGGTCATGTGGAGAGGTTCTTACTTCGGATCAGCTGATGTCATTTGACGTCTGTCCTACCTCTGTGACCTGGTTTGAACCTCATTAACGTGTTGTTAGAGCAACATGGTTGAGTACCTGTTTAAAGAATACACTGGTATGACGCTTTAAGTTTAAATGTAAACAACAGCGTATGTGAAAACATTAAGTTTCAATTTTCTTTCTTTGGTTGCCAGCGAGTGGAGTTGTAAAACAAGTGATGTACTGGGTCACGTCTAATAAATTAGTTGTAATGTGGTCGCGTTATCAGCGTGGTTGAAATGAGTTCCAACTGAAAATATTACCTACTCGGTCCTCTCTAGAAGTCCGAGAAGTTTGTACGGGGAATTTTAGAGTTCCCTGAATACATCAATCATATAAAAGTGTTGCGACGGCTGACGGCAGTTCGTGTACGACTTGCGATCTGACAGGCGGGTAGCAGCTGTGGTACACTCTCGCCAACCGTCGCCTCCGGCTGATCTTCCACTTGGCTGTATAAGCGTCTGACGAAGTTGGCATAGGCTGCGGCGCGTGCGGAATGTCCACTGTCCATTTCTGCAATGGCAGTTTTTAGACCAGCAACAGAAATAATACTGTTGTCGATTCCGCGGCGTAGCCCTCTATTGTTTTGATAGGATAGGTTGGGACCAGGATTAATTTTAATAGCCTGTGCCGGCCAGTCGACCAAAGGTGAGACAGTCGTGCCATTCACGGGATCCTGGCACCGCTTCCAAAGCGTTTTGGCAGTGGAGTTGCGCTTAAAAAATTTCAACTGTACTTGACACAAAAAAAAATCATGGTAGAAAAATGCCATCATAGGTATTCAGCGCAAGGTCTTATTTCAGTTGCAACAGGGTTTCCGTTAGTGATCAGTACCGGCTGTGGACCTATTTCCAAATCTTTGTGTAGTAAGTTATAATCCATAAGAATGGGCATAGTTCGGTTAGAGTCAATACTCTAGCTAAATCAAAAAATGGTTCAAATGGCTCTGAGCACTATGGGACTTAACTTCTGAGGTCATCAGCCCCCTAGAACTTAGAACTACTTAAACCTAACTAACCTAAGGACATCACACACATCCACGCCCGAGGCAGGATTCGAACCTGCGACCGTAGCGGTCGCGTGGTTCCAGACTGTAGCGCCTAGAACCGCTCGTCCACCCCGGCCGGCTAGCTAAATCATACAGAACTAAAAACGTCGATGCTTGTCCAGAATTCACAGCTGAAGAGCGGAAACGGAGGAAGTTGTAAGAGCTATTTTTCACATTTCGTAGGAGAATCAAATTACGATTTATCTCGTTTTGTATATAATGTACACGTATCCAAAAAATTGAGTAGATACTTTCATAACAGGGGTATAAGCTGCTCACCTCATCACCTTATAAAATAATGAGGCGTATTAGAAAATAAATAATTCATTAAGAATGTTCTATGCCCCGTATCAGGAGACTGGTTGGTTCTAAGCGCCAATAAGAAAGTAATTGTTTCAAGTGCCACTGGTAGCGACGCACTGCGTATTATTTGTGCTGATACAAGCACAGATATTCAGCAGTACTCTTTTAATTGTTAGAATTGTAGTCAGCAAAAACCACTTCTCATTCATTTTAAAAAATTTTACGCCAGAATAACATTCTTAAATTCTAGAAAAAATCTTTCATTGTTCACTTCTGTTTCTTGAACAACTTCATTATTGGGATCAGTGGCTGTCAAATTTATTGTAAAACTCCCTGTGCTGCTCTGAAAGAAATGGCAACATCGACAATAGGTAGTTATGTTATGTAACCTGCCATGGTGAAATACGGCATGGCATACAAGTGCCCTGATCTTTCAATTTTTGAATGTACTGACATTTTTACACGTTTCTGATTCAGTGTAAGAATTTTTATGTAGCTAGGTATATGAGACGGATAAGTATGAGACACACTTCGATCATGCTGCATTTGGAGATCTCACACGACTTGTCTGACAACGGTGCTTCGGCATCATTTTTGAAATAAAAAAAATCATTGTATGCCTTGGAATTACATGATACGTGTTCAAAGCCTTAGCTGACTCAACACTCTTGTGTAAGTCTTGCGGAGGGATGATCTTACTTTACCTTTCTTCGTTTCTCTGTAATTGCAAAATATCTGTCACAACTCAAAAAGCTGTGCCTACTCACCAAAAACTTCAAACTACCCAAGCTAAATGGAGGAGACTTTGATGCATGGTACTAACTCCAATGGAAGCTGTGCTTGGCTCGAAGACCATGTCACATCTATTAGTGGACGTTTGAAATATTTTTTCCGTGCATTGACACTTTGAACAAGTTCAGGGACATGCAGCAAACTACATAAAGAACAGCACTTGGAACGTCCTTTCTTCAGTTAAAGACGTGGCACCAAGTGTATCGAGAACAGCAGTAAGATAGCAAACTACATAGCAATTTAAGACTGGTGAGTTATATTTCACGGACACCTGAAAATGGGTTCAGAGTCAGAACTGAAGAGAAATGAAAACGAAACAAAAGGATATTTTAGTCCATCTAATGGCAGCTAGAGTGTCAGAATTTTATCATTTAGGCGAGATTTACCATTAACAGACAATACTGATAGTTTCTTACAAAATAATTTTGAATTCACAGCGACCCGTCTCCGTTATGGAGATCGCGAATGCACTGGAGCTTGCCCCGGAAGCAGCTGATTCGAATCTTCATGATGCGAGAAATTTTCCCAGCTAGGATTTCTCCGACAATAAGACAGGAGATGACAGACTATAGCTGGGTCTAATAAACGGCAAACTACGCACCAGTGATCTGGACAAATTCCCAACATCTCATGGAGTGAGTACGGGGACACTGTTCACGATGATCCGTCCACTGCATGACGACGTTCAGCACGCGCTATTCGACAGAAACTTGCAGAATTTCCGTTAGCTCTTCATCTCGTTCCTTACCCACCCATAAATTACCACAACGCTACACTACTTGCTTATCAGTCGCCGGCCCGATACAAGTTATACAAAGATCAAATGAAGGTAACGTCGTAACTGCTCCCTATCTGATACAGTCCCGGTAAGAAAAATTGACCCAAGCTCTCGTTGATGTGTATAAGAGTTAAATGACATTCGGATTAAGCCATTTCCTTTACTTAATCAAAAATAAGAACATCGTTTTGTTTATTGCTACTATTAAGTGCGGCAGTATTTTCAGCATAGTACCTGACCCTTTAGAAATGAGCAATCTCTATTGTGTGGAAATGTACTTTC
Source organism: Schistocerca serialis cubense (assembly GCF_023864345.2). Lineage (NCBI taxonomy): Eukaryota > Metazoa > Arthropoda > Insecta > Orthoptera > Acrididae > Schistocerca > Schistocerca serialis. Next base: position 514,662,261 of record NC_064639.1, read on the forward strand.
ATTGATTGATATTTTGAAATATTTTTCCTTTCTTGTGATGCTTGCAGATAATTAGCATTTTGTTGCCTAGAGTTTAATTTCAAAAAACAGAAATGTAATGTGCTACTATAATGTATTAAATAGAATTACTAATGAAGCCCTTTTGTATTTACAATACTTTACCTGTTTTTGGATTAATGGGTGACAGGGGCACACTTTCAGTGTATTAAACGAAGGCCGGGCGGCGAGGCCGAGCGGTTCTAGGCGCTACAGTCTGGAACTGCGCGACCGCTACGGTTGCAAGTTCGAATCCTGCCTCGGGCATGGATGTGTGTGATGTCCTTAGGTTAGTTAGGTCTAAGTAGTTCTAAGTTCTAGGGGACTGATGACCTCAGAAGTTAAGTGCCATAGTGCTCAGAGCCATTTGAATCATTTATTAAACGAAGACCAGAAATGTACAAACAATCATATGCTAAATGGATACAGATTCGACACAAATCGCAGAAAAAACAGCCTTTACAACTGAGAGGCGTAACCAAACTTACGGTGGCATATGGAGGTTCAGTCCGAAACAATCGCACCCACAAACATCTTCGCCTTCTTTTTCCTGGCCTTTATCTTCACGGTGTCGGTATGTTAATCTGGACTTGACAGTATTAGTGCTAAAGGGTGACCAGAAGCTTTTCCTCCGTCCACCACTCAGCGCGTGTGTAAATGGACAGAGTTGCAGTTTTCTGTGGCAGATAGAATGACCAGTAAAGTGCTTCAATGTTGCTATATAAGGGGCATGAACGTAGTTGAGTGATCACTGTGAAGGACATGGAGATGCCACATAATCGTATGAGACAGAGTTATCCGCACCTGCCAGTTTCGGAAAGGCGCCTTATTGCGGTTCTCCATTTGGCCAGCTGATCGAATTGCACAGTATCCAGATTCGTGGGGAATTCGGATGTGACAGTGGCCCGACATTGTAATTCTTGGGAATATGAGGGCAGACACACGTGTCATCAAGTTTCCAGTCGATCACGTCTGACCAGCACATAACAGGAACGCCATATTGTGCACCAGGCACACAGTAGCCCCTTTATATCTGCAACTGCCATCTGAGAACAGCAAACTGGACTCCCTACATCATTCTGTCACATCCCACACCGCTTCTCCGAGACTATCAGCAGACGCAGTAGGAAATTACCGCCCCATGCATAGGCTGCCGTCCCACAACACAGGCGATCGCGTCTGGAAGTTGCCAGGTCCTGGGAGTATTGACTGCTGATGAATGGTGCCACACCACCCCAGATGACCATCATCTGCAGGTATGGTGGCGACCTGGGAAGAGGCCCCATTCTTACGATGTTTTGGAGAGAAACAGTGATGTTACTCCTGGTGCCATGGTGTGAGGAACAAACGGATATGACTTAGGGTCACAGCTGGTAGTGTTTGAGGGAAGGGACAGCACAACGGTACGTCACGGACATCCTGCAACCTCGGGTGTTACTTCTCGTGCGACAGTATCGAGGTGCCATTTTTAACAAGTCAGTTCTGTCCACACATGGCACGTGTATCTGTGAACTGTCTGTGTGATGTTGAGGTTCACCCTTCCCTAGTATTATCACCAGATCTGCCCACGACTGAGCATATGGCGCCAGCTCGGGTGTCAACTCCATTTCAGTACTCGTATTCAGGATATCATGGAGAAGGTATAATAGTTGTGGACCAGCTTGTCACAAGAGAGAATTATATTATGAATCAGTCCATGTATCCAGGGGTACTGATTATTGGGCTCATACAGCCAAGGTCTTTTTAATGCGATGAGAGTTTGCAGTCATTGAAATAGCATCACATACCAACTCGAACCATGAAGTTTCATACCATTTTCTCTCTCCCTTTTGAGTTCTTCACTTCTTTTGCCAGACACTGTATCTTTACTGGCATGCTAAGACAACAAGCAATTTTCGTTGGCTTTTGACAAAGAAAATCAGAAATGGGAAGAAATGTATTGTGCGCATAAAATGCGTTGGCCGCTAGGTGCACAGTCGGCTGGCGAAGCGTGGGGAGAGCAGCAATCGTGGGGAATCTCTCAGAAACTGTAGGGGAATCGGCGAGCGCTGGAGAGGAAGTGCCGTCCTAAACTGAAGCCCAGGTTCACATTATTTGCAAATACACACATCAAAAAAAGTTTTGCATCACCCTGGTTCGCAGAACTCCTGAAGACAGACGTTGACTGTGAATATTGTGTCACAGACACAGTCCCTTTGACTGTTCAGACACGTCACTAAACCCGCCCAAAGATGTAAACAACCATGCGTGAGCAGGCCCTATTAGACAGAGTGGGTCCGACAGCCGATCAGTTCCAGTCATTCCACCAGGAAGGAGGAACACGGCTCGTGTAGTCTGTGGTTCAACCATGCCTAGACGGTCAATACCGTGGTTCGATGGCGTCCGCATTGTTACTTTGTGCCAGTAAGGGCTCTCAACAAGGGAAGTGTCCAGGTATCTCGGAGTGAACCAAAGCGATGTTGTTCGGACATGGAGGAGATACAGAGAGACAGGAACTGTCCATGACATGCCTCGTTCAGGCCACCCAAGGGCTACTACAACAGTTGGTGACCGCTACCTATGGATTACAGCTCGGAGGGACCCTGACAGCAACGCCACCATGTTGAATAATGTTTTTCGTGCAGCCGCAGGACGTCGTGTCACCACTAAAACTGTGTGCATTAGGCTGCATGATGCGTAACTTCACTCCTGACGTCCATGCCGATGTCTATTTTTGCAAACATGACACTGCGCAGCGCGGTACAGATGGGCCAAACAACATTCCGAATGGACCGCTCGGGATTCGCATCACGTTCTCTTCACTGATGTGTCGTATATGCCTTCAAACGATAATCGTCGAAGGCGTGTTTGGAGGCAACCCTGTCAGGTTGAACGCCTCAGACAAACTGTCCAGCGAGTGCAGCAAGGTGGACGTTCCCTGCTGTTTTGGGGTGGCATTATGTGGGGCCGACGTACGCCACAGGTGGTCATGGAAGGCGCCGTAACGGCTGTACCATACGTGAATGCCATCCTCCGACCGATAGTGCAACCATATCGGCAGGATATTGCAGAGGCATTCGTATCCATGGACGATAATTTGTGCCCCCATCGTGCACATCTTGTGAATGTCTTCCTTCAGGATAACGACATCTCTCAACTAGAGTGACCAGCATGTTCTCCAGACATGAACCCTATCGAACATGCGTGGGATGGATTGAAAACGGCTGTTTATGGACGACATGACCCACCAACCACTCTGAGTGATCTACGCCGAATTGCCGTTGAGGAGTGGGACAATCTGGACCAACAGTGCCTTGATGAACTTGTGGATAGCATGCCACGACGAATACAGGTATGCATCAGTGCGAGAGGACGTGCTACCGGGTGTTAGAGGTACCGGTGTGCACAGCAATCTGGACCACCACCTCTGAAGGTCTCGCTGTATGGTGGTACAACATGCAATGTGTGGTTTTCATCAGTAATAAAAAGGGAGGAAATGATGTTTATGTTGATCTCTATTCCAATTTTCTGTACAGGTTCCGGAACTCTCGGAACCGAGGTGATGCAAAACTTTTTGTAATGTGTTTATTAATCGGGTCCCCTCCACGCCCACACTTGCATGGTGACCAATCAAAACGTTCTGCTGTCACCTCTGCTTTTATTAGTATCTAAAGAGAATTCCGCCGAAAATGCAGCGATTTATTTTCGCCGGCTTGTTAACCATTTGTAATATTCAGAGAAGCGCCATGAGTGGGGAATTATGAGTAAAACCTACACATTTCTCTGGTCGCCATGTGAAAATTTCCTTCTTTTGCCAAACCACAGCAGAGTTTACACTGTCTCACCTCACTAACATGTCTAACATGTTGTGAAGGTATAATTACGAGCAGATTCTGAAACTGTGATTTAGTAATTTTATTAAGTGAGTAACTGAGGAAAAGTAAAGCCAGTAGCTTACAAAAAAAGTACATCCTCGGTGCAAAACAGTGTAATGCCTTCACATACGTTATTCAAAAACGCATAGCATTCCTCGTTTCACCAGCTATAGATGGCTCTTAAAAACCACATTATTTCACTGAAAAGTCTGTTCTTTCTGGAATAACACGGTAGATATTGAAGTTTTACATAATAACGATATGGTAAAATACTCTCTTCTTTGTGTGCTATCGTTTATCAAAACTTCATTTCGATATCTGAAGCCGTTTATGAAATGTGAGGCTATTTCACTTTGGCCTTATCGCTGGCGCGGCGCGATCACAAATGAGTGTGCTACATCAGATCAATTTTCTCAAGATTGGTGACAGATAGATACCTCCACCCAAATCTAAAGAAAAATTCAGTATGTTACCTAAACTTCATACACAACAACACATTATGTAATATGTACCATTCGCAAAATCATATCGACCTTTATTTTTCATTGCACACTTCTCCGAATTTCACGTAGTGTCTTTCTTTCATAAATACGCTGTGTGATCAAAAGTATCCGGACACCCTCAAAAACATACTTTTTCATAGTAGGTGCATTGTGCTGCCACCTATTGCCAGGTACACCATATCAGCGACCTCAGTAGTCATTAGACATCGTGAGAGAGCAGAATGGGGCGCTCCGCGGAACTCACGGACTTCGAACGTGGTCTGGTGATTCGGTGTCAGTTGTGTCATACATCTGTACGCGAGAATTCCACACTCGTAAAAATCCCTAGGTCCACTGTTTTTGATGTGATAGTGAAGTGGAAACGTAAAGGGACACGTACAGCATGAAAGCGTAGAGGCCGACCTCGTCTGTTGACTGACAGAGACCGCCGACGATTGAAGAGGGTCATAATGTGTAATAGGCAGACATCTATTCAGACCATCACACAGAAATTCAAAACAGCATCAGGATCCGCTTCAAGTACTATGACAGTTAGGCGGGAGGCAAGAAAACCTGGATTTCATGGTCGAGCGGCTACTCATAAGACACACAGCATGCCAGTAAGTGCCAAACGGCGCCTCGCTTGGTGTAAGGAGCGATTGAACGACTGAACAGTGGAAAAGCGTTGTGTGGAGTGACGAATCACGGTACACAATGTGGCGATCCGATGGCAGGGTGTGGGTATGGCGAATTCCCGGTGAACGTCATTTGACAGCGTATGTAGTGCCAACAGTAAAATTCAGAGACGGTGGTGTTATGATATGGTCGTGTTTATCATGGAGGCGTCTTGCACCCCTTGTTGTTTTGCGTGGCACTACCACAGCACAGGCCTCCTTTGATGTTTTAAACACCTTCTTGCTTCACACTGTTGAAGAGCAATTCGGGAATGGCGATTGCATCTTTCAACACGATCGAGTACCTGTTCAAAATGGACGGCCTTTGGCGGACTGGTTACACAATAACATCCCTGTAATGGACTGGCCTGCTCAGAGTCCTGACCTGAACCCTATAGAACATCTTTGGGACGTTGTGGAACGCCGTCTTCGTGCCAGGCCTCAGTGCAGCACTCCGTGAAGAATGAGCTGCCATTCCCCAAGAAGCCTTCCAGCACCTGACTGAACGTATGCCTGCGAGAGTGGAAGCTGTCATCAGCGCTAAGAATGGGCCAACACCGTATTGAATTCCAGCATTACCGATAGAGGGCGCCACGAACTTGTAAGTCATTTTCAGCCAGGTGTCCTGATACTTTTGTCACGTAATGTATCACAATAACTATGACCATTAACGAGTTGATGGTCGCGTCATCATGAATCTGACGTATAAAGCTGTAAGTAAAAGAAAAGTGAAATTTTTTTACAGAATAGTTTCTGTAAAATCGTTTGAGAAAGATGGCAAGGTGCGCGGCTCGATTCCGTCATCGCTGACCACCGAAAGGTAGAAAACACTTATCGGCCTCCTCATCCGAACAAACGAATGAACTCGCCTAGCGCTTTGGACGAAAACTGGTCACTGCGCATCGTCCACGGTATTCTGCGAGAGCTATACCATGACGCGTCGTTTCGAGGCAATTCACTATGGTGCTTTGTGATGAATCTTTTGTATTTCCTCTCAATACATGTAGCAGGAAATGGAGGAGTACAATATCTCCGTGCAGCGGAAGCGAAGATGCTGAGGCTGTCTACCGAAGTGTTGGTCACATGCATTCAGTGTTAAAAAGGGACTTTATCTTCATTGAATTTCTCACACAAAGGAGGTAAGAGAAAAAAAATGCAGGAAAAAATCTCTTAAGACACTTCAGCAATGACGGAAAACATTTAATACGACAACAGCGTCGCAGCGATGCAATGACATAAATTTACGACCGGAGCCGCTGTTAACACAGTTTTATTGAGCTGCATTTTGTTTCTTTAAAACCTACAAAAATTGGTCAAATGGCTCTAAGCACTAAGCTCTAAGCACCTCAGGTCATCAGTCCCCTAGACTTAGAACTACTTAAACCTAACTAACCTAAGGACATCACGCACATCCATGCCCGAGGCAGGATTCGAACCTGCGACCGTGGCAGCAATGCCGTTCCGGACTGAAACGCCTAGAACCACTCGGCCACAGCGGCCGGTTAAAACTTACACTGCTGACCATCAAAAATTGGCGCGAATAGTAGGACATGTTTGGATATGCAAATGATTGTTATTTTAGCGCAATCGCACAAAATAGAGAGGAGTAACGCGGTCTTTATTTTGTATATAAAGAGAGATAAAGAGAGATAAAGAAAGATTTCGCAGCGGATTTCTCACTATGACGTCTCATTTGACTATTGGTTGTGCATGAGAAGATCGTGTTATGCCTCGTGTCGACCAGCAAATGTGGGAAATCGGTAGCGACAGGATCGAGACCTATCGAGAATGCGTTTTAGCGATCCACGTTATTGCTCCTCGTATTGAATGGGATCTCATGAATGTCACCTGAATACGGAATCAGTGGGTTCCGGGGGAGTAATATTAATCGTCTGGGAGTACCACAATGGCCCCACGAGACTTGCGCCCGAGAGGACAGAAATATTGTTCACTCGTTCGTGCAGGGACCCAGTAATGTCACATACCTGTAATCAAGAAATGGGCTTGTTTGTAGCAAGACCAATATCCATACAGACTGTCATCAAAGTGACACGTGTTGTGGCTTTCCTTGATGCAGCAGCAGAGAGAGCTGCACTGATGGTGATGTACCCACCACTGGACATAAAATTGGCATCGCGTCATCTTTTGAAAGGAGTTCCCGTTCTGCCTAGAGCATCACGGTGAAATAATGTGTGGGTATGGAGTGTCTGACGAGAACGGACGTTACTAGATTGCGTTCCTCATCATCCAGTGGTCCGCAGCTCGTGGTCTTGCGGTAGCGTTCTCGCTTCCCGCGCACGGGGTCCCGGGTTCGATTCTCGGCGGGGCCAGCGATTTTCTCTGCCTCGCGATGACTGGGTGTTGTGTGTCTTTCATCATCATTTCATCCCCACCGACACGTCAGTCGCCGAAGTGGCGTCAACTCGAATGACTTGCACCAGGCGAACGGTCTACCCGACGGGAGGCCCTAGCCACACGGCATTTCCATTATCATCCAGTGGGCCGCGAACGTGACGTGATGTTATGAGATTCCAGTGAGTACACAATCATCATTCATTCGCACAGCCGCTAATTTGGACAGCAGCGTTACATTTCTCAAGTGTAAAAGATAGTGACCGTACCCTACCTTCGACGTGTCTGTAACGCTGTCTTTCAACAAGATAACGCAAGGCCACGCGTTTTCCGTGCAGTCCTGACCTACATCGGTACCGAGGGTGTTGGACAGTTGCCATCGGCTGGACTTCCTCCAGCTCTCTCACGAACTGGAACATCTAGTTATGGGATACTGAGACACTGCCATGCCACCACTCACCAGCCACTACGGTTGATGACCCCTGGCAGATAGCTGAAGTAGCGTAGAATGAGGCACCCGTATCTGTTGACACAGTTCAATTCGATCCAATGCCCAGACGGGTTAGAACTGTTGTCGTAGCCAGAGGTGGCAGCTCTGTGCACTGCATTCCACACCCTTTATACTCCCAAATCACCTACAAATTTAACTATGTTTTCTTCCTGTTATACTTGACACTCAAAGTAAGAAAATTTCGTTATTTATCCGTCTTTCCGATTGTTACAATTTTAATAATGAGCAGTGAGTATAACATGATACAATGTTATTGTTCAGAATATATAGACCACAATTACAGAATAGACTGGTTTGCGTAGGTAAACACTTAACGTGAAGGTAATGTGCATAAGATTATTTATTTGTCGTTTACTATGTGAGGAACAGTGCAAGGCCGCCAAGTTGCTATGTCTCTGGTAGGGTTGGTTGGGGTAAAGCCCTGCAATTTTCAGTTTTTCTAATACTGTGGTAAAATCAGATTTTCTGCCGATTTCAAATTGAAGTCACTTGTTGGGTAATTATCTACAACTCATCCAAATTCCAGCTCTGTCTGTTATTAATTACAGAGAAATTTAGGATTTAGCTAAAAAAAATTGTAAGGCTTTACCCCACGAAATGGGGTAAGACCTGGTAGTGCGGGTGTTTGCCCCATGTGAGATAAAGATATGTAAAACGGATTACTGCATAATAAAAACACTTGAAATAACCCTTTGTGACATTGTTGTATTGTAGCCAAGTTACCCAACCCAACGCTGAAATGAAGTGTCTCGTAAATTGAATTAGTGAGGTTAAGACACCTAGGTACCTAGTAAATGGTGTACTTTGTTAGGCACTCTGACTCTTCCATGGACTCCCAGACTCTTGTTAGTCTTCTTCTTCGCCAGATAGTAAGTCAATATCCACATCTGAGCTACTCTCTTGATGTAAGAAGTATGAATCTGACTCTGAATAACATTCAGCTGGCTGTTGTGTTCTGTTTTCTTTTTCTTGGCACTGATGTAATGAAATCTACCTTTCCGTTGTTTTGTTTTTACAGCACGCTCCTTTTTTCCTTTGGCATGTATTTCCTTCTCAGTAGCAAGATTTTCTTTTCCCAAGCATTTTTCTTTATTGGGCGTCGACGTTAGAAGCACAGATTTCAACGCTTTCCCAGAAAGTTTCTCCTAAATCTAGACAGCGGAGTCATATCTTCAGGAGTTTACACACGCTGTGTGTGTTCAGTGTTATCTTTTGCCGTGGTTATCATTGTAGAATTATTGTCACTTTGTTGGATGGGTGGGGATTCACTTCAAAACACCTGCGGGGACTTACTCCATTTCGCGTTTTCCTAAGTGATGGTTTTGAGGGCTAACCGGAACTATTATTTCCTCCCGTGAGTGAAACTTAAATGCAGTAGTATCAACGAGAAATTCGTTGAGTCTTCCTTTCAAACTCTACATTATACAGTACAAAGTTCGAATAAAACATCAGAAAATTTACATGTAAGTAGTAAAAAACAGGTTTACCGTATATTATCACCTCTGGAGTGGTCAGTCGGGACGAACTTTCATGGAACAATGAGTTAGAATAAGACAAACCTACCAGCCGGTGGTCAGCTCCTGAATCGATGACAATCAGTTCAAAAACTCGAACGCATTTTCACCTTACGCGGGCCTCTACCCCCACCTACCCTACCGTGGAATTAAAGTTTCCGCAGCGCTATGTTTAGCAAGAGTTGCTATTATCAGTAAAATTTTGACATGCTGGAGTATCAGTTTCTTACGCAGCTCTTTCACGTAAATTATGGTAAATTATTATATTTTGTACGAAGAGAGAAACAGCTGGGCACTGACATGTGAACTGTTTTGCACAATCTGCAGACTGTGCACGAGAGCCGATTCTCCGTTATCCCGTATGGAATGTGAATACTTTTCGTGTAATTTAGTTTTGCATAATGTAGAAAAGCAATCAGTAAACGGGCTCTGAACTGTTAGAAATCATGCGACCAATAAATTTCACAGATTTGGTCAGTGGAACACCAAATTCACGGACAAAGCACCCTAAAAGACGTCTAGGTGCAAGGTTACTTCAGACCATTCAGTGCTATAATACTTGCATAGAATATTATCTGCAATCCAGTTCTTTCCGGTTCTCGCTGTCAAACTTGCTCCGCATATCACGTATGAGTAATGTGTTTTGACGTACTCCGTCTTGCGTATCACTGAGTAATTTGTCATCATATTACGAACATTATGATAATAATTCCAAAACGTTACTTCAGAGCTGGTAAGAAGAAACTGTAGTTCTTCCCACGTGTTGCAGGAAACAGTACAGTCTTCCAACTTGGGAAATGTTTTCCAGGACATTTTCATCCGTTTGGGGTGTACAGATATTTAAGAGCACATCAGCCTAGCTTGGAAGTTGAAATTTGAACTGATTGTAGGATCTGAGTAAGTAAAGTAAGCAAGTAAGCCATCAACCATAGAATTTCAGAACTAAGCTGTCAGGCTTCCTTTTCGCACACAATACTCCTTTTGTTCCGTACAAGTGTTCCCCACGCTAGCAATGTACTTCACCACCAGGCATGCTGCATCTACTGCTGGATTAATGGCTCTTCCAGATTCCTTCATTTCTGGTCTTAAACCATATGCATGCATCTACGTTGTTCATAATCATTTTCTGATATTATTTAGCCACTATACAGTCTGTGGTCGCCTCAGTATGTTACCCGATCCATTTATTCGTCTTCCAGTTGCTACTAGCAATTTTCAACATGCACGTCGCCTTCAGGGCAACCTTAGTTCTTTGATGATTTTCGCAATAAAAGTCTACGTCTTACTGCTATAACCCAAAACCAATAACACACATTTACAGGTAAATTTCCGTTCCAGGCGCATCGGAAACTTAATTTTGAAACCTTTGTTTAGTCTCTGTTTTGAAACAATAGTAGTGGTGTGCAACAGAATAATTTTACTGTACATGTTTAATTTTTTTTAGAAAAGGTTTACTAGGCAAGCTCAGAACAGATAAGGTTAGCGCTGAGCTGATGTGCCAGTTGGAACCTCAGAAAGGTAATACCGCTGACATAACCGACATCAGGGCATGAGGCAACCACTGGCAAAAAAGCTCAGAACGAGGAAGGCAGAGACACAAACGTTGCCATGCTACGTAGTAAGACACAGTGGAGTAAAACTACGTAACTTTAACGTCAAGACGCCACAGCAGAGTGAAGCATAGGCAGGAAGACCCGAGCTCAGGGACCCAGACTAATTACTGAATTATCGCAGCGGGGCAACGAGCGCTGATGGGACCAATAAACAAAGGCAAATGCACTCATACGCCCAGACACACCACGTCATAGGCACAGGCCCAGCCTTTAAAATAACGGGACTTCCGGAGCGCGAAGACACAATCAGTCAGGCATATATTATGTCTGTGTCGCTAGCACTAGGAGAAGTACAAACTATTGAGTTTCAGTGAAACCATGACAAGCTGATCGATGGTGATCTGTCTGCTACCTGCTTGCTGACTTCAGCACTGAGATGCAGCCACCCTGATGCATACCACAGCGGTGATCTGCCATTGCTTTCTACTGGGACGTCGCGGATAAGGAGAAATCCGGTGTGCGGCCAGCCCTCCAACACTATGGGTCATTGTAGATAATTTGCAAGCTTCCATACCCACACCGATCAGGCGTGGAGCATTCGTGGAGCCATGGCCGACTCGTGAACATTTAAAGCAGTCTTGGTTGATCTATGGTGGATGAACAGGACATAGTATTTACGACATCTGACATCCTGGACCAAAGTCGCCAGTCTCCACCCGACCGCGCAGCGGGCTGTCTTCTAGAGTACTGAGGTGGGAGCCGAACTGTAGTGCGTAATGTTAGCCGACCATGCCTCTTCATGCCTATGCTGCTGCCAGCACAACACAGGACCGTGACTTACTGCAACTCCACCGTGACGTCACGTCTCGCTGTTGAGGCATCAGCACTTCTTCGTGGCCAGCTTATGCCCGACTGTCGCCCAGAAGACACACTCTAACTCTGTGAACTCAGCACGATAAGTAAATGATATTACAGACACCATTGATCACGCCTGTGGACGTAAACAGAACCATTCATTCTCTGATCGGCCTGCAGCTCACAGAGCTGCTAGCCTACATCCCTAGGTATCAACATGCCAGGAAGTGGATGGAAACGGTAGTGAGTCCGCCTTTGGAGACTGTTCAGTTTATGATTTTACACAGCTGCAGTCAAATGAACGAGTTTGTTAGAAAGAGAACATGACATTCATGGAGAAACTTTGTTGCTATCACGTGTTTCGCCAATTTTAACCTCAAGCGTGCTGAATAATTTTTTACTAAGACTGATAGAAGTTACCGATAAATTGAGAATATAGGGCAACAAATTAGTTCTTTCGAGAGACATCGCGTTATTGCTGTGCGACATAGCCACTAGCCTAGGTAATGGCCTCATTTCAGCGAGAATGGGAATTTCTTCAGGTACTCCCCATCCAATATAGGACACTCATTCATGATTACATCCCACAGAACTTCTAAACTGGCGGATACTGCCTGCAACGTCTCATCCGCTGTTTCAAAGTTATTCGAGGCACGACAGGCTTGAGTGTTCGTTAAATCAGGAACATGTGCATGCATCCCTGTAAACACCACTATCATCATCTTGAAAAACGACATTGTCTATAGAATACCCATCGTCTAAATTGTAGAAGAAAGGGCCCCAGTTCTTCATCAAGAAATAAACATCTGGTTCACATTCACGGTACCGTAAATGTTCCAGATCCTTGGCACGAAAAACACCTCCACAACATAGCAGAACTACCTCCAGCCTGACCTACACCCTCCACATATAAAAAGGGCTCTGAGCACTATGGGACTTAACATCGGAGGTCATCAGTCCCCTAGAACTTAGAACTACTTAAACCTACCTAACCTAAGGACATCACACATATCCATGCCCGAGGCAGGATTCGAACCTGCGACCGTAGCGGTCGCGCGGTTCCACACTGAAGCGCCTAGAACCGCTCGGCCACGCCGGCCGGCACACCCTCCACATAGTTCGGGTTGAACTGATCATTGGGCCGTCGGTGCACTTGACGCCTTGTATCGTTTAAAGGAGGCAAAATCGTGACGCCTTGGAGTCCTGCAGGTCTCCAATTAGCTACTGCCCAATTTCTGAATTGATCCTTCAGAAAGTGGTTGAGATGTACACGCATTCATATTCTTCTCTTCTGTCATTAACAAGGCGGGACACTCGTGTCCGCTCCCTGTCAGTTTGAATCCTTTTGCGACCACTGTTCTTAGTCGTGTTGAATGGATCCGAGTAGTACACCAATCCCTGTAGACATGCCGGACAGTCTGTGTGGATGCACAAATGAATCAGGCAGATTCGTACACAGTGTGATCGTAAGCGTTTCCAAACACGACAGCTTCTTTGCGCCATTCTGTCACATCTCCCCATTCACCATCTTACTGCACTGTTACATCATCCGACTGTCACATACACGCCAATTCATGCCACGAGTTACATTAGCGGTGGAGGGGCACACTACCGCCTGAAATCACGTCTAGGACTGAAGAGTCTCTTGGTGAAGTTGATAACGTAATGCTACAAAGACGCCAGGTAGAATACTCGGCCGCCTGGAAGTACAACGGACACACACCGAAGTATCAGTATGCTTGGATGTGCCGTAAGTCCGGCCGTGTGCATCCCGCTAATTCGGGAACAGAGACGGGCTCGTGTACTGTGGAGTCGGCAACGTCGAAATTGTACCATGAATGGATGGAATCATGTTCTCTTCACAGGTGTATCACGTTTCAGAGGGCAGAATGATTTTCGTCGTACATTACTCTGGAGAGAACCTGGTAGCTGATGCAACCACAGGAATATCATGGACCTGTTTCGTGGTGACGCTGTCATGCTATGGGGACTGGGGTGGCATCGTTTTGAATGACCATACGGAGCTGCACATCTTCGTTGGTGGCCAGAAGTATACTGTAAACGCTTAGAGGTACTGAGGGAGGTGCCTCTACCACATGTTCACCTTTTCGGATGTGCAGTTAGTCCAGACTTCCTCTTAATGGACGAAAACGCCCGTCAGCGTAAGGTGCTCTGGAGGATGAATTTCTTGAAAGTGAAAATATTTGTCACTCGGGCTGGCAAGCGACGTCCACGGATCCGAATCCTATGGACTATAGAACATGCTTGGGATGAATTACAGAGGCGAATTGCATCCTGTCAACCTCCACCAAGGACACTTCCAGAACATCATACCGCTCTTGCTCAAGAATGGGATCCACTGCCAAGACAACTCTTGAAATATCTCGCAGAGAGCACGTCACGTCGCTGTACAGGATATAACAGCTTATTTTGTTGTGGAAAAGATTCTCTAGTTGTATTATTTTATAACAAATGTGTATTTTACCGCTGGCCGCGGTGGTCTAGCAGTTCTAGGCGCTCAGTCCGGAACCGCGCGACTGCTACGGTCGCAGGTTCGAATCCTGCCTCGGGCATGGATGTGTGTGATGTCCTTAGGTTAGTTAGGTTTAAGTAGTTCTAAGTTCTAGGGGACTGATGACCATAGATGTTAAGTCCCATAGTGCTCAGAGCCATTTGAAACATTTGTATTTTACCTAGTAGAACTTTTCTAACATTATGTTTCAGGCACTGTTATATGCCAAATGTCTTGTGATTATGTTGCTTGGGGCTTTCCCGATGGATTAGTTGTAAATATGGTTCTCGGGAGGGACGTCGGATGTCGTTGTGAAAATTCCACAATATTTCGTCAGAGCAGCCGACCGGCATCTTCACGTGCGGCGAACACATTTCTCAGGCTGTGACCGAAGCCTCCTATTTATGACAATCAGAGAAGAAACTGCTCAGGTGCGAACGCGCCAAATTTCAGTGATGACTAGCGCAAATATGTAGGTCGGTAGCCAAAGAGACAGCTAAGCCCTCTGTCTAGAGCCGCATGCCGAAATATGCTGTGTGCTCATCCTCGCCGTTGTCAACCAAATATCAATGTCGCCACCGTAGCGTCATCCAGTGGAAGCTGCTGTGTAAGAGCACAAGAGCACGTGAAAACCCTGACTTTTAATAACTTGCGGGTTTATTGGCTATTTTTTCTTTGAATACTGTAAACGCAATGTAGACGCGGTAAACTGAGATACCAGCATTAAATCTACTGTGCTGTGCTCGATATTGCTCCACTAAACTCTGTGAAACTTGGCATCAGGGTCATGAGCACACCTTCATTTGTACAATTTTTAATCCCCAACCGCCCCCCCCACCCCCTCCAGTAAATCTCCTGTACATACCGACGACACCGCCTTCCTTGCCCTCGCTCCTATCCATCAACAGTCCCAACGCCTTCTCCAGAATTACCGTGACCTTTCCTTTTTGCCACATGGTGTAACCAGTGGCTCCTGAAAATCAGCTCTTCAAAGACCCAGGCAATCATCGTAGTTTGTACCACACACTCCTTCCGGCTCCTTGATTTCTCCCTTACCATCTGCACCTGTCCTGTCCATCTCTCCCCCACCCTCATCTACCTTGGCCTCAACATTAACCATCACCTCATCTGGATCCCTCATCTCCACTCTATCCAATCTAAAGCCCACTACCGCCTCTGATTCCCCAAACTTCTCTCTGGCTGGACATTGGGGGGCCGGCCGCGGTGGTCTAGCGGTTCTAGGGCCTCAGTCCGGAACTGCGGGACTGCTACGGTCGCAGGTTCGAATCCTGCCTCGGGCATGGATGTGTGTGTTGTCCTTAGGTTAGTTAGGTTTAATTAGTTCTAAGTTCTAGGTGACTGATGACCTCAGAAGTTAAGTCGCATAGTGCTCAGAGCCATTTGACATTGGGGGCTGAACCCCTCTCTCCAAACCTCACCCTCTGCGACCCCTTCACCGTTGTGTCCACCCCTACCCTTCACCTCTTCACCTTTCATCTCCTTTGCCAAGGTGGCTTCCGTCGACTCCCCCTCCCATATGATGCCCTCTCTCCCTCCATTTATCCCCCCTCTCAACTCTGATCCTCACCTCCCCCTCCCTTCCTATGTCCTATCCCCGCGCTCCCTCTTGCCCCCTCTTCCATCCTGTTTTTTCCTCGCCTACCGTCTCTCTGCCTCCCTTCTCTCCCCTGAGTCCTTTTTACTCTCCCCTCCACTGCCTTTCCCACTCCTTCTCGCGTCAGCCCGGACCCACCCTTTTCTATGTTCCCTCCCTCCATTGGCTCCCCCTTTTTTTCTTTTCCTCTCCTCCATCCTTTTTCCCTCCCATCGGTCCAGGTCCTCCCCCCCCCACCCTTTTCTATGTCCCCTCCCTCCATCGGTTCCCCCTTTTTTTCTTAACCTCTCCTCACTGACACCCCCCCCCCTTCGCCCCATCTGCCGCCATGTCACCTGTACGTATAGTGCTGCCATAAGTGAGTGTTCAGTGTTGGGCGTCCTCTGTCAGTATTGCAAACAGCCACCATACTGTCACTAGTTGTGTTTTTTATCTCGAGCAAACAGAAACCAACTTGTCGCCGTGTTTTTTAATTGTGCCTGTTTACTTCTTGTGTGTCTTTATCCGCATCGTCACTGCAGTGTTTTTATATTTTAAATTCCACAACTTTCCGCCATTTTACAGTTTTTTACAGTGTCACCGATTTATCGCCTGTTTTCTTGTTTCTTTATATTCTCATTATGTTTTTAACTCTTCTGTAGGCTGTAGAGCAGTATATTAGCTGCTGCCAGCTGAAATCCAATAAAAGGAAAAAAAAGTTTTAAGGAGCTTTGCACATGCGCAGCTGGCGTGATGTGACTGCCTTAAGGGCCAAATACATATGGATTTGATTATCAATATGCACGGCGTGCACTGCTAGCCCTTACCAATCAACTACTAGTTTACATCAATGACACCAGGTGTAGCACACTGCAGCAGACTTTTATCTACGTTCGCCATAAATCCCGCTAGGTGGTAGCACACTCTAAAGACATGCGAATTAACACACTGTATACTAAAATTAGATCGGACATCAGTATATGTTATAGTTACACTGACAGAAAAACCTATTTTGTGCGAATCTGAGTGAGACGTGGTACATAAAGTTTTGGATTTTATCACAGAGTAATCCATTTAAGGGGCACTGAAGATCATAAAGCACATCATAGTCGACAATGAGACAGTAGCATTTATTCATGCTTCTGACATCTGTTGATCTTACGATTTATCTTTCCTTTAGGCTCACATTGTAGATATATTTGAACATTTACGAAAAGCTTTCTCACTGTGTTTTTTTAGATATTCACTTAAATAGGGGGAGGTCGAAGACGGTGTGCTTTTGGCCCTTATGGTTCTGAACGCCTCATTTTTGTTCTAGTCAAGTGACATTGCTAGATAGTACTACTTGAATTTAATCATCTCAGCAGTTTGTGTTTGGAGTTGGTTGTCTATTGTGCAGGAATCGGCTTTTCTATAGAGTGTCAACATGAACTCTGTTGAACCTGTAATAAGCACCAACAGAAAAGAAAATTACCAGGAAAAGTTAGCTGCAAACAAACTAAAGCATTCCAGACCACATTCGTAGTCTGAGAAAGTAACGAAATCAAATAAGCGTGACTACAAGCGAACATTTGACAAAGAAATGCATAATAAGCGTGAGTTGTTACGTGGGTACAATCTAAGAATGCCCGAGTTTCAGCCCAGAAGTTAATTCGTTAACTAATATGTAAATTAGGTATCTTGTACGTATGTCCGAAAAAACAACAAAGCACGAAAAATCCCACTTACACAAAAACGACAAACGGAAGTAGCGAAGTTAAATACTGTTCCGTTTTTGCCGTAAACTATACTTAATTATGTACAAAACAACAATATTGCACAAAAACAGATCTTCCTTTATTGGGACAAATAATAATTTGAATTTTCCAGCCCTGTAAAGTATTTTGAAGATATGTTACGCGAGAATCATTATTTTTCAAATCCATACAGCCCCTCGGAACTTAATTGCATTTGCTTGATTAAATTACCTGAACACTTAAGACATTATTTTGGCTGGACGCTGTAAAGATGATTTCGAAGGTTTTGAGGGACTTATGCAAGAACTGGAAATTGACACGGACAATCGCATATGCAAAATCAGGAAAACAACAATTATAGGTCACATCCATCACAATTTCGTGACGACAGAAACAATAACCGTACACGAGAAGTCTACCGTTATAACGCAAATCGTGACCAAAACTGACATCACCCATATGACAACCATTGGCAGAATAACAATAATTACAGAGACAGATCACATTTCCGTGGTAATGACTATGACTGAGACAACCGTAGAAACAGACAATATAGGAACCAGAATAATCAGGGGCGGTGGCAATGGGGGGGGGGGGGCTATGGGGGCTATAGCCCCCCTTATGGAGTATCATCTTACATTGGATAAAATGACTTCAGAAATCAGCGAATATATTACTACAACAGATTCAATCATTTTTTTAATAATTATGTAGCAATATAGGTTGCAACGTATCCCAAACACATTTTAACAAAAGAATAAGAGCGGCAGATAGCTTACTACCTAAACCAATAAATATCATTTAACTTAAAATAGGCGTCTTATTATTTATTAATACACATTTTTTTACCCTGAACTCCAAAACAGTTACCGAAAGCTACTTTCAGTTACACCAAATTTTACCAATTGGTGGAGGAGCTCCAACTCTCCTTTTGTTAAGCCATATTCCACACCTCTGAACCCCTTCCCCACCCCTCATTAGCCCGACATGATGACAGACGCTACAGTCATGACACCAGACTTGAATTTAATAAGAACTGGCGTGATTCATATAAGGCAGGGCCCTCTCGACAAGTTGAAATTGTAGAAATTAGACCTCCAAATCCCAGTAACGACGCACGACAACAAAGACATAATAGACAATGACTTGCACTGCAGGCAGCTACAAAACGTACCTATGAGGCCGAAGACGTAGCTGCCATGACTATCAGTTAAGACAGTAATTTTACGAGCACACTATTACAGGGAACAGACGCACAGTTTTATTGTGAGTACATTTTCGCTTGTCAGTTGCACGATTAGTCATGGCTATAATGCTCACATTCTTGGAACATATGCAGCTAATGAGGTTTTACTGCAACATTTTGGTTTAACCGAAGAAACCTTTTTTTATTTAAAGTACTTTCCGAGAGGTCACAGATGACGGCAGATGACACAGTACTTGGTTTGTTTGACAGCTTCACAATTATATTACGACGCTGTTAATGAGTGACACAATTTTCATTATTGCTTTTGCGCTGTATCTGTTTTATGTCTGCACAGTTCTTCTGGAAAGCAAAACACGTTTTGGTAATGACTTTTGTGGCATGGCTACAAGGAGGCATTAATTTTCGTAACACAACAATACGTTACAGTACAGTACTTTCAAGGTCACGGCAATAAACGTAATAACTACGACATTTATATGCATAGCACTTTACTTTTGTATATGACCAGGTAAGTACATTGATTTTTGGAGAACTTTGCTTATGAACGACGATAACAACGACACTTGCCACATTTTACCGTTAAGCGATGACAGAAATTTTCTTACTGCAAGAAGTACAGTTTAGTGTTACACGACACGCATTTGAATGATTACTTTTTGTAACTGAAACAGTATTAGAAGTATTTTTGAACTACAGTGATACAGAGAAGGCTTTCGATGATATATTTCATTCCACAGTTCCAATCTGTAAGTTCTGAGGTATAATTACATTACCCCTCATGACGGTATGTTTACTTTGTCTATCATGTGTGTGGCAAGCGCAAGGAGCCCGAGCTAATATGGTATTTCCTTATATGGTTTTACACATTGGTACCACTTTTCTCTCACACAGGGTTACACAGCTGTATGGTCATTTTACAGAGAGCAATGAACATTTTTACTACATCACTGACTACGTCACTGACACATGCCTACGTAATGACACAGTTGGACTACTTTGCATTTATGAAATTGTACTTTGTCTGCATTTTGTGAAGTATTCACATATATTTGTGGAACCATTGTGATACTGCAAGAGCTTTGAGTGATGTATATTGTATGGGATCATGATTTTTGAAGTACGTTTGAGGTAAATGACACTATTGAAACGGGCTGAGAGCATTTTTTGAAATAGATTTCGAGATTATTGAAGGAAGCTACGACAATTTTGAGATTTTGAGATTGAAGTTTTACAATGGCATTGTTATGACGGCGATGTGTATTATGATATGGTTATGATCAATGCTATGTGAGGAATATGGTTATGCAATGTGTTTATTGTGATGAAATATTGAAGAGGTATTGACAAATATATGTATGTGTAATGAGGCGACAGAAATTTTTAGAATTGGTGAGATTTCATTTCTACACACTTCTCCTATAATTCTTAACCTGTGAAATCTTTTTATTTGCATGAAACTGTCAATGTTGCTGAAATAGCTGTCGTAAATATTTTGGTAATGAGTATATGTGACCTTGACCTAATGCTCTGCTGCACTGGGCAGTGTGCTAGCCACCTTGTAATATATCCATTGTTGTGTTGCCTTTCAACTTTACTGGTGCCACTTCAGCCGCTTTGAAGTTCGCTGCACTCCTGCAAGCGCTCACATAGCTGTAGAAAAGAGAGGCCAAGACCTCGCTACCGACATTTCTTTGCCGAACACAGCACAAACACGACGTACACTACTACTTGTAAACATATGTTTACAATTTGGAGTTTGAACTTTGTGATACTTATTGAAACGCATATTAATTGATGAGAAATGTTCTTATGTTTACACACCTCATTACGACAAGTGCCTCTACGAGAGTTAAGAGAATTTCTACTGACTTATGAAATGCCACATGGTTACTGAATGATGTTTTTATGCTCTGCTTTGTAAGTATTTACTTATTTGATATCTGGTTTCTAGCTGTGCTGCAGCATTGGTTTTATAAAATAAAATTTAATACCTATGCTAATGTGAACACTTTCTGTCAACAGGTCCATTAAATAATAATTTTATGATTCACATTCTTAAAAAAAAGGGCACTTGAAAAGGAAAGAACAATAAGAAGGAAGAGGGACGAGTAACAGGAACTGCATACATAATTTTCTTTTCAAGAACAAGCTAATTTTTTTCGGTAGAATAAGTTGTTGCGGTCCACCACTTAATGTTAAGATGTGACATAGAACGATTGCATTTCACATGGGAGATAGTATAGATCTTGTTCCTTGTGCTGGCGCTTTGGATAGTTTTGGTGATCACAGATGCACACATGTTATTGTTGTAAGTAGGCTGTTTAGGTTCTTATATTGGTAACGCCACCTCTGTATGAAAATCACTGGCAGTGCTGTGTGCAGTCTGTGGCTGCTTTGCATTGTTGTAATACTCGCCATTGTAGTGTTGGGCAGCGGCAGCTGGATGTGAACAGCGCATAGCGTTGCGCAGTTGGAGGTGAGCCGCCAGCAGTGGTGGATGTGGGGAGAGAGATGGCGGAGTTTTGAAATTTGTCATGAACTGCTATATTTATATATGATGATATCAAGGTAAATACATTGTTTGTTCTCTATTAATATCTTTCATTTGCTAACTATCCCTATCAGTAGTTAGTGCCTTCCATAGTTTGAATCTTTTATTTACCTAGCAGTAGTGGCGCTCGCTGTATTGCAGTAGCTTGAGCAGCGAAGATTTTTGTGAGGTAAGTGATTTGTGAAAGGTATAGTTTAATGTTAGTCAGGGCCATTCTTTTGTAGGGAATTTTGAAAGTCAGATTGCGTTGCGCTAACAAAATATTGTGTGTCAGTTTAAGCACAGTCATGTATAATTGTTCAAAGGGGACGTTTCATTGTAAGCTTACACATATATTTCCCTTATCTGCATTGCTGTCTTTACTGTAATATTTTTTCTGCTTGTGCTTTGTCATATTTAGGTATAAGTTACAGCATTTGCTGCTGCTATTTGTCAGGCAGTGACCTACTTAATTTTACTTCGTATTGCTGTGCTAAGCCAGTTTTACCACTGATTTATTTTTTTTGTTTGTTGGATATTGCCTAATATTAGTTGTAATGTTGCATTTGCTTTGCTAGTTTAGATATGTTTCTACTTGCTTTGCCAATTTGCATTTTTGTTAGTGTTGTTTTTGTTATTTTTTTGTGCTGCTGCATTGCTTTGTTCTCTAATTTATTATGTATCTGTGCTCCATAGATTTAAGTTAGCTTAAGGGGGGATATGCTATATAAGAAAATGCGTTGTGAAGAGTTGACAAGCTATAAGGAAAAGGTCTGGCCAAAGAGTATTGTATAATGAGGAACAATTATTTTGAAAGAGGAAGTGAACAGATATAAGTATGGTATAGTGACAATAGGTTCCTCCAGTGTGGAATCGAGCGACCACTACGGTCGCAGATTCGAATCCTGCCTTGGGCATGAATGTGTGTGATGTCCTTAGGTTAGCTAGGTTTAATTAGATCTAAGTTCTAGGCGACTGATGACCTCAGAAGTTAAGTCGCATAGTGCCCAGAGCCATTTCAACAACAGGTTTAAGTAGGATTTTCTTGGTAGCAAATGATAAGGGCAGTAAAATATGGAAGTATAAGCGTTTGTTATAAGTATAAATACAGACAGCATGCTTAGGTAGGATTTTTGTGGAAACAAATATTGAAATAAGAGAGATCTGTGAGAATTATATGAAGTTTTGGTTGGAAATGAAGTAGTTTTGGTTGAAAGTAAAGGAGGTATGAGCATAAAGTACACTCCTGGAAATGGAAAAAAGAACACATTGACACCGGTGTGTCAGACCCACCATACTTGCTCCGGACACTGCGAGAGGGCTGTACAAGCAATGATCACACGCACGGCACAGCGGACACACCAGGATCCGCGGTGTTGGCCGTCGAATGGCGCTAGCTGCGCAGCATTTGTGCACCGCTGCCGTCAGTGTCAGCCAGTTTGCCGTGGCATACGGAGCTCCATCGCAGTCTTTAACACTGGTAGCATGCCGCGACAGCGTGGACGTGAACCGTATGTGCAGTTGACGGACTTTGAGGAGGGCGTATAGTGGGCATGCGGGAGGCCGGGTGGACGTACCGCCGAGTTGCTCAACACGTGGGGCGTGAGGTCTCCACAGTACATCGATGTTGTCGCCAGTGGTCGGCGGAAGGTGCACGTGCCCGTCGACCTGGGACTGGACCGCAGCGACGCACGGATGCACGCCAAGACCGTAGGATCCTACGCAGTGCCGTAGGGGACCGCACCGCCACTTCCCAGCAAATGAGGGACACTGTTGCTCCTGGGGTATCGGCGAGGACCATTCGCAACCGTCTCCATGAAGCTGGGCTACGGTCCCGCACACCGTTAGGCCGTCTTCCGCTCACGCCCCAACATCGTGCAGCCCGCCTCCAGTGGTGTCGCGACAGGCGTGAATGGAGGGACGAATGGAGACGTGTCGTCTTCAGCGATGAGAGTCGCTTCTGCCTTGGTGCCAATGATGGTCGTATGCGTGTTTGGTGCCGTGCAGGTGAGCGCCACAATCAGGACTGCATACGACCGAGGCACACAGGGCCAACACCCGGCATCATGGTGTAGGGAGCGATCTCCTACACTGGCCGTACACCACTGGTGATCGTCGAGGGGACACTGAATAGTGCATGGTACATCCAAACCGTCATCGAATCCATCGTTCTACCATTCCTAGACCGGCAAGGGAACTTGCTGTTCCAACAGGACAATGCACGTCCGCATGTATCCCGTGCCACCCAACGTGCTCTAGAAGGTGTAAGTCAACTACCCTGGCCAGCAAGATCTCCGGATCTGTCCCCCATTGAGCATGTTTGGGACTGGATGAAGCGTCGTCTCACGTGGTCTGCACGTCCAGCACGAACGCTGGTCCAACTGAGGCGCCAGGTGGAAATGGCATGGCAAGCCGTTCCACAGGACTACATCCAGCATCTCTACGATCGTCTCCATGGGAGAATAGCAGCCTGCATTGCTGCGAAAGGTGGATATACACTGTACTAGTGCCGACATTGTGCATGCTCTGTTGCCTGTGTCTATGTGCCTGTGGTTCTGTCAGTGTGATCATGTGATGTATCTGACCCCAGGAATGTGTCAATAAAGTTTCCCCTTCCTGGGACAATGAATTCACGGTGTTCTTATTTCAATTTCCAGGAGTGTATATTAGGTATAGAATGCACACCACAAGTGCTGCAGTACCAAATGTTACACTTACACATTGACACATTTACACTTGAAAACAGCTCCTGTTCTTTCCTTTTGTGTTATTCCGATATGTTTATGTGTACCCTTGTCTCTGTGTTCTTCATATCTCTTTGTGTTTACCTGATAAGATAAATTTGGTATAATATTTTTCCTTTTAATACTAGGTCGCATTCACTATGATGAGGAATACTGCTATCCTCAAACCTAATCTCTGTTTTTGTATCATGTTCTTTATTTTAGGAAGATGTTCAGAAATTATTTATTCGGTTATGTTTTCTTTTAATATGCATGTGTCAAGTTAATGTTTCTACTGATATTCTCAGTTTTTTCATTTATTTAATTATGTCATAATTCCTGTAATACTCATGTATATGCTTACTTTTGTTCTTTTTGTAAAGCCTGTATTACTACAAATGTTATTTGTATTATCATTTTCTTTACTATAATGATGTTTTCTTTACGTTTATAATTGTATTCTTATGCTGTAAACTTGTAATTTATGGACTCCAGTAATCCAAGTTAGATAAGTAGTTTGAATTCTTTTTACTGCACACATTTGTCTGTTGGTCATATTGCGTGTATCAAATCTCGAGATAGTATATGAATGTGTTAGTGCTTGTACATGTTGATAATTCAACAAGGGACTGTTTACATCTACATCTACATCTACATTTATACTCCGCAAGCCACCCAATGGTGTGTGGCGGAGGGCACTTTACGTGCCACTGTCATTACCTCTCTTTCCTGTTCCAGTCGCGTATGGTTCGCGGGAAGAACGACTGCCGGAAAGCTTCCGCGTGCGCTCGAATCTCTCTAATTTTACATTCGTGATCTCCTCGGGAGGTGTAAGTAGGGGGAAGCAATATATTCGATACCTCATCCAGAATGCATTGACGGTTGTAAGGACATCAGATACTGGTACAACAGGGGCAGTGTGACAGCACACTCACGGCATCGATATCGAGAGGTCACGAAATACTAGTCGCATCCACTCGTTCTGACTCTGAGAAACGTGATACTATCGAAGGTGGTACAGAAAGAGAGCAAGGTTTGTGCGTGCCAAGTAGGACGTTAATGGAGATAAATTACCTTCGCAGAAAACTTAATGATGTGACACTGCGGTTAAGATACATTACGAGTGGTTCACTGCTCTACGACCTCACGTTATAACCTCACATAGTACGTGTTGAGGTCGTCGAGTCTTCATGAACGTCTATACATGAGCAACCTCTGCAGTGCGACGTGCCACCGGCTGTAGCACAATCGACTGCGATCTGTCTCCTAAAAATTTGAAAACCGACAGCCTCCATATTGTAATTTATGAGAGCATCTCAGCTGTGGTAGATGTTGGTTTTGAAAATGTAGAAATAACAGTGACCTTTTTATCGTTTCACTGTCACTGGGTGTCCACCTCTGTTTGTCACCAGACATCGACGTTTTTAGTGAATACAACATCTCCGCCTACTGTGACTTGCGTTGGCCAGTCCTTTCGACGGCCGTGAGTGTTCGGAAGCTCCAGAGCTCGACTAGCAGAATGACAGTTGCCTTCGAACTGGACTGTGTAACACGTTGACTTGTGTTGGATCTTAATTACTGTAAAAGTACGTGGCATTATTGGTAATGAAATCCTGTTATGCTCTGGTACTTGCGTACTGATCCCTGTACGTACAGGCCGTCACGCAACCAGAGGATGCTGACTGAAAATACGAAATTATATCACTACTCGTATTATGTCCATGTTGCCCAGGTGTGAAAGGTCTAATAAAACATGAGATTACACACATTAAAGCTTATTGTATCCATATTACTAACGCTTTTAGAAAAGCATTAGCGTAGCTTTACAGACGTCAGCATTTTTAATATGTTGCTTGTAACAACACAGATGTCTCATGCTAAATCCACCTACAAACATCCTTCAGCTGCAACAGAAATGTAAATGTATGTGAAGCTTGCTGGGCAGAAACAAGTTCAGGCACGAAACCGATTAACAAGCCTCTACGCATTTTTCAGTTGACCAAGCATCGACGAGAAATGAATGTCACCAAGTCTCTGTTATAAGCGTGCTTTACCACGACTATCTGGGAAATGAGTTTTACCACGTCTGTACTGGGAATGAGAAGATGGCAGGTTCCGTTAGCTAACGAGTTCTTAAGAAGCGTCACCAATCACAAGGTGGCATTCCCTACCTCCAACCCCCCCCCCCTCCCCCCTGCAACTTTCCTGCACTGTCCATTTTTTATTTACGTATCAGTATTTGCCAATTTTGAGTTCATGCTTTCTTGTGTCACTCATCTTGTCTCGATCTTAAGCTACTATTTCTTTCTTATAAATGTTAGTCTCAGTAGTTGGTGTCAACAGTATTTGGTGCGCACTCGGTGCTTGCCAATAGCGGCAGTCAGGAACACCATTAGATGCCCTCGCTGCTCGCAAAATCCCACATGCACCAACATCCTGGGCTTCTGTGTAGCCACTTCCGGACAACCTGCTGTACCTTTTATATGTAAACGGTAAAAAGAGCCGCCTGTTTCACCTGTTCTGCCCAGTGTAGAAAAACCAACGCCTAACGTAATTATTTCAGATTTTAATAGCTTCAATAGCTGCGTTGGGGAATTGTGTCATTACGCTGCTTATTTCGGTTGTAACAAGAGATTTTTAATAACTTAAATCGCACAGATTACATAATTATTTAATTGTGGGACCTTTTCTTGTGTCATCAGTCTTCTGATTGGTTTGATGCGGCCCGCCACGAATTCCTCTCCTGTGCCAATCTCTTCATCTCAGAGTAGCACTTGCAACCTACATCCTCTATTATTTGCTGGATGTATTTCAGTCTCTGTCTTCCTATACAGATTTTCCCTCTACAGCTCCATATAGTACCATGGAAGTCATTCCCTTACGTCTTAACAGATATCCTGCCATCTTGTCCCTTCTCCCTGTCAGTGTTTTCTACATATTTCTTTCCTCTCCCATTCTGCATGGAACCTCCTCATTCCCTGCCTTATCAGTCCACCTAATTTTCAACATTCGTCTGTAGCACCACATCTCAAATGCTTCAATTCTCTTCTGTTCTGGTTTTCCCACAGTGCATGTTTCATTACCATACAATACAAAGCTCCAGAAATACATTCCCAGAAATTTCTTCCTCAAATTAAGGCCTATGTTTGATACTAGTGCACTCCTCTTGGCCAGGAATTCCCTTTTTTGTACCAGTTCTAGACTGCTTTTGATGCCCTCCTTGCTCCGTCCCTCATTGGTTATTTTACTGCCTGGGTAGCAGAATTCCTTAACTTCATCTACTTTGTGACCTTCAATCCTCACTGTTACCATTTCTCACTGTTTCTCACTTCTGTTACTTCTCATTACTTTCGCCTTTTTTGGTTTACTCCCAGTTCATATTTTGTACTCATTGGACTGTTCATTGCGTTCAGGAGATTATGTAAGTCTTCTACACTTTCACTTAGGATAGCAACGTCATCAGCGAATCGTATCATTCGTATCCTTTCACCCTGACTTTTAATTCCACTCCTGAATCTGTCTTTTATTTCCATCATTGCTTCTTCGATATACAGATTGAACAGTATGGGCGAAAGACTACCTCTCTGTCTAAAACTCTTTATAATCCGAGCACTTCATTCTTGGTCGTCCACTCTTATTATTCCCTCTTGGTTCTGATACAAATTGTATATTACCCGCCTCTCCTTATAGCTTACCCCTATTTTTCTCGGAATTTCGAATATCTTGCACCATTTTCATTGTAGAACGCTTTTTCGAGGTCGACAAATCCTATGAATGTATCTTGATTATCAACGACAACGTCAGAATTGCTTCTCTGGTGTCTTTACTTTTTCTAAAGCCAAACTTATCATCATGTAACACATCAATTTTCTTGTCCTTTCTTCAGTATATTATTCTTGCCAGTAACTTGAATGCATGAGCTGTTAAGCTGGCTGTGCGATAATTGCCAGCTCTTGCTGTCTTCGGAATTGTGTGGCTGATATTTTTCCGAAAGTCAGATGGTATGTCGTCAGACTCATACATTCTACACACCAACATGAATAGTCGTTTTTTTGCCACTTCCACCAATCATTTTAGAAATTTTTATGGAATGTTACCTATTCCTTCTGCTTTATTTGATCTTAAGTCCTCCAAAGCTCTCTTAAATTCTGATTCTAATACTTTATCCCCTGTCTCTTTTAAATCGACTCCCGTTTCTTCTTCTACCACATCAGACAAATTTTCCCTGTCATAGAGGCCTTCAATGTAGTCTTTCAATCTATCCGCTCTCTCCTCTGCATTTACCGGTGGAATTTCCATTACAATCTTAATGTTAACACCCTTGCTTTTAATTTCACCGAAGGTTGTTTTGACTTTCCTATAGGTGAAAGTCCTTGCGACAGTCATTTTTTTCGATTTCTTCACGTTTTTCATGGGTCCACTTCGTCTTAGCTTCCCTGCATTTCCTATTTATTTCTTTCTTCAGCGACTTGCATTACTGTATTCCTCAATTTCCCTGAACATTTTTGCACTTCCTTCTTTCATTGATCAACTGAAGTATATCTTGTGTTGCTAGTAAATTTTTGTGGGGCAGTGATTCCAATTGGGGTTTCACGTATGAAAAACATCGTCAGCTTTTGCCATGAACGTAGCAGCGGCGTTCACCCCATGCGGAAAGCAACACCGGAACTACCTGCGAGCATCTTCCTGCTCCAGCCCCTTAACTACTATGTCTACATCTACGTGATTACTCAGCTATTCACAATAAAGAGCTTGGCAGAGGGTTCAATGAACCACCTCAAGCTGTCTCTCTACCCTTCCGCTCTCGAACGGCACGCGGGAAAAACGAGCACTTAAATTTTTCTGTGCGAGCCCTAACTTCTCTTATTTTATCGTGATGATCATTTCTCCCTATGTAGGTGGGTGCCAACAGAATGTTTTCGCAAACGGAGGAGAAAACTGGTGGTTGAAATTTTATGAGAAGATCCCGTCGCAACGAAACACGCCTTTGTTTTAATGATTGCCACTCCAATTCACGTATCATGTCTGTGACACTATCTCCCCTATTTCGCGATAATACAAAACGATCTGCCCTTCTTTGTACTTTTTCGATGTCATCCGTCAGTCCCACCTGATGCGGATGCCACACCGCACATCAATACTCTATGTGATTTAAGGAATCCGACACCTATTAGTGGCGTATCCACGTTTCGCCTTTATGACGACTTGTTCTGGAGACTGTCCGCGAGATGTATGAATGTCTGTGAAGGAATAGCAGCCCATTCTTCTTCGACAACCAAATCCAGAGAACGTAGTGATGTTGGGCGTTAGGGTCTGAAGAGAAGTCGACTTCCTTACTCATCCAAAGGTGTTCCAGTTCGTCCAGCTTGGGACTCAGTGCTGTCCAGTCTATTTCATGAATGTTATTTTCCACAAACTTTTCCCACAGATACTGCTTCATGACAGGGTGCTATATCCTGCCGATAAAAACAATTATCTATTGCAAACTGTTCCTCTACTTTATGCAGCACACAAAGCTGTAAAATGGGTTCATACTTTTCTGAATTTAGCGTGTTCTTAAGTGCAGTAAGAGGACCACATCATATCCACGAAAAACACGCCATATCATAGCATTACCTCCTCCGTACTTTGTCTCAGAACCTGGCAGAAAATCCAAAGAGATTATGGTCGTATGTGAAGTATCCTAGCGGTAAGACACAATCAAGGCTTTCTCTCCACGATATCAATGGAGATGCTATCGAAGACACTGCTGCCAATGCAGTGTTACTGGACACAGCCTCACGAAATTCCTTCACAAAAGAACTCGAATGAAGAACAGCTGCCAACATGAGTATCGTGAAAGTAGATATCCTCGGGTAGTGAAGCAACTTAAATGAGAGAATATAAGCAAGTATTCTGGTCCAGACTGTATACCAATTAGGTTTCTTTCAGAGAATGCTGATGCAATAGCTCCATACTTAACAATCATATACAACCGTTCGCTCTACGTAAGATCCATACTCAAAGACAGGAAAGTTGCACAGGTCGCACCAATATTCGAGGAAGGTATTAGGAGTAATCTACTAAATCACAGGCCCATAACATTAACTTCGATATGCAGCAGGACTTTGGAACATATATTGTGTTCTAAAATTATGAAATACCTCGAAGAAAACGTTCTATTGACACACAGTCAACACAGATTGCAGGCTGTGTGACCGAGAGGTTCTAGGCGCTTCAGTCTGGAACTGCGCTGCTGCTACAATCGCAGGTTCGAATCCTGCCTCGGGCTTGGATGTGTGTGATGTCCTTAGGTTAGTTAAGTTTAAGTAGTTCTAAGTCTAGGGGACTGATGACCTCAGCTGTTAAGTCCCATAGTGCTTCGAGCCATTTGAACCATTTTTTAAGTGAAATTGCGTGCTGATGGAATATCGTCTCAGTTATGTGACTGGATTCGTGATTTCCTGTCAGACAGCACAGTTCGTAGTAACTGATGGAAATCCTTCGAGTAAGACAGAAGTGATTTGTGGCTTTCCCCAAGGTAGCGTTGTTTCTTATGTATATATACGATTTGAGAGACAATCTGAGCAGCCGTCTTAGGTTGTTTACAGATGACGCTGTCGTTTATCGACTAGTAAAGTCATCAGAAGAACAAACCAAATTGTGAAACGATTTAGAAAAGATATCTGTATGGTGCGAAAATTGGCAATTGACCCTAAATAACGAAAAGTGTGAGGTCATCGACATGAGTGCTAAAAGGAATCCGTTAAACTTCGGTTACACGATAAATCAGTCACATCTACAGGCTGTAAATTAAACTTAATACCTAGGAATTACAATTACGAACAGCTTAAATTGGAAGGAACACAAAAAAATGGCTAACCAAAGACTGCGTTTTATTGGTAGGACACTTAGAAAATGTAACAGATCTACTAAGGAGACTGTCCGTCCTCTTTTAGAGTACTGCTGCACGGGGTGGGATGCTTATCATATAGGACTGACGGAGTACATCGAAAAAGTTCAAAGTAGGGCAGCACGTTTTGTATTATCGCGAAATAGGGGAGAGCGTCTCACAGAACCGATACAGGAAATGGGGTGGTCATCATTAAAACAAAGGCGTTTTTCATTGGGGAGCAATCTTCTCACGAAATTCCAATCACCAACTTTCTCCTCCGAATGCGCAAATATTTTCTTGACGCCGACCTACACAAGGAGAAACGATCACCGTGATAAAATAATGGAAATCGGAGCTCGTACGGAAAGATATAGATGTTGGTCCTTTCGGCGCGCTATACGAGATTGGAATAATACAGAATTGTGAAGGTACTTCGATGAACCCCCTGCCAGACACTTAAATCTGATTGCAGAGTGTGGTGTCACCGCCAGACACCACACTTGCTAGGTGGTAGCTTTAAATCGGCAGCGGTCCATTAGTACATGTCGGACCCGCGTGTCGCCACTGTCAGGGATCGCAGACCGAGCGCCACCACAAGGCAGGTCTCGAGATACGGACTAGCACTCGCCCCAGTTGTATGGACGACGTAGCTAGCGACTACAATGACGAAGCCTCGCTCATTTGCAGAGCAGATAGTTAGAATAGCCTTCAGCTAAGTCAATGGCTACGACCTAGCAAGGCGCCATTATTAACATTGCATGTATCTAAAGAGTCTCACTTGTATCGCCACAATCTCCAGATGTACCACAAGGATGGATTAAAGTTAAGTATTCCAGAAGCTACGTACTTTTCTTTATAGCATTCATTACGTATCCTGTTTCAGACCTCACGCAATCCTGCTTTAACTTAGCGCGTGCCTTTCGGCTTCCTCTCATTGTGTCTAGGCTGTCTTGTCTAGACACAACACAGAGTATTCATGTAGATGTAGAGGTACTTCACCGCTGGCACAGCACGTGGAGGCATGTATCGTTCTCCGAGCAGTCGCCAAACCCCGTTCCTCAAGTCTAATTGCCACAGGGTATAGCGTGACTCTTCACTCCAGATTACTCGTTGCCAGTCACCTACTGTGGAACGGCGTCGCTCTCTAGGTCATCTCAGGAGGGGCTTCTGCGGCAGGGCCTGACGGAACTGTACTCTTTCTCTGGAAGACCAAGTTGAATTGGTCAAAAACTTTCCAGTTATGAAGCTTCCAAGTTTTTTCTTAGCCCTTGACGCAAATACTGGGGAAATCTCTTCAAAAAACGCAGTAGCTATTTCCTTCCATAACGCTGTCCAGCTTACCTCTAACGACTTCGAAGTAGATGGAACGTTTCACCCTACCCTATTCTCCATAAATACAGGGTGGCAGTTATTGAAGTATATGAAATAAAATCGTCGTATCTTCTGAACGGTTGTATTAAGACGTTCAAACTGCTCGCTTGGCCGCGGGGCATGATGGGTATTAGTGTGCGCATGCATGGTTTTGTTTAGCGTCGAAGTCCACTTTCATTTGAATGGGTTCGTCAATAAACAAAATTGGCACATTTGGGGGACTGAGAATCCGCATTTCGCGATCGAGAAGTCTCTTCACCCACAACAGGTGACTGTGTGGTGTGCAATGCCCAGTCGTGCAATAATTGGTGCGATATTCCTCGATGGCACGGTGACTACGGAACGGTACGTGAAGGTTTTGGAAGATGATTTCATCCTCATTATCCAAATTGATCCTGATTTTGACAAGACGTGATCCATGCAAGACGGAGCTCGACCCATCGAAGCAGTAGAGTGATATCCTGGAGGATCACTTTGGGGACGGCGCTCTGAATCTGGGGTACCCAGAGGCCGTTGCCATGGGCCTCGACTGGCCGTCGTATTCTCCGGATTTGAACACATGTGACTGCTTTTTTGGGGCATTATTCAAGACAAAGTGTACAGCAACAACCCCAAACCCATTGCTGAGTTGAAACAGCCATTCAGGAAGTCATCGACAGCATCGATGTTTCGACACTTCAGCGGGCCATGCAGAATTTCGCGTGTAAGCGTATCGAACATGTCATAACCTAAATCCGAATATCTGTAGTGATGTTTACATGTTGAATGAAGTGTGTGGAGGCCGTAGTTTGTGACTAATTTACGTTTTTTTCATACAGTACAATAATTGTCACCCTTTATTTTAGTTCACAGATCGGATATGCGGTGGACCACCCAACTTCCATCATAAGCACGCGCTTCCATCACTGCTACTTCCATAGACTTCCAGGCGTCAGAGACTCCTCAACTTCTTCTTGCGATTCAATATCGGAAGCTGACATAAATCATCTGCTCTTTCTGCATGAGTGGCATCGTGCCCAGCAACTCGCCTTGTGCAACAGCCTGAGTACGCTGAAACGCACGTTTAGCGCTAGTATCTTCACGTCGGAATCGTCGTCGCCTTTGTAACAGATTGTAATCTACAAGTATTTAGTAAACTGACTACTGTTGCATCATTACATGAACTGTCTGTAAGACTGTAGAGAAATATCTACATACAGTTTAATCTTTACGTTACGTAGTCCATCGTACAATCAGAAGAAGACTTCATAAAAATAGTGTATTTATTTACCTTCTTTCCCTCAAAGAAACTGGTGCACCTGCCTAATATCGTGTAGGACCCCCGCGAGCACGCAGAAGTTCCTCAACACGACGTGGCATGGACTCGACCAAAGTTGGAAGTAGTGCTGGAGGGAATTGAAACCATGAATCCTGCAGAACTGTCCATAAGTCCGTAAGAGTACGTTGCAAGGCATCCCAGACATGCTCAATAATGTTCATGTCTGGGGAGTTTGGTGGCCAGCGGAAGTGTTTAAACTCAGAAGAGTGTTCCTGGAGCCACTCTATAACAATTCTGGACGTGTGGGGTGTCGCATTGTCCTGCTGGAATTGCCCAAGTGAATGGATGCAGGTGATGAGACAGGATGCTTACGTACGTGTCACCTGCCAGAGTCGTATCTAGAAGTATGAGGGGTTCCATATCTCTCAAACTGCAGATGCCCCATACCATTACAGACCCTCCTCTAGCTTGAACTGCTATTGCTGACCTGCAGGGTCCATGGATTCATTAGGTAGTCTCATACTCATACACATCCATCTGCTCGATAAAATTTGAAACGAGATTCGTCCGACCATACAACATGTTTCCAGTCATCAACAGTCCAAAGTCGGTGTTGACGGGCCCAGGTGAGGCGTAAAGCTTTGTGCCATGCAGTCATCAAGGGTACACGAGTGGGCCTTCTGCTTCGAAAGCCCATATGGATGATGTTTCGATGAATGGTTCGCACGCTGACACTTGTTGATGGCTCAGCATTGAAATCTGCAGCAATTTGCAAAAAGGGTTGCTCTTCTGTCACGTTGAACGATTCTCTTCAGTCGTCATTGGACACGTTCTTGCAGGATCTTTTTCCGGCTGGAGCGATGTCGGAGATTTGATGTTTTACCGGATTACTGTTATTCACAGTACGGTCGTAAAATGGTCGTATGGGAAAATCCCCACTTCATCGCTACCTCGGAGATGCTGTGTCCCATCGCTCGTCCGTCGATTATAACACCTGTTTCAAACTCACTTAAATCTCGGTAACCTGCCATTATAGCAGCAGTAGTCGATCTAACAACTGCGTCAGACACTTGTCTTATACAGGCGTTGCCGACCGCAGCGACGTAATCTGCCTGTTTACATATTGTATTTGAATACGCACGACTATACCAGTTTCTTTGGCGCCTCAGTGTACCTTCTTCCCCTCAATAATTAAGAACACTTGTATCCGTGGTTAGTTTCCTTGATGTGTGGTTAGTTACCATGATGTGTTATATGACCTGTTGTTAAATATTATGAATATTCACGCAGCTTTTGTTAATTACCAACTTCAAAAAGTAAGTTAGATATTATTATGGCAGGCCAAGCAATTTTTACTGAATGCTGCACTACACTTCAAAGTGGCATAGGTATATGACACTGTTTTTCAACATCGTCACCAAGTCTTTATAAACAACGGTCGGAACGTTCTGCCAGTCGTTCAGTTCCTTAATGATAGAAATTCGCTCCTTGGTCACGAAACCATTCGAGAACCGCTGTGTGGTCGTTCTCGTCGTTGGAAATCCCTTTATATACATACGTCCATTTATCTTGCAGAAAAAATGACTGGACATTGTCGACTTTCGTCGATATCAATGGGCTTCCTTCCCGATCCACATCACTCACTGCTTGGTCAAATGATTGGCGCCGTTTCACTACGACCAGACGCGAAATTGCATTTGGTCCACAAGTCGCCTTAATTTCGTTCTGAATGTGAGTGCAATTTAGGCGCCTGGTCCATAGAAATGATACTGTCCCCATACTTAACGTTTGGGGTACGTTTCCAGTTGCTGCGCAGTTTCACTCACACACTATGATGCTCCTATTATCCTTAACGTATGTGTCTGCAAGAAACCCAAAGCATGAATTCTCTTCTGACTATGCTCACTCTTGTTGCGCGATGGTCTTAGCGTGGGACGACATGTGTAGGTCACTTTCCAAGGTCCCTATGCAACACGGTGCGAGCTACAGTACGTCTGATATACGTCAAATTTCAAAGATAATATTTTTTTAAAAAAGTAGTTTCAGATTTACGTCCGCTCAAATCGCGAATGAAACAAGGCTGGTATGCAATTCGCCACCTATGGAAAGATTCGTTAAATGAACATGGCATTTACAGAAATTCTTCTGTCATTGTTGGGTACGTCGTCAAAGCCTTATATTGTTGTTTACCGTTCTTTATTTTTTTCAGTCTTGCGAAATTTAATTTTTGGACCACTTTATAAGGAATTGATTCGTTACTATGGGTCGGACGCGACCAGGGACGAAACATCAACTGACACATTACGTAGAAACCGGAAACCCTGCGCCAAAAACACGCGAAATCTGTTCCATCTGCCGATATGGTTAAGGGTAGCGTTTTCTGAGTTGCAGAAAAGTTGTCCTTACCAGTTGGTCTGAAAAGAATAATTTGTTAAAGTCTTCTGACCCAAGTGTGTGAAACAATGTATGTGAAAATTCTTGGATAGCAAAAGAAACAGGTACATTGTTGATGCACACAATGCATGAGTCCACGAGGATGCATTGGTCGCAGGAGAACGGAAAGATACGGAGCACAAATCGCTGGACAATCAATACTATTGTCACATCTGGCTGCCCCTGACTTCCTCCTAAACCCACACGTGAAGAAATTCGTGGCTATAAAGCGTTCTGAATCCAGCGATCAGACTGCGACAAACGTGGACAGGTAATATGTAGACCTCCCAAAATCGCATTTCAGGGATGAAATCTATTCATTGCGAAAATCTGTACGACGCACATTTATCTAAAGCGAAACCACATATAACAAATGCGTTTTGAGTGATTGATACAGCCATGCGCTAGGGGATCGGGAATTTTCTCTTTGACTCTTTTGTTTTTTTGTCTTTAGTTTTTCTTTTTTACAGGTTAATAGTCAACATGTAGCTCAATTCTGTTTTTTGATTCACGACATGCAGATAGACCACAGAACTTGAACTTTTTTGTTGAGGAGTGGGGGAGGGAGGGGTCATCAGTTTTCTGATTGGTTTGATGTGTCGCGGAATAACATTTCTCTCATATCAGAGCAGCACTTATATCCAACGTCCTATATTATTAGTTGGATGTATTCCAGTTGTTTTTTTCCATTACGGTTTTAGTCATATACGTCTGCCTCTAGTGCAATGGAAGTAATGTACAGTCTTAACATGTATCTCGTCATTCCTCGCCTTCTTCTAGTCAGTGTTCCGCACTTATTCCTTTCCCACCTATTATACTGAGAGCCTCTTCTAATCTTATTTTATCAATCGATTTAATTATTAACAATCTACTGTAATTCCAAATCTCAAAAGCTTTGATTCTCTTCTTTACTGGTTTTCTCAGTCTGTGATTCACACCCGTACACTGCTGCCCTATAGGCGTACATACTCAGAAGTTTCTTCGTCAATTTGAAGTCTGTATTTGATAGAAAGATATTTATTTTGGGGGGGGGGGAGTCCTCTTTGTCTGTGCTGGTCTGCTTCTTACATCCTCGTCCGTCATGCATTACTACGCTTCCAAGGTACCCAGAGTCGCTTCACTTCTTCTACTACGTGTGCAGTTCGTGACTACTTAAATTTGGATGGCTGTACGAGATTCAAATACCGGCCTCCCAGCAAGCGAGTCTGGTGAAACGGCCACTGCGCCACCTCGCTCGTTGCTTTTACATTTTTCTTTGTTCTGTGTAATTCTGTGATCAATGGTCTTACTGTGCTGCAAGACATTTTTTTCAATAGGCAAGCGAATGGCTTCACAGTGTAATGATAATCTAAGTGTTGCATTTAATACAGTAACAATTACCATAACTTCAGCGTTTATTCTACAGAGTTCACCGCTGGCGGAAGACACGTGTCAAACTAGCTGGCACACGTGTGACCCAGTTTTGATGCAGATGGTTTTCTCGCACCTTTCTCGCCCGTACGTGACTGCAGGCAGCGCTCTTTGCAAAAGGTTGCAGTGGAGGGCGTTTGCCTTTATCCAGATCGCGAAGGGCACTGACGTGGGGTGGAGGGGGGAAGGTGGGGGTCAGGGTGGGTGGCGGTATCGCGGCGGCGCGGCTGGTCGATGTGTCCAGAGGGCAGCCGCCGAGCTCTTCCTTCGTGACAGCGGCGGAACGGGCATCAGAACACACACTGTGAGAATTCAGTGGGAGAAATTCTGACCTCAGGACCCGACCGTCGGGCAACATTCAGTGTCTAACCGGAGTCACACAGATATCTACATCTACGTCCACACCCATACTCCGCAAGCCACCTGACGGTGTGTGGCGGAGGGTACTTTCAGTACCTCTATCGGTTCTCCCTTCTATTCCAGTCTCGTATCGTTCGTGGAAAGCAAGACTGTCGGTATGCCTCTGTGTGGGCTCTAATCTCTCTGATTTTATCCTCATGGTCTCTTCGCGAGATATACGTAGGAGGGAGCAATATACTGCTTGACTCCTCGGTGAAGGTAGTTCTCGAAACTTCAACAAAAGCCAGTACCGAGCTACTGAGCGTGTCTCCTGCAGAGTCTTGCACTGAAGTTTATCTATCAACTCCGTAACGCTTTCGCGATCACTAAATGATCCTGTAACGAAGCGCGCTGCCCTCCGTTGGATCTTCTCTGTCTCTTCTATCAACCCTATCTGGTGCGGATCACACACTGGTGAGCAATATTCAAGTAGTGGGCGAACAAGTGAACTGTAACCTACGTCCTTTGTTTTCGGACTGCATTTCCTTAGGATTCTTCCAATGAATCTCAGTCTGGCATCTGCTTTACCGACGATCAACTTTATATGATCATTCCATTTTAAATCACTCCTAATGCCTACTCCCAGATAATTTATGGAATTAACTGCTTCTAGTTGCTGACCTGCTTTATTGTAGCTAAATGATAAAGGATCTTTCTTTCTATGTATTCGCAGCACATTACACTCGTCTACGTTGAGATTCAATTGCCATTCCCTGCACCATGCGTCAATTCGTTTGCAGATCCTCCTGCATTTCAGTACAATTTTCCATTGTTACAACCTCTCGATATACTACAGCATCATCCGCAAAAAGCCTCAGTGAACTTCCGATGTTATCCACAAGGTCATTTATGTATATTGTCAATAGCAACGGTCCTACGACACTCCCCTGCGGCACACCTGAAATCACTCGTACTTCGGAAGACTTCTCTCCATTGAGAATGACATGCTGCGTTCTGTTATCTAGGAACTCTTCAATCCAATCAAACAGTTTGGTCTGATAGTCCATATGCTCTTACTTTGCTCATTAAACGACTGTGGGGAACTGTATCAACGCCTTGCGGAAATAAAGAAACACGGCATCTACCTGCGAACCCGTGTCTATGGCCCTCTGAGTCTCGTGGACGGAATAGTGCGAGCTAGGTTTCACACGATCGTCTTTTTCGAAACCCATGCTGATTCCTACAGAGTAGATTTCTAGTCTCCAGAAAAGTTATTACACTCGAACATAATACGTGTTCCAAAATTCTACAACTGATCGACGTTAGAGATATAGGTCTATAGTTCTGCACATCTCTTCGACGTTCCTTCTTGAAAACGGGGATGACCTGTGCCCTTTTCCAATCTTTTGGAACGCTACGCTCTTCTAGAGACCAACGGAACACCGCTGCAAGGAGGGGGGCAAGTTCCTTCGCGTATTTTGTGTAAAATCGAACTGGTATCCCATCAGGTCTAGCGGCCTTTCCTCTTTTGAGCGATTTTAATTGTTTTTCTATCTCTCTGTCATCTATTTCGATATCTACCATTTTGTCATCTGTGCGACAATCTAGAGAAGGAACTACAGTGCAGTCTACCTCTGTGAAACAGCTTTGGAAAAAGACATTTAGTATTTCGGCCTTTAGTCTGTCATCCTCTGTTTCAGAACCATTTTGGTCACGGAGTGTCTGGACGTTTTGTTTTGATTCACCTACCGCTTTGACATAAGACCAAAATTTCTCAGGATTTTCTGCCAAGTCAGTACACAGAACTTTACTTTCGAATTCATTGAACGCCTCTCGCATAGCCCTCCTCCCACTACATTTCGCTTCGCGTAATTTTTGTTTGTCTGCAAGGCTTTGGCTATGTTTATGTTTGCTGTGAAGTTGCCTTTGCTTCCGACGGTCTCTTTTTGGAACGTAACAAAAATGGTGTGGAATGTTTTTAACGTACCGTTATTAGATTTATGTTCTACAGATACACATTTCTGCAGCCTTCTTCCAATACTGTTTCTCTATATTTTCAAGCTATAATACACCGAGGTGAAAGACGGTCATGAGATAGCGATGTGCATATAAACAGATGGCGCTAAACAAGGTGTAAAAGGGCAGTGCATTGGTGGAGATGTCATTTGCACTCAGGTGATTCATGTGAAAAGGTTTCCGACGTCATTATGGCCGCACGACAGTAATTAAGAGACGCTGAGCGCGGGAAGGTAGTTGGAGCTAGACACATGTGACATAGGACATTCCATTTCGGAATTAGGGAATTCAATATTCTGCGATCCACAGTGTCAAGTGTGTGCCGAGAATACTACATTTCAGGCATTGCCTCGTACCCCAGACAACGCAGTGGTCGACGGCCTTCACTTAACGACCGAGAACAGCGGCGTTTGCATTGAGTTGTTATTGCCAGCAGACAAGCAACGCTACGTGAAATAACAGCAGAAATCAATGTGAAACGTATGACGAACGTATCGGTTATGGCAGCAGACAGGCGATGCGAGTGCCTTTGCTAACGATACGGCATCCCCTGTACCGCCTCTTCTGGGTTCGGTTGCACCCTAGACAATTGGGAAATCGTGGCCTGATCAGATGAGCCCCGATTGAAGTTGGCAAGAAATTATGGTACGGTTCGAGTGTGGCGCAGTTCCCACGAAGCCATGCACCCAGGTTGTCAACAAGGCATTGTACAAGCTGGTGGTGACTCCATAACGGTGTGGGCTGTGTTGACATGGAATGGACCCGGTCATCGGGATGCCCGGCTACCCGGAGACCATTTCCAGCCATTCATAAACTTGCAAACTTGTGGTAAGCTCCTATGGGACCAAACTTCTAAGGTTGTCGGTCGTTAGGCTTACAAACTACTTAATCTAACTTAGACTAACTTACGTAAGGACAACACACACACCCATGCCCGAGGAAGGGCTCGAACATCCGACGGGCGGAGCCGCCAAGGACTTTATTCTCCGAAACAACAATGGAATTTTTACGGTGACAGTGCGCTAAGTCACTGGGCCACAATTGTTTGCGATTGGTTTGAAAAACATTTGGACAACTTGAGCCA
The DNA here is from genome assembly GCF_023864345.2 of Schistocerca serialis cubense. Taxonomy (NCBI): domain Eukaryota; kingdom Metazoa; phylum Arthropoda; class Insecta; order Orthoptera; family Acrididae; genus Schistocerca; species Schistocerca serialis. The sequence continues at coordinate 514,703,179 of NC_064639.1, forward strand.
ATCATTTGGCCGCCCAGATCGCCCGACTTGAACCCCATCGAACATTTACATGACATAATCGAGAGGTCAGTTTGTGCACAAAATCCTGCACCCGCCATATCTTCTCAATTATGGACGGCTGTAGAGGCCGTATGGCTCATTATTTCTGCTGGGGACTTCCAACTACTTGTTAAGTCCATCCCAACTCTAGTTGCTGCACTACGTCAGGCAAAACGGGGTCCAATACAATATTAGTAACTACCTGATGACTTTTGTCATCTCAGTATACACTCCGACAGCTTGCTTCAGTTGACTGCATGTAACGCTGCCTACTGAGTAGGAAAAGGGCATCGATTTCGAAATGAAGCAAAACTTCTTCAGAATGGAAAATGAGCTCACCGTCTTAGTATCTGTCATGCCATTTTTCTGCACTCTGACGACCATAATAACCACTCAAATAAGAAAGCATAAGGGCTAGTCAGATGAAAGCGACCCAGATACAAAACAAGTAAGTAAATTGCTTATTAATTCAAAAGAATCACCATAAATTTTAATATATTTATCTCCCTGTGACGAAAGACATTCAGCAGAGAAATTGCTGTCTTCCAGATTCACTCTAATAATGCCGGTTTCACTGTTAATGAAGTTCTCTATACCACTTCTTGTCGATATTTGCGTAATTCTCCTTATTTACTGGGGTGCTGTGTTTTATTATATGTATTAATTACTTCTATATCTTTATCCTACCGGATAATGATGGAAATATGTGGCATGCTTTTTATGCAAAAATATGTGCATACTGGAAAACTTGTCATCCAGGTATTTTTGCTTTCAGCTGCAACAAATTCGGATAAAAATGATTACTAATGTAAATACCAATCATATTTTATTCTAAAGCATGAATCTCTAGTTTTCTAATGTACGAAATTAACGTCGCAGAGTCGATCAAAGTAACTTCTTTGAAAATCATCTCTGATACATGAGAGGTTTTGATTATAAGTTGATTCCAAGTGCGGCAGTCTGTGTTAAGTAATGATAATGGGTTCGCTCATTTAAATTTCGTCTCTGTTCCGTCAAATAATGTATTTTAAAAGCATGGAATGTGATTTAAGTACTACTATGTAATGAAAAGTTTGACAAATATTTTGTTCGGACTCCAGAAAAAGAGTGAAATAAATTAGCAACAGTAAAGAAAATTAGTGTTCCAATCATTTTAAAAAGTTTTGTTAAATGTATTTAAACTCCACATACTAAATGCGCGAAACAACAAGATAAGAACCGAACGATGTACTTATAAAACTGCGTTCCACTAAACTATTTTTTTAGCTTAAAAATATACGATGATTCAGTAAAACATAGTTGGATATTTTTCACAATTGTCGGCAATAAACCATTGTGGAAGGTAGTTAACACCTAGCGTGTATCTCTCCGTCCGAAGCAAATCGGTAGCCATGAGTGACTTTATTCAGGTCTCCAGAAATATGGAAATCCCTTAAGGAGGGATCGGGACTGTATGAAAGATGTGTAAGGGCTACCCAGCGAAACTTCCGCAGCGTTGTCGAAACAACCTTGGCAATATGTGGGCCTAAAATGGCGCATCCTATCTCCACTTTATCAACAGGGTGCGCTGTTTTGTTTAGCTCCTGTAATGGCGTGCTACGTTACTGTGGTGCGCGGATTTGAAAGTGTAATAGACCTGCAGGCATTACCTGCAAACAGACAAGAAATAGCTATTTAACTTTGTTTTTAGTGGACGCAGACTGTTCAAAAGTGAATTGTTAAAAATATCTCGAAATGCATAAATGATATTCTATGATATTATTTCAATAATGAGGTCAGAACGACTCAGGTATGTTACAGCATCGAAACGATTCATTGTTCTTTGTACACACAGAGCGGCAAAAAAAAAGAAGAAAAAACTGTTTATACGCTTTAATAATTTGTGTTTTACATTTTATATACTCTTAAGTAGGTAATGGTTTGAAAATGAACAAATATGTTCGAATTAGCATTCAGGGTTGTAGCCTGTCCCCGATGTTATTCAATCTGTATATTGAGCAAGCAGTAAAGGAAACAAAAGAAAAATTCGGAGTAGGTATTAAAATTCATGGAGAAGAAGTAAAAACTTTGAGGTTCGCCGATGACATTGTAATTCTGTCAGAGACAGCAAAAGACTTGGAAGAGCAGTTGAACGGAATGGACAGTGTCTTGAAAGGAGGATATAAGATGAACATCAACAAAAGCAAAACAAGGATAATGGAATGTAGTCGAATTAAGTCGGGTGATGCTGAGGGAATTAGATTAGGAAATGAGACACTTAAAGTAGTAAAGGAATTTTGCTACTTAGGGAGTAAAATAAGTGATGATGGTCGAAGTAGAGAGGATATAAAATGTAGACTGGTAATGGCAAGGAAATCGTTTCTGAAGAAGAGAAATTGGTTAACATCGAGTATAGATTTAAGTGTCAGGAAGTCGTTTCTGAAAATATTTGTATGGAGTGTAGCCATGTATGGAAGTGAAACATGGACGATAATTAGTTTGGACAAGAAGAGAATAGAAGCTTTCGAAATGTGGTGCTACAGAAGAATGCTGAAGATAAGGTGGGTAGATCACGTAACTAATGAGGAGGTATTGAATAGGACTGGGGAGAAGAGAAGTTTGTGGCACAACTTGACTAGAAGAAGGGATCGGTTGGTAGGACATGTTTTGAGGCATCAAGGGATCACAAATTTAGCATTGGAGGGGAGCGTGGAGGGTAAAAATCGTAGAGGGAGACCAAGAGATGAATACACTAAGCAGATTCAGAAGGATGTAGGTTGCAGTAGGTACTGGGAGATGAAGAAGCTTGCACAGGATAGAGTAGCATGGAGAGCTGTATCAAACCAGTCTCAGGAGTGAAGACCACAACAACAACAAAACCCATCTGTGAACGCAATGAAGGCAGAAAATTAAATAATTAATAAAATGGTTAAAATCTTTAAATACTCCTCATATATGATACCGTAAGGTGACAAAGTTTTGCACCTTATAATGCTATCGAAGCACCAAACGACATGGTATTAGATTGGGTTTTGATATCATTTGATAGGAGCTGGGCCGTTTTATTACGAGTACAGAACTTTACTGACATCGACAAGTACACCTAGGCACTAATCAATCGAATCTCACTTGCATATTGGATGAACGGTCATAAATCTAGTGTTGCTTGGAAAAGCTCGGAAGCTCGGTAGAGAAACAGCGGCATCTTGGCCCGAGGACAGCCAGAAGCGGGCAAACAGGAGAGACAGCGGGGGAGTCCGCCGACGGCTGGGCGAACAAATGCCCTATTTCCTATTTTGCGGCTGCGCGTCCCACTGAGGGGTGGGGGGGGGTCTGGAGATGCAACAGCAGCACGCCGATCCCCGAGGTGTGGCTGGCGATAGCATTCACGAAGTTGCGACTGGAAGTAGGCGGCGTACAATGATGGCTGGCAAATTTGTGAACAATGCAGAAGCTGCCTGGAATGCGTTGGGGAAAGGGAGGGTGCCACCATCTATTAGGAAGGAGACAACATTTTTAATGTGGACGTTTGCTATTGGTAGATTTGTATTACGCAATGGGAGAGGAAATTTGTTCAAGAAGGTTCAACGGCGGAAACGAAACTTGAGTTTGTGGTTGGCCAGAGCTTTTTAGAGTGAGGAGAGAGGGAATACGAAGAGAGCACACTAAAACAAGGATTCACCCGCTCTTACTTAGGAGAGAGGTAAGCAGAGGTGGCCAACAGCCTTGCCGCAGTGGTAACACCGGTTCCCGTCAGATCGCCAAAGTTAACCGCTGCTGGGCTTGTCTAGCACTTGGATGGGTCACCGTCTGGGTCTGCCGAGTGCTGTTGGTAAGCGGGGTGCGCTCAGCCCTTTTGAGGCCAATTGTTACTTGATTGAGGAGTAGCGGCACTGCTCACGAAAACTGACAACAGCTGGGAGAGCAGTGTGCTGACCACATAACCCTCCATATCTGCATACGGTAACGCCCAAGGGCTGACGATGGCACGGCGGCCGGTCGGTACTGTTGGGTCTTCAGGACCTGTTTGGATGGTGCTTGCTTGCTAACCAGAGGCGGCTGGAGAGCCTGCAGTTTTGAGAGGAGAGGGCAGTCTGAGCCACCGAGCTGGGCAGTCTTCTGCGTGAGAGACCGATCTGTTCAGACTTCTGTCAGAGCCCTTGGGCTAGATAGAACTTCTGTTACAGGCGGTAGCTGGAGAAGAGAACTTTGCTGTTCGTTTAAGACGATTTTGCACTTCGCCTCTTAGCTGGGAGTTCTCAGCGTGTGTCTGGCACACAGTTCTTCTGGAGATCTCTTTCTCTGTTCCGATTAAGACGTTTCTGAACTTCGCCTCATTGGCTACGTTTTACGTTGGTTGTTGTTGGCAGTGAAGTTATTTAGAGAGAGCATGGACTTAGCGCATTTTCTGGGCGGTAGTCTGTTGTCTGAGGATTTAGGTTGCGGCACTGGATACTTCGTGAGTCATCACAGTACATCTCCAGCACACTGACTGAGATGGTAAAATCGCCACCTAATCCAGCATTCAAGGCAGATAAAGTTTAAATTAATGGGATCACTTGTAAAAAGTTTATCCACTTAAGTTTCATCAGAGTAGATTCTTCTGATTTTTCAGTATGGAAGCGAAGTCAGTCAATCAGTAAATCAATACATAAAGTTTAATAAGTACAGTGAACAAGTGGGTGGGCGGGTGGGGGGGGGGGGGGGGAGACGGTGTTAGAGTACTTCAGATGGTTGAAGGAAATCTTTAACAAATTACAGAGCACATAATTGTTTCCAGAATGAATTTTCACTCTACACCAGGGTATGCACTGGTATGAAACTACTTGGCAGGTTGAAACTGAGTTACTGGTGGAAGTAAGAGTGTAAGTCGTGATTGGGTAGCTGAGTCGGTAGAGCATTTGCCCGCAACAGGTAAAGGTTCCGAGTTCAGTCTCGGTACGGCACATACACTCCTGGAAATTGAAATAAGAACACCGTGAATTCATTGTCCCAGGAAGGGGAAACTTTATTGACACATTCCTGGGGTCAGATACATCACATGATCACACTGACAGAACCACAGGCACATAGACACAGGCAACAGAGCATGCACAATGTCGGCACTAGTACAGTGTATATCCACCTTTCGCAGCAATGCAGGCTGCTATTCTCCCATGGAGACGATCGTAGAGATGCTGGATGTAGTCCTGTGGAACGGCTTGCCATGCCATTTCCACCTGGCGCCTCAGTTGGACCAGCGTTCGTGCTGGACGTGCAGACCGCGTGAGACGACGCTTCATCCAGTCCCAAACATGCTCAATGGGGGACAGATCCGAAGATCTTGCTGGCCAGGGTAGTTGACTTACACCTTCTAGAGCACGTTGGGTGGCACGGGATACATGCGGACGTGCATTGTCCTGTTGGAACAGCAAGTTCCCTTGCCGGTCTAGGAATGGTAGAACGATGGGTTCGATGACGGCTTGGATGTACCGTGCACTATTCAGTGTCCCCTCGACGATCACCAGTGGTGTACGGCCAGTGTAGGAGATCGCTCCCCACACCATGATGCCGGGTGTTGGCCCTGTGTGCCTCGGTCGTATGCAGTCCTGATTGTGGCGCTCACCTGCACGGCGCCAAACACGCATACGACCATCATTGGCACCAAGGCAGAAGCGACTCTCATCGCTGAAGACGACACGTCTCCATTCGTCCCTCCATTCACGCCTGTCGCGACACCACTGGAGGCGGGCTGCACGATGTTGGGGCGTGAGCGGAAGACGGCCTAACGGTGTGCGGGACCGTAGCCCAGCTTCATGGAGACGGTTGCGAATGGTCCTCGCCGATACCCCAGGAGCAACAGTATCCCTAATTTGCTGGGAAGTGGCGGTGCGGTCCCCTACGGCACTGGCGTGCATCCGTGCGTCGCTGCGGTCCGGTCCCAGGTCGACGGGCACGTGCACCTTCCGCCGACCACTGGCGACAACATCGATGTACTGTGGAGACCTCACGCCCCACGTGTTGAGCAATTCGGCGGTACGTCCACCCGGCCTCCCGCATGCCCACTATACGCCCTCGCTCAAAGTCCGTCAACTGCACATACGGTTCACGTCCACGTTGTCGCGGCATGCTACCAGTGTTAAAGACTGCGATGGAGCTCCGTATGCCACGGCAAACTGGCTGACACTGACGGCGGCGGGTGAACAAATGCTGCGCAGCTAGCGCCATTCGACGGCCAACACCGCGGTTCCTGGTGGGTCCGCTGTGCCGTGCGTGTGATCATTGCTTGTACAGCCCTCTCGCAGTGTCCGGAGCAAGTATGGTGGGTCTGACACACCGGTGTCAATGTGTTCTTTTTTCCATTTTCAGGAGTGTACTTTTAATGTACCAGGAAGCTTCACGTTATTGTTGATAACATAAGAAAGCATAGTAACTGGCAAAAAACGCATTTGCTTTAGACTGTTTAGGGAAAGACAGGTGAAGCATAGTACACATGCGGTAATTAGTTGTGAAATGAAACTGTTAGATAAGGTTCTCGTTATTTTATGGTTTCCATAAGTTGAAGATACAGCGCTGTCACCTCACGGGCAGTCCGACAGATGGTGCAGGCGCCCCTTCACACAAGTAGACTGCAAAATATTCGTGTAGGCGATAATCTCTAAAAAGTCTATGATGATCCGTAAGTTGCCGTATTTTCCGATGTGAGGACAATGATGATACTCGGATACTAGTGGGAAATTGGTACCTAAATTTTCTTAGTCTGTTATTGATCGCGGTATGCGTGCAAGAAAACGACGGGTCATCTGAATCACCTTATGCCGGCCGGAGTGGCCGTGCGGTTCTAGGCGCTACAGTCTGGCGCCGAGTGACCGCTACGGTCGCAGGTTCGAATCCTGCCTCGGGCATGGGTGTGTGTGATGTCCTTAGGTTAGTTAGGTTTAATTAGTTCTAAGTTCTAGGCGACTGATGACCTCAGAAGTTAAGTCGCATAGTGCTCAGAGCCATTTTGAATCACCTTATGGTGTTGAGTTTCGTGAGCAAGTTGGGGAGTCTGAGTCTTCTCCCACGGAGGTGAATGAGAAACTTACGGGGATAAAAGCGCATCTTTATTGTCCTGCCTACCGGATGTACTACCCGATCTTCTGCGAGGGACAGATCAAATTTCTTCCTACTCTTTTTTCCACCCTTTACACGCTCTTCACGTTTCTGAATGCGGTCCGATGCACTGAAGTCAGGGTTGAGCAAATGGCCGCAGTGCTTTGCGTCCTTTGCGAGGGTGTCGACGCGCCCGTTACGGCTTCCTTGGTGCAGGGATATCCAGAGAAAGTCACCGACGTCCCAGCACCTTTAGTTCGAAATGTAGTACTCGCAGGCGTAGCAATCATCTCTTTGATTATAAGCACACCGAAAATATGTTGGTCATCTTCTGAAAACAGCACATTCGTCGTTTTCGGGCGAATTATGGAACGAACTGAAACCCGGGCAGAGACGTGATAAATTGGCAGAAATCAACCATTGTCGTTGGACGTGAACATGACGCATCGTGAATGAAAGTGTCCGATTTGTTAGTGTAGCAACGCAGACGGTCCAATGTGTGCACATGGTATAATGTACTAGTCGCAGACATGTAAAGTGGCTTCCCAACTGACAAGAGCCAGAGACGAATGTCACGCCTTAATGGAAATCGCTTTCCAGTCTGACAGGAATAGCTGCCGCAAGTGACTGCAGGCATCTCTCAGCGTTACCGGACGAACATTGCGAAGCAAACCGCATGCAATGGACATTAGGAGTCGGTTACCTCGCAAAACGCCTTTGCTATCACCGCTGCATAAAGCTGGGCGCCTTTAATGGGCCAATCAACGCAGGAATGGAACAGTACCTGACTGGGAGCACGTAATGTGGTTCGATCAGCCACGCTTTCGAATCTGTTCTACTCGTCGAGAGCACTGACGGGTCAATGATGCGTTTAACCTGCAGTGTGTGTAGGCTGTCGTTCACGTTGGAGGTTTTTGTAAATTGCGTTGACTCACGCGCCTTAGCATGAGCATGAACCAGGATAATCATTTAAACGTTCTCAGTGACCAAGTGTTGGCCCTTCTTCTGTGTCTTCATGATGAGTATGCCGTGAATACTCCACTCTCTCTAGATAACAACAGTCGTCTTCACGGGTCTGCGTGGATACGTTCCTGGTTTCATGAACAGTCATTACCATGGAATTAATACCATAAAAAATATCTGGGACCATTTGGAATAGCGGGTGCAACGCGGCTGTAGTAAGATACGGCTTATCCGAAGAAATGTTTGCACTCGCTCTACCGCCGACGTGAGGCCGCTTTCGAGGCTAGAGGCGTGATGCCTCCTGGGGGGTCAGTAATCTTTTGTCCGGGGTCCTTATCTTGCCACAATGTAACACCGGTTCCCCTCACCTCATCGAAGTTAAGCACTGTTGGGCTTGGCTGGGACTTGGATGGGCGACAGTCCGCTTCTGCCGAGCGCTGTTGGCAAAGCGGGGAGCAATCGAGGTGCTACATAATTTGTAAGTAGTCGCTCCGGTGACGAAAGCTGACAACAGCCAGTACAGCAGCGTGGTGGTCGCACGCCCCTTCATAACCGCATCTAGTAACACCTGTTGGCTAAGGATGACACGGCTGTCAGTCGGTACCACTGAGCCGTCCTAGACATGTTTGCACGGAAATTTCGCCGGCTGAGGTGGCCGAGCGGTTCTTGGCGCTTCAGTCTGGAACCGCGCGACCACTACGTTCGCAGGTTCGGATCCTGCCTGGGGCATGGATGTGTGTGATGTCCTTAGGTTAGTTAGGTTTAAGTAGTTCTAAGTTCTAGGGGACTGATGAACTTAGAAGTTAAGTCTCATAGTGCTCAGAGCCATTTGAACCATTTTTTGAACGGAAATTTCAATTCTCATCTTATGACGCAGTTATTACTTGCTTATAACAGTTTTCCTAAATTCCGAATTAGTTAAGATGATAAGATTGTACTTCTTCTACACTTAGAAGTTTATGACTATCGCTATAAAACATATGTACATCCGTTTGATTCGCTCCGCAATATTTACATGTAACACGCAGTTTTAGGTCCAGTAAACAATGTTAATTCAGACTGAACACTGTTAAACTCAACATAAACCTTTGAGAGTGTTTACTTTGAACATAAGGGCAAAGCTGGATTATGTGGATCTCAACGAAATCTCCAATTACTCTTTCAACATGTTCCTTTGTAGACTACTTATTGCTTTCTTCTCCCTTGAAACCCTCCTCCGCCAGAACAAACACTCTTCCCAGCAACAGGTTGCCGGTCACATCCTGTTGCAGGGGTCCCACGGGTCCCACGGGTATTTGCTCAGACAGCACAGGTCTCAACAGCACTGTCCATCAATTCTCAATGTACTTCCCGTCAAGGAAAAACCTACATTAGCACGCCAGGAAAATCTGAACCTAACGTTTTGCCAGCACGGTCGAACATGTTGAAGCGCACTTTCTCTATATCGACAGAAAAATGGAAAAGAACCTCTATACCAGTACTGATATAAATGGAAAATATATTCATGCTAATTATTAAATTCTGAGTATGTCAGTGTTGTAACTGAAGACAAGAGTAAAAAGAATTTCAAATTAACTTTCGAATGTTTCAGAGGAATGCATGCTGCCGATTATGGTCTAGTTAAAAGATGGTTAAAAAATTTGATAAACTTGGTATTTCCATATCTCGCGTGTGAAATGGATTAGATCCAGAAAAAAGACTGATGTATATTATAGTTTATGTGATACAAAGGGGGAGTCCGACCTATACTGTGAATAATCTGTTCGGTTTGTTACTCCAGTTACCATTATGATGGTATGGCGGAATACCTTCACAACAGGGCATCAGATCAATCACTATGCTCCGTTCATCGTAAGAATAAACCTGATGTAAACAAACAAAGACGCGAAGATTGGTCAGAAACTCTAGCGCAAGTACATTGGTGTTGTTACGCTCTTGGATGTAGGTCCTACTTATATGTATTAGATATCTTATTACTAAGTTACGTTAAATGAAACTTTAAGATATTCAAATGTATTAACAGCCATCAACGTTTTCCTTAATCATGCTTTAGCTACGTAGTTTTTATTTCAAAAATCGTGTACAGTCACATCCTCTGCAGCGTTGTGCTCTGATTGCAGTATGCAGTATGAAAATGGCTGAGGCTGCTTTCTGTTCAGTAGTGAAGCACGCGCGTGGAACACGGTTTAAAAGTGCCGAGAAATAGGCTGTTCTTAATGTTTTTCATAAATTTACGGAGGTAATCGGCACTGAAGTTTTCTCAGCGCTGTATATACTACAGTTTTAAAAGAAATGCACAATAAACGTGTAGCGGAGTCGGTAATGCAATTGGGTATGAAGCACTTGTGGATATTCGTGCATTAGTTCAAATTTTCCCAGTATCATTTTTTTTCTCGTTCAGTTCGAAATACCTACATCTCGTAATTATAAAAGTCATCATTTTTTATGAATAATGCACGTCTGCTTGTTTCTGATTGTATATTGGACGCGAAATTCCTGTTTCCATTTCAAATACAAATTATTAATTATCGATGTCTTATGAAAGATTGTTCATAAAAGTTGTTTAAATTAAGAAAACATAACAGCTTAATTTTTAAGGCAAAAATGAAAAACCAAATCCTCTTTATTTAGACTATATCCATTATTTTATACCACAGAGGTAGATAAGTATCGTAGAAACATGAAAAACAATCGTTTTCACAGCATCGAGCCCATCATACAAATGCTGCATTTTTACATTTGCTACTGTACCATTACAATATGAACCCAACAGACACAACTGATCTGGAGCCAAGCTGCGGGATTCGGCACGAGAAGTAACAAGACTGTTACGCTGCCACACGTACTGGAACTAACGCACGCAACTTTTTCACATGTCACTGCCAAACGCTGGTGGGGTATAGAACGGCTCGTCATAAAAGAAGAAGAGAAAATGCTGCGCCTGGTTGGCTTCGTAGATTCTGTTGTTGATAGGCTCGTTATCAACGTAGCAGGCGACACTTCCAGAACTGAAATGTATTTCTGGGATTCGGATAAGGAAGGAGCTAAGAGATTACCGGACGACTGACTGTAAGCAATACCTTCAGTGGCTGCAATATTTAACTATACGGTGACATCCTTACGTTACACACAGCTTGTGCAGAAAAATTACCCTGTGGTTAAGTCAGGAATTTTCATAATTTTTGTTTTTAATTACAACACAATGTTACCTAAAAACGATAACGTGTTGCGGTTTTCGTCTAGTCGACTAAGAAGCGTATTGTGGGAGATTTGCAGTATATTATTTCATTCTGTTTAAGAAATAAATGACATTCGAAGCTGTATTGCTCCCCTGTTCATCTCTTTTTACGTGTAAGCTGCAGCTGGCCGCGTCACTGAAGGCTAGCTGTACCAGCTGACCGGCCAGTGCTGTCGAAGTTAAATACGCCGGTAAAGCTGTTGTCTTGTATTGTCGTACTTGACAATACTCGAGACAGCTTGGCTGCAGTCCCACATGAAACTGAAATCCAATGAGGTTCCAGCAAACGCGGAAGAATACATAATGCAATGTTTACATTAGGTTTATTCTTATGATGAACGAATTGTAGTTAGGAGGCATCGCTCTTCACGCTAGTCTGTTCTTTTTCTGTCTGTATGTTTATCTCTCCATAATTTCCGCAGTATACGCTCATTTGAATCTGTTTAGTATATTAAAAACCTTGATCTGCAGTTTTCACACTCCGTCTTCTCCCTTCCTTACATTAACAATTCCTTGGCGCATCAGGATGTGCCATATCAACGGATCCCTTCCTGAGATCATCAAAGGCTTCTCCTCCAAGATTCCATTCCGTACCGATTATTGTTTACCCCGCCTACTTATCTATTCTTGACCTTTCCTCCGTAACATAACATTTCAAAAGCTTTCTCTCTCTATGTCTGTTTCACTTCCATGTAAGGTCACGCTTCAGAAAAATACTTTCAGAAAAGACTTCTTGCCAGTTAAATTAAAATTGACTTCAACTGGCTTCTCTTTTTCAGAAACGTTTTTCTCGCTTGTTTCGTATCCCTGTGCACTTTGACTTTTCTATACACTTTGACTGAATGTAAAAGAATGTTATTCATTTGTTTGGTAGTAATAAAATCATGGACTGAACTTTTATAATCTTTGGTTATAGTACAGTTTATATGGCACAGCACTTTAAATAAACCATATGTTGATTATTGTTGCAAACACGAAAGATAAAATGCAGTCCTCACTAATGGTTACTGTAGTTGAAAATTTAACTTTGTGCACTCTGATATATTATGTGGGGATACGCACTACACTAAAAGATTTCCTGCTGTGAGTGAATGATCTTTAATTTGCCAAACTATGGTCTTATAACTCTGATCTGGCTTGTTAGAAATGAAACACTGTATCATTACTGTAACTGAATACGAAATTAAGCATGTCTTTCTCTACTTTAGTCTTTGAAATGCACTGAAAATTACTCTTATTACACGCACAGAAGTTACAATATGCAATGTTTGACAAATATAAAAGCTGCATTGGATTTCTTTTGTTTGAACACTATTGATTGCCACGTCTAACACGAGAGCATGAAACTAAAAATGATTTTAATATTATTAGCCAGACCAGATTTCAACACAGCAGTCTTTGATATCACACAAGTAAAGTTTTAACTCTCTGATTTGCGTAAATTATTTATGTCACTAATGTTGTACTAGCAGTTCCCCCTGTCCATCTGAAAATGACATAATAAAATCTGCAGTTCTCCACTGTGGTCTCCGGGAAGCTGAAAGAAATAATTTTAATGTACATATACCTGCCCGCTTAGTTGCGAGAAAACTGCTTTCATTCAATTATAGTTTGAATTTGCCGCGGCAGCGCCTCCCGCGATCGTGGCGCAGCACTGCGTCACAAAAAATGCTAAATTCGCTGAACAGGGCTAAAAATATGGGACGAAATACTAGGCAAGCGAGCTACAAATTATTACAAGTAATTTTAACAATTTCTATATTCAGAATTAACATAAAATTCAAAGTACACAACGTTTTTATACAACACGATCAAAAAACAAATTAAAAAAACCTAAGCGTTCGTGAGAGCGCCACAGGCTCTAACAACATTCACGGCTACGAGAAGACAGAGACAGTAATGTCTAAGCCTCCGCTATTTATAAGCAATTTAATATGCTAATATATATCTTTGTTATATTTTTAATTATCATTATCTGCGTCGGTTTCCACACTCTCAGACCACAGACGTTATTTGCAAAACTGACATACATAATATTATACAAACATAAAAATGCTAAATGATTATTTTTTTATACAGAATCCACATAATCGATAACTGTTCATACAGAAATGAAATATAAGAACACAGATAAATGTTTTTTTTCCATATATTACACAGATGTTACAAATGTCTTGCCCAGAGACGTCACACACTGTTGCCAGACTACATTTTATATCCTCTTTACATCCGGTATTTGCTATCCAAACAGCAAAACTTGTATAAAAATTCAGCTTACTTCTTAATGGAATTCTCCCAGTATCATTCAACACACTCCATTTTCTTCGTTTTATTTCCATTGACAATCAGCTAATGATCTGTTTCAAACACATTATCCATACAGTTTAGCTCATCTTCAAAGTTATTTTCCTTCTCAGACATAAAAATGCCGTAGGTTTCTTCAGTGTTTGTACATTGTACAGACTGAATAACTCCTTTATAAACTACTGCGTCCCTTTCAGGTCGTTTGACTCATAACAACGATCTGGTTAATGTAAAAGGGGCTATCAAAAAGTCTCCTTTTGAGGGCTTTGCAGCAACGTATATACAACTTAGCGCTACTCCGATGCGGGCATCTAAGCACCGCTATGTAGGCAAGGGATTACTGTAGCATTCATGTCTTTCCGAGATGCGTGTGGTAGATGCGGAGTTAGTTAGTTAGTTACATGTTCCGTGTATAATTTTGCACGTTAGATTGTAATGATGTGGAACGAGTCATTTTACATTCACATCGCAAATTAATTTGTACATACGGTTACATTCTGACTTTTTTTTCAAAAAGAAAAAAAAATACAGATGTGATCTGAATTCCTATTCCCCACGGTATACATATTGCATTAACAAGTGATAGAAATTCTTCTACAGAATAGAAGAGGTTGTCAAGGAGAAACAGTTTCAGTTTGTTATCAAATTTTACTTTGCTGTCTGTGAGACATTTTATATCACTGGGCAGGTGGTCAAAAATTTTGGTTGCAGCATTGTGTTCCCCTTTTTGCGCTAAAGACTACCTAAATGTGAAGTGATCAGTGTTGTTTTTCCTTCTGGCAGTGTAATTATGTACCTCATTGTTCCTTTTGAACTTTAATAGAATATTTACAACATATTTCTTGAGGAAATAAATATGCTGTGAAGCAGTAGTCAGAACGCCCAACTCCATAAACAGATGTCTGCAAGATGATTGGGGGTAGCACCACGTATTAATCTTACACAACGTTTTTGCGCAATGAAGACTTTGTTTCTTAAAAATTAGTTACCCCAGAACATTATACCTTGTGAAATTATTGAACAAAACTATGCAAAATATGTCAACTTAATGATTTGTCTCTGCCCAAGATTTGCAATGATTCTAAGCTCTAATGTGACTGAACTAAGTTGGTTTAGGAGTTCCAAATTGTGTGTTTTTTTTTTTTAATTTAAATCCTTGTCGATTTGGACCCCTAAGTATTTTGAAGTTTCCGCTCTATTTATTATTTCCTCACCATGTGTTGCATCTATAACTGGTGTAGCACACCTAGATGTGCAGAATTGAGTATCTTGTCTTTTTGAAATTGAGGGTGAGACCATTTACAGAAAGTAGTCAATGATACTTTTAAGAATTTTGTTTACCATTTCTTCTTTTTCTGTACGTATGCTTGGATTGTTTACAATCCCAGTGTCATTTGCAAAACGAGGTAATTCTGCTTGTTGTATAGTAGATGGAATATCGTTTACATATATGAGGACAGTAGTGGACCTAAGATTGAACACTGGAAACGGCATCAAAAGCAGATGATCTTTTATTTTTGAGAGAATGTATAATTTTCTTAATTTCAGAAAGAGACGTTGTTGATACATTTATATACTGAAATTTATGGAAGTTACGTTTTCAACACACTGCTGTGATTGTGTTCTTGAACTGTTTGTCCCTGTGTATTGTACTACATTTAAGAAATGAGTATTAAGAGCGTTTGCTATCTGTGACTCGTCATTTATAACCCTTCCATTCAGATGGATAGTGGTGTTGCCTTGTTCTGTGGCTGGTTGTCCTGTCTCTCGTTTCACTACATACCATACAGCCTTAAGTCTGTTATCAGAAGTTCTAATTTCTGACAGTATGTGCATGTTCCTCAATTTTTAATAATCTTTCTTAGAAATTCTGAGTAGCTTTTGTAGTGTGTAACTATTGCAGGATCGCTACTTGTTCTTGCCAAAAGATAAATTTCCCTTTTTCTTTCACAAGATACTTTAATCCCTCTAGTGTTCCACAGTTTTTTATATCCCTTTTTAGTATCCACTCTGATTACCTTATGTGAAAAGCTGTTTTCAAATAATGACATGAATTTATCATGGAATAGATTAAACTTTATGTGGTTCATTATAAATTACATCCCATTTCAGCTCCTGTAAACTGTTATTGACAACATTTAGCCTGGAGTCATTAATTATTCTAACTGATTTCCACTGAGGAGTATCCATACTGCAAGGCGCTATACTATTTATTTTGACTGTGCATCATGATTAGAGAGAGCATTTATTACGGGGTAGACAGTAATTTTCTTGCTTTGAGCTTCATCAAAGAAAACGTTATCAATTAGGGTCCTGCAGCCTTTATCCACACATGTTGGAAAGCTGATTATTGAGGCGAAATTGCAGGGTCCAAATAAGGTTTCCAGATCAATTTTCTCATCAGAATCCTTTAGAAAATCTGCACTGAAGTTACTACAGACTATTGACTGCTTGCTGCTGTCTGACAGATAGGTCACCAAGGAATCCAGATTCCACATAAATAGTTCAAAATTTCCGAGTGGGAATCTATGTGCAGTTATAATTCAAAGTTGACTATTTTTCAGCATTAATTGACAGGCACACCTTTCTGTGTGCTTATCGCTACAAAATCTACTTATCTCAAAGTTTTTTAACTTGTGTTCTGTCTTAATATATGTAACAACTCCTCCTTTTCCCATGTTATTTCTGCTTGAGTAAGCTGCAATAGTGTAATCTTTTGTAAGTAACTTACCTAACACGTGGTTATGTGGTGCTCAGACAGGAGTAGGGTCTCTATCTCTTCAGAGCTCTCTAAATTTTCAAACAGAAAACAAACTCATTTAACTTAGTACTCTATCCTCCAATATTTTGACGAAATTGAGCTAACCTTACTTATCTGTGCATTACTAAGCATTTTGTGGGGCCTCTCCTGTTATTTTCATTTCGTTCATAACAGGGTGCCTAAATCCTGATTCTAACCTAAAAAAGGTGCCACTCTGACACCAGTAACCATAGGGACCTTGCTATATGTGATGGTGGCTCGCCCGTATATTATCTCCAAGACACTCAGCCAACCTATCCTTCCCCCTCCTGTTCACTTGTAAGCCGAGTCCAGTTTATCCTTGTCTCCCAATTGTACCAACTGGCACTGTACTCATATGAAATTTCGTCTCAGTCAGAAGCAGCCTGCTCAACTCAGTGTTCACATGGCTCACAGGAATGTTTACCCAGGGCTGGTCATAGCGCTGCAGGACCTCCACTAAACTCACATTTACGAGGGTTGACTGAAAAGTAATGCCTCTATCTTCGCAACTCTTCAACAGTTGGCAGCATTGGTATGCGGCAGGTACTGGCTTGTTCTGTAGCCTCTTCTCTACAGCTCCAGTTGGCGGGAAACCTTAGCATTGGACAGTTGTGTTGTTACAGTGTAAAATATGGAACCCTGCGCAGACGGTCGGTCAGTGCGATTTAAGCAACATGCAGTCACTGAATTCTTGACAGCAGAAGGTGTCACCCCAAAGGAGATTCATCAGAGAATGAAAGCAATTTATGGTGATTGAGTTGACGTGAGTACTGTGCGTTGTTGGGCGAATAAGTTTGAAGATGTTGAGGCGGGAACATCTGACCTGCGTGACAAACAAAGAGTTGAACGTTCTGTGACAGCAACTACCGAGCTTCACAAGTAAAATGTTGACAGATTCATTCAGGAAGATCGTCGTATCACTCAGAAAGAAACTGCAATCACAATTGGCATTTCACAAGAACGTGTGGGTCACATTATTGCTTTGTTTGGCAAACCACACACTTTACTTGCCACCACGGCAGAACTTCAGAGACTGAATCTCACCATCGTGTGGCATCCTACATACAGTCTAGATTTAGCAGCGTCTGACTTCCATCTGATCCCAATAATGAATGACGATCCCCAGGGACATCATTATGCTTCTGCTGAGGACATTGAGAGAACTGTGAGACTGTGGTTGCAGAAACAGAGTGTCGACTTCTTTCGTGACGGCTTCAGAAAACTTCTTCATGGTTGGCAGAAATGTATCCAATTGGCTGATGATTATGTGGACAAGTGAATATTGCTAATTCAAGATCACATTCTAAGGATTATTTCTGCTTTTGATTTATTAAAATATTCCTGTCCAAACCCAATTAACGAAGGTGGAGGCATTACTTTCCATTCAAACATCGTATGTGTGTAGTTGCCACTCGCATTTCATCCAGGTCATCTCTAATGCTATAATTACTCGTCTTAGCCGGGCTGTTCCTTGCTCCACCAGCTATAGAAACCTGATCCTCATTGCCAAAGCCTTTGCATAAATTCACAATGCCCTCTGTCATCTGACTAATATTAGGTAGCACTTGGCTCCACATGCTTGCGACCTGGTACCCCGGCCTGTAGCATTTGGCCTACATCCCTTTCTTCCTATGCTCTTTCGGCTCCGACCTACACTGAGCTTCTTTGCTGGAGATCTGCTGCATTCTACTGTGACCTGCACTGGATAGGCTCTTTCCCTCCTACTTCAGGTAACAAATCAAATTTATTTGGTACTGTTAGCTCGAATGTAGATGAAGTTGAAGAGCTGTTCTTCTTCGCCCATTGCCTGTTACCTTTACCCAGTTCCCAAGATCTCCCCCCTCCCTTAACCTGTCTAGTTCAAATTTCGCTTGATCGAATTCAGCCTGAAGGGCACAGATCTTTGACTCCTGCTCAGCGATTCTCTTGACTTTTTGCAAAGCCTACAGTTCCGTGGGAGAGTCTCGTTGAGTTCCCCTTTCAGTTCCCCTCTACAGTCACCCTAGTGAAATTCCAACCCACAGTGTACACATACCTCTGTGACTCTCCTACGGCAATATCCACACTTAGCAGGCATTGCAGCCCAGATTACAGGCTTAAAAATAGAATTAAATCACTCAACACACTTTAGACTACACCAATTTTCGTTACTTACTAGCAGAAAAAATTATGCCTATAAGTTAGCGTTCAGATATATGATGTAACGTAGAAACTTTTTTATTTGCGCTTACAACAAGTACTTAGCACTCACTTAATTGCAGTATCCGTTAAATTATCTTCATCATAACAGGATGTAGCTTTATTGTACCTAAACTGCACGTAAGCAACAGACTAGTGCGAAAGGTTCTAAATCAAACAAATTACGATTTAAGCTACTTTCCGGAAATACATACTTGCCAGCGAATGGACACGCTCAATTTAAATTGTTAGAAAGAAAAACAGAACAATTAAGCGGGACCCTGAGTTAGTTGTGCCAGAACGTAAAGAAATATATTATTACTACCCAACCTTACGATCTTTTCGCGTTTTCTGGGCGAATACGTAATTGAAAGTCATACCTTTAACAGTAAGCTTAAAAAATCACTGATACAGATGTTTAATGAGTTATTTTGTGCTAAACTAACTGTTATTACAATCCAAATAACTTATCTTTACGAGAGCGCAAAAACTGGGATGTTTCGCTTGGCACAGGGCTGTCAACCTGCCTTAAACCTTGTGTTATGATTGTTAACAATGGACACGATATTACCAAATGCGTCCAAATAGGACCAATGTGCTGTTATTCTTTTCTTGGCTGCCACAGGACGAACACGAGTAGACATCCGTCAGCGAATGACGAATGTCTGTGGGGCAGCATGTCTGTCGAAAACAATCGCTGTGGAATTGTGCTCCAAGTCCTACGCTCGTCGAGGTTTGACACGAGACGTCATCCGACCTGGGAGACCAGCCTCAACCATTATGGACCAGTGGGAGGCACTCGAGCACCCGCCCTATAGCTCTGATCTCTCCCATGCGATTTTCACGCCTTTGGTCCCTTAAAAAAGTCCTTGAAGGATCGACGATTCCTGTGGGACGAGGATGTGCAGGAGGCAGATACTGACTTAGGATTTGGTTCTCCTGAGAGCCCACGGTTTCAACGTGTTTGAAGAACGAAAACACGGTCCCGGCAGGCTGTAATCTATCTATTGTCTGTGCTGTTACCTAATTTCGACCGCCAGTCATTTTCAAGCACTTATTACAAGCCGCTAGCCTCACATTTTAACAAAATAGCCAGTACATGTCTGACAGCACATATCGTTTTCATGTTCGTGTGATTGTATTTGTGTTGTAACATCACAATAGGTGTCGTTACATGATTAAAAAATGGGTGATGCAACTAATTAATTCAGCCCCAACAACCGAATGCCTGTAGAAGCAATATTTTTTTCATTCTTATGTGCACGTACTGTGTCCTGATTTCCATTTTTCACCCTTCCTGAAAGTGTGTGATCAAGTGTGAATGATTTGAATGCAGTAGCAGACGAACCAGAGAAGTGGTGTGTTTCTTAATCTTCTACCAACCTAAACGGTGTCGGTGGAAGGCAAGGAGCAGGAACAGGAGGCCTTGGCCTAAGACGAATAAAGCAGAACGTTTTCCTAGCAGAGGTTGGCCATGGGTCTCCCCCACCACCTCGGGCGGCTCGCAGAGACGTACAGATGGACGGTTACAGATGGAGTTGTTCTGAGGACAGGTAAGCGACCAGATGTTCCCTCAGAACGTCTGTGTCGAACAAGGGACAAAAGCTATCTGAATCTGTTAATAATAATTTGTTAATCTCAACAATTTATTTTCCTAGCTATTTTTGAATTACTATTTAGGTCTGGTTACAATTTTTGGTTCAGTTAATCAGTGTCATAATAGTGTGATTTCCGCTAGGCGCAACCACGCGGTCTATAGATTCAGAGCGCAGCCCAAGCCTTAAAAGTTACTGTCTGCTATATTATTTTATTTGTGCGGGACATTTTAAATTGTCAATAAAACTGTACCGAGCGTATATTCGGCAAGATGAATCGACTTCATTCTAAGCGCTTCACGCAAAGATATGCAGCCACCAAAATCCTGCTCGATGCCAGCCACGAGGTGCATACAATTCTTCCTACTAATAAATGCTGTCTACATTTTGTTTGCAGTGTGAATTAGTGCATGTGAATGTCTGTGTTACAAACTTGAGCAGTGACCACGTGCTCCCCAGATTCTCCCACCCCACAGGACTCTACAGACTAAGTCCAACGTGGCTTGTTGTTCTCGTATGAGAAAGTCATAGGATCGTATATAAATGTACCAGGAATGTTTTGTCCATCTATTAAATACAAAAAGATTACTGTTAACATGCGACGTATTAGTCAAAAATAAATATTTTGTAATTTGAAGCTATGTCCGTGATCGTTAATTTATTTTTAATACATCTGAAAGTAGTGTCACATTTGTGGTATTCATGATTACGCTCCTAAAATCCAAAGTGCTTGGCTCAAGTTTAGCTAACGGTACGTAGCTTTCTCTGACTGCCCCATAGAATACCATTGCGTTATCCGTTCCGACCTTAATAAATTCAATCAGTGAAGGAACTGTTCCTAAAATTTTGATGGGCCTAAACGGGCAAAACTATTCAGGGAAGGTTACGTCGCCAAAGAAAAATAAGAGCGAATGTGGAAAGGATATGCCATCATAGCAGGCTGGAACAAAAGAAATAATAATAATCATAAGATGCTCCTGCTATTGAAAGTAAGTAACCCTCCATAGGCTGCCACTCAGTGAATACTAAGAAAACCAGTGGTGAGTTACAGTACTACATACAATATGCAAATGATCTGTCCTTAGTTATGCACTGGCTATTTAGTCAAATATGATGCGAAGCTCGGAGCTTGTGGTAAGTGCTTGAAAATGACCGACGGTCGAAACTAGCTAATAGTACAGACAATACTGTAAATACATTACAGCCTGCTTGGACTATGTTTTCATTCTTAAAAAGTTGGGGACTTCTTCATGCAGCAGGACACGGTGTTTTACCAAACGAATATCTTCAACCTGGTACGTCGTTAGGATGATTGCCTCAGCGCGCACGGCGATTTTGCCTGATAGGCATAGCGTTTCTGGACTATTCGTCCTTCAAACGGAAACTTTTTGATTGTCCCTTATACAAGTTGTAGATTAACATTTAGGTCCCTCTATTTTATGCATGATAACTTGAAAATTTTCAAGAGTGTATTATAGTCAAAACCATCCAGAGACTTTTCTAAATTTACAAATGCTGTAAATGTGCGATTTGGTCATCAGTCCATATTCTAAGATAAGTCGTAGGGTCAGTATTTGCATCACCTCTTCCAGCAATTCTCCGGGCCCCAAACTGATCTTCCTCTTCCATGTTAGTTCAGTATATTTACCCGCACAACTATGATCTTAGATATGTACGAACAGAAAACGTTTATATCTCTAACTGAAGATCTTTGTGCTATACGCTTGTTGCACAGCGCTTCTTGCGTGGTGACCGGTTTCTCGTGGCGCACTGTGTTTGACAAAATAATAGAAACAAATATTCAGTAACAGTGATTCGTAGTCTGTTCTCCCACAGAAAGGCAATGCAAATGGGCGCTGTCTGTGGGATACTAATACCTACACAGTTCAGACTAGCGCAGGAAGTCAGCAAGCTTGACCCTTAACCAGTGTGGTCGGAAGTTTTAACACTAAACACTACGTTCGTTCTTTACTATGCTTGTCTTGATAACAGACTGCACTCGCCTGAGCACTTGACGCGTCTCCGCACTATAGTAAGGTATTGAATAGTGCATGCTCCCTGATCAACAATTACGAAAGTTACTACAACTTCATACTTCCCTGGTGTCTGAGGGACTCTGCAACGCCGGTTAAGGGTTAACTTTCGCCATGCCTGGCCAAATAACTATCACACAAGGCGAAACATTAAAAGCTTTGCTGTCTTCAGTCCCAGTGAAACAAACACCAGTATCCAGCATCATGTTCAAAGTGTGGTTATGTAAACTTCTGCTCGCCTCATCTGAAGATGAGCCCGAACTGGCTCGACAACTGCTACTGCAACTGTTTGTAATTAACTGTAGGTATCAATGAAACCGTTTCCTTAACAGAGACGATACACATGCCATATTATAAAGGGTAGTCAAATGAAAAAACGTTTGCGCTTGCCTACGGAACCATGACTGTACACAGGCGAACACCTCTCCGTCCGAAGTAAACCGGCGGCCACGGATGTGTTTCTTCAGGGCTCCGAAAATACGTAAATCGCATGGGGAGAGATCAGGACTGTATGTACGGCCTTCCCAGCGAAATTCCTGCAACGTAGTCGAAACGACCTTGGCATCATTTTTTTCCCTTCGTACATCCATATTTAAAATGGATGATGGTGGGACGTCAGCTGGTATAATTTTTATTAAAAATGAAACTCCTCCAGCTGTGCCTAAGATTTCATATCTATTTGGCTACTAATTTCGACGTTGCGTCAACGCCATCCTCAGGCCCATAAACTTTGATGACATCAGTTGTGTGTGGCTGAGTACTAGACGTCCGCGGTGAGACCAGTACGTGCTCCACATGGATGGCGAGCAGTAACTCATTTGGTTGGTCATTATTCTGCAGCAGAATGGCGGTGTCCGTCAACAACGATGGTGCGCTACAATTCCTGCAAAGTGTGTGTGCCTACAGCTGTGCGCTCATTGTGGCGCCGTGTTCCAGAAAGTCGGTGAGCAGCTGGCTCTTGCAGTCGAAAAGAAAAGTCGTCATGACTCTTCCGGAGCTACCGTCCACGGCTTTGGATTTTTTCGGTCGCGGTGAATCCATGTGCTTCAATTGTTGGCTCTGAAGCCAGCTCTCCGGCTCCAAATGATGACACTAACGTTCATCTCTGCGACGGTACGGGACAGGAAACGACATTCTTGCGGTACCGTTCCAGGTGCTGCAGTGATGTCGAAATTTTGTTCAACTTCTGCTCCTCCGTCAGGTTGTGTGGAACCCATTGCGGCCAGATTTTCCGAAACTTTTCAGATGCTCGGTCATGACGACGTGAGCGGTACTGCGACTGACGCCCAACACAAGCCGAATGTCTCCCACCGTCTGCCATCGGTCGTTTCTGACGGCAGCATTTGCCGTAGCAGTGAGTGAAGGGGTAATGGCACGATGGCCTGTCCTATCCTGTCCGACTGCTGTCTTTGTATGACAGCCATCTCGAAATCGTTTATTCCACGCTAACACGTTTGCAGGTGACATACTGTGTTCGACAAACAAAGCAGACATTCGGGCACTAATTTCACTTCTTGACACTCCTTTTGGAGTCAAAACCCGCACTACACCTCGCTGTTCATCTGTCCCGACCTCCATAGAGAAGTCGGACCCACACACGACTCGACGTTAAAGGAGCACGTCTGACAGAACTCGACTATAAATCCTGATCTTTCTGTGGTCGGAGATCGTGACGGTAGGTCACAAAGCACCTGCCGCTGCTGCTAATGTCACCTTCGTCAGGAGAACGCGGCAACTGCCTTAATCCGATTTTCCAGAAACTTCGCTCAGTGGAAGAGGAGTGAAAATAAGCGAACCAGTGTCTCGGCTTATCTGTAGATAGTCGACTGTTTCCAAGAAAGCAACGCTCAGAGTTATCGACGTAATTTAGATGCCGTTTAGCGAGAAACGCTTTCAGCCGAAATGGTGGCACAGTGGCCATGATCGCGATCTCTCACTTTTGCGACCTGTGTTCGAAACTTAATTATTGGTTTTATTTTATTCATTTGTCCACCCATGTGGTTCAAATGGCTCTGAGCACTATGGGACTTAACATCTGAAGTCATCAGTCCCCTAGGACGTAGAACTACTTAAACCTAACTAACAAAAGGCATCACACACATCCACGCCCGAGGCAGGATTCGAACCTGCGACCGGAGCGGTCACGCGGTTCCAGACTGAAGCGCCTAGAACCACCCATGTGCATAGAAGGTTACTGTATGAATGTTGCATGGGGGCTTAATTAATTAAAATGCAAATAATTTTAGTTTTGTAAGTCCGATTACGCTATTTCGTAAACGGTTGGCCCTCACTAGTATTATTACGCAATCTGACTGCATAGAATAACAACAAACAATGAAAGAAAATTTTCGTTAACACAGTTAATTAATTAAGTCCCCAACAACTATAAAACCTACTAAACCAAAGCACAAGTGTAATTGTTCTGTGTGTGGGAGTGTGACTCAACGTACACATCTGGCACGGTTCTTCTTCAACAAGACAAGAAATTTTAAATACCATTTATACTGAAGTAATTAAAAAATAGAAATACTATAATTGCGTAAGAAAACCAGAATTACACTCTAATACAAGAACACAAGCCAGATGCTTTGTTGACTGAACCTGTAATGACGCATTACTCAGGACATTGAAATAATGAGAAAAAAAAGAAACGGAGTTTGTTACCTCATTTATATTGATGAAAATCACTCTAATCCTTACAACATATGTCCACACTGACTCTCTACTACCACATCTTAACAAGACTCTTCAGTATCACATCTCAGCAAGTACTGCCTACTAGCACATCTCAACAAACACTCTCTGCTACGAGTTCTTAACAAGCACTGACTACCACGAGCCCTCGACAGGCACTCTACTACGAGCTCTGGACAAGCACTGACTTCTACGAGTTCTCTCCAAGCACTGTGGAGGCGGCTTAATAATACTCTTTGGCGCAATCTTTGGCGCAGGGGCTCAGTGTAGCCACCTTTCATATGCCCCTCCTCCACAGGCCAGAATTTGATGGTATTTTTGCCAGCATTGGTGGTGAAAATACCACCAAATTCGTCCAGAAAAATACAGACAAAAATAAAAGATAATATTAATACCTAAATATCACATAATTAGTTAAAATTTTGGCTTTGAACTGACCTTTCAATAACCTAATATATGAAATACAGTAAGCAATACAACTTCTTTTCATACATGTAACTTTACATAAGAGTTCACACAATACACAAAAAATCAGTTTATACAAATGTTCACATAAAATGCTTTCAATGATTAGTTTATACAAAAAAAGACACCAACAGGTGACATCTTTTCAGTAGAAGCAGTCCATCAGTGGCACCCAGTAAAGTTGAGCAGGTACACCCAGCAACAAGTCACATTTCTCAGCAGAAGCAGTTCCATTAGTGGCACCCAGCAATGTTGAGCAGGTGCAGACAGCAACAAGTGACATTATTTCAGTAGAAGCAGTTCCATCTGTGGCACCCAGCAATGTTGAAGAGGTACACACAGCAACAAGTCACATTAGTTCAGTAGAAGCAATCCATCAGTGGCACCCAGCAATGTTGAGTAGGTGCAGACAGCAAGAAGTAACATCATTTCAGTAGAAACAGTTCTAACAGTGGCACCCAGCAATGTTGAGTAGGTCCAGAGAGCAGTCCATAATATTCACTATCACTGATCACACTGTTCATCAGAGTTTATTAGCAGAAATTAAACATGTCCTAGTGGCACCAATCATGTAGAAAAAGTACAAGTAACAGTCCATATTATTCACTATCCTAATCACACTGTTCATCAGCAGAAATTAAACATGTCCTAGTGGCACCAATCATGTAGAAAAAGTACAAGTAACAGTCCATAATATTCACTATCACTGATCACACAGTTCATCAGCAGAAATTAAACGTTTCTAAGTAGCACCCATTATGTTGGAAAGTGCAGGTAACAGTTCATAATATTCACCATCACTAATCAGACAGTTCAGGCATGAACAATAGTTTGAATGCACATACAAATGCTTTTACACTAAACATACAAATCATAACAAACACACAAATGATGTCAGATAATTGTCATATTACAAATACACAAATATCAGTAAACCTATAATATTTATGGGTGTCAGTGCAAGCCACAACAAACAATAAAATAATATTTAGGAGATAGGTGGGTAGGGTTAGGAACGGAAAACACACAAAACACACTCACTCATCTTTCATCCACATTAAGTACTACTGTGTAATTGAATAGTGTTAACTGTAAAATGCAATTCTGTCAAAATCTGATGTTCATCATGTGTATCAAGTAGTAGTGGCAGCAATGTATACAGTCAATAATAGTTAGTCAACGTCATAGTCATCATGTCAAGACCAATGTTTGCCAAGCCAGATCAAAATGTACTGTTGTTGAACAACTGTCAGTGAGCCAAGATATGTAAATACTTCCTCTCTTCAAAAAAAAGTATATACGGCTTAGTGATTTAACAAAGTGTGTGTATAGACTATCTTCCTTCTACTTTAGTGTTCTAGTCTGCTATCTTCATCCTCCTTGTTCCATATAGGCCAACAAAACAAACAAACAAAAATATGCACCTCACTTACTTCACCTCTTATCCACCAAAACTCCAATAATCATCAGCATCACATAATCTCAATACTTCAATAATACCTCTTACGTCGATACATATAAATCTTATCATCAATCGCATTTACCTTACCTCTTGTCCACCAAAACTCCAATAATCATCAACTTCACATAATCTCAATAATACCTCTTCAATACGTCGATACACATAAACCTTATTACCAATATCATTTCACTTCCATAACAACTCTTTCCTCTAGTCAGTCTCCTCAAACAAGTACAGATAAAATCCTAATACAAACCTCATCATCCCATATAATCCGAAGACACACTGTCAACACACAACCTCTTTGTAATCCATCTGACCCAAATCTTCTACTCATTATGAATTATAAACAAAAGAAATGCATACATGACCTCTAACAGACTTAGTTCGAATAACTCTCAGTAATTAAGTACGATTACGGAGTGTGAATGATCATAATATTTCACAGTGTGTACACCACTTCAAGAATTATGGCAAACAGAAGCAAACATGTGGAGTATTTCTTGTGTCAAGTGTCACTTCCTATTTCAATTGCTCACGAAGAATGCAGTGTAATAATTGTTAATGGTCTAAACCTAGTAATGGTATGTCATGTCGTTAGCTTCCTTCCTATTAGCATAAAGTTATACAGCTTCCATAAAACCTCCAGCTCATGTGACTTCAACGAAGTTCTTTGTACCAATGTCGTTCGTCGAATTATAGCAGTTCATTTTCTTATCTTAAAAATATAAGGCACTGAGCGTAAGCAAAACAAGCAATAGCGAGCAAATATACCAGTAGAGAACAGAATGTCATCAAGTGGATGCAGCACAATCCCTACAACGCGGCTCTGCCAAGCGAACAATCTGTAACTAATACCATAGTGTAACCTAAACTCTATGTTCGTACACTGTACATCAGCATCTAATAAACACACACTGAGCGTAAGAAAAACAAGCAATAGCGAGTAAATATACCAGTAGAGAACAGAATGTCAAGAAGTGGATGCAGCACAATTCTTACAACGAGGCTCTGCCAAGCGAACAATCTGTAACTAATACCATAATGTGACCTAAACTCTCTGTTCGTACACAGTACATCAGCATTTCTATATACCAAATTAAAGAGTAGTTGTGACGACAAACAGAAATGTATAAATATGCAATCCATACTCATAGCAGTAAACATATATCTTACGTAATAAACAGGTCATTAGCATCATATCAGCATAAGCAAATAAATGTTCATATGTAATCTTAATAAGTAAACATGAAGGCGCAAGCAGACAAAGTGTAACCTACATATCTAACCACATCAGCACAATTAATCAGGTGACAATTATAATTTAAATAAATAAGCACAGCAGACACATAATAAAAAAATATGACATCAGTGAAAAAGCAGTGCAGCCAAGCGATGCATAGTATACACAAGTTACAACCCAGTTCATTAATAATCATTGTTAAAATCAGTTAACGTACGCAAGCACGTCGCTTCACAAGTAAATTCATAGAACATGAAATTAGCACAAAGTATGAATCACGTAATCGCGGGCAGCAAATTACGTCTAAAGTACGTACCTAAGTGGAAATATGTTACCTGAAAAATGAACTCAATTAATAGTTACCTTTTTTAGTTTATTAGTTTCTTCTTGGAAATTACATTTTTCCTGAAACTTTCTCGATAGCAAGTCGTCTTAACGTCGGACACGCACAGAATTTACCTGAAGTTCTTAAATATTTTATAGAACCGTATCCTGAAAAGTACTGAATGTTAATAACATAATTCATCAAGTCACTATAGCTTTATACTGAATTTAATCGGAGAAATTAGACTGTGTATTTGTTTACGGCTGTCAGTGCATTCGCACTGAGCGCTCGATCAGCTGTAGGCGCGTGACGTAGGAAGTAATTGTTTGCGGTCAACGACTGCCTTGTGCGGCGCGCGGACTTGACTGTTGCTTTGAGTATATGCCGCCGCCAAAACACAGCGCGGTATCCTTGTACTCTCTGCGTGTTTACATGTAGCTGTTAGTTTCTCACAAGTATGTCATTCCACAAAAATTTTTCAAAAGTATATCATTCCACAAAAATTTTGGAAACTACGAACCTCACGTTTTGTGGTAGGAACAGCATAATTACGAATAGCGTCTAGTTTCTCTGGATCAGGAAGAATACCTTCTGTAGAAATAATGTGACCGAGAAATTTCACCTGAGAACGACCAAATTCAGATTTTTCCAAGTTCACTGTAATGCCAACTCTTGCAAAAATACGTAATAATGAATCCAAAATTTTGTTGTGCTCAGTCCAAGAATGTTTAGCAATAAGAATGTCGTCAACATATGAAGTAATATTGTCACGAAGATAAACATGTAAAATTTCATTTAAACTACGAATGAATGCTGCTGAAGGTACAATAAGTCCAAATGGTAATTTACGAAATCACTTTTAGGTAAATGGTCATATCCGCTTATTATTTACTTACTCACTAGATAGATTGATAGTCGAAGAGTTGTTTTGACAGATGCAAAGAATAGTAAAAGAGTAGGCAGCGGTGCAGAAAACTAAAAGGGAAATAGCACCACTACAGCTCGGGGCCCTATGCTCGCTACGGCACATATTCACTTAGATTAGTGAATTCCCTGAGGACTTTAATAGCCGCACATAATTTCTAGTTTGTGTCTTAGTGGCCAATTTGGTGGGAGTGCGTACATAAATTGATCTAACCATGAACATGGATGTATGTCATTCTTAGAATTGCGGAAGATCTTAAATTTCCGAACAGTCAAAAAGTGTTTATAGTCGAAGTTTTCGCCTCGTGGCGACAAAGACCTGCCGCGCCTGTCCCTGTCCCAATGTCGATTATTGTCAAGTTCGCGCGCCTGGCGCTCTCTTATTGCATCCCGTAAATGAAACAAATTATTTTCTTCAAACCCTTCTGCTAAACTAACACTTGTCAATTTATCTGAGATCTCCTTAACTCTTTCCGACGAGTCACTTAATTGTTCTTTCTGTTTATTTACGTCTTCTGTAAATGTCGCGACTCGGGTTTCGGTGTTGTCACATTTAGTAGTTAACTGTTCATATTGTTGTGTTAAGTTATTTAATCTGTCATTTGGTACGGATTCCTCGATTCTCTCAAATATTTCTTCCTTATCTTTTGCACGTTGTAAATTTAACTCTGAATATTTTTGCACTATCACGCGATCTTTTTCTTCCCGTTCTCTGTCCTGTTCCTCTTGTCTAATTTCTGTTGAAATTAAACTATTATTGTGAGCATTCAAAATTGGTTGCACTTCTTCTCTAATTTCTTTGGTTGATTCATCTTTCATGTTGAAACATGTCCCTATTCGTGAACTTAACCGTGTTGCCATTGCTTCCATCTCTGTTTTTAATTCAGATCGTAACTGTGATCCCATTGTTTTTAATTCAGATCCCAAATTTAATATTGCACTCATCAACTGCTCCATATCAAATGGTTCAAAATTCTTTTCGCTCCGAACATTTCCCGCAAAACCAGTTTCCTTCGTCATAGCTGTAAAGCTATCTGTGTTCGATACTATTTCAGAATCTTCTATCGTTAATCTCGTATTCCGTGAATTTTCTAATTGAGAAAAATTTTGAAATGGTTCCGGACTGTCTTCCCGACTTATTAAATTGTTTTCAACTCCATTATTCATCATACTGTTGTCCTGTGTTGGCGAGTTCACCATGTCAACAATTTCGTTATTCTCACTATTCATCATTTTTGCCTTTTTCATTGATCGCGTAATCATTTACAAAATATACAAAACTCGTCACTGTACGAAAATTACACACAATGACTCTTTATCTCCAACAATACCATTTACATGAAAAGTTTCCCTCAAACACGATTAATCGAACAATTGAAATAATTGCACTAAATTGTCAAACCCGTTGACAAGACAACAAATTTAAATTTTGAAAAATACCATTAGAAGAATGACAATTACCAAATCTACACATGCAATACAGACTACAATTACTAAACTCAAATTACTACAACAATACTACGGTCTACTATTTTTACAATCAGAAGAATTCCAAGGGACGATCCGAAGCAGCGGTCGCCACGTGCATGGGGGCTTAATTAATTAAAATGCAAATATTTTTTAGATTTTTCGTAGCTGTCTGTCCGATTACGCTGTGTCTCGTAATCGGTTGGCCCTGACTAGTATTATTACGCAATCTGACTGCATAGAATAACAACAAACAATGAAAGAAAATTTTCGTTAACACAGTTAATTAATTAAGTCCCCAGCAACTATAAAACCTACTAAACCAAAGCACAAGTGTAATTGTTCTGTGTGTGGGAGTGTGACTCAACGTACACATCTGGCACGGTTCTTCTTCAACAAGACAAGAAATTTTAAATACCATTTATACTGAAGTAATTAAAAAATAGAAATACTATAATTGCGTAAGAAAACCAGAATTACACTCTAATACAAGAACACAAGCCAGATGCTTTGTTGACTGAACCTGTAATGACGCATTACTCAGGACATTGAAATAATGAGAAAAAAAGAAACGGAGTTTGTTACCTCATTTATATTGATGAAAATCACTCTAATCCTTACAACATATCTCCACACCGACTCTCTACTACCACATCTCAACAAGACTCTTCAGTATCACATCTCAGCAAGCACTGCCTACTAGCACATCTCAACAAACACTCTCTGCTACGAGTTCTTAACAAGCACTGACTACCACGAGCCCTCGACAGGCACTCTACTACGAGCTCTGGACAAGCACTGACTTCTACGAGTTCTCTCCAAGCACTGTGGAGGCGGCTTAATAATACTCTTTGGCGCAATCTCTGGCGCAGTGGCTCAGTGTAGCCACCTTTCAATATTTCTGATCAGGGTAGGGGATACAAGGTGTTATATTAATTTTACATTCCAAATTCCAAATAAGTGTCATACGTTTATTATGTAACACATGTGTATATGGTATTTTCAGGGGGTTACAACCTCTGAAAAGGCTCATTTCCTTATGTTTCATTATTATATCGATTCTTACATTTTATACATACGTTTATCCTACTGGAAGATTTGGCGCGTTCTTTTGTAGGACAACGATAGTAGAAACATTCGAAACATAGAAATTCCGAACATCACGAGCATCGCGCGAACACATGTTTGCCACAGTGTTATTTCTTCGTATGAAATTCACGTGGGAAAGAAACGTAGTTAATATTGCTGAAGACTTAACGCGTTGGCGATAATTTCGCGCCAAACGACCCATAACGGATCACTTTGCCGGAAACTGGTGCTTGCAGTTGATTATGAATCAAGATACACTGAAAACAATTTCACTGAAAGCATTGTCAAATACCTACACTGATCAGCTAAAATATTATGACCACCGACCTACTATCGATGTAAACCCGTCCAGGCGATAGCAGCGTCACATGGCAAGGAATGACAGCTGGTCAGACACCCGCCCGGTGCACGTAGTATCAGTGAGCATGCTGACCGTGTGTAGAATGGGGAAGGCGCGCGATGTATCTGAGTTTGACCGACGACAGATTGTGATGGCACGGCGGCTCGGCACGAGAATTTCGGAAACTGCACGACTTGCTGAGTGTTCGAGGAGTGTTTGGTGAGTGCTTTCAACACGTGGCGAAACCGAGATGAAACCACGTCCAGACGTCGTGGGATAGGGTTGCTACCCCCCATTACACATGTCGGACGTCGTGGCCTGGCAGACGGGTAAAACAGGTCAGGCGGCGAGCGGTGGCGGAACTAACCTCGGACTTCAATACTGGGCAAAGTGCTATTGTGTCTGAACACACGGTGCAACGAATACTGCTAAGGATGGGCCTCCGCAGCCGATGATCCATTATCGAGCCACTGTTAACATCACGACATCGGCAACTACGAGGAAAATCGGGCACGTGACCGGCGGCACTGGACATTCGCGCAGTGGCAGAGAGGTGCATGGTCTGATGAATCCCGACACCTTCTTCATCTTGCCGATGGGAGGCCGTGAACCCGTCGTCTTCCAGAGAAGCAGCTCCGTGACACCTGTACTGCGGGTTGAAGACAAGCTGGTGGCGACTCCGTTATGCTCTGGGAAGCATTCACGTGGAGATCCATGAGTCTAGTGGAGCTCGTGCAAGCAGCCATGACGGCCAAGAGTACCGTACACTGGTTGTACGCCGTCCGAAGTGGCCGAGCGGTTCTAGGCGCTACAGTCTGGAACCGCGGGACCGCTACGGTCGCAGGTTCGAATCCTGCCTCGGGCATGGATGTGTGTGATGTCCTTAGGTTAGTTAGGTTTAAGTAGTTCTAAGTTCCAGGGGACTGCTGACCTCATAAGTTAAGTCCCATAGTGCTCAGAGCCATTTGAACCATTTTGAACACTGGTTGTACAACACCCCTTAATGACGATCATGTTTCCCGATGGCAGTGGCATTTTTAAACAAGATAATGCGCTATGTCACAAGGCCTGGATTGCGGCGGAGTGGTTCGAGGAACACTGTGGCGATATCCAGTTGATGTGTTGGCCTCCTGTATTGCCAGATTTGAAACCGCTCAAACACATCTGAAATGTGACTGAACGTGGCGTCAGAGCTCATCGCCCCCCTCCATGGAATTTGCAGAAAGTAGTTGACCTGGGTGTGCAGTTATGGTGCCAACTCACTCCAGCGACCTAACAAAACCGTATTGCTTCCATGCCACGATGCGTCGCCGCTGTTATCCGTGGCAAAGATGAACATACCGGCAATTAAACAGGTGGTCAAAATGTTCTGGCTGACCAGTGTATCTCATTCAGTTATTCCTTTTTCTTTTTTTAATTCATTTACCAGACATACATTTAGTAGACGAATAAGAACAACGTTATTTCAGTACACACTGGAAAACATTCGCGTCGTAATCTTCTACGGACATGGATAGATAAATGAAAACTGAAAAATAAAAATAATAATGACGAGAGAGATATACAATAAAAATAATATATCAACAGAGGCAAAGATAAGCCAGTACAAGGCAACGGTGAGGAATGCAGTATTACATGCTGCTGAGACGATGACACTAGGAAGAAATGAGGCAGAACAACTAGAGAAAGAAGAGAGAAAAATACTAGGTCCCAAAAGAGGTGGAGAGAGGTGGATGCGAACACCTAGGGAAGAATTTTACCGGAACACGATAACAATATCCGGGTAAATCAGACTCAAAAGGGCAAGGTTTGTTGGACATGTAGTTAGGATGAGTATGGACAGAATGACGAAGATAGTGTGGGAAACAACAGGGAGGACAAGGGGAAAGACAGGAACCAGTGGGTTGTTGAACTTCGGAAGGACTGTTTGGAATTGGGGATCAAGGTCGAAGGAAAGGAAAATTGGAGGAACAAATATACACCGACCAATATGCCGGAGATCAATGACAGAGAAGAATGCAGGAAAAGATTAGAGTGCCACCAGTGGAGCCGACAGGAGAAACGGAAACTGTAGATCTCGGAAGAAGAGCAGGAGAGAAGAAGAGAAAGAATGAAGAGGTTCTGGGAGAAGAAGAGGAAAATGCAGTCCACGAAGGGGCTACCCGTGGTCCTGCAGGGACCGCAACGCAAGAAGAAGAGGAAGAGGAATTGTTTTCGAATGCGCGGCGCAAATGGGTGAAGCCGTGACGCTAGTCGCAACCGTTCCGGTGAATAATTTACTCACTAACGGCGCATAAAGTACCTCGAAAACTTTGTCCGTCGTTTTCTCAGATATGGTCGAGTGTCTAGGGATAAGCCAAGACTTGTGTTCGCTTATTTTGACCCCTCTTCCACTGAGCGAAGTTCTCCTCGTCAGTGAGTTGTTCTTAAAGCTGGCCGTTCTTTACAAGACTTGTGAAAATGACTGCTATGTATTTGAGTTATTGTGACATTTGTTACGCAGTATTTATGTTTCTGGACTCTGTTCAGACAGAACGTAGAGGTTGTACGCCTGTGAACATATATATGAAGTTTTAACTGACAAGAGGACCTTACTGACTATCCCTGGTCGACTTTCTTTACGTTTATAGGGTTTGAAACTCTGTGTCCAAGCATCAGTTTCCTAAAGAAGCGCAACGCAGTTTTAAAAAAGAAAAACCCGAAAAATTTGTCTCCAAAAATTGGATGATTTCCGACCACTATTAACTGCAAAACAATTTCTCCCTTTTCAACGATGTCTGTTCAAAAAGGGTTCAAATAGCTCTGAGCACTATGGGACTTAACATCTGAGGTCATCAGTCCCCTAGAACTTAGAACTACTTAAACCTAACTAACCTAAGGACATCACACACATCCATGCTCGAGGCAGGATTCGAACCTGCGATCGTAGCCGTCGCGCGGTTCCAGACTGAAGCACCTAGAACCGCTCGGTCACAACGGCCAGCGAACGATGTCTGTAGCTGAATGTGTATCGTACATGTCCAGTAATGGAAAAGTGTGTGGTTTGAATCTCCTTTACTCAAAGATTTTTTCCTTTTATTTAAATTCTGTATTGTGAAGTGGATATTATAGTAAAGAAACATTACTGAATCAAACCGTTATTTTTGTAACCTTTTATTTAGGCTACCAGCTTCGACTCCTCAAGAGTCATCTTCAAGCCCTGTAACACGAATGACAACAAGCATCCTGTCGTACAAGTATACAACACGGAACCAATATTTTACGTCTGGTTTCCATATAAGACTTCATGAGGAATGTGTGCTCTTCACACATGTAACAACAACTGTCCAGTTGTTAAATGCGTGAAGCGAACACATTGCTCGTGATGTCTTCCACGGAAACCAGGCGCAAAATATTGGTTCCCTGTTATATACTTCGCCGTTCGATGTGGCCGAGCGGTTCTAGGCGCTACAGTCTGGAACCGCGCGACCGCTACGGTCGCAGGTTCGAATCCTGCCTCGGGAATGGATGTGTGTGATGTCCTTAGGTTAGTTAGGTTTATTAGTTCTAAGTTCTAGACGACTGATGACCTCAGATGTTAAGTCCCATAGTGCTCAGAGCCATTTGAACCATTTGTTATATACTTCTACAACTGGATGTTTTTTGTTGTTCATGCTACAGGACTTCAATATGACTATTTGGGGATCAAAACTGGTAGTATAAATGAAAAGCTACTCGAATATTATATTGCATAATCCAGCAGATGGAATGTTATTTTTACAAAATCAGATCAATCTGTCAGCATGTTTCATCAACAATACTGGTGCATGTCATATACTCGTTTCTCTATGGAATGAGGAAAGAAGAAATTAGTGGGCTTTAGCAGTAAACAGAATAGATACGGTACAGAGTATTATTGATGTACTGTATATAAGCCATTACACGGGTCTGTACCAAATTTTAATTTGTTTCATATGCTCCATAACTGAAAATAAAATGATGTTACTTTCGTTAGAAAATTATGATTCACTTTTTTTTCGTTGTAATTTCCACTTGATTAAAATACAGAATTGAAATAAAAGTTTAAAAAACTGTTATAAAGGACATTCGAACCAGAGAGTATGCCATCAGTAGTCTTCAACATGTAAGTAGGCTGTTTAGGTTTTTTTATTGGTAAATGCGTAAATGCGTGACTATCACAATGCTGACGAATATTTTATTTGGACACTTATATTCATAGGATTTTTTTTCTACACATTTGCAACGTAAATTCTCGACGTGTGAAATTTTTATATGAGACTGTCACTGTAGCGGAAACTGCTGTCGTAAATATTTCCGTAAGAAAGTTAAGTGACCACCTGCACGTGCATCGTCGGCACACCGCTGTGTCAGACACCTGGAGAACAAGCCATTAGGGTGTGCCTTTCCGGAAGCACAGGTAGAAAAAAAAAAGGGGGGAGGCCATTGTCCTCGCTATTGACATTTTCTTGTTGAAAGCATACTGTGGAGCTCGTAATTTATGATATTTACTAAAATGCCTAATGAAATGATTAGAAACATTTTACATCTATTGTCTTTGTAGTTAAGAGATTGCTCATTTTGTTTAATATCTGGTTTCCAGCTGTGTTGCAGCATTGGTTTCATAAAATAAAATTAAATGCATGTGAACACTTTCTGTCAACAGATCTATTAAATAATAATTTTGTGATCCACATTCTTCAAAAAAGGAGCACTTGGAAAGGAAAGAACAATAAGAAGGGACTAGTAACAGTAATTGCATACATAATATTCTTTTCAAGTACATGGTAATATTTCTTTTACAATAAGTTGTTGTGGTGCACCACTTTAATTACTTAGACATTAAGATGTGAATAGACATTTCCCTTATATGCATTGTTTTCTTTGGTATAAAATTTTTTCTGCTTGAGCTTTGTCATGTTTAGGTTTATAGCGTATCGTTTGCTGCTGCTGTTTGCCAGGCATAGTGTTACTGAATTTGACTTTGTGTTACTCTGCTAAGCCAGTTTTACTACTCATTTATTTTTCTTGTTGCTGCATATTGGCTCATATTAGTTGTAATGTTGCATTGCTTGGTAATTTAGATTTACTGTAGCTTGCTTTGCAATTTTCCATTTTTTTGGTCATTGCTGTTTGTGTTACTTATTTTGTGCTGCTGCATTGCCTCATCCCTTAGTTTAGCATCTGAGCTCAGTAGATTTAAGTTAGCTTAAGAGGGGGTAGCCTCTAAGAGAATGAGTTGCGATGAATTGGAAGAAATGCATTGAGAAGTTATACAAAAAAAAGTACAGAAAACAGGTTTAGGTAGGATTTTCTTGGAAATAAATGTTGAGGTAAGAAATGTGTGAACATATAAATACAGAAAGCATGCTTAGATAGAATTTTTTTGGTGGAAACAAAGGATGAAATAAGAGGAAAGATATATGAAGTTTTGGGTTGGACTGCAGTACCAAATGTTACACTGAAAACGAACCCTGTCCTTTCCTATTGGTGTTATCCCACTATGTGTTTGTGTACCCTTGTGTATTTGTTTTCTTCCTGTCTCTGCGTAGTTTCATAGAATTTTTTCTTCTTTTAATATTAAGCTACATTCACTACGATGAGGAATACTGTTATCCTCGAATATAATTGGCATTAATAATATGTTATTTACTTTGTAAAGATGTTAGACATTATTTATTCTGTTTTGTTTTAATGCTCATGTGTAAAGTTGATGTTTCACAAGTTATTCTGATCTTTTATGTATGTACTCATGTCATAATTCCACTGATGTATATGTTAGTTCGATTCTTTTGTAAAGCCTGTACTACAAATGTTATCTGTATTGTTATGTTTTTAATGATGTATTTTGTACCTTTGTTATTGTATTCTTATGTTATAAAATTGTAATTGTCACCAGTTCATGATATTATTAACTTGTTAGTTACATTTCACTGCACACGTTTCTGTTGGTCATAGTATATGGACAATATGTGAGAAGTTGGGACTATTAGTGTTTACACGTGTGTTACTAATTCAGCAAGGGACTGGATAACAGCATTGCTGGTTCTAAGGACAATTCCAAAAACTTTGTGAGTGCACAAGTGGTGGTTTATGGACTTGCTATATTCTCCGCAAGACTCTTCGATGGTGAATGTGCACCTGCACAATCGCAACAGATGGCTGCTGGCCATCTCTACAAGGACTACAGTGGGTCTGCACCTCTGGTGGCCCACCAATACCATTATCTCTACACGGACTACAGTGGGTCTGCATCTATGATGACCCACCAACGCCATTATTTCTACATGGACTGCAGTGGGTCTGCACCTCTGGTGGCCCACCAATACCGTCATCTCTACCAGGACTACAGTGGGTCTGCTCTGTGATGACCTACCTTCCAATACTCTTCAAAATTTCGACTGACTCTGCTGTGGGTTTGCTCTGTTGTGGCCCATTACCTGTACGCATGTCAAGAGTCAGCACTGTCTTTCCGTTGGAAGGACAACACTACTTCTTCAAGACTGCATGGAAATCCACTACTTCTGTGTGCATTTTCTTTTACTGCTCAGACTTTGAGAAAAACTCTGCATTTTTACTGTGATGAACAATCTGGACTGTCTTTATGGACTGTGAGAAATTTTTAGCTTTTGACCAACATTGTATCAATAAGTGTGTGCATTTGATTTCTTTGTTATTGTAATTATGAAAAATTTTTTTCAAATCTGTATTGGCCACTGCCCAATCCAATTTGTAAAATTTTTTGTGGGGAGCATGGGGGCTATGTAAGTAGGCTGTTTAGGTTTTTTTATTGGTAACGCCACCTTTGCATTGTTGTAATACTCGCCATTGTAGTGTTAGGCAGCTGGCTGTGAACAGCGCGTAGCGTTGCGCAGTTGGAGGTGAGCCGCCAGCAGTGGTGGATGTGGGGAGAGAGATGGCGGAGATTTGTAATTTGTCATGAATTGCTATATATATATTATGACTATTGAGGTAAATACATTGGTTGTTCCCTATCAAAATCTTTCATTTGCTAACTATGCCTATCAGTAGTTAGTGCCCTCAGTACTTTGAATCTTTTATTTAGCTGGCAGTAGTGGCGCTCGCTGTATTGCAGTAGCTTGAGTAGCCAAAATTTTTGTGAGGTAAGTGATTTGTGAAAGGTATAGTTTAATGTTACTCAGGGCCATTCTTTTGCAGGGATTTTTGAAAGTCAGATTGCGTTGCGCTAAAAATATTGTATGTCAGTTTAAGCACAGTCGTGTATAATTGTTCAAAGGGGACGTTTCAAACACTATATATTTCTTTTAGCTCAGTTTTATTTATTATTCAGTATAACTTACGTAATTGTTTTCTATTCAGTTTAACTTACATTATTATTGTCTAACATAAAGGATATTTGTCTTTAATATTGCTTTTAACCAAAACTTTTCCTTAATACAATGAATAAAGAAATTGGCAAAGCTTCTTTATAGTTTCTGATGTGTTGAAGTTTATGGTGCTCTGTCTCGAGGTATGCCTAAAAGTCCTGTTCACTGTGTTCTTCATTTCCCAGAATGTAATATACAGTGTACCATTTAGCCAGTTCACTGTTTTCCTCTTCATTTAAATAAAAGAGGATTCGTTTGGGCTGAGAAACTCCGCTGTTGTTATTGCACGGGGTGCAGTCCTCTTCTATCCCACCAGCGCCGTTCAAATTGTAGTCCATATTGCCCTTGGGTTTACAGTTGTAAATGTGTGTTCCTCACTGTCGAAAAGGTTACATGTGTAACGACTACAATTTGGAATTCGTTGCAATTTTCCGATTACCTGTGGTATACCACTAGGCTCTCGCACAACAGGAATCTACGGAGTATCTGCCAAATGCTCTGCAGTGGTCGGAAAACATTTCATTTTTGGATACAATTTTTTCGAGTTTTTCTTTTTTGAAATCGTGTTACGGTGCTGCGGGAAACTGATGTCTGAGCACAGACTTTCAAATGTTGTAAACATACGTAAAGAAAATCGAACAGGGCCTGTCCGTAAGGTTCCCTTGCCAGATAGAAAACGCTCATATAGACATCACAGGCGTTAACATCTACACAACCTTCTGTACGTGCAGGGTGGACACACACAGAGAGCGTAACAAAACCGACACTTAAATACATTGCAGTCGCTTTCTCAAGGCTGAAAACGAAGGACCAGAGCTTTAAGAACGACTCACTGTGTGTGACATCTACCAGCAGCGCGAGGTACTTGGTGGTCTGTCAAGAGCTAGGAGAAATCTAAGGATTTAACGTCGAGGCTAGGCCCTTGCTGCGGTGTTTCACCCGAGCAAAATTATTATAAAAAGAACATACGCTTAGGCGGAGCATCAGCGCTCCAGATTGGAGGTAATCTTGAATTAGGAAAGGAAGCCGGCACAGAGACCAAGAATTCTTGCTATGAAGAGACACACCAAACAAACAGGTCGTAGAGTTCGGATCATCCCACTAACTGTGACCTCTCTGACAGAAAATCACCAATCTAGTCACATAACTGTGAGGATATTCCATAAGCACGCAATTTCACTATAAGCCGCTTGTGTTGTTCACTATCAAAAGCCTTCTGGAAATCTAGAAATACGTAATAATTTTGAAATCCCTTGTCAATAGTGCTCAACACTTCGTGCGATTAAAATGTACTCTGAGAGGAACCTAATTGGTATACAGTCTGGACCGGAAGATTTGTTTTTATTAAGTGATTTAGGTTGCTTCACTACTCCGAGGATACAGACTTCTAAGGAACTCATGGTGGCAGCTGTTCTTGATTCGAATTCTGGAATGTTTACTTCGTCTTCTTTGGTGAAGGAATTTCGGAAAGCTGTGTTTAGTAACTCTGCTTTAGCAGCACTATCGCCGATAGTATTTCCATTGCCATCGCGCAGAGAAGGCATCGATTGTGTCTTGCCGGTATCATACTTTGCATAAGACCAAAATCTCTTTGGATTTTCTGTTAGGTTTCGAGCCAAATTTTCGTTGAGGAAACTATTACAAGCATCTCGCAACGAAGTCCGCGCTACATTTCGAACTTCTGTGAAAGATCGCCAATCTTGGAGATTTTGCATTCGTTTAAATTTGACACGCTTTTTTCGTTGTTTCTGCAGCAGTGTCTGACCCGTTTTGTGTACCAAGGGGATTTGTTAATTTATTTGGTATAAATCTCTCAGTTGCTGTCGATACTGGTTCTTTGAATTCAAGCCACATCTGGTCTTATGTTTTTCGTTTATTTTTGGAGTATTTGGGGGTTATAATATTCAATCTCGCTACGACAACCCTGTTTCAGTTATCTCTGTATCCGCTTTAATGCTCACTATTAGCTCAGGATTATTTGTTGCTAAGAGGTCAAAAAAAAAAATGGCTCTGAGCACTATGGGACTTAACTGCTGAGGTCATCAGTCCCCTAGAACTTAGAACTACTTAAACCTAACTAACCTAAGGACAACACACACATCCATGCCCGAGGCAGCTAAGAGGTCAAGTCTGTTTCCACAACCGTTTACTATTCGCGTGGTCTCATGAGCTAACTGCTGGAAATAATTTTCAGAGAATGCGTTTAGCACAATTTCGGATGATGTTTTATGCGTACCTCCGGATTCAAACGTATTTTCGCCAACATATCGGGGGTAAAGTCGCCAACAGCCATAATTGTGTGAGTCGGGTAGATGTTCGAAATTAAAAGAGAAAACTAGCACTGGCAAAAAGGGCATTCCTGGCCAAAAGAAGTCTCTAGTATCAAATATAGATATTATTTCGAGGAAGATATATTTGAAAATGTTCGTCTGGGGCACAGCGTTGTAAGGCAGTGAAACATGGAATGTGGGAGAACCGAAACAGAAGAGAATCTAAGCATTTGAGAGGTGGTCTACAGAATGTATAAAATTAGGTCAACTGATAAGGTAAGGAATGACGAGGTTCTCCGCAGAATCGTCGAGGAAGGAATACATGGAAAACATTGACAAGAAGAAGGGACAGGGTGATAGGACATCTGTTAAGACATCAGGGAATGATTTCCATGGTACTGGACAGGTCTGTAGAGGGTAAAAACTGTAGAGGAAGACTAAGAATGGAATACATCCAGCAAATAATTGAGGACTTAGGTTCTAAGTGCTACTCTGAGCTGGAGAGTTTGGCACAGGAGAGGAATTCGTGAGGAGCCTCATCAAACCAGTCAGAAGACTGATGACTCGAAAACAAATTTGGATGTTGTTATGCATTTGTGATCATACGTTTCCGTTGTCATGAAAAATTGTCATTAAAATTGGCCTCTTAATGTAAAAGGAATATACGCAAAAGAGTATACTCTACGTGGCTATCGAATTAGTAACCTTCCCAATAAGTTTGATCCTGTTTGGCCTGTAGTTTGAAATAGTTCACCGTATGGCTAGTACATTCCTTTAAGCATATTTTCGTCATTATTAACATAAAACTGTTTCAGATTTATGCTGGTGCACGTTTTTATGATCAGATTCCGACTTTCTGTAAATAATAGAAGCATGGTCCTGTGCACGATGTCACTGTAAAGACTACTCTGCAGCGATAATAAGAGGGAATGTAGTTTCAGATTTTCTTTCCATTGCAGTGTGAAGTCTTATATCGATCAGTGTGTGCTGTTTGCGCTAGTTCAGTGCCCTATACCCATCCTAGAACTTACTTTCCGACAGGACGGTGAAACACCACCGACAGTCATTGTCGATGCGAAAAGGATGTTCTATTATCGTTGCATTAGACTTCTTACGAATATGTTTATTCCATAGTATGCCGAATTTCCATGAAACGTCTTCTGTCCTAAATACGTTCAGCTGCCGTTCACCCGCGAAAGGCTAAACTACGTCTGGATTTTATGCCTCGCGAGCGTGTATCAATCTTGTCCCTATCTGACACTGATACTGTAGAAGTGATACGTCGACGAGATGGCTAATCGCTTATCGACGCCGACACTGACGCACTGGCCTTCTGTCAAGTGACACGCTCTGTAGCAGAAATGACTTTAATATGTTTGCTTTGACCTCGCTGTCTCACACGCAAGTGATATAACCTGCTAACCGTGAGTAATCTCCATTGTGACATGTCATCGAAAGGTGACTTTATCGTCCGAATGAGATAGCATTATATATTTTGCGAACAGTTACGTCCAGTGTAAAGTTAAAAACAGCTAGTCGTTCGGATACTTAAGGCTGGAAAGAGAAGTAAAAACGGCCGGCCGTGGTGGCCGAGCGGTTCTATGGGCTTCAGTCCGGAACCGCGCGACTGCTACGGTCGCAGGTTCGAATCCTGCCTCGGGCATGGATGTGTGTGATGTCCTTAGGTTAGTTAGGTTTAAGTAGTTCTAAGTTCTAGGGGACTGATGACTTCAGATGTTAAATCCCACAGTGCTCAGAGCCATTTGAACCAAGAACTAAAAACGGATTTACTATCGCTGTACCAACAACATATTTTTCTCTAACCGCTACTCCTATTTCCTTGTCAGAGCAATTAAGAAACACGTCTGGAGCTACCAGGGCATTACCAGGAAAATGAAACGGAAATGCCAGATGGTTAGGATACCCATAGAGTATTACTGTGATGAAACTTCTTCTGTAGAACTCCACGAGCCGTTGCGTGAACTTCGCGATTAGCTTCAACAGCGCACGCGGCAGTTACTCCGAAGAACATGGCGTTCCTGGATAGACTTACAATTGAGCGAACACGACCCGGTATTCTACAATTTCGAAACATGCGAGGCGCAGCAGACAGAAGGGAGTGGGAAAAGCAACACTAACATCCCTCTGTTACAGAAAGGAGCAATATGCCATGCAGAAGGTACAGTTCACCTTGCTAAATATATCACTCTCCAGCAATGCAAGCAGGCGAGGACGGAATGTTTAGTTCCGTGATTCTGAAACAGGAAAGTGCTTTCGCGCTGGATAAAGTGAAATTTGTTCCCGGCGCTCGCCTAGTAGGCAGCCAGTATATGACGACGTACATTATCCGACCGAAGTATCCGGACACCCCTATGCAATGGACAGTTGACCACTAGACGTCACGTGAGGTGGGCTCGCCAGTATGAAAGGAGGTCGGATGCATTGTTTTGTCAGTCGGGAAACAGTTGAAACAGAATGGATAGCTCAGAAGAGCTCAGTGATTTCGAACGTGCACTTGTCACTGGTGTCACTGGTGTCACTGCCGCTGAACTAAACTGTTGATGACGTGACTATGTAGCGGAGACACGAAGGAATATCCAACACCTGTCCGCAGCTCGTGGTCGTGCAGTAGCGTTCTCGCTTCCCGCGCCCGAGTTCCCGGGTTCGATTACCGGCGGGGTCAGGGATTTTCTCTGCCTTGTGATGACTGGGTGTTGTGTGATGTCCTTAGGTTAGTTAGGTTTAAGTAGTTTTAAGTTCTAGGGGACTGATGACCATAGATGTTAAGTCCCATAATGCTCAGAGCCAATAACCAACACCAGGCAGTCATCATGTACTGACGGACAAGGACCGTCAAGCATGGCAGGGAGCAGTTGTAAAACATGGCATGAAATCAGAGGAAGGAATCACTCGTGAGTTCCACAGTGCTAC
This sequence comes from Schistocerca serialis cubense, assembly GCF_023864345.2. NCBI lineage: Eukaryota > Metazoa > Arthropoda > Insecta > Orthoptera > Acrididae > Schistocerca > Schistocerca serialis. Next base: position 514,747,920 of record NC_064639.1, read on the forward strand.
CAGCAGGCCAGCTACGACAGTGACTGAGCGTAGGGACTTAAAAACAGTGAGGTACAAAGGCCGAGCAGCTCCTTATCCACACATATCTGTAGCCAGTACTAAGCGACTCCTGAGATGGTGAAAAGAGCAACACCATTGGACAGGGGAAGACTGGAAACAAGTGATTTGGACTATGAATCACGCTGTACACTATGATAATGCGATGGAAGTGTTGGGTTTAACGGTACCTGCTGGAGACTGTTACCTGCCATCATGCGTAGTGCCACAGTGAAGTAAGGAGGAGGTGGTCTTTCGGTATGAGGGTGTTTTTCATAGTTGGGGGGCGGGGGGGGGGGGGGGGGGGCTGGTGCCGTTAATGTGCTTAACCCTCAAATGGAGTTGTGGGGTCCTTCCCGATACCAGTGAAACTGTACGGGCCTGCCATTTCCTCTCTTGGTCACTCTCAGTGGCAGCTCTTGAGTATACATTCTGGGGGTTCACAAATTTTTATATTCACATAAATTTGAGAGTGTGAAATTAATAGCTTCCGCTGTATGACAGATATGCATATCAACAAGTTAATGCAACTACAGTCACTGCCAAAATAATAACAGTAATAATAATAACAAAATGCACAACTTAGCTGACAAAATAAAGAATTGTTTTTGTGGAATTTTGTTGTTTTTTACACAATTAAGTATAGTTTAGGGCAATAATGAAATAATGTGTAAGCATTCGCAACTCTCCATTTCGCATTTTTGTGTAAGTGGGAGTTTTCGAGCTTTTCCATTTTTTTCGGACAAGTGTACATGATCCCTAACAGTATATTAGTTCGCGAATTTACTTCCGAGCTGAAAATCAGACATTCTTCCGCTGCACCCACACAACATTTCCTTGATAAATGTTCGCCTGTAGACACGCTTACCTGATTTCGTCACTCTCTCAATCAAAGAATCTGTTCTTGGAGGCCATGGATCGTTTGCGGCTAACTTTTCCTTGTGATTTACTTTTCTTTTCCAAGAATGAGATTTTTCACTCTGCAGCAGAGTGTGCGCTGATATTAAACTTTCTGGCAGTGTGCAGAACCGAGACTCGAACTCGGAATCTTTGCCTTCTGCAGGCAAGTGCTCAACCGACTGAGCTACCAAAGCACGACTCTCGACCCGTCAGCACAGCTGTACTTTTCTCTTAGCATTTAAGAGAGATTCGATAGCGATCATATTTACACCGCAGACGAAACCTGATTCGCGCACGGTAAACAATCAACTCCAAACACTAAGTCCCATTTGTGGAAATGACACTCACTTGTAACGCCCAGCAACATGGTCACTTGACTAGAATACAAATGAGGCATTGAAATCCATAAGTGCCTCAAGCACACTGCCGTCGAACCCACATTTAAGTGAATACCAGAGGAACCAGTGATTTTTGTCAATTTTCAAATATACAATATGTATCTACAACACGGATAAACTTGACTCACCGTAACATACACAGATCTCAGAAGCATGAATAAATACTACAGTCTCACAATCGACGGTGATGAGCTTTGGGCTCTTATGATTCTCACCGCCTGAAATGGATTACTGAATGATAAAATTCATAATGTAATATATTGTAACTCATTCAGAAACCCACAAAATAGGTTTAGTGCCAGCACAACTTCAGTGTATGCTGACGTCTGATCTAATTTTACTACAGCAATTAGTGAGTCAATAAGCATATCTCAGGAGTGTGCTACCATCTAGCAGGATTTATGCCAAACGAACAGGGATAAAAGTCTGCCGCATTGTGCCTGGTGGTACCGGCATAAACTTCTAGTTGAGTGGCAAGGGCTAGCTGTGCATATGGTGGACCGTGTAAATTGATTATTGTTGAGCAATCGGGTTTCTCAGTATACAACTGCTATGTTTTGGTCGCGTCGTCATTGACGACACCCGTATGTGGTTAAAATTTACTTATCAGCTAAATATAATTTTATTTTTAGAGTTAGTATTTTCTTTTATCATTTTTATTGTGGCTTCGAGCTCTCATCCATCTGAATTTCAGCAATCTAAGATGGATGTTGACAGTTCAACACTGCACTACTTCACAAATGACGTAACATTAATTTATCATGTTTCTAAAAAAGGAAAAATGTCATTTTGTTTTCCGGTATGCATCATTAAAAAGCACAGATCCTAGAACAGGCACCCAATAATAATTTCCTTTTATAGTGCCGTAGCACAAAAGGTGAATTAGACTCTCTTCACCATAAGTGTGGATGCTGCAGCATAAGCAGACGGACACGCACATGGCTTCTTGCTGTTTTTTTATCTGGTTCTGAACATAACTGGAGATAACTCATTTGTTGCACAAATGTCCTGCAAGAGATACACAACTGTTTCCCGATTTACCTTCACCAAAACTTTGGCCAGGCACCTCAATGAACCGTACCTCAACGAGAAACTACCAAAAGAATTAAGAACACTCACACGAGTTTTGAAGAGACATCTCTCAAAATCACAAATATGCATTCTGGATTCAAAGAGAAAACAATGTGCTCTGTGTCCCAGACTAGCGAGAAAAAAATCAAGCAGTATTGTACCCACTGCAGTCATCCGGTTTGCCAAATATCTCGTTCAGTCATGTGTGAAGAATATGGAGAGGAGAACTTCGGTGAATATCGAACATTTATGAAAACTGTTTGTCAGTTGATACGTGAAGTTCATTATATGCTACTTAGTTTTCGCACCCTATACGTTCATCTTACTGCAATCTGTTACTGCTTCATGTTATTTCTAATAGAAGAAACCAGTTTGAATTTTTATGTTTTATGTCACTTCACTGTTGTGCCAGTTACAAAAATTTATTTTGAGTTCTTTGTTCAGTTCTAAACTGATGTTCTGTATTATAAAATATGCAAACATGAAATGTATCAATAAATAGTTCTGATGAAAGTAAAATAAATTACTTTTCATAGATAAAACAAAGTGGTATCGTTTAGGACCTCAGGACACAATTTGTGGTACAAAGGAGTCACAACTCCATTTGAGGTTAAGAAAACGCTAAGTGCAGAAGGATATGAACGTACATTGTGTACTGTGTACAGTAGAAGAACAGTTGAGAGACGATAATTGTTTGTTTAGCATGGCAATGCTCCCTGATATATGGCAGCATCTGTAAGACAATTATTGGAGGGTAGCAGTAATATTAATGAAGCAGACTGGCCTGCCCACAGTCTCGAATTGAGCACAAAGGGACACGTTCGGATTGACTTAGAACGTCGACTTCTTTCCAGCCCTCTCGGCCAACATCACTACCTTGTCTGGTTTCGGTTGGTGAAGAAGAGTGGGTTTCCATTCCTCCACAGACATTCAGATGCCTCTTTGAAATTGTTCCCAGCAAAGTTCAAGCTGTCATAAAGGTAAAGTGTTGACATGCCCCATATTAATGTCAGTCCTAATGGGTGTTCGGATTTTTGTGATCGGATAGTCTACATACATGGTGGATAAAATTGCGACTTTTCATATAAATGATTTGATCAGTTTCAAGACGTGTCATGCCACAAGAATTAAATTTTATAGGTGACTCAAAAAACGTATTTCATCGCAGAGGACTGATGATTATCCGTAGTGTATGCGGATTGCTGCGTAGGGTAACTTGTTCTTTTCCTTCATCGCTTGTCCAGCAGACGACAATCATTTTCAATTCTGTCTCTGAATGCCTTTTCCGTGGCCACACTCGTCATTTACTAAAAGTTTGTTGAGGCGTGTAATTTATCATCCTGTGATTGGTGAGAACTTCGTCGCGTGGTGTTTTTATGTTTTAATTGCTTGTGTGTCATGTTTAGAAATGTACACGGGGCACCGGCCCATCATTTCCCTCTTACTCCTTGATGGTATCCAATAACCCTATAAAAGCAGTAAAAGATCTCGGCATAAGATTTGGATGGGCGTTTAAACTGGGAAGACTGCCCATCACAGCGTGCATAAATCTCTCTCTTGCCTATATGTGATCCAAAAAATTAGAGTAATATTTGCATAACTAATTCAGTCTTTAATCCTGTCGAATCTTTCAAACTAAGATATACAGGAGGTTACAATTAAACTTCCACTACTTTCGCTATTTGAGAGGGCTCCCATGAAAAACGAGCAAGAGGATAATGAAACTTTGTGGAAACATTTATAAGAAAGTATGGAACAGAAATAACGGACAAACCATTAAAAGAAACACATTTTAATTTTCACAAGAGAGGATAATACACTGAAGCGCCAAAGAAATTGGTATAGGCATGCCTATTCAAAAACAGAGATATGTAAAAAGACAGAATAAGGCGCTATGGTCGGCAACACCTGCAGTATATAACAGGTGTCTGGCGCAGTTGTTAGACCGCTAACTGCTGCCACAATGGCAGGTATCAAGATTTAAATGGGTTTGAGTTTATAGTCAGCGCACGAGCGCTGGGGCAGCATCTCCGAGGTAGCGATGAATTGGCGATTTTCCCGTACGATTACTTCACGAATGTACCGCGAATATTAGGAATCTGGTAAAACATCAAATCTTCGACATCGCTGTGGCCGGAAAAAGATCCAGCAAGAACGGGACCAACGACTACTGAAGAGAATCGTTCAGCGTGACAGAAATGCAACCCTTCCGCAAATTGTTGCAGATTTCAATGCTGGGCCATCAACAGGTGTCAGAGTCCGAACCATTCGACGAAACATCATCGATATGGGCATTCGAGCCGAAGGCACACTCGTGTACCTTTGATGAATGCATGACACAAAGCTTTACCCCTCGTCTGGCCTCGTCAACACCGGCATTGGACTGTTGATGACTGGAAACATGTTGCCAGGTCGGACGAGTCTCGTTTCAGATTTATCGATCGGATGGACGTGTACGGGTATGGAGGCAACCTCATGAATCCATGGACCCTGAATGTCAACAAGGGACTGTTCAAGCTGCTGGAGACTCTGTAAGGTGTGGGGCGTCTGCAGGTGGAGTGATATGCGACCCTGATACGTCTAGATACGACTCTGACAGGTGACACGTTCGTAAGCATCCTGTCTGATCACTTGCCTCCATTCGTTTCCATTGTGCATTCCGATGGACTTGGGCGATTCTGGCAAGACAATGCGACACTCCACACGCCCACAATTGCTCCAGGAACACTCTTCTGAGTTTAAATATTTCCACTGGCCACCAAACTCCCCAGACATGAACATTATTGAGCACATCTGGGATGCCTGGCAACGTGCTGTTCAGGAGAGATTCCACCCCCTCGTACTCTTACGGATTCATGGTGTCAGTTCCCTCCAGCACTACTTCGGACATAAGTCGAGTCCATGCCACGTCGTGTTGCGGTACTTCTGCGTGCTGGCGGGAGCCCTACACGATATTAGGCAGGTGTACCAGTTTCTTTGGCTCTTCAGTGTATTTGTTAATGTATACTATGTTTACGTTTCATATGCGTCCACGGCAGCCTGGAACCACACTAGAGATACCATTTCACAACTATTCGGAGCACTTTTTGGACTGTGGGCCGTGGAATATTCATCTGTCGCGACACAGCTCGTGCCCTACTTGAAGATCTCACAAGCGTCCACCATTCTCAGTCACGGCAACAGTAACTTCTTCAACAATTTGTGGCGCAATTGGCGGTCGGTCTTTCCCAGGAGCAATTCCCAAATCACCAGTTAATTCGAACTTCCGAGTCATGTTCTTCAATATCTCTGCCGAAAGAGGTCCTCTCCACATTCCTTTAATGCTTCAATAATCGCAAAGAGCAGCAGCACTGTTGGTGTTGTTTTGATAAAACAGCTTTACGAGGAAAGCCCTGCTTATCTTTTCCAGACCCAAGATGACTCTCTGCAACTGATTTTTAAACCTACGTCTCCATACTAATGCCGGGGCCTAACTGTAAGTTATGGCACTGACACTACTAACAACTCAAATCCTACAGCGCAGTATGAAAATCATCCCTATAATGTTGGGTACCTATCTGGTAGATAGTTTACAATCTACACTGGCTCAAGTAACGAAAGCTTAATTATAACCATCCCGTACTACCGCAGCGACGACGGACATCAAAGGCAAAAAAGGAGGAAGGTTAAGCTTTAGCGTTCCGTTGATGACGAGATCACTAGAAACGGATCGCAAGCTCGATTAGGGCACGGATGCGAAAGGAAATGCACAGAGTCCTTTTCCCCTCATTGGTATTTACTTCGGGCAGCTTAGGAGGCTGGCCGGACGAAGATTAATCCGCCGCCCTCCCGAATGCGAGCACAGAGTATCAACCACTGCGCTGCCTCATTGATGGGGTCACTAAAGGCTAGATGTTCTCCAAGTAAACAGAAGATGGTCACTGTCACCCCGCCTGAAACAAAAACTGAGAACGTTTGGTACAAATCCGACAAACGTAGAGGAGCTATATGCGTATCGAATGATGAAATAAAAGACGATAAATATCCACCTAGGTTTAATGACACAATTTAAAGAAAGTTGCGAAAATTGTTACTCTCCAAGGTAAAAATAGAAAGTACTAAAACACGTGCATCAGTAAAATACACTACTGGCCATTAAAATTGCTACACCACGAAGATGACGTACTACAAACGCGAAATTTAACTGACAGGAAGAAGATGCTGTGATATTCACACAAGGTTGGCGCCGGTTGCGACACCTACAACGTGCTGACATGAGAAAAGTTTCCAACCGATTTCTCATACACAAACAGCAGTTGACCGGCGTTGCCTAGTGAGACGTTGTTGTGATGTCACTTGTAAGGAGCAGAAATGCGTACCATCACGTTTCCGACTTTGAGAAAGGTCGGATTGTAGCCTATCGCGATTATGGTTTATCGTATCGCGACATTGCTGCTCGCGTTGGTCGAGATCCAGTGACTGTTAGCAAAATATGGAGTCGGTGGGTTCATGAGGGTAATACGGAACGCCGTGCTGAATCCCAACGGCCTCGTATCACTAGCAGTCGAGATGACAGGCATCTTATCCGCATGGCTGTAACGGATCGTGCAGCCACGTCTCGATTCCTGAGTCAACAGAAGGGGACGTTTGCAAGACAACAACCATCTGCACGAAGAGTTCGACGACGTTTGCAGCAGCATGGACTATCAGCTCGGAGACCATGGCTGCGGTTGCCCTTGACGCTGCATCACAGACAGGAGCGCATGCGATGGTGTACTCAACGACGAACCTGGGTGCACGAATGGCAAAACGTAAATTTTTCGGATGAATCCAGGTTCTGTTTACAGCATCATGATGGTCGCATCCGTTTTTGGCGACATCGCGGTGAACGCACATTGGAAGCGTGTATTCGTCATCGCCATACTGGCGTATCACCCGGCGTGATGGTAGGGGTACCATTGGTTACACGTCTCGGTCACCTCTTGTTCGCATTGACGGCACTCTGAACAGTGGACGTTATATTTCAGATGTGTTACGACCCGTGGCTCTACCCTTCATTCGATCCCTGTGAAACCCTACATTTCAGCAGGATAATGCACGACCGCATGTTGCAGGTCCTGTACGGGTATTTCTGGATACAGAAAATGTTCGACTGCTGCCCTAGCCAACACGTTCTGCAGATCTCTCAACAACTGAAAACGTCTGATCAATGGTGGCCGAGCAACTGGCTCGTCACAATACGCCGGTCACTACTCTTGATGAACTGTGATATCGTGTTGAAGCTGCATGGGCAGCTGTACCTGTACACGCCATCCAAGCTCTGTTTGACTCACTGCCCAGGCGTATCAAGGCCGTTATTACGGCCAGAGGTGGTTGTTCTGGGTACTGATGTCTCAGGATCTATGCACCCAAATTGCGTGAAAATATAATCACATGTCAGTTCTAGTATAATATATTTGTCCAATGAATACCTTCTTGGTGTAGCAATTTTAATGGCCGGTAGTGTACAATAAGCGTGAAGTCTAAACAATTTTCATTCTGGTGAGAGATCTATCAGAAAATCCATGAATTTCTGATCCTGTGTAAAGATAATGAATGATTCCAGGATTTCCAACCATCTCTGGATGGGTCTTTCGTTGAAACCGGGGGCAGTAGACAGAAAGCCGAAATGTTAAATTCCCCATTTACAAAGGTATTGACACCTGAGGGGACAAAATACCAATGTTTGACCACTTCGAAATGTCAGATATTGAGATAACTGATCTTGGAATAGAAAAACAGCTACAATCACTTTGTAGTGTGAAGGCATCGGGACTAGTTGAGATACCTATAAGATTCTACAAAGATTATGCGAATGAATTTGCTCCCCTTCTAGCAGCAGTTTATCGTAGGTCGATGGATCAACGAATGGAACCTAGAGACTGGAAAAAACCCCGGGTCATTCCAGTTTTCGAGATGGGTCGTAGGACAGATATGCATGATTATAGGCCTATATCGTTGACGTCAGTCTGTTATAGAATTATGGAACATGTATCACGCTCATGTAACTTGACATTTTTGGAGAACGATAATCTCCTCTATAAAAATCAACGCCGACTGCACGATCAGAGATCTTGCGAAAGTCCGCTAGCTTCGTTTCTACATGAAGTATCCAGCGCTGTAGACATCGGCGTTCTGGTTGGTGCTGCGTTCCTGCATTTGACACTGTCGTTCACTTCCTTTAAGGGGAAAAAATACGAGCTTATCGAGCATCGGACCACATTTGCGACTGGAACTTAACAGGATCGACAGACGTAAAAGTAATTTCGAGTGTACCCCAAGAAAGTGTGACAGCACCGTTACTATTTACAGTGTACACAAAAAAATCTAGTAGAATACATCGAATGCTCTTTAAAGCTGTTCGAAGATGGCGCGGTTGTCTATAAGAAGGTAGCAACGCCAGAGGAAAGTGTCGATTTGCCGAATATCCTTCAGACGATTGAGGAATGGTGTAGGGATTGGCAGTTGACCCTGAACGTTGGTTGGTGGTGCGTTCCTGCATTTGACACTGTCGTTCACTTCCTTTAAGGGGAAAAAATACGAGCTTATCGAGCATCGGACCACATTTGCGACTGGAACTTAACAGGATCGACAGACGTAAAAGTAATTTCGAGTGTACCCCAAGAAAGTGTGACAGCACCGTTACTATTTACAGTGTACACAAAAAATCTAGTAGAATACATCGAATGCTCTTTAAAGCTGTTCGAAGATGGCGCGGTTGTCTATAAGAAGGTAGCAACGCCAGAGGAAAGTGTCGATTTGCCGAATATCCTTCAGACGATTGAGGAATGGTGTAGGGATTGGCAGTTGACCCTGAACGTAAATAAATGTAACATATTGCACGTAAGTAGGAAAAGACATCCACAACTCTCTAACTACGCTATTGATGAAAAATTGATGGAAACGGTGGTGTCACCGCCAGACACCACACTTGCTAGGTGGTAGCCTTTAAATCGGCCGCGGTCCATTAGTATACGTCGGACCCGCGTGTCGCCACTGTCAGTGATAGCAGACCGAGCGCCACCACACGGCAGGTCTAGAGAGACTTACTAGCACTCGCCCCAGTTGTACAGCCGACTTTGCTAGCGAAGCTACACTGACCAATACGCTCTTATTTGCCGAGACGATAGTTAGCATAGCCTTCAGCTAAGTCATTGGCTACGACCTAGCAAGGCGCCATTACCAGTGGAGATTATATCTGTACAAGAGCGATGTACACCGATTATGGATTAAAGTTAAGTATTACAAGAATTTCGTACTTTATTGCAATTCTCAAGACATTGTCCTGTTCCAGACTTCACGCCGGTCTGCGTGTATTTAGACGCGTGCATTTCGGCCTCCTGTAGCGACACGGTGTTGGCTCTTGAGTCAACACTACAGAAACAATAACCACTTTGAAATATCTAGGAGTATCTATCTAGAGCAACCTTAAGTGGAATGACCCCATTAAACAGTTAGTGGGGAAAGCAGATACCAGTCCGAGATTCGTAGGAAGGATCTTAAGAGAATGTAATTCATCCACTAAATCTTACAAGGCACCTGTACTACCAATTCCTTAGTATTGTTGATCACTCTGGGGACCATAGCAGGTAGGACTGAAAGAAGAGATAGAGAAGGTCCAACAACGTGCGGAGAGTTTCGTCACGGGGTCTTTTAGTCCGCGCGAGAGCGTTACAGAGATGCTCGACGAACTCCAGTGGCAGACGTTACAAGAGAGACGTTGTGCATCACAGGGAGGTTAAGTGTTCAAATTTCGAGAGAGTACTTTCCGGGAAGAGTCGGACAGCATATTACTTCTGCCCACATCCGTATTGCGAAATGACCACAAGGAGAAAATTCGAGAAATTAGATATAATACAGAGGCAATCCGAAAATTATTCGCGCCATTCGCGGATGGAACGGGGAAGGGCGGATCACTTAGCGGCAACAGAACTACTTCCCGCCACACACCGTCTGATGGCTTGTGGAAGATTGACGTAGATGTATGACAGAAAGTAAGAGAAACAACCGTATTACTGAAATGTAACCAAGACTGCTCAAAGGGACTTCGATGTCATTTACAGTGAATACCATAAGGGGTGAATACCATAAGGGGCCCCCCCATGAACCATGGACCTTGCCGTTGGTGGGGAGGCTTGCGTGCCTCAACGATACAGATAGCCGTACCGTAGGTGCAACCACAACGGAGGGGTATCTGTTGAGAGGCCAGACAAACGTGTGGTTCCTGAAGAGGGGCAGCAGCATTTTCAGTAGTTGCAGGGGCAACAGTCTGGATGATTGACTGATCTGGCCTTGTAACACTAACCAAAACGGCCTTGCTGTTCTGGTACTGCGAACGGCTGAAAGCAAGGGGAAACTACAGCCGTAATTTTTCTCGAGGGCATGCAGCTTTACTGTATGATTAAATGATGATGGCGTCCTCTTGGGTAAAATATTCCGGAGGTAAAATAGTCCCCCATTCGGATCTCCGGGCGGGGACTACTCAGGAGGACGTCGTTATCAGGAGAAAGAAAACTGGAGTTCTACGGATCGGAACGTGGAATGTCAGATCTCTTAATCGGGCAGGTAGGTTAGAAAATTTAAAAAGGGAAATGTATAGGTTAAAATTAGATATAGTGGGAATTAGTGAAGTTCGGTGGCAGGAGGAACAAGACTTTTGGTCAGGTGAATACAGGGTTATAAACACAAAATCAAATAGGGGTAATGCAGGAGTAGGTTTAATAATGAGTAAAATATAATAGTACGGGTAAGCTACTACAAACAGCATAGTGAACGCATTATAGTGGCCAAGACAGACACGAAGCCCACGGCTACTACAGTAGTAGAAGTTATGAGGAGGTATTGAATAGAGTTGGGGAGAAGAGGAGCTTGTGGCACAGCTTGACTAGAAGAAGGGATCGGTTGGTAGGACATGTTCCGAGACATCGAGGGATCACCAATTCAGTATTGGAGGGCAGTGTGGAGGGTAAAAATCGTAGAGGGAGACCAAGAGATGAATACACTAAGCAGATTCAAAAGGATGTAGGCTGCAGTAGGTACTGGGAGATGAAGAAGATTGCACAGGATAGAGTAGCATGGAGAGCTGCATCAAACCAGTCTCAGGACTGAAGACCACAGCAACAACAACCAAAAGGGGATTCATAGGTCATATTTTTCCAGAAATGCTCACGAATTGAATAGTGCCACCTGACTTCTTTGGATGAAAAGGCTAAAACAAGCCATGTACAGAATGTTACAGACCATTCACCCCAAAAGTCCAACTGTTGCGAGGTTCTAGACCACATTTTAAGCTCCAGTTATGTGACGCCCAGGATGAAAAATAACTTAAAGAAACAGCACGGGTTCAGAAAAGAGAAGCGTTCAAGTAAAAAGACCCTCGCCTTCCTCACATACGTTGTCTTTCAAGCAGGAGACGTGGCTTAACAGGTGGATTCCGCTCTTCTCTATTTCCGAAAGACGTTCGGCATTGGACACATTGTTCGTTGATAACCAACATACGACCACACACAATATCTTCATAGGTATGTAGCTGGATCGAAGAATTTTTTGTTGGTTGAATACAAGTAGTTATTTTGGACAAAGAATGTCCGACAGAATCGAAAGTGACGTCAGGTGTGATCCCAACAAATTGTAATATGATCGCTAATACGTAAACGTAAGTAAAAGAATTCTCACATAGGGTCAGCAACACTCTCAAGTTGCTCGCTGACTGATACTTTTCTCTAAGTGAAAGCAAAGTTTCTGGGTTATAGTAAGAAAATGCAGAATGGCTTGAACAGTTTTTCTACTTGAGCAACAGCTTTCTTTGAAAATGGATCAATCAAAATAATTTTCATAACATTCAGAATCTATACTTCCCAATTATAAGATTAGTAATGAAATCTAGAGCTGTTCATATCGTTTATCCGAGTGTAAGGGGAATCAGTAGATGTGATGTATATGTAAAGACATACAAATGACTACAGTTTCAGAAAAACTGGCTGTTTTGTTCAAGAGAAAGAGTTTCGCAAATTGAGCAAGTCAGTAACTCGTTGTTCCACCACTGGCGAGCAGATATTTGGGGCGTTAGATCGTCATAAATCCGTGCAGCTTGAGGGCCCCAGCCATAGTGCTCCAGACGTTCTCAATTGGGGAGAGATGCGGCGACCTTTTGGCCAAAGTAGGATTTGGCAAGCACGAAGATAAACAGTAGAAACTATCGTTGTGGGCAGGCTGGCATTGTCTCGCTGAAATGTGAGCCCAGGATGGCTGGCCATGAAGAGTAAGAAAACGGAGGGTAGAATATTACCGACGTGCCGCTGTGCTTTAAGGGTGTCGCGGATGACAAAGAGGTCCTGCTATGAAAATAAAAGGCACCCCAAGCCATTACTCCTTTAATCGGGGCGTTTGGCGGGCGACAGTGAGGTTGGTATCTCTCCGTTGTCCAGGGCGTGTCCAGACACTTCGTCGCTTGGCATCGGGGCTCAGTTACGAGCAGACCTCATCACTGAACACATCTCTACTCCAGTCAATGAGATTCCAGAACGACGGCGTGTCTGGAGACGCCACGAACAGCAGTGGGATGCCAACCTTACTGTCGCCTGCCTAAAGTCTGACAACCATGAATGATGGTCTGGCATGTCATTTCTTTTCTCATATCAGGACCCCTTTGGTTGTCATCCGCGGCACCCTTACAGCACAGCAGCACACGACGATATTCTACGCTCCATTTTGTCACCCTTCATGGCAAGACGTAATGGGCTTACACTTCAGCAAGATAATGCCCCTCCCCTCCCCCCCTCCACACACACACACACACATACACACACGGCGAGAGTTTCTGTTGCTTGCCAAACCCTACCTTGGCAAGAAAGTCATCGGATCTCTCCCTGATTGAGCATTATGGGCAAGGCCCTCCAGTCACCTCGGGATTTTGGCGATCAAAGGAACCAGATGTACAGAATTTGGAACGATGTCCTTCAGGAGGACATCCAACAACTTTGTTAATCAATGTCAAGCCGAATAGCTGCTTGCATAATGGCCAGAGGGGGACCAACGCGTTATTGACTTGCTCAACTTGTGAAGCCCTTTCTATTTAATAAATGATCCATTTTTTCTGAAACTGTAACCATTTGTTTGTCTGTACATGTACATAACTTTTACCAATTTTCGTCACATTCGGATAATTCTTTTTTTTTATCTTAGACTGCACGATTATATGAGGGGTAGGTTTAGGCTCAGTGCCGTACCGAGGCCATGGTGAGATTGGCACCCGCCAAAGGTGCATGCCCAGAGGGGGGGCAAAAATCTGACCAAAAGAAAAACAATGGGGAAGATGATTTAAGAATTAACCTGGAGAGGTACGTTAGTTCCCCTGACCCATATTTAGACCGTGTCTAACTTCTGCCGGCGAGAGGAGGCCTTTCCCTCGGCCCAAGATCGATAACCCATCATAAAGAAATGACTACCGAACAGGCATCATTTGGGGTGTGTGTGTTACCAGTGCAGCTACCGGCAACGCAGCTCTTGTTCAACAATGGAGTTTCTGCTGCTACATCGCCACAGTGTTGTAGGGTCTCAAAGTCTGGGCAGGGACTGCTGAAGCAAATGTGCTTTATGATGAAGGCTTTCGTTTTGGACAATTTCTCCCCACTGAGGACTGTAGTAAAACAGTTGAAGCTAGAGTGCTTGAAATTATTTGATAGGACAACAGCGGCAAGTGAAAGGGAAAACAGATCTCACATATAACACACCATTTCATCTCACTTTTATTTTGTCAGAACTCCTTAAGTGAAAGCTCTGTATCTTATTTTGAAAAATATGCAGCAGAATGTGGTGGAAAACATAGCAGAAATATCGATACAACTGAGCTATTTGACGAAATAGGTTCTTTCAAATTCCAGAAGAAACAGGTCATGAAGAGAATCGACACAGCTTCCCATTTGGATGTTTTAAAGATTTTTTCCTTTCTCCAAAGTATAGGTTACAAGATGCTTATCCATACCTCGAAATAGCTCTGAGAATATTTATAATAATTCTAATGACTGAATCATCTTGTTAGCGGAGTTTCAGAGAGTTAAACATGATAAAAACTACGGTCGAGAATAGGTGAAGCAGACTCAGAGGCGGCTACCTTGTCGATAGAAAACGACATAGCCGCTAAATTTTTCAAAGCAAGGAAATGGAAAGTACATTATAATAAAAACATGGTTTTTGGAAAGGAATATGTTTTCAATATTAATTATACCCCTTTATCTTTTATTTGTAATCTAATAATTTGTGCATTATTAATAGTTTATCAAAGAAATAAAATCTGTTATTTATTATGTATCATACTAAAATCTGTGTACAGTAGTTTCCGTAAACATTAACACACAGATATTGTTTTACTTTTACTTGTTTTAAGTAGTTACGCAGTTTTTTATTTATTTAGTACAATGATGCATTTAATTTCTTGTGATATGCAATATTTGTCATCTGTATGGCTCATTTAAGCTATGTTATTAAATCTGCGTTACAGATTACAAACTCTACAATGTCTTAGCAGAGAAACTATAGAAAGTAGTTATTCTGAGGGGGGGAAGGCAGCATTTGCAGTTCCACAGAGGACGCAGATCACTTCGGCACGGCTACTTAGACTATCCTATGGAGCTATGTCAAATGGGAGGAACACGTGGAAACAGTGGGTAGGGACAGTGAATTGACGCTTTAGAGTTATTCTTATGTCCTCGTGAAAAAGGAAGCATGAAGGCCAATTTTCAACGAATGGAGATGCACTTTTCGGATAGTCTGTGGAGCCAAGGGAAAGTGAAAGGGAGACGCGCAGGGAACTTAAGCGGACTTCTCTGGAGAAAAGGTGACGGTTTTCTCGCAAAATCTAGTTGGGTAAATCTAGAGAATCGATACTCGAGGAAGACTGCACAAAATACTGCATTCCCTGCGCATACCGTATTTCATGTAAGAGTCATACAGAAGGACTAGGCGTATTGCGTTACAGTAGAGACTGTGGTAAGTGAGTAGTGGGACACAGATTATGTAAAATCTATGACAGTCAGGATGCCATCATAGTTTTGCATATGTAGCCTACACTCTCTGAGCATTGAGAAGATTGTGAAAACGAAATGACTCAATGACGTTGGAGTATTGAAACTGCATTGCGTTTTATTATGTTCTTCTGCAAATGTGTGTACTAAGAATTTGTACTTCCTCATTTTGTAGAAACCAAATATTGAGATAATAAGCAGTTATTATGGCTATTGTCTCTGCATATCATATGAAATACACAATTATAACTTCTTGAGTAACTTCTTTAGTATTCAAAGAACTGTGACTGACGCCCGAACAACAGGGAACTGACATGTATAGAGACTAGAAAATAGTGCATTGATAATGGCTAGGCACTAGCTGAAATCTGGATTTGCCAAACAAAATCTACAAAAAAGGACGACTGATTGCTGCGCTCTATAATTTGTAAATAATATCACAGTCGCAAGAGAGCACCAACTTTCCTAATGGAAGGTAACCTGACTTCTTTATGTGAGTATTTAATTTTGTCGATTTGGTTTGGGTCAGAGTGAGCGATTTTTTCTGGGGCACAGTGAACATATATGCAGAAAACAAAAATGGTTCGCTACAGAGAGAGAAAAACGTTTTAGATCTAACACCTGATGAAGAAATGATGAAGGCTGTGAATAGTTCAGTGCAAGATGGTATAAAAGTTCTGACACCAGCAAAACAATACATCATATGTAGACAGACTCATGAAAGATTAGTTATCTTCGCAATATGATGGTAAAAAAAATGCAGTAGTTGGAAATGCACCAGAAAATGCAGATAAAGGTACCAACAGGGCTGACATAACAAACACCAAGAACACAAGCATCATTCCAGTTGTAAGTCTGCCTGCAACCAGCTACTGTTCAAAAACTTGAAGACCCTAGACAGCACTGAAGGAAATTCGAACGCTTCCAATAGCAACCAAATGTAGGCGTGGAAGCTCAGTGCGGATGAAAAAGAGGAAGGACGCGAATTATTATTGATACCTCAGACAAGGAGGAGCTTCTAGCATGGGAAAATGGAAAGAAAAACAATTGTCCAAACTCTCGAAATCAAACAACCAACAAGCCCATTCCTAAAAGTTTCAGAAGGCAACTTCAGCTAGAGAGCAGCTCTTGAAGGTTCTATTATTGTTCGGATGAGTGACAGTGATGATAATTTGAGTTTTCACGACGAAAAAGAATTTAAAATGATAGGTGAGCTAGAAGATAACGACTGTGTTATTGTGAAATTGGCAACCAAAAATAAAGAAATACCATTTCGTAGTGCATATCAGTTCGTTTAATAAAAATGAAAGTTCTCCAGTTGTGACTTATCTGGAGAAGTCATGTAAGTGGGACAGACATTTTTCGCTTGCTGCTGATTCAGAAGCACGAGAAATTAACTCCACTGATGTTACTGTAGACTACCAAATCCTTTCACAGTTGGCGACACAAAATGAACTGTAGCAATGTTTGTATTTCCTATTGACATGGATACTTACAATGACCAGTGACTTTATTATGTGCGATTTCAATGTATCATTTAATGTTTAGTACGAAAAATAATGTTTTTGTGGTGTCACCGCCAGACACCACACGCCATTTAAATCGGCCGCGGTCCATTTAGTACATGTCGGACCCGCGTGTCGCCACTGTGTGATCGCAGACCGAGCGCCACCACAAGACAGGTCTCGAGATACGGGATAGCACTCGCCCCAGTTGTACGACGACTTTGCTAGCGACTACACTTACGAAGCCTTTCTCTCATTTGCCGAGAGACTGTTAGAATAGCCTTCAGCTAAGTCCATGGCTACGACCTAGCAAGGCGCCATTAGCCTTACATAGTTTGATAGCTATCGTATGAAATGTCTCATCAAGAATGCTGTATTCACATCAAAGAATAAAAGATAAGTATTCGAGGAGCTGCATACTTTTCTTATTAGAATTCACTACTTATCCTGTTCCAGAATTCACGCCCGTCTGCGTTAGATAGCGTGCATTTCGGCCCCGTCTATCTACAAGGTGTTGGCACATTTACCAACACATCAGTTTTCAATCTGTCTGTGGATTTTTCTTACTGTTACCTACCGTGCCCTACGCCGTTGCTCAAAGCGCCCCACGACGGGGGTAGAGTGGGCATTTTCTCATCACTTTGCTGTCAGCTATTCAGTTTAACATGTAAATTAATACAGGTACTAGAGCGGGCGCTACGAAATTAGACACCTTAGGTCACACCCGCTGGCTGTAGTCCATAGGCGCTAAGGACTATGATTTGTCCGCCTCAAAAGTTTGATGCCACAATTCCACTTGCCAGTGCAGTCGGCCAGAGCCGAGTGTGTGTTTCCGTCCGATACCATGTGTCCACGTGCAGTTTCAGTCTTCCGTGAACGATGCATTGACTTATTTTTGGTAACGAGCGAAATGCAGAAGCAAGGGCCTGCGCAGAGGACGAAAAGACATTCGAAAACAATCTAAAATTGTCGCAGCAAATGTACTGAAGTATTTTACTAATCTGGTAACACTGAAGAAACCACGAATAGTATAAATTTTGTTTGTGTTCATAAAATGACAACGAAACCTTGTAGTATTTCAGGATCGACTGTATTCCATATTAATAGTGCTGTAATGTCGGCAGAATTTCTATATACAGGGTGTTTCAAAAATGACCGGTATATTTGAAACGGCAATAAAAACTAAACGAGCAGCGATAGAAATACACCGTTTGTTGCAATATGCTTGGGACAACAGTACATTTTCAGGCGGACAAACTTTCGAAATTACAGTAGTTACAATTTTCAACAACAGATGGCGCTGCAAGTGATGTGAAAGATATAGAAGACAACGCAGTCTGTGGGTGCGCCATTCTGTATGTCGTCTTTCTGCTGTAAGCGTGTGCTGTTCACAACGTGCAAGTGTGCTGTAGACAACATGGTTTACTCCTTAGAACAGAGGATTTTTCTGGTGTTGGAATTCCACCGCCTAGAACACAGTGTTGTTGCAACAAGACGAAGTTTTCAACGGAGGTTTAATGTAACCAAAGGACCGAAAAGCGATACAATAAAGGATCTGTTTGAAAAATTTCAACGAACTGGGAACGTGACGGATGAACGTGCTGGAAAGATAGGGCGACCGCGTACGGCAACCACAGAGGGTAACGCGCAGCTAGTGCAGCAGGTGATCCAACAGCGGCCTGGGGTTTCCGTTCGCCGTGTTGCAGCTGCGGTCCCAATGACGCCAACGTCCACGTATCGTCTCATGCGCCAGAGTTTACACCTCTATCCATACAAAATTCAAACGCGGCAACCCCTCAGCGCCGCTACCATTGCTGCACGAGAGACATTCGCTAACGATATAGTGCACAGGATTGATGACGGCGATATGCATGTGGGCAGCGTTTGGTTTACTGACGAAGCTTATTTTTACCTGGACGGCTTCGTCAATAAACAGAACTGGCGCATATGTGGAACCGAAAAGCCCCATGTTGCAGTCCCATCGTCCCTGCATCCTCAAAAAGTACTGGTCTGGGCCGCCATTTCTTCCGAAGGAATCATTGGCCCATTTTTCAGATCCGAAACGATTACTGCATCACGCTATCTGGACATTCTTCGTGAATTTGTGGCGGTACAAACTGCCTTAGACGACACTGCGAACACCTCGTGGTTTATGTAAGATGGTGCCCGGCCACATCGCACGGCCGACGTCTTTAATTTCCTGAATGAATATTTCGATGATCGTGTGATTGCTTTGGGCTATCCGAAACATACAGGAGGCGGCGTGGATTGGCCTCCCTATTCGCCAGACATGAACCCCTGTGACTTCTTTCTGTGGGGACACTTGAAAGACCAGGTGTACCGCCAGAATCCAGAAACAATTGAACAGCTGAAGCAGTACATCTCATCTGCATGTGAAGCCTTTCCGCCAGACACGTTGTCAAAGGTTTCGGGTAATTTCATTCAGAGACTACGCCATATTATTGCTACGCATGGTGGATATGTGGAAAATATCGTACTATAGAGTTTCCCAGACAGCAGCGCCATCCGTTGTTGAAAATTGTAACTACTGTAATTTCGAAAGTTTGTCTGCCTGAAAATGTACTGTTGTCCCAAGCATATTGCAACAAACGGTGTATTTCTATCGCTGCTCTTTTAGTTTTTATTGCCGTTTCAAATATACCGGTCATTTTTGAAACACCCTGTATATGTCTTTTTAGGCCTCAAGAGAGGGATATAAATGTAAACGGAAATCTACTGAAGTTGGCGGTTTCGAAAGTAAGTTAGTGCGTATAACTGTGCTTAGATACCTCGGCTGATGAGGGTTTCCGACGCCAAGAAAAATCTCGGTGAAAAAATCTCTTTTCTCTGTCTTCTCTGATGACTTAGTTTTCGATTCAGAAAGTCTAATGGTGGACGAAAATTTTTCATGGAATGCAGAGACATTGCAGCTGCAAGAACGAAGCTTTGTGAAACTTCTTCGCAGATTAAAACTGTGTGCCGGACCGCGACTCGAACTCGCGACCTTTGCCTTTCGCGGGCACGTGCTCTACCATCTTTTTCATCTCATTTTGTTCTATATTGTTCGTTGAATTTGTTCGGGGCGGATGTCCGATGACACGCGTTCAGGTTCTTCGTTGATCCATTCACTCAGTTTTTTTATTACAGTGGGTAGCTAACCCTCATTATCTGAGCTACCCCAGCACGACTCACGACCCGTCCCCAATTCTGCCAGCATCTCGTCTCCTACCTTCCAAACTTCTGCGAACCTTGTAGAATTAGCACTCCTGGAAGAAAGGATAGTGCGGAGATATGGTATAACCACAGCATGAGGGATGTTTCCAGAATGAGCGCACACTCTGCTACAGAGTTAAAATCTTATTCACGAAGCGCTGTGTACAAGGCAGCAGTTTTGTAATATACTTCAATTAAACTTGGCTGTCACAAAACCATATGCACACATGTGTTTTGCTCTTCTTCAACGAAAGTAGTGGCCTGAAAGTACTTACAGTTACTTTTGTATAGTGTATATCGGCTATCTGGGTGATGGTTGCTATATCAAAGGATCAGTAAGAGTTGCAAATAAAATTTTTTCCTGAGATAGGAAAAATTCTCGGTCATGCTAAGGCGAGTCGATAGAACAAAAATCCTCTGGGTGGCTTGCAAGTACCTTCTCGCTGTGACGCGCTTAGTCTCTCGCAAATAAAATGCATTCATAGGTGACACGATACAATAATGATGTCTCACAGGTTATCAAAATTAATTTTATAGTTTTTTTAACAACTTTCTGTCCGGAAGTTTCTACAAGGTAGAACAACGCACATTCATCAGCGACAAAATTTTTCGTTACACAGGCGGAACAATAATTTTATGTTTTCACGATAAAATATGTATCACACGAATCTTTAGATTTTATCAACAGGATCAAGCAAAAAATTGTTTTTCTTCAAAATTACTTGTATTATTATTTATTTTTGTTTCTCTAGCAGCTGGTAAGAATTTTCTTTTAAAAAGTACTGCATCATATTCTAGATTAAAAATAGACATGTTTAATATTTTTTCGGGATTTTTAATAACATTTGAAATTATCAATAACTGGCAATGTTGTAAGATGGTGAGATGACCTGAGGTGTCTGTTTTCGTGACGGCCGCTATAGATGGGATACACTTCCTGCATGGCATGAAATGATCCACAAATATTATCAAATTTCATTGAAAAATATACTTAAGCAAAAAATGTGCCCACTGTGCCCCAGTTTCCCTAGCATTATTCCCTACCTCCATACGCGAATGAAATAAAAAAGAAAGTCGCTGATACTGTTACGAATTACTCCCGCCCGTTGGCTTTATTTGGTTAGTTTCCATTTCCAAATCTTGTACTGCCTGTTTCTCTAGTGCTGTTCGAAGGAACGTACAATGAATGCTTCAGGCTGGTATAGGTAGTAAAACTAGAAAACGAAATGAAAATTTATTTTCGAACGTAGTCCCCTCTTAGGTCAATCCCCTTCGCAACATTTCTCTAAGAAGGGGACAATCTTTAAAACAGACACTTGTGGCCCCTGTAATCTCTTAAAAGGGCACAAAACGTATGCTACGTACAGATTCTGTGTGGATGTGGCAATATGTGAAAGTATGGTGATAGCAAAATTCAATGATTAGGATGAATATTCTAACACTTTATGGTTGCCAACTTTTTACTGGGAAAATAAGGGATCGGGAAAGAAGCCTACAAAATAAGCATTTCCAATAGGATTCTCTTTTAGAAAGAGGAGTATGAACACATAATGTGCATGCATGTTTTCTTTTACAATATGGCTTGTATTTATTAATAGTCTTTGCTTCTTTTTGTAAAGATTCATTCGATTTTACATATGTAAAGCATTATATACAGCTACAAGTAAAATTCACTGCTACTTGCAGCTCTGCTTTCATGAGCTTGTTGCACAATTCGGTCTAATTACGGTTCGTTAGGGAAAAAAATGCTTTTTGCCTCAGCATTTGATCTAGGAATAATTCTCAATACAAACTCAATTACTTTTAGCAAATTTGGAACCTCAATATTTTTTGCTCTCAAGATACAGGAAACATTAAGCCGCCTTCTGTTTGCATACCCTTCCATGCACAACCCTTGATTCAAAATATCTTCTTCATTACAATGTTCATCACACAAACAATCTTCAACTACATCATCTACCTGAAATGAATCAATTACTACTTGAAAATGCTTAAAGTTTAGCTTTGACCATAGGCAAAGCGTCATCCAAAGTTGTACTGCCAATGGCAAATGATCTTCAGATTTCAAATTCTTGACTAAATATGTTTTCAATAAGAATTAAAATCATGTAAGATTATCTTGAAGGCGTTTTCTGAAACAATTAACTTATTAAAAACTTTATTTGCTCCACTACCAAAATACTTCATTCTTTGCTCAGTTTTACTAATCAGAGTCTTGGCTGCATCAAAAGTTTCTATTATACTAACATCAGAGCGTTCTAAAAAGTCAGAATATTCTAAAACAACTGCACCAATATAGGAAAAACGTTGAATAAATATCCGAGGTTAACTGTCTTTCAGTGTCGTCAGAATCATTTGAAAATAACTTCAGAGCTTTGGGACAACCGTCACTACTTCTGATGTGACTTTTAATGGGTTCCCAATTTGTAATGATTCTGACAACTTCTCATCTTAAAGAAAGCCATCTAGCTGAAAAATGTAGGAGAATTTCACTTCACTCTACGTCTACAAATTCAAAAAAGGACTTTAAAACTTTCCTTCGCTTTGCAGAAACGGATAAGTCACCATACAGTTTCAGGAACTGTTTACTTGTTCACCACAGGTGTAGAGATAATAGGGAAAACCGTGGCGTGTCAGGCGAAATAAATTGTTTTAACAACCATTGCAAAAGTTAGAAAAATACGGAATGAATTCGAAATGATACGGGACACGGGATTTGACTATAAAAATAGCCAAGGTACGGGATTTCCCGGGGTAATACGGGGTAGTTGGCAACCCCTACAACAATTAATACTTGAAGAGGCAAAAATGATGGATGCCACATTTTTGTCGCAAATGAGTCAGGAATGGCAATGCATAGCTGAAGATATTACCGTAGAATGCATATACAGCTTTATACGGCAAGAACACTGCAAGTCGTTGTGTAGTAATGATCTGAAAATTACCTGTGAATGGAAACATGCTAGCTGTCAAATGTGGCGTTGGGGAAAATGATGATTGTCATTCCCGCATGATTCCGAATCTGTTTCTTTTATTCTGTCTTCCTAGCAAACTCTGTTGGCAACCCTGCTTTTATTGTTCTCTGTCTTTTGTTTTCATTATTATTATTATTATTCTGTTGATGTTGTTTATTTGCAAGATGATGATATGGAAAGTGTGGAAGATGACGTTCAAAATGTATAAGTCTTCTAAGAAGGGAAAAAGCTACAGCAGAATGTTCGAGGTAATGAAGACACAGAATTCTACATCTACAAACTCAAAAAAGGACTTTAAAACTTCCCTTCACTTTGCAGAAACGGATGTCACCATAAATCCCACGAGGCCGGCCCAAACCGTTAAGTGTAAGGGATTAAAATGCTTTGAAACTATGACTGCTGAACAGAGATCACAAATTCTTGAAGAATTTAATGAAATGAGAAGTTATGATGAGCAGAATTCCTATGTATTTGGACTGTTGTCTATAAACCCAGTGAAACAGCGTAGACCTAGACAAGATCCGGACCACGCAAGGTTCCATAGCAAAGCGTATTCTTATAAAGTGCGTGTCAGATGCTCAAAACATGACCGAGATATGTTAAAGCCTTTATTGCTATTCATGACAACAGGTTGTGAAGAGTACGGATTTTGCAAATATGCTAGGGACAGCACCGAAAGTTATGCGTGGGAAATACTATCATTTACATAACAGAAAATGTCCTGAGGTGTTTGAAGCAGTTAAACGGCACATTCCGTCTTTCAGATATAGGCCAAGTCATTAAAGCAAGAGTGTAAGTAAAAAACTGTACCTCCCTGCGGACTTGGATGTTAGGAAAATGCATGAGATGTACAAAGAGAAGAGCTGCCTGACGTATATTATCAGCATTACAGAAATGTGTCGGTTCACAGTTCAATACAAAATTTGGTATTCCTAGATGCGATACCTGCAGCATTTGTGATAAATTTCGAGCAGAAATGCAAGTCATTACCCAGAGACTGAAGAACCTACAAATGAAGAAGCGCTACTGAAACTTCAAAGAGAACAAATGCTGCTACACACGGAATATGTTGTATACAAGACGAAAGCAGAAACATTCCACAGAATTAAGAAAGGCGCAAAAATTAGGAGTATGAAAGAGAAAGATTATGAAGGTATGGTCATGAATTTTCAAGAAAATCTCAATATGCCAAACATTTCCATCAATGAGATGTTTTACAGACGCCAATTATCTCTGTATTTATTTAGTATTCATGTCCTCTCTAATAGTGACTCTGTTTTTTACTTTATGATGAGTCCATTGGATGGAAAGAATCTAACGAAGTTGCATCCATGTTGCCCCACTTTCTGTTCACAAAGCTGGAACCAGATGTTAAGCATCTGGACTTACTCTGCCATGCATGCAGTGTGCAGAATAAAAATTATACTGTTATCAGATTCTTACATTATGTTGTCAACAACACAAGAAGACTGAACGTTTCCCCTTAGAGGTCACTCCTATACGGAGTGTGATCGTAATATGTCCTTCATAAACAATAAGACACATGCTGAAATTCCTGACCATTGGCTGAGTCATTTTTGTGCAGCTAGGGTGAAACCTTCTCCTTTTGATGTCAATGGAGTAGATCAAGCACTTAACATAATTTGGAACCGTTTTTTATCACCTCTGTACAGGATGAAGTGTCGGTTTGGCTTTCAGCCAGTGAAGGAGCTTTTGTTACAAGAAATGGGACCCCTTGTTCAGTTCCGAAGGTCTTGTAGTGATGCATGGGAGAGTTCATCAGCAAATCAACCTGTCTGTGGGCTTTTGTCCCCATGAAGCCGAGAATATAGATAGTGAACTAAATTCTGAAGAATTCTTCTTTCTGGGTTATTTGTATAAAGGTAAGATGGTTACTTTCATTTCACGCTCTTAAAATAAAACAAAATATAAGGCATTGTGGCTTTAATATCAATCTTCCATTACAAGAAATCAATTTGTGCAGTTATGAAGAAAATAATTTCCTTTATGCTCTGTTGCCGATCTCGCCCCACTCTCCCTTGAAAAGTTTAGGAACGTCCAACACTTGATGCAGTTTTGCGGCACAGCAACAAGGGATTTCTATATTAAACTCCTTCTGTGAGACAAAAAGGCAAAAAGCAAATGTCAGAAGAAGCATATTATTCGGTTCAGCAATGAGAACTGAAGATATCGCCCTAAATGTAATATTTCAGTGTAACGTACCTGACATTCATTGTGTACTAACAACTGAAAATTGACCGTAATGACCATAATATTAAAATAAAAATTATGAGATGCATTAACAGTAGGAGACAATAAAGCACTCTAACTACTGGTGCACATAGCTTCACACTATATACCCAAGCTTCGATCACAAAGCGTTTCAAACTTCTGCTGAAAAACTGATTCCATAATTTTTCCCCTTACTTCTTCACTTCTTTCTTCAGTTTTCCCACTGTCTGATCACTTTGGTTGGAATGCATTTGTCCAGTGTAAGATGATTTTTCTTTCTGAATCTAGGCATCGTCCCACGTGAGTGTTTCCAGTAAATCAAAGCCTGCTGATCGCTTTACCCAGCCTACTAGTGCGCACGTGCATTCGTTTCGCTTCATAAACCCACGCGTTTTTGCTCCTTGTTTTTGTATGACACGATTGGTTCCAGCTGTCACTCGCCTTGTAGTTAAATCATTCTTATCGTCGAGTGGACAAGCCTGACATTTCGTAAAGATCTGAACAGAAGATACTGTCAAAATACTATTTGGTGAATACTTTCCCGTACTACCATATGACCTGCATAATGTTTGAGATTTTAACTGGTACATTCGCGACAAGGCAATTTTTATAGGAAGTCATAAGTTTCAATCAAATGATAATAGAGAGAGCTTCGTGATAGAGTAAGATGAACTAAGGAAAGCTATTCTGAAATGTCTTAGAAAGAATGTTAGACCGAAGGATAAAAATTTGGTAAAAGAAACAGTTGAAAACTAGAGTCGATGAAAGAAACAAAACAAAAATTAATTGAATGGGCATCAAATTTCATCAATGATGGCAACGCCCAATACCATAACCAGAACCAGAGAGCAAATGATGCAAACAGCTTAAAAATTCTTTATATGTCTGTTCCATTCAAGAGAATGATAAATAGCTGGGAGTCAATAAAAGAATTACGGTAGGGAAGTTGTGCCATATGATGTACCAATAGGGGGCTGTATAGAACCATTCAAGATCTTAAGGGAGGAAAGGCGTTTGGGGCCCATAGGAGGTGGTGTTTCAATAGTACTGATTATAGCTAAGAGGAAAAGTAATGCACGAGGAACTTTTAAAAATGTGTATGTAGAATGTCGGATATCTATGTCCTATTTAACTGCTCTGCTAAGTACATATTCCAGTAGAGCTTGTCAATAATTTGATTCAAGTCACCCTGCCTCATTACACTGCCCAGGGGAAAGGAGGACCGTAGTGTTTACGGTGTGACACGGGTATCGGTAAGGGCAACACAGCAACCACACACATAGTGAATTTTTAACCTTTCGTTTTTCTCAACAAATGGAACAGAAACCATTGACGTAGCACGGATAGAGATAACAAAAAAGCAGCATTTCACACACAGAAAACCTAATTTAATCAAACCTTTTTTACACAGATTGAATTTTTAACCCTTCGTTCTCCTCAATAAATGGAACAGAAACCATTGACATTGCACGGATAGACAAAACAAAAATACCAGCATTTTACGCAGAGAAACCGAATTGAACACACACTAATTATTTACTATCGCCCAGCAGGTGGAATCGAACCACTCTGACGATAGTCAGCTACAGGTTTGAAGCCTGCACACCGGACCACCGGAGCTCAGCTGGGCGAACTACGGCGGTATAGCGTCGTATTTAAAGGAAATCTAAGAATACAAAGTTATTGCGAGAACTGCCTTAATTTTCTTATTTATTTTGTAGAATTTCTCATAAAAGAAGTTTATTTTCCCTTTACGAAAATTCATGCAGTTCTTCGCTCGAAATAAGCATGTAAAACTAAACACTTATCAGTTGTATCACTGCGCCCCGTTGCCACCCCAGCCGCGCAAGCTCCCAAGCGCGCCGCCCACAGCAAAGCGTTGACGGCAAGGCGCGCGACTTGCCCTGACTATAACAACTCGTTGATTACATGCAATGATTGGTCACATGTTTAGTGAGAAAGGAACTGTAGCACTACATAACTGTACTGGGGCTTGAATATTAGGGTATGTGCAACCTAATCTACTCCTGTACAAAATGGAAAACGATTTTTTTTTTTACACCACTAGGTAGTTCATAATATTTCACGATGTTTTGTAACTGGATTGGTTGCCAGAGGCGATGCCTTGGTGCAATGCATTTCAGACAATGCAAAGCTCGCGAAATCTCCATTTAGTCACCTACTGCAACGAGACATAAAAGCTGTTCTTTAAGTGCAGTAATCGTGCTGGAAAGTGACATGCAGGCCTAAAAAATTTTCGGGATCTCGGAAATTACGGGAACTTAACCCTTCCTCTCGACCCTTCCTCATATAACGGTCCACATCCGAAGAGCCAAATAACGGCAATGAAAATTAATAGCAAGCCCATAACACGTTAGAAAAGCAATCGAAAATCTATACAGTCTATACAGGGTGTCCCAAAGAAAACATCAAAAATCTTTGGGGACATGTTGCTTACCCCACAAAAAGAGGTCTAGTAAACATGGGCTCTAAAATGTATACTGATACCTTTTTTTTCAAGGGGTGGGGGCAGGGACACACACACACACTGTATATACATAGATTGTGTAGAAGCTTTTCTGTTTTAATGTTCTAGTATGATAACAGAATATTCCATAAATGTCAATGTATGCCTTTGTACCATGTGGGTGCAGTATTGTTTTATATTTATTGGGCCTGTTGTCTACAAAGCAGCTTATGCATAAGACATTGGACAAGTCAAGTTATCAGTATACAGCTGAAAGTAATTTCTCGGCATACTTATTTAAAGTTACAGTAACACACTTTATACATAAGTATTTATATAAAACACTTCATAAATTTAAGTATTCTTCAACGGAATAAAAGCAATGATGCCATAAATATGACATTAGAGATTTTCCAAAGGTAATGACTTCAGTAATAGCTTATATGTTTTCAGCAAGATTGTTATAGAGCTTAACTCCCACGTGAAAAGTACCTTTTTAGCACAGAGCTTTGCTGATTTGGATTATATGTAAGTTTATGTTATGTCTGGTTAAGTGTTCAGTTTTTTTTCCAGTCCACAGTCCTTTCCTATTACATTTTTTTTAAAGAATAAAAGGTTTTCCATAATGTATACATATGGTAATGGAGGAATACCAGATTTCTTAAACAGAGGTTTACAAGAGAGTCTAGGCTTGCACCTGAACAAGATTCTAATGGCTCTTTTTTGCTGTTTAAAAGTGCTATTAGCTGTTTTAGAGTTTCCCCAGAAAGAAGAGAATCAAAGTATGCATGCTATGCATTCATTACTGTTTTCTTACTGCATCATGATTTTAATGAGCAAAGAAGGTAACATGTTTTGCTCAGTTCTGCACTGACAAATTCAATATGTTTATTCCATTTTACATTGCTCTGCAGCCAAAGCCCTAATAATTTGGTTTCAGTACTGTTACCAACTAGTTACTCATTGATAGAGGCCGTTGGGATGAAAATGTCCTTGTTAGGAGCATAGTGGAATTTTAGAGCAGTAACTATTATTGTGCTGAGGTAACATGTTTATTACATTTTGTAGATTCACATTGATACAATGTATACTGTACCACAGATGAATAAATCAATCAATCCTCAACTCACCCAATACCAAGTGAGACTTCCATATTTATTTATTTATTTCAAATTCCATGAATCCACATTGTGCTGGACCACAAGGATGTGGAACAAGTCAGGTTTACATCTTTATAGATATACAACAAACATCAGGACAATGACAAGAATGTAGCAATCTGGTGATATAAGCTTGAAGGGTGAATTAAAAGTAAACAGATACGGTTCAAATAAACACGACATAAACTACTGAAAATAACCTTTGGTGCAGAAACAAGAAAATTGGTGCATTGCTCATCTTAGGTAGTGAAGACAAATTACAGCTAACATAATATAAACAGAGAGTAGAATATAAATAGGAAATACAATTTTAAAAAAATTACAAAAACAGTCACCGATTAGGCCTACTCTGCAGGTATTCACCCAGGGAGAGAAGGACTTATCCATAAGGTGTTTTCTTAATTTAAATTTAAATGTAGGTACATTCTATAAGACTACTTTACTTTCAGCAGTGTAAAAAGTCTAAAATTTGAAAGAAGGCAATTGTACTTATGTCATCTCTTTTCACTTGATGTTTGTTTCACGCACTTAAGACCTGCAGAAAATATGCAACTACTAAAAACGTTTCCTTGTCAGAGGTACATGACCAATCTAATGTTAAATTTGTCTTCAAGATGCTGCATAAGGAACCACAACATTTTGCATATTAGATTGAATTACATAATTCAAAACTTCAAAGGTTTTTGTTGTTGTTGGAAACAAATAACATACCAAAATTGGAAATAAAAAATCTTTTATCCAGTTAGGAGCTTTCGTAAATTTCTGATTCAGATGAAGGCCTTGTGGCTGAGAGCTCAAATGTATAGCAGTCTTTTTGTTGTGACTGTCTGGGACTCAACATCTTCTCTATGTGCTGAGCAGCAATCTATCCTTTCCATAATAATGTTATCATTTCATCCTGAGTTTTCCATTGTTTAATTTTCTGCAGTTAGGGAACAATACTAAAATCTGTCAGATAAGTAATTAAAAAATGACAATGACAGGAGTTACAAAAACTGGGACAATGATCAACTAATCTGCATTCCACTTTATCCTGCTGCAGAACATTTTAGAAACTCTGTTTCTTGACCACTTTGACTATCCTAGTGTAATGCTTGTGACTAGTGCCACTGAATACAAACTAAGCAGTGGAGCTTAACTTTTTGAAAAAAAAGTGCGCTACAGAATATTTAAACATCTTCTTGTTTCTCTTTACTGTTTGCTGGAAAGTTTTTGACTGTGCGTTCCATGATTCAGCAGTTCTTAGGCCTCTTGTACCATTAAGTTTGTAACAAAATGAAATAATTATCCACTTCAATAGAATGGATATGTACACAGAAACTATATTTATATCGTCATATGTACACCCCAGGCCACTGTATGCTGTGTGGCAGAAGTTACCATGTACCACTACTAGTCACTTCCTTTTCTGCTTCACATGCAAATATACCAAGGGAAAACAAACTATCTATAAGCCTCCATATGAGCCCTAATTTCTTTTATCTTATCTTCATGGTTTTTATGCAAAATGTATGTCTTTGGCAGTGTAATCATTCTGCAGTCAGGTTCAAATGCCGGTTTTCTGAATTTTGCCAGTAGTGTTCTTACAAAAGAATATCGCCTTCCCTTGAGGGCCTCCCATTTGAGGTCCCGAAGCATCACTGTAATACTTGCATGTTGATCGAACCTTCCAGTAACAATTCTAGCAGCTCACCTCTGAACTCCTTTGATGTCTTCATTTGAACTGACCTGGTGCAGATCCCAAACATTCAAGCAGTACACAAGAAAGGGTCACACTGGTGTCCTATATGTGGTTCCCTTACGTTGAACCACAATTTCCTAAAATTCTCTCAATAAACCAAAGTTGAACATTCACCCTCCCTACTACAATCTTTAGATGCTCGTTTCATTTAATATGGGTTTGTTACATTATACCTAGATATTTAATCTCTGTGACTGTATCAAGCAGCACATTAATAATGGTGTATTCAAACTTTATGAGGTTGTTTTCCCTATTCATCCACATTAAATTACATTTTTCTACATTTAAATCTAGCTGCCATGCATCACACCAACCAGAGATTTTCTCTAAGTCATGTTGTATCCTCCTACAATCACTCAATGATGACACTTTCCTGTACACCACAATACTGTCAGCAGACAGCCACAGATTGTTCCTCACCCTGCCTGTCAGATCATTTATGTGTATAGAAAATAAATCTCTGGGAATCCCTGAGATGATACCCTTGTCTTTGATGAACACTCACTGTCAAGGACAACGTACGGGTGCTGTTACTTAAGAAGTCTTCAGTACATTTACATGTCTGGGAACCTATTCAGTATGCTCATACCTTCATTAACAGTTTGCATTGGAACACTATCTCAAATACTTTTCAGAAATCTAGGAATATGAAATCTGCCTGTTGCTTTTCATCCATAATCCAAAGGATGTGATGTGAGAAAAGGACAAGATGTATTTCATATGAGTGACACTTTCTAAAACCATGCTGATTCATGGACGGAAGCTTTTCTGTCTCAAGGAAATTTATTATATTGAACTGAGAATACATTCAAGAACTGTACAGCTAAATGACATTAAGGATATTGGTCTGTAATTTTGCAGGTCTGTTCTCTTACCGCTCCCACAGACAGGAGTCACCTACAATTCTTTCCCACCATCTGGGACTTGGTGCTGAGCAGGAGATTTGAGGCTTGCAATAAATACTAGCCAAGCAAGAGGCTGATGCTAAAGAGTGCTCTTTGTGAAACAGAACTGGGATTCTATCTGGACATCACAACTTATTTGTTTTAAACTCTTTCATTTGTTTCCCTATGCCCATGATGTCTAGTACTATGTCCTCCATACGGGAGTCTGTGCAGTGGTTCAACAATGGTATGTTTGTATGATTCTTCAGTGTGAATGATTTCTCAAATGTAAAATTTAAAATTTCAGCTTCCTTTCCCTATCTTCTGCTGTCACATCAGATTGGTCAGTAAGTGACTGGCTAGAGGTCCCATTGTCACTTAGTGACTTTATGTAGGTTCTTGGCTCCATCCTTTAGCTTCTTGTAGTATGTTCCATTAGTCTAAAATAACAGTAATTTTTCCATTGTCATTTGTCTTCCATTTTCCAAAATAAAATAGCTTTTAAGACAATGTTTAATGAAGCTCCATGAAGACAGATATCTTTGTATGTCTTGTATACATTTAATTTTATTTATTTATGTGTTTTGTAGTCCATAGATCCATGTTGTGGTTAAATTACATGACATGGAACAAGTCAATTTTACAAATGTGTTGTGGTTGTTACAGTATAACTTCTTATGGGATCAAATGAATAGTACTAACCAGTTGCTTACTTTTATATATATATATATTTTATGCAGACACTTATAGAAAAATTAAATACATACCAGGGAGATACACTCCACATAATAATACATTATTAAACATTATTTCATTATACAAGAACTGAAGTAATCATAAATGTTGTAGTTGCTGTCTCACCTTTAATGAATATATAGATAATGCAGACAGAGAAATCACTTACATGTCCTGTAGTCCAAAAATAAACAGAACAGTTTCTGTTAAATTAGCCAATCGAGTTTTGAGCATCAGTCACTGAAACTGTCAGTACATCACTTTCACAGTACTGGAAATTTTTAACGTATTTATTTAGTACTTATTATTAGTAATTTGTTGTCTTGTCATGAATCATAAATATGGTGCAATGAATATAATCCAGTAAATTGGTAGATTAATACACTTTCATATTAGAAAGGGCATGAACGCACGCATGGTACTTTCTTATAGCTGTACCTACTAGGCTAATATTCATTCAACAGAAGTATGCAGCAATGATATTCTGTAATGTCAATAACTGAAAATTTGCAGTATTCTCTTCCAGGTACCTTGTTTTTCTAATACTCACACATTGTTGTGATGTGTTTCGCACAAGCTGAGGAAACTTGGTCCTTCACTGCCTCTGGCAACTGGCATTCGAGTAGTAGCTACCCACACCACAGATTGAACTGTTGGACCTGTGGCAAGTGGGGTCACCTAGGAGCTGTTTATTAACTAGCGGCCTGCCACCCATACACTCAGGTGCAGCACAGGGACAGCACATCAGTCCACACCATCATGCCACCATAGCTGCAGAACAGGATGCACCCCTTGCACTGTGGGAGCTTATGTTGGACCTGACTTTCTGGCCATTCTGCTGTGAAGTTCCAGCTGGACACTAGCAGTGCCGCATCATTAATCAGTAACGACATGTATCATTCAACAGAAGTATGCAGTAATGATATTCTGTAATGTCGATAACTGAAAATTTGCAGTATTCTCTTCCAGGTACCTTGTTTTTCTAATACTCACACATTGTTGTGATGTGTTTCACACAAGCTGAGGAAACTTGGTCCTTCACTGCCTCTGGCAACTGGCATTCGAGTAGTAGCTACCCACACCACAGATTGAATTGTTGGACCTGTGGCAAGTGGGGTCACCTAGAAGCTGTTTATTAACTAGCGGCCTGCCACCCATACGCTTCACTGCAAAGACCCTGGTGCAAGGTTATGTCCTTTTGCTATAAGTCCATTCCACTTCAAGAGACCTATCACTGGAGCTAAGTACAAAAATGTCAGATGTGTATTAACCTTCTTAGTTGTACACTCCCCTATTGCTGCTTACATTTTTGGCTTGGACACCTTTACTAGTTTTGGTTTCAAAGTTGTGAACCACATCATTTAGTATTCAAAACAGTGCCCTTTGACATTGACACTCTGTGCAATTGGTAAAAGGAGAATTTTGAACCAGTGCATGTAATTCTACACCTTACATCTCTATAAAACCTTCAACAGTACTAAAATTTTTTAGAGCTTGCGTGCCACCATTTGTGGTGAGAGAGGCTGTTCAAGTGGAAATTGCATGACTTCAGGGCCAAGATGTCAGTTCCCCAGTGTCAATGAGTCAATAGACAATGCCTATGGTTGTCCTTAAAAAATCCTAACAGATCTTTAACATTTGTGGTGATTTTAAGTCCAATATAAATGCTCTGTCCAAAGTTGATCTCTGTCCTATGCCTCACCTAGAGGACTTGTTTAACAAACTGGTGAGGGTCCACTATTAGCATATCCACATCTGCCACTCCATGGTGCATTGTGTCAGCTGATACTCTTATACAGGTATAATCACTTACTGCTTGGGGTTGCCAGTGGACCTGCCACTTTACAAAATAATTTAGAACAATTGATTCAAGGAATTCTGCACTGTGTTAATTATTCAATTGATAGTATTGTTACAGGGTCAAAGCACGTGGAACATAACAAGAATTTTAAATCCCTTTCTTTGTTTGCGCTTTCAATTGTAAAAGTGCAGTTTCTTCACATCCCACATCAAATACCTGGGTCACATTCATCACAGGCGATCACAATATTGGGTCACTAATGTACCAAACCCTACTAACCTTAAACAGTTGCTTTCTCCTGTCTCTGTACATCCATCTTTTGTTGGGAATTGGGACTGCAGCTGCTATATTTACTTGCAGTAATGATAATACATTCAGCTGTATGTATTAGTATTTTTTTTTTTTTGTGACAAATTTTGCTGATACAGTCCACCATCATCAGGCCCCTAGATTCAGCAAACATATCATTTGTGATTCAATACAAAAGCAATGTCATAATGTCTGTAAGTGTTCTGTCTTATATCTATATCCCATAACAAGCAAGTGACACATTATACATCAAAGCATTTGATGGATTTATATGACTGGTACAAGAGGCAAAAATCAAACAATGGAAAATCCAGGATGGAATGTAACGACTATAAAAAGGAAAGTTGCCACTCACCATATAGTGGAGAAGCTGAGTTGCAGATAGGCACAACAAAAAGACTCTCACAATTAAAGCTTTTGGCCATTAAGGCCTTTGTCAAAAATAGACTACACAGTCAAACACACACACATGCACACACGCACACTCTCGCAAATGCAACTAGCACACACAACTGCAGTCAGTGTGTGTGTGTGTGTGTGTGTGTGTGTGTGTGTGTGTGTGTGTGTGTGTGTGTATTGTCAACTGTTGATGAAGGCCGTAATAGCTGAAAACTTTAATTGTGAATGTCTTTTTGTTGTGCCTGTCTGCGACTCAGCATCTCCACTATGTGGTGAGTGGCAACTTTCCTTTTCATGATTGATACAAGAGGCATGCAGAGGCATGCAGGTTATTGTACTCTATTAGGTTTTAGATCCTGTTAAACAACCCTATGTACCTACAATATAGGCTATCTGATTTTCCAATAATTATTGCAAATTTGCTGCAGTGAAGACACTATATATAGTTGATGTCTTTCCAGTTTTAATAAGGTATTGGTCTCTCTCTGTCTCTGTCTCTCTCTCTCTCTCTCTCTCTCTCTCTCTCTCTCTCACACACACACACACACACACACACACACACACACACACACACACAACCACACATGAAATGAAAATTGGTATTTGAAGCAGTAAGTACAGATATTATTATGTTATTTTTTGTACAGTGCAATCAATTATGTGTTGGTTGTCATACAAATATGTAATGAAAATTATTTCAGTTTAATATAGTCACTATTTCATCATTTAAAGTAATAAGTATAGATATTATGTTGTTTTTGTATAGCATGATAAACAATATGTTGACTTATCTAGGGGCTTGATAATTGATGACTGTATCACTGGAACAAGTCACAAAAAATACTACATTCAGCTGAAGGCATTATTATTGAAAGTAAATTAATCAGTGGCTATCATTCCTGGGTAAAATTATATACTATGCAGAGTTATTTCCTCATGTGAAACAGATCACACACACCCTTAATAAGCTGTACAAGAAGGATGTCAAACTTGTGGAGTCAATGTGCTTTTCAGTGTCTTATGGATGGTTTCAAGGTGGCACAATGTCTGATGCCACATACACTGGGCCTGCCATTTACACTCAGAGTGGACGTGGCCCAGTATGCAATTGTGGTGGCTTTGTCCCATAAGTTGTTGGATGGTTCTGAATGATCTGTCGCCTTCATCTCCAAAATCTTGACTGCAGCACAGATCAGCTATTCACACTGAGTGAGGTAGTACAGTGGTTAGCACACTGGACTCGCATTCAGGAGGACGATAGTTCAAACCCCTGTCTGGCCATCCTGATTTAGGTTTTCTGTGATTTCCCCTAAATCACTTCAGGCAAATGCCAGGATGGTTCATTTTAAAGGGTGTGGCTGACTTCCTCCCTAACCCAATGGGACTGATGAATTCACTGTTTGGTCCCCTCCCCAAAATCAACCAACCAGCCAACCAACCGTCAGTTATTCATAAATTGAGGAGGAGGCTTTAGCGACTGTTTATGGGCTTAAAACATTTCATATGCATTTGTATGACAATAATTTGCATGTACTGACTAACCACAAACTCTCGATTCCATTGTCCAGGCATCATTCTAAGGTCCCAGAGAGTGTCTGCAATGCTGAGCATTGTTTTTAAGTGGGTACTTTCACCTCACTATCCAACACGCCAAAGCAGATGCCCTATCCTGCCCCCCTCTTGGGGCCTGATGAGGAATTCAAACATCAGCAAACATTTTGTTTCACTGTGGACCAATGCATGGTATTCAATACTTATAGTGAGAACATGTCGCAAACATATCTGGATGTAGTGTCATAGATAACAAGAGGCCTGTAATATAGCCTCTTTAGCCCTTGCCACATTTTTGCTTCATGACAGTAAGGTCCAATGTTATCTGAAAGTGTATTTATTTAGTGTCTGACAGCTGTAACATGTATATACAATCACCCATGTACTGCAGAGATGGGACAGATGATGGATCCTATTGTGATCACATATACATGGTTATAATTAGATTTTAAACATGCACAGGATTCTATATTTTCTAGATTCATATCATTTTTGCACTGTTGTGATTTTGTAATGGACACACATATTATTTGATATGAATGTGTACAATGTGTAAGTAACCTTATGATTCTACCGTTATTGTACAACATGTTCTTATGTATCAGAGGTCACCAATGATGGACTATATGCATGAATACCAGTTTGACAATTACATATTCTATCATAGTGTACAGAAAAGTGTATTTAAACAAATACTTACAAACTGCAGAGTATCAAACACACAAGACTTTCTTTTAATGATTTGTATGTATTTTGTTAAAACTTACCTTGACTCACTCTACATCCTTGAAGATTCTCCTTGGTGGTGTCTGTGGAACACAATGAATTTATGAATGAAAGAATATCATTCTGTAGTCACTACACATCAGAAATCTGAAGCTATTATTTGTGTGTTGTATTTGCTTCTCATATTTTAGTTGGGAGCAATATAAAATACCTTGTGGTCTGCAATAAATTATGGATAGCAGCGGTGATTGTTCAACAGCAGACAATTTTGTTGTGGTATAAATTCCATTTGTCACCAGATTGATGCTGATTTTTTAACTAATTTTTTCAAAGTATATCACATGTTACATAGATTTCAGGGCTTTGAAATAAGTAAAGGTACACATTGACAGGGAGGAATATGTTTCACAAACTATTTATGATGGTTGTGTTAACAGTTTACTATCATCAATTCTCTTATCATTCTTTTCAGCATAAATACTTTTAATCAACACCTTGTACATATTCTCAACTGAATTATTTCCACAATCCTAAGACTTCTCTCTGTGGGATGTGTGGCATATTGTTGCTACTGTGAGAAAAGATGCTACTTTTCCAGTTATGCTCAGTCATTGTAGTTTAAATATAATTGATTACTTAACATTATAGGAGTGCTTTGACAAATGTCAAAGGACGATAGGATAGTTTACAGTGGGACTTATGATGTCAGGTAATTTAGTAATTAATGCTCCATTGAAATTGGGATTTTAGAAATTGAATACTAGCTTGGTGGGATACTGATTGTATTTTATTACTTATCTAACAGGGACTTATAAGGCCCATATACGGACATAGGTAAATAGCTTTCAGGAGGACTTCTTAAGATAAAATTTTAGTTTAATTTGGAATTTCAGGTACTGTTGGTTCCAGCAATCACCTTGTATTTGCAAATTCCTTGTAAAAACTTTTGCACGAGAAGAGCTCTGTATGAAATACAGAGATACAACCAGTACCATTCTTACAAACACTATGTTTTGTAAAACCCATAATGAAGGACAGCCTTCAGGGATGTGGAAGAAGTCAGGTTGGATTCAGTTTACTGCCTGATGTATGCCAAGAATTTGTTAAAGACTTTTTCATTGTGTCTTTAATCTCTGCTTTCACAAAAATACTAGAGATGGTTATCCATAGAAGGTTGACCACATTCATGGAGGGACAAACTTTTCTGATTCTGGCACAACATGGTTTCTGAAAAGAGGGAACTCAGGTCTAACAGAATCTGTTATAAATGCTTTTTGAAGGAAAGCATTTTGTAGCTATCAGCTGTATACACTTGACTTTATTCTTCACCAGTTTCAGTTTTTACAACCACCATCAAACATTCTAATGTGTACAGCTAATAGCTATAAAAATGCATTCTTCAAATATTTAACAGCTGTAGCAAGTTACCCATACAAATTAATGTTATACACAAACTGGTATTTCTCCTTCCTGTGTCTAATTCATGATGTAATCATACAAATTGTCAACAAGATGTCTGTATGATTGTGTTCTGTGTGGAAGATGGCATTCTGGTCAGCGGACAACCATGCCAACAATGATGTCAGGGCACCTACAAAATGAGGTAGTGTTTGGCGAGTAGCACCACATCCACAGTTGCTATGTATAAAGTCACAGATGATGCAGTATGGCCCAGACAAGGTGCCTACCAGACTCTCTGCAGTAGAGGGCCATAGAAAGAAAGGAAGCAGGACAGTCAGAAACTGCTTTGGCCCAGTGGCTTAATCTGAATTGTTCTGTTGTTTCTCGGATGTGGTGATGGTTTGTGGAGACCAAAACCGTACGTGAATACCAGGGCAGGGCCAACCACATGTTACTTCAAAAGAGAGGACCATTATTTGGCTGTGAAGACATTACCACCTTAGTACTCCTTAGTACTGGACGGCAACTGGTACGTGAGCTCACAGCATCCACTGGATGTGTTGTATCAAGGCCATTGGTGTGCAGAAGACTTTGGCATAGTGGACTTTATTGTCAGAGACATGCTGTATGTCTACCTATGGTATGTCTTCACAGAAGGGTACATCCAGAGATCAGACATCAACATGTCACCTGGATCGCCGAACATTGGGCCAATGTTGTTTTCACAGATGAACCCTGATTTAGTCTGGAGGGTGATTCTGAATGGATTCACATCTGGAGGAAACATGGAACATGATTTCAGGACCCAAACATTATGGAAAGAGACCGAGGTGGAGGGAGATCCCTATGGTGTGTGCAGGAATTATGTTTACCACTTGAACCACTCTTAATGCAATTGTATTAGTGAATCATCAAGGTTTAACTGCTGTCAGGTATCATGACAAGATCTTGGGACCTCATCTGCAGTTGCTGCAAGGTGCTGTGAGCCCAGACATTGTACTGATGCACGATAATGCTTGACCTCATAAAGCACAGGTGGCTGATGTTTTCTTGGAAACAGAAGAGATTGCATGCATGGTGTGCCTGCTCACTCTCCCAACTCGGATCCCCTAGAGCATGTCTGGGATGACTAGGGAGATGGCTTGCAACATGTCAGCATCCACCAACCACTCTCCAATACTCTGAGCAGCTGTGCAGGAAGAATTGGCGTTACTGCCTCAACATGAAACTGATGACATATTCACAGTATGCCCCATCATTGTCATACCTGTATGTCTGCCAGAAGTGGTCACACCCCATACTGAGCACATTAACCAGTTGTTGGAATGTGTGTATAAATCCATTAAATTAGGAAAAAGGAAGAACATTTTTATCTATCTTCATGCATGTTGCAATTGTTTGTGTTTTCTATTCTTTACATTGTTTAAACTTTACTACCCCTGTTTACACTGTTTTGTGGCAAAATAAATACACCCTTGCAAAATCTGGTTTTGTTGCTTTAAGTTTGGACACCAGTGTATATTCATTACACAAAAGAGACTCTGTATCTGTCATTTTTTCTGGATTTGTCTAAAACTTTGACATAATCACCCAAACATCACTATTTGAAAAATTTGAAAGCTGTGGCATATGTGGACATGCAGTGCAATGGATAAAATCATATGTCAGTAACAGAAAGCAGTATGCAAGTACAGAACCTGGTAGTAAATCTGAAATCAGGGATATTAAGTATGGAGTACTTCAATGATCTGTATTTTGTTCTATGTTTTATAAACAGTATCAAAGTCAGTGAGAGGGATCCAAATGTATTGTATGCTGGTAGCATGACATTAGTAAATGTAGAAAAAAATCTGGAAACATTGGAAAGATGCACATTTATGTCAACAAATAGCACTTTACAGTGGCTCATACAGAATGTCTTGTTATAAATCTAAAAAAGACAATGCTTATGACGGTCAGCAGTAAAGAAAAGGAAGATCACATAGATATATCCATAGGTAAAACAAAACTGGAAGCTGTAATCTCTTTAAATTTTTTGGGAATTGTGTTTTACAATAAGTTCCAATAGGAGCAATGTGTAGACAATGTCTGCTGTATTTAAGCACTGTAATATTTATTACTAAACAGCTTACACATTATGATAACAAACAGCTTCTATGTACAGTTTACCATGCTCTTTTTGAGCCATACTTACAGTATAGAATTACTGTTTGGAGAAATTCCAGCAGCAGTTCTACAAAAAGAATCTTTGCATTGCAAAGAAAAGATCCATTAAGTGCATCTTGAACAAAAAACAAACTGTCCCATACAGAACTGCCTCCCATAATATAAATATATTGACATTTCTATCCATGTAAATATACAATTTCATTAACAAAAGGCAGTACTTTACTAAAAAAATGCAGTTGTTCATCCTTTTTAATGTATTCATTTTAATGTATAAAATGTATTACTGTAACCATAAATAAGTATGTGTAGAAATCACTTTCAGAAATATACTTATAACTTGACTTGTCAAATGTCTTATACAAAAGATGCTTTTGTAAAAAAACAGGACCAACAAAAACAATGCAATACAAAGACACAGGAAATAAAAACCACATGAGAAGTATACCACACAGACTGAGAGCTGCTGAAAATAATCCTTGATACTCAGGTATACTACTGGTAAAGAATCTTCCTAAGAGTCTACAGGACAATATGGGTGGAAAAAAAACATTCCAGAAACTACAGAAGGGTTATTTACTGATAAAAGAATTTTATACTGTAGGGGAGAATAGACCTATGTATAAGAATTAGGAATGCTATTATTACCTGTAGGTATGTACTTTAATCACTTGACTATATTGTACACATCACATGTTTCTGTATGTCTGTTCTGTAGTTAAAGAGACTGTAAATAACTTTTAGACATAAATATTAATTGAGAGAAAAATGTATGCAACATTAGTATCATAATTTCCAGTTTGAAGTTTTATATTGTAATGTGAAGGCTAAATATTTTAAGATATTGAATTAAAGTGACTTGTCCTAAGTTACAAGTGTATACTCTGTACATAATGTAATCAAATGGGACGAAATAAAAATCGGTCAGTTAATTTGCACCCAGGTGGTTCTTATTGAGGCATTTAGACTTGCTGAGGTATGCTTAGTGAGGTATGTAACAAGCTACATCCAGCTCAAGTTATCAGTTTGTCCTGCATGAATTTATAATTACTCATTACCCTACTGCAAAATATGGATCAGTGGTAACAGCTCAAAATACTTAATTGAACTAGCAAGATGTAAGAGAGATACACAAATGCATTTTATTGGCACAGAGTCATAAACCACATAAAACACATACACTATCATTCACATCGACTTTTTGCTCTATCAGTACATGACAAATAAGTCGCCACAAATCATCCACTGAGTGTTTGAATAATAATGCCTCAAGTAGCTTTTCCCAGTGGTTTATTTCTAAAGCCAATTTAATACAGAATGGCAATGTAACCAGTATTGCAAAATTCAGTAGCATGTTAAGAAAGAGACAAAAACCACCCACTATGTACAAAATATTCAAAGTTACGAGAGCAAAGTAAACACAGTTTAGAGCATTATTGACATGGAACAAACAAAATCAGTTAGGCAAATAATGTTCCGTTCAATGATAACAGTATCAGTGTGACAGAGGATATTGATTTGAATCATTGGCTACTAAATTCAACGAATTCTTCCTAACAGTAGACGAAAGCACAGGGCCAAAAATGGGTCATCAAAAACAGGCCCATTAGGCTTATTTAGATAGGCATTACATACTCCACCATGAGACATCAGCTTTGCTAAATCATCTGTCAGAAATATCACCAAAACCATTAGGTCATTGTACTGGTATTTCAACCAGGGTACAGCAATCTTGTGCTGACTTGGAAGTGAACATGTTGAGTAACCTTGGTATTCCATCAATGAGCAATGATTTATTTCCTGAAAGACTGAAGTACATGGTAGTAACAAGTAAGTGGAGATAAGCTAGGGTGATCTCTTGAGAATACTGACCCAGCTTCGTGAGGATAATCTTTTTTATTTTTATTTATATTCCTTTTTCCACTCAGTCACCATATGATGGCTTTTGCAAATTTCATATTCTTACGAAGGTATAGCACATGTTATATCTGTATTTAATACATAACATATTTAACTATGAAGTTTAATATGTACATTACACATATATATAGCTTACATTTTTTTCAGTCGATATGGACATTTATTATCAAGAAAAAATTTTAATTTTGTTTAAATTAATCCCCAGTACATACTCTTATTGCATCTGATAATTTGTTGTACCACATTAAACCACTGATATATGGACTGCAGTGTCTGTTACTTTTAATTTTTTCTGTATCTGTAATAACTGCTCTTATTTTGTGTTGTGATTATGTACATCATAGCATTTGGGTGTGTCATCCTGATGGCTTACAAACAATTGATGGGTTTATATCTACATATAATGAGTGTACAGTGAGATATTTATTTTTTCTAAGGGCATCACAACAGATTTCTCTCTATTCCACACCATGTGCCAACCAAAGAGCCCTCTTTTGTAATACCAGTATTCTGTTCAATTGGGACATCTGTGGCACATGCCAAAAGCTCTGTCCCATAACTTATGAGTGGG
This sequence comes from Schistocerca serialis cubense, assembly GCF_023864345.2. Lineage (NCBI taxonomy): Eukaryota > Metazoa > Arthropoda > Insecta > Orthoptera > Acrididae > Schistocerca > Schistocerca serialis. The sequence goes on from NC_064639.1 coordinate 514,791,121, forward strand.
AAAATTGTCCCATACTATAGTTTTTTAGTGTTATCTTACATACAATATTGGACAATTCATTAAGCAAATACAGTGCACTGCTTATTTTTATTCATACATGGTTAACATGCTTTTCCCACCAAAGATTGCCATCAGAATGCAGAGCAAGAAATTTGTCCACAAATATTGCATACACATCTTGATATGAGTTACCTGCTTTGAACTGCAGTAACTGTAGTTTTGTGGTACTTACTTTTACGCCTTGGTTAGCAAAATATTTAATTCCCACAGATATCCCTATGCTGAAAAATATGTTATATCCTAATCATTGTCACCATAAAACATTAGAGACATGTCATCAGCATAAGTGATTATATGGGAATTAGAAAAATGAGTAAAATCATTTACATATACAAGAAAAAGAAATTGTCCCAGTATTGGCCCTTCTGGCGCACTCTGCATTACTGTTTCAGTAAAACTGCATGTTGATTTTCCTGATCTCACTTTTATAATTTATTTGTACATTTTTATGGTTTTAGGCAAATATATAGGAATCCAAGAGATATGTGTGTGATATTATATGCCCTCAGTTTATGTAAGAGAAGTTTGTGGTTGACCAAGTCAATAGCCTTTGTGATATCTAAAAATATGCGTACAGTACATTTTCCTGCATCTAGATAGCTAATGACTTACTGTTGTGGTGTTGTGATCTTTTTGAAATCCACGTTGGGTTTCTTCAAGGAGATCATTATCAGTGAAAAAACGCCCTAAGCCTGCATCACTGATCCAAAAATCTTACTAAATGTAGGAATCAAAGATATTGGTCAGTAATTTGATGCTTCCTCCTTTGATCCTTTTTTATCTTTTGGTCTGACAATATTCCTTTTCAATGCATCAGGAAACAAATCTTCTTTGATGCTACAGTTGGTGAGATATGTAACTGGTGACCACAGCAGCTGTTGCATAAATTAGAGGCACTAGGAGTAAGGGGAGTGGTTCTGAAATGGTTTTGTCCATATCTAGAAAACAGAGTACAGTCAGTAAAGATCACACATGTCTCTAGTGGATCAAAGTGCATTGAGAAACATATATCTGATCCACAATATATCAATATTGGGGTTCCTCAAGGAAGTGTACTAGGCCCTGTATTATTTATGGTGTATATAAATGATATCCCGCAACATATCAGCCATCGAGAGAAGATACTGTTTGCGGATGACAGCAATGTAGTAATCACCAGTAAGACACCAGCACAAAAGTTGGAAAATTCTACTAAAGTGCTTAGAGATGTTTACAAATGGTCTCAGGAAAACAAAGTAACTCTCAATGTAAATAAAACAAATACAATATGCTTTAGAATGAACAGAAAACAGAGTCCCTTAAATTTAAAACTAGATAACATCTCCATAGATGATGTACCTACAACAAAATTCGTAGGGTTGCACATTGACAGCCAAATGAAGTGGAATGAACATGCTATGAAACTCTCAAAAAGGTATCCACAACATGTTATGCACTTAGAGTCCTTGTATCCACATTCAGTAGTGAATGTTTGAGAACTGTATACTTTAGTTATGTTCATTCAGTAATCAGTTATGTTATTATTTTCTGGGGAAACAGTGCTTAGAATTTACAAACAGTATTTAAAATGCAAAAGAGAGCAGTAAGAATTATAACAAAGAGGAGTAAGCGGGCCCACTGCAGAGAACTTTTCAAAATGTTAGAAATTCTAACGGTTCCTTGTGAATTTATATTCCAAACCATAGTGTACATCAAGAAAAATATAGAAAATTATAGCACAAATAGAAGTTTTCATAACTATAGTACAAGAACAAGTCACTGTCTTCAGCTAGACTGGAAGAATAAACATAAAACTCAAAATAGCTTCTTGTATGAAGGTGCAAAACTGTATAATAAACTGCCGCAGAAAATGAAAGAAGCAGATAACATGTAACGCTTTAGGAAAAATCTTAAATTGTTTTTGCAGGAACACTGCTTTTACACTATAAGTGAATTCCTTAGTACAAAATGATTGTAAATAGCTTTTGTTTCAAATTATTTTGATAAGGAGCAAAAATGATTGTAAATAACTTATATGTCACAATGTTAACTTCATGTAACAACAAACTGTATAAATATATAAATGTATGCAACTGACAACATCCATACATTTTAAAATGTCCACAGATGGCTAAATAAATAAATAAATAAATAAATTTGTGCATTTTTAATTATGTGCTGGAAAGATCATTTCAACCACTTGAGTGTTTGCTTTTCAGCTGTAGAATGATTTTGGTTATCTCACCTTTTACTTCCTCAGATTCAAAGTCCTTATCTTTTGCATAGCAGTGTGTTGGAATCTTGTCTGGATCTGTGTCTGGAGTTATCGTGCCAGTTTCTTAAGGATATTACAAAGAGTTTTGTGGCGTGTTTGCCTTCATGTCTGATATTTAATGCTTCCCCTTCTGGGTTCATACATGTGCTATTGCTTTACTGTGGACTTGTTTTCTAAGATTTAGGAGTTTTAATTTGAAACTTTGTTTAGCACAGCTATATTTTTCTTCTGGTAGAACTAAACAAGGAAAGTATCTTGTTGGTATTTTCTGCAATCTTGCCAATGCCTTCAGTCATGTAGATCACATTTTTTAAATGGGGCAACTAAGACTGTAATGCATTACCACCATTTCCCCTGGAACGGATAGCCTTACCTTAACAACAGAAACCAGTATCATATTAGCAAAGAATAAGCCTATAACAGAAATGAGGCTAAATTCATAATGGGGAAACACTAAATATGATGCCCTGCAAGGTTCATTGCTTAGAGTGCTCCTGTTTTTGACCTATATAAATCAATCTCCTGAGACGTTAGAGGACTCTTGAGAAACTAATGTTTTATGATAACTGATAATGTATCCAAATATGCCCATAATAGGCTCAGCCACAAGAATAAAGGAGCTATCCCATAATGTGTTCACAGTAATAAGTTTAACCATAAATCTTAGAAAGACTTATGTTATCCATATTCCAATCACATCAGAATGACTTATTAATGCCAGAACTAGGGGTTAATTGGCGTACACTAGATGAGGCTCCATGTGTGATTTTCCTAGTCAGGAAGATGGGTACTATAAACTGACATGGCATCAGCTTGAAAGTAAGTTAACTACAAAGCTTAGTTCTGCCTGCTTTATTGTTAAAAATCTCTCTCATTGTGTAGTCCTGCAGGTCACATTATTAGAAAACTTAGTACCTTTACTCTCAGTGATGACTTGGTTTGATCTTCTGTAGCAATGTAGCCAAGGTAAATGAAGTATTGATTCTACAGAAGTGTGCAATGCACATATTGGGTAAGGTTGTGAACTGAACATGTTGTAGAAGCCCCTTCATGGACCTAGAGATTCTTACATTTACCTGTCTATACATATGTTATGAACTGTGTTTGTAAAAAATGAACAATGAAGAATGAACATCAGAATTCACAACCATAATGTAAGAAGTAAAAATAATTGTATGATTAATTTCCATAAAGACTATGCTCTTCTATCTAGTGTTCAGAACAGAGTTTTATATTCTGATGCAACAATCTATAACAGGCTAATGAGGCAGGAAATTGAAAATCCCAAAATGTTAAGAACCAACAACAGCAGCAGCAATGTATGTCAACACCAAGATAATTTGTTATGTAAATATAACACCAAAAAGTAAGATAACTTGGATCACCTGACAGAAGATTGTAATTTAGACTAAAAATCAAAGTATATGAGTATCTCATTAGCCACTACTTATACAAATTATGAGAACATTTGGATGCAGATATGTAAATTCCACATAATACTAACAATATTATGTGAAGGAAAGTTGCTACTCACCATATAGCAGAGATGCTGATTTGCAGATAGGCACAACAAAAACACTCTGCCTATCTGTGACTTAGCACCTTCACTATATGGTGAGTAGGAATTTTCCATCTCATAATATTGTTACATTCCATCCTGTATTTTCCACATAATACTAATTTATACTACATAGGTGTTGAATTTGTCAGTGTGTAGACAGCTGATAATGCTGGTTGAATTCTTGCATAAAAACAGCATCTAAGTACTGTAGAAGAAGCAGCAATAGCTTCTTTCAGAGTAGCTGATTTGCTCCTTAATATATGAAGTATACTGATTAGAAACTTTGTTACATGTTAAAACTGTATGCAAGATCAATACTTGAACCTGGGACCATTTTGGATATAAAAAGTAGGTTAGAAATAATTCCATTGATTATCAGTATGAGTGCATTATCACTAGTCATACTTTATTACAGCTCACCATGCCTGATTCTGCATATTAATTGTAACTGACTCATTACACATCTCTGAAGGTACATCGTCATAATGGTGTCTGTAGAACAAGATGTGTTTGTGAATTAATTAATTGATTGATTAATTAACCAAAAGCTACTGAATAGTAATCAACATGACTTTTGAACAGATCAATGTACAGAAGCAGTAACAATGAATTATACTAAAGAAATAGTTGAAACTGTAAATTACCAGACTTGTAGTAGGAGTCAATTTAGACCCCTCTAAAGCTTTTGCCTTTGTTAGCTATGAAGTTATTTGATGCAAATTGGCATCATTAAGAGTTCAAGCTGCAGGAAAAATATGGTTCAAATTATATCCATAATACAAAATGTAGGTTGTGGAGCTCACACTGCTCTTTCTTCTCATGAAATCAAATTGATATCTAATGCACACATAGCTGAACTAGAAATATTGTGGGATTGTGAGGAGTGTACTTCACTGTTTCTAATTAACTTGAATGACATATTCATTTATCTTCAATCATTCATGGTGCCCCATCAAGAAAGGAGAACCTTTTAATAAAAAATAACCAACTCATAGAAACTTAAACTGTACACTCTATTAACAATAATCAAGCAATAAGTAGCTAAATAATATTTGTATTTAATTCAGCAAGTTGCTGCTTCCTCACTTATGTTAAATAGATCATGCTTATCTTCTAATGGTAGCTTAATGTTTATTTGAGTACATCTGTAATAACAAAGAACCAGTCGCATATGGTTTGTGGGAAGAACGACTGCTGGAAAGCCTCCATGCGTGCTTGAATTTCTCTAATTTTACATTCATGATCTTGTTGGGAGGTATAAGTAGAGGGAAGCAATATATTCGATACCTCATCCAGAAACGCACCCTCTCGAAACCTGGACAGCAAGCTACATCGTGATGCAGAGTGCCTCTCTTGCAGAGTCTACCACTTGAGTTTGCTTAACATCTCCGTAATGCTATCACGCTTACCAAATAACCCTGTGACAAAACACGCCACTCTTCTTTGGATCTTCTCTATCTCCTCTGTCAACCCAACCTGGTATGGATCCCACACTGATGAGCAATACTCAAGTACAGGTCGAACAAGTGTCTTGTAAGCCACCTCCTTTGTTGATGGACTACATTTTCTAAGGACTCTCCCAATGAATCTCAACCTGGCACCTGCCTTATCAATAACTAATTTTATATGATCATTCCACTTCAAATCGTTCCGTATGCATGTTCCCACATATTTTACAGAAGTAACTGCTATCAGTGTTTGTTCCGCTATCATATAATCATACAATAAAGGATCCTTCTTTCTATGTATTCGCAATACATTACATTCGTCTATGTTAAGGGTCAGTTGCCACTCCCTGCACCAAGTGCCTATCCGCTGCAGATCTTCCTGCATTTCGCTACAATTTTCTAATGCTGCAACTTCTCTATATACTACAGCATCATCCGCGAAAAGCTGCATGGAACTTCCGACACCATCTACTAGGTCATTTATATATATTGTGAAAAGCAATGGTCCCATAATGCTCCCCTGTGGCACGCCAGAGGTTACTTTAATGTCTGTAGACGTCTCTCCATTGAGAACAGCATGCTGTGTTCTGTTTGCTAAAAATATTCAATCCAGCCACACAGCTGGTCTGATATTCTGTAGGCTCTTACTTTGTTTATCAGGTGACAGCACGGAACTGTATCAAATGCCTTCCGCAAGTCAAGGAAAATGGCATCTACCTGGGAGCCTGTATCTAACATTTTATGGGTCTCATGAACAAATAAAGCGAGTTGGGTCTCACACGATCGCTGTTTCCGGAAACCATGTTCATTCCTACAGTGTAGATTCTGGGTTTCCAGAAATGACATGATACGCGAGCAAAAAACATGTTCTAAAATTTTACAACAGATCGATGTCAGAGATATAGGTCTATAGTTTTGCGCATCTGCTCGACGAGCCTTCTTGAAAACTGGAACTACCTGTGCTCTTTTCCAATCATTTGGAACCTTCCGTTCCTCTAGAGACTTGCGGTACATGGCTGTTAGAAGGGGGGCAAGTTCTTTCGGGTACCCTGTGTAGAATCGAATTGGTATCCCATCAGGTCCAGTGGACTTTCCTCTGTTGAGTGATTTCAGCCGCTTTTCTATGCCTTGGACACTTATTTTGATGTCAGCCATTTTTTCATTCATGCGGGGATTTATAGATGGAACTGCAGTGTGGTCTTCCTCTGTGAAACAGCTTTGGAGAAAGGTGTTTAGTATTTCAGCTTTACGCGTGTCAACTTCTGTTTCAATGCCATTATCATCCCAGAGTGTCTGGATATGCCGTTTCGATCCACTTACTGATTTAACATAAGACCAGAACTTCCTAGGATATTCTGTCAAGTCGGTACATAGAATTTTACTTTCGAATTCACTGAATGCTTCACTCATTGCCCTTCTTACACTAACTTTGACATTGTTTAGCTTCTGTTTGTCAGAGAGGTTTTGGCTGCATTTAAATTTGCAGTGAAGCTCTCTTTGCTTTCGCAGTAGTTTCCTAACTTTGTTGTTGAACCACGGTGGGTTTTTCCCATCCCTCACAGTTTTACTCGTCATTTACCTGTCTAAAATGCATTTTACAATTGCCCTGAACTTTTTCCATAAACACTCAACATTGTCAGTGCTGGAACAGAAATTTTCTGTTTGATCTGTTAGGTAGTCTGAAATCTGCCTCCTATTACTCTTGCTAAACAGATAAACCTTCCTCCCTTCTTTGATATTCCTATTTACTTCCATATTCAGGGATGCTGCAACGGCGTTATGATAATCGATTGCCTGTTCTGTGCTTACAGATTTGGAAAGTTCGGGTCTGTTTGTTGTCAGTAGGTCCAAGATGTTATCTCCACGAGTCGGTTCTCTGTTTAATTGCTCGAAGTAATTATCACTGTCACTTGATATTTAGCTAACTATCAAGTCTTGAATCTAGGTAATCAAATAATTTCTAGAAGGATTGGATGATGGAGTTTTTTCTTATTTTCTTTCACCAATATCATGCTTTGTTGAGTGTATTGAATGTCTTTCCACAAGAGTAAAAACTCCAGTTTGAGCTCTGGCCAAGAGAGTAAAGTCTGTGTGAAAATTATTTTTGTGCCCTGTATTGTGGTTGTTCAAACCACAGAGTAGCTGTAATCATGCTGTTTGCATCTGACCTTACTCCAGTAGTGATGTAAAGAAATTTTTGTGTGAAACTATCATCTCTTTAGTTGAAGTGTACATATTTCTTGTTGTAATGCTGGCAAATACCAGTTCAGATTAGTTAAATGAATTTGACATTTGGCTGAATGATTGAAGGTTGTAAGTGTGAAAAGGCAGTCAGAATTATGTTACTGCAGACAGAGGATAATGAATGCAAATGTAGATACCAAATTTAAATTTGTTGCATGGTATTGTTACATGAAATACTTCTAATGCTGTCTGTCTGACTTTATTAAATGAAATACTTTTCTTATCATGCATGTGGATAGAGCATGTACTAGACCTGTTCCACCACAGCCTGATCAGTGGAGTAAACCATGCTGACTGTCCAGTTCCTTAGCTACTGTAAGTCCTGCAAAAATCGAGGTATGTAAACCATGTCCTTTGCACCTCCCCAAAAGAAAAAAGTCCATTGTTGTGAGGTCAGGTAAACACCAGCATGACCAATTCAGAGCTATGGCAGAATTTTGTTGAGGTGATTGTATTCATGCTTATGCCACTGTGATTTGCTTCATCCTGCTATGAAATGAAACCAGGTACCTCTTCTGTCAGCTTAGGCAACACCTAGACAGAAAGCATATCAAGACAAGTCATGTCTTGTAATAGATCTGTATCTTTTGAAATTTTGCTTAATTACTGAAGCTGTAAAGTAAATTACTTATTTTTTTGGAAATTTACACAGTTTGGTTTTATGTATATTTTACCAATGACATATCGATAAATTCATACACTACCAGATTATACCATGGAAATAACACATAAAACACAACCCCATTATATTTCTGTTTCATAAAATCATTTACTAATTTACTTTTTTTTTAACCAGTCAAACATGTCAAATTAATGATGTAACATAACATATACAATTTTGAAAATTAAGTAACTGATTTTGTCACTTTCATAAATACCTTTTATTTCAGTAAAAACTGCAAAGGTTTCATATTTGTGAAGGGCACTGAATACTTTCATAGCGTGGCCCCACGGAGAAGAAAAGTTAATAGAGTCTTTTCATCATCTTAAACTCCATCCATGAGAATATCCGATTTACTATGGAACTAAAGAAAGATGGCTGCCTTCCATTCCTGGATGTTTTGGTTAAACAGAAGAGTGGCGGCATGGTGGGACATTCTGTCTATTGTAAGCCCATTCATGCTGATTTGTATTTGCATTCTTCAAGTTGCCATCACCCATCCCAGACCATGAATGTACTTAATATCCTTGTGCACAGGGCACATACGGTGACGGATGCAGAGAATTTGCCTAATAAACATGCACATCTGAGGACGGTGTTCAGAGACAATGGGTACTCTACCCAGCAAATTATCAGGACCTTCTCAACTAGAGCTGGGAACCGGGAAATGGATAAAAAGGAGAACGCACCAGCCAAGTCCCTGGCTTTTCTTCCCTTCGTTGGAAATATCTCCTTCAAGATATCAAGGATTGTTAATAATTTTAATGTGGAAGTGGTTTTTCATCTGCCTTCTAAGATTTTGGATTTGCTAGGATCGGTGAAGGATTATTTGTTACTGCGAAAGGCAGGAATTTACAAAATACTGTGTCAATGTGGTATAGCCTATATAGGACAGACAATGTGTACAGTGGAAGAGCGTTGTACAGGACTTCAGTGTTGCACTCACCTACTGCAACCTAGTAAGTCTGCAGTTGCAGAACATTGTATTTCTAATGGAAATTCAATGGAGTATGACAAAACTTCAATTTTGGCAACAGCAACAACTTTTTGGGACTCCATTATCAAAGAATCCATTGAAATACAATTTGTGGGAAATCTAATGAACCGTGACAGTGGTTACCAATTGAATAATGCATGGAATCCCGTCATTTCCGAAATTGTGGCCCTTCTGTCTCCACGACTGCAATGCATGGACGGCAGTACTATCAGTGCACTATATAAGATGGAGTGGAGAATGTCTTCGTCAGTCCTCGTTTAGATGACCTGAAGGTGGCTGGCAGTAGTCCAGCCGAAATATCATGCAATGAAGTTTACGACGACTGGCTGCAAGCCCAAAATCTTTTTGAACAACTGCCATTTAGCTTAAAAACTAAAAAAATGTGGACTGTAGTATGGAAGGAATCTAACATGAAAACCAACCTTGAATGAATAAGCAACCAACTCACCAAAGCAAATAATTCTTTGACAGTATAGTAAATTAAATTAACTGCGAACTCAGTACAGCTGTTGAAGAAGAACATTTATTTGAGGAAACTAGTGTTGATACAACTCCATCATTCATAAGCTTACCCAGTAAACTTGGTTGTGGTATTTAAGCTGAACATTTAGTTGATGAAACAGGAAGTATTCTTGTTGTACAGGAAACCTTTACAGACACAACCTTACCACCTATAAGTTTACCTGTAGTGGAACATAAAGAAACTTCAATCTGTACTTACAAGACAGTCAAGAGAGTAATATTCAGAGGCAAATGTGAATTAAAAGCTGAACCCTTTATGGAAAATGTCTATGGGACCATGCATGACTATTATTTTGCTTGAATTAACTCCAAAATATTAGGACATCATCTGTAGTAGGTTTTAGTAAAGACTGTGGTTTTAGTAATGGTTTAACTAATTTGCAAAATGGAATGTGCAAAAGACATTTTGTTAGTACCATGATGTGGTGTAAAGTGGCAGAAAACTGAACTAAGAGGAAATTGGGGTATTTATCTCAGAAGTGTGTTGTGCAAGTAATAAACAGAAAAGTAGCAAAGCTGAGGTTTGCTATTGGAACAGGAAAATGCTGCTGAAGAGTTGTAGTAATAGTATCCTCAGGGGGATACAATTGGTTTTGTGACAAGAGTGTTGGAAGTCCAGGACCCCTACCTCTCTCAGTATTATTTCAGAGATTTAGATTTCCATACTGCATGTTTTCCTCATATTCATCTTTTTATCTTTTTGCTGCTACTCTCCACTATCCATTTGTCTTCTACTGTCTTGGTGTAGAAATCATGTAGTTATACAGAGGTATTACATTAACCTCACAGTGCTAGGACATTTATTGTGAAAAACATCTTCTGAAACTAAAAATTATCTGGAAGATGGAAACAAATGAGATTTATTGCTCTTTATGTTGAGAAACCTTTTGATGATAGTCACAAAATATTATTTTCTGCAGTTTGAATTTCCTTTACTGTGTGTATTACATAAACAAGACGTGATATGTACTATTGCTGAAGGTAAAAGATTATGAAATTTTTATATTTTTGTGGAACCTACCTAAGGGAAGTAAGACTGGAAAATTTTACTGGTTCTTGAAAGTATAGTCAGTTGTTATTAGCATGATGAAAACATCTGATGTCTTTGCAAGTGGAAAATGTCAAAGGAAAATGAAACTGTTATATTTTTTGCAGAGTATGTCAATTCTGTTACCGTTGAAGTGTTATTATGAGAGAAAAGTTCAATAGAGAAGTATGTTTGTCAGTCCAGAAGAATAATTAGGTAAACAGAAGGTAATATATACAGTGAGATGCCTTGAGAGATCAGTTGAAATATTATATGTTTCTTGGTCCATGATATATGCTGGATTATCATGGATGAGGTGTATGAACTCATTCAGAGCATTTTTCTACTTAGGGGTATGCAATTGAGATTTGTGGTGTTGTGATTGTCTTGTGAAGGGTTTTATGATATTCTGTGATTGGAAGAGGTTTATTATATACTGTGATGAATATGGTGATTATGATGATGATGATGATGATGATAATGACGTAGAGATATTGATATGTTTGGAAATTATTGGTGCTCTGTTTTGTAATGCTGTTTACTTTCATTTGTGACGTGTGTTATATACGATGAAGAATGACTAAGTGTAATTTATGCCACTTACTGAAGTAAAATTTGTGTCAATGTCTATGCTGATGACTTCTTTGCAATGCCTGAAATGGATCTGACATATTTCTGGTATGTGAATTTAAGTTGTGAAATTTATTGTAATCACACCGTTTTGAAAAGAGGTTATTGAAATGATCTGTACAAAATACTAAATATGATGTTGTTGCTGACTATATATATTTAACATCTGTTGAGTATACTTTGAAACTGTCTGCCATACTAAATACTTATCTAAACATAAATAAAAAGTGGGGAATTATTCAATATTAAACACAATGGGGGAGTGTTCTTCTTTAAAGATATCAAATATATGGCTGTAATTAATCTGCTGGATAAATTTTGCATTACCTATTATACTGTGAGAATACATAAAGTAGAAAGTAGAAATATTTTGTGCCTTTCTTCTGTATTATTGTATACATTAGAATCACTTTGTATGGAATGGTGGCTTAAGTCAATTTCTCTTTAATGCAAGTTTATTACTGTCAAACCATTGCATACATTGTCATTTATAGTTAAAACTTTTAAATCATGTTAAACTAGTATCTCAGAATTATGTTAACTAATTTGATTACCCTGTGCTGATATTACAGCACTCTCTTTTTGCTGTTCAAAAGTAAATATTATCTGGAGTACAATGATATTTTTTTTTTTTTTTACATTCTGTTAAAGCTTCGCCCATTTCATTTGTCAATAAATGCAAAGCAAAGATATTTTATACTGGTTGGAAAGGGATAAAAGAGGAAGAATGCTTTACCAATCACTACATTTTTATGAAAACATACTTGTATTATAAGTCAAAATACAAGGACTTTAAAGAAATGTTATAGCGTAATACCTTGTGGGTTACAGATGAATTAAAGAAAATTTTTTGTGCACATAATTTTTAAAAATTTTTAGTCTTGTGTTTGGATATGTCACATATAAAACATGTGAAATTTAATATTGAACTTATGTCTCAAATATTTGACATACCCATATTTTTTACTACTTTGATTGGCGTATTATGGTATCTTTATGTAAATTCTGCATGTAATTTGATTATTTTTATTGTGTAATGACATATATTGGTCTTGCTATGTATTTCTAGTTGTCAGTTTGTGGGCATTAAACAAATTTCAAGAATTCCAAACAAAATTTTCAGGAATAAGGTTTTTTATGCTACTGTAGGAGAACTACCATAACCGTTCTGTCAAATTTGATTGACAGTTGCTGTTGGATGCAACTCAATTTATTTTTGACACCATCTTCCTTTTTGTATCCTACTATCTTTTTATTATTGCCATTCTTTGTTTCTTCTTATACTGATGAATGGTAGTTTTGGCTCAACTTCTGAAGCAGTACAAATTTTGTGTCATTCTTTCCAGCAATTAAATTGAGGTACCAAGATCGCCATGGTGCAGTGTTTGAATAATATTTTACTCTTGAAATCTATGGTAGTGTGCAGAGTTGTCAAAAAATCTTCACTCAAAATCTTATATGTTTCTGTGTTAAAATACGGGGCTGTTCAAAAAATCATCACTGCATGCACCTGTGTTTAATGTATAACTACCAAAAGTTCCAGTGTTGTATATCTGTTAGTTATTGTTCAGCGCTGTATTGAGTAGAGCATTGTTTCACACAGTGTGTGACTTTTGAGATGACAGAGTTAGAGGGCAATGCATCTACATAAAACTTTGCATGAAACTCGGCAAAACCTTTACAGAGGCACACGAAAAGATGCAGGAAGCCTATGGTGATCAGTGCTTAAGCTGTACTCAGTAATATGAATGGATCACATGGTTTAAAAATGGCCAGATAGAAGTTAAAGATGACCCTTGGTCAGGATGCCCTTTGATATACGCTGATGACACTCATGTCAGGAACGTCAGTGAAACTGTGTGTGCCAATTGGAGACTGACTGCCCAGGAGATTGGAGAACAATGTAACATTTCAGCTGAATCAAGGCATGAAGTCCTGACAGAGCATCTTGGAATGCATCGTGTTGCTACCAAGTTTATCCCATGTCTCATAAGTCAGGACCAGAAAGACCTTCACCTCACAATCTGTGAAGAGCTTATGGGTCACGCAAAAGAGAATGAGATGTTCCTTAAGAGAATCATAACTGGTGATGAGATGTGGGTCTATGGTTATGATGAGATCAAGGTTCAACCATTACAATGCATTGGGAAAGGTTCTCTAAAACCAAAAAAAGCTCATCAGGCTAGATCAAATGTCAAAGCCAAGCTGATAGTTTTCTTTGACAGTGAAGGATTAGTTCATCATCAATTTGTGCCACAGGGACAAACTGTTAATCAATGGTACTCTCAGGATGTGTTGCAACATCTTCAAGAAAATGTGAAAGGAAATGGCCTGAAATGTGATGAGACAATTCATGGCTCTTGCATCATGATAATGCACCCATACATTCATCCCTGTTGGTGTGTGACTATTACACCAAAAACGAAATCACTTTGCTGCCTCATCCTCCATACCTTCCAGACCTGGCCCTACCAACTTTCCTTTATTTCCAAAGTTGAAAACCCCATTGAAAGTATGACGATTTGCAATGAAAGGTAAGATAAAAGAAAATTCACAGATGGTGCTTCACTTGATCCAGAGGCATGCCATGACTGCTTCCGGAAGTTGAAATGACATTGGGAGCAGTGTATCAGTTGTGGAAGAGAGTATTTCAATGGAGACCATGCACAATAAGTAAAAGGTAAGTGTAGCAATATTTCTTGGTCAAAGTTTGAGAATTTTTTGAAAAGACCTCGAATATTCTGTATTCATGAAATACTGCCTTGCTCTCTTTAGTATGAATATACTGTTTAAAAAATTATTTGTGTTATTTTTTATATTTGTCAGTTCACACCATTTACACCAGCAGGATATATGTATAAACACACACACACACACACACACACACACACACACACAGGGTGATCATTAATAAAACTAACAAACTGTGAGACAGGTTCTGGACTGGAAATCGAGGAAAAATGGCTCTATTAACTTATGTCTGGAAATGCATTGTTTACCACAATAGATGGATGGCACTGATGAATGAAATTCCTCTGACCATGTGCCACATATTGATTGCGTGTTGTGCGCACCCCCCCCCCCCCCCCCCCCCTTGCGTGGCCATCCATATGGCCACCTGCACTGCCCCCACCAGTCAGCCCGCACACTATTCGTTCATTTCTTTCATCAGTTGACTCTACTGAATCGAGTTATTGAGTAGTTGTACATTCCCATGTAGCACGTGCATCTGTGTCATTGTATTTTTTACATTTCTGTCTGGCACATAGATAGCTGACACATACCTACAAGAAAAGTCACAGCCATTCTAGCAATCTCGATACGTTATTCTGTCTGGCATTTGTTTGAAAAAAGTCATGAATATTGTACTGTTTTCTTGTACAGAGAACTTTCAATACATAGCATTAAGAATACAGATTATTTACCGAATAAGAAGCTAGTTTACATTCAAAAGCAGAAATATTAAGACTGAAGAATGAATAAGTAAAAAGTCCTAGTTGTAACAAGTGCAGGTGTGAAGAATAGTCAAGAGTAAGAGTGACAAGTTGATTGTGAAGTATTAACAATAATAATTCATAGTAATTTCTCAGTAAAAATGTTGTTATGAGACTCTTAACAGTATTTTTAATAAAAACCTAACTCATAATAATAGTAAACTACCTTACTTTGCTGAAGAATCACTCTTTGTGATTAAAAAGAGATTAATGGTTGAGATTCTTCAGTACAAGAAAAAGGGCATAAACACTCTTAATGATCATGATTCTGTTATGCAAGCATTGTCTGTTTCTCCTAGATCTTAGCATCCTTGTTTGCATGTACTGTACAAAATATTTGTTTGTCTATCTACATCTATTGCTACAGTAGAAATAAGTTTTTCAACATTGCGGCGTACAAAGACATGGCTGAGCTCACCAAAGAAGGAGGATCAATTTAATGGATTAGCTCTGTTGAACACTTACCCTGACATTTATTGTCATATCCCTGATGTAATTAATGAATTTGCCAGGAAGAATAGGCAGATAGAATTCATCATTTAACGAAGAGAATCACAATTGTAACTTTTTTATACAAGATGACATTGTCTTGTATATGTGTATAATCAGTCTAAATAAAACTTTCTTAAACTTTGCATGTGACTTGATTATTTTTTATTACAGTGAAAGTAAAGGTACCTCAAGATATCCTTAGTGCCCTCTCCTTGAGGTTTTTCTGTATTCGTCACTGGGTGATAGGGATAGTAGTGGTTCTTCTACAGGATACACAGAACCATACTTTGGCTTACACCACTTTGGTGGACCACTTGCCTGGAGCTTGTAATGGTGTTTATCCTGTAGAACATGGTCCTACAAATCTGGAGTATGCCACATACCCACACGTTCATCCTTCTGAAAGACCCATGATCAGACAAATGTCCATAAAGGGCTTGAAATGTTGTGTGAGTTGATTGGTGTCTTTGACGGTACTTGTTTTGGTATAGCTTTGCTGCCTCTTGAGCATTTCCATCCGCTTGGGCTTACACAAACACCATTTCAGCTTGTTCTCAACATAAATACTGGACCATTCTGCTGTTTACAGTATGTTGCATCAATCATACAGCCTGCAACACAAAAGGGAAAACACAGCACATGATCAGGGCAACTGTCATTCCGTATTGATATCATAGGTCCGTTATCTTTGTCAAATGTCCAATGGCACTCACAATGATTGATCAGTTCACCTATTAACTGGAAACACCACAGTAAATAACATTTTTCCAGAGACTTTAGCTTCTGCCTTCATTTCCTCCTGGATATCGTGATTCGGCTGTCCTCTACACATCATGATGGACTGCAGATGTCAGTTAGAGCCCAAAACATTTTCCCAGCTTACTAAATTCTGTTGCACAGTACCCAATAAGACCACAGGCTACCACCCAGCCAATAATGGGACAACAGACATTGTTCTCTGAAGGCACCCTAATGTGCCACAATACAGATTGGACCACCACTCTGTCAGTGGTTTTTCTTGGACTGAAGAGTACCTACAAACCAGATTTAGATTCTTCAGCAGCTGAATTGGTATATGGTGAAATGTTACACTACCACAAGAGCTTGTGGGTGCACATTCATTACAACAGCCTAACCAAGTCGACGTATTCGCTTTCCCATATGCTTCGTGGACCATGCTCCACTACACTATTGCATGTTTACATCATGCCGTACAAATTTTCTCACTAGCTGCTAGGGGTGCTGTGTTTTGCAATTACATATTTATTCTTTGGCTGAATTTTGTACCTTCTCTGTGAAAAATAGTTACTAGTTACAGGCTTAATTTAGTTTAATGCTTACATGAATAATACCACCATGAGGTGGAAGTTCCCAAAGTCGTATTCTCCACTGATAAGCTCTTCCTTCCTATATATAATTCAATAAAGTCCAAGAATTGTTCTCAAATAAGAGTGTTGCATTTCATAAGCTAGGTGTCTTGATTACAACATGCACAGTAATTGATTGGATAGTTTCTTATTCACAAGTAATTGAACAAATAGATAGATACATACTATAACTAATTTCTTAGTACTATAAACCAAGATACAGTGGACTACTTTTACAGAAAAACATCTAGCTTCATGTATGCAAATATCTTTTCTTTCTCCTTTGAACCAAGGCATAGTAATCTCAAACAGGATATCATTATTATTGTTAACTACCAGAGACAGTGTGACTTCTTCCTCACTTTATGCTTCATTAGATAGAGCTTGTGTAGCACCACAACAAGCAGCCTTCACTTTCACATATCACAGTCTATAGTGGAGGTACACTAACTCTAAAATGTTCCCCTGTTGTTCATCTCTGGTAACTACAATATACATATATGTTCTAGTTAGTCAGTTTGTGACATATCTAGTGTAATGCCCAGAATTCAGTCTATCTGATATTTGCGTATTGTACAGCATTAGTTACTTAACCTAGGCACTAGGAGTAGGAGTTATCCTCTCTACACAAATGTCAAAACACACAAAAGTTACTTACATAGACAGCTTACAAGTTATGTGTATTACATGTGTATGATCCTCCTCTGTGGATCACAAGTTATACTACTTACTAAAAGACAATCAATTATTCATTTATTTTCATTACAAACATTAACAAGTTACTAATAATATCATCAGTGAAGATATTTTTTAAGATTGTGGTGTCAGCACCATCCTTTTACATTGTGGGTTGTAGATTAGGCCAACAAGTAACCTCCTTTGTGAGAACTCCTGTCTATTTTGTATGGACCTGTATAAAGTGGTTACTAAATTTATGGAGCAGTAATGAAGATTCTGGATGAGTTTTCAAAATAATGCTTTGTCCTATGTGATATCTTTGTACCTGACATAATTTCTTGCTAATGTTACTAAATAAACACTGACATACTTCTGAATTTGTTTTTGTGGGCTTCTCTATTTTTACCCTAACAGAAAAGATGGCTGGATTTACACATGTAAAATCAAATATTTCAATTTATCAGCAAACGAATAACAATATTTTGAAATGAACTTTCTGGAAAGACAACAATAGTTTGTTGAAACAATAAAGAAGAGCTGGCCCTACCACATGCCCATGATGCAAAGTCAGCCATTTTATACAATCCAATTGCTAATTATTACATTTAACAACAAAAATTCAGGTAATTACTTTGCTGTATATTTGGTAGCCAACTAACACATTACACCTAGGCAAAGTAGAATAGAAAATGTTATACTTACCTTGTATGTATGTGTCGCTAAGGAAGACACCATGGTTATAGTGGGTGGGGCAGGTAAGAGTATTGACAGAGATCCTGGGTACAGTATAGAGTGTGACCTGGCAAAGATTGCATCAGCATCAAAGCATACTAGTGTTGAGTTTGTATCTGTTCTTGGGCGCCATGACTAACCTCATTTGAACTCTTCTGTCAAGAGAGTTAATTTGGAGCTGGAACAGCTGCTTATGTTGGGTGCAGGGTCACACATTGGTGTGGCTCCTGTTGATTCTGTCTGTAGGTGGGATTATACTAGGCATGGCCTTCACCTCAACAGGAACGGGAAGGGTAAATTGGCTGGGAAAATAGCAGGAAAGTTAAAGGGGGGAGGCACTGTCATGAGTGGAAAAATACCAGTGGTTATAGGGTTCAGAAAAGACCTTTTTTTAGGGTAGGGAGGACAGAAAGAAACCAAATTTTAAGAGAGGTTAGAACTGAGACAAATCTTCAGTTTGAGAAAGAAACAAAAAAACATAATTCTAGCTTATTACATCAGCATAAACAGCTATTGGTTAAGAATTTTCAACAGTCAGCAGACATTTTAATTCTACCCAATTTTAACTCAGTCAATGTGAAATGTCAGCTATCTTTATTGCTTCAAAATATTCAAGGGCTATGAAATAAAATTAATGAATTTAACTATCTGCATAGATGAATTAGAGTCTTCAAACCCAGCTGACATAATCTGCCTCTCTGAACATCATGTGACCACTGGTATAGAACTTTTAAGTGTTACAGGGTTTAGGTTAGCATCTCACTTTTGTAGATCAGAAATGGAGAAAGGAGGAGTTGCCACATTCATCAGGAACTGTCACAAATTTAAGAACATACACATTCATAAATTTTACCTAGAACAGCATATGGAAGCATGTGCAGCAGAAGTAGAATTTCACAAAAAATCCTTCATAATATTAAGTGTATATCGAGCACCTGCAGGTAACTATAATCTGTTCATAAACCACCTTGAAGCTGCACTGGCCCATTTAACAACCAAAAACAAAGAAATAGTGATTGCTGGTGATTTCAATGTAAATTTCCTTAAAGACTTTTCCCAATAAGAGCTTATTTGAGTTAGTAACACTATCATTCAACTTAATTCCCACTGTAAAGCTCCCCACTAGGGTAGCCAATTGCTCACAAACAACCATTGATAATATCTTTATAGAAAAGTCCAATGAACAAAATTACATTACAAAACCAATAGTCAATGGCCTCTCAGACCATGACATGCAGTTCCTTCTGTCAAATGTTAATACTGAACAGGATATAAAATCTGTTAAATCTGAGCTCAAGAGGGTAATCAATAAGCCAAAAATTGATTATTTTAGGACACTCCTCAGAGACATTCACTGGAATCATGTTTACAGTGCTCATGGCATGAGTGAAAAATATAACACTTTTGCTAATAAAGTGCTTACCTTATTTGAACACTGTTTTCCCCCAAAACTTACCAAGGTTAGAGCAAAGTCTACAAAGAAGCCATGGATTACTCAAGGAACAGGGGTATCTTTTAAAACAAAAAGAAAACTGTATCTGTCAATCCGAAACAGTTCTGATGTTGATGCTATAGCACATTACAAGAAATACTGCAAAATATTAAAGACTGTAATACAGACATCAAAGCAAATATATTACAAGAAAAAGAAAGTCATATCAGATAAAAAAATAAAGACTATATGGGATGTAATGAAGGAGGAGACCGGAAGAACCAGACACAAAGAGGAACAAATAACATTAAGAGTAAATGATACATTGGTGACAGATGTGTATAGTGTTGCAGAACTTTTTAACAAACATTTTATAACTGTTACTGAAAAGATGGGGTTGTCAGGTTCAGTAGATGCTACTATGGAATACCTCAGACCAGACATTTCAAGTTACTTCCATAGTATGAATTTGACCCTCACTACCCCAGCAGACATAATGTCCATCATAAAATCTTTAAAATCAAAAACATCTAGTGGGTATGATTAAATATCAACAAAGTTAATTAAAGAATGTGATTTTGAGCTAAGTAACATATTAAGCTATCTGTGTAACCAGTCGTTTATCGGTGGAATATTTCCTGAATGGTTGAAATATGCTGAAGTTAAGCCACTGTTTAAGAAGGGAGATAAAGAAATAGCATCAGATTTCCGTCCAGTTTCACTGCTGCCAGCATTCTCAAAAATTTTAGAAAAAGTAATGTACAATCGGCTTTATAACCATCTTATCTCAAATAACATACTGTCAAAGTCACAGGTTGGATTTCTAAAGGGTTCTGATATTGAGAAGGATATCTACACTTACAGTGAAAATGTGCTTAATTCATTAGACAAAAAATTGCAGGCAACTGGTATATTTTTGATCTGTCAAAGGCATTTGACTGTGTAAATCACAATATCCATTTAAATAAATTAGAATATTATAGTGTAACAGGAAATGCTGCAAAATGGTTCAAATCTTATATCTCTGGCAGGAAACCAAGGGTGTTATTAGGAAAGAGACATGTATCAAGCTATCAGGCATCATCCAGCTGGGAACTAATTACATGTGGGGTCCCACAAGGTTCCATTTTGGGGCCCTTAGTGTTTCTTGTGTGTATCAATGACCTTTCATCAGTATCATTACCTGATGCCAAATACTTTTTTTTTGCCGATGGTACAAACAGTGCAATAAGTAGCAAATCAAGTGTAGTCTTAGAATCTATATCTACATCCATACTCCCCAAGCCACCTGACGGTGTGTGGCGGAGGGTACCTTGAGTACCTCTATCGGTTCTCCCTTCTATTCCAGTCTCGTATTCGAGTCAGGATTCTCGGTATGCTTCTGTGTGGGCTCTAATCTCTCTGATTTTATCCTCATGGTCTCTTCGCGAGATATACATAGGAGGGAGCAATATACTGCTTGACTCTTCGGTGAAGGTATGTTCTCAAAACTTTAACAAAATCCTGTACTGAGCTACTGAGCGTCTCTCCTGCAGAGTCTTCCACTGGAGTTTATCTATCATCTCCGTAATGCTCTCGTGATTACTAAATGATCCTGTAACGAAGCGCGCTACTCTCCGTTGGATCTTCTCTATCTCTTCTATCAACCCTATCTGGTATGGATCCCACACTGCTGAGCAGTATTCAAGCAGTGGGCAAACAAGCGTCCTGTAACCTACTTCCTTTGTTTTCAGATTGCATTTCCTTAGGATTCTTCCAATGAATCTCAGTCTGGCATCTGCTTTACCGATGATCAACTTTATATGATCATTCCATTTTAAATCACTCCTAATGCGTACTCCCAGATAATTTATGGAATTAACTGCTTCCAGTTGTTGACCTGCTATTTTGTAGCTAAATGATAAGGGATCTATCTTTCTATGTATTTGAAGCACATTACACTTGTCTACATTGAGATTCAATTGCCATTCCCTGCACCGTGCGTCAATTCGCTGCAGATCCTCTTGCATTTCAGTACAATTTTCCATTGTTACAACCTCTCGATACACCACAGCATCATCTGCAAAAAGCCTCAGTGAACTTCTGATGTCATCCACAAGGTCATTTATGTATATTGTGAATAGCAACGGTCCTACGACACTCCCCTGTGGCACACCTGAAATCACTCTTACTTCGGAAGACTTCTCTCCATTGAGAATGACACACTGTGTTCTGTTATCTAGAAACTCTTCAATCCAATCACACAATTGGTCTGATAGTCCATATGCTCTTACTGTGTTCATTAAACGACTGTGGGGAACTGTATCGAACACCTTGCGGAAGTCAAGAAACACGGCATCTATCTGGGAACCCGTGTGTGTGGCCCTCTGAGTCTCGTGGACGAATAGTGCGAGCTGGGTTTCACACGACCATCTTTTTCGAAACCCATGCTGATTCCTACAGAGTAGATTTCTAGATCAGCTAATAAAATATTTGTGGACATTAACAACTGGTTCCTAGGCAATTCTTTGTCACTAAACTTTGAAAAAACACACTACATACAGTTCAGAACTTGTAAGGGGTGTCCCACGAGTATATGCCTAACACACGATGACAAGCAGACAGAAGAAATGGACTGTGTTAAATTCTTGGGATTACAGCTTGACAATAAATTCAACTGGGAGGAGCACACCACAGAACTGCTGAAGTGTCTTAACAAATCTCTATTTGCAATGCGAATTGTGTCGGACACAGGGGATATAAAAATGAAAAAGCTGGCATACTATGCTAACTTTCGTTCCATAATGTCATATGGGATTATTTTTTGGGGTAATTCATCAAGCCAAGCTACAGTTTTCCAGGCACAAAAACTTGCAGTAAGAATTATATGTGGTGTGAACTCAAGAACATCCTGCAGAAGCCTGTTTAGGGAACTAGGGATACTAACTACTGCTTCCCAATATATTTATTCCTTAATGAAATTTGTCATTAAAAATATATCACTTTTTCAAACCAACAGCTCAATTCATGGAATCAATACTAGAAATAAGAATAATCTTCACAAGGATTTAAAGTCACTTAGTCTTATACAAAAAGGTGTGCATTATTCAGGAACACACATTTTCAATAACTTGCCAGCAGCCATAAAAAGCTTAACAACCAATGAAATTCAGTTTAAGAGAAGACTAAAGGATTTATTGGTGGCAAACTCCTTCTACTCCATTGATGAATTTCTCAGTATATATATATATATATATATATATATAAGTATAATATAACTTCTGCACAATTTCAGTGCAGTAATGTGTTCATTGTAAATAAGTATTATAGTAATTGTATTACACATTTATTACCTTATAAATAAATAAATTTATTTTAAATTCAGTGCATTAGTATTTGTAAAATAACTCTTTCATATAGTGTTCTTTAAAAAATGAAGATCATTCTACTTGGGACCTGTAGAATGGTACATTAGCTTATTTGTTTTAGTTGTAAATGTTTGTCATGTATTGTTGTTTTTCTGACATGTTCTACATCCTGGAGGACCTCCTCACTACGGATCAATTGGAATGAAAGTAAATCTAATCTAATCTAATCTATTGAAGTTGTGACATTCACCTGCTTTATTTCCTCATTGATTGTCCTCTGTGTCAATGTACTGTGTTGCTACACTGGCTGAAAAATGGGGGTGGAAGTTCAACACCGACGACTTTAAACGATGTAGCTGATAGGTGCACAATTGTGTTTCACATTTCTTTACTTTCACTGTTCACAATCCCCAAATACACACATTAAATATGGCCAGGTAACTACTGTTTAATTTTTGATAAGCCTCATTAATAGGTTGCTGGCAAACACCCACATAATGCTACAATAGTCTACTGTTGAACATCTATGAGCAGTAAAAACCTAATCACACAGTTCACAGGTTTTTCGGGATAATAAGGTATGTATTGAACAGACACTGTCATTATGTTACACTTATTTCACAGTTAAGTTGGTGCATTGTTGTTGATCTAACCAATACATGTTCATTGTCTGAAACTCAGTTTGCTTCATCACAACTGGTTGTCATACTGTAATTTGTACCTGTGACCATTTGATGCTATAAACTCCTTATTGTTATGTCTTTTACACTGTCTACTGAACTTCATCCTGATGAATCTCACTAATATCCCCATTAAAATTGCTACACCAAGAAGAAATGCATATGATAAATTGGTATTCATTGGGCAAATATATTATACTAGAACTGACATGTGATTACATTTTCACACAATTTGGGTGCATAGTTCCTGAGAAATCAGTAACCAGAACAGCCACCTCTGGCCATAATAATGGCCTTGATATGCCTGCGCAGTGTCTCAAACAGAGCTTGGATGGCGTGTACAGGTACAGCTGCCCATGCAGCTTCAACACAATGCCAGTTCATCAAGAGTAGGGACTGGCGTATTGTGATGAGCCAGTTGCTCGGCCACCATTGACCAGACATTTTCAGTTGGTGAGAGATCTGGAGAACGTGCTGGCCAGGGCAGCAGTTGAACATTTTCTGTATCCAGAAAGGCCTGTACAGCACCTGCAACATCCGGTCGTGCATTATCCTGCTGAAATGTAGGGTTTCGCAGGGATCGAATGAAGGGTAGAGCTACAGGTCGTAACACATCTGAAATGTAACACCCACTGTTCAAAGTGCCGTCAATGTGAACAAGAGGTGACCGAGATGTCTAACCAATGGCACCCCATACCATCACGCTGGGTGATACGCCAGTATGGCGATGACGAATACACGCTTCCAGTGTGCGTTCACCATGCTGTCGCCAAACATGGATGCGACCATCATGATGCTGTAAACAGAACCTGGATTCATCCGAGAAAATGACCTTTTGCCATTCCTGCATCCAGGTTCATCATTGAGTACACCATCGCAGGCCCTCCTGTCTGTGATGCAGCATCAAGGGTAACCGCAGCCATGGTCTCCGAGCTGATAGTCCACGCTGCTGCAAACGTCATTGAACTGTTTGTGCAGATGGTTGTTGTTTTGCAAACGTCCCCATCTGTTGACTCAGGGATCGAGACATGGCTGCACGATCCGTTACAGACATGCTGATAAGATGCATGTCATCTCGACTGCTAGTGAGGCCATTGGGATCCAGTACGGCATTCCGTATTACCCTCCTGAGCCCAGCGATTCCATATTCTGCTAACAGTCATTGGATCTCAACCAACACAAGCAGCAATGTCGCGATACGATAAACCGCAATCGCGCCAGGCTACAATCCCACCTTCATCAAAGTCGGAAACGTGATGGTACACATTTCTCTTCCTTACACGAGGCATCACAACAACGTTTCACCAGGCAACACCGGTCAACTGCTGTTTGCGTATGAGAAATCGGTTGGAAACTTTCCTCATGTCAGCACGTTGTAGGTGTCGCCACCGGCGCCAACCTTGTGTGAATGCTCTGAAAAGCTAATCATTTGCATATCATGGCATCTTCTTCCTGTCGGTTACATTTCGCGTCTGTAGTACATCATCTTCATGGTGTAGCAATTTTAATGGTCAGTAGTGTACTTGTGTGTAACTTCTATTGCAATATTTGGCATTTATAAACATGTTCTACATTTTACAGGCCTTTGATTTCACCAGTACTAGAACCTTTGAATATCACAACCTGGGGACATTTGATTTAAATTATTTCTCATGGTCTTTGGTTTCTCATGTGAAATTTTTCCCTGTGTCAAATTATACATTTTCTAGTACTTATGCTTATCAGTATATCAAGTTTTTACAGTAATAACAATTATTTGTGTCTTGTAAACATTATCATACCAAATTGGCTATAGCCATAGCGAATGTTTAGAATTAGTCATCTCATTATATGAGTAGGTACACATGTTCATCATGTATTGTATTCAAACAAGGATCTGTACTTTGTTCATTGAGTGTCTCTTGATCAATCACTGTTTTGCTTGCGTCTCTAACTTTTGAACTATTTTTTTTTTTAAAAAAAAGGCTTTATCCTCAGAATTTCTTACATGATGATCCTCCAACTCAATCAATAAATGTGAGAGAGTGTCTTCCACAACTTTCATATCTTCTTCTACAGACACATCCTCAAAGTAACTCTTGAAGAAAAAAGGCCCACCTTTTCAAATATTCTTGTAATAGTTTGCGATTCATAAGTGAAGATAATGCTTTATGGTCAGAATACACTCCTGGAAATGGAAAAAAGAACACATTGACACCGGTGTGTCAGACCCACCATACTTGCTCCGGACACTGCGAGAGGGCTGTACAAGCAATGATCACACGCACGGCACAGCGGACACACCAGGAACCGCGGTGTTGGCCGTCGAATGGCGCTAGCTGCGCAGCATTTGTGCACCGCCGCCGTCAGTGTCAGCCAGTTTGCCGTGGCATACGGACCTCCATCGCAGTCTTTAACACTGGTAGCATGCCACGACAGCATGGACGTGAACCGTATGTGCAGTTGACGGACTTTGAGCGAGGGCGTATAGTGGGCATGCGGGAGGCCGGGTGGACGTACCGCCGAATTGCTCAACACGTGGGGCGTGAGGTCTCCACAGTACATCGATGTTGTCGCCAGTGGTCGGCGGAACGTGCACGTGCCCGTCGACCTGGGACCGGACCGCAGCGACGCACGGATGCACGCCAAGACCGTAGGATCCTATGCAGTGCCGTAGGGGACCGCACCGCCACTTCCCAGCAAATTAGGGACACTGTTGCTCCTGGGGTATCGGCGAGGACCATTCGCAACCGTCTCCATGAAGCTGGGCTATGGTCCCGCACACCGTTAGTCCGTCTTCCGCTCACGCCCCAACATCGTGCAGCCCACCTCCAGTGGTGTCGCGACAGGCGTGAATGGAGGGACGAATGGAGACGTCTCGTCTTCAGCGATGAGAGTCGCTTCTGCCTTGGTGCCAATGATGGTCGTATGCGTGTTTGGCGCCGTGCAGGTGAGCGCCACAATCAGGACTGCATATGACCGAGGCACACAGGGCCAACACCCGGCATCATGGTGTGGGGAGCGATCTCCTACACTGGCCGTACACCACTGGTGATCATCGAGGGGACACTGAATAGTGCATGGTACATCCAATCCGTCATCGAACCCATCGTTCTACCATTCCTAGACCGGCAAGGGAACTTGCTGTTCCAACAGGACAATGCACGTCCGCATGTATCCCGTGCCACCCAACGTGCTCTAGAAGGTGTAAGTCAACTACCCTGGCCAGCAAGATCTCCGGATTTGTCCCCCATTGAGCATGTTTGGGACTGGATGAAGCGTCGTCTCACGCGGTCTGCACGTCCAGCACGAACGCTGGTCCAACTGAGGCGCCAGGTGGAAATGGCATGGCAAGTCATTCCACAGGACTACATCCAGCATCTCTACGATCGTCTCCATGGGAGAATAGCAGCCTGCATTGCTGCGAAAGGTGGATATACACTGTACTAGTGCCGACATTGTGCATGCTCTGTTGCCTGTGTCTATGTGCCTGTGGTTCTGTCAGTGTGATCATGTGATGTATCTGACCCCAGGAATGTGTCAATAAAGTTTCCCCTTCCTGGGACAATGAATTCACGGTGTTCTTATTTCAATTTCCAGGAGTGTATATTATGGCTTTTTGTCCAGATAATTAAGTATTGATATGTCTTGAACCCCTAAATGATAGCTGAAGTTTCCTTTTCTATAACTGTTAATGAAGTTAATGTTTTTCCAACACTTGGCTGGCAGATGCTATACTCCTAATGTTATCATTGTTCTTGAAATCCCCTTTCCCCCTTCAAAAAAATCTCACAGGTAATACAATACCATGCATCAGATGACATCTTGAATGCTTCATTCACCGTCAGATGGCATAAAAGGTTGGCATTCACTAAAGCTCTTTTATGACTGTCAAAAGCTTTCTTTTCCCTTAAACTCCATTTCCAGCTAGTATTTTGCTTCAGATGGTTCATTATATCTGATTGAACTGTACATAAACCTGGAAGTTATTTTCTATAGACACCCACTATGCCTAAAAAGGATTTAAATTGTTTCCATGTTGGATATGGACATTTTACAATGGCTTCAGTTTTACTTGGATCAGCTTTATTACGTTTAATACTCACCACATGTCCTAAATACTTAACTTTTGATACTACAAACAAGGATATACTTAATTTAATGGTAATATCTTCTTCCATGAATTTGTTCAGTACTTCATCCAATATCTCTAAATGTTCACACCAGGCTCAAGTAATAATCAGTATGTCATCTACATACAGTATTACCTCCTATAATAGCTGTGGATCTGGAACCTGGTCTAGTGGCCTTGTGGAAATGCTCACAGACACATTCAACCCAAAGGGCAATACAGTAAATTGGTATGATCTCCCTTCAAAAAAGGAAGCTATAACAGGTCTTGAATTGGTATAAAAGGGAACCTGCGAGTATGCTGTGGTCAAATCTAGGGATATTATGTACTATATTCCTTCTAATCTAACTAGTATTCTCTTATTGCAAATGGTATCATATACGATAATGAAGAATGGTTTATTTTCCTTTATTTTCAACTTATATTCATACCCTCATGTAATACCTGATTGATCTGCAAACAATTTTGTGTACCACCTCACTAAGTTCCATAATTTCTCGTTCTCCTGACTAGTTAACAGTTTGCTAGTTTGAACTTTCTCCCAATTTGTTGTCAGTGTCATTACGCTCTACACTCTGACTATTCTGATTATTGCTCAATTCTGAAGGTTTTATGTTACTCACATTTGCAAAAAAAATTACTCAGTTTTCTGTTGGTTTTTCAGTCTGCCACCTTTCTAGGAAGGGAAATGCAACTATTGGGTTAATATTTGACAGAGCTTATCTTCTTACAGCAAAATCGAGCATGGTATGGTATTTTTCTAACCAGTTGAGTCCCAACAGCAATGAATCATTTAAATAAAGAATGATTAAAAATTTATGATTACCTGTCAGATTTCCTACTGAAGAGGTTAACAAAAACCTTCCTCCCTTACAGGTTCCCCCAATCCCCACCCCCCACCCCCCATAATTCCAATAAAATTTACCCCTTTTACTAAGTATGATAGGTACTTGCCTTGGCATCTAATTTGCTCAAAAATTTCTCTATTCAACTCACATATATCACTACTTGAATGCAGGGCTATATCCAAAACTTGTTCCCCAATATATCCAGATACTAAAGGTTTGGTAGACTCACTTTCTGTGTCCATTTCCCTTTCTTCTAATAACTCTTCCCATGATCTCTGTTCTTATCCTAACATCTATAATCATAATCTTTCTGGCCTAAAGCTGTTTACTGTTGATGCCACCAGATGCCCTCTCCTGTGGGACTTTTGCACTTTCACCTTTTCAGTTATTATGCTTCCCACTGGATATTGTTGTTTAACTGAATCCATCTTTTCCTATACTATTGATAGTCTTACCTGGAATTTCCACTGTTTGCTTGTTTTGGTTTTCATAGTTGTTGAACTGTGCCCTTTTTGCCTTGCAATATTGGCTATTTGCTACCTCTGAATCCCTTTCCAAATTTCCCTGGTTCTCTGAAAACCATATTTACTTCTGCAAGACCATTCTTCTTCCTTGTCTTTCTCTAAACCATCTAACTGTTCTAGGTATGTGAAAATTTCCTTTATCTTGGTTACATCCTTCCCAACCATCATTTCTCTCACATGAATTGGCAGTAGATTAATCAGTACTCCCACCTTTTGTCTTTCATCCAACAGTTTCTCTAATAATTTCACCTTATTTATATGCCATTCAAAAGATTTGCACCTGCCCTTCCCCCCCCCCCCCCCCCCCCCCCCACTCAACCAAACTCCCATTTTCTTCCATAGCGTCTCGGCTCTTTCAGCTTCCTAAATAGGTTTTGTAGCTCACTGTAGACTGGTATTTCTCTTTGAATAATCCACAGATTCATCAAAACTCGTAAATTCTGTTCTATGTAAATCTGCCCATCCAGATACTTCACCCACCAGGAAACCAATAACGAATTGAAGTTGCCTCTTGTCATCCCAACATAGTGGGAAAACCAACTTAAATGTTTTGAGAAAGGCTCTCAGATGTATCCCATTACCTGGTTCAAATGGAATTGGTTCATCACATCATTACTATTTTCAAACCAACATTCTTCTACGTAAATAAGTTACATAAAATTGCAACCAGTCACTTTTTTTAAATAATTATGTTTTATTCCATGAATCAGTTTTCCAGCCTTTTAAAGTTGTTCTTCAGATTTTCTGTAAGTTACATCATTATTTTTAGCACAATGCTGGGTGGGGAGCTGGCTTGTGACAGTATGGGTGGCTTTTTTCTGTTAGTATCCATCTGTCTGCTTCCAGTTTGATGGTCAGTTGCTATATCATTTCACACACTTTTACACAAGCTATATTAATATACACTCTGACAGCAAAACTTTTGAATGTTTCACTGTCAGAGTGTAAAGCCACCCATACTGTCACAATCCAGCACCTGGCTTTATGCTAGAAATAATGATGTAACTTCCAGAAACCACCTAAAGATGTACCTGAATAGGTTTGAAAACTGGTCCATGGAATAAAACATAATTATTTAAAAAATGACTGGTTGCAGTTTTATGTAACTTATTTACATTCAATTAACTGTCACAGGTTCTAAAATATCTGTAAATGATACAATGTTCTTCTACCCATTGTAATGCTACAGTTGTGGCTTCTTTACCACCACTTATCATTTCTTGGTCCTGCTCATTTTCTTTAGCTCCACTTAGTTTACATGTAAGGAGCTACCAAGCATACTACATTACATGGATTGAGGAGAAAATATCTTAGAAATAAAATGGGAGATGACAGACTTACTGGTCTTGCTTTAACGAGTGATCGTCATGATCTGGCAGTGCAGCTAGGTTCTGAAGAAATGATAAATAAGTTGGCAGTAGGACATAAAAACCTAAATATAGTACTTTAAAGTAAAGTCATTTCTGTTATTTATTAAATTACAGTAACTTATGACCTAAAGTTACAGCCAAATGCCGAAGTGTTACAAACTTAAACATAAACAAAGACTACTGCAATAATATTGTAATATTTTGTTGTATAATACAATTAATCACACAATTTAATAATATATAAATACCTACAATTTTAGATTTGTTTGTTTTGTCATCCATAAGCACCTTATTACATACATTACATATTTTTTATTTGATGGTGCCTAGATTAATTAGTGCTTACCTGCAGCTTTACTTGCATGTGACATGAATTCTAATGTGTTTATAGGATTTTTAATTTCCAACTGATTGATTTCATTGTGGGTAAACAACAATGTCTTTTTATGGTCTGAATGAAATTATGGACAAAATCAAGTTTATCCTTCCTAAAGTGCAGTGAAGAACAGCCCCCTATTAAAAGCTGTAGGTATGTCAGTGCTTGCAAGTTGCATGTTTTGGGAGAAAATATCACAGCCTTGAAAACATAAGAGAACACTACCATTTCCTCACACACACAGAACTAGTGGGGTAAGATAATTTCGTCTTATCACCATGTCTCCTTAAAATGCACTGTCAGTCTATTATTAAGGCATATGTGATGTCATTTCCTCTCCTATATCACCAAGCGAGGTGACGCAATCGTTAGCACACTAGACTCGCATTCGGGTGGACAACAATTCAAACCTGCATCTGGTCATCCTGATTTAGGTTTTCCGTGATTTCCCTAAATCACTTCAGGCAAACAGTTCATTTGAAAGGGCATGGCCAACTGTAATCAACAGTGTGTGTTACAAAACTAAAAACTATCTAAAACAGCCATTTAATAGCAGTGAACTTTATTGCTTGGTAGAACAACTAATTAAAGAATACGCACTAATTGTAAAAGAGTAAAAGCACAATTTAAATGAATGGTGCCAAAATATTACTTCAGAATGATACGTTTCATGTTTTTGTGTGCACTGCAAACTCTGCTAACATTTACAGTCTAGTGCAAAATTACTTATTCTTCATTACATGAAACATTATGAACTTTCCAGAAATATCTTGTTGTAATAGAAAACAAGTATCTATGAACATTTCCATTTCTAAAATCAGAAACACTTAGCATTACCATGAGTAATGTGACCCTGTGAGTCTTTCAGAAGACAAACTTCGAAAGAGATATTTTCACCCAATACAAATGCAGACTAGCATGAGGTACATATAGGAAAAGATTGATCATTGTAGAGATAAGTAAGTGTCATCTGCTACAGCAAAAACAGCAAAAACAGCAAACCACCAACAGGCATGAAGTGACTCAGAATGTATCTGTACAACCAAAAATATTGTATAAAACAGCACTTCAGAAACCTGTAGAGAAAGAAAGACCAATACCCCAAGCAGCTGCCCCAGTATCAGTCAGAAATTCATGTGCCAGTGTCAGAAAAATTCTTATAATAGGCACTGGTGATGACCAATGGACACTATATGGAGAGAAAATGGCATGGTTCCATTTAGTGAAAAATGGAACAACTGAAAATATAATCAAATTTCTTGAGAAAATATTTCCAGAATATAGCAGCTTTCAAGCTGAGAAACTAGAAAGTATGGGTGTAAAAAACAAGACTGGTGTCGACTTCCATCTAAAGGTAATGGACACTGCTATATGGCCCAAGAATATTGTAATAAGGTGCTTTTTATTCAAGAAATCAAACAATGCTGCAATACAATAGAGTCTGAAAATATAAATCAGGGCTACAGATTATCATATAGAAAGAATATTAGTGATGACAGTGATATGCCTATAGTCGTAGCAAGTGCTAATGTGCAGTGTTTAAGAACAAAGGTGGACCTTTTATCATTCTTTGTAGAAGAAGTGAAACCAGATGTTTCATGTATTAGTGAGCATTGCTTGGCTGAAGCAGATGGTGATTATTACAGATTTGTTGAATGTTTAGATATGGTAAACTCATGGTATCGAGTCACTATAATTCACGGGGACGTATTAGTGTATGCAAACAAAAATATTAGTTTAAAAGAAACTGATTTAAAAAACTTTTGTACAGACCTGGATCTTGAACTTTCTTTACTAGTGTCAACAAATACTGGTCTCATTGTTATCTCTGAGTTGTGTGTGTGAGCTGCGCGCGTGCGTGCGTGTGTGTGTGTGTGTGTGTGTGTGTGTGTGTGTGTTTTTCTGTCCTCTATTGATGACGAAGGCCTTAATAGCTGAAAGCTTTATTTGTGCCAGTCTTTTTCTTTTGCCTATCTGCAACTCAGTATCTTTGCTATATGGCAAGTAGCAACTTTCCCTTTCATAATATTGTTATCTCTGTATACCATTCTCCCGAACATAACTTCCAAAACTTTCTGCACAGATGGAGAACTGTTTATCTTACCTTATGTGTTTTAAGTCTAAAATTGAATTATGTGCTGACCTCAACATGCATATTGGTTATGGAAGTACTAAAGAGAAAGTCTTCAGGAACTTTATAAACAGCTATTGGCTGTTTGTAGCAAACAAATTTCCGACAAGGGATTATGCCTATATAGACACAGTTATCATCAAACTCTATATTTTGGATTACAGTATCATTGTAGTAGAACCAATGATTGCACACCACAGTATATTGGTAATGGAACTCAGCATGAAGAGTAAGAGTAACGTGCAACCAGGTGCATGGCATTCAAGCTACACATCCAGTAGAAGGGTTAACAAAGAAGAGAGATTAAATGTCCTTAAAGCAGCACTGTCTGGTGTGAACTGACAGCAGAAAATTGCAGAAATGAGGACTAGTGATGCATCTGAATGTCTGTTCCAAACTTTGAAAACAAAGCTTGACGATATGTCCCCGATCATCCTCAAGAAGTATCCTGCAGGCAAATCACAAGGAAGGGAAAACCTATTAAAGGGAAGATATAGTATACACCTGAGCTAAATAGATTAAAAGACATTGTACTAATATTCAGGGAGTGTATGAAGCCAGCTTTAGATCTTCCAACTAAAGACCTGCTTCATTGTAACTATTTGAGAGCCAAGAGGATTTACAGAAAGGGAATGGAGTATGCAAAGAACAAATACAATGACAAGTTCATTAAAGATGTTCATAATCCATGTAAAGCAGCTTGGAATCTAGTAAGTGAGCCCAGTAAAAAGCCTACATCTGCCTCAAATTCCTGCAGTCCTGATGCCTTCAATGAGTACTTCGTAAGGACAGTAAGAAATACTGTCAATGAAATTGCAGACTCAGACTTAGATCCCACAGCTGACATAAAAAATGTAAGCTGTTGCATTATTAAAAAGTGGAAGAAAGTGGACTCTAAGGACATTGTAAAAACAGTGAATACATATAAACATTCAGAGAGTGCAGATATCTACGCAATGTCCCCCACAGTCCTGAAGAAGATTGCTCCACGAGTTTGTTCAACCACTAGGCATAGTAACCAAGTAATGTTTATGCTTTGGTGCCTCCACAGAATTCCTGAAACTGGCATGCACAGTACCAGTTTACAAAAAAGGTGACCCATGTGAAGTGTACAGTTTTAGACCAATTTCCATAATGCCCACTCCAGCTAAAATTGCTGAGTCTGTAATGAAGCATCAGCTACAGGATTACTTCAAAGACAGTAAACTCTCTCAGGACACACAGCATCATTTTTGTAAGGTAAAGTCGACCATTACTGCAGCAATGGACTTAATTAGGAAAATAAGGCAAGGGTTTGAAGACAGGTAAAGTGTGGCACAGACACTCTGTTACCTCAGCAAGGCACCTGACTATCTCACACAAAATATTGCTTACTAAATTAAAGTGCTATGGTACTGCAGGTGTTGTACTGGCTCCTCTTCAGTCCTATCTTGAAAACCAAAAGTAGGTAGTATCAATTCATGGTGCAATCTTCCAAGAATGAAACTTGAGCATGGTGTTCCGCAGGAGTCCATCATAGGACCTCTCCTGTTCCATATTTAAGTCAACGACCTCTGTTGTAACAACCAAATGTTACAGATTGCTGATAACACCACTCTTTTGTGAAAATAAAAGCTGTCGCACAAGCTCTGCAAGCAACAAATATGCTCAACATCAAAGAATGGTTCATTGACAATAAAATGAAAATGAGTGAAAAAAACGCAACAACTGATATGCAACTTTATCAAAGCTGGATGCAACGATAACACAGAGGCTGTCAAACTGCTGGGCTTCATGACCGACAGTGATTGACAGCAAACTATCAATGAATGAGCACACAGGGTATGGGTGCTCCAAGCTCTCCTGTGCAGTATAACTTCTACAAAGATTAAAGGTGTATTAACTGGTACATGCCTTATGATAGTGTACTATGCACTATTTCATAGCAACATAAATTGTGGCCTACTGTTATGGGGACAGTATGGAGGATGCAAGGATTTATTAATGCTGCAAAAGAGAGCAGTCCAAATCATTGCACCAAGCAAAGGACTGGAGCACTGCAAGCCAATATTCACCCCTACATCTACATCTGCATAGATACTCCGCAAGCCACCGTACTGTGTGTGGCGGAGGGTACCATGTACTCATACTAGTCATTCCCCCCCTATTTTACTCACAAATAGAGCTAGGAAGAAATGACTGTCTATATACTTCCATATGAGCCCTAGTTTCTAGTACCTTATTCTCACGGTTCTTATGTGCAAGGTGTGTTGGCGGCAATAGAATCGTTTGGTAGTCAGCTTCGGATGTCAGTTATCTAAATTTTCTCAACAGTGTTCCTCAAAAAGAATGTAGCCTTCCCTCCAGGGAAGCATCCCCATAACATTTATGTGTTGTTTGAACCTACTGGTAACAAATCCAGCAGCCCACCTCTAAACTACCTCGACGTCCTTCCTCAGTCTGACCTGGCACAGATCCCAAACACTTGAGCAGTACTGAAGAATAGGTCGCACCAGCATCCTATATGAGGTGTCTCTTGCACGTGAAGCACACTCTCCTAAAATCATCCAAATAAACTGAAGTCGACTATTCACCTTCCCTGCAACAGTTATCACACGTTCGTTCCATTTCATATCGCTTTGCAACGTTGCGCCCAGATATTTAAATGACTTCACTGTGTCAAGGAGGACACTACTAATAACGTATCTGAACATTACCCTACCCATCCCCATTAACCTACATTTTTCCACATTTAGAGCTAGTTGCCATTTATTACACCAACTAGAAATTTTGTCTAAGTCGTCCTGTTTCTTCCTACAGTTACTCAACTTCGACACCTTACTGTACACCAGATCATCATGAGCAAACAACCACAGATTGCTGCCCATCCTGTGCACCAAATCATTTACATATTTAGAAAACAATAGCTGTCCTATCACACTTCACTGTGGCACTCCTGATATCCCTCATCTCTGACGAACACTAGCCGTCGAGGACAAGATACTGGGTTCTATTACTTAAGAAGTGTTTGAGCCACTCACATATCTGTGAGCATACTCCATATGCTTGTATCTTCGTTAACAGCCTGCAATGGGGCACCATGTCAAATGCTTTCTGGAAATCTAGAAACATGGAATCAGCCTCTTCCCTCTCATCCATAGTTTGCGGTATATCATATGAGCAAAGGGCAAACTGAGTTTTGCATGCACGATGCTTTCTAAAACCATGGTGATTCATGGACATAAGCTTCTCAGTCTCAAGTAAGTTTACTATATTCCAACTGAGAATATGTTCAAGGATTCTGCAGCAAACAGAAGTTATGGATATAGGTTTGTAACTTTGTGGGTCCGTTCCTTTACCCTTCTTATATACAGGAGACACCTGCGTTGTTTTCCAGTTGCTTGAGACTTTGTGCTGTATTTATTTTTATGCCTCATCCATGTAAACGAAAACCACAGGATTTTCAGCATGATCCCAACGAGAGCAACATTTAAACTGTCGGCAGTCTGGAACACAAGATAATTTTCAAGTAGTTGCTTTAAAAATGTTCAACTCATTACCCGGAAAAGTGCAATTCCTGCCACCAAGACCATTCAAAAGAAATATCGCAGGACCTGAAAGACTATCCATTAAACTCCATAGAGGAGAGGGAAACATTCCATGTGCGAAAAATATGTATAAAAAACAAAGATGCTGTGACTTACCAAACGAGAAAGCGCTGGTAGATAGACACACAAATTTCAAGCTTTCGCAACCCAATGTTGCTTTATCAGGAAAGAGGGAAGGAGAGGGAAAAATGAAAGGACTGGAATGACTCCTTACCCTCTCGCTTAAAACCCACATCCTTTCATCTTTCCCTCTTCTTCCCTCTTTCCTGATGAAGCAACCTTGGGTTAAGAAAGCTTGAAATCTGTGTGTGTGTGTTTTGGCTCTGAGCACTATGCAACTTAACTTCTGAGGTCATCAGTCCCCTACAACTTAGAACTAATTAAACCTAACTAACCTTAGGACATCATACACATCCATGCCCGAGGCAGGATTCAAACCTGCGACTATAGTGGTCGCTCAGCTCCAGACTGTAGAGCCTAGAACCGCACGGCCACTCCAGCCGTGTGTGTCTTTTGATATATATATAAATGGATAGGTTAAAGTTAGACGTAGTGGGAATTAGTGAAGTCTGGTGGCAGAAGGAACAAGACCTCTGGTCAGGTGAATACAGGGTTATAAACACAAAATCAAATAGAGTGAATGCAGGAGTAGGTTTAATGATGAATAACAAAAAAGGAGCATGAATAAACTACTACGAACAGCATAGTGAATGCACTATTTTAGGGAAGATAGACATGAAGCTCTTGCCTAACACAGTAGGATAAGTTTATATGCTAACTAGCTCTGCAGATGATATAGATGTTGAAGAATTGTATGATGTGATAAAAGAAATTAATCAGGTAGTTAAGGAAGACGAAAATTTAATAGTCATGGGGGACTTGAATTCAGTAGTTGGGAAAGGAAGAGAAGAAAAAATAATAGGTGAATATGGACTGGGGGTAAAGAATGGAAGAGGAAACGACCCAGTACAATTTTGCACAAAGCATAAATTAGTTTAAGAACCATGAAAGAAGGTTGTATGCATGGAAGAGGCCTGGAGGCACTGGGAGGTTTCAGATAGATTATATAATGGTATGACAGATATTTACGAACCAGGTCTTAAACTGTAAGACATATCTAGGGGCAGATGTGGAATTTATTAGTTATGAACAGTAGACTAAAGTTGAAGAAACTGCAGAAAAGTAGGAATTTAAGGAGATGGGACCTGGATAAACTGAAAGAACCAGAAGTTGTAGAGAGCATTAGGGAACGATTGACAAATACACGGGAAAGAAATACAGTAGAAGAAGAATGGGAAGCTTTGACAGAAGAAATAGTGAAGGCAGCAGATGATAAAGTAAGTAAAAGGGCGAGGGCTAGTAGAAATCCTTGGGGAACAGAAGAGATGTTGAATTTAACTGATGAAAGGAGAAAATATAAAAATGCAGTAAATGAAGCAGGCAAAAAGGAATACAAACGTCTCAAAAATGAGATCGACAGGAAGTGAAAAATAGCTAAGCAAGGATGGCAAATGTAAGGATGTAGAAGCATATATCACTAGGGTTAAGACAGATACTGTCTACAGGAAAATTTAAGAGACCTTCAGAGAAAAGAGAACTACTTGTATGAATATCAAGAGCACAAAGGGATACCAGTCCTAAGCAAAGGAGGGAAAGCAGAAAGGTGGAAGGAGTATATAGAGGGTCTATACAAGGGTGATGTACTTGAGGACAATATTATGGAAATGGAAAAGAACGTAGATGAGAATGAAATGGGAGAGACGATACTGCATGAAGAATTCGACAGAGCACTGAAAGACCTAAGTCAAAAAAGGCCCTGGGAGTAGACAACTTTCCATTAGAACTACAGATAGCCTTGGGAAAGCCAGCCGTGACAAAACTCTACCATCTGGTGAGCAAGATGTATGAGACAGATGAAATACCCTCAGACTTCAAGAAAAATATAATAATTCCAATCCCAAAGAAAGCAGGTGTCGATGGGTGTAAAAATTACTGAACTATTAGTTTAATAAGTCATGGATGCAAAATACTAACACGAATCCCTTATAGACAAATGGAAAAACTGGTGGAAACCGACCTTGGGGAAGATCAGTTTTGATTCAATAGAGACATTGTAAAACACGAGACAATATTGACACTATGACTTATCTTAGAAGATACATTAAGGAAAGGCAAACCTACGTTTCTAGCATTTGTGGACTTAGAGAAAGCTTTTGACAATGTTGACTGGAATACTCTGTTTCAAATTCGGAAGGTGGCAGGGAGCGAAAGTCTATTTACAATTTGTAGAGAAACCAGATGGCAGTTATGAGAGTAGAGGGGCATGAAAGGGAAGCAGCGGTTGGGAAGGGAGTGAGACAGGTTTGTGGCCTCTCCCCGATGTTATTCAATCTGTATATTGAGCAAGCAGTAAAGGAAACAAAAGAAAAATTCGGAGTAGGTATTAAAATCCATGGAGAAGAAATAAAAACTTTGAGGTTCGTTGATGAAATTGTAATTCTGTCAGAGACAGCAAAAGACCTGGTAGAGCAGTTGAACGGAATGGACAGTGTCTTGAAAAGAGAATCTAAGACGAACATCAACAAAAGCAAAACGAGGGTAATGGAAAGTAGTCAAATTAAATCATGTGATGTTGAGAGAATTAGATCAGGAAATGAGACACTTAAAGTAGTAGATGAGTTTTGATATCTGGGGAGCAAAATACACTACGTGATCAAAAGTATCCGAACACCTGGCTGAAAATGACTTACAAGTTCGTGGCGCTCTCCAACGGCAATGCTGGGATTAAATATGATCTTGGCCCACCCTTAGCCTTGATGACAGCTTCCACTCTCGCAGGCATACGTTCAGTCAGGTGCTGGAAGGTTTCTTGGGGAATGACAGCCCATTCTTCACGGAGTGCTGCACTGAGGACAGGTATCGATCTCAGTCGGTGAGGTCTGACACGAAGTCGGCGTTCCAAAACATCCCAAAGGTGTCCTATAGGATTCAGGTCAGGACTCTGTGGAGGCCAGTTCATTACAGGGATGTTATTGGCTTGTAACCACTCCGCCTCAGGCCATACATTATGAACAACTGCTTGATCGTGTTGAAAGATGCAATCGCCATCCTCGAATTGCTCTTCAACAGTGGGAAACAAGAAGATGCTTAAAACATCACTGTAGGCCTGTTCTGTGATAGTGCCACGCAAAACAAGTGGTGCAAGCCCCCTCCATGAAAAACACGACCACACCATAACACCACCGCCTCTGAACTTTCTGTTGGCACTACATATGCTGGCAGATGACGTTCACCGGGATTTCGTCATACCCACACCCTGCCATCGGATCGCCACATTGTGTACCGTGATTCGTCACTCCACGCAACGTTTTTCCACTGTTCAATTGTCCAATGTTTACACTCCTTACACCAAGCGAGGCGTCGTTAGGCATTTACTGGCGTGATGTGTGGCTTAGGAGCAGCCGCTCGACAATGATAACGAAGTTTTCTCACCTCCCGCCTAACTGTCATAAGTACTTGCAGTGGATCCTGATACAGTTTGTAATTCCTGTGTGATTGTCTGGATAGATGTCTGCCTATTACACATTACGACCCTCTGCAACAGTCGGCAGTCTCTCTCAGTCAACAGACGAGGTGGCCTGTACGGTTTTGTGCTGTACGTGTCCCTTCATGTTTCCACTTCACTATCACATCGGAAACAGTGGGCCTAGGGACGTTTAGGAGTGTGGAAATCTCACGTACAGGGCACAAATGACACCCAATCACATGACCCTGTCCGAAGTCCGTGAGTTCCGCGGAGTGCTCCATTCTGCTCTCTCACGATGCCTAATGACTACTGAGGTCTCTGATACAGAGTACGTGGCTGTAGGTGGCAGCACAATGCATCTAATATGAAAAACGTATGTTTTTGGATGTGTCCGGATACTTTTGATCACATAGTGTAACTGATGGTTGTCAAAGTAGAGAGGATATAAAATGTAGAGTGGCTCTGGCAAGGAAAGCATTTCTGAAGAGGAGAAATTTGTTAACATCGAGTATAGATTTAAGTGGCAGGAAGTCTTATCTGAAAGTATTTGTATGGAGTGTAGCCATGTATGTAAGTGAAACGTGGACGATAAATAGTTTAGACATGAAGAGAATATAAGCTTCCGAAATGTAGTGCTACAGAAGAACGCTGAAGATTACATGGGTAGATCACGTAACTAATGAGGAGGTACTGTATAGACTACTGTATAGACTTGGGGATAAGAGGAATTTGTGGCACAACATTACTAGAAGAAGGGGCCAATTGGTAGGACACGTTCTGAGGAATCAAGGGGTCACCAATTTAGTATTTGAGCTAAGCGTGGGGGTAAAAATTGTAGAGGGAGACCAAGAGATGAAAACATTATGCAGGTTCAGAAGGATGTAGGTTGCAGTAGTTACTTGGAGATGAAGAAGCTTGCACAGGATAGAGTAGCATGGAGAGCTGCATCAAACTCGTCACTGGACTGACGACCAGAACAACAACAACAATAGTGAATATTCTCTATACATATGAAAAATTGTAAATAACTCATATGTATGTAATTTTGATGCAGTCTCTCCAGTCATCATTGGTAAACAACACAGGTCTAGTAATGAAGTAATAATAAGCATTCATTGCGCAAACTGTTTTGCAAACCATTAACTTTTATGTGCATATGTTCAGTACTAATTATTCTGCAGATTTTCTGATTGACTTTAATTTGTGGTATTAACTGTGTTTTTATGCCCTAACTCGAATCAGTGTCTGTGGTTCCGTCCTCGCGTGATTACAGTTCAATGATTAGATCGTAATTATATTTTATAAACAATTAGTAATCATACAGTAATGTTTGTTCATGTTGTTTTGTAGGGCGGGCAACCACAGCCAAACTTCGACATTTTTCCCAAGAGAGTTCCGCACTGGCTGTATGAATGATTTTTATTAAATCTGCGACCGGTTTCGCACCACTTATCGGTGCGTCCTCAAGCAATATACGCTATTTATAACATGGTAACGTTGAACATTGCCCTGTAGCCACTCCCCACCATTCACCGGGTTTCGGCCAG
Source organism: Schistocerca serialis cubense (assembly GCF_023864345.2). NCBI lineage: Eukaryota > Metazoa > Arthropoda > Insecta > Orthoptera > Acrididae > Schistocerca > Schistocerca serialis. The sequence continues at coordinate 514,832,767 of NC_064639.1, forward strand.
TCAGTCAGGCCGTGTCCGCTGCCGGGCGGCTCCTCTCAGCTTGCACGGTCATTGCCGATCCCATCATTTAAAAAAATTTTAAAAAAGATTTTTAAATTTTAACTACCGCTTTCACCAGATGACGGTATATTGGACGTGAATGGTGGGGAGTGGCTACAGGGCAGTGTTCAACGTTACTATGCTATAAATAGCGTATATTGCCTGAGGATGCACCGGTAAGTGGTGCGAAACCAGTCGCAGATTTAATAAAAATCATTCATACAGCCAGTGTGGAATTTTCTTTGGAAAAATGTTTGTTCACACATGGAGCTGGCGATGGTTCTTGAGTAATTTGCAATCTAAATTATAACTGATTCAGTTTATTTACTCAAAATTTCAGTAAAAATTTGTCATTTTTACATTTTCTGTCAAAATTTCTTTCGATCATTATCGTGCAAAAGAAGTTGCACGATAACAATTCAATTATAATGGTATCTGCACTTATCCGGATTTTCTTTATTCTTCGGAATGCCTTTTCTAATCAACGAAGAACATTAGGTGCACGTGTCAATTAAAAAATCTCAATTAACTGGAAATGTAGTACCATTTTACGTGAGAACTATAGTGAACAGGACAATTATTGTTTTGTCTTGAGCCTAACAAAATTAAAATCTGATTCTGAAATTAATACTAATTAGTGAAATTTTTGGTCAAACGACAGAGAAAGCAAAAATGTGGAATTCGACAATGCAGGCAGAGCTGCAGTTGCGAAGGCTTGAACCGGGCTCAGAACTGCTTGACGGCGAGCTGACTGAAGATAGCCCTTGTGTGGGGACAAAATGGTGCGGAAAACAATGCGCAGTCCCATCCACAAAAACAGTGTTACTGTGGCAATAATGATAGAACAACTAGTAACCGACAAAGTAAAGTATCTGACTATGAGCAGATTGGCATACAGAGCAACGCGCTTCGTATTCATGGTAAATCAGATGTGGTAGCGAGTGAAATTGTGGATGTTGTCGAAGCGACACCGGATGGGGCGCGTACCGGTAGTGCGGCAATTCCAAAATAGCTCAGCATCCTGGTGCGAAGAAGTAGATTGTCTATGTTATGGACAGACGAAATAGTAAGTAATGATAGGGAATTGCTGGAGCAATTAGGTAAAATGTGTGACGGGTTAAAAGAGTGGAAAAGAAATAGGAAAATATGTTTTGGTGGGAAGAGAGTTCAGAATATGAAGAGTAATGATAATTATGAAATCTATGGGATGAAGGGGGCAAGCAATCCGAGAGGGAAGCTGCTCAATATAGATGAAGTTAAGGAGTGTTAAATGAGTAATGTTGATCATATTAATGAATATAGTGAGGAGGATGGAGTACATGAAGTGCAGAAGAGTAGAAGTTCTGTTCATGCCGTTCCAGATTCAGCCGAAATAGTTTGATTTGAACGGACAGCTGGTAACTGAAGATTGGCAAGAATATGTGGATTCTGACAGCCGAATGAAATAGGCGAGCGTAGCGGATGGTTGCAATGTATGCTAAGTCAAAGTAGATGTAGTTCGCTCAGAGGACAGCAATGAGGAGAGTGAACCTGCCAATCAGTAAAATACGTCGAAATTAAGACATGCTTGGAATCAAAAGACGGAAGGGAACGGGGAAAGGTAGAAAATGCCCAAATAAATTGTTTGAACGAGATGATGCTTTGCGGAGTGATTTCGAAGTGGAGCAAGACCTGTTACAGAAATACTGAGGAAGTGAAAAGAAGCGATGTGATCAAACTACGGTACCTGTTGGAGTATATGGAATAGAGACCCAGTTACGAATCGCTAGTAGTAGTCAGATTAGTGCCCTGTCTCAGTCATTTTATGAGCATATTAAAAAGGTAGCAGATGTAGCTGAAATACCTGTTATGGGAGTAAAAGTAATAGGTACTGTTGGAGTCTGCAGTAAACCAATCAAGACTCAAGTCTTGATACAGTTTTCTATTAAGAGTATTTTGTTTTTGAGCACGACTTTTTGGTGTGTCTCAGTTGAACACTGAAATTATTGTGGGCCTAGACTGGATGATGAAAAACGAAGTGATTATTCATTGTCATAAGAAGGTAACGGCATGTTCTATGAGATAAAGTAAACTGGAAATAAGTTCTGATGGCGTTGGTAGTAGGGTTGAGATTCAAGATACAAGGTTAAGTCCAATTACGTTACCTACGAATGAGGGGTGGAGTGAAGAGTCTGAGTGTTATTATGTTATGATTTCTCCCTTTGATGACGAATTTGTAACTATGGTGGACAATGTTTTGGGTATATCTCCTGAACAAAAGGAGGATTTATATAATATTTTGATTAATAACAGAGAAGTGTTTTCAGACAAACCCGATCGTATGTGACTCTGAATAACAGATGAAAGCAACACCCCATGAGCCATTTTTTGGACCAGTCTACTAGGTACTATAAGCTAGGAAAGAAGCAATGCAGAATGAAATAAACAGCTTGGAGGAATGGGGTTTATAGAACAGAGACAGATCGTCCTGAATGTTTAGGCTATGTGTTGCAAAAGTTTCACAACATGCTTGATGACGAGTCTCAACCTTACAACTAGCTATTGACAGAGACCTCTGGAATAGGAATCACGAAACCTGACAGCATTCCCTTTTGCAGGAAAATGATATCAGTATAGAGTTATTACTTTCAGATTAAATAATTCTGTAGGCCTATCAGCATTCATCCGAGCCCTGGATAGTGTACTATCGAAAGAAGTTAGCGCCAGAATTACAATCTATTTTGACCACTTATTAATAGTGACTTCTTCATGGGAGGAGCACTGCGAACTATTAAATGAGGATTTCCAAGCACTAAGACGTTGTGGAACGACATTGAAAATGAAACAGTGTGAATTTGTGAAAAGGAGGTAAAATTTTTAGGCCATATTATCACGACTGCACGGATAACCAATAAATAATCTACGAAAATTAGAGACGAAAAGAAACCACCTAGAACCAAACAACAACTGCAAGCATTTCTCGGTCTTTGCAGTTTTTATCGTATATATGCGGAGGTGCAAATTTTTAATGATCCAGATTTATACAGTTTATTAAAGAAAAGTAGTGAGTTTATTTGGACTCAGAAGTATCAAATATCATTCGAGAAGTTAAAGGAAGAACTTCGAAAGACCTAATTTTACATCATCCAGATTTGGTGATAGGCCTACCATTGCACATGGGAACTGATTCATGAGATTACGGTGTCGTAGTCCATATTTACCAAGGAACAGGAGAAGATGAGAACAAGGAGAGTCGGCGTATAGCTTTAGCGAGTAGGACTCTGACGAAATACGAAAAGAATTATTCTGCGTCGGAAAAACAAGCTATGACTATCGTGTAAGAACACAAAAAGAAATTAATATTTGTTATGGATATATGAAGTTGTAATTCCTGCTGACCATAAAGCATTAAAAATTTTAAAGAGCTATTGTTTATTGCACTACAGATTGAGGAGATGGACGTCGTATATACAACAGTTTCACTACAAAATATGTCATGTAAGAGGTGTAGACAACAGTGTAGCCGATGTATTTTCGAGGCTACCATATGATCATGATGTGACAATTAACTGGGAAAATTCCGAGAAGAAACCGAGAAAGTAATTTATTTCAAGATTGTTAAAGGTAAAGAGAAAATAGAAGCTGTATGTAGGTGCATGTGTCGTTATCAAAACAAGTACGAATGTTCGAAGTCTATTGAGACCGATTTTGACGTAAAGGATGAAAAATATGAGAAGTTTCAGAAGTATTATAAGATCTGCATGATTGTACTGTACTCACGAAAGGATATAGATAAGGAAGACAGGCGTGTGAAATGGCTAGACAAATACGTATCAGAGTTAATCGATTATTTTCATTTAGGCTTTGGTCACTGGCAGACGAAAAAGTTTATGGACAAAATAACTGAGTCAGTAAGTTTTGACAATGTGCACAGATGAGTAGATGAAAAAATGTGAATGTGTGATAGATGTCAAAAAGTGAAAGTAACAAATCTAACTAGCCTTGGTCCCACGCAGAGTATTATACCTAAAGATAATTTAGAAATGTTGGCAGCAGATCTTTTGTTCTGCTACCCAAGACAATTGGTAATTCTGCATACGTTTTTGGTCGTTGCATACCTTTTCAAAATTTGTGAAACTGTATACTTTACGTAAGGCTAACACAGTATTTAGCAAAGTGGGAGATAATTGTTTCGTAAAAATGGGGAAACCAAAACCTTTATTACCTGATAATGGACCTCACTTCACATCCAAAATTTGGAATAATGTATGAAGGAAAAGGATGTACAGGCTATTCACATATCGGTATACCACCCGTCGAGTAACCCTGACATGTGTGAGTTGGCTAGGCATTTCAGGGCGTATTACCACAACAAACATAGACCGTGGGGCAAATATGCTGTTGACATTGTTTGAATTATGAACTCTGTGTCTCACGGAAGTACCAGTTTGACACATGATGAGATTATTTTGGGTGTTAAACCGAAGAGTAGGATAGAAGAACTGATTATTTTTCCACAATACAAGATGTAGGCGTCCTGCAAAAGAAAGAGATGCTCAGAGAAAAAAATGAGAAAGCGTGCTGAGGTTCGAATTAAAAGACACGGTACTAATCTAAAACCAGTGAAAGTAGGATAGGGGGCAATGTCCTCGTAAAAACTCACGAAAAATTTGCTGAGACAGACAGTGAAATCTCTAAATTCAAATTTATCTATGATGGACTATTTAAAATTGAAAGCATTCCTCTCCCTAATTCTTTCTATCTGATATAGTATGTTAGGTAAAACAGTAGGTTTGCGTAACATTGTGGGTTAAGAACCTTACCAACCCAGAAGTAATTAACGTTTATACCACCTGTAAGTAATTATACAGAATTAACAACGAAAAGATTCTTGTTTTTTTTTTTCATTAATAGTCCCTAACGCTGATGTCACACTGAAATACTAGAAGCAATGCTTACGATATCAAAATATTTGTGTTTTTATTTTGTAATTAGTAAACAAGAAGATTGTCTAGCAATTAGTTGTAAGGAATGTATTGTAAATGTACTTAGTGACTTCAGATGTACACAAACTTGTCATTTAAGTTGCAGGTGAAATTGAAATAGATGGATGTTTATTAAGACGCAAAAAGGTGACTAACACCTAGCAGAAGAAACAGAAAAATGAAAGAAATTAGACAGTATGAAGAGGTGTTCCTATAGACAAGGATGACATGCAGGCATAAAAGTGAGCGCTGATGAAATGTACCAACCAGTGCACCACTAATTTGCTTTTTATTTTCAGAAGAAAGAAATTTGTGAGAAAGTGATTATAAAAATAGGATGTAACATACGTGTGAAACATGTTACGTCAAAAATGGAAATAGTGATTGTAAGATTTTTATATGGACACAGATAATGTCAATGCTGTGTGAATGTTTTTCATGATATGCTTTGATTAATGGTAATTAACTTTCATTGTAAATTTAATAATGAAAATGAGTTTGTTAGGAAACAGACATAGTTTTAACTAGATGCAGTTGCTCACTTTATTTGATTTGTAACGGAATGCTGAACTGAAAGCAAACTTATGTAATTATGTTACTTGTATATATACCATGTAAGTGAGATGACATTTTGTGTCTGGTACCGTAGTAACCGCAGACAAATTTCGTGTGAGTATTCCATGATGATTGCGTCAAAGACAACACAAAATAGTTATATAGACTTTCTGATTTCATTTCATTGAAAAGTAAACAATTTTAGCCAATGTTTGTTGCTTGCTTGGGTATTTCCTTGAGTCCATATAGGGTGAACATCAATAAAAGCGACAAACTACAGGGACGCATTCCTGACTGGAAATGGAGTCAAATAGATCCTATGAATATGTGTCTGGAAGTGCATCGTTGCTGTGGTAGACGGCGTGGATGGATGCAAGTTCCTCTAACCACGTTCCATGTGTTCTCTGTGTGTTCCAGGCTGTGTAATTGATTCAGGATACTGTAAACAGCAGAATGGCTCTTCAGTAAAGAGGACTGATGTCAGAAATCCCATAATTGTGACGACCTGGTGCAAAAACCATCGAAAAAATCCTTCAAGTAGAGGAAAATCCGATGCTGATGATCCTTACACCAGTTTCAGGTGATTGGTATACACCATGTTCGTGGTACCGTTGCTTGGAGCTCGTACTAGCTTGTACCACTGTTCATCTCAATAAGCTGTAGAGTCCAGTCCTCCAAATCTGGTGTACGCACAGCCCACCATCTCCCTGCACATAAGTTGTGTCAAAGGACCCGTGATAACTCAAGCGTCCAGAAAGGGCTTGTAAGGTTGTGTGATGTAATTGGTGTCTGTGTGAGTACTTGTTTTGGTATAGAAGTGCTGCCTCTCGACCGTTTCCGTCTGCTTGGCCATACACAAACGCCATCTCGGCTTGTCCCCGACCTGAACACCGGACCATTCTGCTGCTTACGGTACACTGCGTCAATCACACAGCCTGCAACACGCAAGGAACACAGGGCACGTGGTCGAAGGAACTTTCATTCGTCAGCGCCATCTACCGTGGCAACAAAGCATTTCCGGACACATGTTCATAGGACCTTTTCTCCTCCATTTCCTGTCAGGAATTCGTCCGTCTAGGTTGTCGGTTTCATTGATGTTCACCCTGTATTTAACAGTATAGATCAGTCAAACATGGGGCATCTGAAACATTAAACAGTGCCTAATAATTTTCTCGCATAATTTAATTTGTAAATATAATGTAATTCGATGTAATTAGTGTCATATGCATCTTTTGTTGTTTTATTAATGTTGACATATAATTAAATCTTAATAATTAATTCAAACGAACTGCACTACTGGCCATTAAAATTGCTACACCAAGAAGAAATGCCGATGATAAACGGGTATTCATTGGACAAATATATTTACTAGAACTGACATGTGATTTTATTTTCACGCAATTTGAGTGCACAGGTCCTGAGAAATCAGTACCCAGAACAACCACCTCTGGCCGTAATAACGGCCTTGATACGCCTGGGAATTGAGTCAAACAGAGCTTGGGTGGCGTGTACAGGTACAGCGGCCCATGCAGCTTCAACACGATACCACAGTTCATCAAGAGTAGTGACTGGCGTATTGTGACGTGCCAGTTGCTCGGCCACCACTGACCAGACGTTTTCAGTTGGTGAGAGATCTGGAGAATGTGCTGGCCAGGGCCGCAGTCGAACATTTTCTGTATCCAGAAGGGCCCGTACAGGACCTGCAACATGCGGTCGTGCATTATCCTACTGAAATGTACGGTTTCGCAGGGATCGAATGAAGGGTAGAGCCACGGATCGTAACACATCTGAAATGTAACGTCCACTGCTCAAAGTGCCGTGCCGTCAATGCGAACAAGAGGTGACCGCGACTTGTAACCAATGGCACCCCATACCATCACGCCGGGTGATACGCCAGTATGGCGATGACGAATACACGCTTCCAATGTGCGTTCACCGCGATGTCGCCAAACACGGATGCGACCGTCATGTCCTGGATTCATCCGAAAAAGGACGTTTTGCCATTCGTGCACCCAGGTTCGTCGTTGAGTACACCATCGCAGCCGCTCCTGTCTGTGATGCAGCGTCAAGGGTAACCGCAGCCATGGTCTCCGAGCTGATAGTCCATGCTGCTGCAAACGTCGTCAAACAGTTCGTGCAGATGTTTGTTGTCTTGCAAACGTTCCCATCTGTTGACTCAGGGATCGAGACGTGGCTGCACGATCCGTTACAGCCATGCGGATAAGATGCCTGTCATCTCGACTGCTAATGATACGAGGCCGTTGGGATCCATCACTGCGTTCCGTATTACCCTCCTGAACCCACCGATTCCATATTCTGCTAACAGTCATTGGATCTCAACCAACGCGAGCAGCAATGTCGCGATACGATAAACCACAATCGCGATAGGCTACAATCCGACCTTTATCAAAGTCGGAAACGTGATGGTACACATTTGTCCTCCTTACTCGAGGCATCGCAACAACTTTTCACCAGGCAACGCCGGTCAACTGCTGTTTGTGTATGAGAAATCGGTTGGAAACTTTCCTCATGTCAGCACGTTGTAAGTGTCGCCACCGACGCCAACCATGTGTGAATGTTCTGAAAAGCTAATCATTTGCATATCACAGCATCTTCTTTCTGTCGGTTAAATTTCGCGTCTGTAGCACTAAATCTTCGTGGTATAGCAATTTTAATGGCCAGTAGTGTAATTAAAAAAGAATATTGTAATTATGATGTAGTAAAAACGCTGACCTATTCAGGAAGTTTGCTATTATATAGAGCCAAAGACCACTTCTGAAGTAGGAGTATTGTCCGGGGGTGGGTAAGTGCGGAGGGAGTCAGCGGAGGGAGTCGCTAGCGAAAAGGGGTCAAGTGCAGACATGGTATCTGGGAATGTAAGGAATAAACTGCAAGAATTTTAATACATGGCGAGGCGTGTTATGCGGCTGTAAATCGGTACAGTACATTGTCATCAAGAGGAGATAATATTCAAGAAGAGTACTGTGGGCCCAAAGTAGTTGTGTGCGGCTACGATAAAGAAGAGCCTGTTGCCACACATTGTCGAAGAACAATGCATTACATCGCACCAGTAGCAGCTCATCAATGTAAGATCCGGCCAGTTTCATCTCTAAACTGTACAAAACCAGCCAGCTTAGTAGTTTTTCGCAACTGAATAAGAAAGTGCTTAGTGCAGCAACTGTTATAGAGTAAATAAACTTTACCTGAGTCATCTACCTAAAAGGGTCCTATCCTGTCACCATTATTGATTCCGAGAATATCACCAGTGAAACGATAGTAAAATATTGAAAGTGATGAGCTTATTTAATTACGGTAACTAAGATAAAGAAATGCACGTTACAAAACTAAGAACTATCTAAAACGGTCATTTAACAGCAGTGAACTTTATTTGCTTGGTGGAACGACTAATTAAAGAATACACACTAACAGTGAAAGAGTAAAAGCATAATTTAAACGAATGTTGTCAAAATATTACTTCAGCATAATGCATTTCATGTTTTTTGTGTGCATTGCAAACTCTGCTCACATCTGGAAACTACTTTACATTGTAGTCCAAAATTACTTATTCTTTGCTAAACGAAACATTGCGCACTTTCCAGAAAAATCTTTTTATAAGAGAAAATAAGTATTTATGAAAATTTCCATTTCCAAAACCAGGAACAGTTAGCATTACATTGAGTAACACAAAACTATTCGTGACGTGAACTGTTTTGTAAATAATTGCCTTTTATGTGCATGTGTTCAGTACAAATTATTCTGCTGGTTTTCTGATTGATGTTAATTCATGGTATTAACTGGGTTTTTAAGTCTGAGCTAGAGTCAGGGCCTTTGCTTTCGTCCTGGCCTGATTACACTTCAATGATTAGTTCGCAATTTCAGTTTATAAACAATTAGTAATCATACAGTAACTTTTGCTCACACATTGAGCTGGCAACTGTTCTTGAGTAATTTGCAATCTAAATTTATAACAGATTCAGTTTTTTTTACGCCAAATGTCACTAACTATTTGTTATATTTACCTTTTTGGTCACAATTTCCCCTGATCGTTATCGTGCAAAAGTAGCCGCGCCATAACGAATCACTTATTATGGTATCTGCACTTATCCAGATTTTCATTATTCTTTGGAATGGATACCTTTCCCAAACAACAGGGACCATTAGGTGCCTGTGTCATTTAAAAATCTCAATTAAATGAAAGTGAAGGTTAGTTATAGTGTGATGGCATGTCTGTCCCTCCCTTCCACTGTCATGTATCAAACTCTATACATTTTTTGATGGTGCAGTAATTCTAATAGTGTTCTCCTCTTTAGTACGAACTTATATCTTCCGGTATAACAAATCACACACATTTTGCCAAAAGCCTTGTCAAAGAGGGCAGAGCGGACAGTGGTTCAGGGTGATAGTAGGGTACTGGGGCTCTGAGTACAATTTTGGTATCAAATTGATATTCAAGTTGATTATATTGATCAATTAATACCTCACCCCCACACACCCACACACGCCCCCGCCCCCAGATGATGTCATCCGATTTCCTCAGCTGGCGTATGGGTCCCCTCCTCACCTCTCCCCCCTTCCCCACCAAGCCTTTTAAAGCTAGTGATATCCCGAGATGGTATTCAGACCACTGCGTGTTGAATATAGTTCTAGGGATTTGCTGAAAATGTTGTCTGTCTGAACTAATGCGCAACTGGCACCTGCAGACTAATGATTGTCTAATACGCTCAAAGCAACCAAGTGTTTCACGAATAATTGCTGCAGTTTCGGCCAAATAGGAGTGTACTGGTGTTTCGTACACCAAACGCTTCATCTCCCCCCATAAAAAAATCCTTAGGAGATCAGAAACATCTGTAAAACAACCACACGGCTCTTTGAACACCGTCTCTCAGCAACACTAGTGTCAAAACCTTCTTGGATCTCTAGTGGGAAAACTGTCCAGCTGTGACATTTTTGTCACATAAGAAAGTGTTTTTTTCTGTCTCCTCTCAACAGTCTAAAATTTTGAGTACGTAGTTTTTCACACCGTCTGTACGGTTTGAGCGTTTCTGTCACTCTCTTTTACGAACGTAGGTCTGTTTTGTAGTGTATGGCAACTACATGTCATTTCAGTAATTTCCAGCACTCTGGTTGGCATAACGTGAACAACTGTATGATTTACCGAAGTATACAATGTACACTCCTGGAAATGGAAAAAAGAACACATTGACACCGGTGTGTCAGACCCACCATACTTGCTCCGGACACTGCGAGAGGGCTGTACAAGCAATGATCACACGCACGGCACTGCGGACACACCAGGAACCGCGGTGTTGGCCGTCGAATGGCGCTAGCTGCGCAGCATTTGTGCACCGCCGCCGTCAGTGTCAGCCAGTTTGCCGTGGCATACGAAGCTCCATCGCAGTCTTTAACACTGGTAGCATGCCGCGACAGCGTGGACGTGAAGCGTATGTGCAGTTGACGGACTTTGAGCGAGGGCGTATAGTGGGCATGCGGGAGGCCGGGTGGACGTACCGCCGAATTGCTCAACACGTGGGGCGTGAGGTCTCCACAGTACATCGATGTTGTCGCCAGTGGTCGGCGGAAGGTGCACGTGCCCGTCGACCTGGGACCGGACCGCAGCGACGCACGGATGCACGCCAAGACCGTAGGATCCTACGCAGTGCCGTAGGGGACCGCACCGCCACTTCCCAGCAAATTAGGGACACTGTTGCTCCTGGGGTATCGGCGAGGACCATTCGCAACCGTCTCCATGAAGCTGGGCTACGGTCCCGCACACCGTTAGGCCGTCTTCCGCTCACGCCCTAACATCGTGCAGCCCGCCTCCAGTGGTGTCGCGACAGGCGTGAATGGAGGGACGAATGGAGACGTGTCGTCTTCAGCGATGAGAGTCGCTTCTGCCTTGGTGCCAATGATGGTCGTATGCGTGTTTGGCGCCGTGCAGGTGAGCGCCACAATCAGGACTGCATACGACCGAGGCACACAGGGCCAACACCCGGCATCATGGTGTGGGGAGCGATCTCCTACACTGGCCGTACACCACTGGTGATCGTCGAGGGGACACTGAATAGTGCACGGTACATCCAAACCGTCATCGAACCCATCGTTCTACTATTCCTAGACCGGCAAGGGAACTTGCTGTTCCAACAGGACAATGCACGTCCGCATGTATCCCGTGCCACCCAACGTGCTCTAGAAGGTGTAAGTCAACTACCCTGGCCAGCAAGATCTCCGGATCTGTCCCCCATTGAGCATGTTCGGGAGTGGATGAAGCGTCGCCTCACGCGGTCTGCACGTCCAGCACGAACGCTGGTCCAACTGAGGCGCCAGGTGGAAATGGCATGGCAAGCCGTTCCACAGGACTACATCCAGCATCTCTACGATCGTCTCCATGGGAGAATAGCAGCCTGCATTGCTGCGAAAGGTGGATATACCTGTACTAGTGCCGACATTGTGCATGCTCTGTTGCCTGTGTCTATGTGCCTGTGGTTCTGTCAGTGTGATCATGTGATGTATCTGACCCCAGGAATGTGTCAATAAAGTTTCCCCTTCCTGGGACAATGAATTCACGGTGTTCTTATTTCAATTTCCAGGAGTGTATTTTAGAAAAAGGCAAAGTTACAATATTAATGTTCTTTATTACTTGATGACTAATTTCGAGCCTAAGCTCGTTATCAAACCATCCAATTAGTTATGGAATAACGTTTATTACGACAAGCATATGACTGTTCATTCTTATTAGACACATCTTGTAAAGCAGTGCGGGGCTGAACTTCATTCACCTATATACCATTTTGTACACAGTATTACACTGCATTTTGTTTTTCATTGTAGCGTACATCAAATCATTTATACTATGAATCCGTCTATGCCCCAAGATCGCTAATGCATGCCTGCACGATGATACTCAACTCGGATGTAAACCCGTTCGGATCCTGGTGGTGGTAGAAGAAATTTTCACTGCCCGTATTTCGCCGGCAAGGGGCGGAGAGATGGTGGCATCAAGCTCCAGATCACCACTCTTTGCGCCATTGTCCTGGATTAAATTCCTAACCTCTCCTCAATGTCTCACGAGCTGAGGATATGTGATACTGTTGATGGTGATCATTCCGTCGCATGGGGACGTTAAGCTCAGCGGCAACTTCGTGCTGTTCGAGAAGTCTAGCGTATGTAGAAACACAAGGTTTCACCCTCTCCTTCCTCTCATCGTCTTCCATTATGTACATAACTAAGCTCCACATACGACGCAGCTATTATGTACCTTCAAAGAAAGAGGGCAATGTTCGCGGAGGAAGAACAGTATGTATGTTCCACATATCCTATACTTCCTATTGGATCGACTTGAACGACACTTCGTACACATATCATTTACTGTCTGGAAAGAAGTTCTGTGGGGGTAAGAACCATCTACCCATCAAACGGATGGCGATGGGACTGAAAATGAATGGAAGCCCGCAACGCGGTAATACCCATTGTTTATTCATCCGGTATTTGAGAATAACACTTAGTTACGAGGCGTGTTTTTTAAGTAAGTACCGTTTTGAAATTAAAAGAAGACGTGCTAAGATATCTCAATAATTTTATTTTTACATGAAAGCATGTACCTTAATCTACGCATTGACGCCATTACAGTCTGATTCTTCCTTGTTTACGTTGTGTACTGAGTGTTTAAGATGCCTCCGATAATCGTGAGTCCCGCCGACTGTGAAGTACGGGCTGTTATAAGATTTCTTAATGCTAATGGCCTAAAAGCGATCGATATTAATCTTGAGATCTGAGCAGTTTACGGAAAAAACATTATGAGTGATGGAATGGTAAGAAAGTGGGTGACAGCATTTAAAGATGGCCGCACAAATGTGTATGATGAACAACGGAGTGGGCGTCCTTCGGTCGTTAATGAAAGTTGGTACAGGAAGTGGACAATAAGGTGAGAAAAAACAGACGCTTTACGATTTTCTCCTTGCGGGATGACTTTCCTAATGTTTCTCGTAGAGTTTTGTATGGCATTGTGACCGAGCACTTGAATTACCGAAAATTGTGCGCACGTTGGGTACCGAAAATATTGACGGAGGTGCACAAAACCAAACGTTTAGACAGTGCATTGACTTTCCTTGTGCAGTACCACGACGACGGTGATGATTTCTTAAGCCAAGCTGTTACGGGCGATGAAACATGGGTGGGCCACGTCACACCAGAATCAAAGCAACAGTCAATGGAAGTTAAGCAAGGGCATCGTTTTGCTTCAAGACAATGCCCGTCCGCATCATACCAAAGATCTCATCACATCTTATCGATGGGAAACTCTAGATCATCCTCCGTACAACCCCGATCTTGCGCCCAGTGACTACCATCTGTTTCTGCACTTGAAGAAACACCTGCTCGGTCAGCGTCTTCAAGACGATGACGAAGTCAAAACAGTGGTGATGCAGTGGTTAACAAGTCAGGCGGCAGACTTCTGTAAGGAGGGTATTCAAAAACTGGTACAACGTTATGACAAGTGCCTCAATATTGACGGAGATTATGTGGAAAAGTAGATTAAGGTACAGGCTTTCATGTAAAAATAAAATTATTGAGATATCTTAGCATGTCTTTTTTTAATTTCAAAACGGTACTTTCTTAAAAAAACACGCCTCTTACCTACAATAAATATAGCAGATAACTTCAAAGCCTTACGAAAATTTTTCTTCGTGTCAAATTTCACAAAATAACGAAAGGAGTTTATCGTTTCCTCCCTTTTTGCTGTTCATGTAATAATACTGCCACATCGGGCATGACGATGTAGTTTAATACTTCTTTATTACTAACTCTATTCGCGACACAATCGCAGACAGTATTCAGATATGCCGCTGAATGTACCTGCAAACTTTGTACGACACATAGTTCAGGAGATAAGACGTCGCAGATATTGAGCTGCGTGAAAACGAAACTACAGGGCGAAATTCGCTAGAGGTACAAGTGAAACATGTGCTCAGGTATGTGCGAAATATATTAAACACGTGACATGTGTGTACCCAGCAAAGCCGAGGGGAATTAACGCCTCCTACCTTGGATCAATTTCAACTAGGCTCTGTTCACATGTTACTTACCATCTAGAAAGAAGTACTGTGGGGGTAAGGCCCACCAGTCTCCTGTTGGGGTGGGAATGATGGACAAAGATGGGTGGGGGAGGAGGAGAGGGAGAGACAGAGAGAGGGTAAGATGAGATGGATACAGATAGATGGGAAGAGGATGGCCGGCCGGAGTGCCCGAGCGGTTAAAGGCGCTACAGTCTGGAACCGCACGACCGCTACGGTCGCAGGTTCGAATCCTGCCTTGGGCATGGATGTGTGTGATGTCCTTAGGTTAGTTAGGTTTAAGTAGTTCTAAGTTCTAGGGGACTTATGACCACAGCAGTTGAGTCCCATAGTGCTCAGAGCCATTTGAACCATTTTTTGGAAGAGGATGAGGTGGACAGAGAGAGGGGGCAGGAGGAGATGGACAGAGAGAGGGAAGGATGAGATTGACAAAGAGAGGGGGAGGAGGAGATGGAAAGAGAGGGAGAGAAGGAATGGTCTAATAGAAGATTAGAATAAATCCAGTCAAGGGCAATACCCACTACTCAACTACTACATAATATGCAAACAGTTTTGCATCAAAAATTCTTTGGATGATTTTTGAAAATCTTTTTATTGCTTATCTCTCTCTCTCTCTCTCTCAAGTCTGAAGGGAGTTTTTGCATGGCTTTTGCTCCTGTATAGGACGCCTTTGATTTGTATTTTACGTTGTTGTGATCGTGCTCATGTAGAAATTCCTTTTCGTTATGTCATTGTTGTGCCATATCTCAATATTTTGACTATCTGTAAAATATTTGCATTTCGTTCAGCATAAGAGTTAATATCCGTATATTCTTAATAATGTTAATATCTTAAGTGCTTTAAATGCTGGCCTATGTGTTTCTATAACCACATTCGTAAGGGAATTCAGGAGAAGATGGGGGGTCTCAGAAAGGGAAAGAGGACATGGGCGCCGACAGAGTGGAGGAGGAGATGGACAAAGAGAGGGGAGAGGAGGAGATGGACAGAGAGAGGGGAGAGGAGGAGATGATCAGAGAGAACTAGAGGAGGTGATGGACAGATGGAGGAGGAGATGGACAGAGATAGGGGCAGGAAGAGATTGGCTGAGAGAGGGAAGAGGAGGAGTAGGACAGATAAGGGGGAGGAGGAAATGTTTAGAGAGGGGGCAGAATCAATCAGAGAGAATGAGATGATAAGATGGACAGGTGAAGGAGGAGCAGATGGACTGAGAGAGACGGTGGAGGAGGTAGACAGAGTGATGGTGAGGAGAAGATGGACAGAGAGGGGGGTGGAGGAGAATTACAGGGAGGGGGAGGAGGAGATAGACAGAGAGAATGATAGGAGGAGATGGAGCGGTGGAGGATTGAGATGGTCAGAGAGAGAGAGAGGGAGGAGGAGGAAATGAACAGAGAGAGGAGGGAGGATATGGATAGAGACAGGGGAGGAGGAAATTGACAGAGTGAGGGGGAGAGAGAGAGATGGACAGAGAGAGAGAGCTGGAGGAACAGATGGTCAGAGAAGGGGGAGGAGGAGAGGGAGAGAATAGGAGGAGGAGATGGGTAGGTGGAGGAGCAGATGGACTGAGAGAGACGGTGGAGGAGGTAGACAGAGTGATGGTGAGGAGAAGATGGACAGAGAGGGGGGTGGAGGAGAATTACAGGGAGGGGGAGGAGGAGATAGACAGAGAGAATGAGAGGAGGAGATGGAGCGGTGGAGGATTGAGATGGTCAGAGAGGGAGAGAGGGAGGAGGAGGAAATGAACAGAGAGAGGAGGGAATGGCAGAGAGAGGGGGAGGAGGAGATTTACAGGTGGAGGGAGGAGGAGACAGAGAAAACTGGAGGACGAGAAGGGAGGTGGAGGAATAGATGGACAGAGAGAGGGGAAGGAAGAGACGGACAGAGAGAGGGGAAGAAGATGGACAGAGAGAGGAGCAGGAAGAGATTGGCAGAGGGAAGGCAGGATATGCATAGAGAAAGGGGGAGGTTAAGGTGGGCTAATAGAAGACTGAAATAAATCCATAAACGGGCAATGCTGGTTACTGTAATATACACAGATACAATTTTCTCTAAAAAATGGTTTGCAAGGTTTTTTAAACTCTTTTTATTCTCTCTCTCTCTCTCTCTCTCTCTCTCCCTTCCTCTCTCAGATTTGAAGGGAGTTTTTTCATCGTTTGGACGGCTTTGTTTTGAGTTTCATGTTGTTATATTTCCTTTTCATTGTGCCAAGATTGTGCCGTGTCTCAATACTTTAGGTATCAGGAAAATATTTGAATTTTGTCCAGCATAAGAGCCTTAATGCGTATATGCTTGATAGTGCAAGTGTCATTAGTCTTTTAAAGGCTGGCCTACGTGATTCTACAACCACATTCATAACGTAATTCATAAAAGAGCTTCCTAAGTCCATCCAGCATCCATTTGCCTGGCTACATGTCCTGACCACCTCAATTTCAGTTTCACTATGTTCATAATTACGTCTTCTACTTTGGCCTGTTCCATAGTAAATTTGTTTGTTTTTCTGTTGTTCGCTGTTCCCGACACATATTTCTCCACTGTGCGACCCTCAGTTTTTCAGTGATGTTCGTTTTAAAAGTTCAGTTCTCGCTGACACGAGCCAAAAGTGCTAATACATGCCAATGACAAACTTTCCTTTTAGACACATCAGAAGATTAGTTTTGAAGACACTTGCTAGTCCATTTTCACCCTGCTGTTTATTCATTTTTCTGTCCAACCAGTTGGTGTCTTCAACTATTCTAAACACACTGCCTGACAAAAAAAGTTAGGGATCCAGAAACATAGTCGGATGCCAATTTAACTTCGTACAGTTACAGAGCGTGTCAGGAAAGTAAGTTGCGTGATTGTTTTTTGCCAACTCAGAAGGGTGCAGTGTTACGTCTGGTGGTGGCAGTGTTGGTGTGTGGAGTGGGGAGGGGATCTTGGGAAGGCAACGTGTTACTCACCAGTTGCCAGCTGGCCGTTACCCAGTGCGGATTGCTCGTAGAGTGTATCTGCATTCGAGTGATACGTTGGGAGATCAAAATGCCACAATTCACTGAACAGAGAAGTGCCACTGAATTTTGTGTTAAGTTAGGGGAATCAGGCTCCGAGACCGTCACAATACTTTGAAAAACCTTATGGGGATAATGCGACGTCCCAGAACATGATTTACCAGTGGCGCAAGGCGTTCCGGAAGGGGAGAGATGACATCGACGATGAACAACGGCTTGCACTCTTGTCCACATTTCGTGTTGACGAGAATTTGCGGCAAGTGAAGGTCGTTTTGGACTCACACCGACGCTTCATTGTGTGAATGACAACAGAACAGTGTAACATACCGAAAACTGTTACGCAAGAAATTCTTACTGAACATTTGGCCGTGCGGTAGGTCTGTGCAAAGATAGTTCAGGAAGTGCTGTCGGATGAACCAAAGGCTGGTGGTTTAACAGTCGTGTGTGATCTTTTCGATAGTTGCGAAAGTGACACGAATTTTTTGGATAACGTAATAATGGAGGACGAAACATGGGTTTTTGAATACAGCCCTGAATCAAAAAGATAATGTGCCAAGTGGCACACGAAGACTTCCCTGAAGTCAAAAAAGATAAGGATGACAGAGCCCCGGATGAAGGCGACGCTCATCGTCTTTTTTTGTTCCAAAGGCGTTGTCCGCTGGGACAGACTGTCAACAATCAATTTTACTAGAAAGCCCTACAAAGGCTGCGAAACTGTGTGCTTCGCGTGAGGATGAAGATCGGTGGAAACTGGCAACTCCTTCACAGCAACGCGCCATCTGCTACCGACTTCATTGTTAGCGAGTTCCTGGCCAGGCACGGTGTAACATTCCTGTCCGAGCCACCATATAGTCCCCATCTGACACCAGCAGCTTCTAAAGAAAAGCTTAAAGGGCCATCATTTTGGGATGGTAGATGCTGTGAAAGGTGCTGCGTCAAGGTGTATGACGGAGGTTCCTGTCACTGTGTTCGAGGAGGCCTTTCAGAGCTGGCAGAATGGATGGAAAAAGTATATTGACGACCAAGGGTATTAATTTAAATAATAATACTCGTTTGTACTTTTATTTTCTATGAATTGCAAGGATTTATCAACTTATTTTCCGGACACACCCTGTACACACCAACGGTGGGTGTGTTAATGATTAGAACGATAGTTCCCTGTGACATGTAGAATGGCTACCAAGTGTATTACTGTTGTTACCAGGCCTGGTAGGGTATATAGAGGGCGCGAATAGTGTCAGATGTTGACTGATCACTGTCAAGGGCACAGACGCCGGCTACTCAGACAGCGTTCTCAGAGTCTGAAAGAGTTTGGAAGTGGCCTCTTTGTGAGTCTCCATTTGGCCAGCTGATTGAACAGCGCAGTATCCAGATTTGTGGAACATTCGGACGTGCCAGTGGCCCGATGTTGCACAGCTTGGTTCAAAAAATGGTTCAAATGGCTCTGAGCACTATGGGACTCAACTTCTGAGGTCATTAGTCCCCTAGAACTTAGAACTAGTTAAACCTAACTAACCTAAGGACATCACACACATCCATGCCCGAGGCAGGATTCGAACCTGTGACCGTAGTGGTCTCGCGGTTCCAGACTGCAGCGCCTAGAACCGCACGGCCACTTCGGTCGGCTGCACAGCTTGGGAACTTAAGGACTAGCACAGTCGCTGTCAAGCATCTACGCGATGACATCTGACCATCATAATGGAGGATCCCCGTATTGTGCACCAAGCACACCGTAAACCCTTCACATCTTCGTCCAACATCCGAGAAATGCGATGCCATGTGCAAGCTGCCGTTAACACCACAACACAAACGGCTGCGTTTGAAGAAGTGGCGTGACTGGGAAGTATGAACCACTGACGAGTGGCATCGCACTGTGTTCGGCAATCAACTGCGGTTCTGCACTACGCTGAATGACCACTGTTGGCGAGTGCCACAGAGATCTGGGGAGAGGTCACTTTCTTCTAATGTTTTGGAGAGGCACAGTGGTGTCACTACTGGCGTCATGGTGTCAGAAGCCATCGGGTATGACTTCAAGTCGCGGCTGGTAATAATTGAGGGAATTCTGCCGTCACAACAGTATGTCAACGACATCCTGAATACTTGTGTTTTAGCTCTTACGCGACAGTGTCGTGGTGGCAGTATTCAGCAGGTCAGTTGCTCATGAATGGGATCACAAAGACAATTTCTTTGTAAATTTGGATCGATTTTGTGATCACCGCAAAAACAGCACACACTCTGTTAACCCGTGAACTTTCATTTGTTTTGCTCCTCCTGTTCTGGGTGCTTCAATTGTTTTTGGTAAGCAGTGTGTAGCGTCGCAGCTATTACGCGACTGCAGATTCTTGCAGTAGGTTTATTACAATTGGCAAACTGTTTTGGGAGCCTGCAGTATAGTAGCGTTTGGTGCGGCCAGCATGTGGCCTGCCGTATGTGTCATAGCCCCACCTGTCGCTAAAGCGGACCTTGAGAATGCTCACTGTGTCACCTACTAAAATCACTTATTCACTTCACCTAAGAAACTAAGTAACTACGTTAAATATTAGCTATTTTATTCCAAATTTAGTACATGACCTTTTGTTATTCAGACGAGCTTTGTGTCGAAATTTGATACCGCTACCTATAACGGTTTCAGAGATGTAAAAACCTATTAAAAAAGTACTTAACCGACACTTAAGAAAATAAATTCAGATAGTAATAATAAGTTATATTTCTTTTGTTATCTGAATACAGTAATAGCACTCTTAGTGTGCTGATTTAATTTATAAAGATTTTCAGTTCTAAACTTTCGATAATTTTTCGTTTGTAACGGAAATAACAGCTTAAATGTTTATATTTATATTTTGTGTTAGGGTGAGAGTAAATGAGAGTGAGTGTGAGTATGTATGTGGGACATAAGTCAAATTTCAATTCTATATTGTATTACACCTTACGTAGCTAGCAAGTGTTACGCCACCAGGAGTCACGAAAAAAACTGTGAATCTCCCTAACTGGCGGATGACGTATGTCTATGAGCGTTCGCTTTGTAATAAGGCAGCCAGAAAGGTAGTAAGAGGACGATCAATTCTAAAGGATGTTTCAAGCATAGTATTCTCTTAGTTTTCATTTCGTTTGTTTCGTTGGAACATTTTTTTTAATACTTGCAGCATGAGATGACGTAGATGCATCTGCGAATGTTGATTGGAGTAAAGCAGTTTGAGCGCGAATATTATCATGAAAGATTGATCTGATTGGCTGTTCATTTTGATCAACCAATGAGAGTGAAGTCTTTCCCGCGCATTGGAATGAGTTATATGCCCTGAAAGCAACGACATTGTCAGTCGTGGACTAGCTGCCGGACGAGAAGGTCATGTTATACGTGCCCGAAAAAAATATTTGTAAAATGAAGAAAAGTGTTATATCGCGTTCGGTTTGTATCGCCATGCAAGCAGATGCAGTTACAGACAGTTCTGTAAAGTTTGGGAGATTTTGGAGTGTCTGTTGTAGAGAAACTCACGTGTGAGACTGTCGGCCTTTGTAAGGAATTCTGTGTGGCGTGTTCAGTTTGCGTTTACAGAACATTTTTGGCGAGCATCTTAATTAGAAGAATCCACTGAAAAGGACCGAGTATGAAACTCATTTCGTAGCAGAGTATTGACTGTATTAATGTCGTAATATTTCGGGTTGGACTTCGTACGATGCTGGCTGTCTTGCGTGTGACATTAGCTGCATGAACTATTAGTGGATGTGCTATCGACGGAATTGTGGGCATGTTGACATCATAGGTAAAAGACAATAAAAACCATTAGTATCGATAAGAGGACATTTTCAATGAAGGAAGGAAGGATCACCTTATGCCTGTTATTACTAGAGATTTACAGGTTCATTTTGTTACCTGAGTTACGCAGACTTTGCAGTCGTAAGTATGGACGATGGTTTCCTTCAACGCTGCTTTTAACATTATTTGCGTAGTATGTACGAATGCAGAGCAACGGACGGTGAACAAACGCTATACTGAGGTAGGTGGACATTAATTTTGCAGGTTGCTTCACTCAGTGCCAGCGCTCGAGAGTCGAAACGCCACGCATCACGTGTACACAGAACTCATAAAATGGTTCTATGACTTCGTTGCAGAAGTATTTATTTCACTATATTGGTTACACATTATTTTAGTCTTATTGCAATTTATATCAGGCGTGCTTTCAAAA
The DNA here is from genome assembly GCF_023864345.2 of Schistocerca serialis cubense. Taxonomy (NCBI): domain Eukaryota; kingdom Metazoa; phylum Arthropoda; class Insecta; order Orthoptera; family Acrididae; genus Schistocerca; species Schistocerca serialis. Next base: position 514,854,561 of record NC_064639.1, read on the forward strand.
CTTATTAAGTTCTTCCCCGTCTCATCGAAGTTCACTTGCACTCGAGGAAAATACCGCAGTGTCATCAGCCGAAGGAAGGTTGCTCAAATGCGTTCCATTAACACGCGCTACTTCATAGTTTTCTGAGTTTAGGTGTCTGAGTATTTGCTGTGCGACTGCTGTGAATAGTTTTGGTTACATGAAATCTTCTTGTCTGGCTCCTCTTTGAATGTTGAATTTCTTACTATTCTGATGAACTCTAATAAAACTAGCAGCTTAGACGCGTTTATTTTTAAGAATGCTAACATCAGTTTTAAAAAATTTGTGGTATGATCCTATGGGACTAAACTGCTTAGGTCATCGATCCCTAAGCTTATACACTACTTAATCTAACTTAAACCAACGTACGCTATCGACGGGGAGAGCCGCGTGAACCGTGACAAGACGCCTAAGACCGCTCGGCTCCCTCGCGGGGCTATCATTAAGTTTAACCATTGCCTTGTTTCTCGAGGGATATTAACGAAGATTCAAAACCTATTTCAAAATGCATAAACCTCAGCTAAAGTATAATTCATATTCATTCTCACTTGCTATGCTGAGGAGCCAAAGAAACTGGGACACCTGCCTAATATCGTGTAGAACACCGCGAGCATGCAGAAGTGTCACAACATGACGTGGCATGGACTCGACTAATGTCTGAAGTAGTGCTGGAGGAAATTGACACAATGAATCCTGGAGACCTGTCCATAAATCCGTAGGGGTACGAGGGTGTGGAGATCTCTTCTAAACACCGCGTTGCAAGGCATCCCAGATATGCTCAATAATGTTCATGTCTGAGGAGTTAGGTGATCAGCGGAAGTGTTTAAACTCAAAATAGTGTTCCTGGAGCCACTCTGTAGCAATTCTGGACAGTGGGGTGTCTCATTGTTCTTCTGGCATTGCCCAAGTTAGTGGGAATGCAGAATGGACTTCAGTGGATGCAGGTGATCACACACGACGCTTACGTACGTGTCACCTGTCAAAATCGTATCTAGACGTATGAGCGGTACCAATCACTCCACCTGTACACGCTCCATATCATTACAGAGCCTCCACCATATTGAACAGTCCCCTGCTAACATGAAGGGTAAATGGATTCATAATGTTGTCTCCATACCCGTACTCGTCCATCCGCTCCATATAATTTGAAACGAGACTCGTCCGACCAGGCAATATGCTTCCAATCATCAACAGTCCAATGTCGGTGTTGACGGGCCCAGGCGAGACGTACAGTTTTGTCTCGTGCAGTCGTCAAGGGTAGACGTGTGGGCCTCCGGCTCCGAAAGCCCAGGTCGATGATGTTTCGTTGAATGGTTCAGACGCTGGCAATTGTTGATGACGCAGCATTCAAATCTGCAGCAATCTGCGGAAGGGTTGCACTTCTGTTACATTTAACGAGACTCTCCAGTCATCGTCGGTCCCGTTCTTGCAGGATCTTTTTCCGGCCGCAGCGATGTCGGAGATTTGATGTTTAACCGGATTCCTGATATTCACCGTATACTCGTGAGATGGGCGTAAGAGGAAAACATCGGAGATGCTGTGTCCTATCGCTCGTGCACCGACTATAACACCAAGTTCAAACTCAAATCATGATAACCTGCCATTGTAGCAGCAGTAACCGATCTGACAACTGCGCCAGACCCTTGTCTTAACAGCAGTTGAGTCGCATAGTGCTCAGAGCCATTTGAACCTTGTCTTACATAGGCATTGCTGACCGCAGCGCCGTATTCTGCCTGTTTACGTATCTCTGTATTTGAATAGGCACGCCTATACGAATTTCATTGGCGCTTTAGTGTATAACATAAACGTGATACAATAACACACCGTTCAATAAACCGTCAGTCGGAAAGTCTCAGCGGAACAAGGGTCACCTCTGTAGATGTCCAGCGCAGCTCTGAACGAAACTTCACGCAAAAGTTTCGTGGAACACGACCACACAACCCAGGAGACTTACCAGCAGAAAAGTTATCTGGTGGTGAAAGCCTTCGTTGTATGCCTTTTCCCTATGCTTTTGGAAGCTAGCAACCTTCCTCTTGTGTTTATTAGTCGACATCTCTCCACCGAAATCCATATTTCTGAACATATCATCAGCCTTACTCCAGTCACAACACAGGAATTCATTATTAATACATAAATGAACTGGAACAGATTGCTGCTAGTTGTCGGCAGTAATCGTCGAATCCGATGGATCCGATCTCGTAAAACTGCTGGTTCCACACGGCTGTAAATACGAGAGAGCGTGCGGAGAGCGAAACAGCCTCCTCACCTCCCGACGTATCGGAAGCGTCGAGGTATATCGGCAGTATGTCAAGTAAGTGAGCGTACACCGTAGCTGAGCTTTCTTCTTTTACCGTTCCTCCAGTTGCCGAACCAGAGATGGCATGTTCCCCTCTACGGAATAACTTTATACCAGTAAAGCCCAGATTCTTCAGCCTGTAATAGGACAAAGAAACAGATAGATTACTGACAGAGAATTACTTGACAAGTAGCGGTAGTTCTAAAATAATGAGAAACTTGCAACGTTATAGCTTTAGAAACAAATGACAGATTAATTAGAAAAAGCTCCGTCAATCACAACCGCAAGAGGCGGTATAAGTATACATTTCAAACTGGGTGGCTAAAGTTAAATGTTCCATAGGAAGACACGACTAATGTTATCAAACAGATGTTTATAAGGGGCAGTGAAATGAAAACGAGACAGATGGAAAAAAACTACGGAAACTGGTTATTATTTCAAAAATAAATGCCATAACTATAAATACAGGTATCCCAGTTGAGGCAAGACGATCAGTGCCTTCATAGGAAACTATGATTGTACCCAGACGTGCACGTCTTCGTTCGAAGGAAATCGGCGGCTACGAATGTCTTTCTACATGGCTCCAAAAACATGGGAATCGCGTGGGTAGTGAACAGAACTGTATGGAGGATGTGGGCTTTCCACAGAAAGTTCTGCAGCGGGCCTGTATGTTGCGAAGGTTGTTTCGATTGCGTTGCAGAAGCTACGCTGTGAAGTCTCTACACATCCTTCATACGACAGCGATATCTATGCCATTTCCACATTTTTGGAGCCCGAAGAAAAATACTGGTAGGCGTCGATTTCTTCGCACAAAGAGGTGAACGCCTGTGTACAACCATGTCTCCCTAGACAACCGCAGCCATTTTTCCATGAAGACGTTGACCGTTTTGTGCCACAGTGGCATCAATTCATTAATCGTTATGGTGATTACTTTTGAAATAATAAACACTTTGTTTACTATTTCCCATCTGTCTCGTTTTCATTTGACTGCTATTTCTTTTACTCCCGTGAAACTTTATTTGTCAATCGAGGAGAACTTAATTGAGATATTACAAAAACATTGTTCAAGACAAATTTGATTGGGGTTGTTTACCAAAAATATGTTGTACTTTTCCTGGCAATATTGTATTATTTAGATATTTGGCTTATTGGATGGACAATGGCTAGGCACCTACAAATAAAATTTTTCTGATGTGGATGACTGTGTTTTACCAGGCGTAAAAATACATTTAATGTTCACAATATCAGTAAATATGATCGAGGGCGTGCAGAAAACTAATCCTTGAGAATTTTTTAATTGTGTTCTCAATGTGTGTTGCGGTATTACATGTCATGCATGTTGCTCGGTCGGCTTTTCCGCTTCGCTGAAGCAATATGCAGCGCTCTGCCAGAACGGATTTCAGAATTGTTGTATGTAACATGGCGGTGTGTAACGTAACTATGTCGGTGCGTGAGAAACAGCGTGTTGTAATCTAGTTTCTAAGCGAAGAAAACGTGTATCCATTTGATATCCATATAAAAATGAAAGCTGTGTACGGTTATGATTGTATCGACATCAGCAATGTGCAACGTTGGGTCGTTCGTGCTCATACTGAAGAAAACGGTGGTGCTAACCTCAACGTTTAAGACAGGCTCGGAGTGGACGTCCGCATACAGCAACGGACTATACTCATCGAAATCAGGTTGATGAACTCATCAGAGAAAATCGTCATATAACATACACAGCTCTCAGATAAGTGTAGCATATCACGAGAGGGTCCACAGGCCATCATCGCATAACTGCGGTACAGAGAATTGTGTGCTCAGTATGTGCCCCGAAAATATGTCTTGATACGAAAGAGAGGAGAATGGACATCTGTTAACAATTTCTTGTGCTTTTTCAGCGTGAGAGTGATGGATTCTTTAACAACATTGCGACACGTGATGAAAGCTAGGTTCACCATTTTGACCCCAAAAACAAGAGAGCTTCTGTGGAGTTCCGACACAAACAATGACCGACGCCAAAAAAGTCCAATGCTTTGCCATCAGTAAGCAAAGTCAATCTCACAATGTTTTGGGATCTTCAAGGTGTGGTGCATTTGGAATTCATGCCTAAAGGCACCACCACAACTCTGCGAGGTGCTGCGAGACTCTCAGAAAACTGAAAGCACAAATTCAAAGAACTCGTCCGCACATTGAGCACCCTCTCTTTCAGCATAAAAATGTCAGGCAACACACGAGCGCTGAGACATCTGCAACAACCCGATGCCTTGGGTTCACTGTTGTCGATCGTTCCCCATACAGCCCCGACTTGACCCCATTCGATTTTCATCTGTTTCCAAAACTTAAAGAACGTCTTCGAGACTTCGCTTTTGATACTGTTAGAGCGGTGCAGTCATAGATGAGGAGGTGGCTCCGTCAACGAAGTGAAACAACCTACGGTGACAGTATAAAGAAACTGGCCCCTCGTTGGGAGAAATGTGTTCCTCACCAGGGTGACTATGTTGAGAAATAAACACGTAGACATGAGTAATAAAGATGTAGGAAGTCAATAAAATTTGTTTCATTTAAATATCTTTAATAGTTTCAAGAAAAAAAATTGGGAAGCGTTACTTTTCAGCACGCCCTCGTATGAATAACCTCCCGAATTAATAAAACGACTTACTAAATAATTGTATTCAGCGAACATTTTCGTTAATTCATTATGTCTGACTATTATTATTGCAGATTGAACTTATAGACTTACAAATCTATTCCTAGACTTCTTTTTGTCAGCACGAGAGCTTCACAGATACACAGATTAATTCATTAAGTCGGACTATTAGAAAATTACCGAGATTCGCTGAAATTAAATCAGATATCTCATTGTTGCAGATTGGATTTACACACTTGCAAATCTATTTCACGTTCGCTTTCTCGGCAGTTGATCTCTTCAGATTATTTTTACCTTCTCTTTGTTGGGTTTAGGATAACGGCCTTGCCGCAGTGGACACACCGGTTCCCGTCAGATCACCGAAGTTAAGCACTGTTGGGCGTGGCCGGCACTAGGATGGGTAACCGTCCTGGCCGCCGTGTGGTGCTGCCATTTTTCGGGGTGCACTCAGCCTCGTGTTGTCAACTGAGGAGCTACTCGACCAAACAGTAGCGGCTCTGGTCACAGAAAACCATCATAACGACGAGGAGAGCGGTGTGCTGACCACCTGCCCCTCCTATCCGCATCCTCAGCTGAGGATGACACGGCGGTCGGATGGTCCCGGTGGGCCACTTGTGGCCTGAAGACGGAGTGATTTTTTTTGTTTTTTGTTGGCTTTAATCCTGTTTTCGTGGGTCACATTTGACGAACACTCATTTCGTGTGTAGCGTGATACCATTCCTGTTGCTAAATTGAGGCGAAAGTCGTGTACACTCTATGCTTGAACTGCTTAACTTCTGTTCTGTGCGTTTTCGTTCGTTTGTAGTGTTTGTTTACAGTGTTTGTTTACAGGTGTTTGTATTATTTATTTACAGGGTTTTAGAGATGAAGTGAGACTTACATTTACCTCTACGTACGAACTCCACAAGCTGTTGTACAGTACATGGCGGATGGTGTTTTGTACCAATGTCGGCAATTCACGTAGTATTCCTTTCGTGCGTGGACTGGGGAAAGTTAATGTCTTTATGTGCTCCGTAGTCTCTAGTCTGTAATCTTTTTCTCCAAATTACAACGATAGATGCATAGAAAAATTGTGGCTGTAGAATCGAGCTACAGACATCTAGTCCTCTAGACCTTCCCAACAAGATTTCGTTAGAAGAAGGTCGCTTTTATCCCAGCGATTGCCATTTAAGTTTCACAAGCATTTCTATTATACTTAGGTATTCGCTGCACCGACCTGTCACGATTTTAGTAGGGAATTTCCAAATTCCTTAGCATCAGCTGCCAGATTTACTAGATACGGAAGCCAAACACTGGACCAGTACTCTAGAATATTCGCATTAGAGAATTATGTATGATCTTGTTAGACGGTACACTTCATAGAATATTCTCGACCAGCCCATCATTTACGTAGAAGAATCTGGGAAAAAGCCTAACAACTAAGACTGATCGCCTCACCAGACCAACGGACATTAATCTGGCTCTCTGATTTCGTTTCGAGTGTGACTCACGTCAGTCTCGCAATATGTATGAGGAGGTAACTGATTTTAGCTTCTCATCGGTGAATAGTAAAGTCACACGCACTACGTAAGCATGAATCATGACAGAAGTTTTCATACATTCCACGAACTACCTGTCTACTGCATAATGATGGTGACACTGCGTGACACTGTCGAGATTAGCCAGCCAATCAGTGAACGACACGTCGTTTGATCGCTACGCCATGACTTATCGCCGGGCGCCTATCTGATAACACACACACACACACACACACACACACACACACACACACACCGCTGCCGTCTGCTGGTACTTAAATGAGCGCACAGGTCGCAGAACTTCATATCTTCGTTCACCGAACGACTGCTGAAAGGGCAGAATCAATATGGACAGGTGAGTGTAGCCTCTCGCTCTCTCTTTTCTCCCTCTTTCTTTCCCTCTCACTCTGTGTTTGTATGTATGTATGTGTGTGTGTGTGTGTGTGTGTGTGTGTGTGTGTGTGTGTTTTTGTCCTCTTCTCCTCCATTTTAACCAGTCGCACTTGTCAATAGCGCTCCCACATACCTTGCTGAAATTCTCTCTGTGTTAGTTTAAGCAGCTAAACGTAAATAACGTGTCCTCGAAAATGGAAGCCGCTCTTCAGTCAGCCAGCCCTTAAGAGTGCGCAACATATACGATCGGACTTGGTCACGTGATGTCCAGTAGCCGCTATTTCTTTAAAAAGCTAACAATGCAGCCCCACTCGTGCCTGACATTAAGCTGATGTGATGTTTATGTTTGCTAACTTATTTCCTCTTCAACAATTGTGCAGTTATACGTCACCCGTTCTGAGTCATGGATGTCTAATTAAAATTATACGAGGGCTGGAACTTCAGTAGTGGCAACTATTTATTTACAGCACGTACCAAATAGATACGCGTTTCAAAGTTTTACTGGCCTTCAAAGCATATTCATAGAATATTCTCGACCAGCCCATCATTTACGTAGAAGAATCTGGCCTTCAAAGCATATTCATAGAATATTCTCGACCAGCCCAGCAGCGCCAGTTGTGTTGACAGTTCGAGCGGCGCGGTCTATTGCCCGACGAATTTGTAGCAGTTCTGGTGCGAATGCCGTGAAGTGTTTCCTTCAGTTTAGAAATCGAGTTGAACTCATGAGGGCTTAAGTCAAGGGAGTGCAGTAGGTGGTATAGCACTTAGCAGCCCCATCAGTCAAACCAATCAGTAACAGCCTGCACTGTACGTGCTTGAGCATTGTCCTGCAAAATGATAGTCAGGTCCTGCAGAAAGCGTCATCACTTCAGTCTCTAAGCTGGTCGTAGGCTGTGTTCCAAAAATGAACAGGACGGAGACAGAAGTGATGACACTTGCTGCAGGACCTGATCATCATTTTGTAGGACAATGCTCAAGCACGTACAGTGCAAGCTGTTACTGATTTGTTTGTCTGATGGGGTTGCCAAGTGCTATAACACCTACTGCACAGCCTTGACTTACGCTCTCGTAAGTTCAACTAGATTTCTGAAATGAAGGAAACACTCACGGCATTCGCTTCAGGATTGCTGCAAATTCGTCGGGAAATATACCACGGTGCTCGAACTGTCTCAACACAACTGGCACTGTTAAGAGTATCCTACGACTTCCACATAGCTGGCAATGGGTACACAAAGCTGGTGACCACTTTGAAGGTCATTAAAACTTTGAAACACTTATCTGTTTTGTACGAGCTGTAAATGAATACCTGCCACTATTAAACTTCCAACTCTCGTAGCAAAATACCATGATTGCTACAAAATTGTATTATGATCTCTATATGGGTCTAGAACTACAGGTGATGAGTAAAAGCTGTAGATGTCTGCGCTGTTTGCCAACGTCTTTTTTTTTTATAAGAACATTACAGTAAGTTGCTGCCGTTATATGCTCGTTAAAACTGCGGTTGTCGTTAAAAGCAATCGTCCATGACAGAAACTGTGCAGATTCCGTCTCTTCTAAAACGAAGTTAATTTTAGTTAATTTGTTTTAAAATAGGAAACGAGGTTATGGTAGCGGCAAGAGAAGCAGACACACCTTAACAACTACTTCTATATGTTGACTGAAGCTGATAGATAGAAACAAAATATTACGAATCTTATCCAGTCAACGTCGTTGCACAATTTTATTTACCATCTTCGCTCAATATATAGCAACAGTAGTTACCGTATGTCTACATCACTTGCTGCTACCATAACCTCGTTTTCTATTTTAAAACAAATTAATTAATATTAATGTCGTTTTAGAAAAAAACAGTGATGTCTGTAAGAAAAGTATTCTGACACTTCACAATTTGTATGTATGTTTTCCGCAAGTTAAACATGTAATGTACATTACTGTACTGAACGTGACGTGTAATCTTCGAAAATTGTGCATGAATATTGTAAATGCGCCTGAAAGGTATCTCACCCGTAATCTTTCCGCTCATCACGTGAATAATTCATATACAAAACAATCCATAGTAACTCCTTTGTTATAATTTTTGTGTCATTAGCCCACGTCAAGTAACTATTTCACTTTCTCGATTGCTTTCATCGTAATGAAGAATAAATCTGTCAAATTACTTCTTTGATGATATGTATTCTAACATACAATGTATCAAATTTGTTTGGTGTACCGGTTAATAATTCCAAGAAAATAAATATGGTATTATCTGAAGGCTAATGATACTAAGGAATGAAAGCATAAACAGCAACGTCTTTTTCCTCGGTACAGAATCTACCCTTCATTGTTAGTGTTGGGTCATCGAGACCCGGATTAGACTGGCCATTAGTTTTTGTTAGGTTTACAACACTGTACCCGTGTTGATAATTTCGTTATTTTTCACTGTTATGAAATTTGATTGTTGAGGGCGGGTTGAAGTCCATTGTCTAAGAGTGATTCTGACGTGTTTTGGTCTGCCAGACCCGACGGAATCTAGCAGGTAAGTACTGTTAGGGTCTGCAGGTATCTTTTTTTATAACACAAATGCGATTTTAGCACACGTTCAGTACGCTGAATCAGCCTGCTCATTTCAGGAGAGGGCTAAAACTGATGAGACAGAAGACTATACATTGCTAAATCAGGCGAAAAGGTGTAGACTCAGACTTTGAACTGTATAGTAAACATGATACAGAAAGTGAAGAAAGTAAGGATGACTGTGATACAAAGCAGATATAATAAATATTTCTTTGGCAAGAACAATCATACCAAATGGATCAAAGACATTCCTTGTCCCCATTACAGGACTACATCACATAATCTTGTATCAGATATTCGAGGTGTGAAGGGAACTGCAAAGGATAAAAAGACAGATATAGAAATATGAGAGTTGTTTTTCACTGGTGAAATTATGGATGAAGTAGTGACATGTACTAAACTATGCATCAGGTGTGCTAATTCTAGATACTCTTCTTCTTAGTCCTTTATTCATGAGACAGATAAAGTTGAAATCGGAGCCTTTATTGGTGCCGGCCGGTATGACCGAGCGGTTCTAGGCGCTTCATTCCGGAACCGCGCCGCTGCTACGGTCGCAGGTTCGAATCCTGCCTCGGGCATGGATGTGTGATGTCCTTAGGTTAGTTAGGTTTAAGTAGTTCTAAGGTCTAGGGGACTGATGACCTCAGATGTTTAGTCTCATAGTGCTCAGAGCCATTTCAACCTTTATTGGTCTGATATATTTGAGTGGAATATGCAAGACTGGTACGGTGAATTTAGAAGCAGTCTGGGATTCAAGATAGTCTATTCTACAATGACTCTACCGAGATTTAGCTTTCTGGAACAGTGTCTAAGATTTAATGATAGTCAACTAGATCCGACAGACGGAAACAGGATAAATTGACTCCTATAAGAAATATGTTTCATTTGTTCACAAAAAAACTGCAAGGCGCACTTTTCTCTTGCATAGTATGTGACTGAAGATGAAATGCTTGTAATATTTCGAGGACGCTGTAGTTTTCGGATGTACATTCCTTCCAAATCTGGCAAATATGGAATGAAAGCTGATGCAAGAACAGCTTACACCACAAATGTGGAAGTTTATTTAGGAGATCAACCAGATGGATCTTATCAGCTGACAAAATTTGCGCCACCTATGATGTAGCAAGAACAATTAGAGATGATCTTTGGCCTTATTCTTTTGAGCATTGAATGTAGCATGCATCGTCATTTTCAGAGCAGACAACCAGTGAGAGACGAATAGAAAAGACTTTCTGAATTCTCTTGGGAAAACTCTAATCAAAGGCCAGTTACTGCAGAGGGCTAGCAGTAAGCATATCAACCAACCTCTCAAAAATTTGTGAACAGACTGATTGAACTCAAGCGACAGGAAGATGAAAGTGACAAGCTGAGTACAGTCCCTAAGCAAGGAAAGTGCTATGGTTGTAAAGATAGTAAAACTGAATATATTTGTTGCAAATTCTCTAAGTGTTTACGTCTAAAAAACATTCCAATTTGTAAAGGTTGCATGTAATAGCCCGATAAATTAAAAAGACATTTGGATACAACATGTTAAAACTAAATTGTGGAGACTCTCAGTTCACTACGTAAGTTTGCTTCAATGGTATTTATTTAAATCATCATGCCTGATTGTGAGTTTCTTAAATTTCATTGTTCTTCCTAATTCGCCATTACACAGTTCTTGGTAAACAATAAAATAGTGTTAATTCGATTTCTACATTGTTCGTGTAAATTCATCCCTTGTATTCATTTTCGATCTTGAACTTAAATCTAAGAATTTTTTCTAAATTCCTTAAGTAGCAAAACAAACAAAAATCTACTCAAATCCATAATTTTATATATACAACACAATTCTATTTCAAGCGTTTTTGTACTCTGAATCACTAAAAAATAGGAGAGAAAAGCAAATTGGGTCCAAGAGACCCATCATAGTAAAGGAGATGCAAGTGAACACAGTAGCAATGCAAGGTAAAATTCAAAATGACTGTTACACTCGTTAACAGAACCACTGATAATGAGTTGAGAAAATGACTTCTTATTTTTACGAGTTCTTTTTACAATTGTTGACTAAATAAACGGTTTTAAAACATTACACCATTAACAGTGCGATAAAATAATCCATCTTTTAAACAGTTTTGATTGTACGGTAGTTAACGCCTAGCTTAAGGAAAACGTCCACTTTTTCGGGAAATGATAGGCTCATAAAAATGTACAGAGCTAGTTACAAAATCAGTGTCATCTGTTTTTTACCCTTGTCCTTGGTCGCATACTGGAGGAGCAGGACTCAAAGAGATTAGATAGTAAGTAAGCAATTATATTCAAAGATGTAATGCTACTATAACCGAGCAGCCGAAAGCCAGTTAGTAAAAGTGAAAATTTGAACATGAAACAACAAAATGGAAGACTGCCTGTTTATATGATTGTGGAATACGGTCCCGAACAACTCAGAGAGTCGTCAACGTTTCAAACACGTTGTTTCCAATTCAGCCACTCAAACAAGTCGTGTCATCCTCTGAACCCCAAGTTTCTTCTAGTTCCACTCTTTTAGCACACAGTATTCCGAAATACGCTTTACTCACTTTACTTGCTTGTGTATCTTTCAGAAAGTAGTATTAGAAGCATTCTTCTAAGTTTCAGTGGAAATCGAAGCGCTCCAGTCACTTCTTCTCCGTAGCAGATCCTTTAAGTTGCGAGCGGACTGTCCTGAGCCTGTGTAAAGAATGGCGCGTCGATATTCGCCTAGCAGGTTTGCTGCACAACTACATTCAGAAAACATTTGCCCAGTAGCACTGTTGTGTTGGAGAAACCACAGATATAACTTTGAACACAGATCGATGTTTTTTTAAATACCTAGGAGATCACTCTCCATTTGTTTTTGTGCATCGCCATAACTTACGACTCCATCCGACAGATCGATCGCTCCAAACAACGTCAGTTGCCTTCACTTTATTAAGCACAATCTGATTACCGGGGACTGTCAGGTTATTTAATATCTCAGTCTACTAGAAGACAGGAAATGGACAGGCTAAAAAAATAAGTTTTACGTTAAGGTTTTTAAAAATATAAGAACATTACAGAAAGAATATAGTAAAACATTCACTAATTCAGTGTAATAGTAATTTACCATAAAATCTGATTATAGCAACATTTTAATTCCTCCCTCCAGAAGCTAGAATAAATAAATTCTTCAGTGGGAGAAATAAGATGATCTCAAATTCAATCTGTAGTACTGTTTTGTATATCAGTCCCTTCCAACTTCAACATTGAAGATGGAAATGTTACGTCAATGGGACTGACTCCAGTCAGTCTAGAATCTTTGAAAACTAAAATATAGGCACTCATTTACGTTGTTTACGCTTATTGTTACGTGTGATCCCCTCCCACTACACTATCACTCCTAAAGTGCTACAAATAGTTACCTGACAATATTGTTTCCCCAAATAGTATGTCATATGAGTACTAATAGTGGGTGAAATTGCTCTAAGTGTTCCAGACAATCCGCCCCTAACCATAGGCGTGCTAGGAGATTCTTACCCTACAGTAATATTTTCATTTAATAAGTGATAGGTGTAGCAAGTTTGGTTGAAACTGCAGTAGGTGTTCCAGAAACATAAAGGGCCCATTAATGCAATTACTCATGCAAAATTTTAGTCACTCCGTTAAAAGAGCACAGTGGTCGCTATACAGCGCTGTAGATGATGAATAACTGACTGGTGCCAGGCAGTCGTGTACCCTTCGCCGCCGACTTAAGTGATGTATAATGAGTTCAGATGAAAGGTACGAAACGTCGTAACAAACAGCCCGACTGAAATTTGCAAATGGCGCTCTTGGATAACGTAGTGACACATCTAGGGACCTCAGCAGCAAGGTAATGTTCGTCGTCTTTTTGGACGTCCGATGTCCGATGCTCATTGAAGTCCTCGAGCATGAATAAACTATGAACAATGGCATGTACTGTGAGATGCTCGGTAGCCTACGCAAGTGCACCAAGAGGAAACGATCTGGGCTCCTCATGGAGAGAGTGATTCTGCTCCGCAATAACGCGCTTCAAGACGTCTCCAAGGTCACACAAAATGTTACAGCATAGTTCAAGTGGGAGTAGTTTGAGCATCCACCCTGCAGCCCAGACATATCGCCCTGCGACTTCCATGTGTTTGGTCCGCCAAAAAAACATCTCTAGGGGAAGCACTTGAACTCGGAAAATGAAGACCACGGTAGGACACTGGCTCCTATCACAGCGACAGGAGCTCTACGAACACGGAACCCTTCAGCTCATGAAACAGTGGGATAATCCCGCTCAGGCCTCTGGTGATTACTGTTGAATAAAGACTTCAATTATACCCACAGTGATGTTTAGAAACCTTCGTTTTGAACATCCCTCATACGTGTGCTCGCCTTCACTGGACCAAACAGCACAGAAACAGAAGAGCAGCTGAATGGAGACGTATTGTGTAGTTCGACGAGCTGCGCATTTTTCCTCTTTCAAAATGACGCAAGGTGTCGAGTGCACCGACGGTCCAGTGAGGGTGTTGGCGAAGTCTTGGAGCTGTTTTCGTACCATGACTTGCGTCCACTTATTGAGGTTACAGTCAACATAAACTATAGTTGAGTAACTGTAATTTGATCCCTGATAGTTGTAGTAGGCTGGGTGCGGCAGTTTTACGGGCCTACTATCTCTACCAATAACATAACGCGATTTTGTAAACGTCTCTATGGCAACACCTCAGTGTTGCCGCAGCCCTGCAAACGGCTCCTGTTTTCACCTGCTACCGTTAGCGCTTCGCAGCTGAAAGCTGGCAAATGTGCTGCGAGATGTCAAGGACCTTCTTACGCCGTCTCTACTACAGAATGTTTGTTTCAACATTCTTGGTGACCAAGAGCTGCCTTTTCATCTACATCTTTGTGACGAGTAGGCCGTCGACATTCCCGTTTTCCAGGATGACGACAGCTATTACCAAGGCTAGAGGCAGTAGTATCAGAGCGATGTCTGCTGGAGGTGACTAAGATTTGCTCACAGTGCTTACATCTAGTTGTTCAGGGTGTTTCAAAGTCATTGCATCAAACGCCTTGGGATGACAGATCACGTCATGAGGAACAACTTTTGTTAGAGACAGTATATTGCCTGCTGCCTTCCAGCGACTCTAGACCATAAGGATCCGTGTTTGTAAGGTGAGAAATGTATTTTAGAAGCGAATCAGGAATTTTAAATTCGCTTCACCTACCTCCTTTCACGCAGAGCAGATGATGGACGAAAGGCACCTCACACCGTATGTGAGCGTCGCAGACTGCCTACAACCTGCGCCTCTCAAAGGCGTATGTGAAGTATGTTAGCGGCAAGAAACAATCAATGCCTTCTCTGCGCGATAGCAATGGAGATACTATCGAAGACAGTGCTTCCAAAGCAGAGTTACTGAACACAGCCTTCCGAAATGCCTTCACAAAAGAAGACGAGGTAAATATTCCAGAATTCGAATCAAAAACAGCTGCCAACATGAGTAACATAGAAGTAAATATCTTCGGAGTAGTGAAGCAACTTAAATCACTTAATAAAAGCAAGTCTTCTGGTCCAGACTGTACACCAGTTAGGTTCCTTTCAGAGTATGCTGATGCATTAGCTCCATACTTGACAATCATATACAACCGTTCGCTCGCCGAAACATCCGTACCGAAAGACCGGAAAGTTGCACAGGTCACACCAATATTCAAGAAAGGTAGTAGGAGTAATCCACTTAATTACACGCCCAAATCAGAAACGTCGATATGCAGCAGGATTCTGGAACATATATTGTGTTCGAACATTATGAATTACCTCGAAGTAAACTGTCTATTGACGCACAGTCAACGTGGGTTTAGAAAACACCGTTCTTGTGAAACACAACTAACTCTTTATTCGCATGAAGTGTTGAGCGCAATTGACAAGGGATTTCAGATCGATTCTGTATTTCTGGATTTCCAGAAGGCTTTTGACACTGTACCATACAAGCGGCTTATAGTGTAATTCCGTGGTTATGGAATATCATCTTAGTTATGTGACTGGATTTGTGACTTCCTGTTAGAGAGGTCACAGTTCATAGTAATTGACGAAAAGTCATCGAGTAAAACAGAAGTGATTTCAGGCGTTCCGCAAGGTAGTGTTATAGGCCCTTTGCTGTTCTTTATCTATATAAACGATTTGGGAGACAATCTGAGCAGCTGTCTTTGGCTGGTTGCAGGTGACGCTGTCGTTTATCGACTAATAAAGTCATCAGAAGATCAAAACAAACACCAAATGATTTAGAAAAGATATCTGAATGGTGCGAAAAGTGGCAATTGACCCTAAACAACGAAAAGTGTGAGGTCATCCACATGAGTGCTAAAAGGAATCCGTTAAACTTCGATTACACGATAAATCAGTCAAATCTAAAAACCGTAAATTCAACTAAATACCTAGTAATTACAGTTACGAACAACTTAAACTAGAAGGAACACATGCCGGCCGCTGTGACCGAGCGGTTCTAGGTGCTTCACTCCGGAACCGCACAGCTGCTACGGTCGCAGGTTCGAATCCTCACTCGGGTATGGCTGTGTGAGATGTCCTTAGGTTAGTTAGGTTTAAGTAGTTCTAAGTCTAGGGGACTGATGACCCCAGATGTTAATTCCTATAGTGCTTAGAGCCATATGAACCATTTGAAGGAACACACAGAAAATGTTGTAAGGAGGGCTAATCAAAGACTGCATTTTATTGGCAGGACACTTAGAAAATGCAACAGATCTACTAAGGAGACTGCCTAAACTACGCTTGTCTGTCCTCTTTTAGAATACTGGTGCGCAGTGTGGGATCCTTACCAGACAGGTCTGTCGGAGTACATCGAAAAAGTTCAAAGAAGGGCAGCACGTTTTCTATTATCGCGAATTATGGGAGAGAGTCTCATTGAAATGATACGTGATTTGGGATGACATCATTAAAAGAAAGGCGTTTTTAGTTGCGACGGAACTTCTCACGAAATTCCAATCACCAACTTTCTCCTCCGAAAGAGAAATATTTTGTTGACACCGACCTGCATAGGGAGAAACGATCACCACGATAAAATAAGGGAAAATCAGAGCTCGTACGGAAATATATATGTGGTCTTTCTTTCCGCGCGCTATACGAGATTGGAATAATAGAGAATTGTGTAGGTGGTTCGATGAACCCTTTGGCAGGCATTTAAACGTGATTTGCAGAGTATCCATGTAGATGTAGATATATGTAATCGGTCTTAATCGACTCCCGGAGCTGCCAGGAAGCGTCAGTGAAAATACTATCTGCAACGAAAGTTGCGCACCATGACGTGATCTACCGCCCCTAGACGTTTCTGTAAAGACTTTGAAAC
Source organism: Schistocerca serialis cubense (assembly GCF_023864345.2). Taxonomy (NCBI): domain Eukaryota; kingdom Metazoa; phylum Arthropoda; class Insecta; order Orthoptera; family Acrididae; genus Schistocerca; species Schistocerca serialis. The sequence continues at coordinate 514,871,301 of NC_064639.1, forward strand.
ACCCTTGATATTCAGAGCTGTTAAAACCCTCCACCAGACTTTCCCGCGCATTGAGGTGAATGTACATGTCCATGTCACTCCTGCGTGTAATAACAAACACCCACAATCCATTAGTTGCTCTCATCTCTTAGAGCGCAGCGAAGAACTTCCTAGGTCCATCTATTATTCATCTGCATTCACGTTCTGTCCACTTCCATTTAATTTTCATTACGGACATAATTACTTACGTCATCCTCTCCAGCCCGTTTCCTGATCCATTTGTTTGTTTTCCTATCTCTGCCAGCAATTCCCAAAACATGTATCTCCATTACTATTCGGGAGTGCACCTGAAATATTATCAATTCTTCTACATCTACATGATTACTCTGCAATTCAAATTTAAGTGCTTGGCAGAGGGTTCGTCGAACCACTATCATACTATCTCTCTACCATTCCACTCCCGAAGAGCGCGCGGGAAAAACGAACACCTAAACCTTTCTGTTCGAGCTCCGATATCTCTTATTTTATTTTGATGATCATTCCTGCCTATGTAGGTTGGGCTCAACAAAATATTTTCGCATTCGGAAGAGAAAGTTGGTGACTGAAATTTCGTAAATAGATCTCGCCGCGACGGAAAACGTCTTTGCTTTAAAGACTTCCATCCCAACTCGCGTATCATATCTGCCACACTCTCTCCCCTATTACGTGATAATACAAAACGAGCTGCCCTTTTTTGCACCCTGTCGATGTCCTCCGTCAATCCCACCTGATAAGGATCCCACACCGCGCAGCAATATTCTAACAGAGGACGAACGAGTGTAGTGTAAGCGGTCTCTTTAGTGGACTTGTTGCATCTTCTAAGTGTCCTGCCATTGAAACGCAACCTTTGGCTCGCCTTCCCCACAATATTATCCATGTGGTCTTTCCAACTGAAGTTGTTCGTAATTTTAACACCCAGGTACTTAGTAGAATTGACAGCCTTGAGAATTATACTATTTATCGAGTAATCGAATTCCAACGGATTTCCTTTGGAACTCATGTGGATCACCTCACACTTTTCGTTATTTAGCGTCAACTGCCACCTGCCACACCATACAGCAATCTTTTCTAAATCGCTTTGCAACTGATACTGGTCTTCGGATGACCTTACTAGACGGTAAATTACAGCATCATCTGCGAACAACCTTAGAGAACTGCTCAGATTGTCACCCAGGTCATTTACATAGATCAGGAACAGCAGAGGTCCCAGACGCTTCCCTGGGAAACACCTGATATCACTTCAGTTTTACTCGGTGGTTTGCCGTCTATTACTACGAACTGCGACCTTCCTGACAGGAAATCACGAATCCAGTCGCACAACTGAGTCGATACCCCATAGGCCCGCAGCTTGATTAGAAGTCGCTTGTGAGGAACGGTGTCAAAAGCTTTCCGGAAATCTAGAAATACGGAATCAACTTGAGATCCCCTGTCGATAGCGGCCATTACTTCGTGCGAATAAAGAGCTAGCTGCGTTGCACAAGAACGATGTTTTCTGAAACCATGCTGATTACGTATCAATAGATCGTTCCCTTCGAGGTGATTCATAATGTTTGAATACAGTATATGCTCCAAAACCGTACTGCAAACCGACGTCAGTGATATAGGTCTGTAGTTCGATGGATTACTTCTAATACCCTTCTTAAACACTGGTGCGACCTGCGCAATTTTCCAATCTGCAGTTGCAGATCTATCGGTGAGCGAGCGTTTGTATATGATTGCTAAGTAGGGAGCTATTGTATCAGCGTAATCTGAAAGGAACCCAATCGATATACAATCTGGAACTGAAGACTTGCCCGTATCAAGCGATTTGAGTTGCTTCGTAACCCCTAAGGTATCTACTTGTAAGAGACTCATGCTAGCAGCTGTTCATGTTTCAAATTCTGGAACATTCCATTCATCTTCCCTGGTGAAGGAATTTCGAAAAACTGCGTTCAATAACTCCGCTTTAGCGGCACTGTCGTCGGTAACAGTACCATCGGCACTTCGCAGCGAAGGTATTGACTGCGTCTTGCCGCTTGTGTACTTTAGCCGGCCGTGCGGTTCTAGGCGCGTCAGTTTGGAACCACGTGACCGCTACGGTCGCAGGTTCGAATCCTGCCTCGGGCATGGATGTGTGTGATGTCCTTAGGTTAGTTAGGTTTAAGTAGTTCTAAGTTCTAGGGGACTGATGACCACAGATGTTGAGTCCCATAGTGCTCAGAGCCTTTTTTTGTGTACTTTACATACGACCAGAATTTCTTCGAATTTTCTACCAAATTTCGAGACAATGTTTCGTTGTGGAACCTATTAAAGGCATTTCGCAATGAAGTCCGTGCCAAATTTCGCGCGTCTGTAAATTTTAGCCAATCTTCGGGATTTCGCGTTCTTCTGAACTTCGCATGCTTTTTCCATTGCCTCTGCAACAGCGTTCGGACCTGTTTGGTGTACCATGGGGGATCAGTTCCATCTCTTACCAATTTACGAGGTATGAATCTCTCAATTGCTGTTGCTACTATATCTTTGAATTTGAGCCACATCTCGTCTACATTTGCATAGTCAGTTCGGAAGGAATGGAGATTCTCTCTTAGGAAGGCTTCTAGTGACACTTTATCCGCTTTTTCAAATAAAATTATTTTGCGTTTGTTTCTGGTGGATTTGGAAGAAACGGTATTGAGCCTAGCTACATCGACCTTGTGATCACTAATCCCTGTATCAGTCATGATGCTCTCTATTAGCTCTGGATTGTTTGTGGCTAAGAGGTCAAGTGTGTTTTCGCAATCATTTACAATTCGCGTGGGTTCGGGGACTAACTGCTCGAAATAATTTTCGGAGAAATCATTTAGGACAATCTCGGAAGATGTTTTCTGCCTACCACCGGTTTTCAACAAGTATTTTTGCCAACATATCGAGGGAAGGTTGAAGTCCCCACCAACTATAACCGTATGAGTGGGGTATTTATTTGTTTCGAGACTCAAATTTTCTCTGAACTGTTCAGCAACTATATCATCGGAGTCTGGGGATCGGCAGAAGGAGCCAATTATTAACTTAGTTCGGCTGTTAAGTATAAGCTCCACCCATACCAATTCGCACGGAGTATCTACTTTGACTTCACTACAAGATAAACCACTACTGACAAACACAACCACTCCACCACCGATTCTGCCTAATCTATCTTTCCTGAACACCGTCTGAGACTTCGTAAAAATTTCTGCAGAACTTATTTCAGACTTTAGCCAGCTTTCTGTACCTATAACGATTTCAGCTTGAAGCTCACGGACTTTCCCAGCACAACTACAACAATTTACAACTACAATTCCGACTGTTCCTTGATCCAAAGCACGTCCTGTATTTGCCATGCACCCTTTGAGATTGCAGCCCAACCCGTGCTTTCCCGAGGCCTTCTAACCTAAAAAACCGCCCAGTCCACGCCACACAGCCTCCGCTATCCGTGTAGCCGCCAGCTGAGTGTAGTGAACTTCTGACCTATTCAGCGGAACCCGAAACCCCACCACCCTATGGCGCAAGTCAAGGAATCTGCAGCCAACACAGTCGCAAAACCGTCTGAGCCTCTGATTCAGACCCTCCACCCAGCTTTGCACCAAAGGTCCGCAGTCGGTTCTGTCAACGATGCTGCAGATGGTGAGCTCTCCCTTCATCTCGTAAGCAAGACCGGCAGCCTTCACCAAATCAGGTAGCCGCTGGAATCCAGCGACAATTTCCTCAGATCCAAAGCGACACACGTCATTAGTGCCGACATGTGCTACCACCTGCAGCTGGCTGCACCCTGTGCTCTTCATAGCATCTGGAAGGACCCTTTCCACATCAGGAATGACTCCACCCGGAATGCACACGGAGTGCACACTGGATTTCTTCCCCACCTTAGCCGCCATATCCCTAAGGGGCCCCATTACGCGCCTAACATTGGAGCTCCCAACTACCAATAAGCCCACCCTATGCGATTGCCCGGACCTTGAAGGCTGAGAATCATTCTCTGAAACAGGGCAGGCAGCTGCATCTGGCTCTGCCAGAGACAGTACCTGAAACCTGTTTGTCAGACGCACTGGGGAGGTTTTCTGATCAGCCTTCGGGGACGTCTTTCGCTGCCTGCCACGCCTTGGAACGACCTCCCAATCAACCACAGGCGAGGGCTCAGCCCCATTGCGGACGGCAACCGGGGCAACCACAGCGGCAGACCGATCTGAGGACAGACGGGACGATTTTGACATCCCCGTGATAGCCAAGTCCGGCTCCCCATTGGCAACAGCCTCAAGCTGCGCGACCGAAGTCAGCGCCGCCTGCAGCTGTGAGTGAAGGGATGCCAACTTAGCTCTCATCCAAACACACCAATCACAGTCCCTGTCCATTCTAATCGATTTGAACATCAGATACTGAAACACGAGTCCGTGCCTAGATAACACAAGGGAAACACGCAAAGAATGTATGAACTAACCTGTACAAATGCCTAATGACTGCTCTACAATCTGCCTGAATTTACGATTACAGTAACTAAAACTCGAAATTACACCTCCTATACGAAACTCACACGCAATTTAAGTAAGAATCTACGAAGTAAACACAGAAAAGAAGCTATATACATATCTTTCTGCACTGTCGATGTGCACCAACTGGGAGTTCTGGCCACACTGGTCTTGTTCCGATATTTCGGCTGACAACATTTCAGCCTTCCTCAAGATGAGTCGTTTCCAAGAATTTTTAAAAAATCTTGCAAGCGGCTCATCTTGAGAAAGGTAACATGTCGCCAGCCGAATATCGGAATAAGATTTAATATAATCCCGGATGCACTCTCGAAAAATGATGGAATATTCAGTCATTCGGGAAAACTTCAAGAAACACAAGTAACTCGATTGCTCGCTGAGCCATACCCATTTTTCGAATAGTGTACACCGAATTATGCGCCTAATTCTTTTACCTCAATCAACCTTTAACTCGTTAAAGATATTTATAATTTATTTTCTCCTTGATGAGTAGTAGCCAGAGGAACATGAAACAAGGAGCAACGTCCATTCGCAACGCCATTAATCACAGAGATATGGGCGTTAAATTAATTCATTTTAAACAGAACGATGCTATTTTTTGCTAGTACAGCCTACATAAAAGACAAATTTAGTGATCTAGATCTTTTACGGGCCTGACAAGAAATTAAGGAGTAAAAATACATTGCATATCGAGATTATTGTGTCACTGAAAGGCCCGCCGCCGGAAAAACGGCAAACGATACGAGATTTTTACTCTACTTTGAGTTGTTTGGTAAAACATTGGAAGAAGCAGGGGGTACACAGATAAGGTTGCAGGTTAGCTGCACAGTATACTTCATTGTAGCACCCCTACGTTCACTGTATTAATGTTGCGAAGGTCTGTCATGCCTAACTGAAAAGATGAGTAGCTGGAGGTATAGGCGCCCGGAAGGGGAGGCGAGAGGGAGAACTCCCCTGTCCGCAGCTGGTGGTCGTGCGGTAGCGTTCTCGCTTCCCGCGCCCGGGGTCCCGGGTTCGATTCCCGGCGGGATCAGGGATTTTCTCTGCTTCGTGATGACTGGGTCTTGTGTGATGTCCTTAGGTTAGTTAGGTTTAAGTAGTTCTAAGTTCTAGGGGACTGATGACCATAGATGTTAAGTCCCATAGTGCTCAGAGCCATTTTTTTAACTCCCCTGCACATGCCAACTCCCCCCCCCCCCCCACCTTTCCCTTCCCGGGGGAATCTGGAATACGGAACTTCTATTCAGATATTGAGTAGATAACTATCCATTCTTTGGGATATATTAAGTTTTTTATTTCGACTATGAAATTTAGTTCTTACCACACGGCATATCTCGAAACTGATCAACTCATTCATACAAAAAATGACAGAGTTTTGTTCTCGTCCGCCCCCTCCCCCCCCCCCCCCCAATCTCCTCACCTACCACCATGATAAATTTATTCGAACGCCCATGCTGATCCCGGCTACTTAGACTCGTGACGACATTCTTTGAAGTAGTGACTCGCCAATTTATGATCCCAATAACAGTGCAATCTAAAGTAATTGACCAACTAAACAGTCCAAAAGGACCATGACAGTTGAAGTGCTATTCTCTGCTAAATAACCATCAGTTTGAGAGCTATGTTAATTGCATTCAGTAATGTAATAATGTTTTCCACAGCTGAATTTATGTATTGTTAAAACGTACGCAAAGTATTGGCGCCAAGAAACCTCTTTTCCATTTCTTTTATCTCCTTGATTTGGAGATATCTTGTAGATAGTACACATGAGTACTGATTCGTGGATTTCCCAGCAGTCCGCCGAAGGGCGTGAGTCACGCTCGCTATCGATGTTACAATGTTTCGCCACAGAATCGAAACCAGGTGGGAAGTGGGGGTGGAGGAAGAGGGGGGACGTTCGCGGTGATCAAGACAATGGACTAGCCTGCGGGAGGCGGGAGGTTCAGTTCGCTCTCTGAAAATCAGTACATAGGTTCTCTGTGATTTCGCTAAATCGCTTAAGACAAACTCTAGAACGATTAATTTCAAAAATGACTTGCCTGATTCCCTTTCCAATGACCTCGTCGGCGATGGGACACTGAGTCCTGCTCGTTCTTCTTTTTTCCACAGCACGAAACGTAACTCTGCATGTGGCTCTCTCATCATTCAAGAGCAAAGTCAACTCTAATATACATATAACATCAGCACAGAACTGCTTTTATGCCTTCGACTACAACGGAATTGAAAGTTCTGCCTTTGACGTTCTGATCCAGTAAATTCTGCGTCAGCGTAAGCTACGTGTTGTTCAGTCGTCAAGCGCTGTACGGCGAGATATGGCGTAAACGATATCGTGTTTAGCGATAAGGCGGCACCACACTACGATGCCTCGCCCCCCTCTCGCCAAAAAATATGGCCCATAACGATGACTTCGAATGTATTAGTTTGGTGCGTAAGTGAGTAGCGTTTTTGTTTTGCATATTGGTATTTTGGATGCTATGGGTTTATTTATCCACTGTAATTTTTTATTTATAGTTCACTGTTGCTATTTGAGCTTGGACGCTAGAACATCGAGTGCCGAGGGGAGAAATCGAAAAATTTTTGATGTATTCTTCTGTTTGATTTCAGTAGAAGAGTGGCAGCACCGGAGGTAACCAGAATCATTTGCTCCATGTATGGGGATAATGCTACTGGACTGAGCACGAAAACGGCTTTCCAGTTTTAAGGATGATCGCTTTGTATTAGTGACTCTCCACGTTCAGGGAGATCTTGGGGTTTGCTGAAGATCGTTTGAACTCATTAATCCACATCGAACCACGTCACAGTACTCGAGAACTGGCAAATGTGATGAACTATGATCATTCCACCATCGTGCAACATTTTCATTCAAATAGGGAAGGCTCAAAAATCGAGTCTATGGATACCTCATGCTCTAAGCCAAAGTCACAGAAGTCAGTGGGTGGCCATTTTGCTTGCTCGTCATCAGTTGGATCGTGAACAACACCGACCATTTCTGTCCTGTATCCCAACTGGTGATGAGAAATGGTGTCTTTACGCTAAAATAAGGAAAAGAAAGGAATTGTTGAGCCAAAAAATAGCATCAACTCCACGTACAAAGACCACAAAAGGCAATGATACACATCTGGTGGGACAGTGACGGTGTGGTAAACTGCTAATAGCTTTCCCGAGGTGTAACCATCACTGCTGACGTTTATTGGCAACAACTGAGACGTCTTGCAGACGCAATCCGAGAACAACGACCAGAATGCTTGAAGTGATGCTACCCCGCGACAGCGTCCGCCCACAGTCTGCTAGACTGCCAAAAAACGCTGTACAGGAGTTGGGTTGGGAAGCCATTCCACACCCACGTTATACACCCGATCTTGCGCCCTTAGATTTTCACCTTCTCCGCTCCCTGTCGAACAACCTTCAAGGAACCTTCTTTCTGGCTGAAAATACGCTCCGACCCTGGCTCGACGAGTTCTTCGCCTAAAAACCACATGATATTTATAGTCGTGGAATCGAAAAGCTACTACCGCGTTGGCAGAATGTTGTAAGTAGTAAAGCACGATATTTTATTGATGACTTAAGTCTCTGTTATGTGTATCTGTTGTGTTTATTAAACTTACGGAAAAATGCTACGAACTTATGCACCAATCCAGTAGAACCAGAACTGTCGATCACTTTCACTGCTTTCATCGTCGCGTATAACAACTGAAGCCAGTATTTACCTCGACAGTAACGTCGATGTGGAATCCATCGAGATGAATAATGGGCTCTCTGCGTTGCAGTCGCATCCGGAGTGAACTAACCAACAAAGTTTCGAGGGCTACATCCATTCACTTTGTCAGTAGTATGGTGACTATTACTATTTCTCTACTTCTGCGATGATCAGCCCACATCGTTTTGACAACTACATCCGTTACTACGTCAGATATGAAATTGTCTGCGTTGAAGGTATTATCTTCTAACAAAAAATTTAGAGTATCTTCGCAATTGTTAAAAACTAGTATTGCCCTCTGTATGTATATCCTGAAAGAAAGGACAATAAATAAATAAAAATATAATTATATCTTCTAGTGTAGACAACACTTAAATGTTTACATTTTATGGCTTGTTGATTCCTCAATCAGAATACCAATCCAAATGTTCCAATGCATGTAGAAGATACAGTATTGTGAAATAGGATAAATCTTCATTAAACACACTGTCTTGTGCAGTTTCCACAAGTGCATCTGCCACTACGCCAGATATCCATTTATTCAAGAAGTTACAATGTTAGGAAATCATGTAAGAGGATATAAACTTACTTGTTTTCCTCACTGCAATCTAATTATTTTTATGAGTTTTGAGCACCTCTAAAGGAAGATCTCAGAGGAGAGAAACAGAGTGGAAAAAAAATCAGAGTACAGCCTCGTTATAGGAGGATTTTTCATAACTTCATGCTACATTTAAAAAAAAAGAATGTTAGAAAGTAGCATACCGTCGACGTAAAAGTCATTATAGACGCTTAGGGCTTCAACATGGACAAGATTGCAGTAACCATTCCGGCTTTGGCACTAAATCACTTAGGAAATCTACGGAAAATTTAAGTCAAAATAACTGATTTGCAAGCTCACTCTTCTCAGATATGAGTTTAGTAGTGAAGCACAACTACTACGCCCTAACCTTAAATCATGATCGTTAACAATCCCTGAGCCGCATTGATGGATAGATAGATAGATACGTTTTTTGATTTCTTTTGCTTTTTTTGTTTTTTGTTTTTTCTCTGTTAGAGAGATACATTCCTTTGGTTAGTACCTGAAAATTGCGGTATGGTCAGTAATATAAAATTTTATGTTATGTCTGAACTGTTTATATCATGATATTCGACGTATTACTATAACAGAACAAAAATAATGAGCTAAATGGCTGTATAAAAAGCATATACAAAGTATTCATCACTCTGCGATGTATATATTTTTTCTCAGCGGGTTGTTTCCCTACATTTAAAGCAAATTATGTACTTATAACACGACATCCATCGACTGACTGAAAGTATCACGATAATATGAATATGCAAAGTCGCTTAAACATGATTATTTAGTCGGTTGTGAAGAAGTTTATATGTCGAACAGTGGCAACGCATTCTGCGTGCTCCCTTGTGAAGAAGTCTATCTGTCGAACAGTGGCAACGTATTCTGCGTGTCTCTTTGTAAGTGAACATATGACCTTCATTTGTTCGATATATTTCAACAGCAAAATGTCATTAACACCACAGATCAACATCTTCAACCTAATGAGGCATCTTTTGTGCTGATAAATATGTCATTTTAAAATTTTGAGTGCTGTCAGCTATCCAGATGTCCTTATCTTTGCATATCGGTTGCCTCATTTGGAAATATCCGTTTCGAGAACAATCGATGACAAGAATATGACGCAGAAAGTGAACAAGTAGCGAGGAACAACAGGCAGCAAGATCTTTGACTTAATAATGCGCGAAAGAGCTCACCCTTCCAGTTGCGCGTACACCAGTACTTAGAATGCTAACACCGACTATCGGTCGATTTTCTGTGAACACATAGAAACCTATTAAATTCTGTTGCTTAAAAATTAAAAAGAAAACTGGGGACTGAGTCGGGCCCCAAGCTACAGGTCTTTTTGCACCATGTCGCTGTTCGGTGGGTAGCAGATATGCAATTGCACAATGAGCTTTGTTTTGCAGAGATTAACTGTCATGTTTATTTTCGCTATTTACAGAAATCTTGGCAAGAAAATGACTTACACTTATACAATCAATATTGTGATTACGTTGTATGAGCGCTGTAGGAAGTATCTGACATGAAACTTCCTAAAAGATTAACATCGCGTGCCGGACCGAGACTCGAACTCGGGATCTTCTTCTTTCGCGGGCAAGTGTTCTCGAGCGGTATTGCTGTAGAGCACTTGACCGTGAAAGTCAAAGGTCATGGAAGGTTTATATCAGCGCACACTTCGCTGCAGAGTGAATGTTTCATTCAAACAACTGACACGTGGCAAGCATGTCGGTTTGGTGTGCGCTTCAGCACCTCCGACTTACACTTGTGAATTTTCTAGTTTATTTGTATTATTCCTTCCTCTGTTTGAAATGCGGTAGGCTATAGCGTCATTCAGATGTTCTCAGTTTTTCACGAGTTTTCTGCTTCACAAAGTTTCACACGGACCAAATTCATACTTACAATTATTACTTTGTTACTAAATTTATTATTTGGACTGACGCAGCAACAGAAATATGTTTTATGGTATTCACCGGCTCCGGCCAACTTAGACCGTCATCATAGTAACTGAAACAGTGTCAGGATGGGCTCCAAGGAAGGCTTTGTCAGACTGTGTAAGACACAGGATGCAATTATACCGATTACGATAAGCAGAACAAAACCTTCATGTGACTGCGGCAATAAAAATATTAAATGCGCAAACAAAAGAGTCAATCACTGTCTCCAGACAAGGTCTCATCTTTTCCAGATCATTATTTCATCAGTCGATATATCTTGTGACTTCAAAGGGCAATGGCGCAGTGTGACATGTGGTATCACTAAGCGGTGTCGAGATACGATAACACTTCTGTACATAGTAACCACTGATTACACCACAAATCGATGGACACACGCATTGTTCACTGTTGCATTGCATTATCTGATCCTGAAAATTATATCGGTAAATGTGTGCCGCACACGATCACATTTGCGCAGTAAAATTTATTACATGGCTGGTACAGTTGTTAAGCATTCATTTTAAATTAACAAAAAAGGTTTCCGGGAGTAAAGTCGTGTAAAATTGTGAAGTAAGTGTCACTAAACGCTCGAAACCGTAGTTTGGACCTCGGTAACAGTGGTCTAATCGGCGGTTTTTCCCGCTTAGCGACAGCTACTTCACAATAAACCGGCAACGATTGCAACTGTGGAAGCCACAGTCGAATGAACTAAGTATAGCAAATCATCTATCAATAGACAATACTCTCCTTCACGTATGCACAGTAAAGAATAGCTCTCGACATAAGGTAGGAACGACATCACAAACACTGCTGATTGGTTTCATAAGGTTACTTTTTATTGTCGTACATGTTATTTCAACCCCACACTTTTCCGTTCTGACTGCTAATTTTACGTACCAGCTTATACGAGGGCATGCTCTAAAGTAATACATCCGAATTTTTGATGTCAAAACTCTTAAAGCTTATTAAACAAAATAGACTTCATTAACATTCTACATCTTTATTGTTTATTTCTAAATATCTTTTTCTCAACATAGCCAGCCTGATGACGAGCAAATTTATTCCATTGAGAAACCAGTTTGTTGATACCGTGACTGTAGAATATTTTACTTTGTTGATGGAGCGATAACATCACCTCTGCCTTTGCCATTTCATCACTATCAGAGTGAAGTTCTTTTTTTTTCCTTCATTGGTTTTCAATTCCCCCCTCCCCCCCCCCCCCCCCCCCACCCCCAAGGGAGCGGGTTGGCAGCAGATTAGTACGCCGCTCTTCAGCGTATAGAATTATAAAACACAATAAGATAATAAAAGCAGGGGATAAAAACGGTGACTTTTTAATTTTTTTAAAAAATGGCGGAAATTTGTGGAAATTAAAATATAAAACAAGAGTAGGAGATGATAATTAAAAAACACAGTAAGTAGACAGGTACAATAGTAAATATTTAATTAAAAAACACGGCGACAGTCTAATTTCTATTCGCATAAAAAATCACACCCCCCCCCCCCCCCCCCCGACAGTATGGTTTCTGTTCGCTACACGTCGGAAAAGACGCACAACACTTAACACTCACCTAAAATACTGCACTAAAAGGTTGGCACGGAGATAACACACCTCAGCCTAGGGAAGATGGGAGGGGGCAGGGGGAAAACTCGGACAGATTAGAGGAAAAAAGGAGGAGAGGAAAAAGCAAGGGCGGGGGCAGGGGAGCCGATGGAGGGAGAGGACTCATAGGAGGGAGGGGGACAAGGCGAACACGAGAGGGAGTGAGGAAAGGCAAAGGGGGGAAATGCAAAAGGACTCATTAAGTTTTGGAAACAGAAGAAAATCAGATAGGGCGAAGGAGGGACTATGTAGCGGATGATCAATGACAATGAAACCAAAGCGTCGGATTGTTGCAGATGTCGCAGCGCTGCTGAAGGAGCGGCTGCATCTTATGTAGACGAAATTTTCGAATTCGAAACTCGATGACAGCACGCTGTTTCTCAAACACCGACAAAGCTAAGTTACACATAGTGACATGTTAAACGCTGCAATTTGGAGCCCACTAGCGCCAGAGAGAAGCAAATTTGTAGACATGAATAATAAAGATCTACAATGTTAATAACGTTTGTTTTATTCAAAAAGTTTAAGACTTTCCCACAAAAATTCGAAGGCATTACTTTTCAGCATGCCCTCATACTATAAACTCTTTGTAAAGTCTCCGTGATGAAGTGGTGGCTTCACAGCTAATTGTATTTCACCACTTCGAGTACATATATAGATTTCATGTAGGGTTTACATGTCAGTATCAGCAAGAACAAATTTTAGCATTTTGTAGAAAATTAGAAAATATATGCCACACATCCGAAATCGGTCATTAATAAATTTTACTGCTTTATTTATTTGCTGCCACTGACATTTGATCTGCTGCCTTGGTACTATAGCTGGTACATACATACATACATTAATCCTTGTTCCATAGATCATGAATACAACATTTCGTAGCGATGTGGAATATGTCATTCTATCACTTTAACATAAGTTTTCTTTACACAAAATAAAAAGCTTTTTTTCAGTTACTACTTCATATCTAAGAAATTATCTGTTGATTGCAAGGATTTGTCATTCAAAAATTCTCTTAATCTGCTTTTAAATGTTGGTTGCCTATCTGTCAGACTTTAAATACTATTTGGAAAATGACCAAAGATTTTTGTGGCAGCGTAATTCACCCCTTTCTATGCCACAATGAGATTTAATCCACAATAGTGAAGATCATCATTTCTTCCTAGTGTTCGCTGTTATTTTTGGATTGGGATGAGTTATTAATGACAAATTTCATAAGTGAATATATGTATTGCGAAGGTACTGTGAATATCCCGAGATCCTTAAATAAATGTTTGCAATGTGCAAGGTGGGTTCCAGCTATTATTCCGATTACATGTACTTGTGCAATGAATACTCTCTCTCTTAATCACGAATTGGCCCACAATATGATGCCATATGAAAGTCTATATTTATCAATGGTGTTATGCCATTTACTGTACAGAATTGTATAAACTGGGTTTTCTCAAAATTTAGCAAGAGTCCATTTGCAGAGAACCACTTAATTTTCTGAAAGACATTATTTGCTATTTCCTCAGCTGATTCTTGCTTGTTGGGTGTGATTACTATACTTGTGTCATCAGCTTTGCATCTTCATGAATATAGAGTGGCAAGTCGTTTATATATATTAAGAACAGTAAGGAACCTAAGACCAAACACTGTGGGACGCCATTCTTGATACCTCCCCAGTTAGAGGGCCCTGCTGGTTTTTACTGACTGTACTGTTAATTTCAACCTTCTGCATTCTTCCAGTTAAGTATGAATTAAATCACTTGTGCACTGTCTCACTCATACCACAATACTTAAGCTTACCTAAAAGAATTTCATGATCTACACGATCAAAAGCCTTTGAGATATCACAGAATATCCAAATGGGTGATGTTCGGTTATTCAATGCATTCAATATTTGATCAGTGAAAGCATATATAGCATTTTCTGTTGAAAAGCCATTCTGAAAGCCAAACTGATATTTTGTTAGTATTTCATTTTTACAGATATGTGATGCTACTCTTGAATTCATTATTTTTTGAAGAATTTTGGATAAAGCTGTCAGAAGTGAGATTGGGCGGTAGTTGTTAGTATCAGATCTATCCACTTTTTTATGCAATGGTTTAACAATAGCGTATTTCAGTCTATCTGAAAAAATTCCCTGTTTCAGTGAGCTACTACATATGTAGCAGAGGATCCTGGAAAACCGTAGTCTGGTCAGATGAGTCCCAGTTTCAGTTGATATGTCCTGATGGTAGGGTTCGAGTGCGGCGCAGACCCCACGAAGCCATGGACCCAAATTGTCAAAGAGGTACTGTTGCAAGCTGGTAGTGGCTCCATAATGGTGTGAGCTGTGTTTCCATGGGATGGACTGGGTCCTCTGGTCCAACTGAACTGGTCACTGACCATTTGCAGCAGTTCTTGGACTTCCCAAACAACAAAGAAATATTTATAGATGACAAAGCGCCTTGTCACCGGGTCATAATTGATCGCGATCCGTTTGAAGAACGTTTTGGACAGTTCAAGCGAATGATCTTGCCACCCAGATCGTCCGACGCGAATCCCATCGAACATTTATGGGACATAATCGAGATGTCAGTTGGTGCACGAAATCCTGCACTGGCAACACTTTCCACTTAGGGACTGCTGAAGAGGCATAGTGGGTCAGTATTTCTGCAGGGACTTCTGAGGACTTGTTGAGACCATTCCACGTCGAATTGCTGCACTAAGACCGGAAAAAGGTATCGCATGAATGTTGTCACCTGCCGGCCGGGGTGGCCGAGCGGTTCTAGGCGCTACAGTCTGGAAACGCGCGACCGCTACGGTCGCAGGTTCGAATCCTGCCTCGGGCATGGATGTGTGGTGTGATGTCCTTAGGTTAGTTAGGTTTAAGTAGTTCTGAGTTTTAGGGGACTCATGACCTCAGAAGTTAAGTACCATAGTGCTCAGAGCCATTTGAACCATTTTGAATGTTGTCACCTCAGTGTAATTGAAACGCTTTTGGCGCAGTTTGTATGCTATCACTGTAATATGAATACAAAACTGTTTGTATACTATTGTCCTGTACATCCTCTGAGTAGTGATTCATTCGGGATTGTGTTGTAGATTACACATTGTAGATTGTATTCGATAATCTTCTTGTCGTTGGCAGTCAACCTGTCTTCAAGAGATGCAGGAGACTGTCATGAAGGTCCTCGGTGACACTATTCACATGTGTCATTTGTGTACCGCAGGAAGACAATCGTGTGCTTGACGGTGCTGCTGCTGGTGGCGGCGCTGAGCTCGGCGTCCGCGAAGCACCTCCGCGGCCGCGGCAGAGACGTGTGCGCCTGCCCCCGCATCTACCGCCCCCTCTGCGGCTCCGACAACAAGACCTACGCCAACGAATGCGTCTTTGAGTGCGACAAGAGCCTGGGCCGCGCCGCCTCAGGTGAGTCGAGCATCTGCATCACTTACTTCTGTTCTTGTCGTGTCTGGACTTTCACCGCGGTTTTACTTTCCCCGTAGCCTGATGTTCCCCACCACACTCCCAAAATTTACCATTCCACACTTGTCCTAGAATGCCTCTCATTCCGCCCTGTCTTCCGCATCCCCCACATTCTCCTACACATATTCTCTATCAGTTGACAAAATTCTCCTCTCTTCTAAAATTCTCGAACATCCACGCAAATCCTGTACATGCTGCAGAGCCAAACATCATAACCCAGTTGTTTACTCAATCGTGGGCTCCTGCTGCGCCTATACCAACGCGTCCTTTCATTACCACACCGTCCATATCCAGTCCCAACGCAACTTCAAAAGGCTCTTTCCAAACCTGGAAACCTGTCCTGACATTTACACGTCCTACGAGCTATAGCCCTAGTCCTAACATCCTTTCCCTGGACCAATGCTCCACTACCTCTCCCAGCCTCGTGACCTAGCCCTGTTCCTTCGTGGTTTGGCATCCATTTATACACCCCGTTTCCCAGCCGAACATCGTATTCCCACTTTCTAACTCGGCGTCCCATTTGTATGTATTATACTACTTCCCAGATCTACATCTCCATTTACATCTGTATGATTACCCTGTAATTCATACTTAAGTGCTTGGCAGAGGGTTCATCGAACATCTTTCAAACTATTTCTCTACCATTCCATTTGATAAAGGCGCACCGGCAAAAACGAATACTTAAATTTCTCCGTATGAGCTCTGATTTATATTATTTTATTACCGTAATCATTTCTGACTATGTAGGTAGGCGTCAACAAAATATCTACTCATTCGGAGGAGAAAGCTGGTAATTGGAATGTCGTGAACGCAACAAAAACCACTTTGTTTTTATGAATGTCACAGTAACACATGTATCATATCAGTGACACACTCTTCCGTATTTCATGATAACACAAGATGAGCTGTCCTTCTTTGAAGTTTTTCGGTGTTCTCCATCAGTCCTGTCTGATAATGATCCTACACGTGCAGCAATAGTCCAGAAGAGGACGGACAAGGGCAGTGTAAGCAGTCGAATTTTTGTTGCGTAAATGTTCTGCCAATTAAACGCAGTCTTTGGTTCTCCTTCCCCACAACAGTATGTATGCGATCGTTTCAGTTTAACTTGTTTTGAACTGTAATTCCTAGAGATTTAGTTAATTGACAGCCTTTAGATTTACGTGATTTATCGACTAACCGAAATTTAGCGGACTCCATTTAGTACCCATGTGGATGACTTGACAATTTATATTTTTTACGATCAACTGACACTTTGAACTATACCGATACCTTGTCCAAATCATTTTGCAATCGGTTTTTATCTTCTGATGACTTTACTATACAATACACGACAGCATCATCTGAAAACAATGTAACAAGGATGCTCACATTGCCTCCTAAATCTTTAGCATAGATTAGCAGAGGGTCTATAACACTTCCTTGGGGAACACCAGATAATATTTCTGTTTTACTCTATAACTTTCTGTCAATTACTACCAACTGTGACCTTTCTGACAGGAAAACACGAATCCAGTCCCACAGCTGAGACGATACTCCATAGACACGCAATTTGAATAAGAGGCACTTGTGAGGAACAATGTCGAAAGCTTCTGGAAATCTAGAAATGTGGAATCAGTTTGAGATTCCCTGTCTATAGCACTCATTGTTTAGTGTGAGTAAAAAACTAGTTGTCTCGACGTCAGTGATGTGGGTCTGTAATTCGAGAGACTACCCCTATTACTGCCAGTCTTTATGTACGGATCTTTCGTCGTGAGAACTTGTATATGATTGCTAAGTATGGAGCTATCATAGTAACATATCCTGAAGGGAACCTACTTGGTATACAATCTGGACCAGAAGCCTTGCATTTATCAAATTATTTAAGTTCGTTCGTTACACCGCGGGTATCTACGTTCAAGTTATTCATTTTGGAAGCTGTTCTTAATTCCAAATTTGGAATATTTACTTCATCTTCTTTGGTGTAGGAATTGCAGAAAACCGTACTTAGAAACTCCGCTTTAACGGCAGTCATTGGCAACATCACCACTGATATAGTTCCAAGGTGCTCCATCCATACTTCTCTCCTTCGTTACCATGTATCATCCACTGGGAGCTGAAATCAAGCTGCTTGACAGATGCGTCGTCGTGATCCTCATCAGTTTAACACCAGTCACACCACTGCCATTAGTGTTTTTTATGTGTACATTATCAGATGGAATTATTTTTGACTCCTATTATTTTCTACGTCTACATCTACATGAATACTCTGCAAATCACATTTAAATGCCTGGCAAAGGGTTCATCGAACCACCTTCACAATTCTCTATTATTCAAATATCGTACAGCTCGCTGAAAGAACGAACACCTACAGGGTTATTACAAATGATTGAAGCGATTTCACAGCTCTACAATAACTTTATTATTTGAGATATTTTCACAATGCTTTGCACACACATACAAAAACTCAAAAAGTTTTTTTAGGCATTCACAAATGTTCGCTATGTGCCCCTTTAGTGATTCGGCAGACATCAAGCCGATAATCAAGTTCCTCCCACACTCGGCGCAGCATGTCCCCATCAATGAGTTCGAAAGCATCGTTGATTCGAGTTCGCAGTTCTGGCACGTTTCTTGGAAGAGGAGGTTTAAACACTGAATCTTTCACATAACCCCACAGAAAGAAATCGCATGGGGTTAAGTCGGGAGAGCGTGGAGGCCATGACATGAATTGTTGATCATGATCTCCACCACGACCGATCAATTGGTTTTCCAATCTCCTGTTTAAGAAATGCTTCTGCTTTAGCCTTTTCCGTAAGATTTTCCAAACCGTCGGCTGTGGTACGTTTAGCTCCCTGCTTGCTTTATTCGTCGACTTCCGCAGGCTACGCATGAAACTTGCCCGCACGCGTTCAACCGTTTCTTCGCTCACTGCAGGCCGACCCGTTGATTTCCCCTTACAGAGGCATCCAGAAGCTTTAAACTGCGCATACCATCGCCGAATGGAGTTAGCAGTTGGTGGATCTTTGTTGAACTTCGTCCTGAAGTGTCGTTGCACTGTTATGATTGACTGATGTGAGTGCATTTCAAGCACGACATACGCTTTCTCGGCTCCTGTCGCCATTTTGTCTCACTGCGCTCTCGAGCGCTCTGGCGGCGGAAACCTGAAGTGCGGCTTCAGCCGAACAAAACTTTATGAGTTTTTCTATGTATCTGTGGTGTGTCGTGACCATATGCCAATGAATGGAGCTACAGAGAATTTATGAAATCGCTTCAATCATTTGTAATAGCCCTGCATATATTTCCGTACGAGCTCTGATTTCCCTTATTTTATCATGGTGATAGCTTCTCCCTATGTAGGTTGGTGTCAACAAAATATTTTCGCTTTCGGAGGAGAAAGGTAGTTATTGGAATTTGAGTGATAAGATTCTGCCGCAATGGAAAACGCCTTTGTTTTAGTGATGTCCACCCCAAATCCTGTATCATTTCAGTGAGACTCTCTCCCCTGTTTCGCCATAATACAAAACGTGCTGCCCTTCTTTGAACTTTTTCGATGTATTCCGTCAATCCTATCTGGTAAGGAACTCACACAGCGCACCAGTATTCTAAAAGGGGACAGACAAGCGTAGTGTAGGCAGTCTCCTTAGTAGATCTGTTGCATTTTCTAAGCGTCCTGCCAATAAAACGCAGTCTTTGGTTAGCCTTCCCCACAACATTTTCTATGTGTTCCTTCTAGTTTAAGTTGTTCGTAATTGTAATTCCTACGTATTTAATTGAATTTACGGCCTTTAGATTTGACTGACTTATCGTTTAACCGAAGTTTAACGGATTCCTTTCAGCACTCATGTGGATGACCTCACACTTTTCGTTATTTAGGATCAACTGCCAGTTTTCGCACCATACAGATATTTGATATTTAAGAAAACAATATGTATGTCATTTGACTAATGAGCGATAATACGTCTGTTGCCAGCCGCCCCCTATGTGAGAGAAATCAATAAACAAGTAATGTCTCTGATAGAGAGATCACGGAAGTTAAGCAACGTTGGGCATGGTCGGTGCTTGAATGGGTAACCACCAGTGTATGTCATGTGCTGTTGGCAGCTTTGCCTCTCTGGCAAAGGAAAGGCAAGGTGGTGGCGTTAAGTTCTTAGTCACCATACTTTGCATCAGTGTCCTGGATTAAACTGCAAATCTCTCCACAGTGCCTTATGGAAATGAAAATAAAACGCCGTGTGGCGAGGGCCTCCCGGCGGTCAGACCTGATCGCCTGGTTCAAGTCTTCTTAGGTGAGGCCACTTCGACGACTTACGCGTCGGTGAGGATGAAATGCTGATGTTGAAGACGACACAAACACCAAGCCCCTGAGCAGAGGAAAAAAATTTCTAACGCAGCCGGGAATAGAACCCGGGCCCCCCAACTTGACAAGCCAGCGCGCTGTTCCCTTTTTTGTTCGTTTTTTCGTTCGTTGCATGTGCTCGGTGCGGACGTCACAAGACACCCGTTTCAGTTCGTCGTTGATCCATTAACTCAGTTTTTTTTATTGCATAGGGCAGCTAACCCTGTGACCGAACGCGCTGAGTCAGCGTGCCGGCGTTAACTTAGCTACAGTGGCGCTGGCCTAACCGGGGCCTCGGGCCTAACACAGTGACGACATATGACACTGTTGATAATGATCCGTCCGTCGGACACAGAGGTTAAGCTCGGTGGCTCCCTTAACGCTATTTAAGAGGAGTAGAGGACAGTTTAGGTTAGGTTATGTTAGGTTAGGTGGATGAATGTTTCCACTTAGGCAGGTTTCACAATCTCCCTTCCCTCATCGTCATACAGCGCAAACATAATGCTATGCTGCACACCCCCATTCAAGTCGTCTACACGTATCAAGTATACCTAACATACACAGGTTAGGTTAAGTTAGGTTAGGGTAGGTGGCTGAACCTTTCCAACGACTTTACTTTTCTTACCTCGAAGATCAAGTCAACACTGTGCATCGTCCACCCAATCCTTCCAAACACTGGACTGGTGCAGCACTGATACCAGCCTCCCTTGATTTCCATGCATCCCACTTGCTGTCCCAAGGCAACTTTAACTGACGCCTTCTATCCAAAGCAGAAGTGCATTCTCCCCATCAATCGGTCCTGTCAGCTACAGTCTTGGCGCTGCTCCTCACAATACAGTCATTTTCCAACACCCCACCATGGCTCCCATCACCAAAGCCCAAACATTGCTTCTTCTTGTCTCAGCTCCCACAGGATATGCAGCAGTTCCCAGTAACCTACAGTCACAGTAACCTACAGTACATACAAGATTTTGTGAGAGATCTAAGTTACATCTTCAGTAAAGTACGTTTTCAAGAAAAATTACTTGCAGTCAACTAATAAAGGGACTTAAACCAGGCAGAATGCAAGAAAAGTATCCACTGTTAACTGGGACAATAACCTACACTTACAATTCTTCACCAGTGACATGAAGGCTTCTTGGTACAATGTAGCCAAGTAGCCAATGAGATAATCATAACAAAGGCAAAACTAAATGAAACACATTTGGCAGTCAGTAACAAACTGAAAACCTGTATTGGGTTAGATAACCTGGCCCACAAGTTTACATGGAGAAAAAATGTGAAGAACTGGATACAGACTCAAAATAAGCAGAACTGGATATGAATCGCTATGATTTTCTCTCAAGTGTCAACTTTTTCACCTCAGAGTAACACTTACTCAGTGTCCTCTCTTATCTGTACCGAGCGAGGGGACGAATTGCTCGTATTTGGAAGGATTTCAGATCACAGAGCCGAGCAGTCCCGCTTTAGGTTGCCCATAATCCGCCAGATTTCTAAAGACAGACGCCAGGACGATTCTTTGTAATGGGGGCTCCAAGATTCCTTTCCCGTACTTTCCATAAACGAACTCTGTGCTCCATCTCTAACTACCTTTTCGTACACGGTACGTCAAAGCTTAATAATCGTTTTTCAATTCTTCTTCTGTACTTCAAGTATTAGGCGTTTGCCTGTTGTGGAGCCCATCTCTTCGTAGACTCTGTTTTCAGCTAGTTGTTGTTGTGTACAGTCCTGATGAGCCAAAAATGGCGACGACATCAATTAAAAGTAAAAAGAAGAAATCGGCAAGGAGCACTCGCCCTTCACAACTCAAAATACATTGATGAGCCTTAACATTATGACCTGGTGAAACCAGACACTTGTATTAGTTGGTCCACCTTTGGAACGCAATGCAACATTGATTCTGCATGGCATCGAATCGTCAAGTCCTTGTTACGTTTCCAGAGGTGTGTGGCGCCAGACGTCTTCACACAGCTCACACAGTTCCCATAAATTACTGACCAGTGATTTGTAAGTGCGAAGGTGCTGCACGATAGCGTCCTAGGTGTGTTCCGCTGGTCTCAGATCAGCGCATTTGGTGGCCAATAAATCAACGTGAGTTCACTACCATACTCCTCAAACCACTGCGGCTCGATTCTGGCCTTCTGACACTGACATTTAAGTTGCTGGAAGATGTGTTAACCGTTGCGATAGACATCAAGCTTGAAGTGGTGCAGATGGTCAGCAATAGTGTTCACATATTCCACCGCTCTCATGGTGCCTTCGATTACTACAACAGGTCACATGGAAGCCCAGGTGAATGTCTCTTATAGCATAATACTGCACCATCAGCTTGCGTCACAGTTCATCCTCTGAGCAGTCTTTTACCTGGGTGACAGCGCATGTGGACATGACCATCGACCTGGTGAAACGAGACACTTGATTCGTCCTACCAGGCGACACGTTTTCGTTGATCCACGGACCAATCTCGATGACTTCGAGCCCATTGCAAAAGTGACTGGCGATGTAGTTGGGTCAATGGGCCAATATGGAAACACATGGGTGTCGTCTGTGTATTTAACAATGTGCGCTGAACAATGTGCTCCGAAACCCTTGTGCCAACACCAACATTGTACCCTGCCGTCAGATCTGCCGCACATCGACCCATATCCTGCTCTACAAGCCTCTGGCCTGCACATTCTGTGAAGTGGAGTGAACTTGCAACACCTTGTCACCTGTTCAAGATTTCACCATTCTTCAACCACTTACCATAGGTCCGCAAGACATTAGCATGCAAATAGCTGAACAGTTTCGCCGTTTCCGTGATGCTCGCTCCCAGACGCCGGGCCGTGACAATCCTCTCTTGGTGTCAAAGTCGTTTATGTCGCTGTATTTTCCCTTTCGCGACACACATCCTCACTAGAATGATTTCCCACTCGTTGCACTGATATACGAATTCAAGTTAAAACACCCCCGATTTTTTCTCAGGAATAATTCAGCCGAACACTGTGAAGCTTGTATCACTTCTCGCTTTAATCTTGCTGCAGCCACCCACATTTCTCATAATGTCGTCGCCATGTTTCCACGGCCGCTCAAACGCTTATTTAGGAGCCTCGCGCTTCAGTCCGGAACCGCGCTGCTGCTACGGTCGCAGGTTCGAATCCTGCCTCGGGCATGGATGTGTTTGATATACTTAGGTTAGTTAGGTTTAAGTATTTCTAAGTCTAGGGGACTGATGACCTCAAATGTTAAGTCCCATAGCGCTTAGAGCCATTTGAACTATTTTTTTAGAAGTCTGGTTTAATCACTGGAAAATCGCATCCATGACTCATACACTACCATAAGCGATGAAAAGAAAGTTCCATTCATTCTATCATCACCCATCGACAAGGCCTGAAAACAGGCCATGCGCTCAACCTTGTGTTCGTCTCCCAGCATTCGTGGCACCCACATGAAGAATACTTTTCGCCACATTGTGTATCAAAAAGTTTTCACTCTCGTCACTGCCACTGGAGTTCTGTGTGTCGTACAGTGCTGCCATCTCTGTCACACAACGAGTGCACGCGCATTTTAAAGCAAACCGTATATTTTTGTTTCCAGTCCTGAGGAATAAAAATCGGAGGTGTTATAACTTGAACGTACATAGTATTTTCCTTACTCTGTCACGTGGCCACAACGCCAGTGGACAACATACAGTCTCGCGGTGTGCAGTGGTCATAAAGTTTAGGCTCATCGGTATTTAAACATTTAAATGTAAATGAAACTTACCTTAACAACTGTATCACTCCTGACTACACCAAAGCATTGGAAGTCAGGTATCATATCAGTTTTTAGGATACGCCTCCAGACAAGGGCGCCCATATGGTAGTTTGTAAGGGGAAAGGGGGCGGGGGGGGGGCAGGGTACGGAATATGGAATATTTTTAACATTTTGGAAGAATGGTAACTTGTAATTAGGCACAAAAATTCCAGTTCCGACCCTGTTAAAAAACTGTTTAATACCGACTTTTAAATCATTTTCTTGAAAGAAAAATACATGACTAGACTTTATTTTTTCCTTGCCACCCTCTCCCCCGTGGTATGGGTGCTCTCGTTGCCAAACACAGCGTGCCATACAGATGCCATGGAGCCACACAAGATGAGCCAATTTCAATCTCTCTCTTCTTTTTTGTATGATTTTCGTTGATCTTTATCCTGGTTTAATATTATCTTCAATCTGCTGGTACCTGTTATGACCGTAACGTTGTTTTCTGTTTCAGATGTGCGAATCCTGCACGAAGGAGGCTGTGATGAACCCGTACCACTTAGAAGGCTTTAAAAAGATTGGACCTGTATCGAGGGATTGACATGTGACATTATCCCATTCATTTTGAGCACATAAAATGTCAGAAGATTATTTGTTTGCCGATCAAAGGCCGTGAAACAGAAATAAAACATTTCAAATAAGTCCTAACAACTTTTTAATGAAACACTAACTTTTATTTGTAATTCCGTTTGATGACCTCCACGATAGCAAACGTTTTCTTTTTCACACGACGTCACATTGTATAAATTACTGCCGGGATAGTATGAAAGGAAGTTTATGTCATTATTTAAATGTGGAAGCTAATTTTAGCAGATTTCTTTACAAGAGTTTAGCGTAACTGCTTCTCCCAAATATGTCTTAAGACTTACACACTGCTATGAACACTTCAGACACGACAGAGGTTCTGCTACAGATGCATATTACTTCAGCTGTATTACTAATAGTTTTATCTTTGTGTATACCTATTTTAATAAGTTGGCATCTTACATGATTAAAATAACGTGGTTCTTTTATTTATCAAAAACGTTTTTTGGTTCATTACACAGACATTCCAAAGGTTATCTGTTGACTAGTGCCTGGTTCTATCTGTGAAGACACCGTGAAAGAGACCTAATCTATCCCACTAGACTCTCGCTCTAAGTGCTACATATAACACATTTATTACTGTGTGTTTACATGAAGGATAAACGAGGAATAATACACATTTTGCTTCCTTTTTCCTTCTGTCATTATGACCACGATTTTGATCACAGCGAACAAATGTGTATTAAAACATGCTTAGGTAGCGAAGGTTCTCGGTATGTGTTCAGTTTATAGCTGAGTAGCTCCTCCTCTTTATCTAGAAGATTACAACAAGTTCGACCAAAAAATAAGTAAATGGATTGATGATTTATTGGTGGGAAGGCCGTAGCATGTTATGTTAGACAGATGTACAAGTATTACTAGGTGCGCTCCAAGAAAGAGTATTGGGACCCCTGCTGTTCATGTTGTATGGTATAGACGTGAAGCACAATATAGATATCAACTTCAGACTTTTGCAGATACAGTTATCTACCTATTAGCACTGTCTCAAAAAAGTTGCACAAATATTCAGTCACAACTTGATAAGATTTCGAGTGTCACAGAGACTGACAACTTGCTTTAAATGTTGGACAATGTAAAATTGTGCATCTCGCAAGATGAAAAAAATGTAATATAATACGACTACAATATCAGCGAGTTACAAGTTGAACCAGTCAAGCGTGTGTAACAACTTGTACGGATATGAAATACAACGATCACATAACGAGATGGCAGATTTCGGTTCATTGGCAGGTAAACAGGAAAATACTTGGAAAAAAAAAATTGTGTGATGAGTTATCTCGAAGAAAAAATATATGCTTATATTCTAGTAAAAACTACTTCGAAAAGATTCAGTAAATTGGACACTACTGCAGAAGTATCTAACTACACTCTCCATAGCCTGTGGCACTAATAACGACATGTGGGATATAAACTGGCTACAGCCGTTAAGGGCAGTATTAACAGTAAAGATTATACAACCGCACTTCTATTAACGACAAACTTAATACTAACAAAGCGTTCATCACCAAGGCTGACCAAGCCTACTAAAAGATGATTGTAGTTTTTTAATCAGATTTAACCACAATTCCGAACTCCAGCACTATTCTAAATACTCATACTTTCACCATATCTAATGGGCTCGGTGGAGTTATTGTGCTTCCTATCAAGAGCAGGCAGTGCCCTTCTGGTGGTAAATTCCACTGAGTGCAATGTCGTCTGAAATCAGTAAGAGAATACGAAGAGGTTTGACCCTATGGTTTACCTAATACGCTCAACGGATTCTGACTAAATGAGTTCAGCATGAGTTATCACTGACAATTTAAAAGGACATTTTTCAAGCAGGTCGTCTACTCTCACTAATAAAAAAAAATGGCTCTGAGCACTATGGGACTTAACTTCTGTGGTCATCAGTCCCCTAGAACGTAGAACTACTTAAATCTAACTAACCTAAGGACATCACACACATCCATGCCAGAGGCAGGATTCGAACCTGCGACCGTAGTGGTCGCGCGGTTCCAGACTGTAGCGCCTAGAACCGCTCGGCCAGCCTGGCCGGCCTCTCACTAATCACAAGAGGTTGAAAGTAACAGTGCAAAGCGCATGGGTAGAAAGACTAGCAAACCATACACCACAAAAGAATTATTAAAACGGGTTTAGAAATCATTTGGCGAGCAAAATCATCTTGTATTACGATTCCTCATACTGGCTGATTTAACAAATTCTATGGACATTATTGTGTCAGTAGAAGATAGTTCATTCAGAAACGTGGCACGTGGATGCTTTTGTGACTGCATCAAAAACCCAGGCACTCATTACAGCAGTGGAAGGAAGATATTATAAGATGAATTCACCAGTAATTCCTACGAATTGTATGGTACAGACGTGAGAAGACAATATAGATATCAACTTGAGACTTTTTGCAGATACAGTTATCTGTCTATTAGCACTGTCTGAAAAAATCAAATCTGGCTTGTGACTGTCCGCTCTGTTAAAGAAAATCTGCAGAACACAGTGGAGAAATCCTAACGGAGGTGTCCTAATGACTCTGAGCACTATGGGACTTAACATCTATGGTCCTCAGTACCCTAGAACTTAGAACTACTTAAACCTAACTAACCTAAGGACAGCACACAACACCCAGCCATCACGAGGCAGAGAAAATCCCTGACCCCGCCGGGAATCGAACCCGGGAATCCGGGCGTGGGAAGCGCCTAACGGAGGTGTCCAATGAAAAATAAGTCACCCTTCCAATAAGTGGGTTGAAAACCAATAAAATTCACACACTCAAAATTTCGCTACTTCCTAGATAAATGAATTAACCTACATTATAAAACAAAACTACTAACAAGATTCACACCGCACGCCAGATTTGTAGATTAAAAATTCAACGGACGTTCCCACGATTCTGTACTGAGAACAAAGAAAGCTATATTGATTCTCTCAATTAACCACACATCCATATTTCAGAGAGCTAAATATGATTAGGTTATCGGTAAAGGTGACATGAATGCTTATATGAGACAAATGGAAATAAAATCAGTTAAGCTGGTTCCCCATACAATCCTTCTCTCAATCACGGTTATATGATAAGCAAATAGCAGAGAAGCAATCTTATCCTATAACGTCCGTTACAAGTAATACTTCCATGAAAGATGGCATAGGCACACCTTTCGTTATTCGAATGCTGGGAAGGAAAAAGGCGCTGGACCTGTTATTATATGACGTGGTGTAACTTCCCCACAAAAAAATAAAAAATAATAAGAATAGTATTCACATTTAGTGTAACCTCTCAATAGTAAAAATTCCGTAACCTACCAATAATACAATGTGATTAACCTCTCAATAAAATTGTCGCTCACTTATAACCTTTCAATAATGACCGTGAATTTAAACTGGTGAATTTTGGACGTCAGCAGTGCTGCGTCATGGCCCTGAAAGATCATTCTGAATAAAAAAGAGAAAATTCTTACCTCAATGAAGTCGCCGGATAACGCATATATATCTGCTCTTACAATAAATTTTTGTGGCACAGCCCAGTGCAATGCTGGCCGATAGATTTATCATTTATAAAAGGAACAACTGGTTTTTCTTTGCAATAATCGGCATGACCATGGATTGGAGAAATTAGTAAATTCTTTAAATTGAAATGAATGATCGTCAGAAGTTACTTTTTATGAGAAAGATTATTATTACGAGATTTTTTTAAAACATTTACATGGGACTTGATTTAACAATACTACATATGCGCGAGGCTGCTTTTACCTTATATTATACCGCTCGCTGCACACTACCGGCCCAGCCAACACGATACACCAGACTAGACCAGACTGCTCGCTAGCAACAACTTACTGCTACAGCTACACAGTTCCTACTGCAGTCAACACTGCTCTTTGATCTGAGATTCTCTTATACCTTACATATCGCAGGCAGCGCGTGAGCAACCCACCGAAATTACATCTGCTCGAATGCGCTAACAACAAATTCCTTAATCATGGGCCTCTTACAGTGGTATAGCGATTTTTATCTTTCGTTATTCGTCCTTACACAGTGATGGGAGCCCAAGGAGAACGTCAATCCTTGAGGTCCGGAATGATTACAAAATTTACAGCAAAAGGAGATTTTTTCTTGCCTTCATTCAGGCCAATACATGACTTACAAACAGAATATGACACTACCAATTACATAATTCTTCAAAACTGTTATTCCCAAAAAAGGAATGTGCTTTATACATCAGTTCAAAAAACTTGATTATATACTAAGGATGGGTAGCAGATCATGTATCTATGTCATATGTCTACATACACCAGCAAACGTCACTGGAAATGAATGTTAACAGGCAAGGTGAAACATGCTTCCGTCTCATTAGAACATAGAAGACAAATAGGCAAAGTCAATATCTGCAAAAGGTTTGATAAACTTTATCTAAATATACAGGGTGAATATTAATAAAATCGACAAACTGCAGGGACGGATGCTGGACTGGAAATGGAGGAAGAAAGGTCCTATGAACACGGTACATGGCACTGACGACTGAAAATTCCTCTGACCACTTGCCATGTGTTCTTATATGTTGCAGGCTACGTGATTGACGCAACGTACTATAATCAGCAGAATGGTTTGGTATTCATGCCAGGAACAAGCTGAGACGGTGTTTGTGTACAGCGAAGCAGATGGGCGATACTAAAACAAGTACCATCACAGATACCAACCACATCACACAACATTGCAAGCCCTTTCCGGGTGTTTGTGTGATGACGAGTCCTTTCAGACAGACGAACTTGCGGGGAGGCAGCAGACTGTGCGGTCACCAGATTTGGAGGATCGGGTTCTACAGGACATTGAGACGAACCCTAGTACAAGCTCTAGCCAAGTGGCGTGCCAACATGGTGCAAAGCAAAGGACGGCAGTACGTGATGCGACGTGTGAACGTGTGCATTGCATCACATGGAGGCCACTTTGAACATCTGTTGTGA
Source organism: Schistocerca serialis cubense (assembly GCF_023864345.2). Lineage (NCBI taxonomy): Eukaryota > Metazoa > Arthropoda > Insecta > Orthoptera > Acrididae > Schistocerca > Schistocerca serialis. The sequence goes on from NC_064639.1 coordinate 514,900,688, forward strand.
CAAAGATTCGATGCAGCTCTTTACTGTGTCCTGGAAAGATTTCTTGTCGTTGCATACATACTGTCAATTTCTAGACATATGTTTATAGGACCTTTTTCCGTCCATTTGCAGTCAGGAGTCCTTCGCTGCTGTTTGTCAGTTTTATTAATGTCTATCCTGTATAGGTCTAACATTGTACTAATTATGGTCAGTTACAACTGTGTTCAGAGGATTACATAAGGACACTCAGTATCAATGTGCGTGTGTCTGTTCCTCTCATCATTCATCGTTATGCAAAAAAATATGCCGACAAGGTGAAACGTACTCCTAACACAATGAATGATGTCACAAAGATCAAATTACAGCACTTAACCCAAAATGAGGATTAAATGCTTGTGTACAAAGTGCTCATTTGACTGAATTTACAAGGAAAAAATGTGAAAATATATCATTAACTACATAATTAAAGTTCATTTACCTAACACGGAAAGAGAACATTACAGAATCAACACAACCCCTACAGTCATCATGAAGCATAACGCAGTTTATGACCTAGTCTCTTCATATTACAACAACTTTCACACACGTCGCACTGAGCTGAAATGGGCAAGGGCGTTGAAATGGTTATCAGGTATGACGTCACATCTTACTATGAGTACTGGGAAATACTTCACGTAGAGATTGTTAAACGACGTAAAAATGTGGTTTTCACACAGTCTGTCTCATTAGTCCCATAGAAAGTCACACCCAGGCTACACGAGATCGAAAGCATTATTTCATCAACTACACATCGCTGTCTTTCAGTTGTCGCTACCATTACTCGATATTGATTCATTAATTGCTGATCATAAACGTCTGTAATCTTGCTATTTGCAGTGGACTACCCCTTCTCTTCACTAAAAAGTGTGTCCTCAGAGGCTCCACACTGCCACCACACACTAAAGTCATGTCCATGAGCTCCACGTGGAAAAGTTCAACTCACAAGCACTACTCCCTCTAGACAGGCAATGGAAACCAATCAATTCATTCTTGATTTACATGAAAGGTATCTTTTGTATTTAATGAACTAAATCCAAGCCGGTAGAAATTGGTAGCACAGATAGTCAATTACTGTTCTTACTACCCACATCAGAGGTCAATCTAAAAAAAGTATAGGTTCAGCATATCTCAATATAAGTCTCTTGTTTACACCATGAACATTAGGCCAGCGCCAGTCCATGGGGCATTTAGTTAAGGCTTTCCCAGCACAACATACACTATGTGATCAAAAGTATCCGAACACCTGGCTGAAAATGACTTACAAGTTTGTGGCTCCCTCCATCGGTAATGCTGGAATTCAACTTGGTGTTGGTCCACCCTTAGCCATGATGACAGCTTCCACTCTCTCAGGCATACGTTCAATCAGGCGCTGGAAGGTTTCTTGGGGAATGGCAGCCCATTCTTCGCGGAGTGCTGCACTGAGGAGAGGTATCGATGTCTGTTGTTGGGGCCTGGTACGAAGTCGATGTTCCGAAACATTCCAAAGGTGTTCTACAGGATTCAGGTAAGGACTCTGTGCAGACCACTCCATTACACTATTGAGCGAGGTGGCGCAGAGGTTAGCATACTGGACTCGCATTCGGGAGGACGATGGTTCAATCCCGCGTCCGGCCATCCTGATTTAGGTTTTCCGTGATTTCCCTAAATCGCTCTAGGCAAATGCCGGGATGGTTCCTTTGAAAGGGCACGGCCGACTTCCTTCCCCATCCTTCTCTAATCCTATGAGACCGATGACCTCGCTGTTTGGTCTCTTCCAACAAACAACCCAACCCACTCCATTACAGGGATGTTATTGTCGTGTAGCCACTCCGCCACAGGCCGTGCATTATGAACAGGTGCTTGATCATGTTGAAAGATGCAATCGCCAACCCCGAATTGCTCTTCAACAGTGGGAAGCAAAAAGGTGCTTAAAACATCAATATAGGCCTGCGCTGTGATAGTTCCACGCTAAACAACAAGGGGTGCAAGCCCCCTCCATGAAAAACACGACCACACCATAACACCACAGGCTCCGAATTTTACTGTTGATACTACACACGTTGGCAGATGAAGTTCACCGGGCATTCACCATGCCCACACAGTGCCATCGGATTGCCACATTGTGTACCGTGATTCGTCACTCCGCACAACGTTTTTCCACTGTTCAATCGTCAATGTTTACGCTCCTTACCCCCACCCCCAAGCGAGGCGTCGTTTGACATTTACCGGCGTGATGTGTGGCTTGTGATCAGCCGCTCGGCCATGAAATCCAAGTTTTCTCACCCCCCGTCTAACTGCCATAATACTTGTAGTGGATCCTGATGCAGTTTGAAATTCCTGTGTGATGATCTGGGTAGATGTCTACCTATTACACATTACGGTCCTCTTCAACTGTCGGCGGTCTCTGTCAGTCAACAGACGAGTTCGGCCTGTACGCTTTGGTGCTGTGCGCGTCCCTTCACGTTTTCACTTCACTATCACATCGGAAACAGTGAGCCTAGGGATGTTTAGGAGTGTGTAAATCTCACGTACAGTTGTATGACACAAGTGACTCCAAATCACCTGACCACGTTCGAAGTCTGCTCTCTCACGATGTCTAATGATTACTGAGGTCGCTAATATGGAGTACCTGGCAGTAGGTGGCAGCACAATACACCTAATATGAAAAACGTATGTATTTGGAGGTGTGCGTTTACTTTTGACCACTAGTGTATAATCTGTGAAATAGTTCTTCTTAGCCCGGTTATCATTATGGAACTCACAGTCAGTAAGGAGGTATGGATGCTGCCTGACACGTGGCATCCTTAGTCATCCTAGTGGAGAGTCCTTTGTGTGGAGCGCCTATGGCGGCAGGAATGTATGGACCCGTCAGTGCCCCAAGGTCACAAGAGCTGCCCTTAGCCAGCTGGCATATCTCTATCGAAGTTCTCTCGAAATAAATTGACTGCATAGTGCTGTTACCAGCCAGTAAAAGTGTCCCAGTGGAGGTTTACTTGGCAACCTCTGGCTAGCAAAAGTGCCCCAGAGGAGGTTTACTTGGCAACCCCAGTGTAATGGTACATAGAATTCTTCTTTATCTAGTAATGTTGGAATCTTCAGTTGGTTTGTGCACTTGAATGTAGGACACTTCCATCTCTAAGTCCAAATTAACAACCGTTATTCTTTAATTGACTGGTCCCTATCCTCTCAGTTTCATTTCAGGCTGCTGGCACGTAATTATACCTACTCTCTCTTCTGTTCGACTATTCATTTCAGCACCAGAGTTCCTTAAAATGTACCCCTCCTGCATTTTTCTCATTCCACTAACTCTCCTCTTCACCTCGCTTCACCTCCAAGTACTATTTAATGCCGTCCGAGATGAAGTAAAAAAAAAAAGGGGGGGGGGGGGGGGGGGGGAAGAAAAGACACGCAAGGGTTGAACTCACAGAACAAAACTTGGAATGTGGAGACCAGCCTATCTGTAAACATTGCTCTACGCTTTACGCAAATGATACACTATTGATGGGTGACACACCAGAAAGACTTCAGCAGGCTGTAGTGGAATGGTATGAAGAACTGAAGAGAAAGGGAATGGTAGTGAATGCAGAAAAAAGCAAAGTAAAGTGGGTTCCAAAACAGAACAAACAGGAAGAAGACTTCAATACACACTGTAACGGAATTCCTCTCGGAAATGTAGACAGTTCTGAATATCTCAGTAACATACTATTTAGTGAAGGAAGAATGGAAGCATGAAAACTAAAGTTACAGTGCAATCACGCAATCATGGTACAAGCGATAGCATATGGTGTGGAGAGTTTGGCACTATAAGAGAAACAACTGAGTAGAGTTACTGCCACAGGAATGAGGTTCATGAGGAGGGCAGTAGGAAAGATCAGAAGAGGCAGAGTTAGAAATGAAAGGATACGAGAGGAGACCAGTCAGAAGAAACCAATGAATGTGGTGACTGAGGCATCGAGAATCTGGTTCAAAGGCGTGGAAAAACAATCATGGAAACGAAGAGACTGTATGAGACAAGAGTAGAATGGGAGAAATGGATAGTGAGAGGCTACTCTGATACTTGAAAACATAAGGGAACTGAAGAAGAAGAATAAGTCTTCATTACATACCAAACAATATACAAACTTTATTACAAGCTGTAACTGAGCGGCCTCTCATTTCTTTCTCTCTCTCTTGGTGTTATACATACCAGAGGCAAACGCCTGTTTAACTATTTACAAACATTATCTTTCCAAGAGAAATATTTCATGATGTTCCTAAAACCTAGCTTTTAAACAAACCAAACACTTCAGCACTTAGGATAGTGAGGTTCCACTTATGACAACGAAAGGTCTCTGTAGTTTAAAAGACCAACACCATAGTCCCACTAATATTCGACTCATCATTAAACAAAAACACAAAACAAGACCACACAACTTCCTACCGGCTCTATCATTGCGGTGTACCTGACTCCCACTAATGCAAGAGTGGATCATCTTTTCATTGTATTTTTCACATCAATCTAATATCACAAACTACACTACCAATTGTCTAATACACTAAATGATCATCACTACTATCCTTCATCCTTCACCCTCTACAACATATAAAAAATCAACAACTATTAGATCTACCTAACTACATACATAACGACTCATGATCTATAAGCCAATTTAAAACAAATCAAAGTTATTACTATTGAACAACACCAAACATCACATGTAGATCTCTTTTGATTTCAACTGTCAGTCCTACGGGTGCACATGACATTGCATGTGCCATCACCTTGTCCATCATTAGTACCTTCATGATTCTAAATCAAAGCTCTTGGAGATATAGTGAGCTGTGCACCAAGTGTCCATGCATCAACTTGGCAGTCATCAAAAACTGCAGCCTTTTGTAGCCACAGAACAGGAAGAATAGAAACCCCATAAATTCCTACGCAGTAGCCAGGACTTCGAGTGCCATAATGAAGTAATTTCATTCAGACTTAGACAGGATGCTATTTGCAAATGCAAGCATCTAGTCACCATAACACTCTACCTCCTAGAATAGATAAACACCAATTCAATATGGGAGCTATTCAACAGAAAACAGAACTCTCTCTCTCTCTCTCTGTCAGAATGTCCCAATGTGGGAGTGTTGATTAATGCTTCCTTCAATGGCATGAATTCTCACTGTGCTTCTTCATCCCAGTTCCAAATGTATTCTTTCCTACGAAGTGATGCCTCGTCATAGATATGGTCATCTACATGAATCATTTGTAGATATTTATTAATCCAAAAAAAGATGCTAACCTGTCACTTAGTTTTTTGTACTACATAATTGCTAACGGCCTAGACCTCCTCTGAGTTGGGACAAAATCCTTCTGATGAAGTCATTTGCCTGAGGAAATTGACTTCCTTATACTCAAGCTCTAATTTAACAAGGTTGACAGTTATCCCACGGTCTTTGAATGCTTTTAGCAACAGTCTCAGGTCTCATTATGCTCTTGCCATGATCTTGCAGTGATTAGAACATGATCACATCCATTGTCACCTTCTTCCTCAGATTTAAGAAATCACTGTGTTTAAACATGTAATGAGGGTGGCTGACAACACAATCAGTCCCAGCGGTAACTCTTTGAACTGGTAGCAACGCCCAAAACACAGGTATGTGGTATTACGGTGACAATCCAGTTGCACTTTCACCTGCCAATAACTCAGACTCAAATCCATGGAGGTGAGTAACTTCCCACCATGGAAACATTGTAACAGTTCTTCTAATGTTTTTGAACAGGCATTACTGATTCTGTAATAGTATTAATCTGGCATGAGCCAATTACCAAGCATATTGATCTGTCTTTCTTTGGTACACATAATAACATATTGCTGTAGAAACTAGTCGCAGTTTCAATAATGCCCTGTGCAGCCATAACACAAACCTCTTCATTGATTAGCCCATTATGTTTTAATGGGATCTATATGGACATAAGAAGTGCTTTTGCTGCTATTTAACATTAAATTAGTCCCTGGCATTTCTGAAAAAATGTCACAATGTGCTACCAAAATACTGACTCAAGGTGTCCTAATTTATTATTTACCACTTTAATCAAGTCCTGCTTCTCATTAATTCCTTTTTCAGGACTCACAGTGTTTAAACCTCTAATGGAGGCAGCTGACAACATGTTTTCTCTAAATGGTAAGGTTCATGCCACATCAATTGAAGGCTTTGAACAGTCATTTTCTAGAACGCCCTTTTCCACAAACTCCTTAAAATACGACATGAATGACTCACTGTAAGTACCTGTCACGATCAGCCTCATATCAACGTTTATTTTCGTTTTGTAGTAATTTAGAAAGTACAAACCTAGGATCGCATCTACTGTCATGAACAAAATAGTTTAGAAGTTTACCCACTCTGCTCACGACTGCCACACTACATTGATCTGAGCTTGACTCTTGACTTAAACTGCTTTTACTGTTACTGCTTCTCTACCTTACATCTGCTACATCGGAAATTCAGGCCATTCTTCCTCCCCAAGACAGTCCTCATCAACGCTATTGCTCATCACAGACACCTGACTACCGGTGTACAGGATGTGATACCTTTATTTACTGCTAAATCTTACTCCAAGTACACTATATACTGGTATCTCCATATCAACCTCCTCTCTTAACAGTACTTCCCTTATCTCTTCAAAAGTAATGTGTAATAAACGTACAATAACCAGGTAGCTGCTTATTATTTACACTATTAACCAGCTCAGGCCTCTCCAGTCAATTCCTTGCATTACTGATTTCATTCACGACATTCTCAAATCAGCCGTCCATACTTCCACAATTTCTGGTGTTGCTTCACGTCCCTCTCCTTTCTCGTATATCACAAAGTCACAACTATCATTGTAAGAGCCTCTTTGTGACCAATGGCCTCTCCTGAGACTACAGTTATCCTTGTATCAATCCTATTCAATTGACAGCAAGGATGCCAGTCTCTCCATCCCTCTCAACGATGGTCCAAACACAAATTATTTCCAACTTGCTGTACTGGCACTTGTTCCTCATTTCGACGGTCCTGGTAAGAGACACTGAAATGCCCTTACATCATTCATGCATCTCCCAGCTATGACCATTTCGAGGCCATGAGGCTGCTTGGTCAAGCATATCCTCATTACTGCTGCCATATCATACAGCAAATTAAGGTATGCATTTCGCTTAATCATTACCTTCAAATACTGGATCGAATTACTATAGTCTGACACACTATACGCTGCCATCATGCGAATACTCATGTTTACCTGGCCCTGGGTACTCTTAGACTAGAACTCAGATAGAAATGTGTGCTTGAAATGTTGCTATGTTTTACAATCTTGCATTATTAATCACACTACAGTGACCGACTCTTCTTGTAAATGCCCACAGACGAAATTTATCTTCATTAGAGGGGACCACGACATGGACAGTGCTTTGTGACAGTGATCAAGCCAAATATGCAAGTGTTGCTCAATCATGAGGCCAGGAAACAATCCGTACTTGTGGATCGTGACGAAATGACATTGGGTCTCGTCTTCATCCAAATCAGTCAACTTGCGTGGTTTCTTTGGCTTAGTTTGCGCTGACGACCCACAAAGTTGACATAACCTTTCCTGTAATTTATTCAGCTCTTCTGGTTCACTACACATTCACTTTTTTCCTGTACTAAATGCAGCATTGTGCTGTCCTTCCCACATTTGATTGTGGTCCACGATCCGTTGCAGCTTATGCACTGCTTTCCCTATGCTTTCTATTTATCTGAGTTTGATTCTATTTGAATCGTAGCATCGACCGCACTTTTTCACTGCCACCTACTGCGGTGAGACAAGTTCAGTCAGAGTTCTCATCTGTGTGGTGACAAAGTTGCTCAATGGCGGTGGTCAGCAACACTACCTTCTCTGAAATTTTTGCTGTCTCCCCTCCTCATTGGATTAACACATCATCGTGTTGTAGAACTTGCTGAAACAAGTTCTTTAGCAATTCAGTCTGTTCTCTGACGATTTCACATATGACTTAATATAACTGCATTCGATCAAGCAGCGCAAACCTCTTCCAAATCGAACTCATCTTCCAAAATTATTGTATTGTTCTCTATCCCTTCAGCTGCCTTGGCCTGGTTTCCTGCCACCTCAGCTATCTTTTTATTTACTCCTTCACTCCACTGAAAAAAGACATATGTGTGGCTAGGGCCTTCACTCCACTGATTCACTGTTTCTAACTCTTTCTTGACTTTGCTTATCTCATTTCTAGTTTCTTCCATGACGCCCTCGCTTTTGCCAAAATATGCATATAATTTGGTATTTGTGCCTCAATCCTTTCCCCCTGGCCATTCTCTAAATCAGTACCGGTACTCTGCACTTTAGTTTCCATTTTCAGGTCCTCTAAGGCAGTACACTGCACTTGGAATTGCGTGATGTCCTGTAAGAGAAACTTTACATATTAGATACTTCACCAAGTTTAATAACTAACAAAAAACAGCGTGATATCAGAAAAATCCTTACAGCACCACCAGATAAAAGAGCCCATTCTTTTAATTAGATTTCACCTAAGTTCTATGCCAAATACGGCATACACCTTTCGCACCATCTAATAGACTTGGTGGAGCTATTTTGCTTCCTATCAAAAGCAGGCAGTGCCTTCCCACTAGTAAATTCCACTAGGTGCAATCTCATCTGAAGTCAGTAATGGAATTTATAATGATATACACGAAATGTATTCGCAGTTGCGAAGACGAACAACCATCAGCTGTATAAGAGAATGATGGCAATGAAAAGTTGTGCCACACCGGGACTCGAACACGGATTACTCGCGTTACGTGAGCGATCGCATTAACCGCTTTGGCTATCCTTGCATGACCGACGGGCAGACACAATATTCCATATCTTCTCGTTTCTACGTCACAGCCTGTATTTGTAAACACATTATTTAATTCCTTTACAGGGGAGGACATTTTAATTGAAAGTCGCTGCCTGGTGTCAGTAGATAAATACGATATTGCAATGCCTGTGTTGTTGAGATGAACAATGCGCACATGCATGTCTAAAGGAACAGACACGCCGCTACTACAGCCGCTGTTAAACGCAAGAAATGTATTTTCAGTTGCGAATACAAACAACCATCAGCTGTATAAGGGAATGACGACAGTGAAAAATTGTCACGGACCGAGACCCGAACCCCGATTTCCTGTTTTATGCGAGCAGCCGCCTTAGCGCTTTGCCTATCCGGGCACGACCTATAGCTAGACCCAAACTTCCGTATGTCGTCGTTCGTGCGTCTCAACCTGAACTCGCACACACGCTATGTAGTTCCCGTGCAGATAAGGACATTTTAACTTATAGTCACTGCTTAGTATCGGCAGATAAATACGATACTGGAATGCAGACACTGCAATATTGAGAATATAATGAGATTTGACTCTAGGATTTATCTAAAACGTACGGCAGAATCTGACTAAATGTCTTCAGCTTAAGATATCAGGGTACAAATTTCATTGATGATTTAAAACGTCGTTTTCTAGCATGTCAAAAATGGTTCAAATGGCTCTGAGCACTATGGGACTTAACATCTATGGTCATCAGTCCCCTAGAACTTAGAACTACTTAAACCTAACTAACCTAAGGACATCACACAACACCCAGCCATCACAAGGCAGAGAAAATCCCTGACCCCGCCGGGAATCGAACCCGGGAATTTAGCATGTCGGCAGGGGGTGGAAAGTAATGGTGGAAAGCACTTATGCGAGAAGACTCGCGAATCATACTCCATGAAAAAGGGCATTTATTAAGGTGACATGCAATCTTCTCGAATTCAGAAATCATTTAACGAGCAAAAATTACATCAGTATTATAGTTTCTTATGAGACTTGATTTCTTAACAAATTCTATGGACGTTATTGTGTCAGCAAAGCATCGCGCATTCAGAAAGATTGGACATGGTTCCTATTGTGAATGGATTAAAAACCCAAGCAGCGCAAGGAAGACACTAAAATATGAACTCAGCAACAATTCCTACGAACTGAGAGAGGTTGCCGTCAAACCTGGCTTGTGATAATTCACTCTGGCCAATGAAAAACATGTCTCTCTTAGAAAAACTAAGTTGAAATCCGATAAAATTCACACACGTGAAATTTACATATATAACTCCCTTGACAAGTCAATTTATTAATTACTTTACCTACATAATTGCCTTGATAACTGAATTTATTAACTGCATGAATTAACTTTATTATCAAACAAAACGGCTAAACAGATTCCCAGCCAAAATATTTTATCCTAAGTGTGCTCCAGAGCAGCACGTGTTACTCATCAAACTGTCTGACAGTGACTTACCTCGTACTCTTACGAAACCCTTTCGAAAACATCACTGTCCTGTGCTGTGCTGCAGCCTCCCTGAATGGGGTTAACTGCAAGCCAATTGTCACGAAAAAGACCTCATGCCGCCAGACGCTTTGCGCAATCGGGTGAATTCCAAGAATGCTATAGCCTATTACTCAGCCTCCCACCGGTTTATCAAACAGAAGTGCAGTGGAAAATTCCACGCTTCAAACATTGGTCTCAATGACGAACTTTTTAAAGAGAGCTGGACAAACAATTGTCTCCAGTCCGGTCACGCCACTAAGCGGCTTTGATATTCAATGGACGTTCCTAGGCTTCTAAATGAGAACCAAGAAATAAATCTACACTGATTCTATTATTGCAAATGTCCTCTCCGTTAATCACACACTCTTACATCACAGTGATAACTATAATTAGATTATGGGAAAGTTAACATATATATTTATTTATTAGCTGTATTCTTCTAGTCTGTTATCTACTTGAACTAGAAAACCGAATGTTGCACATAAACTGGCATATATAAAGCACATAATATTTTAACATAATTTTAGATGTGTTGGTATTAACTAACCATTATGCTATTTAATGGAGGGGGGGGGGGGGGGACCTACATAGAACAACTACATTAAAACAAAAAATAACGATATTAACTAAAACAGTCTGCATACTACCCTTTGGCACAGAGATATCTGTTCATCCGGAATCCAGAAGGCACTCATTGCTTGTCTGTTACACTGTGCAGTACTGGTAGACCAGAAATTTGGAACTTATAATCCTGGAGTACACTACTACGACTCTATACTACACAGTACTACACTACACTACACAACACTACATTGCACTACTGTACCTGGTATTTAGAAACAAGATGGAACTCTCATTTGTCTGGATGGTTAGACCCTGGCGCTCTGAGGTGCAGCTCGGATTGACAGTGGCTGTGCTGCTGTACCACACAAGGTGTAGAGATTGGGACAAGGCAGTGAGGGTCTCAGTAAATCTTTCTTGGTCCTCACTGAGACTCATCTCCTCACTGCTTCCAAAAGGTCGTTGCAGATGGGTGTTCTGTGGCAGCACGTCTTTTTATTATGACGTAAGGCCTCTTCTTGGCTGTCTCTCAGCCATGTAGGCTTGCAGTTCATAAGCTGATATCTTAGCTGAAAGCGAGTTCAGCTTATGCCACAGTTCCTCATTCATTATTATATTATAGGCCGTTGTATTTCCAAATGTGTTCCTGTCCTGGTCTGTAACATCTTGTCTAATGGCACACTCCCACACAATGTGATCCACACAAGTATCTTTGGTGTGTTGTTGTGTGTTTAGTAAGCATCTGGGATACAGACCGTGTCCCGAGAAGAGAGGAAGCTAACACAGAATGCTGATACAAGATAAAAGGAAATAAAATCAATCAGGTTGGTTAACCATACAATCCTTCTTCCAGGCATGTTTACATAATAAGCCAATAGCATAAAAGACGGAAAAGTAATCTACTTGACTAGGTGAAACTAAGTTAATCGTTACAAAAAATACTCCTATGAAAGGTGGCTGAGTCAGACACCTTTCACTACCCTTACAGTTAGTGAACAGCAGTATGCCAACAAAACGCTAAAGTTCTTTTTGGAAAACAGTATTACCAAAGTTGCTAGGGATATGAAAAAGATACCAGCAGAGTTTAAAAAGTTGTTAAAAAGAATGTCTTAATACTGACCGAAAGAAAAAAATAAGTTGCTCTGTCATGAATCTGAAGGCTCCACGGATTAGATCCCAATTAAAAATTCTCAAAGAGAATCACCTGATCAGGCCAATTGTCAATTCTACGAAGTGCCTTTTACGTTAAATTGCTAGGAAGCTAAAAAAAATATTTAAAAAAGTTTTGCATCTTTGAAGTTAGTTTTTCAATTCTGAGCAATTCAGCTTTGATTAAAGAGATCAAGAATAAGCCTATGGTTAACACTTCCCACCTCACACCTTTAGAAGTTAAAGATATTTATATGAATGCCCCTGTCAATGAGGCCATTGAGGTCATTAAAGGAAATTTGATAGAGTAAAAAAGATTATCTCAAAAGGATATTATTGACTTTATTGAACTTCATATAACGTTTTCTAAAATATAATTTGTTTTCTTTTAATAATAAATGTTATATGCAAAAAATTGGCTGGCTATTGGTTCCAGTACACCTGGAACCATAGGAGATGTTTTCATCAATCATCTAGAAAAAATAATTCTCATTAATTAGCAATATCCCAGGGATAAAATCTTATACTATAAGCACTATGTGGATGATACACTACTTTTGATCGATGGAAAGGAAAGGGAAGTTACAGAAATTGCAAATAAATATAATGAGTTTTATGATATTAACGAATTAACGGTAGAATAGGAAACAAACAGTGAATTGGAATTTCTCGATCTCTGTATCATGAAGCAGTAGGGTAGGAATGTCTTTGAAGTGAGCAGGAAGCCGACAACAGGGATATTTTGATATTAATTCTCGCTATATACCGTTCGGCGTTTCTAATGAGAGCATTTAAAGGTCTGTGAATAAATAAGACAGACCTATTGAGCTGAATATCATAAAACAGCTGGTCTTGCAAAGTTCGCAGGAGAGCTTCTGTAAAATTTGGAAGGTAGGAGACGAGGTACTGGCGGAAGTAAAGCTATGAGGACGGGGCGTGAGTCGTGCTTGGGTATCTCAGTTGGCAGAGCACTTGCCCGCGAAAGGCAAAGGTCCCGAGTTCGAGTCTCGGTCCGGCACACAGTTTTAATATGCCAGGAAGTTTCATATCAGCGCACACTCCGCTGTAGAGTGAAAATCTCATTCTGGAAGTGCTAAGTTGTTTGTTAATCAATCCAACAGCTCGGTAGAATTTCATTCAGATATTCGCGTAATCAGTGACTCCAGAGACGGGTGCGCCATCTTGTTGAATAATGAAGTTGTCTTAGTTTGTTGCCTCATCTGAAACGTCTTTAACAGTAATCACAATATCACACGTCCGAACTCGAGAACACAAAATTATTTTTGCTGCGGAGAAGGCGCTTTGCAACATTTTACGGTAACCAAGCAAACAGAAGACAACAGACATCTAGTGGCATTGAATATAAACTACATAACGGATTTGTTCCTCCATTAACCGAGCCGTGGAGCAGCGATGTATAGTTTTGACAACATAGTACTTTGTAAGAGGTATATTCTTTTTGAAACAGCCTGTATTAATACTCAAGAGAAACAGTACAAAATTGTAAATGAGAATGCCATGCAGAATGCTAAGAGAGTCACGATTCTTTATTTCGATCATTTATCTCAGAAAGTGGCCAACATTTTTAAACCTTTTGAGATTAAAGACTCTTTTAAAACTAAAGAGAAGCTACGATTTAAATTAAATAAGAACTTAAAACATGAGATTGACAAATACGATAGTGTTGATATCTACAAAATTCAGTGTAACAGTTGTAATGCGAACTACAGCAGTTCGGCCTCTAGGCCCTTCAGGTTGAGGTACGTGGGACAAAGGTAAACTTTTCAGAATAATAATTTCGAAAAGTCAACCATAGCCATGTATTTTCATGAAACTGTGACCTGCTAAGTTTTCATCTGTACCTTGGAACACTTTTAAATTTTTTGTCTGTTTATGTATTTTACGAGCTTAAAGCTCAAGCGTCAAATGTTAGTAGTGCATCATCTTTAGCCAGAGTTACTGTATAACAGATCTTTTACTGGCTGACTTGATTGCTTTAATTTTTTAAATGTCCTGTTTTAGTTCAGCATGAACTGTAGTCATAACTGCAGAAACAGAAAAATAACTAATCAAAAAATTCTGTACGAAATACAGTGTTGTCATTACACCATACCATTTCGGTGTATATTCGGCCAATTTATACCTATCCCCCCATCATTTTTCGCAATTCTATCGATTTTATGTCAGTTCTCTCCATGCGATCACGATGTAACCCATCGTTCTGTGTTCTAAAAATGCTTGTAAATGTAGTACAGCTGCCAGCACCTAGCCCCAATGCACTGATCGGGAGGCGTATTATAGCACTGTACTCGATTGTATCCAGTCACCTCCATCCCACAGAAATTAGAGCAAACAATCTCCAAATGTGGAATATTTTTCTCACAAAACTAAATGAAAATGGACTTCGCCTATTTTCGTGGAAAGTAGACATTTATTATCGTAGCGAATGTTTTTTTTTCAAAAGTTGCTTTACTATAGGAGTCGAGTTGATTTTAAATAATAGCGTGCAGAACGGCGGGCGAGTTCCCTACGAGCGCGCGGTTCTGCCTCGGTCCCTGCTGGAGTGTCCTATGTGACGTTAAAAAAGTGTTTTCCATCTCAGAACGAGAGACAATGGGGACCTGTTTAGTCTGTGACACCGGCGCCTCCTAGCCATTAGGGGCGGCTGCGCCACTATACTTTAGACGAGCAAAATGCATTTGGGGAAAGCCACCCTTTTACCTCCTAGTTAACTATACCTGCTTTCGTGTTGGCGAAGCGCAATCATATCGATGCGGGCGGCGACCAGCACGGGCCGCGAGGCTGTCAGCTGAGTAGCTCCATCTTGTAAGTTGATTTTCGGTGGTTTGTGATTGTACATGGAAAAGAACGCACGTTCAACTGCAATCTTTTAAGATGACGATTTCCCCCCAGTACACGTGATGCATTATGACCTGTTCAATACGAGTGCTGGTTTTTTTCGCGACAATTTCGAAGCGTAATTATAACTGTGAGGCATTATTTCCATCAGCTGTGATTGCGTGTATTGGCTTTGGTTAGCTGGCCAGTAGGGTGATTTTTAGTAGACGTGTGTAGCGAACTCTGACATCAAACAGGGATAGGTGCTATATGCTTGCAGGTAATACACTTTGCTTAAACTCATTTCTGTCCAACACCAGCATCTAGTCAGTTGAACGCATTTCCCACCAAAAAACAATAAACATTGCACCTTACATCCTAGCCTTTTTCTCCGTAGCTTGTAGGTGCAGGTTAGAGTTTGAGTGTTTCTGTCGCTGGTTTCGAGTGGTACTGCGAGATTTTTTTTCCAGCGGGATAGCACCAGTTGTATGGTATCGGCAGTTTTGGCGGAGTATTGCCGTCCTTGTGAAGCGCTATGGATATAGTGGTGTAATTAGGTCCGATCTTTGTGATAAATTACGTAATTAGGATCGATATTTGCGTAAGTTTGGAGCGGTATTGCGATTTTTTTTTTCAAGCAAGATAAGACCAGTTGTATGGTATAGTTAGTTTTTGCGATTTTAAGCCGTTCTTGTGCAGTGCTGTGCGTATAGTTGTGTAATTAGGACAGATCTTCGTGACTAATTACGTAATTAGGATCGATATCTGGATCTGTTTCGAGTGGTATTACGAAATTTTTTTCCAGCAGGATAACACTGGATGTATGGTATTGTCAGGTTTTGCGATATATTGCGATTTTAGGCCGTCCTTGTGCAGCGATGTGCATACAATTGTGTAATTAGGGCCGATCTTTGTGATTAATTACATAATTAGGATGGAAATTTGCGTCAGTTTCCCCAGCAAAATAAATAAAGTACACTAACCTAACCTTCCTCTCCCGCATCTGAACTGTTTCCATGTGTTAGGGAGGGATGCACTTAGGCTTTCCATCCAGTAGAATCAGGGTTTGAGTCACTGGTAAGTTGCGTTTTTTTACGTGCACTGAATTATTTTCGGGTGTTTTAAGCGCTGTGAGCGTGTTTGCATGCAGTATTTCGGTGATCTACGAGTAGTTTGCACGTCTGTATACTGTGTACTGGATTACTTCGGTAATTTACGAGTTGTTTGCGTCTCTGCACATGAGCTTAATGCATTATTTACGAGTAGTTTCCAGGTCTGTGAAATGTATATTGTGACTCCAAGCACATCAGAGTGAGTGTTTTGCATCAGTGTAATAAATAAACTAGGTGAAATCTGTCCCTAAATAAACTGCTCAAGAAATAAATTAAGTACACTCATTCCTCTCTCCAGCAGCCCATAACAGGATGATTCCATTTCCCGCCAATTTTCCCCTCCAGACCGCCAGGGGAAAGAGGAGGCTGGGATAGACGTGCAGATGAGAAAAACACGTGATGTCATCATGATGCTGTGCTCCTATGGACTGAACTGCACGATCACGTGACCTATCATGGCGCCCTCTAATGATGAATTCGCCAGCTACCTCAGTTCTTTAATCTGGTGAATCGGAAGCAGTTGTCTCTTGTGTGGTGGGAGCTTATATGTAGGTTTTAGAAACGACAGACAATTCCATCAGAGACAGATGTTTCCATGCATTGTGTAATGCAAAGCTTTTATTCGCAAGACCTTATTCTTCCTCTTCATATGTTGAAGTATTAATGCTCACTTCCATTACTCAGCTGAATGAGTGCATGTTATACACATATGAAAACACCCCCTGTCCGGCATCATGCTCAGTCCACACCGACAACTGATATCTCAGCCTTTGTGGCGATAATAAAACACTAATGCTGTAGGTAGATAATAACTCTAAACAAATTGAAACAAATTTAAGCAAATTAAAATCGAACTGAATGACATCATGAGCAGCCTCTAGTGGGGGAAACAACATACTAATTCCCCTCAGCTCCAAGAGTAAGCTCTTAGAGCAAAATTCCCTCCAAAATTCGGAATTCCCGCCAAGGGGGCGTGGCACTTTCCCGCCAAAAGCCGCCATCTTGGATGACGGTACTCGCATCATCGGCTGAGTCACAGCAGCCATCTTGAATGACGTCAATCGCGTCATCAGCTGACGTCTTGGATTCGGCGTGGCATCGCCCTAGCGCACCTACTGATGCAGATCACGTTATGATGTAATAAACTCTTTGCACATGCTGATGAATTCGAAAATGCTCTTTGTGTAAAATACGCATCATTAGGTGTTTGTGTACCTTTGTGGACACTTGCAAGAGACGGAATCAAACGGAGTGAAAGCAAATATTTCAGTTGGCATGTAGCACCAGTATACTTCAATAACCAATTGTGTTCATTATTTATGTATATATAATGTACTGCAAGTCTCCAATAATTTAAACGGACATGCGGCCTCGACACTATTTTAACTGATTGCATTTCATTTTTATTGTGATGTGTAAATTCAAAAGAACTTCTAGAACTCTGAAGCTTTTATATTATTAGCGATGGATCCCTGAGGTCTTATGCTCCGTTAAATGGAAATGGAGATTTGAAAGTTCGTGTATCACATGCGGAGGGGGACTGTGACATTTTCGATATTGCCATAATAAACAAAACGATCTACTAGTATTCAAATCAACAATAGCAGAGCCACTCTGCAAGCAGAAAGAAGACGTATAAAATAATGTGTCTTCAGCCACTATAGAAGCAGAACAATTACGCAAGAGGCAACAGCGTTCAACAAAACGTGTTCCAAAAAAGTTTACCCGAACTGATGTGGCATGTCATTGGCGTCAGGTTACAGACACAAGCAACGATAAAAAACACCAAATTATAAGGTATAGACTGTGCCCAACTGTAGTAAGCGTAAGTTCACCTGTGTCGAAAGAAGAGAGTAAACTGTTTCCTAGAATTTAAGGAATAAGGCTATATTGTTTAATACATAATTATTTAAAATGTAACGCATCATGTCTTTTTCATTTTCAATCATGTAAATCTTATCAATGGATAGTCAAAATGTTAAATAAATTCATTTTAGTAAATGAAGTGATGCTAGTGTTCAGTTTCTCAGATGCCTGTTGTTGCAAATATGCTGCCGGCCGGTGTGGCCGAGCGGTTGTAGGCGCTTCAGTCTGGAACTGCCTCGGACATGGATGTGTGTGATGTCCTTAGGTTAGTTAGGTTTAAGTAGTTCTAAGTTCTCGGGGACTGATGACCTCGGATGTTAAGTCTTTTAGTGCTCAGAGCCATTTGAACCATTTTTGTTGCAAATATGCGAGATACACAGTTATACCTGATAGATACACTATAGTTTAGTTTTGTCCTTAGGAACTCTATACAACTTTATTACTAGCTAAGCAATACGAGTTCTGAGTTTTCTTCCAAGCAGAAATACATTCCAGTATTAATGGTCAATGTAAGAGCGAGATAAGACATTGCAAATGTGAAATGCTGGTACATTAATAACCAGTGTAACCGCCGGAGTCTTGAATGCAAGGATTCAAACGTGTATTCTGTTGTATAGGTACTGTATGTCAGTTTGTGGGGTGGAGTGCCATGCATGTTGCACTTGGTCGGTCTATGTAGGCGCTGTTAACATTGTTTGTGGATGACGCTGGAGTTGGCATCCGATGATGTCGAGCAGGCCAAGACACCATGTCCATACTCTGTAGAGTATTTTGGGTTACAACAGCGGAATGTGGGCGGGCGTTTATGTTGTTGGAAAACACTCTCTGGAATGCTGTTCATGAATGACAGCACGACAGGTCGAATCACCAGACTGACGTGTAATTTTGCAGTCAGTGTGCATGGAATAACCAACAGAGTGCTCTAGCTGTCATACTAAATTGTACTGCAGACCACAGCTTCAAGTGTAGATCCAGTGTGCTGAGCACGCAGACAGGTTGGATGCAGGCCCTCAGCTGGCCTGCTTTAAACCAACACACAGCCGCTACTGGCACCGAGGCAGAACCATCTTCCATTAGGTACATCTCTACCCTGCCCTCCAATGAGCCTTTGCTTGACACCACCGAAGCCGCAGATGGCGGTGGTTTTCGGTCGGCGGGAAGCACACTACAGGGCGCCTGGCTCGGAGCTGTCCTTCAAGAAACCGATTTGTAACAGTTCGTTGTGTCATTGTGGTTCCAGCTTCTGCTGAAACTGCTGCTGCATATGCATTACGATGTGCCAGAGCCATAAGCTGAACACGACGGTCTTCCCCCTAGATAGTGCTACATGTCGTCGGAAACCCAGTTTTGTTGTGACCGTACATTCTCGTGGCCACCGCTGCCAGTAGTCATGTGCAGTGGCTACATTCCTCCCAAGTCTTCCTGCGATGTCGCAGAAGAGACATCCTAGTAGCCCTATAACACGGCCTCATTCAAACTCAATGAGGTATTGATAATAGCGTCTTTGTCGCCTTAAAGGCATTCTTGACTAACATCAACTTACCACGTCCAATCTCGAAGTCAACTAACGCTCACGACTCTAAAAAGAGTGCATTTAAAGCAAATCTTATAGAATCCTTATAGTGGCGCTATCAGCGCCACTCTTATGCGACTGGTGCGAAATTTGAATGACATCATCTTTCAGATGTAGAAATACGCCTATCAACTTTCGTTTACGTTGCCCAACTCTTGGTGTTGCGACTTTTTTCCGTCAGAGTACTTACACATGTAAAAGTGTAGTACACTTCATATTGAAGTTTGTCCCATGTTATCTTCGTGACGTTACAGTCTTAATGAACAATAGTGCATGTGTGTGGCGGTGGATCTGGTACACATGATGAGAAGGAGTTTGTGAATGGAATGACTGTTTACTAGTTCGTTTCGTCCAAATCTGAAATGTAGTTTGAGTTTCTGATCCCGTCTTCTTGTCATTACGATCAACGTCAGACAGTCATCAATAAGTTACTGCCCGCGGCACCTAACTCTGGCGGCAGAGGCTTTCCATGATCAAGGTAAGCATCGTACACTCTTGACGCGGTGTTACCTTGGATATTGAGTACCTCACGCGTCGTGCATCCAGATTACGGCTGCGGTCATGTTGTGTTGATAATCATGGTGTCCCTGAAACCCCGCTATTATTTCAAAAAATCAGAACTTCGAAGCTATTAGAGATGCCGTATCGTGGTACGTTGTTAAACGTTAAGCAGCTCTGAAAGATTTGTTTCTTTGTTCTTCGTTGAGGATTTGATCTGGAGTGCATCAAAACAACGACAGACCACGAGAAGGCGCAGTGTGTCACCTGATATGCAGAATCTAAATCTGTGACAACGGTACTGCGGAATTATCGACGCCAGTATGGGAGTGCACCACCGGCGAAAACAAGCATAACTAGGTGGTTCGAAAACTTTAAAGAGATAGACAGTGTCAAAGACTTTCGCCGAAGTGCACGTCACTCTGTGTCTCAATCACGAGTAAACAGAGTGCAAGCTGCATTTCAGTCACCAGAAGCAATTTGTTGTGCAACATGTGAATTGCAGGAAACAAGATCAGCTGTCCATAAAGCGTTACATAAGCGGTTACGCCTTTTTGTGTACGGTACAAAGTGCAAATGGTCCAAGCATTGCAGTCAAACGATCGTCCTCTCCGGCAAGCATTCGCGTTTTCCTCCACAGATGCTGAGAATGACTACCTGAAAAAGTTCTTGTTTTCAGATGAAGCAAGGTTCCTCATTTCTGGAGGTGTGAATCGCCACAGCATTAGTGTTTGGGGCTTCGTAAACCCATACAACACACTTGAACAGATTCGTGATAGCCGAAAGCTTAATGTTTGGTGTGGCCAAATGAACGATGGAGTGATAGGCCCATTTTTCTTCGCAGAGCAATCGATAATGGTAAATGTTTGCCTGGACTTGGTCGAACGGTTCTTGCTGCCCAGATCGAAAAGCTGCAGCCGTCCATCGTCTTCTGGCATGATGTTGCACCCCCATATTGGAGTTTGGATGTACTAAATGAAAGTTTCTTGAGACGTGGGTAGATCTCGATGGTCCAGTCGCATAGCCCCACGCTCTTCCGATATCACACCATGACACATCATTGTGTGGGGTTACGTCAAGGATCGCATGAACACCAGTGAATTTCATTGCTTCCCGTCTTGCACGAATCAATAAAGCACTCAGAATAGTTTGTGCTGAAACACTGATTCGTACGTGGGCAAAACTCGAATATCACGTTGATGTTCTACAAGCGACGAGTAGGGCACACATTGAAATAGTAGTATAACAGGAAAAAACTTTGAGAGCTTCTAAACGTTTTACAACATATCACTATGCTGTATCTCTAGTACTTTCCAAGTTATGATCTTCTTTAAATGACCGCGGGACTATGGACACATTGTCGTGCCACTGTCAAGGCACAGTTGATATTTAATCAGACAGAATAGGCATGTTATAAGAGAGACGGAACAGTTCAAGTCAAGTCAAGGCACAGTTGACGAAGAAAGACAGTAAGAACATTAAGAATAATATGGGTATGGAGCATGTTACAGAGTCTGATGTTCAAGACAAGACAAGACTTCACCGCGAAATCCACAGATAGCAACGCATCCCTCTTCAAGCAAAAAAATAAAATAAAATAAAATAAAATAAAACAGGAGTGAAGAGAATAATAAATTATTTAAAAATGGCATCACTAACCACCAAAACCTGCTGCCACTTGTATTTATTTATCGACTTGCAGTTTCGGTCTTTAAGTTATGGATGCTATTACATCAGGTTAAAGTAAGGTTTCTTGACGTCAAGTACATTATTATTATTGAGCTGTGTTGGCTCATATCGATTTCTCTTACAGGCAACTTCTTCTGGTTGGTTTCTTCTCTGATCGTCCGGTGGCGCTGCTGTAGTGGCGTGGCCGCTGAGCCGAATTTTCACGGCGTACGAGACTCAGTTGGACAGTGCTCTGAGGAAGTTGGGGCTCCAAGCTGAAGCGGTCGACGGTCGGCCAATTGTGCGGGAAGTGACCAGATGCTCAGTTCAGCGGGAGGTTGATGGCTATTGGTTTTCCATTGAAAGTGTGTTGCAGTCGCCACCCATTGTGGTGCCGTACGTCGAAGTGACCTTTGACTGGTGGTTCGATGAACCCTCTGCAGGCACTTAAATGTGATTTCCAGAGTATCCATGTAGATGTAGTTTCACCTGCAGAGTTTTCCCTCGCCTGTGATTTCATCGGGAACGACGTTTGGCTGATCTGTCAGTCGTCTCAACCGACGACGTGTATTCGATCTTTTGGCCACGTCTGGGTTCAGTGTGCCATGATTATTTGCAATTCCTCCCTGCTGCTGCGTAGTGACTGATTTTAGTATTATTTGAGTTGATTGTGGTATTGTTTTTTCGTGGTTTAGCGAAGGGGTCCAACTAAAAGGAGCGCTACTGAGATAGACAGGGCAATTATTATGCCATGTTGTTAAACTTTTTTTTTCATTGTGTTTTAGAATTACATTGGCCGTCAAGTGCGGTGTCCGTTATTTCTAGCCGCACAACGAGACGGCAGTCCCGTAACGGACACTGTGGGCAATTGATGAATGCCCTATATTGGTAAGGTGCAGTACCTGTGTCTAGCGAAATTTTTGAAAGAGAAGTCAGTCTTAACGCTGTCCGAGTATTTGACTTGTGGAGGCAGCTTGTTGTTAATTACCTTGTATTTATATTGTGTTTAAATATTACCAACTTGTTTAAATGTTTGTCAGTATATATACAGGGTGACATAATTAAATTTTCAGACCGCTGCTGAAATAACACCACTGGTCAGAACAACGTCAAATTGCAACGGAATATTATCGGAGAAGGGAGAAAACGTATGGCAGAAAAAAAAAGTAGTTACAAAATGTAGCAATAGATGGCGCTATAAGCATCATAACTTAACAGTGGTCGACTACAAATGACAAATGAATCATACAACAATGCCTAAGGTGTACGTTTGACGTTAAACAAACTGTACTACTCACAGTGTGCGTGGGTGTACAGGTGTGATACCGTTAGTTACGTAAGCCCATCCACCACGGCAAGGATGACATCGAAATAAGTGTCCAAGGAATAGAAAAGCAACTGGAATCACTCAACAAGGAAAGTCCACTGGAACTGACGGGATACCAATTCGATTCTACACAGAGTACGCGAAAGAACTTGCCCCCCTTCTAACAGCCGTGTACCGCAAGTCTCTAGAGGAACGGAAGGTTCCAGATGATTGGAAAAGAGTCCCAGTCTTCAAGAAGGGTCGTCGAGCAGATGCGCAAAACTATAGACCTATAACTCTGACGTCGATCTGTTGTAGAATTTTAGAACATGTTTTTTGCTCGCATATCATGTCGTTTCTAGAAACCCAGAATCTACACTGTAGGAATCAACATGGATTCCGGAAACAGCGATCGTGTGAGACCCAACTCGCTTTATTTGTTCATGAGACCCAGAAAATATTAGATACAGGCTTCCAGGTAGATGCTATTTTCCTCGACTTCCGGAAGGCATTTGATACAGTTCCGCACTGTCGCCCGATAAACAAAGTAACAGCCTACGGAATATCAGACCAGCTGTGTGGCTAGATTGAAGAGTTTTTAGCAAACAGAACACATCATGTTGTTCTCAATGGAGAGACGTCTACAGACGTTAAAGTAACCTCTGGCGTGCCACAGGGGAGTGTTATGGGACCAGTGCTTTTCACAATATATGTAAATGACCTAGTAGATAGTGTCGGACGTTCCATGCGGCTTTTCGCGGATCGTGCTGTAGCATACAGAAAAGTTGCAGCATTAGAAAATTGCAGCGAAATGCAGGAAGATCTGCAGCGGATAGGCACTTGGGGCAGGAAGTGGCAACTGACCCTTAATATAGACAAATGTAATGTGTTGCGAATACATAGAAAGAAGGATCCTTTATTGTATGATTATATGATAGCGGAACAAACACTGGTAGCAGTTACCTCTGTAAAATATCTGGGAGTATGCGTGCGGGACGATTTGAAGTGGAATGATCATATAAAATGAATTGTTGGTAAGGCGAGTGCCAGGTTGAGATTCATTGGGAGAGTCCTTAGAAAATGTAGTCCATCAACAAAGGAGGTGACTTACAAAACACTCGTTCGACCTATACTTGAGTATTGCTCATCAGTGTGGGATCCGTACCAGATCGAGCTGACGGAGGAGATAGAGAAGATCCAAAGAAGAGCGGCGCGTTTCGTCACAGGGTTATTTGGTAACCGTGATAGCGTTATGGAGATGTTTAGCAAACTCAAGTGGCAGACTCTGCAAGAGAGGCGCTCTGCGTCGCGGTGTAGCTTGCTCGCCAGATTTCTAGAGGGTGCGTTTCTGGATGAGGTATCGAATATATTGCTTCCCCCTACTTATACCTCCCGAGGAGATCACGAATGTAAAATTAGGGAGATTCGAGCGCGCACGGAGGCTTTCCGACAGTCGTACTTCCCGCGAACCATAGGCGACTGGAACAGAAAAGGGAGGTAATGACAGTGACACGTAAAGTGCCCTCCGCCACACACCGTTGGGTGGCTTGCGGAGTATAAATGTAGATGAAATGTAGATGTAGATGAAGGTCATATCACATCGGATGGGAAAAATCGGTTTTTAATTGTCCTGATGCCAAAAACCGCATAAAAAGCTTCCATCAAAATCAAATGGGATTATTAATTTCCGTCTGGGTGGCGCGAAACATGTTCAATATGCCGTCCACCGTTTTCTGCAACAAGTTGAAATCGAGAAACAGCAGTCCAATACTGATCGAAGTGTTTCCGGGTCACGTTCAGAATTTGTTGCGCGGTGCTTGCCTTCAATGCAGCTAATTTTACAAGCGGAAAACTGAGCACAACATCTTTCAGATAGCCCCACAGCCAGAACTCACACAAATTAAGATCAGGCGATCGGGGCGGCCAGGCAATAGCGAAATGGCGGCTGATAATTCTATCATTTCCGAAATGGCGCTTCAGCAGCTGCTTAACTGGATTTGCAATGTGCAGAGGTGCGCCATATTGCATAGAAATGATCCTATCCACACATCCACGCTGTTGGAGAGCTGGAATGACGTAGTTGCGCAAAATACACTCATAGCGCTTACCAGTGACGGTACAGGTAACAGGACTGGCAGCACCTCTGTCTCTTCGAAAAAATATGGCCTATGATAAATGATGCCGTAAACACGCACCGCACAGTGTCGTTTTCAGGATGAAGTGGTACTGGCTGATTTGTGTGTGGATTTTCCATTGCCCATATTCGACAAATCTATGTATTGACATATCCTGTCAAATGGAAGTGGGCTTCGTCTGTCCACAAGATCTTCCATGGCCAATCATTATCCACTTCCATGCGAGCAAGAAATTCTGAATCGAAGGTCTCTCTTGCTGGCGGGTCAACAGGAAACAACTCGCCTACATGGCTAATTTTGAATGGATAGCAAAGAAGGAAGTTCCGTAGGATTTTACGCACTGTGCTCACGTATATGTCAATTTTCGGGCAATTCTCCGTGCACTACATGTCTGCACACCACCACTCGTCTCCTCCTGCACTGCTGTGTCCACTGCTTCCACTGACGTCGAATCAATTCGTTTCCTGCCTTTACCAGGTTGCATACCAAAAGAACCCGTCTTTTCGAATTTACGAATCATTTTCTGCAGACCCCAAGGCAGTCATCGGACTAACGCCTTTTTTCAAAACCTTCAGTGAACTTCTGTAGAGCAACGTGTGAACATCATCATTCTTGTAATGCGGCTTTACAAGCAGAGCGCGATCCTGCATTGAGACAGTCATGGCGAACGTCGCAGACTCGAAAGGGGGATAAACCGTGTACCCGGCGTGTTTATACCAACTTCAGTGTGTCGTGCGCATGACAAGTATTTTCATTTACGTATTCTGACATATACAGCGCCATCTATTGATCAATTTTCACACTATTTATATCTTCTGCCATACGCTTTCCCCCTTCTCCGATAATATTCCGTTGCAATTTGACATTATTCTGACCAGTGATGTTATTTCTATAACGTTTTGAATGTGTAACTTTAATATATATAGTTTCAGAGTTCTGGGGACAAATAATAGTTTTATCGCAGTTATCTTTGATTATTTGTTGAGCTTAAGTGTTATAATCTTATTTACGTGTCTGTTTTTTCTTTTTTTTAAAAAAAAAAGAAACAAATTTGCAGAAGGTTCAAGTAGTGAATTATTCTTGTGTTCTACGTGTTTACTGTCTAAGTTGATCTTACACTAATATCAGGCTGCCAGTTTTGCAGGCTAGTTAGCCACATCGTATGTGGACCCAGCTCTTGGTTGTCCGACCGACCAACATACCACTCTGGTGTGCCTCACCAGCCAGGTGACCTGACGGCGGGAGAGGAGGCGGGCGCGGTTCTCGGCGGATGCCGGCACTACGACGTCACTGGGACCGCTGTTCCGTGCCGGGTTGCGGCTGCGAGTCGTCGGTCACTTCTTACGCTTATTGCGACGCTCTGTCTCGGGGATCTTCTTAATCTCCCGTTCGTCGTTAAATTTTCCCTTGCCTCCCTTCCACTCCCGGAATCAAGCTTCAAAACTTTGCAAACAGGGAGCCCCTACAGGCCCGCTTTAGTGTATTCCCGGTAGCCACCACCGTGGCCTTGTTTTGAAGCAGAGCGTTTTTTTGTTTTTCTTTTATGTGAATATTTCTAAGCCTTCTGGGATCTGTATTGATCTTCACCGTTTTGTAACACTTAAAAAATTCAAGGCAGTTTCTAAGCCTTCTGGCATCTGGTGATTATTGGTTTTGATCTTGTTGTAAATTTTTTTCAGAGAGAATTTTAACGTAAATTCTAAGCCTTCTGGCACTCTATGATTATTGATGTTGATCATGTTGTCGTTCTTTTTTAAGGGATAAATTTCAAAGCAAATTTTTAATCCCCTCTAGCGCTCTGTGACTACTGATTGTTGTTAACTAGTTTTACACTTCATTCCATTGTAAAGGAAAAATTTAATGTTTTCACGAAATAAATCTGGATGTTGTCAACAACAAGTGATGCTGAACTTGGGGTTGGCCCTTCCAGGAATTCATGTCGTCGGCAATGAAAGATCATTTCAGATATCTTCAGCGTCTGCCATTTATACATGCGTCCATAGTTTTCTATTAGTCACTAAGTGCTCAAATCGAAGTCTACTGCGCTATTCCGCATAATATCTCACCAGAGTCGTTTTGTACTTCACATCCCTCGCTAATTTTACACACTGTTCTTTGTTGTAAACTGCAACTCCGCCCCGATAGCTGAATGGTCAGCGTGACGCATTGCCGTCCTACGGGTCCGGGTTCGATTCCCGGCGGGGTCAAGATTTTCTCCGCTCAGGGATTGTCTTCATCATCATTTCATCCCCCCGCAAGGGGCCTCCCGACCAATAACGCCAAACGCTTATTTCCATATGTACTCTTAACAAAATCTGATATGAAGAGTGGACAGAATATATGCGTATCCTGAGAATGCAGTAATTAATTCAACAACGATATTATCTCACTAACGGAATATTCACAACTAACGCAAATTCTACAAAGTCTATCCTAAACTATTCCGTGAACAATAACAAACGAACAATGAGGTAATTAGAAACAACTTATCCTTTCTTTAAGGGACACTGCCAACGTATCAGGGGTAGTCAAATGGCAACAAGACGCATGGAAAAAAGTAAGTAAATTGTTTATTATTTCGAAAGTAACCGCGATAGCCGGCCGGAGTGGCCGAGCGGTTCTAGGTGCTTCAGTCTGGAACCACGCTACCGCTACGGTCGCAGGTTCAAATCCTGCCTCGGGCATGGATTGTGTGTGATGTCCTTAGGTTAGTTAGGTTTAAGTAGTCCTAAGTTCTAGGGGACTGATGACCTCAGATGTTAAGTGCCATAGTGCTCACAGCCATTTGAACCATTCTTTTTTAATCGCGATAACTGTTACATCCCCACTGAGAGACAAAACTGTCAGTGCCTTAATGGAATAATGTTTGCGGTTGCCTATAGAAACATGATTGAACCCAGGCGTAAACCTCTTTTCCGAAGCAAATCGCCGGCCACGAATGTTTTTCTTCAGTGCTCCAAAAATATGGAAATCGCATAGGGAGAGATCAGGACTGTATTGAGGACGTGTAAGGGCTTTCCAGGGAAACTTTTGCAGCGTAATCGAAACAATCTTGGCAACATGCTGGCGGGCATTATCCTGCAAAAGAACGATGCCGTCCGTCAATATTCCTGGGCGTTTGCACGTGATGGCACGCTGCAATCTTTTCAAAGTCCCCAAGTACCGCTGTGCTTTAATTGTGACACCGTGTTCCAGAAAGTCAATGAACAGCCCTTACACATCCTCCATATAGTACCGATCTCGTCCCATACGATTTCCATATTTCTGAAGCCCTGAAGAAAGACAGTCGCGGTCGTCGATTTGCTTCGGAAGAAAAGGTGTACGCCTGGGTACAATCATAGTTCCTCATGCAACCGCAAACATTTTGCCATGAATAGCCTGACCAGACGTCCTGGTTTTGCCGGAACAGTCCCGGTTTTCACATAAATGTCCTGGTGACCCGGATAAACCATTCGGGACACATTATTGCCCCGGTTTTTAGTCGAGAAACATAATGCGAGCAATAATATGTCTCATTGAATTAAATATTTATGAAAAGCAAGTTTTCTAGAAGTAGAACATTATAGAATTGCGTATTTTCACGCTTTATAGGCCTACCGCATTTGGTTTAACTTGTCTTATGTCTAAAGTAAGAGGAAGAGAGGTTGAAAAGAAAAGCAGGTATTACGTACCCCCACCTCTACCTTGCCGACCTTCCACTTTATGGCCCTCAAGGCAAGTAAAAACAAAACCATAGGAGGTATAAAAGAGCGTCAATTAAACTATTTCTCCTAACGGGACTGCAGCCATATAGAAGTTAATTTCGTGAAGAATGTGAGCGATGCGGCGTGTGTTAGTAGTTCTCATTGAATGTTGTCATGTATGCATGCATGCGCTAACAGTGTGAATCCTTAAATTTTAATATAAATGTATACTTTGTATCTGGTTAGTCATTAGCAATATTCCATAGTTTCTAGGATTATCAAATTGTATTTAAACACTTATTAAGTGACTAAACGTTGCAGAAAATATATGCAGGCTATTACAATAAAAAATAGTATATCAGCCTTTTTTATTTCTAAAGAAAATATATTTTATTTATGCGTGACGTACCTATATCTTCCTTTTCAATTCACGGAATTAAGATACTGCATCTTCATAAGCCTTTTATTGATTTTAAAATATCACGATAATTGACAAGAAGAGTAAGCGTAAGTGTAATAATGAACGTAGTGTTCCTATTTTTTCTCTCTGAAATGTGACGGGCCTATCCTTGAAGGCATTCACTGTCTTGTCTCACAGCGGTACAAATGTATTAACAGTTATGGCTTTTAATTTTCGCATAGCAAACACTTTACTTATTTTTTCCCATCTGTCTCTTTTTTATTTACCTGTTTCTTACAGGTACTAGTTCGAAACGATAAGCTTTAGGACTGTTACCAGAAAGGTAAATGTGAGGCCACTTCAGATAAGACATTGAGCATCAGTTTTGCTGAGAAAAAATAAGAATCCTACGGTGCCGATAAAAATACCCCGCGAAAAGTCAAGTGCGCTTGTTAGGCATTATCGGGTTTACCTGTGA
This sequence comes from Schistocerca serialis cubense, assembly GCF_023864345.2. Lineage (NCBI taxonomy): Eukaryota > Metazoa > Arthropoda > Insecta > Orthoptera > Acrididae > Schistocerca > Schistocerca serialis. The sequence goes on from NC_064639.1 coordinate 514,930,297, forward strand.
TGCGCGGCTACTGCGTAGCTCCGAGACAACGACGTACACTCCACAGGATGTGGCAAAGGTCAATAAGCTGGCGAACGGGGCCGCAGATGAGTGGCGGCCGAAAGGAGACGCTTCTTACAGCACGGCCGCGTAAATTCCTACGGCTGGTCAGAGTCCGTTTCACTTACCTCAGAATCTGCGACACAGCCCAGAGTCCGAACCACGGCAATATCGGTCGCTCCAGGGTCGTTAGCAATCTGCAAGATGTTTCAGCCACAGTAATATTGAAAATTATTTGGTTGAATCACATGTTGCCAGGAAATTTTTTCCTTTAGTTATTTGTTACACATTATTTTGAATGTGGTCCTGAATAAGTTTCAAATTATGCAGAGTTGGTGGAAGTTTGGAACATGGTCGGATTCCACCTGATAGCCAAATAACAACGGATAATCTAGGCTCTGGACTCGCTGTATCGTTTTGTTTATTCAAATTTTATGAACTGAGAGAATAAAAAAAATCAACCAAGATCGTCAAAGTAACAAAACTGCAGTATGCAGATGACGCTGTATCAAATGTTCCCACTCAAGAGTTACAACTACCTGCGATTTTTATAAGACTGCGTATGATCAATCTGGACTTGCAATTACTATGCAAGAAAGATCTTGCACAACCTGCCCAGGAAAAATCCTCCCAGAGCGCGACATACACATTACTAGCCATTACAATTGCTACACCACGAAGATTTAGTGCTACAGACGCGAAATTTAACCGACAGGAAGAAGACGCAGCGATATGCAAATGATTAGCTTTTCAGAGCATTCACACAAAGCTGGCGCCGGTGGTGACACTTACAACGTGCTGACATGAGGAAAGTTTCCAACCGATTTCTCATACACAAATGGCAGTTGACTGGCGTTGCCTGGTGAAACGTTGTTGTGATGCCTCTTGTAAGGAAGAGAAATGGGTACCATCACGTTTCCGACTTTGATAAAGGTCGGATTGTAGTCTGTCGCGATTGCAGTTTATCGTATCGCGACATTGCTGCTCGCATTGGTCGAGATCCAATGACTGTTAGCAGAATATGGAATTGGTAGGTTCAGGAGAGTAATACGGTACGCCGTGATGGATCCCAACGGCCTCGCATCAGTAGCAGTCGAGATGACAGGCATCTTATCCGCATGGCTCTAATGGATCGAGCAGCCACGTCTCGATCCCTGAGTCAACAGATGGGGACGTTTGCAAGACGACAACCATCTGCATGAACAGTTCGACTACGTATGCAGCAGCATGAACTATCAGCTCGAAGACCACGGCTGCGGTTACCCTTGACGCTGCATCACACACAGGAGCGCCTACGAGGGTGTACTCAACGACGAACCTGGGTGCACGAAAGGCAAAACGTCATTTTTTCGTATGAATCAAGTTTCTGTTTACAGCAGAATATGGAATGGTGATGGTCGCATCCGTGTTTAGCGACATCGCGGTGAACGCACATTGGAACCGTGTATTCGTCATCGCCATACTGGCGTATCACCCGGCGTGATGGTATGGGGCGCCATTGGTTACACGTCTCGGTCACCTCTTGTTCGCATTGACGGCCCTTTGAACAGTGGACGCTACATTTCAGATGTGTTACGACCCGTGGCTCTACCCTTCATTCGATCCCTGCGAAACCGTACATTTCAGCTGGATAATGCACGACCGCATATTGCAGGTCCTGTACGGGCCTTTCTGGATACAGAAAACGTTCGACTGCTGCCCTGGCCAGCACATTCTCCAGATCTCTCACCAACTGAAAACGTCTGGTCAGTGGTGGCCGAGCAACTGGCACGTCACAATACGCCAGTCACTACTCTTGACGAACTGTGGTATCGTGTTGAAGCTGCATGGGCCGCTGTACCTGTACACACCACCCAAGCTCTGTTTGACTCAATACCCAGGCGTATCAAGGCCGTTATTACGGCCAGAGGTGGTTGTTCTGGGTACTGATTTCTCAGGATCTATGCACCCAAATTGCGTGAAAATGTAATTACATGTCAGTTCTAGTATAATATATTTGTCCAATGAATACTCGTTTATCATCTGCATTTCTTCTTTGTGTAGCAATTTTAATGGCCAGTAGTGCACATTTCAGATACATCACGAGCGAACACGTTACTTGTCCCATCTGGTGAGTCATTATCTAAGAGCGGCACCTGCACGCATGATGCGGAGTATTTGAAATGCAAAGCTCATCTGTCTTTGAGAGACTATCACATTGTATCATATACCTGTAGAAACTGGACACCACATCATTTTGACATCAAAAAACATGTGCGCTTCCGCTGGGAAAGCTCAGAGCAGTTCTGAAGATCAGGTGGAAGGACAATGTCACCAGAAGCCACCATCATCCAGCATCACGAGTCTGCCGTATGAGTGACACCAGATTTCCGAGCAAAGTTCTTTTTAGAGGTCTGTGCTCTGGTTCGATACCTCGTGGAGCGCTAATGACGCGTCACAGAATGGTTCAAATGGCTCTGAGCACTATGGGACTTAACATCTGAGATCATCAGTCCCCTAGACTTAGAACTACTTAAACCTAACTAACCTAATTACATCACACAAATCCATCCCCGAAGCAGGATTCGAACCTACGACCGTAGCGGCAGCGCGGTTCCGGACTGAAGCGCCTAGAACCGCTCGGCCGCAATGGCCGGCGGTGCGTCACAAAGATAAACTTAAGCGCGATGTGAAGTCGACCTAGATCAGTCCACAGACGTCGGAAAAATCGAAGATGATCGTAAATATTGGCACCGAATTGTCTCTACCGCTGTTCATTCATAGGAAGAGAAACGTCGCAGTCGTGGAAACGACAATTGATGAACAAAGAAGCTTCGACAAAGTAAACCCATGTCTAGTTCTAATCATCGACTGCGCTGTGTATGGATGAACATGTCATCATTTTATTGGTCAGTGGAGTCACTTACGACAAGTACACAAAATGAACCGAGGGTAATAAGGTGGGAAACACACTTATTGTGAATTGAGTAATGACCGACGACGGCGAAAAAACTTTATGCTTTGTGTAAGCTACGCAATAGAAAGGCAAGAAGTAGTAATGGACACGTCATAGATAAATCTTCATTTCAAGTTTACTGGGAAATGGAAACAGGCGAGGATAACATGATACATTTGGGCAATCTATAAGGTTTCGCTCTGTCCCTGCCTTATACTTTAATGAGAACGCTTATAAATCGTATCCAAAGGTCAATAAGCTTTATTGTATATCAAAGGGAATTATTATGGATTATCATTATTATGTGCCAACGTCACTCGTACTCCAGCGAATACGAGACAGACTCTACGTTAAAGATACTTCTTTTTTAAGAGATATATGCATAAAGAGATTTTTTAATGCCAAAACCAAACAGTTTATGTGATAACTTCAGAGACAGATGACAAGCATAATTTTTGGAAAGAAAAAATATCATCCGTCGTAGGCTGTAGAATTTTTTCCGTTTATTAGCAGCTAATAACAACGGATAATGTTTTCTTTCGGAAAATTTATCAATGTTATGGTCCCTTATACAAACAAAATTGACTAGCATGATTAGAGATTATTTGAAACAGTCAAATATTTCCTATGTCGCACTGAAATATTCTCAGACAGATATAAATGTGATTTCTGAATAACTTTCTTGGAAATACACATGGATTGTATCTACACTTCCTGCAGAAATTAGCTTCTTTTGACTACTACCCTAAGACAGATTTGGAAAAAGGAAACTGATTTTTACCTTTCAGTAGATGGCTTAAGACAACAACCCAGACAGTCACGCACGTTAGCGCGCCGCATTTAGGATCCGTTGAGTTGCGCTGGCCACAAATCGAATCTGCCTGGCGTGTTACCGACGAGGGCCAGTGTGCCGGCCAACCTTGATGAGGTTTTTAGGTGGTTTTGCACATCCGACTAGTTGAATAACGGGCTGATACCCGCTTCCCCTCCGATGCACGATTCGCAATCATTTATAAAACTTACACAAGTATCACAAGATGGCCGGCCGTTGGTGGCCGACCGGTTCTAGGCCCTTCAGTCTGGAACCGAACGACCGCTATGGTCACAGGTTCGAATCCTGCCTCGGGCATGGATGTGTCTGATGTCCTTAGGTTAGTTAGGTTTAAGTAGTTCTAAGTTCTAGGGGACTGATGACCTGAGATGTTAAGTCCCATAGTGCTCAGAGCCATTTGAACCATTTTTTATCACAAGCTGCAGACAGCTAGGATACACAAATTACGTCCCAAGGGGAAAGGGGTTGCGACAGGACAGGCATTCGGCCACCCTCTAGCACTAAAATAGCCAAATCAGTTAATTAACGTATCGACCTTGTGAAGACATGGGACAAAGTCAAGGACAAGGGAGGAAAACAGACTGCTTAAGAGCTTACATACATGCTGGTCAGTCATATAAGTATTTTTCCTTCTTAACGTATGGCGTAGCTACACTATGTGATCAAAAGTATTCAGACACCCCCAAAAACATACGTTTTTCATATCAGGTGCATTGTGCTGCCACCTACTGCCACGTATGCCATATCAGCGACCTCAGTAGTCAGTAGATTTGAGATGAAATCACCCTACTGCGATCGCTCGGAGATCCGCCGCCAGACGTCGTATTTAAAACAGTGCATCGGGCTTGCCCACCACGCTCTTTCGCTCAGCAGTGTAGAGTCACATCGGCCATAACATCTGCAGCTCGTGAGCAATATCAGTACGCATGCACCGGGCACCGATAACGTTTACAGTAAACCAATTAAACCTTTCTTTGGTCTTGACATGGCTAATCTCTGTCTAGTAAACTGTTCTGCGAGATTATATCCTTATTACACGAGAACTAGCTTCACATGGCTCTGGGAGAACAAACGTGCTAGCGACTTATTATTGTTAGACTGCTGACTATACTGCGCAGTTGTGTCTCAGTTGTCATGAGGCAGCAGACAGTACCCTATCGTCAGTTTCCAGTTTGAAGTGTCGCCAGTGCCGGTGACTATCTTTCGTCGCCGGGGACGGTCATTTTAGAGGAGTGGCAAATGTCATCAAAGTGAATTAACAAAGAAAGAACTGGAGTATCCAGGTTAATGTTAGCAAAACATAAGAAAGGTGTTCGCGGTTTCGGTCGAGCTGCTTGGACGAATCGCCCTCATCAAATCCCTCCAGGCATATGAGCGCATCCGCCCTATGGAGAATTGTTGAAGCAGGCGACAATAAGGTCAGTCTTGTTTGTCAGTGTTACTGTTACTCTTCCAGGGGTTTTACGAATAACAAGCAGGATTACTGTCTGAGTTTGTCAAACTTGACTTAACTATTCTCTTAATATTGCGGATATATTCACGTTCATTGAATGATCAAACAAACTTTTCCTGACTTCTTGGAATTATTTCGTCCTCGCTTTGAGCAAAAAGACACATTTATACGAAAATCTGTTTATTTCTATACCATGTGGCGCATCTGTAGATTTCTTGGTTTTCTTGTTCACAAACTTCTCAGTTTTGCGTGTAGTATTCATTTTCTACTTCCCTGATAGGGATATGAGCTGTTAATTAGTTTATTACATACTGCATTTTATATTGCTGGAATAACCACCTGCCTTGACTAACCAGCTTACTACGTGCATCTGGCCAGACAAAATAATTGACGGCATGCAACCAATTCTTGTAGAGAGAGGCCCATTTCAAGTAACTGATGTTAACTTTCCTGCTGATTAGAGAGGTAGAAGATTTACTCTTACAAACTACAAAAGAAAATAGTCTATCGCTGAAGAAATCTGCACAGAGCAGCTCATTTATTCTTTTCAAAAAATTCAGTTTTTTGTTTTTGTTGCAAACGTTTTAGTGCAGAAACTGTCTCTCCTGCAAGTACGTCAAGGTTTTCAGACTGGAAAAATATGTTCGGATTCTTAGCCCCAACATGAAAAATCTTCAAACCACATCGAAGCACACCAAACCAATTGTGGTGAGCATAAAATTTGCGTTTGCGTCTAGGCAAAACGCTTGATGAAGAAAATTAGGGTCTCATTCAGGCTTAAACTGAACATTGGTAAGAGGTATTAAAGAGGTTACTTTGCGTTACACAGTTCCTGGGGCGTTTAGAGGAACAACACATATTCTCTTTAAAGAAAAGGAAAGAACGCTATTTCTCGAAATTAAATAAGCACATCGCTACATTTTATACTCTTTGAAAGATCATTTACGAGGAGCAAGTTCTCATGAAACCAATACTCACTACTTCAATAAAGTAATACAAAATGAATTCATTACTCCATCATCAGATCGTATACAGGGTCACATTTTAAATTACCTTAAAGGAGCAACATACTACTCAGTTACCTAAGGCTGTACTCCTGACTTGAGTTACGCAGAGCAGATGTCAATCGTAATTCGTTTTGTTTAGGCAGAGCCTGGTAAACAAATGATTATCAAGTAACATTCCCTGGGATTTATATGATAACGGTCCCAATATGAAAGGGAAAAATATAGGAGTTCAAAAAAGGATTAAAGACCTTAAATAGAGATGGGGCCCCTCCACGCCCGCACCAACGTGGTGACCAAACCAAAAGTTCTACTGTCACCTCCGTAAAACATGTTAGTTATCTAGTAAGTGGATCACAGGATGCTGGGCTGTGATGTTGTCCGTGCGTCTGGGTAAGACTACGCATTAACACGGTCCATCAGGTGATAGATAGTGGACGAAACGCGAGTGAGGGTAGCGATTTGAAGAGCAGAGGGAAAAAAAGTGCCATGGCTCGTGCCGTGGGAAAAAAACCTCCGCGACAGTGGGATGGGTAGTAAGAGCAGTAGTGGCTTACTAGCTGCGATAGCTCACGCAAGGTTGGATTTGTTAGTATAGGTATCATGCATCATTACCGTGACAAGCGATGGCGATGTGTCCCAGTCGCTGCAGCTGCCACATTCCTGGAACAATCAAGATCGTTATACAGTAGTGGGAAATCAGCCATAGATCATCTCACTGTGTGGGGGATGTGTGGAGCTTGTTTGCATGTAGTGTACGGTACGGCTTCCCTGTGTGGTGCCAGTTATTCGGCAGTGTATTTCAGCTGGATATCCAGTAATGGCGTCTGATTAACAGGGGCTCGCCTGTGCCGTTATGTTTGCGTATGCTTGGCCATAGATGGCCCTTACAAGTATGTCTTTTGGTCTTTTATGTTTCCATCTATGGTTGTGGTCGTAGTTCCCCAGATTCAGAATAAACGGGTTCTGTGAGTGTCTGGAGTTTCTGTATAGTCTTGTGGTGAGTTTGTGGATTACCTCCGTGAGAGTCTCAAGTCGGTATTCCCGGTGAAGGTCCGCGATGCGTGTGTATCGTGGAGCATTGCTTATGATTTTGAGTACTTTGTTTTGTATGAGCTGCAGACGGCGCAGGCGTGTAGGCGCAGCGTATCCCCAGGCAGGAGCTGGGTACGTCATCAGGGGTCGGATAAGTGTCATGTACATGGACCTCGACACCCTTCTGTTCAGTGTGCTACGCCTGTTGAGCATAGGATAGAGCTGTTAGAGCCTCGCGCTAGCTCGGTTGGTCATGTGTTGTATGTGGTCCCCCCAGAGTAATTTCCGGTCCAGCCAGACACTGAGGTATTTGACTTTCTCGCGGAAACGTATTGGACGTGCATGTAGAGTTATTGGTCTGCAGTAGCGGTGTTTCCGCAGTTGCTTCGGTCTTCTAGTGAACAGAACGGCTTCGCACTTGTCGACGTTTACTCTAACACGCCATTTCTCCAACCAGGGCTCGGCCACTCTGAGTGCAGTCTGTAGGCGTGACGTAATGTTTGATGGTTTCTAATCTTGCGCAAGGATGGCTGTGTCATTCGCGTAGATTGCCATCATTGTGTTGTGTGTGGTTGGGAGATCATTTATGTAGAGATTAAACAGTAGGGGCCCTAGGATGCTTCCCTGGGGTACTCCCGCGTGTATACCGTGTCGTATTGATTGTTTTCCCTGCAGTGTTGAAACTCCTGTCTGTGAGGTATGAGTGTATTAGACGCAGCAGCCCGTCGGGGAATCCCGCGTCGCCGAGTTTGCGGATGAGGCCGTTGTGCCACAGACGGTCGAAAGCCTTTTCGATGTCCAGGAACACTGCCCCTGTAGCTTTGTTTATGTTGAAGCCATGTGTTATATGTTCAACGACCCGTAGGAGTTGTTGTGTTGTGGAGTGGTGATTCCTGAAGCCGAATTGCTCCGGTCTCAGGATGTCATTTGTTATGCAGTGCCTAGTGATGCGTTTGAGAATCACCTTCTCAACAATCTTACTGAGCGAGCTCAGAAGGCTGATGGGTCGGTAATTTTGTGGGAGGCTGTGGTCTTTCCCCGGCTTCCTGAACATCAGTACCTTGGCCGTCTTCCAAAAGGCGGGGAAGTGTTGGTGTTTTAGTATGGCATTCGTTATGTGTGTTAGGTACTCAGTTGCTTTATCCGTGAACTCCTGGAGGACACGGTTTTGAATGCCATAATGACCAGGAGCTTTCCTAGCAGCGGAATGCATTATAGCCCAGGAGACTTCGGCTGTGCTAGCATGTCGAATGTCGTCGCGCGATGGTTGGGCTAGAATGCGTGTAACCTCTTGGTCAGTAGCAAGTGTGAACACTGGATCTGATGGTACCAGGTTCGGTGTGAATGACGCTGCGAGTGTTCGGGCCATTAGTTCTGCTTTCTCTTTCGCTGAGTATGCAGGTCCGTCAGGCCCTTGAAGCGTTGGGGTGTATATTTTCTCCCTGGTGAAGTGTCGGGCTAGTTGCCACACGCCAAGTCGTGCGGTGTCCAGCCCTTCGAGTTTTTGGTTCCACTGTTGTGTTCTATGTGTTTGTATTTTATCGTGTATGATGCCCTGTAGTCTGTTAATGTGCCGTTTGAAGTACGGACGCCTGGTGCGCTGCCATTGTCTCCTGAGGCGATTCCTCACTGAGATTAGGCCCAGGATTTCCTGGGGCAGGGCCGCACTGCGTTGTTGTGAGGTGCGATCAGGTATGGTGCCTGCCATTGCGTCCTGGACGGCGTTAGTGAGGGTTTCTACTGCCTCGTCAGTTTGTGCTGTTTCATTAATTTCGTGTATAGGTGGGATGTGGCTATCGAGCGTTTGCTTGAACATTGTCCAATTCGCACGCCCGTAGTCCAACATCTTGCGTTGTTCCATGTGCTGCAGTGTTTCCTCAATGTATAGTATTACAGGTTGGTGGTTTGAGGGCAGATCGTTTTCAACGGCAACGTTGAGTGTCGATGTAATGCCCTTGATGAGGGCCATGTCTATCACGTCTGATAGGGAATGTGCGTCGGTTCAGTCGGCGCTAGTATAATGTAGTTTCTGCCTAGTGAATGTTCGTACAGTTTTTTGCCGTTGGGATTTCGTATGCGTGAATTCCATTCTAGGTGTTTTGCGTTCAGATCTCCAGTGACTATTACTCGCGGTGAAATGTTGAGTAATATGCTGATATCGCGTGTTGAAATGCCTACAGGGCTGTTGTATACCGATATCAGTGTGGTGTAGGCTCCGTTGAATTTGACTCTGACGGCCGTAGCCTCGATTTTTTCCAGTTCAGGGAGCTCTATGTTTGTGTGCTCGATGTCTTTGTGTATGACGATTGCAGTTCCACCTGCCACGGCGTCGCCCGGTCGGTCGGTACGATAGACACAGTAGCCAGGAAAGTTTAATTGTTTGTGCGGTTTAAGTTTAGTCTCGCTCAGTAGCGCGACAAGGATTCCCTTGCGCTCCATGAACGCGGCAAATTCTGCCCTTTTGTTGTGGATCGAGTCTGCATTCCAGAACAGGATCCGTGATAGTGTGTGCGGGTCTGCGTTATAGGCCGGGTGTGGCATATTATTCATGTAAGAGTGTGAAAGAGTGTTGTGATGGCAGTGTGTATGACAGCCCAGTATTGCCCGGGTTCGGCGCTTATGAGCTGGGTGATGAGTGTAGTGACGGCCGTCAGCACCTTGGTAAGAATTTGAACGGTCGTGTGTCGGGGGAATAGTGTTTCCAGTATTCCCCCAGGTGGTGTGTTGGTGTTGGGTGTGGCAGCCAGAGGTGTTGTTGTGGAGTTAGCGGCCGCTTGTGCGGGTATTGGTGTGTTGTTAGGAGCGGCATTTGTGTTTCGTGGCAGAGGTTGTGGTGCCTGTGTTACTTCTGTGGTGAGGGGGATGGTAGTGTGAGTTACAGTCTCGGTGTCTTGTTGACTGTTTTCCTGTGTGTTGCTGTTCTGTTGTTGCTGCGTGGCCTGTTGTGGTGATTTCGTGTTCCCCGTCCTGTGTTTGCGTGTACGTCTATTCCTCCTCTGGGCTTGGGGTTCGGGGGGTTCTTGTGTGGATGTGTTTTCCTGTATATGGTGCGTTTCTTCGCAGCACGTGATTTCCGGGAGTGGGGTCGTGTTGCTTGGGGGCATAGGTGTTGGTACTGATGCTTGCTGGGTTGCAGGTGTTGTCTGAGGCTGTTGTGTGGCTGTTGCAGCGGTTGTTTCACGTGTGTGTGTAGGGGGCTGAGGTTCCGCAGCCTGTGCCGTTCCGCCAGGGCGTGCAACCGTGGCAAACGTTACGCCGTTCCTTACTGGGTTCGGCGCTGGCCTTGGGCGTGGTATGTCGTATAGTACCCTACTCTTGTCTTGTTTACGCTTCAGCGCCTGTTTGTAGGAGCTGCACTGTCTGAAGTTTGCCGCATGGGGCCCACCGCAGTTGGCACAGCGTCGCTGGTTTGGCTGTGTTTGTGTGCAAGTGTTGGATCTGTGGTTGCGAGCGCATCCGCGGCAGCGAGTTGCCAGGCCGCAGCGGAGGGCCGAGTGGCCGAACCGCTGGCAGTTGTTGCATTGTTGGGGGACGTTGGGTGGTTCGTAAAGTTCTACACGTACGTCCATCCGCAGAAAGCTCTTTATCTGCAGGATGGCGCGGGAATCAGCCGTGTCGGCTAACTCGACCATGTAGTGTGGTAACGGTGCGTGTGTACGGAACCCTGTCATCCGGGAGGCACTTTTACAGTCGAATCCCAGATAACAAAGGGCCGCATGTACTGTCTCGTTGGGGGTACTAGGATCCACTCCCTTGATCACGTACTGCTGGGTTCTCTCGTCCAGCGTTCTGTACGTGTAATGTTCGATCTTCCGATCTTTGAGGAAGGTCAGAAGATCTTTGTATTCGTTGTCTGTGGCAACGTACTGTGAGGCCCTATCCCCCGAGTACTTTGCGTGTAATGTGCTGTTTATGTGCCTTTCCGCGAATGCAGTGTTAAGGGCACTAAGGTTCCCGTAGTTTAGTATAACGACTGGGGGGAAACCAGTCTTGTGTTGTGTGGGCACTGCTGTGGCTTTGTGTGCTTTGTTGTTGTTCGCCACAGCTGTGTTTGCGTTTTGTTTCGTGTTAATATTGTTGCTAGTCTGAGATGAGCTAGTAAGTGTAGGCAACAGCGCCTTTCGGTTGCCTAGCGAGTTTGGTTGCTCGCTTGTTTGTGCTGGTGTTTTTCTGGGTCTGCGTTTTGGGCCCTCCACCTGCCAGGGCTCTGTGTAGTGGTTTTCTGTGTCCACATCCGCCGCCGCTGCCTCGATCTCTTGAGGCTGCGGCGTCGGTGGGAGAATGGTGCATGACTGTCCAGTGACAGGTGAGTGTAAAGTGATGTTGAGTGTAGTTGTTTTGGTGGGAGAGACGTCCGCCCCGAAAAGTTCTCTGATTAGCCGGCGCGACTCGAGCTGCTTTTGCGCTTTCGCGCCAAGCTGTCGAGCGTCGCCAGCCGCTCCCTTGCCTTCGGTAGCGGGCGGGGCGCGAGTTTCGGCGGGTGCAGTCGATCCTCGCGCCTCTTGTGTTGCAGTCTTGCTGTGGGTGATAGCAGGGGAAGTGCTAGTAGCGTCCGCCATCTCGCACTTAGGATTATTTATTGGATGGGAAGGGGGAAACGACAATTTTACTTTTCTCGATAGGCGAGAGAAGTGTCACTTGTTCCCTATTGAAGTGAGAGGTCCCTACTTTACGCTAACATGCGCTGTTCGTGCAAGCGCGGCACCTAAAGGAGGTGCGGAAGAAGAATGGCCTGCAGCACGCGGGCTTGGTCCCGTGAAGGAGCCCTGGTACTGCCTCAGAGTCCCTAAAAGAACGTGAGAATCACGTTGGGGGCGTTGGGTAGCGGGAGGCTACCGGGAGCTGCGAGCCGAAGCTCTTTTGCGGCGGTCCGCGACTGGATGCGCGGCTTTGCGTCGAAGGGGAGCGAGCTCAAGCCTTCGGCACTCGGCCGGTTGCCGCTGGGCGGCTGCGCCTGGAGCGGCTGATGCGCACTCCCCGGGCGCTGCCGGGCGACTGGCTGCGGAGCGTTGGTAGCGGCCGGCTGGCGCGCGGCCGGCTGGAGAGGGTAGCGGGCGAGCTACGGCTGCTGGCGGTCGGCGGCTGCGCTGCGAGGTCCTCTCCGCTCGGCGTCCACGCGACCAAGGGAAAAATGTAAGAGTTCAAAAAAGGATTAAAGACCTTAACTTCCGAGCATTTTTGTTCCTTGTGTGGCTCATTCGTTAAGCCTAGTCGTCAATGACGCAGCGCTGTCATGTCCTATTGCTGACAACAGTTTCAGTTCTGTTCAAGAATTTTACAATTTCTTTTTTGCATCTTTCTATCGACGGGGTATTTTGAAGAAGCAACTGTACAACATCTCAGCGGTAACCGTTGGGAAAGCCGAGTATATGCCTTGCAGCCTCTTAAATACTACATTCAACAAGTGTATGATACTGTTTATAAAGCTAGCAAAGATTCTAAACTAGGTGTTTTTGAAGCAAATAGCGCCACTGGTATTGCAAGAAAGCTGTTGGAACTCAGATTTCTTTGTTGTACACTGGTCTGGTATGAAATTATGTTTAAAATCAATCAGGTCAGCAAAGCTTTCCAACTGTTAATCTACAGAATGCTGTCGACATAGTTGAAAGTGTTGGCAGTTTTTTGGAGATGATGAAATCAGAAGAGGATTTTAATAGCGTGATACAGGATGCGAAAGAGCTTTCTGACAAACTTGTATCTCATCCAGCCTTTGAAAAAGAAAAGAAAATTCGTCCCAGGAGAGTGAAAAAGCAGTTTATCTGTCAGTCTTTCGACGAACCTTTTGATGAAAGTGAAGCAAAACGCTCCTGTAAGGTACAATTTTTCTATATTGTAGTTGCTACAGGTATCCCCTCAGTAAAAGTTAGATTTGAACTTATGAATAGTCGTAATAAGAGCGTCAACTTTCTGTAAGATATTCACAATCCGCAGACATGGGGTGGTGGAAAACTAAAAGCTGCATGCTTGGCTCTTGATGATGTGATAAGTGATGGAGATAAATGTGAAATCAATGCGAAGGAACTACGAGGGTTCGAACTTAAATAGTGGCAAATATTGATTCACAACCGATACAAAAGAGTTACATCTTTGCACCTGTTACTGTCCTTCAAAGTAGTCGCCAGCGTTGTGTAGAACCCGTTGCCAGCAATGTGGAAGGCGTAGTGTACCGTTAGCAGAGCCTGTTCTGTTGATGGTGCGAATGGAGCGGTCTACTGCCTGTCGAATCTCTGGAACAGTTCTAAAGCGAATGCCACAAAGTGGTTCCTTCATCTTCGGAATCAAATCAAAGTCAGAAGGACTTATGTCCGGGGAGTATGGTGGACGGTACAGTACGTCCCAGTCCCATCGACCGAACAGAGCAGCCACGGCTTGCGCTGTATGCGCCCGCGCGTTGCCGTGCAAAATGATGGGTGGGTTGCGCAGAAAGTGTCGCCGATTCTTTCGCAAAGCTGGTCGCAGGTAATGCTCCAAAAACGAACAGTAATACCGTGCATTGACGGTCTGCTGCGGAGGGCCTTAATGCTTTAGGATAACACTATCACAAAAAAATGGTTCAAATGGCTCTGAGCACTATGGGACTTAACATCTGAGGTCATCAGTCCCCTGGAACTTAGAACTACTTAAACCTAACTAACCTAAGGACATCACACACATCCATGCCCGAGGCAGGATTCGAACCTGCGACTGTAGCGGTCGCGCGGTTCCAGATTGAAGCGCCTAGAACCGCTCGTAACACCATCACAGTCGTACACGGGAATCATCACAACTTTAGACCGCTCCATTCGCACCATCAACAGAAGAGGCTCTGCTAAGGGTACACTACGCCTTCCACATCGCTGGCAACGGGTTCTACACAATGCAGGTGACTACTTTGAAGGGCAGTAACAGGTGCAAACAGGTAACTCTTTTGCATCGGTTGCCGCTATTTAAGTTCGAACCCTCGTATATGATGAAATTTTGGTGTCACCACTCATTCTTCCTGCTGGAAGTTTTCCACAAAGCTCATTATCTTACATAACAAAAAATAATTTCATTGACATTTGACAAATCATCCTGTCTTTACCGTTATCCGTAGCAAGTGGTGAGAGAAGTTTTTCCAAATCAAAGTTGATAAAGACATATCTGGGGTCGACACTCTCAAGAAAGATTGTGTGGACTGTCAGGCTTAGCCACTGAAAGCGATACATTAAAGTCAGTAGATTCAGATTCTATTTTGAAAGATTTTACTAAGTTGAAGGCAAGAAAAGTTTCAGTATTATGTTTCTGTCTAAGGAAAAATTTATTATTGTATGTACGGAACAACTGTAGGATTTATACATGACTTTATTAATAGAATACGTCTCTCTCAGTAAGTTCTACCATGTTTATCAATTTGCAACTATCAACTAAAATTTAATTACTTGCGTTCGAGTTTTCTTTAAACGTGACATACAAGTTACACAGTTAAACAGCGTCATTATTAACTTAGATGACTTTTTTATTTCTGTCCTACTTTTTTCGATTAATTTGTAAATTACAGAAATTTTATATTTTTATTCTTTCCACTCAGGTTAATAGAGTATATTTATATTGAAGCTAGAAAAATGTAACATCTAGCTCCTCCTACTTTTACTAAAAGCTTTTAAAGTCCTCAAAATTTACTTTAAGTGCATGTTAATTGTTTCTTCTTTTAATATTTAGCGCTGGAAGAAGATTCACGAATTGAATATCTGTTGCAGAGGAATTTCTATGTAGTACATATTTTAAATAAAAAAAACTGAATTCCACAATCAATAGATTTGGATTTATTTCTAAAGATCTTACCAAGAGGAGCCCGAGGAAAGGCAAGTACTGTGTGTGTGCGGGGGAGGGGGGGGGGGGGGGGGGGGAAGGAGGCCAAGGGCAAGTGACACTTGTGTGGGAAAATGTTCGCGAACCAAATGATTTCATGCAGCTCTCTCTGTTGCTCTATCCTGTGCAATCCTTTTCATCTCCGAATAACTACTGCGACCCACATCCTACTGAAGCTGCTTACTGTGTTCATCTCTTGGTGTCCCTTCTTTATTCCCCATACTTCGCTCCAGTGCCTCACTGATGATTCCTGCGTGCCTCAGAATATATTGCCTGTCAAACGATCCCTTCATTTAGTCAAGTCATGCCATAAATTTCTTTTCTCTCAGATTCTGTTCAGTACTTAATCATTACTAACGCAATCTACACATCTAATCTTCAGATTACTCTTTAGCATCAGATTTCAAAAGATTAAATTCTTTTCTTGTCTGAACTGTTTATTGTCCATGGCTCTGAGCACTATGGGACTTAACTTCTAAGGTCATCAGTCCCCTAGAACTTAGAACTACTTAAACCTAAGGACATCACACACATCCATGCCCGAGGCAGGATTCGAACCTGCGACCGTAGCGGTCGCGCGGTTCCAGACTGTAGCGCCTAGAACCGCTCGGCCACCCCGGCCGGCTATTGTCCATGTTTCACCTCTGTAAAAGGCTATCCACCAGATAAACACTTAAAAAAAATTCCTAACATTTAAATGTATATTCGAAGTTAACAAATACCTCAGTCTCAGAAACTCTTTTCGTGCTGCTGACAGTCTGAATTTTACATCCTTTCTGCCTCGGCCTCCATTAGTTATTCTTCCGTCCTCTTACAAAACTCATTTATTACTTTCAGTGTTTCATTTCCCAATCTCTCTCACATCGTCTCATTTAATTCGACTATATTCCATTACCCTTGATGTTCACTTCATAATCTCTTTTCAAGATACTATCCATTTCGTTCAACTGATCCTCCACGTCCTTTGCTGTCTCTAACAAAAGTATAATGCCAATGGAAAACCTTTAAGTTTTTATTTCTTCTCTCTGAACATTAATTATCTTTCCAAACTTCTACTTGTTTCCTTTACTGTTTGTTCACTGTACAGACTGGGTATGATCGGGGTACGGTATAACCCTACCTCACTCCCTCCTCCTTTTGATGTCCTTCACCTCTTACAACTGCAGTCTGCTTTGTGTACAAAATTATACATGGCCTCTTGTTCCCTGCTTTTTATCCCTGCTTTCTTCAAAATTTCAAGAAGTTTAGTCCAGTCACCATTGTCGAAAACTTTCTCCGAATTTACAAAAGCTGTATACGAAGTTTGTTCAAAAAATTCCGGACCATTTGTAATTTCGCGCCAATGGTATGTTGGAGTGAAATGAGATTGGTATCAGCGCACACGTCTGTGTTTAATGTATAACTGCCGTATGTTTCATTGTTGAGTGTCTGTTAGTGAGTAGAAAGTCGTGTCGCACAGTTTGCGAATTTCGAGATAGTAGAACTTTTGGGTGAAACTCAAGAAAATCTTCACAGAGATACACTAAATGATGCAGGAAGCTGACGATGATGAGTGCTTACCCCGTATCGGTGTTAAGAATGATTCACACGGTTGAAAAATAGCCTCGTTCAGGACGCCCTTCGACGTCTACCGACGACGCTCATTTCAGGAACGCCGACGAAATTATACCTGCCAATCGAAGACCGACTCTCCGAGAGACTGCAGAAGAATGTAACATTTCAGTTGGATCATGTCATGAAATCCTGTAACAGCATCTTGCAATGCATCGTCTTGCCGCAAAGTTCGTCCCACTGCTCATGAGTCAATACCAGAAAGACCTACACCGCGCAATGTGTGAAGAGCTTTTGGATCGCGCAAATGAGAACGAGATGTTCCTTAAGAGAATCATTACTGGTGATGAGACGTGGATCTACGATTATGATGTTGAGACCAAGGTTCAATCTTCACAACTGGTCGGGAAAGGTTCCCAAAGACCAAACAAAGCTCGTCAGGTCAGGTCAAATGTCAAAGTCATGCTGACAGTTTTCTTCGACTTTGAAGGATTAGTTCATCATGAATTCGTGCCCCTGGGACAAACTGTTAATCAATGGTACTATTGGGACCGTATTGTGACCTCTGCGAGTAAAAGTGAGAAGGAAATGGCGTGAACTGTGCCAAGACAATTCGTGGCTCTTGCATCACGATAACAAACGCGCACAATAATCCCTGTTGGTGGGTGACTATTGCACAAAATATGGAATCGCCGTGCTGCCTCATCCTCCTTACTCTCCAGATCTGGCCCCTGCGGACGTTTTGTTTTTATTTCCAGAGCTGAAAACCCCGTTGAAAGGACGAAGATTTGCAACGATGGACGAGACAAAAGAAAATTCGCAGACGCCGCTTCGCGCGATCCAGCAAGAGGCGTACCAAAACTGCTTCCGGAAGTGGAAACGGCGTTTAAAGCGGTGTATCAATTGTGGAGGTCATTATTTCGAAGGAGGCCATTCACAATAAATAGAAGGTAAACGTAGAAAAATTTTGTGGACAAAATTCCCGAATTTTTTAAGCAGACCTGAAATCTACAAAGGCATGTTTGCCTTTCTTCAACCTGTCATCTAAGATTGTATGGTCGGTATTGCCTCGTGAGTTCCTACTTGTCTGTGGAAACGAAACTGATCTTCCTCGAGACTGGTTTCTGCCAGTTTTTTCCATTCTTCTATAAATAATTTGCGTCATTATAGTGCAACCATGACTTATTACACTGATAATTCGGTAACACTCATAGCTCTCAGCACCTGCTTTCTTCTTGAAGTATGACGGCATTTTTCCTGTCTCATTTATCTTGCATGCCAGGTGGAATAGATTTGTCGAGGTGGTTCTCGCAATGATCTCAACAATTTTGAGGAAATGTCGTATACTCCAGGTTTAGTAACGCATTACCCAGGCGTAGGAATAGCACGAATCGGTGTCAGAGAAAACGGCGAGTGGCCGAAAAGACCGAGTGGTCGACAGCAAAAAGTGTATACAAATCCGCAAGGAGAAATCGAAGAGAAATTCAAAACGTGAAATTCAAGAATCGTCAACAGTGTGCATACAAAGAGAAAATATCAAACCGAGACAAAAGTAAGAGCAAGCGAGTAACTCTGTGCGAAAGTAACATCGGTGATCGGAACTTGTGGTGCGGACGCGAAACCAAACGATTTTGCATGGCCAACGCTGGAGCGTCCATGACGATCTATATGTCTGAATGCTGCGTGGATACTACATTGCCCTCCACCTCCACACCCCCCTTTAATAGCTGCATAGGGTCGTAAAAGACCAGACCTATGTTTTACACACCAGGACAAAGGGAGCGTTATAGTGGTATCCCTGTCAGTGGCTCTAGCAGCTTCTCAAATTCTGGAGTTTATATCCTTGTGGCTAATGTTGAATTTGCTGATTGGTCCACCTGTTGTATCTGCTGCTTAGGTGTTGCGACTGTTGCCAGTTGCAATAGTGGAGGAAGTGACTTCACTACCATTGGTTGCTATTCCTCCATCAGTTAGATCATCAGCTGGTGGTGGTAATGATGGCTAACATGCAGGTTGTAACAGGTGTTACTGTGGCCAGGGATGTGAACCTAGGAGTACCGGCAGTTTGTGAGGAAAGGTTTAAAAGGCTGGTTGCTGAGAGTGGAAGAGCTCAGGTTCCCTGTGTTGGCTCTTGCTTTACTTATAATAACCTGATGATCCGCATTTGTATACAGTGCGTATCAAAATTAGTAGCGAAGACTAATATGGATAAAACAAACAAAGTGTATGGAGGAGATGGAGGGGGGCTGCCAGGTGATAAATCACTCACGTGGAAAAATAGTCTCGAACCAGCCCTGTGTCCAACTGCTAACTCCGCAAACAGCTCCTCTGACTGCGTAGTTGGGTAAATGCTGATCTCACTTTGTGTGTTAATTCTAGCCTTAAAATCAGCACAAATTCTAATGAATCCATTTTATTTGTTTACAGCGATGAAGGGTGTCACCCACTGACTATCCGTGACAGACGTAAATACTTCCAATTCCTGTAACCTAATTCAGTCTTAACCGCGTCCCGCATTGCGAACGGGACTGTCTGTACACGACACAATTTTGGCATAGCGGTCTGCTTGTGTGAAATCTGAGCTTCATACTCTTTGGCCCTACCGCCTATGGAATTACTGCCTTCGGAATTACTGCTAGTAATTCTATAATAATGATT
Source organism: Schistocerca serialis cubense (assembly GCF_023864345.2). NCBI lineage: Eukaryota > Metazoa > Arthropoda > Insecta > Orthoptera > Acrididae > Schistocerca > Schistocerca serialis. The sequence continues at coordinate 514,949,634 of NC_064639.1, forward strand.
CTAAATCTTGGTATTATACCAGTTTCACCACATCCAGTACCTGGAAACCAAATCTGGTAAATACGTCTGAAGCATAATTGTTTACAGACGATGGTGTACTCACGATCATCAAGGTGATCAACCAGTCCTAGTTCTTGTGTTTTGCCCATACAGCAATTTTCCTTCTCAAGAGAATCTTTTACCATCTAAATCAAGGAACCTACCCTCATGGTGGCTGCAGACAGAGTGTGCACAAACGCTGATAGGTTTCCTGATTAATCAAGAAATTACTGCGCCTATATCAACCTGAAATTTGATGGTAATACTGGTGATATTCACTCAATCAGCAGTTTCTTAGGCACTTGGCCAGGTTCTGTGGACACTGGAAGACCGATGCTTTGTCACATTCTGCCATGCATAGTGTACTGGCGAACACCGGCGCGTCAGTCGCAGTATTGTTTACGTTTCGGATCGACTCCGCCTTCTGTTTGAGCTCCTCATACATTGCCCTTGCTGTTGTTGCAGTTGCATCCGTTCCCGCTGTTGTTGTTGTTGTAGCCGCTTCCATAACTGCTGCTATTCCTGATGCTATCAAAGCCTCAGAAACTTCTGATCCATCGATACAAGCTTATATGCAGACGAGAGTCAGCTTCGTCTCCGCTTTAGTAACGTACTAAGCACGTGTGGAATTAACAACTGATTCCTTCCGCTGATTTCCTACAATGTTATAAGTACAACTACTCTCCATATTGCCCAATGGTCTCTGTCCGTCAGACAGGTCTGCCTGGTCTTGGTTCAGCTGGTTCTGGTGACGGTGAGTGGCTGAAAGGATCAAATAGCAAGCAGCAAAAACTGTTCGCAGAGCGGAAAGGACGAACAGAAAAAAATCCAAGACATGAAAGACAAGAATCGTCAGCAGTGTATAAACAAAGCTGCAATAACAAACCGAGAAAAAATCAAGATCAAGCGAGTAACTGTGTGTGAAAGTAACGTCGGCGATCAAAAAGTTTTGTAATCATCAACAAAACTGGATACGGAGAGAACCCAGCACTTTACTCCTAGATTTTACTGCCAGAGAATCTTGTCACTGACGTTAAGTTCACGTTGCTTACGATGTGGACGTGAAACATGGGTCAAAGCTTGTTCGTCCATCGCGATCGCTAGGCTGAATCCGGCGAGGATACCAAACCAGGGAAAAATTACGGCTGTAGTTTCCCCTTGCTTTTAGTGTAAGATCAGTGTCCAGTGGGAAACTCAGCCAGGCAAGTACTAAAGATGTTAAAAAAGTTCAAGATACTCACAAAAGTAAAGTGAAAAATAATGTTAGCATTGTTGTTGTTGTTGTGATCTTCAGTCCTGAGACTGGTTTGGTGCAGCTCTCCATGCTACTCTATCCTGTGCAAGCTTTTTCATCTCCCAGTACCTACTGCAACCTACATCCTTCTGAATCTGCTTAGTGTATTCATCTCTTGGTCTCCCTCTACGATTTTTACCCTCCACGCTGCCCTGCAATACTAAATTGGTGATCCCTTGATGCCTCAGAACATGTCCTACCAACCGATCCCTTCTTCTGGTGAAGTTGTGCCACAAACTTCCATACAGTAAAGCTGCATGCCCTCGGGAAAAATTACGGCTGTAGTTTCCTCTTGCTTTCAGCCGTTCGCAGTACCAGCACAGCAAGGCCGTTTTGGTTATTGTTACAAGGCCAGATCAGTCAATCATCCAGACTGTTGCCCTTGCAACTACTGAAAAGGCTGCTGCCCCTCTTCAGGAACCACACGTTTGTCTGGCCTCTCAACAGATACCCCTCCGTTGTGGTTGCACCTACGGTACGGCTATCTGTATCGCTGAGGCACGCAAGCCTCCCCACCAACGGCAAGGTCCATGGTTCATGTTAGCATATTTCATCAAAATATTGGGGGATTGAAGAATGAAATTGATGAGTTTCTGCTTTGTTTAGAAGATATAGAAACTGAGAATGTAATAGATGTACTATGCCTGCCTGAGCATCACATTGTCACTGATATGCTAAAGGTTACCATCAATGGGTACTAATTAGCTGCACATGTAAGTAGAGATAATATGATGAGAGGAGGAGTTGCCATGTATGTCAAAAGCTCCCACAGTGTAAAAAATTTAGAAACTAAAAAATTTTGTGTAGAGCAACGTATGGAAGCATGTGCCACTGAACTAAAACTAAATGATGGCACTTCAATAATTGTAACAGTGTATAGGTCCCCCTCAGGGAATTTCCAGCTATTTCTAGAAAACTTGGATGCTTTGTTGTGCTATCTGTCAGACAGGGGGAAGCAAATTATCATTTGTCGGGATTTCAATGTTGATTCCCTGAAAGAGTGTAATAGGAAGAATGACTTAGTAGTATTACTCATTTCTTTCAATTTGAGCTCTGTCATTGATTTTCCTACTCGGATAACAAAGAACAGCAGGACATTGATAGGTAACTTTTTTATAGACCAAGATAAGTTTAAGGACATAAATGCTTACCCTGTTGAGAATGGTCTTTCAGATCATGGTGCACAGCTAGTTACAGTACATGACATAGCTCCATGCAGTATATCAAATCAGAATTTCAAAGCAGTGCGTTCAATTAACAATATAAATATTGCAAACTTTAGGGAAAGCCTACAGCAGCTAGACTGGGATGAAGTGTATAAGGAACCCGATGCAAACTTGAAATATAACTTATTTCACGATACATTTTTAAGGGTATTTGAAAATTGTTTTCCCAAGAAAATAGTTAAACATAATTCCAAAAAAACATATAAAAACCTTGGCTAACTAAAGGAATAAGAATATCTTGCAACCGTAAAAGAGAACTGTATCTAACAGCAAGAGGGAGTACTGACCCCGAAATTGTTCAATATTATAAAAACTATTGTGCGATACTAAGAAAAGTTATTAAAAAGTCCAGAAGCATGTGTATCATGTCTGAGATCAGTAACTCCGATAATAAAATTAAAGCAATTTGGAATATTATTGAAAGGGAAACAGGGCAACCAAGGGCACAGGAAGACTTTAGTGCCATAAAACTGAATGACAAGTGTACTAGCAAACAATCAGAAATTGAAAATATTTTCAATAATCATTTTTTAAATGTTGTGGAGAAAATGGGATCTAGATCTTCACTAGAAGAGGCAAGGCTACTAATAGAAGAGGCCATACCTGTGCAGTTTGAAACAACTGTATTTCCACCAACCTCTCCCTCTGAAATCAGTAAAATAATAAACTCACTGAAAAGTAAGTCCGCCCCCGGTGGCTGAGTGGTCAGAGCGACAGACTGTCAATCCTAAGGGTCCGGGTTCGATTCCCGGCTGAGTCGGAGATTTTCTCCATTCAGGGACTGGGGGTTGTGTTGTCCTAATCATCATCATTTCATCCCCATCGACGCGCAAGTCGCCGAAGTGGCGTCAAATCGAAAGACTTGCACCAGGCGAACGGTCTACCCGATGGGAGGCCCTCGTCACACGACATTTCATTTTTTCACTGAAAAGTAAAAGCTCTTACGGAATTGATGGCATTTCCAGCAAGGTACTTAAAGCTTGTTCCCCACAGATAAGTAGGATTCTCAGCCACGTATGTAATAGCTCTTTGCAGCAGGGTGTTTTCCCCGATAGACTGAAATATGCCATTGTAAAACCGTTGCATAAAAAGGGGGATACGTCGGATGTCAACAACTACCGCCAAATCTCTCTTCTGACAGCTCTATCACAAATTTTTGAGAAAGTAATGTATTTAAGAGTAGCCTCCCATATTTATGAAAATAAAGTACTAACAAAATGTCAGTTTGGTTTTCAGAAAGGCTTTTCAACAGAAAATGCTATATACGCTTTCACTGATCAAATATTAAATGCTCTGAATAACCGGACATCACCCATTGGTATTTTTTGTGATCTCTCAAAGGCCTTTGATTATGGAATTCTTTTAGAGAAGCTACATCATTATGGTTTGAGGGGGGCCGTGCAGAAATAGTTTAATTCGTACTTAACTGGAAGAATGCAGAAAGTTGAAATAAGTGGTTCATGTAATGTTAAAACAACAGCTGATTCCTCAAACTGGGGGGCTATCAAGTACGGGGTCCCACAGGGTTCGGTCTTAGGTCCTTTACTGTTCTTGATATACATTAATGACTTACCATTCCACATTGATGAAGATGCAAAGTTAGTTCTTTTTGCTGATGATACAAGTATAGTAATAAGACCCAAAAATCAAGAACTAAGTGATTTAATTGTAAATGATGTTTTTCACAAAATTATTAAGTGGTTCTCAGCAAACAGACTCTCTTTAAATTTTGATAAAACACAGTATATACAGTTCCGTACAGTAAATGGCACAACTCCAGTAATAAATATAGACTTTGAACAGAAGTCTGTAGCTAAGGTAGAATTTTCAAAATTTTTAGGTATGTCCATTGATGAGAGGCAACACATTGATGGTCTGCTGAAACGTCTGAGTTCAGCTACGTATGCTATTGGGGTTACTGCAAATTTTGGTGATACGAATCTCAGTAAATTAGCTTACTATGCCTACTTTCATTCACTGCTTTCGTATGGCATCATATTCTGGGGTAATTCATCGTTGAGTAGAAAAGTATTCATTCCTCAAAAACGTGTAATCAGAATAATTGCTGGAGCCAACCCACAGTCATCCTGCAGACATCTATTTAAGGATCTAGGGATCCTCACAGTAACCTCACAGTATATATATTCACTTATGAAATTTGTTGTTAATAATCCAACCCAGTTCAAAAGTAATAGCAGTGTGCATACCTATAACACCAGGAGAAAGGATGATCTTCACTATGCAGGGTTAAATCTGACTTTGGCACAGAAAGGTGTAAATTATGCTGCCACAAAAGTCTTTGGTCACCTACCAAACAGCATCAAAAGCCTGACAGATAGCCAACCAACATTTAAAAATAAATTAAAAGAATTTCTAGATGACAACTCCTTCTACTCATTGGCTGAATTTTTAGATATAAATTAAGGAAAAAAACAAACTTAAACATTTGTGTCATGCAATATTTTGTGTAATGTAATATCTTGTACAGACATATTTTATTAACCTGACACGTTCCACATCATTACGAAGTGTCGTATTCATGATCTATGGAACAAGTATTAATCTAATCTAATCTCTAATCAGCTCTCTGCCAAATTTTTCTTGCAGTATCATATCTCCTATGTCATCTTCATCTAGTTCCTCTGCTCTTTGTATGATTTTGTCTTCAAGTTCATTTCCCATGCACAGCCGCTATATGTATTTCTTCCACCTTTCAGCTTTTCCTTCTTTGCTTAGTGCTGGCTTTCCATCTGGGATTCCGGTTTTGATACAGTTGCTTCTGTTTTCTCCAAATGCCTCTTTAATATTTCTGTAGATAGTATCTACCTTTCTCCTATTATATATGCTTCTGCAGCCTTGCATTTGTCCTCTGGCCTTTTCTGATTAGACATTTAACGCTTTCTTCCAGTTTCATTTTTTTAACTTCTGTATTCCCTTTGGGGTACTTCATTTGTTGCATTTTTATATTTTACCCTTTGCCAATGAACTTCAATATCTCCTGTGTTATCCAGGGATTTGTGCTAGGCCTTGTCTTTTACCGATTTGTTCCTTTCCTACCTTCACTATTTCATCTCTCAAAGCTACCCATTCGTTTTCTGCTGTATTCCATTCCTCTGTTTCAGTAAAATGTTTCCCAATGCTCCCTCTAAATCTTTTAATAATCTCTGGTTCATTGAACTTAACAAGGTCTCATTTTTTTAAAATTTCCTATCTTTCTGCAATTCCTTGATTTTTGAATTACAGTTCATAACCAATAAATTAAGTCAGAAACCACATGTGCCCCTGGCAATCTCTTAAAGTTAAATATCTGTTTTCGAATTCTCTGTCTTTCTATAACATAATCAGTCTGAAACCTTTCAGTCTCCAGCTGTCTAACAGGTACAGTTTTCTTATACGATTTGTAAAAGAAGTGTTAGCAATGGTTAAATTATGTTCTGTGAAAAAATTCTGCCAGGCAAGATCCGCAGTCCACTCTTTTATTTTCTTCCTTATTTTGTTTTCCTACTATCAAATTCCAGTCCTCCATCACAATTAAATTTTCCTATGTTAGTATTTAAAGCAAATTGTCATTTCCCTTAACTACCTGAATAATTTCTTCCATCTCATCATATGTTATTTCAATATCTTCATCGTCTGCAGAGCCTGTTGGCATATAAACCTGTACTACTATGGTATGTGTTGGCTTCCTGCTATCTTGGTTAGAATAATGTGTTCACTACGCTGATCATTGAAGCTTACTAGCACTCCTATTTTCGTATTCATTATTAGACCTACTTCTGCGTTACATTTATTTGATTTTGCACAGGGTGTCCCACTCGAAAGAAGCCCCACAAACATGTGTGGGAATTCCACTGGAACTACATCAAGTAATTTGTGACTGAACCGTGATTTATTTTCACAGAATATTCTTAAGAATTTATTTTATTTACTATCGAGTCATCAAGAACATTAACACATTTAATCACACTATGTAAGCGTGTAAGTAGTTGCCAGGGAGTAACTATTGAAATCATAACCAAATTGATTTTAACAAATGGGAATTTTATTCACTTTACTAGTGCCTAAAAGCTTTTTTTTAAAGAAACAGATTTAAAATTATAATCAGAAAGCACCCTCTAAATATCAAGTTACAATTTATTCAGAGATAGAAAGAAACAAATTTTGACTGCATGAGCTTTCAGCCAGAGAACTTGCGCTCCCTTTTGACACGGTCGTAGTTACAACCGCTCACAACAGCCTCTGAAAGACTACACTGGTGTAAATCTGCAACACACCAGATTACTTTAAACTAAAAGTTTTAACAATTTACACAAGCGCACAAACTATGCACCCCCATAGGAGGTGACAGACAAACAGACACTAACTGCCTAACAAATGCGGACGAGAGACAGACGAGCAAGCTGGGGACGAGAGACTGACCAAGAAAACAAGTAGAATTTAACAACAGTAAATCACACAACGTATCACCAAACACGTAACTTCTAATAAACTGCGATTTCTCGAGAAGGCCTGGCGCAGCACCCCCAAATCGCTCTCCCGAACCGTTCACTGCCAGCCGCTTCAACGGATGCAGGAAGGCACGTTGATCTGTCTTTCCTGGTCCGCACCAACCGACCGACTGCCTACTGCTCCGTCCGCGACTGCTGCTCCATCGCGATTGCACTGCTGGTGCGTCTACCACTCACTTCCAGACACACGACGGCTGAAATACTGGTTCGGACCCAACCACGCAGAGGAAACACGCCCACTGGCAAAACAACATCCCTGCACCCGGAAAGGACCGAGCCAAGCTCCACAAGATGGCAATTGAAGGGGCCCAGAAGCACTCGGAGAACCAGTTACACCACGGCGTCGCAGCTCGCACTAGCCAGACTGATGTCGTGTGTTGACTCCTGTTGCTCTCGTGTCGACCACGAAGCCACTACCCCTCGCTATACGGCGCGGCCCACTGGACTCACGTGGCGACCTCACATGCCCCGACGCTCAAGACGGCAAGTCATCTTGTGTCTCAGTGCACGACCGACCAACCGATCGATCCAACCGACAATGACCATGCCTGAGCAAAGTCGAGCAGACTGGCGGCCTAACACGCAGACTCAGATGCAGGAACTAAGCCCCGACTGGGCGACCACTCACTGAGTTCTCTTACTGGCGGAGTGGAAAGACCCTCATTTTGCCACCTTTAAAGGTTGATCCTAACGACAGACATGCTAGCACTCCGAACGAGAGACTGACCCATACTGACCCCAGACTGACTGACTGGCGAGCTCATAGCGCCCCTTAAATGCACGTGAACAGGCAACCTTTCCCATTTCCCACCAGAGGGAGACACCAAAGCTGCGATTGCCACAGTGGCGCCACCGCCAGAAACGGAGGGCGACCGCTTCACACTAAGCGCTGCGGCGCGCTCTTCAAAGCAGCAATTTTCACCATGGCTCGGTGACGTTTGACGTGGCAGCACTGCGTTCTGCAACACAGTTTGACGCAACAGTGTGTTTCCGCGTGTCGCTATGACTGGAGTTCAGTGTTCCGTGTTTAGTGACAATGTATCGCTATTCTGTCGGAGAGAGCAAGTTTCTTGTGAAATAACATTGTATTACTGGTTCCATTAAGGCATGTCATCGAATGTTTGTTGAAGGGTTTGGTGTCCAGCATATATTGTCTAAATGGTGCATACAAAAGTTAATGATCAAGATGGAGAGCAGTGGAATGGTGTTGGATCTCCACGGCAGGTGACGGCCCCCATCATCGGAAGAAAAAGTGACTGGCTTGAAACAACGTTTGTTCCACGTTTATATGAGGACTGTGGAATGTAACGGAGCACATGTTACAGAGCCGTAAAGAAAGTCGGTATGTATCCATACAGCTTCACAATTGTTCAGGAACTGAATGTCGATGATAAAGATAAATGCATTACACTTTGCCGTTGGTTTCGGCAATTTACGAGGGGCGTTTGAAAAGTCCGTGCAAAGTCCGAAAGATGACACCACCGGTGCGTATCGAGGTCATGCTTATTTAGTATCATCTTTGCAAAGAACCCACACCAACTTTCAGCCATATTGGTCTATTTCTTTGTGTTTGGCATTCGTGTGAATCAAGGAAGTCGAGTGATTGTCAAAGAATGGACGAAAAAGTCTTTCGTGTGGTAATGAAACATTTCTTTATGAAAGGCTAAATGCCTCATGAGACTAAAGAGAAGCTTGATAAAAATTACACTGACTCTGTTCCTTCGATTAGAACAGTTTATAAGTGGCTTCAAAACTTTCGGAGTGGCCATATGGGCACAAGTGATGCTGAACATTCTGAACGCCTTGTGGAGGTTATGACTCCAGAAATCATTGATAAAATCCATGATATGGTGATGGATGACAGAAGAGTTAAGGTGCGTGAGATTGCTAGTGCTGTGGGCATCTCGAATGAATGGGTACATAATATTGTCCATAAACATTTGGACATGAGAAAGCTATCCGCAAGATGGGTTCTGTGATTGCTCACACTTGACCAAAAACGGAATCGTGTGAAGTGTTGCAAGGATTGTTTGCAGCTGTTCAGGAAGAATCCGCAGCGTCGTTTCGTCACTGTGGATGAAACATGGATACATTACTATACTCCTGAGACCAAACAATAATTTAAACAATGGATTACCAAAAAAAGGCGAAGACCATTCCTTTGGCCGGAAAGGTTATGGCGACTGTCTTTTGGGATTCGCAACGGATAATCCTCATCGACTATCTGAAAAAGGGTAAAGCTATTACAGGTGCATATTATTCATCGTTATTAGACCGTTTGAAAACCGAGGTGCAAGAAAAACACCGGCGATTGGACCGCATGAAAGTCCTTTTCCACCACGAAAATGCACCAGCACACACCTCAGCAGCAAAATTAATGGAAATAGGATTCGAACTCGTTTCACATCCCCCCTATTCTCCAGACTTGGCTCCCTCAGACTACTATTTGTTCCCCAATTTGAAGAAATAGCAGGTGGGACAAAGATTTTATTCAAACGAGGAGGTGATTGCAGTAACTAATAGCTGTTTTGCAGTCTTGGAAAGGATCAACAAATTAGAACAGTGTTGGATGAAGTGCATAAGTCCAAAAGGAGACTATGTCGAAAAATAAAAAAAGGTTTACCTCAAACAAGTAAGTACTTTTTATTTTTACTTGGACTCTTCAAACACCCCTTGTATTGCTCATGGACCGGGAATATTGCAGTACACGTGGTTTAATGATGAGGCACGGTTCCACCTCTCTGGTTATGCAAATTCTCAGAATACACGTTTATGGTGAAATGAAAATCCACATGCGCTGATCGAGCAACCCCTGCATTCATAAAAGATTGGCGTGTCCTCTGCAACATCACAGCGTCACACTATCGGATCCATTTTTTGGAGTGTACTGAGAGAAGTGCAGTTTACATTTAAATGTTTTGGAAATTTGTGAACCAGTTGCACGATGAAGAACTTAAGAACTTACCCTCGGCTGGTACGAACAGGATGGCGCCACATGCCACATGTCTCGAGTGACCATGGCTGAGGTCGAATCGTTTTTCCCCACCAGATTGACTCCGAAAGAACTCTGTCCCCCGCCCCCCAAGGTCACCTGATTTAACATGAACTGAATTTTTCCTCTGCGGTGGCCTAAAAGGCGAGATCTGCAGAAATATACCACAGAGTTCGGAAGATTTATTAGGGAACACCATCTGTGAAATACAGGCAGAGACACCACAGGTTCTGGCAGCAACATTCGAGAATCTGCAATGTCGTGTTCAACTGTGTTTACAAGTCAAGGGAGGTCACTTCCAGCACCTTTCGTGATTCACCTTTATTTCCCTTTGAACAAGGTATGCTGTGTTCATTTAATTTCATTTCCTGATTTTTATGCAAAGCTGTTAAGTGTAATTTAAGCAAATGTTTGTATGTGGGGCCTCTTTCGATTGGGACACCATATGTTTAAAAATCTGTATTCCTTTTATCAGAAGTCCTATTCTTCCTACGATCACAATTCACTAATTCCCAATAACTTCAACCTCTCTACCACCATTTTTAAATTCTCTAACCTTCCTACCTGGTTAAAAGATACAACATTCCGCTATGTGACCAGTAGAATGCAAGTTTTGTTTTTTTCTGGTGATATTCTCTTATGTAGTCCTCGCCCAGAGATCCGAGAGGAGGGCCATTTTACCTCCAGAATATTATGTTCAAGAGGATTCCATCATCATTTTACCATTTAGAAGAGCTGCATGCCCCCAGGAGTAATAAAAGCTATAGTTTTCCCTTGCTTTCAGCCATTCACAGTGCCAGCACAGCAAGGCCATGTTGACTAACATTAAAAGGCCAGATCAACCAATCACCCAGCCTGTTGTTGTCTTCATACACAACGGCTGCACGCCCTCAGGACTAGTGATGGCTGCAGTTTTCTCTAGTTTTCAGCTGTTTGCAGTGGCAGCACAACAAGGCCACGTTGGCTAACATTGAAAGATCAGATCAGTCAATCATCCGGATTGTTGCCAATATAATTACTGAAAAGCCTGCCGTCTGTCTTAAGAAATCACGTTTGTGTGGGCCCTCCATTGTGATTGCACCTATGGTATGGCTATGTGCATCGCTTAGGCACTCAAGACACCCATCCTTGGCAAAGTCTAGCCAGTCACCCGAAACTATGACTATCTATTGTTTGAATAATGAGCAGACATATTTTTCCAATGAAGCAATCTGGAATGCGGAAATAGGCAGATTGGCATAAATATCACCAAATCCTTCACTCAGAAATACAAGCGATTGATAAAAGCCATTCTGTGTTAATAAAACAGTGCTTGGCAGAAGCTGTATGGAAAATATGTCTGCAGTAGTCTTTTCAGTATAAATTGGCTTCGGTGACTGCAAATGTGCAGCAGTCCTCTTCTCGAGTATTTTAAAAGCATACGCTAACGCACAGATAAGTATTCTGTTAAGCAAGTGTGGTGTGCGTACTGTAAGACCTTTGGTACACACACCATCAGATTATTTGACTTGTCGCTCTAACGAAGTAGGCGAGTGTCAGCAATATGTCTCGTGGTCTTATCGTGGCGTTTTTATCTTCTGCCGTTAGGTCAGACTATAGAAAAGCCACTTGCACGCTTAGAGTAGCAGATTGACGGTGACCAACTTTAAACAGAACTTGATTAATTTTCACACACATTTATTAAAATAATAATAATCATAAACCTTACTTAACTTGATTCTGGATGCTATTTACAATTGAAAATCTGAAGTTCCTTTGGTCTTGGTACGTTAATCTTATTCTCACATATCTCTGATACTTGACAAAGAGTCTATACATTTCTCTTCATCGCTATGTACAGGAATATGATAATCTTATTAGACGCAGACTGAAACTGGACTATAGACTGGTACAGACTAATGCAGACAAATGCAGACTGACTAATCGGAGGTCTGTACACTCGTTATAATACCTCGCGCGTTCAAGTATCACTGCGCGAGTGCGATCCGTGAGGAGAAAAGGTTCTATGTTAGCAGCAATCTCATTGGCTGCGAGACATATTAATACATGGATCGGCGGAAGCAGAATTTGGTCCATCTCTAAGACAGCGCCATCTTGTAGTGCAGAAATGGACGAGCACTGCGCCTGCGCTGTTGTGCTTAGCGGGGCGCGCTCTATTGGGAAAATTGTGTACGCGCTGACCACGCGGAACTATGTACACAACAGCAAGGTACAACATTCACGAGCACCATATCATTTTGCAAAAGGCATGTATATTACTAAATGACTATCCCAGAACCTGGAACCCAATTCCACTTGCAGGTTGCCTATACAACGGCTTCCAGGGACAACAAAAGTTTTATTCTCACTATTTCACGAAACTACTGACTGAATTAAAAAAATTATAATGGTATCATAATCGGGAACCTTATTACAGCAACGAAACGCCGGGACTGGCGCCAGACCTGCACACGACTCAATGCCACCCTCCCTATCAACTCCTCCAAGTACTGGTCCGCCTTCCATCGTCTTACTGGTTCCCTTCCCGCTCCCCACTACCCCCTTCTCCATAACGATCGCCCCCTTCCAGACAACCTCAGTAAGGCCAACCACTTCGCTTCCCACCTTTCCGAGGTCTTCTCCATCCCTGATGATCCCCACTTTGATTATTCTCTTTTCCCCACCGTCATGGAACGTGCTGATACCTCAGTCGCTCCACTTGCTCCTAGTCTCCAGTACTTGGGGCAGTTGCCCCCCTCCGACGTCAACACTCCCATCACAGCACAAGACATTAAACTTCTCCTCCAGTCCAAACGCAACACGGCCCCTGGTCACGACTGTGTCACCTACCGTCACCTTCGAGAAAGCCCCTATTCCTTCCTAACTGTCCTCGCCCATCTCTATAATGTCATCCTCTCTACTGGCTTCTACCCTGACCCGTGGAAGACCTCCCGCGTCCTCCTATTCCTCAAACCCAACAAACCCCCTTCTGCCGCCACTTCCTATCGTCCCATCTGCCTCACCTCCGTCTTCAGTAAGGTCTTTGAATCCATCCTCTCCCACCGTATCCATCGGCACCTTGCTCAACACCACCTGCTCCCCCTTACCCAGTGTGGCTTCCGACCCTCCTTCTCTGCTGACGACCAACTCCTCAACCTTGTTCACCTTCTGTCCCTCCAGCTCAACTCCCGTCGCTCCGCCATTTTTGTTTCCCTTGACCTCCAAAATGCCTATGACCGTGTATGGCATCCCGGTCTCCTCTTTAAACTCCAAACCTACGCCCTGCCTATCAATTTTGTCCGTCTGGTCGCTTCCTTCCTCTCGCACCGTCCTTCCTATGTCACCCTCCACAACACCAACTCCCGTATCTTTTATCCCACGGCTGGCGTCCCCCAGGGTTCTGTCCTCCCCCCTCTCCTCTATCTCTTGTATACAGTTGATATGCCCAAGCCGCCCCCACCAGTCCACCTTCTCCAATATGCTGATAACACCGCCTTCCTGGCTCTCTATCCTACCCTTCAACAGTCTCAACGTACCCTCCAAACCCACCTTAACCAGTTCACCACTTGGTGTAACCAGTGGCTCCTCTGTCTCAACCCCTCCAAAACCCAGGCAATCATCATAGTCCGCACCACTCGCTCCTTTCGCCTCCATGATTTCTACCTCACCCTTTATGGTCGTCCTATCCAACTCACCCACACCCTGAAATACCTTGGCCTCATCCTTGACCGACACCTCACCTGGACCCCTCATCTCCTAACCATCCAGCAGAAAGCCCATTCCCGCCTCCGCCTGCTGAAACTCCTGTCCGGCCGGACATGGGGATTGCATCCTTCTACCATCCTCCACACCTACAAATCCCTCATCCGTCCTATCCTCTGTTATGCCAGCGTCGCCTGGATCTCCGCCCCCACCCGCTTTTACAAGGCCCTCCAAATCCTTGAACGCCATGCGCTCCGCCTTGCCTTCCGTATCCGCCTTCCTTCCCCCACACGGCTCCTGTATGAACTAATCCCCTTCCCCCACCTCCTCTTGTTCCTCCAACATCTCCGCATCCTTTACATTGTTCGCAGGGTTGATCCCCCCCACCCTCTGGTTTCCTCCTTCCTCTCCACCCCCCGCCCGTTGCCGCGCCTCTATCGCTGTATCCCTCCCTCTCTCCACCTCCACACCCTCCATCTCCTTCATCAGGGCAATTTCCAACGCCTCCCCCTCCCGGATGACGAACTTCGCCGTGACATATACCCTTCCTTCCAACTATAACCCGATCTTGTTCTCCCCCCCCCTCCCCAGGGCCCCCTTCTCTTCTTTCCTCCTTCCCCCAGAGCGGATTTTCCTCCATCCCCCCCTCCCCTGAGACCCTGCACCCCATACTTGCCTCTCTCCTTCCCACATCCCTCCCTACCTGGCCCTCTTCACGCGCCCCCCATTCCCCTCCCCCATCTCTTCCCCTCCCTCCCTTCTTCAGGTCTCCCTCATCTCCTTGAACCTGGCAGATCCTCTGTATTGATCATCATCAGTGTGCCCCATCAGTGTTGTGTTTCGTGCTGTTTCTCGTGTGCGTCAAGAGGTGTGATTTTAATTGTGTACTGCCTTGAGGTTCGCCGTCAGTGTTACGCTGTGTGCTATGCCATCTGTCAACACCTTTATGCTCCAGTCGTACTGTGCCTTGTGTTCTTTTAATCATCGCAGTGTGTGGCTTTTTGTGTGTGCTACTTTTAAACAGTTTTTTATCTCCATTTTACAGTCACCCCGTTTTTTTTGTCTATTGCCTTCCATGATGTTCTCCCTTTTTTCTATCTATGTTCGCCTTCTTCTCTCCTTTGCTGTTTTTAAATGTCTTCTATTGTTTTGTTCTATGTCTTTCGGCTGAAGAGCAGCGCATATGCTGCTGCCAGCCCGCCCCGATGGGGAATTGAAATACAATAAAGAAAAAAAAAAAAGTATCATAATCTACTCGTTAAGATGTTTAATTTTAGTTAAAAGTTGAACAAAGTATTACAATTAGAAACTGTGTGTTTGTCGTGGGCAGCATAACTCCCAGCGTGCAAATATCTGGACTTTATTCTTCCAGTATTTGAGAATGAGAGCACTTACTAACTGCCAGCAAACTTTAACCATAATTCCAAACCTACGTGAAACACTTTCTCTGTGATACCTCCCACAAAATTATGAAACAAAGGAATTTTGTCGCTTTCTAATTGTTCACTGTTGATGTGGTAAAACTTCAGCATCGGGCATAACATTTTAATTTGTAGCGACTACTACACACTGATACCGCAGTCGGCGCGTGCGATAGTCACTCGCACTGAAGTTCGCGCGCAAGTGCGCAACGAAGACAGAAGAATGCCGTCCTTAGGCCGAGTGTTTTCGCCGCTAGGGGCGCGTTAGCGACGCGCCACATTTGCTCTTAGAATAGCAGTGCAGCTACCGATTTTTACTCTGTTTTTTGTAGAGATTCTGTGACTCTTGTTGTTTATAGTAACGCTTGTACACAACTGCGAATGTGGAAAGTTAATAAATCTGTTTGAAGTTCCATCTCATCTTTGATTTTAAGGAAGTTCAAGTGCGGGAATTTCTCACACAGTTATACCACAGTCTATCATAACAGTCGCGACACTTCGCTTCGAATTTATTGCCTACTGCGCCATCAGCGCGCCAAGCGGCCAGTAAGTTAAACTGTTGAGTTTGGCGCGATCGTTAAAACGAAAGCGAATAGTAGCTATTTAATTTGGTTTGTACAATGGTTTTTACAAATGAGAACGTAGCGTAGCGCAATAAATTGCAGCAATGACAAGAGAAAGATAGTATATCTGTCTTTTAGGTTTCCTAAGGATCCTGAGAGGTATATACCATATTACTAAACTGTATCGTCAGAATTCGCTTGCAAACTACATGTATATTGATGTTCCGTTTAAGGAGTAGAAAATGGATAGTGAATAGCAGACGAGAATATATTATGAAAAAAGACCTTGTTTACCTTTATAATAATGTTAAGTTTTGTCCGCTACATGTCGAACAAAACTAGTTCATGAATGCAGACAATAATAAACTCGCGTCGAATGTAGTTAATCACATTGTTTGACATTCCAAATAAGCCACCTCAACTGACGATGTAGAGGAAATTGCCACAAAGGTTCGACAATCCGTCTAAAGCTGTAAAACACTCATATGGCACAGAAGCAGCCAGTTCAACTCTCCATATATCAGTGCCAGATTCATCTGAATCGTCAACACAGACCTGCTTTGACGATGAAGTGGTAAAATTAAGTGCAGTTATGTGTAGAAAAAGCGTGTGGAGTATCAAAATGTGCATATCGCAAGACTTGGTGCAAAACTGTTACGGGACAAGGAAAGTGCCTATCATTTAAAGTACAAACAGCAACAGAAACTGTATCAGAAGGGGCAAGTGAAGAAGGAAAAACAAATTTTGAAGATTATAGAATCCCGATATTTAAAGAAAAAGATGCCCTTGACTTGTTGTTAAGCCAGATTAGCATGCCATCTGCAATGTGGAGAGAGAAAAATAAGCTGTTTGCTGTTTTATGCTTTCTCAATATTTTACGAAACTATTGACCGAATTAAAAAATTTATAATGCGATCATAATCTACTCATTAAGAGGTTTAATTTTATGTTAAAATTTGAGCAAAGTGTGTGTTCGTTGTGGGCAGCGTAACTCCGAGCGTGCAAATATCTTGACTTTATTCTTCCAGTATTTGAGAATGAGAGCACTTACCAACTGCCAGCAAACTTTAACCATAATTCCAAACCTACGTGAAACATTTTCTCGGTGATACCTCCCACAAAATTATGAAAGAAAGGAAATTTGTCGCTTTCTAAATGTTCACTGTTCATGTGGTTAAACTTGAGCATCACGCATAACATTTTAATTTGTAGCGACTATTACACACTGTCACACGCGTCGAAGTTTGCGCGCAAGTGCGAAATGAAGACAGAAGAATGCCGTCCTTACGCCGAGTGTTTTCGCCGCTAGGGGCGCGGTGATTCGCCAGCAGCGACGCGTCACATTTGCTCTTAGAATATCAGAACAACTACCGAATTTTACTGTTTGTATTTTGTAGAGATTCTGTGACTCTTGTTGTTTACAGTAACGCTTGTACACAATAGCGAATGTGGAAAGTTAATAAATCTGTTTGAAGTTCCATCTCATCTTTGATTGTACGGAAGTTCAAGTGCAGAATTTTCTCACATAGTTAACCAGTCGTCAAATTCATTACTTTATTTTCAGACTTCGTTCACAGCCCAGTTTGCAGACAGTTTGCGTAGATACCACTGAATGTACATGCAAAACTATAACATTGTACGGCATATATTTCAAGAGAGCTGACATGCAAAGACTGGCAATTTGTGCGCTTCACAAAAAAAAAAAAAAAAAAAAAAAAAAAAAAAAAAAAAAAAAAAAAAAAAACTTATGAATACAATATCAGTAAGTCACAGTTAGAATCGGTAAACTAATAGAAATAGCTGGGAGTAACTCTTAGTAATGACCTGAAGTGGAACGATCGCATAGACTGTTTAAGCACAATTTCAAACTTTTCCTAAGCTTTTTCTCGCATACCCTCTTAACATCACAGCAGATTGCGGTTTATTAGTACACTACAACGGCACTGCAATCTAGAAAGGAGACTGCTTACAAATAACTCATGCAGCCTCTCCTACTGCTCAAATTTGTGCGATCCACAGGTTTAAGAAGGTTTCAAGAACCGGCTTTAAATGATGACTTCATGAATTATAGGAATATACTACAACCCCCTCCCTACACATTGCTCCCATAGGGATCATCAAGACAAGATTCAATCAATCACAACATACACAGAAGTGTACAAACAAACATTTTTCCTGCGTTCCATATGTGAATGGAATGGGATAAAGCCTCTATAACTGGTACAATGGGACTTCTCTTGTACCATGCACTTCAGAGTGGTTTGCAGAGAACGGATGTAAATGCAGATGCACAAAAAACTAGTTTCTGCTTAAAATAGTGCGCAAATTATCCAGACTATATTGATCCAGGGCTTCATAATGAAAGCACTTAACAACTTCCAACAAACTTAAGCATGATTTCAAACCTTTTCTAAACTTTTTCTCGCTTACAATGTTTACATCAAATTTAACATATTAACTCATCTATAAAGTAATCCGCTGTCTGAAACTGTTTTATACACGGGAGCTCAATTCATTCAAGAAGCAGGGGTTTACTGGTGTCGATCCTACTCAATGAACGAACTATCCATGTCAGAATAGGTATCTAGGGTCTACAAAT
The DNA here is from genome assembly GCF_023864345.2 of Schistocerca serialis cubense. NCBI lineage: Eukaryota > Metazoa > Arthropoda > Insecta > Orthoptera > Acrididae > Schistocerca > Schistocerca serialis. Next base: position 514,967,957 of record NC_064639.1, read on the forward strand.
AGTGGGCAATGGCATACCCCAAGGATCTGTTTACAGTCTATTCATGGAGACAACTTACAACGTACAATAGGGAAAGAGTCTTAACTCAGTAAGTTAGTATGTCACTTTGTTGATGACATATGTCTTCTTACTCCCCAAGAAATGCTACACGATATGTGGCCATATGCCTGTATGGGCTGTCCATGCACATATTTTTTATTTCATCAAAGTATGCAATAAGGTTAGGGCAATGTGGAAAAATGTTGCTTAGTGACAAAATTAGGGCAAAACTGGGGGATGAAACTTGTATTAATGTGCACAGTTTCAAATTCGATCTGAGGGCAAGGAACATCCAGACATCGGGACACCATCAACATTTATCGAGAACTAACTTTTTCCCCATGGCTTCATCAGCATATGCCTTCAACAGATTTATTGCACACATCTCCACCCTCTCTATACCCACCTGTTCCTCATCCTGTCACTCTGTGCAAGAGATGTGGAGAGTCTATTCTCCCCTGTAATTGTCAGTGAAATAATGTGAACTGTCTTTTCAGCGCCTTACCTACAAAATGGCATTCCCCATGTAATCAAGCTCACAGCCCAGAATTACAAACCATTCACAGAGAGAATTATGCAAACTGAAGAGCATATCTATAGGTACATCATCCATAGTAAGGAAAGTAGTGTGTAGTACACACCATTGACTGTAATATTTATTTAACTCAAGAGCTGATGGTACATGATGTTTTCCTTTATGCCTACAGCTGCTGGCATATATAAATTCTGGGGTGAGTCCATCCTAGAGTAAGCAATATGCTGTATTGATATTTCTAAGGAAAGACCTCTGTATTGCTGGTGTTCATGGATATCATTTTGATTTTGTAGTCAATGGCACTTTGCCAATGAAAGGTGTCCAGTGTGATCCCAGCTGTCAAGATTTTCCTTACTCTGTATCAATAATGGGGTGAATTGTCGCCACAGTATATGTATCCATGATCCACTTAATATGTGTACCAGATATCTGTCCATATCCTCCACCCTGTCTCTCTGTTCATCTCCCCCTCCACTGGCTCTCTGTCTATGTCCTATTCCCTGCCTCTCTGCATGCATCTCCCCTAACTCTGCCAATCTCATCTTCCCCCCTCTCACTGTTAACCTCCTCCTCTCCACTCTCCATCTCCTCCTTCCCTCTATCTCATCCTTCCCCCTCTCACAATCCATTTCCTCCTAACTCATTTCTCTCTGGTCAGTCATGTACATCTGGACATGAAGCTCCTGTAGTGCATGCTGATTCTATCTATACAACATGTCTATTGTGGAGGACTCCTAGCTGTCAGGGTATGCAGAAAATTTCACCTGTGTCTCCACTTGTATGGGAACTGGGAGGTTCTAACCCTCACAGTGCCACAGTGCTGATTCCAAGTATAATATGTACCAAATTTCGTTGAAATCTACACAGTGGTTTAGGAGGAGATGCCAGATGTACACACAGACACATATACATACATACATTTTATATGATGTATATACTAGCCTTTTTTTTTTGGTCTGGTGGCTCATTTATAAACTGAGATCACAGAGATCTCAGGTTTGATCCTCAGTCAGTCCTAGGTTTTTTATCTGTCACTTATCACTCCATTCATTTATGGAAACGTTTGTTGATGGAAATAATGCTGACTCTCACTGTAGGAATTCCGATAACTGGCTTGCTAAGTCACTTCAAAGGTTGTAGGAAGGCAATGGCATAGCACCTCCAATAATATGTTGTCAAATAAAGCACTTGGATTGATGTAGTAATTCTACTAGCCTTTTACCCATAGCTTTCTCTGCAGATGCAGACAGCACATACAGTGCACACATTCCCTTCTCCTTCCTCTCTCTGTCCAGCTCCTCTTCTCCCTCACTCTTTCAATTTCTTCCTTCACCCTCTCTCTATTCCTCTTCTCCTCCTCCTTGTGCCTTTTTCAATCTCCTCCTGCCTCTCTCTCTGTCTCCTCCTCCTGTATCACTATCCATAGCCTCCTCCTCCTCCCATCTTTGTCTGTCTCCTCCACTCCCTCTCTCCGTCCATCTCCTCCCTGTCTCTCATTATTTGTAATTTCCTCCCCCCCCCCCTCTTTGTCCGTCACGCCTCACAACCAATTCCTCCTGTCTCCTCTTCCTCTTCCACCTAATCCCTACCTCTCTCTGTCTTCCACCTGTCTCCTACACCTCCTCCTAATCTCGCATCTCTCTGATCATCGTGTCCTCTCCTTTTCCTCTCTGTCCATCTTCTAGTCCCTCCTGTCTTTGTCCTACGTCTTCTCTTTATCCACCCCCCTCTCTCTGTACACATTCTACTCCCACCCCTAACTGTCTGTCCATCTTATCCTGCCCCCTCTCACTACCCATCTCCTTCTTCACCTTATCTCTGCTCAGCTATGACTATCCATGGCTGTAGCACCAGCAGCTCCTGTCAACACTATCTGCACAACATGCCTTTTGCGCATGGCATCCTAGATGACAGGGAGGTGTTAAAAACCCTTTCCACTCGCATATCTGCTTCTATGCCAGATAGGAGGCTCTAACCTCCAGAATGTTGACTTCCAGATAGAAAGTAGTATGTGTGCCGAATTTGGTTAAAGATGATAGAAGTTGGACATACACACAGAAACATACATCCAATTTTACACACACACACACACACACACACACACACACACACACACACACTAGACATGGCTTTGTTCATGCACATGTTCAACACATATATTGCACACACCTCTTCGTCCTCATCTCTGTATCCTCCTCATCCTCCCACCTCTATCCATCCATCTTCTCTTACCCACCCTCTCTATCTCCTCCAACACCTCTTTATGACCACATATCTTCCTCCTCCCTCTCTCTGTCAATATCTTCCTCCCCCTCTCTCTGTCCATTTCTTCCACCCACTCTTTCTTTTCCACCTGCCTTTGCATCTCCCCCTCCCCCTCCCCTCTCTCTGTGTCCATCTCATCCTCCCCCACCTCTCTCTCTCTCTCTCTCTCTCTCTCTCTCTCTCTCTCTCTCTCTCTCCCCCTCTCCCTTTCACCATCCTCCTCATCCAATCCCCTCTGTCACTATCCATCTCCTGCCCCCCCCCCCCTTTCCTGCTTCTAAACTGTGCCATCTGAACATGTAGCCTCTGCACTCCATGTCAATACTACCCACACAATATTCTTTTCTGAAAGCAGGTTGGTTTTGCTGAGGATTCCAATACAACATATTATTCCCCAATCTTTAGGCTACAAAGCCCATTCAGCACAATGCCCTTATTCCACCTTACTGGCAGGGTCTGTATGACTGCTCAGTACCACTCTAACAGTCTACATCAGACTCAAAATCGTGCTGCATCAGTAACCTCCCCATCATCCATGTACTGATTCCCACAGAGTGCATCCATTGCTCTTTATGGTTTCCTGTTAGGCAGCGAGGAACCCAGTGGGCACCGCAGCTGGCGGACAACAGAGTAATCCAGCTGTGCAGCGAGGTGTTTCATTGTGATCCTTTCATCACCTCAAACAAGAGTCTGTGCACATTCCAACATTTCAAGAGTCACTGCTGTGTGCAGCTGGTCAGCATGTGCAAGACTGGACAGGTCTCCATAACCTTGTTGCAACGACCCCAGATGCCTCGCCTCCCCTGGTGACTCTCCATGCTTTTGTTCACTGCCAGCTCTATGTAGACATTCTGCAAGCACCTATGAATTTCTGCAGTTCTCTGGTTTTCTGCCAAAGGAAACTCAATAACAACTATCTGCTTGGAATGCACTTCTATTACAGACGCCATTTTGAACATATAGTGCCTTCACCTATCTGAGCATCATGTAACCGTAGGGGCTGAATTGGGAATATTCCACGATGTCCCACAACAAATTTCGCATTTTTTCGATTGAAATTGACTAAGAAAAAAAACATGTCGTAGGACTTGCTGAATATCACCAATATTTAAAGGTAGGCCAGGGATATTGAAAATGTAATGCTTGTAATATCTATTTTTGAGAATACAGGCAAAATTATGTTATTCAAGAAATGTCTTTTTTGTATTTTGAGAAAGTATTTTAATTTAGTACCTGCAGTACAAAAGGCTTGTTGTTGTTGTGGTCTTCAGTCCTGAGACTGGTTTGATGCAGCTCTCCATGCTACTCTATCCTGTGCAAGCTTTTTCATCTCCCAGTACCTACTGCAACCTACATCCTTCTGAATCTGCTTAGTGTATTCATCTCTTGGTCTACCTCTACGATTTTTACCCTCCACGCTCCCCTCCAATACTAAATTGGTGATCCCTTGGTGTCTCAGAACATGTCCTACCAACCGATCCCTTCTTCTGGTCAAGTTGTGCCACAAACTTCTCTTCTCCCCAATCCTATTCAATACTTCCTCATTAGTTATGTGATCTACCCATCTAATCTTCAGCATTCTTCTGTAGCACCACATTTCGAAAGCTTCTATTCTCTTCTTGTCCAAACTATTTATCGTCCATGTTTCACTTCCATACATGGCTACACTCCATACGAATACTTTCAGAAATGACTTCCTGACACTTAAATCAATACTCGATGTTAACAAATTTCTCTTCAGAAACGCTTTCCTTGCCATTGCCAGCCTACATTTTATATCCTCTCTACTTCGACCATCATCAGTTATTTTGCTCCCCAAATAGCAAAACTCCTTTACTACTTTAAGTGCCTCATTTCCTAATCTAATTCCCTCAGCATCACCCGACTTAATTAGACTACATTCCATTATCCTTGTTTTGCTTTTGTTGATGTTCATCTTATATCCTCCTTTCAAGACACTGTCCATTCCATTCAACTGCTCTTCCAAGTCCTTTGCTGTCTCTGACAGAATTACAATGTCATCGGCGAACCTCAAAGTTTTTATTTCTACTCCATGAATTTTAATACCTACTCCGAATTTTTCTTTTGTTTCCTTTACTGCTTGCTCAATATACAGATTGAACAACATCGGGGAGAGGCTACAACCCTGTCTTACTCCCTTCCCAACCACTGCTTCCCTTTCACATCCCTCGACTCTTATAACTGCCATCTGGTTTCTGTACAAATTGTAAATAGCCTTTCGCTCCCTGTATTTTACCCCTGCCACCTTTAGAATTTGAAAGAGAGTATTCCAGTCAACATTGTCAAAAGCTTTCTCTAAGTCTACAAATGCTAGAAACGTAGGTTTGCCTTTCCTTAATCTTTCTTCTAAGATAAGTCGTAAGGTCAGTATTGCCTCACGTGTTCCAGTGTTTCTACGGAATCCAAACTGATCTTCCCCGAGGTTGGCTTCCACTAGTTTTTCCATTCGTCTGTAAAGAATTCGTGTTAGTATTTTGCAGCTGTGGCTTATTAAGCTGATAGTTCGGTAATTTTCACATCTGTCAACACCTGCTTTCTTTGGGATTGGAATTATTATATTCTTCTTGAAGTCTGTGGGTATTTCGCCTGTTTCATACATCTTGCTCACCAGATGGTAGAGTTTTGTCAGGACTGGCTCTCCCACGGCCGTCAGTAGTTCCAATGGAATATTGTCTACTCCGGGGGCCTTGTTTCGACTCAGGTCTTTCAGTGCTCTGTCAAACTCTTCACGCAGTATCATATCTCCCATTTCATCTTCATCTACATCCTCTTCCATTTCCATAATATTGTCCTCAAGTACCTCGCCCTTGTATAGACCCTCTATATACTCCTTCCACCTTTCTGCTTTCCCTTCTTTGCTTAGAACTGGATTTCCATCTGAGCTCTTGATATTCATACAAGTCGTTCTCTTATCTCCAAAGGTCTCTTTAATTTTCCTGTAGGTGGTATCTATCTTACCCCTAGTGAGATAGGCCTCTACATCCTTACATTTGTCCTCTAGCCATCCCTGCTTAGCCATTTTGCACTTCCTGTCGATCTCATTTTTGAGACGTTTGTATTCCTTTTTGCCTGTTTCACTTACTGCATTTTTATATTTTCTCCTTTCATCAATTAAATTCAATATTTCTTCTGTTACCCAAGGATTTCTACTAGCCCTCATCTTTTTACCTACTTGATCCACTGCTGCCTTCACTACTTCATCCCTCAAAGCTACCCATTCTTCTTCTACTGTATTTATTTCCCCCATTCCTGTCAATTGCTCCCTTATGCTCTCCCTGAATCTCTGTACAACCTCTGGTTCTTTTAGTTTATCCAGGTCCCATCTCCTTACATTCTCACCTTTTTGCAGTTTCTTCAGTTTTAATCTACAGGTCATAACCAATAGATTGTGGTCAGAGTCCACATCTGCCCCTGGAAATGTCTTACAATTTAAAACCTGGTTCCTAAATCTCTGTCTTACCATTATATAATCTATCTGATACCTTTTAGTATCTCCAGGGTTCTTCCATGTATACAAAAGGCTTATATTTTACAAAAGGCTTATTAACTTGAAAAATATTAAGTGAACTGGGAAGTAATTTTCTCCCTGGAGAAAAAAACAGACACTTTTTGGTATTTATGTGAATTGATACCCACTGTACAATTAAATGAAATGAAGTAGACCTTGGCTAAGCAAGGTGTAGCCACATTTCTGGTATTGTGAGTCACAATATCCAATATCAAGTGTTACTTAATAATTGAGAGAGAATGCATTTGCTGATGGATGATATAAGAAAGTGCAATGAGGTGCCAACAACAGATGGTGCAATGGTTACCAGTTTCGTGAGAAATCTGATTGGCTGCCATGGCACACAAGCATGGTGTATCAGAAATTATGTAGAAAATGAGAGGGCTAGTAGAGTGGGTCATAACAAGTATGTTTCACATAGCACAGCGTCGTGCATCACTGAGAGGGTAAGCACATAACATGCCTTCTGTGCCATCAAGGTAGCAGGTCTGCTGTGCAACAATTTCAATATATTTTTGACATCAAGGCAAAAGAGACATTGGTTTGAAGTTTTATGGCCTTTATTTGCAAATGCTGTGATCAGCATAGTTGTAGATATTACAGGCAGGACAACACTATGGGTTTCCTGTTTCTTACTGGGATATGAATGCATTGCTTTTAGCTGTGCAAATGCCTGTTTGACAGGTCTTGCAAAGGGGGCAGCAGGTTAGCTCTGCATCAGGTTTCCATCAAATGGGGACACTCTTGTGTTTGTTACTGTGTGGAGCAGACAGGAAAGGGAGTGCTATTCTTAGGAAGAAAGGGCAGATATGCACTGTGCTTATGAGGCAGTGGATCTGAAATGCTCACACTGCCCAACATTTGTATATTTGGTGGTTTCTGAATTGTTGAGTGTCAGGTCCACACACATTTACTACCATCCACAGGTCCCTACAAGAGACAGGTTTACTTGAGGTACATTTACGCCTGGCATCTTCTCATAATGGCACATGTATATTTACGATCTATTTCAAAACCAAGTGTTTCATTGTGTGTTACAGGTGAAAAGGCCTGATGAACACCATTGTTAATGAACAGTGCACACACCATGGCTTGAAGAGGAGGTGTTAGCACTTATGGAAAACAGCCTCAACAAGCTCACAGTGTGTTGCATGGGAAATGTGTGTAAGCCATTCCATAATCTGGTGTGTGGCAGGAAGATGATTTGCACCCCTTCTAGTCCCTAACCCAGATGATTTTTCATCTTGAATAGAATTTTGCCAGTGATTTTTGCAAGAGTGTGCCATTCAACCAGACTTACCAAACTATGTACTTTTTATGGATGAGGCATCCTTTACATGAGAGGATATGTTCAGCAGCCACATTCAACATGTGTGGGCATAGGAAAATCTGCACACTGCCTTCATTCGTAGTCACCAAGATCACTTTGTTGTCAACATTTGGGCTGGCTTGCTACGTGATAATCTCGTCGGTCCACATTTGTTCGCCCAGTGACTGAATGCAAAGATGCTTAATCTTTTTATGAGAAACTCTGCTAGAATTGTTGAAACATGTTTCACTCAATGTGTGACAGCGAATGTGGAACAAACATGATGGTGCACCTGCACACAGTGCAAATGCATTTGTATGAAACCTTTTGTGAGAACTGGAAAGGGTGTGGTGGGCCAGTGTCATGGCCTGCACATTCCCTCAACTTGACACCCACTGTTTTCTTCTTCTGGGGTGACCTGAAATCCGTTGTCTATGAAACACCAATTGAGACTGATGAAGAGCTAATAGCACACATGATGGCAGCCTCCGATGCAATTTCGATTTTGCCAGGAGTGTTTGAAAGAGCATGATTTACATTACTAACTGAGAGAATACTTTATTGTTTTATTGTTGTTGCATGTGAAAACAATATTTATCTTCAATATAATTAGGTATTCAACTAGAGCAAACAAAGATTACTACTAACGTACGAGGGTTATTCCAAAAGTAAGGTCCGATTTGCCGTAACTATTGAAATTTGGCGCCAATGACAAAACACGCATGCGCGCCGACTCCCGGCAAGCCTTGCGCGTCAAACGCCGCCATTCGCTTTGTTACTGTTGCTGAGTGTAGTTCACAGTGTCACTTTACAATGTTTAAGACAATTGATCAGCCCGCCGATTGTGAAGTAAGGGCAGTGATACGGTTTTTGTCTGCAAGAAACAATTCAGCGGCGGAAATCCATCGGCAGATTACTGAAGTGTACGGTCCTAACATAATGAGCGACAGTAAAGTGCGCAAGTGGGTGCGAGCTTTTAATGAAGGACGGGATAATGTGCACGATGAACCACGGTGTGGCCGACCATCAGTGATTTCAGACGATTTGGTCAATGCGGTTGACAAAAAAATTCGTGAAGATCGCCGATTCACTATTACAGACGTAGACATGCATTTTCCGAATGTGAGTAGAACAACTTTGTACAGAATTGTGTCTGAACATTTGAAGTTTCACAAATTGTGTGCCCGTTGGGTTCCCAGGCTGCTTACTGAGCCCCAACGAATGAAAAGAATGGCTTTTGCTCTTGATTTTTTGGAGCGATATCATAAGGAAGGTGACAGTCTTTTAGACAATGTTGTCACAGGGGATGAGACATGGGTTTCTCACATCACTCCACAGTCTAAACGTCAGTCAATGCAATGGCGTCACACGTCATCGCCAGTCAAGGTCAAGGCAAAGCAGACAATCTCAACACGTAAGGTTATGGCGACTGTGTTCTGGGATAGACGTGGAGTATTGTTAGTCGACTTTATGGAGAGAGGAACAACGATTAATAAAGCCGCCTACTGCGCTACCCTGACTAAACTTCGACGTGCAATCCAGAATAAGCGACGTGGTCTTTTGTCGTCTGGAATCTTGTTGTTGCATGACAATGCCAGACCCCACACTGCAAATGAAACGCAAGCTCTGATCAAAAATTTGGATGGGAAAGATGGACCATCCTCCTTACAGTCCGGACCTGGCGCCAAGTGATTTCCACCTGTTCCGTTACTTAAAGGAGTTTCTCGGCGGCAAGCGCTTCGACACAGATGATGAAGTGAAAGAAGCAGTTAAGGACTGGTTATCGTCACAGGCGGCCGATTTCTATAACATGGGCATTCAAAAGCTTGTTGAACGATGTGACAAATGTTTAAATAAGTATGGAAGTTATGTAGAAAAATAGATAAAGATGTAAGGAATGTAAATAAAACAATTGTTTTGAAAAAACATTTTAGTTTTGATTTTTTTTTTATAACCGGACCTTACTTTTGGAATAACCCTCGTAGTTTACTTACTTCTCACTCTCAACTGACCTGGAAATTTCACAATGGATAGCTTCTGTCAAATCTTTTTTGTTTGTTCTGTAGAATAATGTATATCATCATGAGTCTGATATTTTCAAACAGAATTGTAGTAATGGGCTGCATTTTTTGCTGTAGGTATCTTGAGATTCAAGGAAGTTAAAAGTGATAGACCATATTTCACAAACACATTTAACACATTTCTTTCAGAATATTTTCATTAAATTTTGCTAATGTTTTAAGATTTTACTGAACTGACTTCCAAAGAGGGGGATATTTGTGTTGAACCCAATTAAATGGTTTGAGCACATGATGTGGGTAATCCCATTTTTCAACACAGTCAATTAATGTCTCACAAAATAAAATTGAAATGCCCAAGAAATCCAAATCTTTCAGCAAGTCATCTTCTTGCAATGCACTTATCAAAGACTGAATGTTCATAGTATGAAAATTTTCTTCATTCCTTTGTTTCACTTACCTTATCAATATTTCTAACTCCTCCAGAACTTCATTTTCTGACATATCTGCTGCTTCAATAGTTTTTATTGGTGATGAAAGCATTTTCAACTGGTTCTGAATAAAATAGAGCCAAAGCAGAGGCTCAAGGTTCCTAAAGAATGTTTTTAAGATTGTTGGACACTTTTCTTGAGGGGGAAAAATAAAATTTTACTCCCTCATAAATACCACTACTTCTGTTAACAAGTGGTCCTAGGAAAATCATCTGCTTTTAACAATAACAATCACCTGACTATATTTCACTTCAGAAAACTTGCAAAACTCTTGACAGAAAATCCTAAGAACTATGGCCATATGTTAAATCAGTAAATAGATTAAATCCATCTATGCAGACATCCTGTGGCCATAATGGCACTGAAACAGAGGTTGACACGGAAAAGGCTGAAATACTCAACAATTTTTTCAAAAACAGTTTCACAGGTGAAGACAGCACTAAAGTTCCTCCCTTAAACCATTGCACAAATGACAGAATGAAGGATACAAGAAAAAAAAGTGGCCAAGGACAACTGAAATCATTCAACAGAGGAAAGGCCACTGGACCTGATGGGATATCATTACAGTTCTACACATAGCATGCGAAAGAAGTTGCTCCTAATCTAGCAACAATGTACTACAATTCTCTAGAGGAGCAAACAATTCCTAATTATTGTAAAAAAGCACATGTCATTCTGTTTTTAAGAACTGTTGTTGAACTAACACACTGAACTATAGATCTAAATCTCTGATTTTAGTCTGTTGTAGAATTCTGGAACTTATTTTAAACTTGTATATTATGATATTTTTGGAGCCCAAAAAACTACACAATTAGGAATGAACAAATGAAAAAGGGTTTCAAAACCAATGATCCTGTGAAACCCAGCTTGCTCTGTTATCCACGAGACCTGGAAAGCAGTAGATAAGACACCAGCTGTAGGAGAATGCAGGAAGACCTGCAGAAGACCAAAGCTTTGTGCAAGGAGTGGTAATTGACACTCAACATAAATGTAATGTGTTGTGAATATATAGACAGAAATACCCTATATTATATGATTATATGATTACATGATTACAGCACAATCACTGGAAACAGTTACTTCCATAAAATATCCAGGAGTACACATGCAATGCTATGTGAAGTGGAACAATCACTTAAAGTAATCACAGGTTACGCAGATGCCAGACTGAGATTAACTGGAAGAATCCTCAGGAAATGCAATCCATCAATGAAGAAAGTGACTTACAAAACATTCATTCCACCAGTACTTGAGTATATCTTGTCAGTATGGGATCTGTACCAGACAGGATTGATGGAGCACATTTCATTATTGGTTCATTTATTACATGTGAAAGCATCACAGAGATGTTTACTCAATTACAGTGGCAGACGCTGCAAGAGAGGTGTTCTGCATCATGGTATGGTCTACTGTTAAAATTATGTCCTGGAAGAGTCAACCAATATATTGCTTTTCCCTAAGTATATCTTGCTAAAAGACCAAGACGACAAAATTCGAGAGATATTTGAGCCCACACGGCAACTTACTAGCAACCGATCTTTCTGTGAAACATACAAAACTGTAACAGGAAAAGGCCAAAGTGACAGTGGTACACAACGTACATTCCATCACACACCATAAAATGGATGGCAGAGTATAGACATATGTGTAGACATATATGTCTTTCAGTTCTTCAACATGACTGGTGCACATGTGGACTACCTGAAAAAGTTTCTTACAATGGTTTCTATGCCTGCTGGCCTGGTTTGTACTGCATTATTCACTATTTGTGCTGCACAACCTATATTATTACAGTTGCTCTTCAGCAAAGGTTTAATTATTGTAAAAACATTGTATTGTCCCTTTCTTCCTGCACCTTGAATGTTTTTTTTTGCAGTTGTTGCCACATAACACGACAATTTTAACCCTCAGAGGAAATTTACTAAGAACTTCCACGATAAGATTTGTTATAACATCAGGCATCTTTATTCAAACACCCTTACTTGGCACAAAATATCTAACAAGCACTCGTATCTGCCGGAGGTTTGAGTCTTCCCTCAGGTGTGGGTGTGTATGTTGTTCTTAGCATAAGTTAGTTTAAGTAGTGTTTAAGCCTAGGGACCGATGACCTCAGCAGCTTGGTCCCTTAGCAATTCATACACATTAGAAAACACCCAGAAGCACTTGTATCAGTTTTACACTTTTCTGATTAGAAGTGTTCACCATAACTGAAATGTTCTCTGCATCTTTCCGATCCTTGCAAATTTGATGCAGTGCTTATGGAGCCAGCACATTTACTATGATGAAGTCACATGTGGTACAAATTTCTACTCGCCGCTTCAGGCTATGTATATAAATTCAGGTAAATTTCTTCTCAAACAGCTCTCTGATCATTCCATCAGTGCAGTCCATTGACCTGAAGGAACGGTGATGTTTCACTGCATGGAAAGCTACCAAATCTTCCTGAACAACAAGATGCTTTTGATTATAACTTATAATGCCACTATTATCATGTTCTGTAAATAAAGACATCATAATTTGTAATAAAGTTTTGCCGGAAATAGATAGTTAGTGTTTCTTTACATTAATGAGTTGCACATCAGATTGACCTCCATGGTTGATTGACAGAATACTTATACACAACATGAAAAATAATTTCTCTCTTTGCTGTTCTGATTTTAGAAATGGAACATTAGCTTTAATTTCGTTTTTACTTTCTTTTTGGTGTTTCTGTGAAAAGTTTGCAATATATAAAATCAAGTAACATAACCTGTGACTCTAAAGCCGTCGGCACACGGACCGTGCTGTCGAACGTTAACGTTGAGCGTGCCAAGTTCAACATGCTGCTGAACACTTAGGAACGATGCGACTTGTGCATACGGTACGTGGGCCCCAACGTGGTATACGCGATCGCAACGCACTCCAGCGGCAGTTTGAGGGATGTTTCTGGTTCGTAAATCACACTGTTTACTCAACGGGCGCGCGTAAAATTCCCACGTTAGCTCTATTAAAACGCACATTTCCTCTATCGTCCACGAAAGGGAAAGTGCCATGTCCAATTAATAAGGACACAGGCCTGTGAAAGTTCCATCACAAACAGTGCGGTACAAATTTAGAATACTTCTCCGAATAAGATAAACATTATTTCATCATTCCCACATTTTAGTAAAACCCCAAGGTCAGTCTTACTTGATCACTGTTCCTACCCAGCACAGAATCTCTGCAACATGTGAATTACGAAGCGTAAAAGAAAAAGGAGCAAAATATCTTTATACAAGTAGCGCAACCTGTCCTGTAGATTAAGCCAATCCAACAAAGTCACCCCTCATAAAAAGGTGAACTTATATTTACATAACATCAAATATTGTAGCATATTCTTATATTAAACTAATAATAAAGTATCAGAACCTAATAAAAATGCGAATGTTGGGAAACAAAATTTGGAACTGTTCAGACGCGAACCACCACCCCAACAAAAATTCATTACTGAATAGAGAGGCTACTCATTACGCTAAACATACAACACAATGCTTTCTATTTAATATATTATATTACCCCTTGCTAAAAACGTTAATAGTAGATAATTATGTTACTAATTGAAATTTAATTATAACAATTGTACGAAGAACAATGCGCTTTGGATGGATCTTCAGTGAGTCGCTGCCTTCAAATGGCCTACTCTCATAATACGCTCGTTACAATAATTCTTTTGCCACGACTATGATGTTTCTCATTATTTTATTGGAACGAATCACACAGTTAACAACGGGGTTTCCAGTGATTCTTACTTTGCTGGTGCTCAGAAACGGCATATACATGTATAGACTTGAAATAAATGCCAATATGGCACCTCACAACTCTGTGCTGAAGGGAGGCGGCGTGCGTGTGACGTAGGTGGCGTTGTGCCATCTCATTGGTCAACGCTCAGACGCATGCTCAGAATATCTGACATGCTAGATATTGCTCTGCACGTTCGGAAAGACTCCCGAACGTGCTATTCCACGCTATGACGTCAGAAACTGGGCACGCTCAACGTTCGGATGCACGGTCCGTGTGCCGACGGCTTAACAGTCTAATCACGTTTCTAAACCTGATGACCTGCAGCAACAGGCAATGCACAAAGAAACTGGAAGTGACAAATTGCTTGTCATGTGGAATCATTACATAATACCAACCAAACCACTACAAAAAGTGTACTTTTCTCAGTATGTTTTACTCAAAGAGTGTATTTTCTTTATTCTTTGCGTATGATCACATTTGTTCTCCCTTTGGTCATTAGTTTCTTTTATTAATGAAAAAAGCGCTCTCAGATTGAACATTAATATACAAGTTTATACAAGCCTTTTTTATTCTGTTATAGTTTTTGTTCCCTTTATGTGCATTATAATGTGCGTGTAGCGAGGTGGTTCCTCCCCGCCCAATCTATCTCCATCTTTTTCTGGTTCATAATGTTATTCATTTCCTGACATGATCCTATGGCAGGTAGGCAGTGTTACAATCTGCGTGTTCTTTGAAACAGCCTCTTTCCTGAGTTAACATGCAAGACAGGATGGTGCCGTTTTTCCCACTACTAGTATCCATTTCATGAGCTTCTCCTTGACTTTTGCATTCGTTTCATATTACTAACCTTACGTTTTTCCCTAATGATCTTTATTCAGTACATTATCGCTGGCAGCACTGCTGATTTGAATAGAGTTATCACTGTGCTTATCTATAGATTGGTTATGTTTGGAATACTGTATGAGACTTTGATGGCTGCTGCTGCTACTCTCATCTAAATATACATATCAAAAATATTGCTATTGTCTGTATTGTAGTTCCCAGGTATTTGTATTTCCATACCATCTGCAGTGGTTCACTGTACGAATACAGAGTTA
This sequence comes from Schistocerca serialis cubense, assembly GCF_023864345.2. NCBI lineage: Eukaryota > Metazoa > Arthropoda > Insecta > Orthoptera > Acrididae > Schistocerca > Schistocerca serialis. The sequence goes on from NC_064639.1 coordinate 514,982,999, forward strand.
TACTGTCTTCAGGTTATGTTTTTCCTCCCTTCCTGAATGTCATTTCAATTGCCTTCTCATGGTTTACTTCTAGGTAATTTCATTTTGCACAAGTTTCTAGTTTTTGTATAAGTTCTGCATAACAACTCTTACTACTGATCCTATCACCATGTCATATGTGTATCGAATCATTTCTTCTTTTGAGTCTACCTCTGTTATGTTTGTCACATATGCCATATAAATGTTGAACAGCATTAGACTCATAGAGTCTCCTTGGTGAACTCCACTCATTAGTATAATTTTCTCAGAGACTTCATCATTGTTGTTTATTTGAGTCAGATTTCACTGAAGGCATGGCTTGAATGTTCTCACTAGTGGGTCTCCCTCTCTCATCACTCATATCAGTTTGTCTCTAAATTTTCTTCTGTTTACTGAGTTGATCTGCAAAGACACAGGATACGGTGGCTGATGCACAGTGACCAGTTTTCACCCAAAGCACTGGACAAGTTCATTGGTTTGTTTGGAAGTGATAGTGTCTGAAACATTTCACCCAGTCAGCTATAACAAAATTGAGGCACACACCCTAAAATCTTTCTTAAATGATTTTACAGAAACTATTTGGTACAAAAAATTATTTTTGCTTTAGTTACAGCTTTACATGTCAGGTTTATGATGGAGTGCCCACCATTTCATTAATGGTAATAGTTACTGTGGTATTTATGTGGAAGTAAGACACAGTGCAAAATTCAAAAAGGCTTACAATGAAAAGTAGAGGTTGCTATGATTTTGCATTTGGTGCATATTACATAATGTGTTGCAGCATATTAAATTTAGCTAAAATACTGAATTTTTCTTTAGAATTGGACAGAGGTCTCTATCCATCACCAATCTTGAGAAAATTGATCTGACACAGCACATTCTTTTGCAATTGTGCTGCACTAGCGATAAAGCCAGAGTGAAATATCTGAAACATTCCTCATATTTCATAAATGGTTTGAGATATCCAAATGAAAGTTTGGCAAATGATAGCACGCAAAGAGGAGAATATTTCACCATATGGTTATTACACAAGACTTCATTATCTACCATGTTATTCCACTAACCACAGACTTTTTCTATGAAAGAATGCAATTTTTAAGGGCCATCAACAGCTGGTGGAACAAGAAATACTACGGACTTTAGAACAATGTAAGTGAAGACATTACACATTTAGAGAATGTGCTTTTTTTGTAAGTACTAACCTTACTTTTCCTCAGTTCCTCACTTAATAAACTTATGAAACCGCTTTTTCAGAATTCTTTTGCTGTTGTGTCTGCACAAGATGTTAGTAAGGTGAGACTGTGTAAACTCCACTGTGTTTTGACAAAATAAGCAAATTTTGTCATGGCAACCACAGAAATGAGTAGTTTTTACTCAAAATTCGCCACTCATAATGCTTCTCTGAAAATAAATCACTGCATTTTCAGTAAAATTCTTTTTAGATACTAACCAAAGCAGAGGTGACACTAGATCTTTTTGAATGGCCACCATACAAATCACTCAGAATTTCCCCTACAGTGCCTGCCCACCACTACCACTATGCCCACAAGTGCCCTGCCATTTGCACATCTCCTGGCCATGATATACTGTGCACACTATACTTCCCTCTTTTGAGTGTCTGGTTCTTTAAGTATTTCACTGCCTGTACCATGCTCCTGTCCTTCAGGAAGTTGAACTGGCATGCTGGGATCTTTCCCTTGACTGCATCAAGTTGTCCATTGTTGAATATTTTTGTGAATATTTTGTAGGAAGCGTTTTCTAGTGTCACTCATCTGAATGAATCTGGGGATGCCTTCTCCCTTCTCATTGTACAGAAACTTTGTTGTTACTGTTTCCCAGTTTTCATGAATTTTTCCTGTCTACAGGCACTTGTTCATCAGGTCCTCTATAGCGCTGTTGATGGAGTCTTCGAGGTATTCTGTGTATATGTTGTCTGGATCCACTGCTTTCTTGTCTGGGTTCAGTAGCTGCTGTTAAGTCAATGTTGTGTCTGGTCTCCATTACTTCCATTTCACATTCCTTATCTTTTTTCTGTTTATCCAATACGACCAAGAAATGTGTTTCCCATTTGTTTACACGGATTTCTCCTGTTGTGGGTGAGATTTTCTTCATCAGTGCTATGAATGGGTCTGATTTTGCGTCCACTGCTAATTTTGTTGCCTCTTCCTAAATATGTTCCTCTCTCTGGCTATTAATTGGAGATTTGTATTTACACCTTTTTTCGTGCGTACACTGTTAGATCTGACGTAATTTTTCCTGACAATATATGACTCATAACTGTTGGCTCATCAGAAAATGACAATGTCATGTCATTGCTCACACATTCCGGAAAATTTTGCTTTGAACATGTGCATTTTCAAAAACATTGTGTCAGCCCAAGTACCAGCTATTACAAGAGATATTGTCAGGCATTTATGATGTAACATAAAAGACATTCTGTCAACGTGATGCTGGTCCATCACTGGAAAGTTTAAAGCTGAATACTGTGTTTATCTTTTGTGATAAAACAATGGAAAACTAAAAGTGCATACAGAAGTATTTTTATTTTGGTCATCACATTGGGGTAGATGTTTCTTATTTGAGTCAAACATATCCAAGGATCCAAAAACCACTGGTAAAGCATAACACAAAACTTATTGACGTTTTCCACAAGATAATATGAATTTAAAATGTACATATCAAGCACACTTAGGAACTGACATGATGTTCAATGAATTTCTAACTATAAGTGGAGATTGCAGTAACCACAAGCAATACAGACTTTTTGTTATTGATAAAACATGACAATTGAAAGGCAGATGATATGGGCAAATCTGTACTGAAATTCTCATGATCATTTTGTAAAAAGTGTTTGTACATGAATCACTACACAGTGTAAATGTATGTAGCTCTCAGATATTTACATATATATTAAAATAGTGCTGGAAAGCTATAGCACATCATAATATGTTAACAGACCAGGTGATAGAGCTCATTTAGTAAACAAAATGAAAAGTCATTGAGGCATGTAAGGCATTTCAACAGAAAATACTATTGCTAATAGTGCAAAAGTTGGAGAGAGACTAATCTCACAAACAAATGTTTAAGCTTCTTACTAAATATCTTGAACAACTCACAGCTTTGAATTACTAGTCTTCTGACTGGCTTGATTTGGCTTCCTACAAATTCCTCTCCTATGCCACAATGTTTAACTCAGAGTAGCACTTGCAACTTATGTCAACAATTATTCGTTGCATTTATTCCAATCTCTGTCTTCCTTTGCAGTTTTCACCCACTACAACTCCCTCTAGTACCATGGAAGTTATGCCTTAATGTGTTAACACACGTCCTATCATCGTGGCTTCTCTTTGTCAGTGTTTTCCATATTTTCCTTTCTCTGTCAATTCTGTGGAGAACCTCCTTGTTCCTTGCCCTATCAGTCCACCTAATTTTCAACATCCTTCTGTAGCACCACATCGCAAAGTCTTTGATTCTCTTACATAAGCTTCCCCACAGTCCATAATACACTACTAGGCAAAGCTGTGCTACAAATGCACATTCTTAAAAATTTCTTCCTCAAATTAAGGCATATGTTTGAGACTAGTAGATTTCTCTTGGTCAGGAATGCCCTTTTTTCCTGTGCTAGTCTGCTTTTTACATCCTCTGTGCTTCATCTATCATGGGTTATTTTGCTTCCAAGGTAGTAGAATTTCTTAACTTTGTCTACTTTGTGATCTCCAATTTCGATATTGAATTTCAGTCTATTCTCATTTGTCCTACTTCTCATTACTTTCATCTCTCTTCTGTTTCTTCTTAATCCATGTGCTCACATTACAAATGCAAATGAGCAGTGCAAAGTGAGAAAAAGATTTCATTAAATGTGACAGCAATACTGAGAGAGATGGAACATACGGATCAGCAGGAAAGAGTCATATACATGTATATGCTGGGTGCATTACCTACAAGTGTAACCAAGCACACAAAATAGATCAGGAATTGAGAATGTGAAAGAACATCTGCCTTACTTGATCCAATATTCTTAAAAAATTTGAAATGTGACGAATATTTAGCAAAGAAATTCAAATATATGCAGAAATATTATATATGACTAATGTACACAGAAAAACCAATTCTGCAAAAGGACAATTAAAACACCTATGTTGCAATAAATGCAAAAACTTTATTAAACTATCTTTAGAAAACCATGGTGATGGTGCTGAAATTGACATTCAGCATCAAAAAATAAACAATCAATCTCTCCAGTTTACATATTCAGTGATCCCAACAAATTAGTAGAACAAGAAAGACTACTCACAGCATTAATAACCACAGGAAATACTGCTCATATAACCTCATACAGTAATTTCAGATCTCAGAGTAAGATGCAGTATCCAATAGCTGTGGAGACAGTAGTTTGAGAATGGCAAAAACTGGCATGCAAAACATTTCTGTGTAGGTGCTTATTGAGCTTTTCTGCCTTATGGTAAATGGATCTTGTACATACGAAGCAACATTCATGAGACAATAGAAGTTTGAAATATATTTTAGTGGTCTTCATTCTATGCTCTAAATTCACTCTGATCTTACATCTAAAATCAAGGAAAGGGAAGGTAGTGCCACAGTCGATGGACCAATTGCTGCATATGAGGACTAATTACTGATCAAGAAACCTTCAAACTGATCATGATGGTAGATATTTCAAGATAGTACTGGAGCAGTATAGTTTGCACCACTGTAAAACGTTCTCCCAGATCAAAACAGGTATCATGGAAGGTTCAAACATAACAATAAAAAACCATATTTGGGTGCACTGCAATCATCGTGGGTCATACAAATAAACTGATATCCTTTCACAAGTAATTGAGCAGTACAGCTGAGGTGTACACTGAACAAAAAGACATGAAATAACTGATGTTCATGATAATTGGTACCTAAATATTGTACATGGTCACATTACAATGTTGAATCCAAACAAAAAGCACTCTAATGTAAGTCACTGGGTGTGTATTTCAAAATACGAGGTTGCATTTCAGAAATTATACCTACCAAACTGGTGAACAGAGATATTCACAATATCCAAGGTGCAGCAGATGAAATGAAGCACATATATTTTAAAGGACAGCAGAGTTAGGAAAATAGTGGGAAGTTTCTACACTGAAGAACTACAGAGAAGCATCAAATCAGATGTGTTTCTCAAAGAGCATGTCATGAGATATCAAGGGAACAAGATGTTTATTCGATGGTTTTGTTTTCCTCCTTGACATGAAAGCTGGGTGGATACCAAAGACATGGTATATTACAAGACTCACAAACCCTCAAAGCCTATATTACCATAACATGCACAATAGGAAGAGTGTCATACATGGCAGTGGTGATTCTCAGTAAGCTACTTGTAGAATTACACATTCCAACAAGTAATTATTGTGGGACAGGAACAAAACTGGAGAAACTGCTAGCACTTGGTGAAAGATGAATTAATTTTCTGGATGAAGCTCACAGGAACATGATATTGTATATATCACAAGTAAAGATAAAGCAGACTGTCACACTGGTAGAGGTACATGAATATGTGCAAAAAGAGAAACACCTTTATGACAAAATATAACTGCATTTGCTACTGACAAAAAAATATTCGCCAAACTTTATTAGGTGCTGGCATAAGTTATGGCTCAACATCCACTACAGAAAATCCAAGAGGGTTTAAAAACATTAATTCAGTCATCATCAGTGGCTAAATATGTCGTGAAGCAGGAAAGAAGAACAGAAAGACAGGTTAAAGTGCCATAGGTTCTGCCAATACCTCAGATATTGGGTAGAATTCTTCATTTCCCAATTCCTGCACTGTTGCACTGGCAGGACTTTCAGTGATTTGGTCGTTCACTGGAGCGCAGAAGCTATCATCTGAATAATGAAAAGTGCAAAAAGTGCTCAAGAACATCTTGATGAGGTAAAAAGACACAACAGAAGGACGAAATTTGTGGCTACTGGGAAAGGACTTCATTTAAAACCTTACTGATATGGATTGAAATTGTTCAGAAAAACAAAGCTTCTAGCTGTACTATCTAACAGATGCTTACAAAAACCAAATGGCTAAAATTGTCAAAAAAATAATCTTGGTAACATGTAGGCTTGCCCACAAGTTGCCAAGGCTTTTTTAACTATCCTACAGAAGTTTTTTTGGAAAGTCCTGAAACATCCTCCATACAATCCTGATCTCTCCCCACGTCATTTCCATATTTTTTGGAGGCCTGCAGATAAGCATTTGTGGCCGTCAGTTTGCTTCAGATGAAGAGGCGCAAGCCTGGGTACAATCATTGTTCCATAGGCATTGACCATCTTATTTCACAATGGGATAAATTTAATAACAGTTATGGCAAATACTTTTTAAATAAAAAACAGTTTACTTTTTTCCCATCTGTCTCATTTTCATTTGACTACCCCTTACAAAAATAGCATTTCAACTGGAAACTGATTTGATTCATCACGCTTGCACTGCAAAATGACAGGAAGACCAACCAAAAAAGTTATTCAAGTGAATTCAATAACTGTAAACTAACGCAATTCAGAGTTCTATCTGTATGATAATTTATGACAGAATTGGCATAATAATGTTAACAGTGTGCTTTTCAGTCTGTATACTTTTTACTGTGAGGGACTTGAGGAAAAATTTGGATGCATGCTCAGTCCACATGAACCTAAGAAGTTAACACCCATTGTCATAAGTTTACTTGAAACAGACTGAATCTGTAAAACTGGGTCCTAATCAATGTTCATGTAGAACTTGAATCTTCAGAAAACTTGCATGAAAAACATCAGTGTCTGAATTAATACCACATGACATTGTGGTAAATTATACATTGCTTACAGAAATGGTACAAAGATTTGCACAAAGATATTATTTCATGTGCAAACATCATTATTGATAGTCAAGGTTTCTACAACAGTAAAAATATAGTGTTAATTATGTTCACAAATGGTGGACACATTATTACAATATTCTCCACAAATGTCACATCACAGAAACCATTCAGAGATGTGAAATGCAGCAATATGATGAAAGTGGTATTGTGATAAACACGTAATTACCACAGAGTATATTAGATTGATCTTCAGATAACCTACATGGATATGATGGCAAGTCTCAAGACCTTCGACCTTTGGGTACATCATATACATGAAAGCTCTGTTGGCAGCAGATGTACTCTTTGAAAGCATTAAAGAGTGGTTCATCAAAAATAAAATGAAAATGAATCAAGAAAAAACACAACACATGATATGCAGTCTCAGCAATGTCAGCTGCCATGATAACATGGAGGTTGACAAACTACTAGGCTTCATGAGAGACAGCAAACTGACAATGGACAAGCACACAGAGTATGTGTACTCCAAGCTCTCTCATGTTATATGCCTGATAAGAAAACTAAAAGGTGTATTAACTGACCAGTACCTATTAACAGTTTATCATGCACTCTTTCATAGCCATATTAATTATGGTCCGCTGTTATGGGGACACTCTACAGGTTGTAAGGAGGTGTTAATGCTCCAAAAAACAGCTGTCAGGATCATTACTTCAAGTAAAAAACAGGAGCACTGCAAAACTATATTTGCCTGGTTATGGATAATGACAGTATTCAGCCAATATGTGTTTCTATGCCTCAGCAGTGTAAAGGAAAACCAAGGTGATTTCAGCATGAGGCAAGACATTCATAATCACAACACCCGCAACAAGAGGAACACTGAAGTACCAAGTTGTCGACTGACTGGAACGCAAGATAATTTTCCAGTGGTAACCCTAAAAATGTTCAATAAACTGGACCGAGAAGTGCAGTCTCTGCCGCTAGGACTATTCAAAAGGACAATTGCACAGGACTTGAAAGAACACCCATTATATTCTATTGGAGAAATTTTCAATATTGACCAAATTGAATGGACAAAATAATGTCTTAATATGTTATATCTGCCCTTTTTGTGAATACTTTCCTATATGTTGTATAAAATTGTAACCAAATCTTATATATGTAACCCTGACACAGCCTGTCCAATCATGACTGGTAAATGACGCTGACCTACTAATAAAGTAATAAAGGTCATGATAAAGCTTTTAGACACGTGATATTTACCAACACACTGCAATACAGAACTTGGAGAAGTATGTGTGTCCTTCACTCCAACTTCTTAAAAATAATGATAGTGACTGTACTGTTGATAATGTGATTTTATGCAGCTAAAAGGAATCTTATAAATGTTATGCCTTCTCAAATCAAGACTGTTCTTAACTAACCCTAACAGCTCTGAGTTTCATTTTAAATGGAATGCTTCTTCAGTAATGTTTCTGCTTTTCAATGCTATGGCAAGACAATACTCATTCCTCACTGTTCTTCATTTTGACGTCACTTATAGATGTTCTTAAAATTTGATACAAATGTTTATGTATAGGTGTCAGCTGCATTACAGACTAAATTCTTTTCATTTAAGAAAACCATTTCTTGCAGCTGTAAGAGCTGCCACAACCTGTGAATATGCCAGACCCAAATCCTTCCAGTTTGAGAAAGGTCTCCAGAAGATACAAACTAAAATTGCACCAAACTTTCATGCATCAGTTGGTTATAGTTCAGTTATCATCAGGGTTACATTTTCTGGAACTCTCAAACATCCATTGCAAAAGGATCTTGGAACAATTGAATCTCATTTACACAACTGTGTAGTTTGACAAATGCTACTTTAAAACTCATCTTCAATTATTTCTGCGCCATGCTACATATCCACCCTAGGACCGAAAGTTCTCCCAAAGCCCTATCTTCATTCAGTAAAAATATTTTATTTCCAAACATAAGTTGAAAAGTCATTTAAGTACCTTTGTAGGTAAGCTAGCACATATTGGAATAATAAATTATTGTTTGTTTGTGAATTGCAATGAAGACACCCTGTAGAAAACTTCTGGAATTGTAATACAAAATTTAACACTATGGGTCAGAATTAACAGGCTTATAATAAATTCCAGAAAAGAGGAGGCATACAGTTTCCACACTACATGGAAACTGAACCTTGCAATACTAATTTTCAGCATTGATGGAAAAACTATCTCACAAGGGAATGGTTCAATAAGCCACATTGAAACCTACCCTGAAATTTTTTTACACAGGAAGAAGACAACAAAAGAAATGCACTGCTAATATTTTAGCTGCTAAGAGGCACGGCAAGTATTTTGTAAAAAAATGTTAAAGTTATACATTTTTGCTGTGAAATGAACACCTTATAACAGCAATTTGTACAGTTCTGCCCGCCTAGTGTGTGACTCGGTGAATCACTCATGCAGCGCCACATAGCGGAATTCTCTGGTGTTCACAGACACCAATTTTATGCAGCTAAAGCCTGGTTTACAATGGAGCAAATGGAAGTGAACACACGTGAATGAGCATCTGCAGAAAATTCACTACCATTCACTTGTTCTCATATATGGGTAGAATAATTTATGCTAGAGGGAATGGAAAAGAGCACAAGGTAGTGAACATTGCCTATGAAGCTGTGTTATTAGTTTTTAGTTTTTGGAGCTAATATACAGGATACAACTCTATCTTGTTAGAGCCACAATGAGAAACTTTGCTACCCAGTGAGGATTATTTTTCATGGTGAGCGCACTGTTCTTGATGCAAAATGGCGCAGGGAAGGAAGAATGTAAGTGTCTTAATTTGTATGGAAGTGTGACAAGCATGGAGATCATTTACTTTACAAGGAGTAGCAGCTCCATTTCTCCTTTGCACTGGTCCAAAATTTTCCTTGTATGTCAGCTGCCATCATTCTCTGGCTTCTCATTACCACTGAGGGGAAGTTTATCAACAGAACACTAATTACTGACATTGAGCTTCATCTCAAGTGGTGACACAGCTAGTGTTTCCCCTTTGCGTATAAGGTCTAATGGTCATATTCTTTTTTTTTTTCTAAAACAAAAATGGTCTAGTGACAAAGCCTGCACTTCATGATCCGGAGACCACGGGACCAAATCGCATTCAGGTCACAAGTTTTTCACTGTGATTTTTAACTGAGCATTTACTTCTCACAGATGTTGGAGTGGTCACAAAAGACATGTGGTTCAGATTCCACATTAAACTGCAGGTCTCCATTTTCTGATTAGGTAACTGGGGAAGGTTATGGACACGTAAGTAGCTGCAGTGGCATCCAGTTGAAAGACCTGCAAGAGGCCTACTGGGTACACCAGACAGAATTCTCTTTTGCTTGTGCTTGTTAGCTCGTTTGCTCTGGTAAAAATCTGGATTTAACTGTACAAACATTTTTCCAAATAACTTCATATCAGCAGTTCAATTCTTGCACATGTAATTCTGATAAAAGTGGCTAGCAGAGAAAATAAAATTATGGCAGTGTTTGATGTTACAGATGACTTCCATCTATGAGGACTTGTAATTTGTTGAAATGAAATGTGTCTTGCAGTACTACATTTTATAGCAATTCCTGTATGCCATTCCTTATAATAATGTTTGAATGTTGTACATTTGATTATCAGTAAAACAGTTCTTTGTTTCACATATGATGTTACAATTCAGAAGCAAAATATAACGTCATCAGTGGTCCAAATGTATCTTGGCAGTATCCAATCACTCCATAATTAGCAGAAAAAAAACATTCAGACTACAGAAAAATATTGTCAGGATAAGCAAACAAGTTAATTTTAGAGTCTCATGTAGACAGATATTTAAATCTCTCAATTTACTGCTCTGCCTTGTTTATATATCTCAGCAGCAACTGATTGTATCTGAGGTTGGATTTTGTACCAAAGTTTTCAATGTCGCTTTTTCATATGAGAAGCTTGGAAAGGATTGATTTTTTTAACTCAGCACCTCACTTCCTGAAATGCCACCTCAATAAATTATACTTCCTAATACACATTTTCAATAGTCTGAGCAGATTATCATACACACAAACTCTTAAATTCAGACAAAATGCAAATGAGTACACAAACTTCTACTGTCAGCCAAAAGGAATGCAGGAAGGTCATGTGATATGAGATTATTGCTCCTCTTGTAAAAAAATACAAATGTGTAAAGTCATCTGATGCAAATACACTGCTTGACAAAAAAAGTAAAACTCCAGAAGACATGGGCAGATGTCACTGTAACTTCATATACTTATGCACCATCAGCAGTTACATAAATGATCAGAGCTGCAATTCTCTGTGACAGGCATGGTAGGATACAAAGAGGCACAAACAGCATCCTGAGGGAACACTGTGAAGAACTTAGAGATGCCACATACTGATGAGCAACAACCTTATCAACACCTCACAGAGTTTGAAAGGGGCCTCACTGTGGGTCTCCATTTGGCTGGCTGATGGAATCATACCTTATCCAGATTTTTGGGGTATTCGGTTGTCACAGTCGCCTGATGGGCTGCATGGGGATATGAGGACAGCCATACTCATCATCAAGGTTCCAGTCAACCATGTCTGATCACCACAAGTGGAGATCACCATATTGTGCATGAAGCACATTCTGACCCCTTCATATCTGTGCCTACCTTCCACAGTCAGGTAATGAACTCCCTGCAATGTTCCATGTCATCCCATATAATTGTTTGGACACTAGCAGCAGATGTACTAGGGAACTACCATCTCACATATAGACTGCCATTAATAATACAACACAAACAGCTGTGTTTAGAGTAGTACCATGGACTACTGATGAATGTCATTCACATTGTGTTCTGTGATGAACTGAGAGATGATAATCATTGGCAATTACAGCAGCAACCTGGGGAGAGGTCCCATTCATCCATGATTTTGGAAAGGCACAGCAGTGTTACACCTGGCATCTTTCTGTAGGGAGCTACTGGGTATGACTCCAGGTCACAGCAGCTAGTGATTGAGCAACTCTGATGGTACAACCTGCACACTCATGTGTCATCTCTCACATGACAGTGTCATAGTGCCATTTTTCAATACGACATTGTTTGTCCACACACTGTATATGTCGCTACGAACTATCTGATGAGGTACTCCTGTGGCCAGCAAGATTCCCAGATCAGTCCCTGACAGAACATGTGTGGGATCAGCTCAGATGTCGACTCTGTCCCAGTGCCAGTATCCAGGAAATCGAGGACCATTTACAACAATTGTGGGCCTGCTTGCCTTAGGTGAGGACACAATGGCTTACGACACCCTTCCCAGCTGAATCAATGCACACTAGACGGGTGACACATCATACTGATAAGTTGGTTCATACTGCTAAGTTCTTTGTAAATTTGACTCAGTTTTATAACACTTAAATAACTTAACATATGCTCTCATTTCCTCCTCCCCTTCAGTGTGTTTCACTGTTCTGTCAGGAGTGCAGTCTTCCAACCAAAGACTAGTTTGCTGCATCTCTCCATGTTTACTCTGTCCTATGCAGTCTCTTCATCTCAAAATAACTACTGCAGCCTACATCCTTCTGAATCTGCTTACTGTTTTCATCTCTTGGTCTCCATCTACGATTTTTTAGCCCCTACACTTCCCTTCAGTACTAAATTAAGGATCCCTTGATGTTTCAGAATATCTCCAACCAACCAATCCCTTCTTCTAGTAAGGTTGTGCCAAAATTTGTTTTCTCCCCAATTCTACTTGGTACCTCCTCGTTAGTTAAGTGATATTCCCTTCTAATCTTCAGCATTCTTCTGTAGCACCACATGTGAAAAGCTTCTACTCTCTTCTTGTCTTAACTGTTTATTATCCACGTTGCACTTCCTGCTGGTAAAATATAAGTGAATCTTTACCAGATATTGTGGTTCTCATTATGTGCATGCTCCTACAATCAGTAAATACAGAACTCAACTAGGTTGGTGGGTGCAGCAAAGAGAAGATAAGCACTAGAGAGGAAACAGGTATGTGTGAGTTAGATACACAGTCATTAAATTTCCAATTCTATCCCCCCCCCCCCCCCCCCCTTGAGCAACTAACAACTGTAACATCATTAAGTTATGAACTAGTTATTTTAAAACTGAAGTATATTTGGTAACTAAAACATCAGATATTGGACATGAATTCTAGAGCTACACTATTGCTACCCCACTTTCACAAACTTGTCAGTCATACTCTGATGGGAGTCTGCAATCTCCTTTACAAGATCTATTCCAAGAGAGAATCACCAAGGCTGACAATCTTTCCTGGGGCATAGAGTTCTAATAATAAAAAAACTCTTTTCAAGGTAGGATACACCTTTCTTCATTGACTGACATCACTGGAACTGTAATAATTAGCTTCAGCAATTTCAAGAATCAGTGAACATCTTCTGTAAGTGTTTTGTTTGTTGGTTGTTACAAAATCCATTACATTAACAGCATGAGACAGTAACCTGAATACTAGTGCTAAATAGATGCAACACGGTTTATGGCATGGTTTGAGCTTACACTAAAATGTATCCATTGAATACACAGTCTTTAAGGTGTCTTCAGGAAACTTAGGAGAATACAAGGGGAACTTATCCAGGCAAATTAATGATGATGCTACAAGATGACACAGTCATAAGCTGTATTTACAGACCAAAATGAAAATTCCACCTAGTAGGGAGAGATCAGGGCAAATGCTTCTTCACCACCTCTTGAAGCACTGAAGTCTCCTGTATGCTGTTGGCAGTCCAAATCAAACTTTCAGACAATTTTGCATGAAAAGTTATAACATTTAATTGATTTATAATATTTAATTGATTTCATCCTGATCTGCAGAAATGTCAGTTGTAAATTTGGGTTAGCTGCATTTGAAACGTCAGAATTACACTATTGAGGACACAGAGATTAGTGAATATTGATACAGGCCTCAACAACTTAGTGGAAAACAAAAGTTGATATCGTCACACCTAATGAAACATTTCACTGTTGTAAACTTGAAACCAAAGGTACATGTAATGCAACATTCTTATCTTTGTCAACTAAGCAAAGAATCAGATATGTTGTTTGGTCAGCATTTCAGAAAAACATGGAAAAAGGAATGCCAGATTTCAATTCCCAAACATTTGTATGCAGGCTGAGGGAACAGTTAAGGCAGAAGTACGTTGTTTTTGTTGTTGTGGACTTCAGTCCAAGGACTAGTTTGATGCAGCTTTCCATGCTACTCTATCCATTTTGCTGCCCAAATAGCAAAACTCATCTACTATTTTGAGTGTCTCATTTCCTAATCTAATTCCCTCGGCATCACCTGATTTCATTCAACTACATTCCACTATCCTCATTTTGCTTTTGTTGGTGTTCATCTTATATGCTCCTTTCAATACACTGTCCATTCCATTCTATTGCTCTTCCAAGTCCTTCGCTGTCTCTGACAGAATTACAATGTCATTGGCAAACCTCAAAATTTTTATTTCTTCACCCTGGACTTTAATTCCTATTCCAAATTTTTCTTTTGTTTCCTTTACTGCTTGCTCAATATACAGACTGAATAACATCAGGGATAAGCTACAGCCCTGTCTCATTCCCTTTTCAACTGTTGTTTCCCTTTCCTACCCCTTGGTTCTCATAACTGCCATCTGGCTTCCATACAAATTGAAAATAGCCTTTCACTCCCTGTGTTTTACCCCTGCCATCATTAGAATTTGAGAGAGAGTATTCCAGTCAACATTGTCAAATGCTTTCACTAAGTCTACAAATGCTATAAACATTGGTTTGCCTTTCCTTAACCTATCTTCTATAAGAAGTCGTAGGATTAATATTGTCTCACGTGTTCCCACATTTCTCTGGAATCCAAACTGGTCTTCCCTGAAATTGGCATCTACCAGTTTTTCCATTTGTCTCTAAAGAATTTATGTTAGTATTTTGCAACTGTAACGTATTAAACTGAAAGTTTGGTAACTTTCACACATGTCAGCACCTACTTTTTTCGGAACTGGTATTATTATATCTTCTTGAAGTCTGAGGGTATTTCATCTGTCTCATACATCTTGCTCATCAGATGGAAGAGTTTTATCATGGCTGGCTCTCTTAACACTATCAGTAGTTCTAACGGAATGTTATCTATCCCCGAAGCCTTGTTTTGACTTGTGTCTTTCAGTGCTCTGTCAAATTTTTCACTCAGTATCATACTTTCCATCTCATCTTTATTTACGTCTTCTCCCATTTCCATAATATTGCCCTCAAGTACGTCCCTCTTGTGTAGACCCTCCATATACTCATTCCACCTCCGTTTTCCCTTCTTTACTTAGGACTGGTTTTCCATATGAGCTACTGATATTCATACAGGTGGTATGACACATTCAAAAACAAACAAGGAAATATTACGCCTAGCAAAGCCAATAAACTTGCTGCAGATTGAAACTGTATGCTGGACTGGGACTCCAGCCTGCAAGCTTTGCCTTTTCAGGAAGTGGCTAATCAGTGTGTCTGCAATATCTTTTCTTCCAGGAATGCTAATCTTGTAAGTTATGCTAGAGAACTTCCATGATGTTTGGAAAGTAGGAGATGAGTTTCTGAAGAAAGTAAAGCTGTGATGGTCAGTCGTGAGTTGTGCTTGAATAGCTCAGTCGGTACAGCACTTGCCTGTGAAAGGCAAAGGTCCCAGGTTTAAGTCCTGGTCCAGTACATAATTTTAATCTGGCAGAAGTTTCAAATCAGTGCATACACTGCTGCAGAGTAATAATTTGTTCTGGAAGGCAACAGAAGTTTTGAACTGGTTGTGTTTGGTACACAGGACATAAATCTTGTATAGTGCACAGTACAGTATTTCAGATACTAAATTCTGTTCTATTACATGGCAAGCTAACTTGCCAGTGAAAGCAGCTGTATGACAGATGATGCTATGATTATTATAATTCTATGTATTGCAGCACCAATTTTGAAATGGTGATTTGCTTTGAAAAAGATATTTTATACACTATGGTACATGGTATTTTCAGAGCATCTTGCGTTTTCTGACAACATAGATATCATTCAGAAATATTTATTGGCTGAAAATTCAGAAAGATTATTCACTGGCTATCTTGTATTTGCATAAGAGAATGATTTAGTTAATACAAGTAGCAATAGGTGGCCTAATGAAAGAAAATTTGTAAATTCTTTGCCTTTGTTTATCCATAGTCTTGTAAGTTATGCTGGAGAACTTCTATGGTGTTTGGAAAGTAGGAGATGAGTTACCGAAGAAAGTAAAGCTGTGATGGTCAGTCGTGAGCTGTGCTTGAATAGCTCAGTCGGTAGAGCACTTGCCTGTGAAAGGCAAAGATCACCAATTTTTGCAGTTGCACACATTATGTCCTAATATTTTGCTATACTAGCACCATTTCTGTCAGTCAGTATCCACAGGTAAGATCTACTAAAGTATCTTAATCCATTACAGTGTGAGAACGTCTCTGAAAAATATCTGAAATGTGATTATTGTACACATTGTGGAACCTTTTCCTGTAATCTATAAAACAGCACAATAGATTTTCAAGTAGTCACTTAAAATTGCAAGCTGTATAGGGTGCCATGTGTTTAAGGGAACAACCTGCAAACATACTTTTGAAGGTAATCTGTTTTTGAAAATATAATGTAAATGCATACACAAAAAATCTACTCAAAAAGTGGCAGCAGGAGAACACACATATAAGATGTATTTTCTCATGTATATAGTTTTACTGTTCTTGTGACAACAGAATTTCTGAATTAAAGTGTGTGAAAGTCACTGACGTGTACAACAGAATGAGTTTGCTACATGTTAATACACTGGTTGGCAGTTGCTAAGGAACAACCAACACTTGCTAAGGAATAACTGCCAGTTGCTGCAGAACAACTTACAATTGCTGTTGATCATCTGACTAATGACAGTAAAAGAAAATATAGATGGTGGGATGTGTTAACTGCAGTGGAGCCTGTGCAGGAATGCTGTGTATGTATTTGACATTTCATGCTGTATGGCATTTTATGAAAGTTGAACCAATTAATGCAATATTTCATATGGTATGCCAACATGCATGTAACATAGCATTTGTGTGCTTACGATCATGGATGAGCAACGAGACAGCTCACAGTCAGTCAAGTGTCACTACTGTGCCCACAGTAATGAGTGTGTCCAAAAGTGTCCTCTCGTGATTAAAAAGGCTGCCAAAGGTGGAAATGCTATCCAAAAGCATGCTGGTGATCATAGATGGACCACAAAACTGCAAGGGGATCGATACGTAGCCCTATTGCTGAAAAGGAACAGACATCTCACTCCTAGGAAGATCACTACAAATGTTGCAGCCACTACTGGTGATAGCGACAAGTGATTCTGCTACCAGTTGATGTGGGGAGAGACAGTGAACATGTAACACACCATAGAATGTTCACAAACATCATCAGTATGATTATGGTGTGGGCAGACAATAAGCACAATGGCCAAACACTACTGCATATCTCCATGTGAGGTACCTTTATAGCACAGTGGTATTGCATGGTGATTATTCTGGATCATATCCATCTGTTTAGGCATGTGGTAGGTCCCAAATTTCTATTTATGGATTACAATGCCCACCCACAAAGTACCACTGAGGTGTTGGACACACTGGAATGTAAAGATAAGAATGTATGGAACTAAACCCTCTAGAGCATGCCTGGGATGCTCTTGGTAGACATGTTTCTCAGATAATACCCCTTCCCTGAACCGTTCAAGAACTGAAAATTCCCTTGCGAGAGGAATGGGATAACTTTCCCCAAGGACTCCTCAACAGTTTGGTATCCAGCATGAATAACAGGTGCAAAATGTGCATTAGTGCCCAAGAAGGGCATATTCCTTACTTAGACTCTTGTATTGCCATTTTGTTAGGAGTCTGATCTGTATCAAACATGAACATTATTTGTCTGTTACCCTGCTTTCCTGTGTGGTGAAATCTGTACCATTTTTTGTTATAAATATACCATTTATCTCTAATATGTAATTACTGTGCCTCATGTCACCCATCATTGCCTGTGATTATTCCAGTGCAACTATGTCTGTGTTCCTTAGCAATTGTCCGGCAGTGTAAAATGTGTAGCATTTAATGTACTCTAGCTTAACCACCTGGGATTTGAATTTTTATAAGTGGCAATTTATGATAACAAATTCTGATGGGAATGAAGCTATTTCAAAGAAACATTCTGTGCACCCGCAGTTTTTTGTTTTAAGTAAGTAAATAAGTAAGTAAGTAAGAGACAGAAGGAAATCTGCAGAATAAATATCTTGCAGTGAGAAATAGCTAATTCATTGGTAGAATAGTCACTTCTTAAGGAAATTATATGAGACAACATGGGTGACAACTGCCATCTATTTCTTACTACATAAGCCTGTATCAGTCACAGAACTTAAAGGCACCTCCACCGTCACATTGATTCTAAGCAAAATTGGAAGCCACTTTTTCAGAACAGGAGTAGAAACACTGTCTGTGTAGTTTCAAAAGCCTATCCCTAACAGTAAAACTGGTGAAAATGATGCTAGGTGAAAATAATTTTGTTTCCTTTCAGCATTAATGAGCCTGTCACTTTAATACGAGGGTTATTCCAAAAGTAAGGTCCGATTCGCCGTAACTATTGAAATTTGGCGCCAATGACAAAACACGCATGCGCGCCGACTCCCGGCAAGCCTTGCGCGTCAAACGCCGCCATTCGCTTTGTTACTGTTGCTGAGTGTAGTTCACAGTGTCACTTTACAATGTTTAAGACAATTGATCAGCCCGCCGATTGTGAAGTAAGGGCAGTGATACGGTTTTTGTCTGCAAGAAACAATTCAGCGGCGGAAATCCATCGGCAGATTACTGAAGTGTACGGTCCTAACATAATGAGCAACAGTAAAGTGCGCAAGTGGGTGCGATCTTTTAATGAAGGACGGGATAATGTGCACGATGAACCACGGTGTGGCCGACCATCAGTGATTTCAGACGATTTGGTCAATGCGGTTGACAAAAAAATTCGTGAAGATCGCCGATTCACTATTACAGACGTAGACATGCATTTTCCGAATGTGAGTAGAACAACTTTGTACAGAATTGTGTCTGAACATTTGAAGTTTCACAAATTGTGTGCCCGTTGGGTTCCCAGGCTGCTTACTGAGCCCCAACGAATGAAAAGAATGGCTTTTGCTCTTGATTTTTTGGAGCGATATCATAAGGAAGGTGACAGTCTTTTAGACAATGTTGTCACAGAGGATGAGACATGGGTTTCTCACATCACTCCAGAGTCTAAACGTCAGTCAATGCAATGGCGTCACACGTCATCGCCAGTCAAGGTCAAGGCAAAGCAGACAATCTCAACACGTAAGGTTATGGCGACTGTGTTCTGGGATAGACGTGGAGTATTGTTAGTCGACTTTATGGAGAGAGGAACAACGATTAATAAAGCCGCCTACTGCGCTACCCTGACTAAACTTCGACGTGCAATCCAGAATAAGCGACGTGGTCTTTTGTCGTCTGGAATCTTGTTGTTGCATAACAATGCCAGACCCCACACTGCAAATGAAACGCAAGCTCTGATCAAGAAATTTGGATGGGAACAGATGGACCATCCTCCTTACAGTCCGGACCTGGCGCCAAGTGATTTCCACCTGTTCCATTACTTAAAGGAGTTTCTCGACGGCAAGCACTTCGACACAGATGATGAAGTGAAAGAAGCAGTTGAGGACTGGTTATCGTCACAGGCGGCCGATTTCTATAACATGGGCATTCAAAAGCTTGTTGAACGATGTGACAAATGTTTAAATAAGTATGGAAGTTATGTAGAAAAATAGATAAAGATGTAAGGAATGTACGAGGGTTATTCCAAAAGTAAGGTCCGATTCGCCATAACTATTGAAATTTGGCGCCAATGACAAAACACGCATGCGCGCCGACTCCCGGCAAGCCTTGCGCATCAAACGCCGCCATTCGCTTTGTTACTGTTGCTGAGTGTAGTTCACAGTGTCACTTTACAATGTTTAAGACAATTGATCAGCCCGCCGATTGTGAAGTAAGGGCAGTGATACGGTTTTTGTCTGCAAGAAACAATTCAGCGGCGGAAATCCATCGGCAGATTACTGAAGTGTACGGTCCTAACATAATGAGCAACAGTAAAGTGCGCAAGTGGGTGCGAGCTTTTAATGAAGGACGGGATAATGTGCACGATGAACCACGGTGTGGCCGACCATCAGTGATTTCAGACGATTTGGTCAATGCGGTTGACAAAAAAATTCGTGAAGATCGCCGATTCACTATTACAGACGTAGACATGCATTTTCCGAATGTGAGTAGAACAACTTTGTACAGAATTGTGTCTGAACATTTGAAGTTTCACAAATTGTGTGCCCGTTGGGTTCCCAGGCTGCTTACTGAGCCCCAACGAATGAAAAGAATGGCTTTTGCTCTTGATTTTTTGGAGCGATATCATAAGGAAGGTGACAGTCTTTTAGACAATGTTGTCACAGGGGATGAGACATGGGTTTCTCACATCACTCCACAGTCTAAACGTCAGTCAATGCAATGGCGTCACACGTCATCGCCAGTCAAGGTCAAGGCAAAGCAGACAATCTCAACACGTAAGGTTATGGCGACTGTGTTCTGGGATAGACGTGGAGTATTGTTAGTCGACTTTATGGAGAGAGGAACAACGATTAATAAAGCCGCCTACTGCGCTACCCTGACTAAACTTCGACGTGCAATCCAGAATAAGCGACGTGGTCTTTTGTCGTCTGGAATCTTGTTGTTGCATGACAATGCCAGACCCCACACTGCAAATGAAACGCAAGCTCTGATCAAGAAATTTGGATGGGAACAGATGGACCATCCTCCTTATAGTCCGGACCTGGCGCCAAGTGATTTCCACCTGTTCCGTTACTTAAAGGAGTTTCTCGACGGCAAGCGCTTCGACACAGATGATGAAGTGAAAGAAGCAGTTAAGGACTGGTTATCGTCACAGGCGGCCGATTTCTATAACATGGGCATTCAAAAGCTTGTTGAACGATGTGACAAATGTTTAAATAAGTATGGAAGTTATGTAGAAAAATAGATAAAGATGTAAGGAATGTACGAGGGTTATTCCAAAAGTAAGGTCCGATTCGCCGTAACTATTGAAATTTGGCGCCAATGACAAAACACGCATGCGCGCCGACTCCCGGCAAGCCTTGCGCATCAAACGCCGCCATTCGCTTTGTTACTGTTGCTGAGTGTAGTTCACAGTGTCACTTTACAATGTTTAAGACAATTGATCAGCCCGCCGATTGTGAAGTAAGGGCAGTGATACGGTTTTTGTCTGCAAGAAACAATTCAGCGGCGGAAATCCATCGGCAGATTACTGAAGTGTACGGTCCTAACATAATGAGCAACAGTAAAGTCCGCAAGTGGGTGCGAGCTTTTAATGAAGGACGGGATAATGTGCACGATGAACCACGGTGTGGCCGACCATCAGTGATTTCAGACGATTTGGTCAATGCGGTTGACAAAAAAATTCGTGAAGATCGCCGATTCACTATTACAGACGTAGACATGCATTTTCCGAATGTGAGTAGAACAACTTTGTACAGAATTGTGTCTGAACATTTGAAGTTTCACAAATTGTGTGCCCGTTGGGTTCCCAGGCTGCTTACTGAGCCCCAACGAATGAAAAGAATGGCTTTTGCTCTTGATTTTTTGGAGCGATATCATAAGGAAGGTAACAGTCTTTTAGACAATGTTGTCACAGGGGATGAGACATGGGTTTCTCACATCACTCCAGAGTCTAAACGTCAGTCAATGCAATGGCGTCACACGTCATCGCCAGTCAAGGTCAAGGCAAAGCAGACAATCTCAACACGTAAGGTTATGGCGACTGTGTTCTGGGATAGACGTTGTAATAGAACATATTAAAGGCTTTACTTTACCGAAGTATGTGATACCCTCCAAATTCAACCAGTTTAACGAGTATTTATGATTATAGAAAAGTTATTGTGTATGTTAACAATGATTGCACAACATGTCTCCATAAACAGTCAACCCATTAAATCATACTGAATAACTGACCCACACAAAAGTTAATATCACTTGATCACTGATACAGCAAATGTCATCATGTAAAAACACTAAGTTTATCTTAAATAATTAATATGAAGTACGAAAAATAGTAGCCAACTTAGGTATTTTGGATCTCCTTAAATAAAAATCACCCAGTGAAACCTATTTGTTCACTAGGAGTGTTTTCACTCAGTATTCACGTAATCAATCCTATTTTAGACGAAAACCAATGTAATTCTTAATAATTCATGTTACTTACTTATTTATGCAAATTAGAGAAGTCAATTGACAAACTTCTAAAAAATGGCCTTTTTGTAACAGAGAATTATTCTGTCAAGTCAACAAATCTGTCTGTCATTTTCATAACATGTTAAATTATGTCACTCGATGCAAATTAATAACTTATCTGCACAAATTATGATAACAGATGTACATGTGACTTATAAACTATATCTCTTTTTAGTAGTTCTTTGACAATGTTATAAATACAAGCAGCAAGAAGGGTCGAAGAGGCAGTCGGAATGTCACTTTGGTAAAGTGTGTTTGTGTGTTATTGTCTGAGGTGGATAAACAATGCAAAGATCATGTAAAGGAAGTACTACTTTGTGTTGTGTCATGGTCTTTGGTGGACAGTGTAATTAAGATGGCCACCAGAGTAATAAATATATGAAGGTTACATATTTGTTGGTTTCGCTCGTTCTTTATCATCAAAAGCACATAAAAAACACGGGACCTCATGTTTTTAACCCTAGACAACCAGATTTAGAGCCAGCATCAGCATCGAGACACAGCAGCGATCCAGCAAGCAGCAGCAATTACTACAACGCATTTTAATGGTGCCAACCTAACATCAAGTGCTAACAAGCTCCGTAAATGGGAGTGAAATAGTGCGATTACAGCAATTAGCTATATCAACGACTAGGCGACCATTACAAAGGTGGGGGCTCAGCCGAGATCTTTAAGTGCATCGATGATAATAGTGCAGCGATAAATTTCGTAAGTGCTTAGCACTTCAAAAAAAAAAAAAAAAAAAAAAAAGTTTATTTGTGCAGTGTGGCAACAGTGAAGATATGTCAAAGTGAAAAACAAAAAAACGTGTGTATGTGAGATTACGAAAAACTATCATCACACCGCTCGGAAGATTAACGTCTGGATTGTCAATGGAATTCATCAATCAAGATAAAACCGAATAGATGTGAAAAAAGCCAACAAGAACACCGATCACATCAGAGTATAGCTACATAAAGCAAGGTATTTTGTTGTTGTCATTAAAACAAAAAAAAAAAAAAAATTTATAGTTAACATGTCTCTACCTGAGACCGTAGGAAATGTAAAAATTGAACCAGGGGATGGTGAACAATTAAACTTAACAGAGTGGCTAGCAGAGTTTGCAACTCAAATAAGCTCGCAACTTAAACAATCGAGTGAACAAGTAAGTTTGAAACTTAAAGAAAACACAGATAGACTGGGTAAGTTAAGTTTGAATTTTGATCTATTAACTACTCATCTCAATGAGAAGTGTGAGGAAATTAAAACTACCCTCAGTAAGGACACTAGCGAACAGCTGATACACTTCAGAAAAGAATTTCAAATTAAAGTTGAAAGTTTAAATGAAAATATACAAGCTAACACAGACAGTATTGCTGTCATCTACAACAGAGTAGATACTGAAGTTGAAAGATTAGATCAGAGAATAGACAAAACATCAGAAAACCTTAAACAAGAGTACAACCTGTATACCACTAATGTAGATACAAAAGTAGAAAAGATACACACTAAATATACACAATTGGAAGATGCATTGATGTCAAAACAAATGTTTTACAATCAAAATACAATGTATGGGCACATCCAAGTGAAATGCTTTCCTGGTGAAAATCTGCACCCTATTGACTTTATTCATCAATGTAAGGATATGTTTGTTGTAGGAATGACAGATAACATAAAAATTAAGTTAGTAAAACGGTTTCTAGAAGGGGAGGCCCTATCCTGGGCAAATGAGAATAATGATTCTTGGAATACTTTTGAAGAGTTTGAAGCTAAATTTATTTGCAAATTTTGGTCACAATCCATACAAGCCAGATTGAAGTCAGAATTTCTAAATGGACCAGTGTATAGAGGGAAAGTAGGGGGAATGCAAAAATTTTGCAGAGATCAATTGAAAAAACTTGCTCACTTGAATAACTCTTTTGATATTATGACACAAATTGATGTTTTAAAAAGAAGGTTACCAGAGAGACTGCAGTGGGAATTGGTCCATGGACCAGACGATTCAATGGAAGAGTTCCTGAAATTTGTAGATAGATTAGATAGGGCCTTGGAAAGAGAGAATAACCAAAGTTTTGGCTCTGGCAACAATCAGTATGGGAGGTGGAACAGGAATGTAAATAGAGATTATTATGGGAGGAGAGACTTTGAAAATTCTGGAAATAATGCTCCAAATAGGGGAGATAGGAGATATGAAAATGATTTCAGAAACAATACACAGGAGGGAGGATGGAGGAGAGATAACAGGAATGATAGAAATAGGTATTGGGGAAGAGAACAAGATAGAAGGGGGTTTGTTGAAACTAGTGAACAAAACGACAACTACAAACGGACAGACCGAGGGAACCAGCCGGGAAACGGTGGACAGTCCCACTAGATGTCCGTAGTTTTGGGGCTAGACAATATTATGATAGGGCAACACATAACCGAAACTGGAAAAGGAGAGGATACAATGTAAAGAGTAAATACCATGAAAATACTGATGTTGTTAGAATGAATAAATTAGAATTTAATAAAAGGTTTTGGGATACTATGAGTAAAAGTGATACAGTTAATAAAAACAGTGTTCAAGCACAGGTAGTTAGTGAAAGTGCAGAAGTTGAAGGTATTGCAGAGTTCCTTAGTTGGGCTGAAAAAGATACTGGTGTTAATAACAAGTCAGACACACCACAAATAGAATCTATTTTGGGGGGTTTATTTGATAAGAAGGGGGATGCCGAAGTGTTTAATGGAGCCAAAGGCCCAATTGCTGAGATTCAGATACATAGGGGGGAAACTGAAGATGGGGTTGTTGTGGAGGAGGAGGAAGAAGTAATAGAGGGACATTTAAATAATGATCCTAAATCAAGTGATGTTATTGATGAGAGTGTGGAGGAAGAAATAAAAGTATTTGTAGAATTGAAAAGTGATTATGTAGTAAAGGTAAGTGATGTGACAAACATGGGTAATAATGAGGTTAATTTAAGTGAAATGCAGACTAGGGAATGTGTATCTGAGGACAAGCTATTGCCTATTGGGAACTATGAAACACTAATCTATGAGAATGGTAATAATAATAAAGAAAATATAAAGGGATGGAATGTAAATGTGTGTTTTCAAGAAAAAGGGGAAAAGTTTTTGGAAGTTTTGTGGAACAACTATGGAAACTGTATAAACAAAGATGCCTTTTGGAAAGAATTAGCAAAGGTAAGTGCAACCTTGTATCCTACATGGTGGACAAGAATCCGTAGTGGACTTTATAAAAAATGGGGTGAAAACAGTAGTTTGTTAAGTGACAACACAGTGTTAAGAGGAACAGATGAAAACAAAGGTTTATGTTTAAATGTCAATGCTTTGCAAACAGAGAGGGATGTGTCTAAGTGTAGGAAAGAGACATTAGACTTAGGAACTAAAGAAATTGAAAATGATCTATTGTTTGAAAATACTGAAATAGACAAAGATGTTGAGCTAGGTTGTCCATATGTTAAAGTAAACATTGACAAGTGGGAAGGAAGAGTGTTAGTAGACACAGGAAGTCCTGTTTCTGCCATCACTTCTAGACTTAGAGATAAGCTCAGAAATTCTCAACATTTTCCTGAGATGCCAGTTGTTGGATTAAAAGTGAAAGGAGCTACAGGCAGAGCCAGTAAGGTAGTTAAGAAACAAGTGTTACTTACTTTTAAAATTGATAACCTAAATTTTGAACGTGGATGCTTAGTAGTAGATGACCTGAATGAAAATTTCATTTTAGGTATGGATTGGATATTAAAAGTGAATGCTGGGTTTAATTTTACAGCAAAACAAATGTGTATTATAGAACCTGTTAAGCAACAAAGCTGTGTAGTGAATTTGTTAATTTTAAACTGTGGTGACAGTTGTAACCACATTCAATCGGTGTATCATGAAAATGATGATGTTTATTACCCGGATGAGAACTTAGGGGATGATGCAGAGGGTCAAGAGTTTGAGAAGTTAGTAGAGAAAAAACTGGGGGAAGCTGAAAGCCTAAATAGTACACAGAAGAAAAAATTAAAAGAGTTATTATGGGAATTCCAGGATGTGTTTGATGATAGACCTGGTAGAGTGAAATATTATCAATGTAAATTACAGTTAAAACCTCATGAGCCTTTCTTTATAAAACCGTATGGAATACCATTTGCAAAAAGAGACGCTGTGGAAAAAGAAATACAAAAAATGGAAAATTGGGAAGTTATAGAAAGAAGTTGCAGTGCCTACAACAACCCGTTGGTCATTGTAAAAAAGGGAGAGAATAGCGTTAGGATTGTATTAGACTCCAGACATCTGAACAAGTATCTCATCAGAGAAAACGACCACCCAGAAAGTATAGATGAGCTGTTAGGTAAATTTGAGTGTGTCAAACATATGACAAGCCTAGATCTCACCGCTGGTTTTCATCAAGTTGAACTTAGTCCTGATTCGAGAAAATATACAGCCTTTTTATATAATGGTAAATGCTATCAGTATACAGTCGTTCCATTTGGTCTCAATGTATCAGTTGCGGAATTCATCAGAGCATTAGATTTTGTACTTGGTCATGAGACTAGTTCAAAATTAACCATTTATGTAGATGACATTTTAATCACTGGGAAAACTTGGGAAGAACACCTTGAACTATTAAGGGAGGTATTTATAAAACTCAGAAAGGGAGGAATGACATTAAAATTAGAAAAATGTAAATTTGGGCTAGAGGAGTTAAAATTTTTGGGACACATCATTACAGAACAAGGGATTTTGCCAGACAAAGACAAAATAAAAGCCATAGAAAATTTTCCAACACCTAGAAACAAGAAACAACTCAAATCATTTTTCGGCTTCACAGGATTTTACAGAAAATTCATCAGTAATCAAGCATTAAATGCAGTTTGTTTGTATAACTTACTTAAAAAAAAATGTAGTGTGGGATTGGACACCAGAATGTGAAGATGCTTTTAACAAAATCAAAATGCAACTATGTAACAGCCAACTGCTACATAGACCAGACATGTCAAGTCCTTTCTGGCTAGCTACTGACAGCAGCGATGCAGGGTTAGGAGTACATTTATTTCAAGAAAAGGAAGTAAATGGAAAAATGGAACACCGAACAATCGCATTTGCCAGCAGAATTCTTCAAAAACATGAAAAACACTACACAGTGACAGAAAAGGAATTACTAGCTATACATTGGGGTTTTACAAAATTTAGAAATTACCTCTTGGGACATAAAGTAATAGTACAGACAGACCACAAAGCATTAAGCTATCTCCAAGAGTGCAGGTTATACCATAACAGACTTACCAGATGGGCCATGTTTCTCCAGCAGTTTGATTACGAAGTGAGGTACATTCAGGGAAAACAAAATGTGGTAGCAGACGCTTTATCAAGACTACCTTTGGGAAGTGATTTGGAGGGAAGTAGTGGAGAGGATGAGAAAATTTTCAAAATTATGTATCTAAAGGGCATTAAAGAGGAAAAGGAAATACAAAAAATCTGTAACGACATTAGGAGGTTTCAGAACCACGATGAAAACTGGAAACTAGTCAAAAGTTACATAGGAAAAACTGGGGGAGAAAAGGTAGAAGCATACTATAAAGTACACAAGGGGATACTATTCAGAAGACCTAAACCCGATTTAGACTATTGGAAACTGTGTTGGCCTGAGCAACAAATAGATACGCTCATTACTTATGTACATGAAAGCTTTGGCCACTGTGGCACCACTAAGTGTATTCAAAAAATACAGGAGAACATTTATTTTTACAACATTAGCAGAAGAGTAACGAAAAAGTTATCAACATGTGACAGATGTCAGAGGGTAAAAGTGACAAACCAAACAACCAGGGGAATAATGCAGAACATATTACCCACAAATAAACTCGATCTCGTTGCAACTGACATCTACGGACCGTTACCCAAGACAAGGTGGGGTTACAGTTATATTTATGTCATGGTAGACATCTTCTCCAAATTTATAAAGCTTTATCCCTTAAGGAAAGCTACCAGCAAACAAATAGTTTCAAAAATTACAAGTAATTATTTCAACACTGTGGGAAAACCTAAGGCAATACTTTCAGACAATGGGTCTCAGTTCACCTCTAAATACTGGAAAACTTATATTGAAGACACGGGAATTAAACACATTTTAATATCTGCTTACCACCCATCAAGCAATCCGGCTGAGAGATACATGAGAGAGATTGGAAGACTGTGCAGAACCTACTGTAGCCAGAACCACACTAATTGGTTAGAGTACATAAATAGTTTTGAAGAAATAATGAACAGCTTACAGCACTCTTCCACTGGGTTTTCCCCACACGAAATAATGTACAACCAATACCCTGCTAGTTTCTTCACTGAAAACATAGAGTATCCACCTTGCAAAATTATGTCGCCACAAGAAAGAGAAGACTGTGTACGGGAAACCATGAAAAAACAAGGGGAATTGAGAAAAAGGCGACATGCAGCCAAAGGAAAAGCTACACAGTTCAAACCAGGGGACCTTGTACTCGTCAAGACACAAGAGAAATCAAAATTATTGTCAGCCGAACTTAAAAAGTTTTTTGATATTTACATTGGTCCATTTGAAATAAAAGAAAGCCCACATCCTAATGCATATAGACTTATCTTTCCCAGATCAAGAAGGTTATTTGGATTAAGAAACATCACTGAATTGAAACCATATAAACATGATTAAGCACATTTCCCTGTTTGAATACAGTTACTTACCCATTTTCCGTAAAGCATTTTATCAGCAAAGATTTTTACTGGGTGTGTCAAATAGCAACTACCACTCATCCTACAGACCCTGGAAAAGTTCCAGATCTCTGAGACAATGTTTTTATATTTTTATTGTCACTATTGAATATTAAATTTGGAGACATCTTCTTTACTTGCAAGGGGCAAGTTTAAACATGCACCCAAAGAGGTGACAAACATTTATTACTTTCTGTTTGTATTGTTGAATATGGGACATACTTGCACCAAATATAAAAGACAATGTAAAAATTGTTGTGCAAGACCCATCATTTTGTTACTATTTTCTTAAGCATAAGATTTGTGTACAATTTTCTACAGCTAATCAGATGTTCACCAAGTTTGATGTTTGTGTTATGTTGTGACCAATTTAAGTGTCCAATTTTAGTATTAATATGTTCTTGTACTATCTTGACTGTCTCAATGGGAGACAAGTTTTTTAAATATTTTCTTTTTTTTAAAATGCATATTATATTCATACATGTGACTTCTCTAGTGTTTGTGTTTATATATCATGTCCATACTTCTAATTATGTTTTTTGTTTTCATTTCCTTTATGTGGCTCAAAGAGAGCAGACAGTTGCAATATTTTCCTATGGACATCTGACCTGTCCATCTATGTAATATATTTATGTTCCTTCTATTATCTTGATTATTCTGTGACTCAATGAGAGCTGGCTTTGAAATAATTTACATATATTTTTTTATATATCTTAAGATCGCATGTGATATATTTGTGTCTGTTTTTGATCATTTTCCATGTGGCTCACTGGGAGCAAAGATTAAGTTTTTTTTTTACTTTCATATATTACTAAATATTTTTATTATGCTGTCTTACTGAGAGCCATAACACAAAGTGCATTTGAAAGAACATAACTAAAATATTTGCAGGAAAAAGTCATTTTGAAACGGTGTAACGGTCATGGTATACATACACATTATGCATAGTAAAACAAAAAAAAAATTATTAAAGTAGTACTTTTCCAAATTTTAAGCATTTGACACATTTGTCCTAGTCGGCTAATATCATTAACATTCTGTAAATGATATTACCCGAGGGGGGTATTGTAATAGAACATATTAAAGGCTTTACTTTACCGAAGTATGTGATACCCTCCAAATTCAACCAGTTTAACGAGTATTTATGATTATAGAAAAGTTATTGCGTATGTTAACAATGATTGCACAACATGTCTCCATAAACAGTCAACCCATTAAATCATACTGAATAACTGACCCACACAAAAGTTAATATCACTTGATCACTGATACAGCAAATGTCATCATGTAAAAACACTAAGTTTATCTTAAATAATTAATATGAAGTACGAAAAATAGTAGCCAACTTAGGTATTTTGGATCTCCTTAAATAAAAATCACCCAGTGAAACCTATTTGTTCACTAGGAGTGTTTTCACTCAGTATTCACGTAATCAATCCTATTTTAGACGAAAACCAATGTAATTCTTAATAATTCATGTTACTTACTTATTTATGCAAATTAGAGAAGTCAATTGACAAACTTCTAAAAAATGGCCTTTTTGTAACAGAGAATTATTCTGTCAAGTCAACAAATCTGTCTGTCATTTTCATAACATGTTAAATTATGTCACTCGATGCAAATTAATAACTTATCTGCACAAATTATGATAACAGATGTACATGTGACTTATAAACTATATCTCTTTTTAGTAGTTCTTTGACAATGTTATAAATACAAGCAGCAAGAGGGGTCGAAGAGGCAGTCGGAATGTCACTTTGGTAAAGTGTGTTTGTGTGTTATTGTCTGAGGTGGATAAACAATGCAAAGATCATGTAAAGGAAGTACTACTTTGTGTTGTGTCATGGTCTTTGGTGGACAGTGTAATTAAGATGGCCACCAGAGTAATAAATATATGAAGGTTACATATTTGTTGGTTTCGCTCGTTCTTTATCATCAAAAGCACATAAAAAACACGGGACCTCATGTTTTTAACCCTAGACAACCAGATTTAGAGCCAGCATCAGCATCGAGACACAGCAGCGATCCAGCAAGCAGCAGCGATTACTACAACGCATTTTAATGGTGCCAACCTAACATCAAGTGCTAACAAGCTCCGTAAATGGGAGTGAAATAGTGCGATTACAGCAATTAGCTATATCAACGACTAGGCGACCATTACAACGTGGAGTATTGTTAGTCGACTTTATGGAGAGAGGAACAACGATTAATAAAGCCGCCTACTGCGCTACCCTGACTAAACTTCGACGTGCAATCCAGAATAAGCGACGTGGTCTTTTGTCGTCTGGAATCTTGTTGTTGCATGACAATGCCAGACCCCACACTGCAAATGAAACGCAAGCTCTGATCAAGAAATTTGGATGGGAACAGATGGACCATCCTCCTTACAGTCCGGACCTGGCGCCAAGTGATTTCCACCTGTTCCGTTACTTAAAGGAGTTTCTCGGCGGCAAGCGCTTCGACACAGATGATGAAGTGAAAGAAGCAGTTAAGGACTGGTTATCGTCACAGGCGGCCGATTTCTATAACATGGGCATTCAAAAGCTTGTTGAATGATGTGACAAATGTTTAAATAAGTATGGAAGTTATGTAGAAAAATAGATAAAGAT
The DNA here is from genome assembly GCF_023864345.2 of Schistocerca serialis cubense. Taxonomy (NCBI): domain Eukaryota; kingdom Metazoa; phylum Arthropoda; class Insecta; order Orthoptera; family Acrididae; genus Schistocerca; species Schistocerca serialis. The sequence continues at coordinate 515,014,518 of NC_064639.1, forward strand.
GTAAGGAATGTAAATAAAACAATTGTTTTGAAAAAACATTTTAGTTTTGATTTTTTTTTTATAACCGGACCTTACTTTTGGAATAACCCTTGTAAATAAAACAATCGTTTTGAAAAAACATTTTAGTTTTGATTTTTTTTTTATAACCGGACCTTACTTTTGGAATAACCCTCGTACTTCCACTAAATAAGAGAATGTTATTCTAACAGTGTTGAGCTGTACAGGAAACCACAAAATTATGTTGAAACACAGGTACTGATCCACTTTTATTCATATTATGCAGTTTTTGATTTACAAGCTTGAAAGGCTGAGTTCGGCTTCCTTCAACAGCCACATTCTAATTATACATTCTGAGTTGATGTTCCTACAAAATAATTTTGCCAACATCTCACTTTCTTATCTCCCCCCATTCTGACTAACAGTTCTGTAAAACCTCGTCACTAATGTCTAGCTATTTCTCACTACTCATCAAACTTATTTTCCAGATAAGCACTGTAACCCATCCCAGAATTACTGGTTAACTTATGCCAAGTTTTCCAATTCAGATCACCAAAGTTAAGCACTGTCAGGATTGGCTGGCACTTGGATGGGTCACTGTCTGGGTCTGCCGAGTTCTGTTGGCAAGCGGTGTGCACTCAGTCCTTGTGAGCCCAATTGAGGAGTTACTTGATTAAGAAGTAGTGGCACCAGTCACGAACACTGACAACGGCCAGGAGAGTGGTGTGTTGACCACAAGCCCATCTGTATCCAAATCTGGTGATGTCTAAGAGCTGCGGAAGACATGCCGGCCGGTCAGTACCGTTGGGTCTTGGGCCTCGTCAGACAGTGTTTTTTGTTTTTACCCTGAGTTTATACTCCAATTAGGCAATATTCCATGCTAGTAAATGTGTTTCCTATGCCATTTTGAGAAAAGAGGTTAACCAGCTGTTATCCCAAGTTTGTAAAACCAGCCCTAAGTCTTCCTGTAAACATGCAACTAATATCTGTGCATCATGTTTTGAAGTACACAGGAAATTCCAGAACCTTTTATTGCTTTGCCTCTTACACACATGGTACAAAATGGAGATCTGAAATATATTTTAAATTTTACAGATTTCATCGGCAATAACAACCAATAATTTTAAGTCCGATACTTGTTTTGGTATCTCTTCTTGGCACACATCGACAGAATTTTCAAAAGTTTATTTTAGAGTATTTTGTATGTCCCTTTGAATACAGTTGATTTTTCTAAATGACATTTGGTGCAATATACAATTCAGTGATAAAATTAATTAGTCCTCTGAAAACAGTTATCTGTCCTCTCAGATCAGAGCTGCATGCAGTAACTCACCTGTCTATGGACATGCTAACCTTCTGACATTCAACAATCTTTTCATTTCCACTGATTACTACTGAAGGAACAAAACTCTTGGGGTCTACTTCTTGTGATGCAAGGTGGGTGTCAAAGTGACTAGTTAGAGGAGTTAACTCAGTGTCCACTGACTTCAACTTTTCCCTTTGTTCAGTAATTTGACCATGGACACCCCCAACTGATTGGCCAGTAAAGCAAAAGCAATTTCCCGTTGATCTAATTGTGAGTTCAAGCAATCACTTTTGTTAAAACCATCAGCATTTGACTTTTAGTTTCCTCGCTCCCTTTCTTGGGTTCTTCCACCTGCTTATCCATTTTACTGTTTAGCCCCATTAACATTAAATCTGCCATGCCAACCATTCCCAACCTGTAACCAGCCAATTGCATTTGAAGATTAATAGAATGCTGAGAGGTACTTCGATGGTAAGCCCCCATTGAGATTCTGCACTTTCTCTGATGAGGGCTGTCATTGGTTTGTAGTGTGCAGCAGCTGCAGGTGGTGGCTCCATGTCATCTCATTTAACTTCAGTTCATTGGCAAGTGCTAGTTGTGTCTTTTTGTGCAACATCTACTCCCTGTGGCTTGACCACGAGATGAATACCCACAATGTAATCAGACTTAATGGCCCATCGGTTTCAGGCCACAACAGCAGACCTGCCAGGTCTCAATTGGTAGACTATCATCTCAGCACCCCTCACTGTCCTCCTCTACAAGGCCACCAATGTTCTCAGATGGTACTGCAGCTTTCAACACCATCTCTTGCCATTCTACTGACTGCCTCCTCAGTTAAAGTATCTATCATTCAATATTTGAAGTTTGATCGTACAGAATCAAAAGAATAATGGCTGCACCCACCTTTGCAGGTTTTGGTCACTTCTCAGGAGGATGGACAAGTGGACAAGAATCTGTTTCCTGCTTGTCATTTGCTGGGCGAATGGACAGTGAACAAAGGCATCAGCTGGGCAGCCTGCCGAGCTATAGAAATTCAGTTAGGATCTCATCAAGGTGTAAGACCCTGTCATGGTAAAACCTAGGAAGATTGCCCTGAAAGTAATGCACCAAATATTTTTCTTCATCAATTATTTATTGAACACATGTGTATGACTGCCATGGGATGCCTCCCTGAATGCTGCAAATTTTGGAGCTCTGCCAAGCTGCCTTCTCATAACAGCCTCACCCTCTTTGCCCAGCAACTAACAGTACTTCTGTTGAATGCAGCTTCTCTATGAAGAGCACCTCAAACTCTGAAAACTTCAAATAATGCATACCTAAAATTTCACATTCATGGCGTTGTTGTTGGCTGGGGAAAAAATGTGGTACATAAGTTTCTGGATGACCCTTGTAGGTTGTGAGAAGGTGAATCTTTGATCCTAGGTATGTGGCTTGGGAACAAGCACCCACCTCCCCACTTCCTGCCCTGTTCATGCCTACAGCATTAAATTCATCTTCTGCTACAGGGTTGATTCAATACTGCCATCAAAATTACAGTGGACAGCTAAATGACGTAAGAGGTTAGCACTACTCAAATAAGAGACTACTCATTTACATATGTATTTTTTATAAAAATGTCCACAAATATATTAACAGAATTCAAGAAGATAAAAAAGTACTGAAATAGTTGGCAAAAGTGCCTGGATACAAGAACGTAGACAGCACTCAGTCAATCAAGAAAAACCACACACATAAGTAATCAGAGTACACAAAATTAAAATAGAAAACACGTAACTGAGCATAAGCAAGAGAGAGAATATCCAGTAATGGCACATACCAGGTGAGCAAGACAGATTACCTCAGTGGCAGCGTAGAAATATTGATGGTTGTGAAAGCAATCGCAATTATGAGATGCCATCGTAATTCTGGATGATAATGATTACTGCAACTAGCAAGCACCAGAAACATTTATCAACTTCTCTGATTAATCAGAAATCTTTTATTGACCCTTCTAGTGCCTAGAGCATTCAGTTAAACTACCTCAACGTGGCACCTAAGTGATGGGACCATCTGGTCTGGAGGCTGACTGTATCAGCCAAAGATACGTGTATTGAAGGCATAACAGCTCGGGTCCCACTGAAGCAGGGCTCTTCCTATGGCACTTACTTAACATCTTGGGTTTCAAAGAAAAAAGCTGACAGTACAGAGGTCACTATCTGTCATAGCCAATCCACCTGTGCTCATCTGCACAGTTTTGGGCATACTGTTCAATTATGTTAGACTGCCAAACAGTGATTTCTTCCAACAGGCAGAATTGCTTTTTTGGTACCTGTGTGGTGTATTCATATATGAAAGACATTTCAAACTTAGCACAAAGAGCCCCCTTACAACGTAGCAAAAATTTCTAACATCTGAATTAACTGCAAGTGTGACAACCAAAGATTATAGATAATACCTTTATACTGGGGCATCATTATTGCGTATTTGGTATCTCTAATTTGCCCTCACAACACACACAAAATGATAGATCAAATTTTTATCAAAATTAATTAATATCACTAGCCTCAAGGGTATGTTTAGCCTAATTCTGATGTGGTAAGAATAGCTTGTTATATGGCATCCCAATATTTACCGTATTTACTCGAATCTAAGCCGCACTCGAATCTAAGCCGCACCTGAAAAATGAGACTCGAAATAAAGGAAAAAAAAAAATCCTGAATCTAAGCCGCACCTGAAATTTGAGACTCGGAATTCAAGGGGAGGGAAAAGTTTTAGGCCGCACCTCCACATCGAAACAAAGTTGGTCCATTGTAATATGAGACACAATTTAGGTCGAATGAAAGACGATACAGCTACAGTAGTTTGGTTCGAGTCGTAAGCTTAGCAATTAAGCTTTACCAGGTAGCCATTGTTATGCGTCAGGCGCTCAGTCCGTACTTATACGGATACCCTTCCTTTTTCACGTGCATCGTCTGGTTTGAATCGATTGCTTATTTTGCTTTGATCTGATAAGTGCCGTTTTCTTTGTTATAGGTGTTTACGTCACTCTAAGCTGAAAATGCATTACTGTACTGTGTCATGCATTGTTTGTCGCATTTTGATAGTGCGTGTTTACGGCCTGTCGCCGCTCGCGGCGTTACTTGCTTTTGTGCTACCGCCGCTTAAAAAAAAAGAGGAATCGTCTCATTAGCGAAACAATGGCAAGAGACTGCTATTTGTTGTTACTTACACTGCTGCTTTATTTGATAATGATCAACAAGAACCAAATAATAGACTGCGTATGATAGAACATGTTCTGAACGAAAGTTTAGCGAAAATTTTTCTCCGTTTGAAAATCTTTGCGGCCGCTTCTTTAGTACATCAAATTCTGCACAGAAATTTGTCATCTTACATTCTAGTCAGTTGCCGTGCTTCATTTCTGACTGTATCACTATTCGGCATAAGAATAATACGAATATAAACAAGACACGATACGTATATTCTTCCGCGTTTGCAGTTGTCTCACTCTAGTTTCGTAGTTTATTAGGCAGTCAGGATTTAAATGAGATAGCAGCAAACACGAAAGAATACATGGCAAAACGTTTATATTCGTATTATTCTTATGGTGAAGAGAATACTGCATGTGATTCACATTTCATCAGGTTCCTATTAGCAACCATCTCTTTCACAGGTAGGAAAAAACTCGGAACGTAGAGTTGGCCATATTGACAAACATCCCTAACAGTCTTGCCAGTCGGATTTTCGTAGTACATTGAAGTTCTGCTACATTCGAAGATGAACAATACGGAATTTGTATTTACTTCGTTGGATAATGTATGAAAATGCAGTGGTCGAAACTCGGGGCGGAGAAAAAAAGCTCGTCTTCTACCTTTTTTTAAATTTATTTACTGATGCAGAAGTTTTGGCGCAAGTATTTATTTTTGTGCCCACAAAGCATGCCTGTGTAGCGCTACATAAGTTAGTTGTGGCGGCACCTACCAACATTTTTCAGAACTTCCGCTTGCTTTGCACTCGATTCTAAGCTGCAGGCGCTTTTTTGGATTACAAAAACCGGAAAGAAAGTGCGGCTTAGATTCGAGTAAATACGGTAGGTGTATTAAACTGCACAATTAGAAGGAAGGCAGCAAATGCATGTAATATCACACACTAGCTCTAATATACCTCAATGAAAGGAAGTACATTAAAAGAAGAAAATCTCTTCATTGATGACTCCGATTTTCACTCTTATGATGCTAGGCAGGAACATAATCTGCTTGTCATACAGTAAGTACAAACACTTGCAGAGGATGAGTATATCATACCACCTTTATGATTCCATGTGAAACAGGTACCAAATTTATGTATATTTAAAATGACATCTGAAACAGCACTTGCTTGACCACTGCTGTTATGTTCCCAACTTTTGAGGTGCCATAAAAATTAGTGAATTTGATCACACATTTTTAACTATATTTTGTTTTTTTCTCACCTTATGCAACATGTTTTGGATTATCATTTCAGATTCATGGTACGTATAAATCATATTCAATGTCTCAAAACTGACTAGTGCCATTATAGTATGTTCAAATTACATATCAAATCATGATTCACAGGACCACTAACAAAATACAAGTCTATCCTGACTAAGTTTTCAGTGAAGTGTCCTTACTGAAGTCCAGCACATAGGCAGGAACAAGCTCTGCTTTCTTCACACAGTTCTGGCACTACGCATGTTCTTAGTTATTCGGCAGGGCATGACAGTCACTGTGTAAAAACTGTTGTACACACAGGTACTGTATAGTTAGATCACCAATGTTGGCAGCGGCCAGTCACAAAACACACATGATCTGGAATCTACCAACTACTGTTGGCTTCAGTCAGTTCTGAACTTCATGGTCCTTATTCTAGATGTTGTGAACAAACTCATACTACATGTCACCCAAAAGCTCTTGAAAATGTTGATGACCTAAGTTGACTTCTTACAAAATTCACGACATTTATAGCCAAACTTATTAAGTTAGCTTTCTTATTTGCTTCTTATTTGTCAACACCTTTGATTAAAAAAAAAGCCACTTATGCAGTATCACAAACACCTTTATTCTCGTCCATACCATTTTCTCTAAGCATAGATTTCAATTTGTGACTTGTATCCTCTGTTCTTCCCATCAGTGACCCTGCAGACAAACAAACAGGTTTGATTGCTGATAACTTTTCTTAAGACATCTCCTCAGTATTGTCTTTGATACAGGTTTCACAAATTTTGTATCAGTGTACAGCTAACCATTGGTGCCTATTATCTTAACAGTACCGTTACTGTTTCGCATAGTATCAATGTGATCGTTTATTTCCATTCTAAAGATTTTTTGCAACCTCAGAATCACCTTCAAGGATTAAATGTTAGTCTGGCAAGCACCACCAATAAGAGATCAACATTGATTCATATAAAAAACATCATTCATAATGTGTCTTCAAATATTGCATTCCTTCACATTACGTATACTTGTTTCACAAATTAAACAAAGTGGGTGATTTGTATGTTGTGTAAAACAGATATCACTGTCAATTGTTCATTGAAGCACCTTCACTCTTCTGTTTCCCTCCTGTTGGAACCTGAAATAAATATTTCAAATTCAACCATGGCATCTGTACTGAGAGTCAACGGTCATTTTAACATTTCAGATATGCATAATAGTGCTTAATAGGTCTTCATGTTTTAACTGGAAGTATATCTACATCTTCCAGATGATCTCATATGCCTGATAGGTATTTCTCCATTTGTCTTTAAATATTTCAAGTCCCTGGATGCTTCTTTTGTTGATGGGATTGAGAAAACGTGATGAATGGATGGATCAGTGACCCAACTGAAAACCTAGAGAGAAGGAAATCAGCAACCTGTACATTGTTTTATGGCAAACCATACCATAGTTGCCCCATGTAAAACATGGGAAAACAGGAAGGCTGAATGATGACCAGAACTCCATCCTTCATGAGCTCAAGCCCAATGTCTTACCCACTTGAACACCTCACTTGATAACAAATTTGACTTTTACTCACTCAAAATGATCAACACATTTTGGATAAAATGTGTAGAAACTTAAAATTCAGTTTAATTCTGTTTACATGTAAGAAAGGATATAGTCAACATATGAGACTGGCTTCTTTGCTTCTTCAGTGAGGGAGGGAGAAACAAATGTTGCATGCATGGAAATCTTTAAAAAACAAATATACTAACCAATTCCTCTATAAGTAAAAAATTTAGCTAATTTTGAAACTAGAATTACAGGCTCCTTTTGCTACTGCAGAAGATACACACAATATAACAAAATAGTCTTTATATCTATCAAAATTAATTGATTTCCTATGGTTGACACTTTTCTTCTAATGCAGTCATACATTCCTCTACAGCGATAACAAGAACTCAACTGACAAACTTACAGATGTTGCTCAGAGATACCTTCCAAGTACTTTTGTATGGTCTCTGGTAGCTCATTATGGAGTCATTGCATTTCACTTGGTTTCTTGCCTCAGTTGGCTTTGTATCCACATTGCACTGAAAATAGTGCAGATTGTGAAAACGTTGTTGATATGCACTGTGTGTCATGTTTTCATTCTCTCATGGTACCTGCTGTTGACAATAGTACTGTAATACCCTCATTAAATCACTGCCCTCAGGTTTGCATTCAGTTCAGCTTGGTTCTGTCTAGGGTTTTTGGCTGGCTGTTATTAGGGAGAGGGGACTGAAGTGGGAAGGACACGTCATGCGTTGTGAAGCCCATATGGGGTTGGGTTGGGTTGTTTGGGGAAATGAGACCAGACAGCGAGGTCATCGGTCTCATCGGATTAGGGAAGGATGGGGAAGGAAGTCGGCCATGCCCTTTCAAAGGAACCATCCCGGCATTTGCCTGGAGCGATTTAGGGAAATCACGGAAAACCTAAATCAGGATGGCCGGACGCGGGATTGAACCGTCGTCCTCCCGAATGCGAGTCCAGTGTCTAACCACTGCGCCACCTCGCTCGGTGTCTAGGGTTTTTGTTTTCCAGCAGTGTTATTTGTGCTTTAACAGTGATACACAGCAGTACTTTGGACATGTTTGTTGATAAAGAGAGTTGGCCATTATGCTCCCCATGTATGGGTTCACTGAATGCAATGTGACAGCAGTGCGACACCATGCTCAGCTGTTCACACACCAACAACAACCTCATCACAGTACTTTTGCATCTGAGGCTTTTTACATTACTTTGTGTTGTTTATTGCATGTTTTGGTTAATGCAAATTACGTGCTTCTTCAGTGTTGTGAAGGTATTTTTATAGAAAAAGGATGACTGCAGTAGAAAAACCAAGTAAATCAGAAGTACATTATTAATCTGTCAAGTGCCATACAATATCAGGTATTTCTCATAGTAAAATACTCATAAGGTATCCCTGAACAATCTCTGAAAGCTTGTCAGTGGAGTTTGGTTCATGCTGTGTATAAAAGACAATTATCTCACTGAATGACTGTTAAAATTTATAATTACTCTTCTGATTTACTGTTAAATTACTGACCAGTTTCATGATCATGGTCATTCTCTTCCATACTTGTACCAGGAGAGTAGAACAAGTGTCTGTTCCATAGTCATAACACTACTCTTATATATGTTCATTCTCAAAATAAGATATTTCAAATGCTCACTTCAGCTGCTGAAAAATTATAGGGAAACCTAAATTACTATTTCACATCAGTACCCATGTGTTTTATGACTCATAATAGAGGTGAAGAATCCTTAACACTTTGACTACAATTTTATTGTCAAAGACAGTTGCTAAAAGAAAACTGTCCAACGACTTCCACACAGTTTCACGAACATTACACTTATGTACACTCTGGCTTCTCATTAAATCAAGCTAAAAACAGTGGAGAATGTATTTTTCACATGTATGTGGTATGCAAATAGAGTAGCTAATTAACAGGATAAACTTAAAATCATACAGCCAGTTGTGAAAGAAGTGTCTGGTCAGCAGCACAAGGTTGACAATATAGTCAGTTCATAGTTAAAATATTTCTGTTAGTGATAAGTCGTATATATGTACTGTATTTAACAATCATTTTCTGAGCATTGCTGGTGAATTACATAAAAGCTTAGTTTATACAGTGAAACACACAGCTCTCCTGGAAAATGCCTTTCTGGGATTGAAGTCTGAAATACTCCTCTGTGATACTGACAAGGAGAAGAATGAGTCAATAATTATATCACTGAAGACTAAGGACTCTCGTGGATATGATGGACTGGCTAGCAGAATATTAAAGTACTGTGCTGCACTTGTTAGCTCTGTACTTAGTCATATTTGTAATTTTTCCCTTAAGAAGGGTCAGTTTCCTGAGCAGTTAACGTACTCAGTAGTAAAGCCGCTTTATAAAAAGGGAGAAATGGATAACGTAGACAATCTTAGACGTATTTCTATGCCATCAGTGTTTGCTAAAGTTATTGAAAAGGCTGTATATTTAAGGATAACTGATCATTCTATTACACATAATTTGCTATCAAATTTACAGTTCAGCTTTAGAAGTGGTTTAAAAACTGAAAATGCTATATTCTCTTTTCTCTGAGAGGTACTGGATGGATTAAATAAAAAGTTTTGAACACTAGGCATCTTTTTTGATTTAACTGAATCATTTGATTATGTTATCACAAAATATTGCTCCAGAAGGTGGGCCGTTATGGAATACAGGTAGGAGCTTACAATCGGTTCACCTCTTACTTTAACAACAGACAGCAAAAGGTCATTATTCACATTGTTGAGAATGGCTGTGACATGATGTCTGACTGGGGCACGGTCAAATGGGAGGGGCGGGGAGGGGGGGGGGGCAGGAAGGGGCAAGGATCAGTGCTGGGGCCACACCTGCTCCTTGTGTACATAAATGATATGCCCTCTAGTATTACAGATAATTCTAAAACATTCTGTTTGCTGATGACACTAGCTTGGTGATAAAATATATTGTGTGCAACATTGGCTCTGTTTCAAATAGTGCAGTTCATGATGTAAGTCCATGGCTTGTAGAAAATAAACTAACACTAACCACAGTAAGACTCAGTTTTCTTAGTTTTTAACACACAATTCAACAAAACCCACTGTTTTAATTTCACAGAATGGGCATATGATCAGTGAAACGGAACAGTTCAAATTTATTTTATATATATATATATATATATATATATATATATATATATACTTTATTGTCATTTCTTGTTAATGATATCAGCTTATTCCCATGAATTAGCAGCTTTTATTCAGTTAATATTAGGCAGAAATCTAATCTGCATTTGGACTGCACTTCCTTAACTCTTGTGCAGAAAGGTGTGCAGTATTTTGCTGCATCCATTTTCAATAAACTTCCACAAAAATTCAAAAATCTTAGCAGTAATCCATGCACTTTCAAATCAAAACTGAACAATTTCCTCATAGGTCACTCCTATTCAGTCAAGAATTTCCCTGAAAAATTAACCTGATTCCTGTGTTATATTGTTGATTGCATTTACATAAACTTAGGGGTTGTCTTTTTTGGGTTCACAAACATTTTATTTTGTCCGTTATTAGTGTTATGTTGTAGTTTTATGTACTAACATGTCCCATGACCTTGGAGATTTGCTTTTCAATTTGGTCCTACAGAACTAGACGTGTAAAATAAAATAGAATACAAACTACCACACTTATTTGCCAACATAATTTTGATTATTCAGCCTGCTTCAATGCAGAGTGTCTAATTTAACATTTTTAGTACACAGTCTAGGTCATTGCTTATTTATGTAACTTGCTACTCAACTACAGAGCTACACAAAACAAATGATCAACTGCAAAACAGGTATACTTCTAGACTTGATTAGTGTTGGATGAAATGCTTTAATTTATGAAGATATAAAAACCACACTGTACCAATAAACTGTTCTTGAGCATTAAGGCAACCATTCACAGATCAATCAGTTTGTAGACCCGTGTGACAGACAGTCTGTTCAGAGGTTACTGCTTGTATGTTGGCGATGAGTCCATAGTATGGTCTGCTGTTCCATCAGCAGATTACTTGCTTCCACAGACCTTTACCCACAAACAGACACCGCTCAGTACATGGCCATGGGATCAATTGAGGTTTGCTGTACCAATTGTCAGTTTTGACCTGTGACATAACTGTGTTGTTTGATGTCTTTTTGGTTCTGTGTCTTTGAAACAGATTGTGTCTGCAGAGAGTTTGTTGAAGTAAATGGTGGCAATCACTAGCAGGGGATGTTTATATACTGTTTGGGAATGATGTTAGCATGGTGTTAAACAAGTGGTGTATGTTACTCTGTGTTTTGTGAGTTTTGTTTAGATGTCTTGTCAGTGAATTATTTTAATGTCATTAGTAATAGGCCACAGATTAGTTTTCAGTTTTGGAATTGTTCATTTGTGATGTTGTTAATGGTTTGAAATTTAATTATTTTGTTTTCATTTGGTACTAGGTATGGATATTACCACACACTTTATCAGTCATTCATTAATTGCTGCTACAGTTGCCTATATAGCTGCTACAGTTACATAGCCTCATGGCAGATGGCGTAAGGTGTCAGCAGTACAGAAAATTTATAAAACTGACAGAGCCTAGATTTATCAGCGGTCTTTGGGTGTTTTTATGTTTTTTTTCCCCCTTTATTTTAAGGAGTGTAGTGTGTTTGTTTATGTACATAATTTTCTTTGAATTGGTTATCTATATTGCTTAGTTTCTATGATTTTGTGGTTTGAGTGTGTAGTAGAAGTTGTTATTTAGTAGTTTATAGTAGTATCATGAAGGTTGATCTGGTCATTTTGGCCTGTTTAGGTTTTGACAATAGTTATGGTAAGTGTGGTTTGTTAGTATCATAGGTTTCATTTGAGCTGTACATGTCAACTGAAATTTCTGATACTTGTTTTTCCAGATTTTGTTTGCTGAGGTTTCAGTTTCATTTTTTCCATTACTATTTGATTTGGTACATATTCATTATTAAGACTGCCATATATTTTGTTTGCCACCTCCAAAAAATAAAATAAAATAAAAATAAAAGGGAGCACCTAAGCTCTTGTCCCGCTAGTATGTTGCTTGCGTCTTTTCAGGTTGGTTGGTCTGAGGAGTAAATGGACCAAACTGCTGTGTTATCAGTCCCTTCTTTTCAGGTGTGTGATGCCATGGTGACCAAATTGTATAAGCTTTAAATGGGGTATCCACCATCTTAATGATGTCATGGGTCAAAGGTGATGTGTTGGTACTACAGTCTTCAATATTACCTTGCCGTGTGATAAGGCAGATGGGAGGAACAGCCGACAACATTGGACAAGTCGCAGTTGTGGAGGGCATTGTCCATGCGGGCATTCTGGCACACTTACCTTGGCTGTAAAGGCTTGGTTTCAACACCACATTCTTAATATGCACAATTCAGTAGGAAATAGTAAACTCTTTTCTTTCTCAAACTATGAACTAACTTCTTCAATCAGTTACATAACCTACATGGGGTCCCAAACAACAGTGCAACTTGGCATTTCACACACACATTCAGAAAGTTGCACCCATGAAGTGGCAGTGAAAATCTGAAGAACTGGGGACTGAACTATAGTCTGACATTTACCCACCAAACCATTCACAATATACTGTCAACCATGGCTAATTTACAGCACTCTTTACTTCAAACATTACTTGAAAAAATGAAGCCAATAACACAACAATGGAAAGTGGTGCAATGATAAGTAGCTATCTTGCAAAAATATTCAGTGATGTAAAACTGTGCACCTGGTGAAATGCAAAAATGCATAGTCCTATGACTACAATATCAACTACTCACAGTTGAGATCATTCCAGTTATACAAACACTTTGGTGTAACAGTTTGTGGGGATGTGAAATTGAATGCCAGTCAGTACAGCATGTACTGCTACTTACATTTCATTGGAAAGATAATGGTAGAATACAATCGGTTTACAATGAAGAACACTTACAAAACACTCACGTGACTCATCTTAAGATTATTGCTCGGGTATGCAAAACCCCTAACACATAGAACTAAAAGAAAATATTTAACATAGAAAAAGACAGGTGGCACAAATGATCATAGATTTGTTTGACTAATGAGGAAGCATCAAAGAAAAATATTCTCCGGTGAACACCTGACTACAGACATCAACAACTATCCTGCTAAAGTCCACAAAGTTTCAAGAAGCAATACTACACGAAAAACCTAGGAATAAACTGAAGCCTTGTACGATCACTACTGTACACACAACAAACACCAAATCAGATTTAAGTGGTCATAAAGGCATCAAAGCAGCTTTTCCTGAGGTTATTTGCAAATGGAGCAGTAAGAAATCCTACTAGGGTTCAATGCCATGCACTTCATAATCATTTGCCTTTCGCAATGTTGGTGGAATATGCAAATGCACAACAGAAGATTAACGCCTCAACTTATGAATGTATCTCAGAAATCATCATCTTTTCCAGTTTGACATGGAAGCACTTTCAAATCATATGGAACACTTTGGTCACAACCAAATTTTAACAAAGTTTCTAAAATGATGCAACTTAAAGATTTATTTTCAGTTCATGTGTTAAAGAAATATGCAGCATTTGATTTCACACCAACAACAAATGACTTTCGACACTTCCGTATCTATTCAAACATGTACGCATATTTCTCACTGGTACGATAAGTAAAACATGCACTGATTTGACATTCAGTCACAGGTCAGTAAACAAACTGTTCATTGTTTTTGAGTAACTTTTAATATAGAACTAGCTGGAAACAACACTCGAAAAGGGACTGATACTTCCTCAATTTGCATACAGCCGCACAAACAAAAGGTGGCAATACCATGCTTTTCCAAAAAAAAGCTTCTTCAACCAGCAAAAGAGGGAAAAAGTCTCGTACTGTTCATGAATGGAGAAAGAATTATTCACATTCCAAATCCAGACACACATGGTGGCGACTACAACAGGAAACAGTTGTTAATTTACATCTGATTTTGAAACCTTTCCCAAATACTTTTTTGTCTCCTCTGTTTTTCACAAAATTAAGGGAATTTACCTTTATTATTGAAATCATCAATCAGTAATACTTAAGTTACATCTACTTACACAGTCTCGAACTCCTTACAACATTTGTGAGCACAGTATCAGGAATAAGTAACAAATTGCAGTAATTTTTGTGCGTTACTAACTTATCAACCAACTTTTTAAAAAAAACTGCTATTGTGGAGCAGCAATATATTCTGAAGTACATACTAACAGTGGAAAGAACTAGCAAATTGCAACTATCAATGCTCTGATTTACTGTGTACATATACTGAACACTGCAGATGAATGAATAACACTTACGCCAAACATCCACAATGACACCTCATTTCATCAACATTCATATTTAGTGTGACTCATCTCTCACACTATATGCAGGCTACTGTTAAAAATAATTTGGTATTTACGTTATTAGCACCACATATAACAGCATCAAATGCAGCATTGCAAATTATCATGCACAAGACAACCAAAGTGTGATATAGGTAAGGCTAATGTGTGAGATCCCAAAGTAGGTGCAGTAAATAAATACAAAACATATCACTGACTTTTTCTATTTCACTGCGGTAACATCTTTTAACGAAATAATTTAACTTCGTTTTTGTACAAATCAGGTATAAGGGATTTCAATACAGTATGTGTAATAATTGCAGTCATCCCCCATATTTTATGCTCTCCTCCAGAGAATACAGGCAAGGTGTACCCGCCTGGATATTCCATGTAATCGCAATTACTAGAATCACAAAACAGTCTTAATGGTACTGTAAACACAGATTCCACTTCTGTCCGATTTATTGCCAAGTCTTTCACATTCACATGCCCTATGTAACCCAGATACGGGCAAACGACTACTTCATTGTCTTTTGTACCAACAAAACTTCCATGTCCCCAGATCTCTATGTCGCTTTTCTGTAATCCTATTTCTTCACACGTCTCCCTACAAGCCGTCTCTTCTAGATCACTGTCTGTCTCATCCTGCATGCCACCAGGAAATGAAACTTGTCCACTGTAATTTTTCAACGTACTTGATCGCAACGTATATAACAACGAAATTTCTTCATTTACTATACAAAATGGTACCAACACAGCTGCCTGCTTTGCGGGAACATGTTGCTTAGTTCGCAATGGGCCCATACGCTGTAATCGCTCCAAGCCTTTCTTCCTGTTTTCTTCGTTGAAGATAGCCTTTGCAATTATCTCGCTCAAATTGTGTGTTGATGTGGCATGGCAACGTGCATTTGTGATGAAGAGCACAGCTTGTCTGGAATAAAGACCATGTTTAATTAGTTTTCATCTACTGAATAACGCTATGGTATAACACACATCCTGTTACTGTTTATACAAATAAGTATTGCAAAGGGCAGACAGAGAAAGGATAAAAATTGTATTCACCTTCCTGAAATTGATCTTAAGCACACAGTCATCTCGTAGAGTTAATACTCATAGACACAAAAAGGGAATATAATTCTTTGCCAAAACTTCAAGTTGAAACATCATAACCGTCGTACTGGGAATGTTTATGTTGGTGGGGGTTGTCCGAAGTTCCACTTATCAGCTGATTGAATGACAAGGATGCTCCGACAGCATCATAACAAGAAGTTAGACCTTTCTGCATTCCATACACCATAAATATTGTTTCTAGAAGCCAATGAAAAGGAAACTAAATAAATAAATATTGTCCATGATTTACGCTTTTGAATGCTAACTTAGCAGTCGCAACACTTCGCCTCTATTTTGTTGCCTGCTGCGCCAGCGGCGCGCCAAGCGGCCGTATGTTAAACTAATAAACTATTGAGTTTGGTGCGATCGTGAAAACGAAAGGCCCGTCCACACGCAACGATCTTTCTGCGCACATCACATCTGCGCAGACAGATCGTTGCGTGTGGACAAAAGATTTGCACCAACCTGAGGTGTGTGCAAACCTGGAAGTTGGAGGTTTGAGCGAAACCTCTCAAATCTGTGGGTTCAAACCACATCTGCGCAGACAAGTTGGAGCGTGTGGACAGGAGATCGCCGCAAATCTGGCGCGAAACAGCTGTTTGCTCAGTCTAGTGTTTGTATTTGTGCGCACAGGGCTTTAAAATGGCTGATACTCGTCAGTGTTCACGAGAGTATAGCCCGGTCCACACGCAACGATCTGTCTGCGCAGACATCGGCGCAGATGTCTGTACATGCAAAAAATCGCTGCAAATGTGGTGTGTTCACACGACACAAACCCCAATATACTACTCGCCCGCCATCTGTCGGTGTAGAAAAGAAATATCAGTGGCAAGCCACTACGCTTCCCGAAAACGTCAAAATTTAATTAAGTTATTTTGAAAAATAGAAATGGAGGAAGTTCTGTTGTGGTCTGTGTTCGCAACTTGTGTTGCAAAAAACATTCAGACCAACCGCAGGAAACAGAGAAAGCGGTCAAAATGGTGCTGACAGTGGCTGCTAAAGCGAAAGCAGTTTTGTCACGTAAATTTACTGCGAGAGTTGCAGGGCGAACCTGTTTTGTTTTACATAACCTCGTGTTCCATTTCCTCGCACATTGGCACTCCAATTTCATCTTCAATCGTACTCCTGCTTGGTCTTGGCGTTTCTTGATCACTAAGAAAGCCAAGTAGATCAAAATACCATAACGTTGGCTGGTATACTTGATCTACTCCTACACCAGATCTTCTAGATTTCTGAACTTTGGATAACTCTTTTCGGTAAACAGTTCGCTGACAGACTAATTTACTTGACTTGCCTTCATGAACTCATCCTTCAGGAAAGCGTAAATAGCTTCACATGTGTTGGGTATTATTTCACTCAATGCTTGTTTCGATATTGCAGATGAAAATTCCAAATCATTGTAGCTCTTTCCTGTTGCTAGGAATCTTAATGTTACTGCCAGGCGTTCATGAGGAGAAATTTCCCTTCTCATACAAGTATTTTTCTCATAATATGAGGGGTTACATGCTTTAAGAGATAATTATAAGTTTCGACATCCATCCGCAAATAATTTCGCCAGTTCGCAACGAAATTATTTTTTTATTACCGTTTCTCTGTTTGCCGAGGCGCCAACTGCCCGCAATTTTTCAATTAGAGCATTGTATGCTGCTGTCTTTTTGTCTCGGTCACTATATTCTTTACTTTTAATCTTCCACAAACATTGGTGGTTTCTGTATATTTCAATGAATTCACTTACAAACTCTCGAGAACACTGACGAGTATCAGCCATTTTAATGCCCTGTGCACACAAATACAAACACTAGACTGAGCAAACAGCTGTTTCGCGCCAGATTTGCGACGATCTCCTGTCCACACGCTCCAACTTGTCTGCGCAGATATGGTTTGAACCGACAGATTTGAGAGGTTTCGCTCAAACCTCCAACTCCAACTTCCAGGTTTGCACACACCTCAGGTTGGTGCAAATCTTCTGTTCACACGCAACGATCTGTCTGCGCAGATGTGATGTGCACAGACATTTGCGCAGACAGATCGTTGCGTGTGGACGGGCCTTATGTAAGTGAATTCATTGAAATATACAGAAACCACCCATGTTTGTAGAAGATTAAAAGTAAAGAATATAGTGACCGAGGCAAAAAGACAGCAGCATATAATGCTATACTTGAAAAATTGCGGGCAGTTGACGCCTCGCAAACAGAGAAACTGTAATAAAAAAAATTGGTTGCGAACTGTTTACCGAAAAGAGTTATCCAAAGTTCAGAAATCTAGAAGATCTGGTGTAGGAGTAAATCAAGTATACCAGCCAACGTTATGGTATTTTGATCTGCTTGGCTTTCTTAGTGATCAAGAAACGCCAAGACCAAGCAGGAGTACAATTGAAGATGAAATTGGAGTGTCATGTGCGAGGAAACGGAACACGAGGTAATGTAAAACAATATATTTCACATACGTTTATCAAAAGTTTATTCAAAAGAATATGTTTGTGTGAAAACATAATAGAAAATTAACTACTGTTATAAAAAGAACTCATCCTTCAAGACAGCGTAAATAGCTTCACATGTGTTGGGTATTATTTCATTCAACGCTTGTTTCGATATTGCAGTTGAAAATTCCAAATCCTTGTAGCTCCTTCCTGTTGCTAGGAATCTTAATGTTACCGCCAGCCGTTCATGAGGAGAAATTGCACTTCTCATACAAGTATTTTTTTCTCATATGAGGGGTTACAAGCTTTAAGAGATAATTATAAGTTTCTACATCCATCCGCAAATAATTTCGCCAGTCGTTAGGTTCGCTCTGCAACTCTCGCAGTAAATTTACGTGAGAAAACTACTTTCGCTTTAGCAGCCACTGTCTACACCAATTTGACCGCTTTCTCTGTTTCCTACGGTTGATCTGAATGCTTTTTTGCAACACAATTTGCGAACACAGACCACAACAGAACTTCGTCCATTTCTATATTTCAAAATAACTGAATTAAATTTTTGACGTTTACGGGGAGCGTAGTCGCTGATGTTTCTTTTCTACACCGACAGATGGCGGGCGAGTAGTAGATTGGGGTTTGTGTCGTGTGAACACACCACATTTGCAGCGATCTTTTGCATGTACAGACATCTGCGCCGATGTCTGCGCAGACAGATCGTTGCGTGTGGACCGGGCTGAAAGCGGGTAGTAGCTATTTAATTTGGTTTGTACATTGGTTTTTACAGATGAGAATGTAGCGTAGCGCAATAAATTGCAGCATCGACAAGGAAAAGATACCACACTGTTCTTTTTTTTAATTTGCTAAGGACTCTGAGAGGTGTATAACATCATATTACTAAACTGCATCGTCAGGATTCGCTTGTAAATTACATGTATATTGATGTTTAATGTTTTGTTTTAGGTGTAGAAAATGGCTAGTGAATAGCAGACGGAAAAAACACCCTGTATACCTTTATAATAACGTTTTGTCCGTTATACCACAGTCTAACATAACAGTCGCGACACTTCGCCTCGATTTTGTTGCCTTCAGCGCCAGCAGCGCTCCAAGCGGCCGGTAGGTTGAACTGTGAGTTCGGCGCGATCGTGAAGGCGAATAGTGATTGTTTATTTTGATTTATACAATGGTTTTTACCATCGGGAGCGTTTGTAGCGCAATAAATTGCAGCAGCAATAGGAAGAAGACACCACAGCTGTCTTTTTTAGGTTTCCTAAGGATCCTGAGAGGTATATACCATCATGTTACTAAACTGTATCGTCAGGATTCATTTGCAAATTTATGTGTATAAATCATGAATGTTTCGTTTTAGGAGGAAAAAATGCCTAGTTAATAGCAGACGAGAAGACCTTATGAAGAAAGACCCGGTTTACCTGTATAATAATATTGGGTTTTGTTCGCTACATTTCGAACAAAACCAGTTCATGAACGCAGACAATAACAAACTCGTGTGGAATGCAGTATCCATACTGTTTGACATTCCAAATAAGCCACCTCAACTGACGATGAAGAAGAAACTGCCACAAAGATTCGACAGTCAATCTAAAGCTGTAAAACAGTCCTATGACACAGAAGCAGCTAGTTCAACTCTACATTTATTAGTGCCAGATTCGTGAGAATCATCAACACAAGACCTGCTTTGACGATGAAGTGGTTAGATTAAGTGCAGCTGTTCGTGTCTTACAAAAGCGTGTGAAGTGTCAGAATGTGCAGATCGCTAGACTTCGAGCGAAACTATTATGGGACAAAGAAAGTGCCTACAGACAGATGGTTTGAAAATTATTCAAATATTTGGTTTTTCGTGAAATGTAATGTAATCAGCTCATTATGTTTTCAGCATATTTCTCCCACTATTTGTCAGTTGCTTGTCCCACTTAGAATAATATAAAGATGAAGGTCGTTGAAACAAGTGACAATGACAAACACAGTAGGCCTACAAAACGATAAACGAGCTGTCCATCGCTTTTGCATGTAGAAGTACATGTCTGTGCTTCTTACATGTGAATCTGTGTGTTTATATTCTTTTGATATCAACGTCGTAAGCTGCAATTCTGTCCAATGTCATAAGTGTTTCTTCACGAATGTGTTGTAGCTTGCCACTCTATTCATGGTTTTTGTCCATACTTGCGCTTATTTTAGAATCATTTTTAGAAACATATATGCCTTCTGATACTACACAAACTCTTGGAGGCAAGAAACTAACTCTAATAATTCGGAAATTACGTAGGAAATGGACGCAAACAAACATTATGCTTACGACGCGTCTGACGTTTACCTTACCTGCCGCTCTGAGCGCTAGTGTCGCTCCATCTGTCAAGCGGCAACAACTTTTACAGCAGTGAGTGTCGCGACTGTTATGTTAGACTGTGGTTATACGTCGATCGAAACCAGTTCATGAATGCAGACAATAATAAACACGTGTGGAATACAGTTAACCACATTGCTTTATATTCCAAATACACCATCTCAATGACGATGATGAGGAGACTGGCACAAAGGCTCGGCAACCCGTCTAAAACTGTAAAACGCTCATACAGTACAAAAGCAGTCAGTTCAGCTCTCCACATATCAGTGCCAGGTTCATCCGAATCGTCAACACAGACCTGTTTTGACGATGAAGTGGTAAAATTAAGCGCAGTTACTCGCGTTTAGAAAAAGCGCGTGGAGTATTAGAACGTGCGGATCACTACACTTGGTGCAAAACTATAATGGGACAAGCAAAGTGAGTATCATTTTAAGTACAGACAGCAAGAGAAATTGTATCTGAAGGATCAAGTGAAGAACGACAAACAAATTTTGAAGACTACAGGAGCCCGATATTTTTTAAAAAAGATGCCCTTGACTTCTTGTTAAATCAGATTAGCATGCCATCTCAAAAGATGGAAAGACAAAATTAAGCTGTTTGCTCTAAATTTATTATATTAAAGCATACAGGTTTTATTAGAATGTTGTATGTTTCGATCAGTGTGGTCATTACAGAGGCATGTGGAAGGCATAAAAATAAAACGTGGGATAAGTGACAATATGTTACACCTTTTAAAGCAGAAGTTACAGCATTTCTACGATACTGATAAACTAGTGCATATGTCATTGGATTAAAAAAAGTCTCTAATGGCAAATTTAACATATGACAGCACTTCTTTCAGTGTTATTGGCTTTGAGGTCTTGGGGTTTATACTCACAGTATATTTCTCCCACTATGTGGCAGTTGCTTGTCCCACTTGGAACAATATAATGATTGAGGTCGTACTTGTGGCAACATACGACAATGACAATACAGTAGGCCTATGGAACGACAAACTTTGCATGTAGAGGTTCATGCCTGTGCTTTTTATGAGTGAATCTTTGTGTTTACATTTCGTTGATATCAACGTGGTAAGCTGCAGTTCTATCCAACGTCACAAGTGTTTCTTCACGAAAGTATTGTAACTTGCCACTGGATTGATGAGATTTATCCCTACTTGCACTTATTTTAGAATCATTTTAGGAACATCTGTGTCTTCTGATATTACGCAAACTCTTGGAGGCAAAAAAAAAAAAAAAATCAAATATTTCGTAACAACTTCCTCAGCCTACAGCAGCGAACCAGCGAGTATCGCGACTGTCTATTAAGCCCGGTCCACACGCAACGATCTGTCTGGCCTTCCATAATGTTAGCACATGTATTGACAATGCGCTGACACATGTTGTCAGGCGTTGTCGGTGGGTTATTCTTCAACTTTCCCCACAGAAAGAAATCTGGTGAATGTGCGGGCCATGTTATGGTGCTTCGACGACCAATCCACCTGTCATGAAATATACTATTCCACACCGCTTCAACCTCACGTGAGCTATGTGGCAGACATCCATCATGTTGGAAGTACATCGCCATTCTGTCATGCACTGAAACATCTTGTAGCACCATCGGTAGAACATCACGTAGGAAATCAGCGTACACTGCACCATTTAGATTGCCATCGATAAAATGGGGACTCATTATCCTTCCTCCCATAATGCCGCACCATACATTAACCCACCAAGGTCGCTGATGTTCCACTTGTCACAGCCATCGTGGATTTTCCGTTGCCAAATAGTGCACATTACGCTGGTTTACGTTGCCGCTATTTGTGAATGACGCTTCGTCGCTAAACAGAACGTGTGCAAAAAATCTGTCATCGTCCCGTAATTTCTCTTGTGCCCAGTGGCAAAACTGTACACGACGTTCAAAGTCGTCGCCACGCAATTCCTGGTGCATAGAATATGGTACCGGTGCAATCGATGTTGGTGTAGCATTCTCAACACCGACGTTTTTGAGATTCCCGATTCTCGCACAATTTGTCTGCTTCTGATGTGCAGATTAGCCGCGACAGCAGCTAAAACACATACTTGGGCATCATTTGTTGCAGGTCGTGATTGATGTTTCGCATGTAGCTGAACACTTCCTGTTTCCTTAAATAACGTAACGATCCGGCTAATGGTCCGGACACTTGGATGATGTCGTCCAGGATACCGAGCAGCATACATAGCACACGCCCATTGGGAATTTTGATCGCAATAGCCATACATCAACACAATATTGACCTTTTCCGCAATTGGTAAACAGTCCATTTTAACATGGGTAATTTCAGTTAGGGAAAATACATTCAAATTTCTAGATTTGGTGCCATACAAGAATGTAACCATTTAAATTCCTATAATCTATCAATTTGTTAAGATTGAAAATTTTCAATTTTGGGCTATAGGCCAACACTTGCCTGAGGGAATCTCAAGTTAAAGTATTTAGAAAGCTAATATATATATATATATATTGAACAGCACCTGATGTACTTTTTTCACCACCATAAAATTACAATTCAAACATTTTGTATTACATAAGATTTATAGCTGAGTAGCTTGCTGATTTGAGTTGATATTATGACAAAAGTAATATACCTAACACCTTAAATCAAACAGATAGTATAACTTATACTGATACCAGACATGTGGCAAACATCATCTCTATCTTATAATATTAAAGGTAAAACAATTATTAAATAAGACTTCCAGTGGATGACCATAGTGCTCATTAAGGCACTAGAAATAACTACTGTATGAATCTCAAAACTTGGGAATCATAAACACTTCTGTCCCAGTAACAAACTCAAACATAAATTTCCATTTTCTTCATTCTCCACAGACGGAGCCATTCAAGTAATATAAACATAATAAATTCCTTCCTGAGAAATGTTCCTTTGCCATGTTCACAGAAGTTCGAATAAGACATGAAAAAGGAAAGAGTCACACCAGCTCAGAGCCTTGGGTTCACCAGCCCCAAATTGCAAAAAGAGCTTGCATCCTCCTGTGGAAGTTTTGTTAGGATGTTTTGAGGTTGTCTTCATTTGAAATTGCATCTGTTCTTACTGTCCTCACAAAATTGTTATGACTGCCACTATATGTTTATCAGAATTCATAGCCTTGATAGAATAATTATGGAGATTGTGATCATATCTTGCCTTCTTATTTGAAAATGGAACTCTACATGGTTTTAGTGTAATGGGGCCATGGTATGTATGTTTGGGTTTGCTTTGGTAGCTATACACATTATTCAGGGTACCACAAAATATATTTTGACATCTGCCAGATATTTACTATCGATACCACACAAACAGGCAGTCACATCATCTGCTTTTTCATTGAAAGTTTCATGTAATAAGCCTGTTCCTTCTCACTGAAGGCTAATTTCCTTCTAAGATCTCTCTGTCAAAAGATTCCCCCATTATTTTTTATCAGCCCAATGTGGGTGTAACCTCTATCATTTTCGACAATAATTGATGGCAACATGGACCATTTACTAAATTACTCTGTTTATATTTTACTGGTACACAGTGGCAAATCACTACATGTTGAAACTTTATAAGAAAAGTGGATATCATATTGAAAATACAGGTTACTAAAAAAAAATCAAATCGGTGTTGTTTTGTTCTTCCACACTGTAAGTCCAGTGCCTGGTCAAGATATAGTCTTGTGTCTTACATGTTGCACACTGTATATTCTAGGATAGTAGAAGGATCCTAATTGCTCTTACTAAGTAGATAGGATAGTAGAAGAGAAGTGATTCCAGAAAATAAACATGAAGTCACTGGCTGGGCAAGGCACTATATACCATATGGTGTATCTACGAAAGTACCACAGATCCCCTACCTGTTAAATTTCACCACAAAACTACTGCACCCCAAGATTTTGCCTTGACTATACAGTGCACAGAATGAAGTCTCAACTATTTCAACTCCTCAAATAACTTTTTAATTCGTAACGTATGATGGAAATAAGAATCTTAAAAAATGTTCAAATATTCAGTGATAACAGAGATTAGAATAAATTTCTTTCTATTAGTTACTTCACTTTCACTGGGTTAAAGTACTTACCATATGGTTTGCTAAAGTATACAGTATGATCTTGACAGTGTATTGTAAGATACATTTCAAATAAACTCCCGATGGTGTGTTAAATATCAAAGAACTATACAAGTCTGTATGCATTTGGATGTGGGTTTTCAACAATTTCAAATTGTCCTACATAAATATTAAACAACCTCCAATCTACGCCAGGTAAAAGCATACACTAATGTTCGGATATTAACTTTTCAACCCTCACTCTACGAATAGACAAAAATATAGGCAAATATGCAAATGTTAACACAAAAAATATAAATGTAAACTACAAAATGTGTTAAGTTATCCGATTTTTCATTTCTCAGTGTTTGAATTTACAGAACGCACTTCTTATGAATTGTAATTTTCTTTCAATTAGTTTTTTCATTACTACTGTATCAAAATATTCATAGCATGGCATGACAAGGTGTATGAGATGGATTTGTCTGTGTGTCTTAGAGTATAAATTATTCAGCAGAGTTTAATATTTTCGGGTTTTTCATTTAGTTTTGTAGTACTTTCACTAACTGGGTAATTACTTTTGCAAATGTCCCTCAAATCTGTCTGCAAACTACTAATTTCAACACACACACTCCCTTCCTCCACTACTTGTACACATTCACTGATTGAATTACTATTAGGAACTTGTTCCAAATTTTCAAAAAAAACTTTCCTTCTCTAAATACACATTTCGACAAATTTCATTTATGATTTTAAACCTTTGATCACTATAGTTACATTTGTTATTGCAGTCACTAATTACTTTCACTATTTTATCACTGATCAAATTTTCTTTCGCATTTTTATTAACACATTCAGACACAATATCACTAACATCTACAGGCAAAATTAAACTCTCATGTACTTTTCTACTTGTTGCAGAATCATCACTCAAGCTTACATCAGAGTTTCCAGAATCATTCAGCACACAATCATCAATCTTAACTTCTGCATATACCATTCCATCTAATTCTGTGAGCAATACAGTATCATCAACCTCATTATCATCATCATCATCTTTTTTCTGTTTATTGCTTACTGAAATTTTATCTGGAATAACACTGTCATTTTCACTTTCATTTCTAAGTACATGATCATCAGCTTCCATACATACAACACCAGTATCAGTTCTTTCACTCATTACACAATCACTTAACATATTCACTAAACCATAATCATCAGATTTGTTCTCATCACTATCAGCAACTACTATTACATTACTACTACCAAAGAAATTGGCCAGAATGTTTTCCTCTATTTTAAATTCAGATTTTTTTTTTCCTTTTTTGTTCATCTTTGTTCACAGATAAAAAATTCTCACAAAATTCCCTACCAAAATTCATTCTGTTCACTTCAGTTTGTCTTCTGGATGCATAGTTTTGATATGTTCTGTTCGTTCTACCCCTTCCCCTCCAGAAATCACCACAATGTGCCTGATTATAAATACCATTTCTATTTGCCCCCCTCTGCCAGGCTCCGCAGGAGGCAGGCCTTAGTTTCCCAGACCATTCCTTCTGTTATCAAAATTGTTATCATTATTCCCATGACTTTGTACCCACCACCTACTTTTTGGATCAAAATTTCTTTTATCTGGTCTCTGTCTGTCATTTCTTTCCCCATCATTTTCATTTCTAAAATCTTCCCCTTCTATCCCTATGTTCAAAATGATCATTGAAAGCTCTGTTTCTATTTCTACTGTGATCTTGCCTGTCATTATACATTTCATTTCTTTCCCAGACTAAGTCTAGTTTGTCTACAAATCTTAAAAATTCCTCAATAAAGTCGTCAGGCCCATAGACCAGACTCCAATATCCCCTTTGTGGCAAACGCCTTTTCAAAGCATCAATTTGAATCATTTCATCTAATGGGTTATCTAAATGCACTAATGTTTTGAACTGCTGTTCACAAAATGTTTTCACTCGACCACTACCTTGCTTGAAATTTGAACCAATTAAATCTAGGACTTGATTCTGGCTTGTCTAGTTTCCTACCAAAACTTATTCATAAAGGCACATTCAGCTTCACAAAAGGACATGTCAGGTTTCATTGTCTGGTTAGCCCATGAGAGCCTCAGCATCCACGAATTTTGTAATGAATTTAATTTTTAAATTGTCACTCATGTTACTTTCAAAATTGTCTATATTTGAAACATAAATTCAACAGGATATACATTCCCTCTCCCTGAAAAGGTTTTGATGTTGATATTATTCCAAAATGGATTGTAGTTGCTGAAAGATTTTATAGCAACAGTGTCCTCAATTTCCTGAATTTTTTAATTGAAATTTTAAATTCGCCCTAAACATGTACCTACGTCTTCTTTCAGTTCTGTAAAATTGTCATTTGCAATTTTGGTAAAGTTTTGTATACTTTTATCTGTCTCAGTAAATTTTTTCGCTACATATTTGTTAAACTTTTTTAAATGTTGAAATACTGATGCTGCTAATTTTTCGAAACTATCATCTTTTCTTTCTACAGAGTCTAACCTTTCTTCAAAATTCTGCAGTACTTGTTTTAAAGTAGAAATTTCCCTCCCTATAACTGACACATTTCTGATATTCTTGTCTACTTGAACCCAACATTCTTCTAACCTATCTTTTGTTTCATGTATTTGGTTCCCATATCCATCTAATTTATTTTCAATGGATTCAAATTTTTGATTGAGAAAAGTTTTATGTTCATCAATCGAATTTTTCTGTTCTTCCGTTAGTTGAACTAATCTGTCCAAAACAGACACACTTGATTCGAACCCACAAAAAGATGAACCTTCACTTACATTATTGTGGTCACTGTTTTCCCCAGCTCCATTGTTTCGATTAACTACATTACTTTCATCGTGGATTGATGAGCAAATACTTGCATCATTATCATTTATTTCCTCCCCACTAACATTTGCACCATTCTGATTGTTTACATCAACCCCCCCCCCCTGTTGTCTTCCATATTAACAATGCTAGCGAAAAAATTTGAAACAGTTAACAAAAAATGAAATATTTGTTTGTACTTACACTACTTTTCTTCTTCTAGGCCTTTTTTTTTTACTGCTTCAGTTTACCTCGTTTTGACGATTATCATTACGTTCTTGGTACACTTGTGCTGCTGATCACAATCTAGTTGTTATTCCTCGCATGACCCTGAAGTACAATATGAAATTAGAAACTTTTTCTGAAAGAAAATGTAAGATTACAAAATTATGACAAATCCCAGCTCCATTCATTACATTGTGAAATTTATTATTTAACAAAGCACATAAGTTTGTAGGGTGTACTCATGCATATATCTGCTGCTGCCTCAGGCTCATGTTGTCTACTGCAACATGGGTTTTGAGCCATGATTTAAAAAAATACAAACATTCAGTTTCAGAAAAGTTATTCTAAGATATTTCATAATCGCTCTGACATGCTTACAATACTTACATCTTCCTTAAGTCATTACATGCTTCTTGCATGGAGTCTAATAAATTGCTGCTCTCCAAATTCCAACATGGCTGCCCCTTTATATATGCATCCGAACAATCCTCGGTATTGTTATAAAGGTTTTTTTAATAAACTTACAATTGAAACTGTTGTCTTAACATTAATGACAAATTTCATCAGTTGAATTGGCACTTATAGAATGAATACATTTATCGAACTTTAACCATTCAATATTTTATAGATGTGAAAATACTCAAATATGAAATATTATCAATACTTTTACTATTGTTATAAAATGTGAACGATCCATGGATTAGAAAATGTTCCCACCAATATATATGTTTCCAAGTCACCCAATGAGGGTGACGATATGTGCCTTTATTTGTTACTGACAAAATACCTAAATAACTACCTATGTTTAGATGCCACTTATACCATTTTCGATAATTACATTTTCTAATCAGTTCTGATTCTCTCCATTGGTTTTTCGTTTAAATACATCAGAGTTTAATTTAGTTATTGTTTTAACACAAATCCATCTCACTTTCAAAGAAATGACTTTGATCAATGTACTAGAGCATTTTTTCCACATTTCACCTAATTACGTTAATCTTAAATGTTTCTACCAGTTACAGGACTTGTAATCTTTAAATGGGTTTCAATGGACTAGTACGTCTCAACGTTCAGCCAAATCAATGATCTGGAACAGAATAAACCTACATGGGATGCAATTCTTCATTATTTGGCGTCCAAATAAGCCACTATAACTGTAGCTTAAGGGAAAACCACAGGGACGTCACAATAATTCGTTAAAGTCAATAAAACTGTTTCCCAACATAGAAAAAACCATTTTCACAATTGTTGCGAAATCTGAACCACAAACGGCAAGAATCTTCAATGCATTCGCTTTTGAAGCAAAAATTATTTACACTTAAAAATGTTCCTTTATTAGAACGACGAATTAAGTGCAAGAATGAGCGAATCTTTAGATTCCATAATTTTTTTTAATTGACAAAGAAATTGCATATGATAATAACAACAGACAACAATAGAAATATATGCTTTTCATGCATGAAATATGTGTCTATATTCTCCTGCTTTCAGTGGAATAAGCTGCAAATATAAAAAATATTCGAAAGTATTTCTTCATGAACAAGTTGTTCCTCATGTAATTCAATTAGCGTGATTCTGCTGTTTTTAAATGTATTTCACATTAAGTCAGGTCTATTGGTAAGCTAATGATAGATGGAACAAAAAAAAACATAGCAACTATATCGCTTGTTAAGAAGGAAATAATTTATGTTTAGTTGCTAGTCCAGTGCGATTTTTTTTGCAACAGTCTTGTCTCCCTCAGCTCCTTTCTCTTCAGGATTCATAGGTTTTACGCGATATATCTGACTTTGAATATTTCAAGTGCCTTGGTTGTAGTGGGATTACCTGGTGAAAGCACATAAATTTTGATCAGTAACGCTTAGAAACCTGTTTCACACACAATTCAGGGAGCTGCTTAACATTAAATAAGCCTGCTTGCAGTGTGTGAAAGTTTTAGTCGATTTCTTTACGAAACACAACAACTGTCTGACAGTATGCAAATAAATTCCATGCACTAATCAACCTGATTCTACACACACTACTTATTTCACTTCAAGTTGCAGCCATATTGAAGTCCATCGGCTCGTAAAAAATTGAAGACGGTACCAGTATGTATGTAAAAATCCACTTTATAAATCTAGTAAAGGGCAAGTAACTTATTACGCTCATGACGTATAACCCAGACTGATGCCTCAGCTACAACTGCCAATCACACTTAAGTACCTGGCAGAGGGTTCATCGAACCACCTTCACAATTATTCTCAATTATTTCGATCACGAAGAGCGCGCGGAAAAAATCGAACAGCTATATCTTTCCCTGTGAGCTCTGATTCCCTTATTTTATTGTGATAATCGTTTCTCCCTATGTACGTCGTCTTCAACAAAATATTTTCGTATGCAGAGGAGGAAGTCGGTGGCAGAAATTTGGGGACAAGATTCTACAGCAACGAAAACGCGTTTTTTTAATGATATCCACATCAAATCCTGTATCAAGGTCATGACACTCTCTCCCCTATTTCTCCGTAATACCAAACGTGCTGCTCTTCTTTGACCTTTCACAATGTACACCTTTAATTCTGTCTGGTAAGGATCCCACATTGTGCGGCAGTACTCCAAAATAGGATGGACAAGCACAGTGCCAGCAGTCTCTTTAGTAGGTCTGTTACATTTTCTAAGTGTTCTGCCAATAAAACTCTGTCTTTGGTTTGCTTTGTGTTCTTCTCAATTTAAGTTGTTCCTAATTGTAATTCCTAGGTATTTAGTTGAATTAGTGGCCTTTATATTTGACTGATTTATCCTGTAACCGAAGTTCAATGGATTCCTTTTGGACCTCATGTGAATGACCTCCCACTTTTTGCGAATTGCCAATTGCCAGTTACCAGTTGCCAATTTTTTCTATATCGTTTTGAAATTCTAATGATTTTACGGGTCGATAAGCGATGGCATCATCTGTGAACAGCCTAAGACTGCTGCTCAGATTGTCTCCTAAATCGTTTATATAGATAAGAAACAGCAGAGGGCCTATAACACTACCCTGGGGAACGCCAAAAATCACTTCTGTTTTACTCAATGACTTTCTGTGAATTACTATGAACTGTGACCTCTCTGACAGGAAATCACGAACCCCATCACATAACTGATATGATATTACACAGGCACGCAATTTCATTACTAGTCGACTGTGTGGTACAATGTCAAAAGCCTTCTGGAAATCTAGAAATATGGAATCAGATTCAAATCCCTTTGTCAATAGCACTCAGTACTTCATGCGAGTAAAGAGCTAGTTGAGTTTCACAAGAATGATGTTTCCTAAATCCTTGTTGACTGTGTGTCAATAGACCTTTCACTTCAAGGTAATTCATAATGTTCGAACACAATATATTTTCCAAAATCCTGCTGCATATCAATGTTAATGATGTGGGGCTGTAATTTAGTGGATTACTCCTACTATCTTTCTTAATACTGGTGTGACCTGTGCAATTTCCTGTCTTTGGGTGCGGATCTTTCATCGAGTAATCAGTTGTATATGATTGTTAAGTATGGAGCTATTGCATGAGCATACTGTGAAAGGAACTTAATTGGTATACACTCTGGACTGGGAGACTTGCTTTTATTAAGTGGTTTAAGGATATCTACTTCTAAGTTACTCATGTTGGCAGCTGTTCTTGATTCGAATTTTGGAATATTTACTTTGTCTTCTCTGGTGAAGGAATTTCGGAAGGCTGTGTTTAGTAGTTCTGCTTGGGCAGCATCGTCTTCAATATTGTTTCCATTGCTATCACGCAGAGAATGCGTCGACTGCGTCTTGCTGCTAGCGTACTTAACGTAGGACCAGAATCTCTTTGGATTTTCTGCCAGGTTTTGAGACAATATTTTGTTTTGGAAACTGTTATAAGCATCTCGTATTGAAGTGCGCACTAAACGTCGAGTTTCTGTAAAAGATTGCTAATCGTGGAGATTTTGCATTTGCTTAAATTTGGCGTGCTTCTTTCCTTGTTTCTGTAAAAACGTTCTGATCTGTTTTGTGTACCAAGGAGAATCAGCTCCATCGTTTGTTAATTTATTTGCTATAAATCAATTGCTGTCGATTCTGTTTCTTTGAATTCAAGCCACCTGTGGTCTACGCATAACAGGACTGGATGCTGTCTCTCAGGAAGGCGTCAAGTGAATGTTTCTTTTATTTTTGGAGGATTTGAAAGTTACAACATTCAGGCCCCCTATGACAACCCTGTGTTCAGTAATCCCTGATTCTGTTTTAATGCTCGTCCATGGTTCATGATAATTCGTTGCTAAGAGCTCAAGTGTGTTTTCGTAATCTTTTACTATTCACGTGGGCTCATGAACTGAGTGCTGAAAATAATTTTCAAAGAATGCATTTAGAACAATTTCGGATGCTGTTTTTGTGTGCCTCTGGATTTAAACATGTATTTTCGCCAGCATATCGAGGATAAATTAAAGTCATCATTAATTAATAACTCGTCATTTATTATAAATTTTAGCAAAATAAATAACGAAACGAAACGAAACAGTTTGTAACAAATTACAAACAACAGACAACTGATATCAACCACAAAAATTACCACAAAGCAAAATATGGAGATCCACGCATGATGGTGTATCGAGAGGAAATGATCTTAGGGGTCACATGATCAATGATGGATGGAAGATTACATCAAAAGTTTCTTTCTGAGAAACCTTGACAGTGCTGTGATGTGATGTGACAGAACAGCCAGGGTGGATGCCACCATTGGAAACGTACTGCAGAATTTTAGACCTATTAATATGCCATCAGTTTTTGCTAACGTTATTGAGAAGACAGTATATGTAATGATAATTGATCATTTTATATCACGTAATTTGCTATCAAATGTACAGTTCGGCTTTAGAAGTCGTTTAACAACTGAAAATGCTGTTTTATTTTCTCTGTGAGGTACTGGATGGATTAAACAAAAGGTTTCGACCACTAGGCGTTTTTTTTTATTTAAGTAAGGTGTCTGATTGTATTATCACAAAATATTGCTCCAGAAGTTGGGCCATTATGGAGTACAGGTAGGTGCTTACAATTGGTTCACCTCTTACTTTAACAACAGACAGCAAAAGGTCATTATTCACATTGTTGAAAATGACTGTGATGTGACGTCTGACTGAGGCGTGTTCAAATGGGTGAGGAGGGGGGGGGGGGGGCGAGAATCAGCGCTGGGACCACTCCTGCTCCTTATGTACATAAATGATATGCCCTCTAGTATTACAGATAATTCTAAGACACTTCTGTTTGCTGATGACACTAGCTTGGTAATAAAGGATATTGTGTGCAACATTGGCTCTGTTTCAAATATTGCGGTTCACGACATAAGCTCATGGCTTGTAGAAAATACACTAACACTAAATTACAGTAAGGCTTACAGTTTTTAACACACAGTTCAACAAGACCCAACATTTTAATTTCACAGAATGGGCATATGATTAGTGAAACCGAACAGTTCAGATTTTCTGCTGTTCATATAGTAAACTGTCGTGGAAAGCCCATATTCAGGATCTTGTTCAAAGACTTAGTGCTGCCACTTTTACTACTCGAATGGTATCTGAAATAAGTGATTGGTCAACACAAAAATTAGTATACTTTGCTTATTTTCATTTGCTTATATCATATGGCATTATATTTTGGAGTAACTCTCCCCATTATAAATGGATTTTTTCGGCTCAGAAATGGGCAGTTCTGACAATTAAGTGGTGTAAGTTTGTGAAGCTCTTGTCGACCTCTAGTCTGGGTATTTTGACAGTGCCCTCTCAGTTTACATATATTCTTTACTGTCGTTTGTTAACAGTATCACCTTATTCCCAAGAATTAACAGCTTTCACTCAGTTAATACTCAGTAGAAATCCAATCTGCATTTGGATCTTACTTCCTTAACTCTAGTGCAGAAACATTTTCAGTAAACTGCTGCATTCATTATCAATAAGCTACCATAAGAATTAAAAAATCTTAGCAGTAATCCACGCTTTCAAATCGAAAGTAAAGAGTTTCGTCATGGGTTACTCCTTCTATCCTGTTGAGGAGTTCTTTGAAAAATTAAGCTAATTCTTATGTTATATTATTGATTGCATTTATTTAAATTTATAGCTTGACTTTTTTTGGGTTCATAAACATTTTATTTCATATGTTGTTACCTTTATGTTGTAATTTCATGTACTGACACCTGCCATGACCTTGAAGATTTGCTCCTCAAATTGGTCCTACGGAACTAGACGTGTAAATAAAAAATAAAACAAAATAAATATTTTGATGGCATGTGACATGATGGCCAAAGTGAAGGCCAATTCACACTGACCATCACGTCACGTCCTGTCCCATTGAAACATTCTGCAATGCGTTTCAAATGGTGGTATCCATGCTGCCCATCCTGTCACATCACAACACCGTCAAGGATTCTCCAGAGAGACGTTTTGATGGGTGATGTCATCCATCCATTGCTGATCATATGACCCACTTGCTCATTTCCTCCTGTTCACAGCCATGGGCAGAGCCCGATATTTCATTTCATGCTGGTTTTAGAGGTTGGCATCAGTTGCTCTTTGTTCGTTATTTGGCATAAATTATATCATTTCTCTTGTTAAAGTTTATAATAAATGACGACAGATTAATTGGAGCAGTGAGATAGCAGTTTGAATTATGTGACAAGAGCGTGCTAAATTACTTATCCTGTAGTAAAATTATAAAGTGAATTTTTGTAGATACTGGTACCATATTTAATATTTTACAATGAAATGTATTGCAACTTTAAGTGGAAAAAGTACAGTAGGCAGAATCAGACTGATTAGTAGGTGTAATTACTTGTGTGTTGTCTGTCAATTTTAGTGTTACATAAATAACTGCACTGAAATGTTCAGACACTGCAAGTTGTTTGTTTAAGTATGTATTTGTGGCAGGCTATTTACTGTTAAGCAGCTCTCCGAATTGTGTGCAATACAGTTTTGCCAGCAGTGGTGGTCAATATTTATGTGGTTTAACTAGTTGGCCCTGGTACAAGTAAGGCACTTGAACTACTAAAAGCCAAATACAACATATAAAGAAAACTTATATATCTTGATGGGAAAGGTATTGAAGGCGATATGACTAATGCACGAAAATTTGCAATGGACTAACAGACAGACCTTAAACAAAACAATTTTTCATGGAATGTAACGGCAGCTCCACTGTTCCTTCTAATAGTTTTGGGTGCAATTTGACATAACAAATGAAAAACCTGATGCTTCCACTTTCCAAAATGTAAAATGCAGATTCCTCTTCCTCAGGCTCCTTGTATAACGTGTGTAATTGCCCTTCTGTACCCAGGCCCGGCCTTAGCCAT
Organism: Schistocerca serialis cubense; assembly: GCF_023864345.2. Classification (NCBI taxonomy): domain Eukaryota; kingdom Metazoa; phylum Arthropoda; class Insecta; order Orthoptera; family Acrididae; genus Schistocerca; species Schistocerca serialis. The sequence goes on from NC_064639.1 coordinate 515,049,479, forward strand.
CCAGGTGCCCCGGGCGAGTCGTCCAGTTGGCGCCCTTTATTGTATAAATAGCGAACCTGGCAGTGCTTTGCAACACGGTATTTGACTGTTTTCTAGAAATCGTCTTAAGTGGTTAATGGCGTCATCTTATGATCAAAACATGGTTTTTTCCATCGTAAATTTGAGTATTTTATTTTTTTAAATGGAAATGAAATCGAAATAATCTGAAAGCCCGCTAAAACGCTCCATGTGAGTCTTGTGTAGCCTGTGACGTCAGTCCAGCATGCTGCTGTCGCTGCCGTAACAGTCAGTACAGCAGTGATATACTGTTTGGGCATTCACGTTTTGGGAAATTGTCTAAAAATATTGCGTAGTACTGCACTGTACATCTACAACAACTCCAGAAAATTGTTTTTGCGTGTTCCAAACAAAGAAAAGATGCGTAAAATGTGGTTGAAACAGGCTCGTATATCCCAAATATTTCTTTTCTTTTCTGAAGCACCCCTGTACTAAAGCGAACAAAACAAAACAAAAGTTATTCAAATTGGTCAAGCCATTTCTTTGTTTTGGTGAGACTAACGCACAACAATTGATTTTTATATATAGGAGGTAATATGTATAACGAAAAAACACTAATTTTGAATTGGGTACCATATTTTTATTGAATTTAATATAACTGTAAGCCATAAACCCATATTTTCTGTCAGTCATCTGAACACAAAACATATTACGCCTAACGAAAAACAATTATAAACGACTAAAATTTTACTTTTCTCGCTTTTCTGTCGGCAAAGTCCCTGATCAGATTAGCAAAGTCCAGGTTTTCTGCAACTTCATTTTCAATGGACAGTGAGGCCAAACTGGTTAGTCTTGTTTGAGACATTGTAGACCGCAAGTACGTTTTTATCAACTTCAGTTTGGAAAAACTGCGTTCGCCGCTTGCGACAGTCACTGGTATTGTTAGCAAAATACGTAACGTTATCCAGATGTTGGGATATAACTCTTGAAGATTATGCTTTTTTATGAAGTTTAAGGCTTCAATAGGCGTTGCCTGGCTGTCTTCGAGATAGTGTTGCAGGCCTAAAATTTCGTCGCACAGCAAATTTCCATCAATATCTGACTTCATGTTGACAGTTAACTATTCTTGTAATTTAGAACAGCATTGTATTAGTTCTTCTTTATTTTGATTTTTTTAAATGTCAAACAAGAAACTCCATGTCGCAGAAAATTCTTGCATCTGTTGAAATCTTTCTTTCATGGATATGTGCACGTTGTCCAACAGTGCATTGAAAAACTCTACTTTAAACTTCTTTTTTGGGTCAGTTATTTGATCATCAACAGCCTCTTTACCCGGCCTGCGTTTAATACGTCTTAATCGCATTTGTGGTTTAAATAATGGCTGCATATCAAGATCCGAAGCCAGTTCAGTTGCTGTTACAATAGCTTGTTCGAAACCTGTTTGTCTATATGTTTCCAAATAAGAGCAACATTAGTCAAGGATTCCCATAAACTCGACAAAGTTGATTGTGGGTGACTGACTTGCTTTACTCACAACGTTAATTTGAAACAGAACATCATACCATGTCACGAGAGAAACAATGAAGCTGAAGTCTTTTAATTGTCCTCCTAGTGTTGTCGCTTCGTGTGACACCGCAGCATCACTTTGTTCAGTAGCATCGGCCAAGGAAACCAAAGCGTCATGCATTTCGCATAATTGATAACGAACCGCTTTGACGCTATCAATTCGAGCTTCCCAGCGTGTGTCAATTACATTTTTCAGGGTGTATATCTTCAAATGGTCGGTCAAAATTTTCCATCTATTTACCGATCCAGCAAATAGATTCAACATTTTTTGTAACATTCCGAACAGTGTCACGGATTTTACTGATGATTTTGCCGCATCACACAATACCAAATTATAACTATGGCATCCACATGGCACAAAAAAGCTAGTGGATTTAACTTCTTAATTCTGTTCTGGACGCCTTTATTTTTCCCCTTCATGTTCGCGCCGTTATCGTAGCCCTGTCCTCTGCAGTCATTAATGTTAAGGTCAAGATCACTCAATGTTTTTAAAATGCTTTCTGTGAGGCCTTCACCGGTTGTATCATCTATTTGCAGAAATGAGTGAAATGTTCTTTTACACTTATGCCATCCTCTGTTATGTCGGCGCATCTTAAAGTTATCGAAAGTTGTTCTTTGTGGCTTATATCTGGAGTACAGTCAGCTATGATTGCATAATACTTTGAACCCTTTATGCGGGATACGATTGTAGACATAATGTGTGATGCCATGAGTTCTATTAATTCATTTTGTATATTTTTGCCGCAATAATGGTCACCCAAATCACCATTCAATGCCAGTCTGATGTGCTCTTCCATGATTGGATCAAACTTTGCCAATAACTGTACAAGACCTAAGAATTTTCCATTATTTGGGGTAAATAATTTATCTGATAACCCTCTGAATGCCATATTATTTTCAGCCAAATACAAAGTAATGTGCATCAATCTTTGAAGCACATTGCTCCGTCGTAAACTTTCTTTAGAAATTAGCTTTTGTTCTTCCTTGTCAATAGTTAATCCAGCTTTAAACCTGATTTCAGCTTCAGTCCATTGAGTAAATGCTTTTTTGAGGTTAGGACTATTTTCATGCAGTTTCAGAGCTTCACTTAAATGTTTCCAATTTCTGAAACCCACAGTGGTAGTCAAATTAGTAGTTGACTTTAAATCAAACAGTCGACAACAAAAGCAAAAGACACCGTCGTTTGATACAGAATAAACTAGCCACTGTCGTCTGATAGTTTCTTCGTTTGATAGTTTTCTTGTGTAATGAGTTGAAGAGAAATGACGCCCATTTTCATCTTTTGGAAAGTTATTTAGACATACTTGTGAGGGTCCACATATTATAATGCGATCTATATCTCTAGCATTAAGTACTTTTGGCCACGTAACTACATCAGAAACATTGTATTCTTTTATTGCAAGAACGTTGATACTTTCATCGACCACAGATGTCATGTGTTGATTTTGACTTGAAGAAATATCAGAGGATTCATGCAAAGATGTACTGCGCTGGTCAATTTGATCACCTTCAATAGGTGATTGTATATTTTTTGTGTATAATTGTTCACAGTCTGAAGAAATATTTGCTGATACACGGACTTTTGATTCAATATCTGAAGTATTTGCCTTAGAATTTCATTTAAGGTACTTATAAATATTCATGTGCTTTTTAGTTTCTTCAAGAACTTTTTCTTTTTCAGCTTTTCTTTTCCGATTTTCTCAACCAGAAAGCTTTTTTTTAATCATTTCCTTCTCTTCTGGCATGATTTAATAATTTGACAAATTATTGCTTGGACACTGCTCTATTTCGCGACCACAATATTCGATCTATAACAAATAAAGAAATTCACCTATCAGTAGACGTAACTAGAAAAAAACCTGAACTGAAAGATAAAAATGTTTTTCGCACCTACCAGAAAATTAAAATGTTGACACAGTCGCGACACTCGTTTCACTCACAAATATTCAGCCACGAAAACATGACCGCTGCCTCCGACTCTTACTGACAATTACTGACATGCGGGTGCAAATCGTAGCGCTGCCAACATATGCAGTCTAACAAACATTGTGTGGCGCTGTATTATTTCAGTAAGTTAGGGGAGAATTCTCTATGAATGCAGTGCACGCATTGCATGATCTATTAATTAATGTACATGAGTCATTAAGTCACAAATATTCGATATAAATACATTCGTATTAATTAAATCATAATGTAATGTATATTTCACAGTCTGTATTTTCTTTTATTTGGAGCGACCGGTAGTTTCTGTTGTAAACGAGAGATGGTGCGGCTGCATGGGCTCTTCCTTGTTGCAGTTCTTGAAACAAATAAGAGAGGCGCTTTGGTAGAGCCCGTGCTAGCCCACGTCAAACATGGATGGTTGCAGACAATACGAAGATTGCATTCAGCATGATTTCTCTTCTGCTACCCCGAATTCATCGCGCATTCATGAGATTAGCGACGTATGTTGAATGAGACTGAATAATATTTTAGTTTTGCGAAATGGGTGATTGTAAATTGTAATTATTTTTGTTACATGCGTTTAGTACGTGGCGCCCCTTGGGCCCCGGCGCCCTGGGCGACCGCCCGAGTCACCCCACCCTAAAGCCGGCGCTGTCTGTACCATTTAATGACATTTTTTTCGATCCTACGCACTTTGTGTTGTTTTGCACTTCTGTTTCCCTTTTCTGATATAAGAGCTATCCCTGCAAGTCATTTGAGTCCAAAACATGACATTTTCGTACAGATGTGGACTCCTGCATATAAACTACATTATTGTGAATGTGCAATTCGCACATAAGAACAATTGAAAATCATTTTGCAAAGATCGTAATTCCTGTGAAATAACAGTCGATGACATCACAGGGCTTGAAATGACTTGATGTGTCTTGACAGACATGTGAATAAACATTGATGTGACAGTGTGAATTAGCCTTGAACTGGCCTGAATTCTAGTCCCAATGAGAAATTATTTTGAAGCTTATATCTGATTGTCGAGATTATGCATATTTAATCATGATTCAAACAGTGTCTTTATTTTCACAATATACCGGTAATGCTTGAAGAAACAGAAACTGTTAGTGACTTTCTTTTCTTGTCATGCGTATTTCAGTTGTAGAAAAGTGTTCGTCAGAGCCTATGGCATCGTTTTAGATTTGCAAACGATTGTCTAGAACACATTTTCAGAGAGTTTTATTCTCAAATTGGGCAAACTGTGACATTTGTACTATAAACTGTGCTGTCTTGAGGCACAGTGGCGACTTCAGGCAGAATGTTACACATTTATAATACTATTTTTACTAATATTTAGTTTATATAACCAATACTTTTATTCTTTGATTGGTTTGTACTAACATCAACTTTCCTATTGAGGTAAATTCATTCGTATAATAATACTATTGGCAGCCTTGTATGATTTGTAGATGGTATTAGAAAAAAATAAGTCCTCGGTCACAAATACTAAGTAAAAATTGACCAGGTTTCGACGCTACTATGAGCGTCGTCTTCAGAATTAAACTAACTGTTCTAAAACATATTAGGTATATAATACATCAATAAAATTAAAGTTTGTACTGACTGGAAAGAGATGCAGTACTTACAAGTCACATTTTAAAAAATCTAAGCCGGAGAGGCGACGTTATGAATAGTTGTAAATAAGATAGCGAGCTGCTAAGGGCTGCTCGTACTTGAGTGAAGAAGGGTTTCAACAAAGATGGGTAACCTAAGTTCACCAATCACCAGACTTTGTGCAATCGTGATGTCATTTGACGTCATGTGCTGTATCAAAGGCGAAAAGAACTATCTGTCAACTTTCGTGATCGTTTGGTTCACAACACGTGAGGCGACCATGACATTCAAAATGATAACATTCACATTAAGTGAAGAGAACCGGAAGTTACTCTATTTCATTACTTCAGGATACTTTAACCTCAAAGTTGCATTGTTTCTAAATTGGCAAAGTTCTGCTGTTATGTGGACTGGGCTGTGGATGAGTGAGAGATCAACCCTTTCAAACTTATCTGCATAATTGTGTACCACTACTTTCAATTAGCTTGCGAGGAACGCGCTAGTAAAATATTCTCGGGCTTCAAGCCACGTCAAATGGTTCAGCCGCATCAAGTGGTTAGCTGCCCCAATTTTTCAGCAGAGATCTCTGCCATTATCAAGTGGTTGACTGTTGTGCGATTGCCGCCGCCGTGCATATATAGCTGTGTCGCCGCCAGTGACATCACTGGTGCCCAGTTCTGCACTATATATGACAATGTCATGTCCACTTCAACTCCCCAGTCATAGGATCCCAGGCCGTACTTACCTGCAGTCCACCATCCTTACTGAGGGATATTTTGATCCCTACTACTTCATTTATTACTCCATCCCCGAAGCCATTGGTCTGTTGCATTAAAGTATCGTCGAATGCAATTTGCTGTTTGTTTTCCAGTGCATACTCTGCAACAGCTGATTTCTTGGGACTGGGTAGGCAGAAACAGCTTCTATGTTCTATGCGCTGTTCAATAGTGCAGACAGTCTAACCGACAAAAAAACTACCCACTCCCACATGGTATTTTGTAAATTCGATGTGTTCAAATGGCTCTGAGCACTATGGGACTCAACATCTTAGGTCATAAGTCTCCTAGAACTTAGAACTACTTAAACCTAACTAACCTAAGGACATCACACACACTACGGTCGCAGGTTCGAATCCTGCCTCGGGCATGGATGTGTGTGATGTCCTTAGATTAGTTAGGTTTAATTAGTTCTAAATTCTAGGCGACTGATGACCTCAGAAGTTAAGTCGCATAGTGCTCGGAGCCATTTGAACCATCACACACACCCATGCCCGAGGCAGGATTCGAACCTGCGACCGTAGCAGCCTCGCGGTTCCGGACTGCAGCGCCAGAACCGCACGGCCACCGCGGCCGGCATTCGATGTGTTCTGAAGCCTTGTTTACGCTGGGGCAATCTCTTGTCGCATGCTACATGACGCACATTGTCGCGTGATTCATGCGGCATAGACAACAACGTGCGTCATGCCGCAGCTATCTTCCGACCTGAATAGGTTCGTGTGCGACATTTTCTGTGCGGCAGCGGTAAATTCGAAAATATGGATTGGTCGAACTGAAAGTATTTAGCGTTCATAGAGGACTACAGACAAGCTGAGGTTCTGTGGAACGAACGAGAAAGTAATTATAAAAAAGTAGTGAAAAGACACGTTATACGAAATTTCGTTCAAAATATGAAATCGATGAGAACGCTGTAAGGAAGAACATTAAAAATCTGAGAAGTGCGCTTCATCGCGAAAAAACGCGTGTGGCGACTAAAACAAGCGGCTCATTGGGTAATGGTTTGCATATGAATCATTAAAATTCATCTTAGATGTGACGGAACCACGTGCAGAAATGGACAGCTCAATTGCAAGTATCTCGATTTCAATAACTATGTTTCTTGACTGAGTACTGTAGTATACCAATCCATCGCAACAAAGTTACCAATAAGTATATCCGTAAAATAGATGATTTTATTCTGTTCTAGAAAATCCAATTTTTTTAAATTGTTGTAATGAACAGACTACATACAGTACCTTCTGCTAAATGATATCGAATAATTATGTAATAGATAGATGCAAACAGTAGCTTCAAAATACATTTTACAATGGTGGACCACACAAACAAGTTTGTAGGAAGAAAGTAAAGTTTTGAATTCACCTAGATAATTCTATTTTTTTACGTAAATGAATATACATTGCAGTACGAACATAATTTATATACAGTGGTATCTCTCTTGCCACTCAACCTTTCCATGTGGTGTCATAAAATATTCTTTGAATTCTTCTTGTACTGCCTGTGCATCACAGGAAGGTCTTCGAGGTACCTTTGATAAATTCGCTAAGCCTGTATAGTTGCAAGCAGCTTCTTTCCACTTTCCAAGAGAAATTACACTATTATCTACATCTTCTATTCTCTCCCTTTTCCTAGATAGAAGGAAACATAGTAGGTGAATATGGATTGGGGCTAAGAAATGAAAGAGGAAGCCGCCTGGTAGAATTCTGCACAGAGCATAACTTAATCATAGCTAACACTTGGTTCAAGAATCATGAAAGAAGGTTGCATACATGGAAGAACCCTGGAGACACTAAAAGGCATCAGATAGATTATATAATTGTAAGACAGATTTAGGAACCAGGTTCTAAATTGTAAGACATTTCCAGGGGCAGATGTGGACTCTGACCACAATCTATTAGTTATGAACTATAGATTAAAACTGAAGAAACTGCAAAAAGGTGGGAATTTAAGGAGATGGGACCTGGAAAAACTGAAAGAACCAGAGGTTGTACAGAGTTTCAGGGAGAGCATAAGGGAACAACTAACAGGAATGGGGGAAAGAAATAAAGTAGAAGAAGAATGGGTAGCTTTGAGGAATGAAATAGTAAAGGCAGCAGAGAATCAAGTAGGTAAAAAGATGAAGGCTAGTAGAAACCCTTGGGTAACAGAAGAAATATTGAATTTGATTGATGAAAGGAGAAAATATAAAATTGCAGTAAATGAAGCAGGCAAAAAGGAATACAAACGTCTCAAAAATATCGGCAGGAAGTGCAAAATGGCTAAGCAGGGATGACTAGAGGACAAATGTAAGGATGTAGAGGCTTATCTCACTAGGGGTACGATAGATACTGCCTACAGGAAAATTAAAGAGACCTTTGGAGAAAGGAGAACCACTTGCATGAATATCAAGAGCTTTGATGTAAACCCAGTTCTAAGCAAAGAAGGGAAAGCAGAAAGGTGGAAGGAGTATATAGAGGGTCTATACAAGGGTGATGTACTTGAGGACAATATTATGGAAATGGAAGAGGATGTAGATGAAGATGAAATGGGAGATATGATACTGCGTGAAGAGTTTGACAGAGCACTGAAAGACCTGAGTGGAAACACGGCCCCCGGAGTAGACAACATTCCATTAGAGCTACTGACAGCCTTGGGAGAGCCAGTCCTGACAAACCTCTACCATCTGGTGAGCAAGATGTATGAGACAGGCGAAATACCCTCAGACTCCAAGAAGAATATAATTATTCCAATCCCAAAGAAAGCAGGTGTTGACAGATGTGAAAATTACGGAACTATCAGTTTAATAAGTCACAGCTGCAAAATACTAACACGAATTCTTTATAGACGAATGAAAAAACTGATAGAAGCCGACCTCGGGGAAGATCAGTTTGGATTCCGTAGAAATGTTGTAAAACGTGACGCAATACTGACCTTACGGCTTATCTTAGAAGAAAGATTAAGGAAAGGCAAACCTACGTTTCTAGCATTTGTAGACTTAGAGATAGCTTTTGACAATGTTGATTGGAATACTCTCTTTCAAATTATGAAGGTGGCAGGGGTAAAATACAGGGAGCGAAAGGCTATTTACAATTTGTACAGAAAGCAGATGGCAGTTATAAGAGTTGAGAGGTATGAAAGGGAAGCAGTGGTTGGGAAGAGAGTGATACAGGGTTGTAGCCTAGCCTATCCCCGATGTTATTCAATCAGTATATTGAGCAAGCAATAAAGGAAACAAAGGAAAAGTTCGGAATAGGTATTAAAATCCATGAAGAAGAAATAAAAACTTTGAGGTTCACTGATGACATTGTAATTCTGTCAGAGACAGCAAAGGACTTGGAAGAGCAGTTGAACGGAATGGACAGTGTCTTGAAAGGAGGGTATAAGATGAACATCAACAAAAGCAAAACGAGGATAATGGAATGTAGTCGAATCAAGTTGGGTGATTCTGAGGGAATTAGATTAGGAAACGAGACACTTAAAGTAGTAAAGGAGTTTTGCTATTTGGGGAACAAAATAACTGATGATGGTCGAAGTAGAGAGGATATAAAATGTAGACTGGCAATGGCAAGGAAAGCATTTCTGAAGAAGAGAAATTTGTTAACATCGAGTATAGATTTAAATGTCAGAAAGTCGTTTCTGAAAGTATTTGTATGGAGTGTAGCCATGTATGGAAGTGAAATGTGGACGATAAATAGTTTAGACAAGAAGAGAATAGAAGCTTTCGAAATGTGGTGCTACAGAAGAATGCTGAAGATTAGATGGGTAGATCACATAACTAATGTGGAGATATTGAATAGAATTGGGGAGAAGAGGAACTTGTGGCACAACTTGACTAGAAGAAGGGATCGGTTAGTAGGACATGTTCTGAGACATCGAGGGTTCACCAATTTAGTATTGGAGGGCAGTGTGGAGGGTAAAAATCATAGAGGGAGACCAAGAGATAAATACACTAAGCAGATTCAGAAGGATGTAGGCTGCAGTAGGTACTGTGAGATGAAGAAGCTTGCACAGAATAGAGTAGCATGGAGAGCTGCATCAAACCAGTCTAAGGACTGAAGACCACAACAACAACAACAACAACAACAACACATCTTCTATATAAAAACTATTTGGAGGTGAATAAAAAATTCTGGACGTTGCATTTTGGATTAAAAATTATGGAGATACGTACAAGCTTTTGTAACTGTTTCAGCGTTCTCAGCTTTAAGTAACAATGCTTCCTAAACACACTAAAAACTGAGGACATTGTTCCGAAAGAGTTTTCGACAATACTTAGGGTGCGAGAAAGTCGGTAATTATTTTTTCCTCCAAACCTAGTAACTGCCCAGTATACGGTTTCACATGGTGTCAAATTTTCTCTTCCGGGATGAGATTCTAGGGGAGAAACGTTTAATTTAATTTCCGTTAACGCTTTATGCAACAAAGTGTTCTTAAAAACTCCTCCATCTGATATGCGGCCCTACCAACCAATATGCATATATTGAAAGCAGTAATTTGCGTCTCCCATAAGAATGATGCTAAATGTTTTTGTGTAGTTAATACACTCCTGGAAATGGAAAAAAGAACACATTGACACCGGTGTGTCAGACCCACCATACTTGCTCCGGACACTGCGAGAGGGCTGTACAAGCAATGATCACAAGCACGGCACAGCGGACACACCAGGAACCGCGGTGTTGGCCGTCGAATGGCGCTAGCTGCGCAGCATTTGTGCACCGCCGCCGTCAGTGTCAGCCAGTTTGCCGTGGCATACGGAGCTCCATCGCAGTCTTTAACACTGGTAGCATGCCGCGACAGCGTGGACGTGAACCGAATGTGCAGTTGACGGACTTTGAGCGAGGACGTATAGTGGGCATGCGGGAGGCCGGGTGGACGTACCGCCGAATTGCTCAACACGTGGGGCGTGAGGTCTCCACAGTACATCGATGTTGTCGCCAGTGGTCGGCGGAAGGTGCACGTGCCCGTCGACCTGGGACCGGACCGCAGCGACGCACGGATGCACGCCAAGACCGTAGGATCCTACGCAGTGCCATAGGGGACCGCACCGCCACTTCCCAGCAAACTAGGGACACTGTTGCTCCTGGGGTATCGGCGAGGACCATTCGCAACCGTCTCCATGAAGCTGGGCTACGGTCCCGCACACCGTTAGGCCGTCTTCCGCTCACGCCCCAACATCGTGCAGCCCGCCTCCAGTGGTGTCGCGACAGGCGTGAATGGAGGGACGAATGGAGACGTGTCGTCTTCAGCGATGAGAGTCGCTTCTGCCTTGGTGCCAATGATGGTCGTATGCGTGTTTGGCGCCGTGCAGGTGAGCGCCACAATCAGGACTGCATACGACCGAGGCACACAGGGCCAACACCCGGCATCATCGTGTGGGGAGCGATCTCCTACACTGGCCGTACACCACTGGTGATCGTCGAGGGGACACTGAATAGTGCACGGTACATCCAAACCGTCATTGTTCTACCATTCCTAGACCGGCAAGGGAACTTGCTGTTCCAACAGGACAATGCACGTCCGCATGTATCCCGTGCCACCCAACGTGCTCTAGAAGGTGTAAGTCAACTACCCTGGCCAGCAAGATCTCCGGATCTGTCCCCCATTGAGCATGTTTGGGACTGGATGAAGCGTCGTCTCACGCGGTCTGCACGTCCAGCACGAACGCTGGCCCAACTGAGGTGCCAGGTGGAAATGGCATGGCAAGCCGTTCCACAGGACTACATCCAGCATCTCTACGATCGTCTCCATGGGAGAATAGCAGCCTGCATTGCTGCGAAAGGTGAATATACACTGTACTAGTGCCAACATTGTGCATGCTCTGTCGCCTCTGTCTATGTGCCTGTGGTTCTGTCAGTGTGATCATGTGATGTATCTGACCCCAGGAATGTGTCAATAAAGTTTCCCCTTCCTGGGACAATGAATTCACGGTGTTCTTATTTCAATTTCCAGGAGTGTATATTCATTTCCAGTATTGGCAGGGCATATAATTTGCGCATGTTTGCCATCTGTGGCTCCTATACAGTGAGGGAAGTTCCACTCCACTTCGGATTTCTGGCGACATTCTTCCATTCCCCTAGTTTTTCAAAATTACAACACAGAGGACATAAAAACAAAAGATGAAGATGCAAGTCAGCCTTCCGAAGAAAATGTTCCTTAAACACCAACTACGTCTCATGAGGAAACACAACGAAAGACAGTTACTAAGCCCAAAAAGAACAGCTCGGGAAATGTAGAGGTGCTCGAGTTGAGGAAGCTTACTAGATTTTAAAAAAACTGTTAACAGAGATGAATGGAGTGGGTATGGAGAGTTCATCGTCAATGAAATGAGAAAAGGGGAACTCCTAGTGTCTCATCATTACCGGTTGTCGCATCAGAAGACAGTGCTGAAACTAGCTGTCCAGAAGCTAATTGTCAAATTATATACGTTGACAACGTAACTGGTGAGGGTGAAGAATTCGACGAAGTATCAGGTACTTCAAAAGACCTCCATTAATTTTTGCGAAAGTGAAATACTTTGTACCAATTATTTAATTTCGATTAAAACTTAGTTAAAAAATTATTTAAATTGAGTACTGAACGTTGCGTACTTACCTTTCTGTTATTCTTCAACACTGATGAAATAGCTTCACATATTTCAGGCACTATGAGGAAAATTAGGAGAATATGATACTTTGAATAAGTACATTAGTGAATTGTACGAATCCCAAGTGGCTAAAAATTGTAATGCGATCGTCAGTCGAATTCTTCGTGAAATACTTTCTTCGCTATCGGTATCTTTCTTTAGAATAAGATGCGTAATTAAATGTAGTAAATATTTGAAGTCTTCATTGGACGTTCTCTTAAAATGATTAAATAATGGATCATCATCTGCTGCTAGATCTCCTAGTGTACTTGTTCATTTGCCTTCTTTAAGTATTCTTCTCTTCCACCATCTTTTCCTTCCTTTCCATTGTTAGCTGCATGTGCGAAGACCAAGTAAGCAGCCTCCGCAACCTCTTTTATCACCCACTCTCCTGCAAGACCGTCTCTGTGGCACAAATTCTGTTGCTTTAATATAAGTTAACCTGCCGCATGCAACATAAGCCGCAAGATGTTGACTTTTTTAGTATACTACAAGACGACATCGCCACATTTCCGTAGCATGCCACAATGTTGCAAGATGTTGCACCAGCGTAAATGAGCTTTGAGACCTGCATGTTTCACAAGCTTCATTAGTTGCAGAATCTTTGCTAGGGGCCCGAAGACTCTGCCATTTTGTGTTTCTTCAGAAGATGGCTAATTATTTCTAAAAAGAAAACTTACCACAAATGAACTTCCAAAAGAGTGAAAGATCGCGGCTGACAAGAACAAAAAAATAAGCACATAACAAGAAATAATGATGTTAAGAGGTCAAACTATAACGAAATAAACAAAATCCAGAATAACTAATCAAAAAATTAATAAGAAACACGAACTGCCAGACACGAAAGAAACGCCACCCACATCAGTTCTTCCCTACCACCCGCCCTCAACCACACGCAAAGTTTTAAAATGATAGGAAAAAAAAGGCAATCACAAAAACCTAAAAACCGCAAAAACATAGAAAAGTAAAACATAAAAGTGGCTACAAGCACCCACAGTACAGTAACTGAGAAAAATGCAACGTAAAACAAGAAAAAATATCAGGCCCACCAACACCTAACAAACAAAACGAGGCTTGTACATTTTGCTATTTTCATAAATGCAAGATACACACAGTAACCTTTAAGAATACTCTTCCTCCAACAGTATTCATTCAGATGGCCTTGCAACACTAAAATCCTCCTGCGGGTTTGTTACTTTTTTGGTTTCTCTATGGGGGCAGTGTGTTGTTTTAATATTTTTTGGTTACAGTGTTGGGAGAGGTGGGTTGCTGTGTCTTATGCCAGAGGGTTTCTGTGATCCTCTTTCCTTGCCCGACAACATATTTTACAGCCGCTCAATACCCGTCAGTAGTGTTGGTACATGACAACGTCTTGTAATCTTTAAACGGAATATTGTGATCCACAACCAAATGATGATAACCCCTTTCACCCAACCCCTTGTATGGAGCAAACCCATCCGACGTGACTACCGAACCTTCTTCAACATTTTCTTCTATTAAAAATGTCAAGACTTCCTTTGTACGATTTGGTACGACCCTAAATACATTAGCACAATCCCCTCCAGAAACTACTACTCCGAAACCCCAAAGCCCAACCACCTCATGCCCCATTTCGTAATTTCTTTTTCCAAAATGTGACTCGTCTACTTCAACTATAGCCCCTGGCCCCTCCAATGATCCCCTATACTTTACAAATTCACCAAAGACTTCTCTACAAAATGAAAACCAGTCAACTACACTGCCACACGAAACCCCTGCGCTTCATGGATGACAGATTTACAATAATATTGATAGCAAAAATAAGTCAACATGACTATTACTTCTAAATTCAGCCTTGATCTTTCGAACGAAGCCCGCTGCATATAGATCTCCATATATTATTTTTTCTGCACCTCCACATGTATTCGTCAGAAGTTCATGATGATGGAACCTTTGTCAAAACTATATTATTTCCACAAACATTGCACTTGCAAAATTCTGCAACAACACCCAATGATTGCAGAAATCTTATAGTTGATTTACGGTCAGTCATTTTCTCAAGGGGAATTTTCACTATAAACACAATTGACTCATCCATAATGAAAAGCAATTGCGTGAAAAATGAAGATGTTATAAATCACGACTACTTTCAACAAAAGATGCTGAAAAAAAATTACGATATGAAAACAAAACAATGAGCATCGAATTTTTCATACATGCACATAACGAGGAAATCCAGATAAATCATTTAACATTCATAAATACAGTCTGTGGCACAAACAAAATAACATCACACATTACGTCAATGGTCAAAGCCGACAGGTGGAATCTGACACTAGAATTGACCCAACTTTCGAAATTGCCTTTGTGACACTATGTTATTCATGTAAGCAGTGTGATTTTTAGTATTTAAAACAGTTGTTGCATGCACATAACAGAAATAATGGACTAGTCATTATTGTAAGCAGTAAACTGCTAATGTCTTGGGTGTTTAAGATGGTAGCAGTCCCCACATACTCTGGTTTCCAAACAACGTACGGCTAAGTCTATAGTACCATTCTCTATTTCTTATCTCCATGGTTAAGTCTGTAGTGGCATCCGGTTTTTTTTTCCCCCCCTTACCATGATCAATTGTGAACACTTTCAGTGCCACCTATGATTGCTGACAGAAACTAACTGCATCTCTGCCATGATCGCCTCACATGTGGGCTGAACATGCATAAGCTAAGCACCCTTTGATGCTCTGGATCAAAGTAATTGACTTACTGAACTGACTTAAAATATCTCAATCTGTATAGTTATTAAAGACACTTATGTATTAAAAAATTTGGTGTTCACGTTAACAGCGGCAACAGTAATTGCCAAATGAACAATTCCAGATTCAGATCAGTATGAGGAATTAAGACTCCCTAGCAAAATACAAATGGTGGTGTTAATTTGGTATACAGAGCAGAATATTGCCTCGAGAGTTTAATATGATCCTGGACGTTTAAAATATATGAACAATGCAAACCTGATACAGAATATGGTGAAAGTAAAGGAGTATGGAACTTTCCGAAAATATCAGGGCACTAATGCATTAAAAAATTAGTATATTGTCTTTATCATGAATGACAATGGACTACAGGCATTTGGTCAGCCCCAGTTTCTATGCATTTGATCACATCCTTCAACTTACAGCAAGGGCATACACTATGTGATCAAAAGTATCCGGACACCTGGCTGAAAATGACTTACAAGTCTGCGGCGCCCTCCATCAGTAATTCTGGAATTCAATATGGTGTTGGCCCACCCTTAGCGTTGATGACAGCTTCCACACTCGCAGGCATATGTTCAATCAGGAGCTGGAAGGTTTCCTGGGGAATGGCAGCTCATTCTTCACAGAGTGCTGCACTGAAGAGAGGTATTGATGTCAGTCAGTGAGGCCTGGCAAGAAGCTGGTGTTCCAAAACATCCCAAGGTGTTCTATAGGATTCACGTCAGGACTCTGTGCAGGCCAATCCATTACAGGGATGTTATTGTCATGTAACCACACCACCACATGCCGTGCATTATGAACATGTGCTCGATCGTGTTGAAAAATGCAATTGCCATTCCCAAATTGCTCTTCAACAGTGGGAAGCAAGAAGGTGCTTAAAACATCAGTGTAGGCTTATGCTGTAATAGTGCCACACGAAACAAGGGGTGCAAGCCTCCTCCATGAAAAACACTAACACACCATAACACCACTGCTTCTGAGTTTTACTCTTGGCACCAAATACACTGGCAGATGAAATTCACCAGGCATTCGCCATACCCAAACCCTGACATCGGATCGCCACATTGTGTACCGTGATTCGTCACTCCACACTACGTTTTTCCACTGTTCAATTGTCCAATGTTTACGCTCCTTACAGCAAGCAAAGCGAAGTATGGCATTTACCAGCATGATGTGAGGCTTATGAGCAGACACTCGACGACGAAATCCAAGTTTTCTCATTACCCACCTGACTTTCATAATATTTGCAGTGGATCCTGATGCATTTTGGAATTCTTGTGTGATGGTTTGGATAGATGTCTGCCTGTTACACATTACAAACCTCTTCAACTGTCGGCTGTCTCTGTCAGTCCACAGATGAGGTCGGCCTGTACACTTTTATGCTGTATGTGTCCCTTCATGTTTCCACTTTACTATCACATCAGAAAAACAGTGGACCTAGAGATGTTCAGGAGTGTGGAAATCTCATGTACAGACATGTGACACCCAATCACCTGATCACGTTCGAAGTCCGTGAGGCATCCAATCCTGCTCTCTCACAGTGTCTAATGACTACTGAGGTCGCTGTTACGGAATACCTGGCAGTAGATGGCAGCACAATGCATCGAATATGAAAAACACGTTTTTGGGGGTGTCGGGATACTTTTGATCCCAGTGTACAATGCCTGGAAAGAGACTCACTAAATTCTTTGCACAACTTGGTTTCAGATGATGATTATTTGAATCATCTATTCTTTAAGTGCCAGATGTACAGAAATCAGCATGTAACCTTATAAAGAGTGTATACTGAAAAACCCATTTCTGTTATCGCCATTATCTTCACATCAGGACGTACAGCAACTCAAAAATAGTATGGTCCTTTTTAGCAGGTTGTAACTACTACTTATACACGATACTGTAGTCCCATAGAAATTCTTCAATAATCACTGGAGTGTCAGGTGACAACAGTGCAACATCCATCGTTTAATTTTTGCTTCATGGGACCATCATAACCAGTGTATTACGTATCAGTTTCACTTAAAAGTATATTTCTAGCATTCTTTTACCTTTTTTCCCATGAATAACATGAGACAAGTGTATAATTATTTCCATTTACCTTGGTGTGTCATGATTCGTGTGCTCTGCATCTACATCTGTAATCTCTCAACCACTGAAGTGCATGGCAGAGGGTATGTTCCATTGTACTAATTATTAGGGATTCTTCCTGTTCCTTTCACAAATAGTGTGTCAAAAGAATGACTTAAAATGTGTCTGTGCATGCTGTAAGTTACCTAATTTTGTCCTCACGATCCCTAAGGGAGATTCATCTTTTGAAGCCGGACATTGAAATTGTCAGCAGGTTTTCTCGAGATAAGTTTGTTTTTCCAGAATCTGCCAGTTCAGTATCTTCAGCATGTCTAACAGTCTCACACATTCAGTATTCCTTGTTAATTCATATCTGGTATGTGTCCCACACACTTCATCAATATTCTATAACTGGTTGCACGAGTGATTTGTAAGCGATCTCCTTTGTAGACTGATTGACTAACAATGGGGACTATGTGATCATTCTATTTCATATCTCTACGAAGTGTCAGATCCAGGTATTTATATGAGGTGGCTGATTCCGTTTTTATAGTCATAGAGTACTTTATTTTTTTGTTTTATGACTTGCATAATTTTACATTTTCGAATATTTGAAGGAAGTTGCCAATTTTTGCACCACTCTGAAATCTTATCCAGAGCTAACTGAATATTTACAAACAATTCAGACAGTACTTCATTACAGATAACTGCATCAGCTGCAAAAAGTCTAAGGTTATGATTAATTTTGTCTGCAAAGTTGTTAATATACAAGATGAACAACAAGAGTCCCAACACACTTTGCTGGAACACACATGAAGTTACTTCTACATCTGAGTCTCTCTCCATCCAAGATAACATGCTATGTCCTCCCTCCATTCCCCTCCCCCCCCCCCCCCCTCCCCCTCTCTCTGGACCAACCCTCAATTAACCATTAACCAGTCTAATTAGTTGAACTAATGTATACTTAATAGACAGTGTCAGACTAAATATACAACTGTAGTGAAATTTCTACACTAGGGATTTCCCTGGCCATGGCAGTTTTCGCGATTATTTCCAAGGCCTGCTCATAATTTTAATAAAAACTTATTAAATAGAACAAATGTAAGCAGTTACTTCTATACATTCTGCTTACACCACAATAACTGCAACTGTAGGGGTATTTGCTTTATTTCTTGGAAGTAGAAACCAAATTTAAATTCCAAGAGCTTTAATTTTTCAGAGTGTTATCTTTAAAAGGCTGTCTTGCAGTAGGAACACACATATGCAGGGATGCCTCCAGTTCTTCTACACTACAAGGATGAAAACTATAACTTATGACACGAAAAATAAGATTACTGCAAGTGTAAAAATTAACAACCTGATAAATTCTGCAGCTGAGAGGGCACTTTTAGGTCATTAGCGTGGTTCAGCAATTTGCACACACAGCTTCAAGTTACACTGTTTCATTCATTTACACCATGGCAGTTTTTTCTCTTGGTATTTACTGAAGACATCTCAAATATTTGTGCTCGAGCAGATGCACCTGTGTATAAAGTTCGCCGACCACAAATAACGTTGTTTTCGTGTTCCACTGTTCATTCACAATTAAAAGCAGGTACAAATTCCTTCATTATTGCTTCAGCTAACACAGTGATAAATTGTGTTGCACATCCAAGTGAGTTGCAATAATACAAAATAAACACAAAGCTAAGTAAGAATAACCCATATTATGAGCTAGCTGCACAATCCAGTGATGATGCAGTTGTCTACGAGATAATTAGAAATCAAAAAGCAGCTGGCTGGGATTTGATGCAGCTGCACTGTTTAATGTTTTGTGTGTGGTCATTACTGAGGGTTAAGACCTGTTCATGGCAACAAAGTGATATGATTAAAGTTGATCTGATTACTATTTACTTAAACAGTACTTTAGCTCAATGTCGTGTAATTAAACCAAGATTAAATTGTCATTTCACTCTTACATGTTTACTTTGATAACAAAGACAGCTATTCTTTACACATGTACAAAATACACTGTGTACCTGCTAATGTTATGAGAAACAGTGTGCCACTTAAGGGTTAAATTGGGTTTAGAAACAGCTACATTTCATTCCAAAATAAGGGACCAGTCGGTGGCTTATTCAATAATCTGACTGATATTAAGTTTATCAGTAACTAAGTATTAGCTCTGTCTAGCAAGGCTGGAGAGAAAACGTAATTGTGACCTTGTCAAAAGAAGAATCCCAACTGGAACTGATCACATAAGCAGCAAAAAACATGCCAGGATGGCCAAATTGATGAATTGCATTGCTGCCAGTGCCATCTCAGTCTGAGAAATCACTCACACCAAAAAAGAAACCAAGTTAAATTTCTGACCCTAGGAAATGTTCTGGAGATTTATAACTCACTCCCCCCTCCCAAAATAACGAGTGTAGTTCTTTCATTCACTGCAGTAATGACCGAGCTATAGTTTCAATGTTATCTGAGTGTACCCACTTCTGAATCAATTGGGGGGAAAAAAGAAATCTGCACGAAACATTCAGCAATTAGTTTCTACCATTCTACAAAACTTATGTCATTCCCAGAACATTTTGATTTGAATGCCCATCTACAAGCTAGCAGATATGCCTATTGTGTAGACCAAGAGTTGGAAATATTAAATTAATAAATAAAATTTAAAATTCATTCACCTGCCCTCCTGACACGTGCAAACAACACAATTACAAGTTTTAAGATGTTTGGTAATGAATATATTATAATATATGCACAATATGCTCTTTCAAAGGAAACAGACATCAAATTCAGCCGAACTTTATTTTAATCATATAACAACTTGCATACACGCGCACACACACAAAACCTTAAGGGGAATAATACAACCTTGGTGAATAATAGTTATGCATCAATGTTACAATAATGACGGCAATTTAGAATGTTTGCTTAGTACAATCGTCTATGAGCTGCTAAATATTAAAAACTGACATTTTATCAACAAATTAAAACTGTATGCCATATGGACAGTTCCTATATATATTTGGAAACATGCTAACCTTTATATAATACAATAGTAACTGAAAGCACATTTTGTTCATGTACTGTGCTGAAGATCCATAAACATACTTTTGAAGAAGGAAGTGGGGTAGCACAAATTCTAGGGAAACATAGGACAAGAAAAGATTCTCTTAAACAGCAAAGTGATTTTGTAATACATTTTAAGACTAATGTCTAGACATTGAATAATACAATACACACATACACTAATCCCTGAAGATGGTATACAGCCTCCAATCATAAGGGGAACAACAGTTCTAACTTGTAAAACAGAAGTAGTAGTAAATACAGCCATGAAGAATTTAGCTGACTAAGGATTCTCATTGGAAGTGCTGCTGGAGGACTTCAGAGATTTGTGGCTCCTCTCCAATAGGGATTCAGGTTCATGATCTCGCTTCCGGGAACGTTCCTTTGAGTGTATGCTGAAACAAAAAAATTACATAAATGCAACATTCCTGAATACCAGTGTCAACAACTTTGTGTTTTTTTCTTTTTTCCAGCAACAATTTCCAAACGATCACAGATCTATAGTTTCTGAAGGGGGTGGGGGTGGAGGTGGGGGGAGGGGGGGGTGGGGAGAGAGAGAGAGAGAGAGAGAGAGAGAGAGAGAGAGAGAGAGAGAGAGAGAGAGAGAGAGAGAGAGCAGACACCAGCAGTTAAAAGTGTTTTAAAGTCACCTATATAGAATGGACAACAAGCTTTTCAAACTAAATTCTAATCTTAGCCAGGTGTTGTGGATTTTCATCAATGAAGCCTACAGAAGTTCATGAAGGCTTGAAAGAAATTGGCATTTAGTGATAATTTGAGACTGAAAACATTAAAATCCTAATTCACCAATCCAAATTTGCTGAGAATCCTGATCGCCAACATTCAGGACAGACAGCAAAACTTAAACAAGGAACACAATAAATGGAATAAGAGATACAGGAAAAAAGAAGTGACAAGGAAGTTCAAACAAACTTACTAGTTAGACACAATAAATAAAGCACAAGAAAATAAATGCAAAAATGCTCATTATAGTGGTATTGTGCCCCTATAGAACCAGTATTACTTCACAAATGCTGCTTCTCAAATATGTGCAAACAAGCCTGTTTCAGGTAATTTAATCCCACATCACCTGTAGAAGTATCACACGGAACTTACTTTACTGCGCAGCTGGTTCAGCTCTACCAAGTTCCTGCTGCATCTTCCACGAAGTTCTAACTTTGACTGTAGTAATAACAATTAAAATTACCCATTACTCATAGATAAACAGACATGAAATGTTAAGTCTTCTGCTTTCTTAGTTTCCATTGTTCTTACATTTAATAATGGTAAATCATCTTTGTGAATAAGGAAAGCAATGTTGTGCAGCTATATTACTGGTACTACATCTGTCTGTGTGTGTGTGTGTGTGTGTGTGTGTGTGTGTGTGTGTGTGTGTGTGTGTGTGTACATAGCTATTAACACTCAAATGTCATGAGCCAAGACCTGTAAAGTAAACGGAAGCTTCAAAGAAATAGTCTACCTTATATAATTCATATACCCCTAACACTCAAATGTCCTGAGCCAAGACCTGTAAAGTAAACGGAAACTTCAAAGAAATAATCTACCTTATATAATTCATATACCCCTAAAGCAACTCTGCTTAAATACAAGACTGAAAGCACTATAATCTAAATGAAAGAGGCTCGCTATTGGGAAGCTACTATAGGGTTTCATTTTGATACTTTCCACAAGATCTCATGATAAAGCAAAGAGAGAAGAAACTGACTGTTCTTGACCAAGCATTTAAGTATATATTAATCCAAATAAAATATAAATCAAATTTTTCCAACAAAGCTAGGAGCCTATATAGTGACAAACAGAGTGAGTGCTGTGCTACAGAAGCAACCCCAGAAGCTAAAGGACACCAAAATTATTTACCTGAACTGGAAGACACACAAGGTACAGAGAAATACACCTTGATAATAAAAGTTGAAGAAGGTTGACCATGTTGAATACACCAAAAGGTGACGGATAACCGTAGATCGGAAAAGCATTGTTGAGGAGTTGGGCAATAAACGGCAGCCAATCAGCTAGGGAAGTTAGACTGAATGCACATACTTTTGTTTGCTCACTGCTATTACCTGTCAGGCGAGAGGAGCAGCTGCTGGTTAAATTAGCTGAAGTTATTTCTACTGTTAAGATATGATTTTTCGTGAAGATTACTGAGAGAAGCTTGACTATTAAACAAGACAAGCTAAAAGTGCTGTAACACCATTAATCAGGTAAGAAAATAAGATGTACTACAGAAACAATTCTGCAGTACAGTAGTTAATATATGGCTTTGTAAGATTCATTTCTTGAATAATGCACTCCGAAGGCTGTGTGTTCAATACTTTGCTAATGTCTGGAGAGAGTGAATGAACTACGGGCACATCCTCTAAAAAATTTATGGCTTTTTGTGAACAATTACAGTGGCCACAAACACAAAGATTGTAGTGAGCCCAAAAAAGTTTCTTTATGGTTGTTGACTGTACACCTGTCTTGACTATTGTTTTACTGCTGTAATTCTACAACAGTTTATTTTCACTGCAACTTTTGCTTAACTCAATACCTCCCACTCTTCTTTGACTATTCCAGCAATTTTTTCTGCTTTATGTATATATTATAATGATGTGAATTGCCTGGAAACTTACCTCGAAATTGTGTTTTGTTAACTAGAAACAGCAATCATTCAGCCAATGGTGACAGGCAAGCAGTCAAGTAACACTTTGCAAATTGATTTTACCAAGAGATGTTGGAGTGAGGGTAGGAAGGGGGGGGGGGGGGGAGGGAGGAAGGGGGGGAGGGGGGGAGATTCTGCAAGCAGGCAAAAAACAGCCAGAATTATGTTGGCAATTACACTGCACTCAAGCCATAAATGATACTTCATACACATAACGAACTACATAAATGTTCAGGAGATACTCTAGAGGAAAAAAACAAGGATAATGCAAAATACTTGACTTACAATTAATATATAGATACAAACATTGACCAAGAGAGTAATGTAAAGCCAATAATCATGCAGGTCATGCAACGACCATAGCTTCATAACTAGTGTCACCTGTCACCAACAAAAGCAGTTTTAACCTGAACTACTTATCAGCTGCTACCATTAGCATTTCTAAGAAGAAAAATCCTCGCATGGTAGTTACCCATTGCACCCAATGGGTTGTTACAGCATTAAAATGAATGGAAAACAAACAAAACAATATGCACACAAACATAATGAATCACTAAATTGTGTTTCATATCAGCAAGTTAGGCTTATAAAATAAGCGAAGAAAGTTGGCTGCAATTTTCTTAAGACATGGATGAAAGGAAGACATTACAAACCCTTTATATCTACAATACATCTATGAACTTACAAGTAGACAGAGAGATGAGAGCAACGAGAGAATAGCTTAGGATCCCTGTTTTTGGTAATCAGACCGTGCCCAATTTTTTGAATTTTCAGTTCCCAGAAATTATTGTGAAAGTCCACAAAATACCCACCTTGGCTACTGTAACTTTTTCTCACTGGGTACCCCATGATTTTAGCAACAAATTTCTTGTGTGGAAATATGTGTGGGGTCTCTCCATTGACCTTTTACATTTGATGCATCATTCATTTTTTACCAACTTATCCTGGAGACTTTAGGACAAATTTACCAGTTGTTATTTTCCCCCCTCCTCAAACTGCAGGTTGTTCTTGTACTCCTTGGAAACAACGGACATAACCTTTCTACCAGATTAAATCAGCTTAACATTTACTTGTGCAGAGGACCCAGACTATCACAGTAACATATCTGTGCAGTACAGTTTTAATGCTGTTCAAACATTTAAGAAATTATATTTCACAGTTGCCTACAGTCAGTATTCACCAAATGTGGCAACCATTTTGCACAATTCCTTCTTGTAGTTATATATTAATATAAAATGGTACAAATACATTTGAATTTAGCAGGTCATTTCTTAAATTGTTAAAATGTCGGGTGAGCTCGCCTTATAATGGGTCACCGGCTAAGGATTAATTGCTCTTGGTGGTAAAATATCTTAAATAGAAACTCAAGAGAGCATTACTTCAAATCAATCACAGTGAAATGCTCAACACCACTGCTTCAGATACTCATATCCAAAAATATTATGCAGGGTAAAGTAACCCGGATTTTTCCAGGATTTCTGGTTAAAAATACACTTTCTCCCAGACGAAAATACACTTTTTCCATGTCAAGTAACAGTATACTTTTCCTCGGAACTGTGAAACTTATCAATCCTTTTAATGGTTGTGAGTTATACACCGGCGTAGAATTTCCCGGCACTTAGAAAATGAAACTCGGGGAGAACCCCATTTTGGAAGGATGTCCGATGTGCAGTAACATGTACACTGCATATTTTCGTATTACGAAAGTATAAATTTGAATTCCACCGAACACCACATGTTACTTTCCCAAGGATTGAAATCCGAGACTGCGATGCGGTTTTGTAAGCCAGTTGTAGCTCGTGTCATGCGATCTCGCCAGCCAATGACAGCGGATATTCAGAGCAAAGGACACGTGATGTAGTCAGCCAATAGCAACATCACAGTTAAGTAGTGTGAACACACAAATAGGAAAATGTAATGGTTTAAATTGATACATCGAGTGTCGCTACAACAAAAGAAAGCTTTTACGTATAGTATTGGTCTCTAAGATTAATAAGCTGCAAGAGAAGCTAAGCTTTCACACATGATGTTGATCTTTTCTGTGCGTGTTACACTTTAAGACACATCACAAAAATGCACCAGTAAAAATTTTGACAACGACATAAATGTCTGATGATCTGGGCTCGAAAATATTCTAAATGGTCGTCCTCAAAGATTTGATTTTTGAATGAGAGTCAAACGCTCTGTGATTTAAGAAATTCATCAGACATTCGCGCACAGAGTTCATCTTGTGTAAAAGGAAATTTACTTTACTTGAAAGGTATGCTTTTTTAACAACAATTTGGAATATTTTCCCGCGACCTGTTAGAAATAGATTCGTTTCAGCAGTTGCGCCAGATGACAGGCGTCGCCGCGCTTGCGCAGCTACGATGATGCAGGAAGCCCGTACGTTCGCATGTATAAAACATTGAAAGATCTTACGTTATGTCATAATATAAACAAGACATTCGAGGATACACCAAGAGCATGGGAATTTTGTGAACAATACTAAAATGCATAAATTGGCTTAAAGTGCACATTCGTATGTCCAGATTCATATGTAAATTTTCTTGGAGTGCCACTACAGTTTAACTCATGTTAGGTTCTTTATTATGGCATAATAACCATACATGCTAGAAGATGAAAACGTGAACTTAAAATGCAGCTAACAGTTGAAATTAGCCAATGGTGTGGAATTAAACACTTCGTTTCAAATAAATTGCTTGCCTGAGCAGGACAGATTAATGAAAGTCAAATTTCTTTAACAAATCGACAAAAATAACTTCATTTTTCTGCAAGGCGATGAACGCTTCCCTGTCAGAAAGGTGGAAACAAAAATAAAATCTGAAACTAATAACATATTTTAGCCTTCCGTAATTATGTGAATGTATTTTAGTTCACTTGATAGCTCCTGGCCACAGAAATCCGTTTTCCTTTCATTTGATGTGAGAGAAATAAACGAAGAGGAAACAGCAAAATCATTTAACGTAAACGCAAGTCACATGGAGACTACCACCTCCCACTAAAACTCAGACTGATCCGTGCATCAGGTTCAGATCTACAATATTTCCGAACCGGGGCAATATTAGATAGTGGTGCTCCCCCTCCCTCGAGTGTTTGAGGTAGGACGTCAAATATTTAAAAAATCGATTTTTCAAAAATATCTTCATTTTGTAGCGCACGTCTTTCTGAAGAGTCTGATACATAAAAGATATATGTTGAAGGGAACTTAAGACATGTTATTTAGTCTCAAGTGTGCTGAAGTGCAGTGCCACGCCTCTTCACAAAGCATTCTTCCATTACACGTCTCTGTATTTTTCTCTGTGGAATTCAAACGTGTAATATTTTGTAATGGGTGCCATCAAACTACATTCAGGCCAGTGGAAATTAAAATGTCCTGTGGTGCCTCTCCTGCTCCCAGTCAGCCGGTTTGGCATCCCGACCCTCTTCAAAAAATCTCCAGAACAAGAACGCTTCAGAAAACTTGCAGTCTTTAGTGCCTATTAGCTAATAACTTGCTGTTTTGTGTGACATAAAATTAAATATAGGATACATAAAACGAGTAAAGACATGAGACAAGCAAGACAGTACACAATTCTTCAAACCGTAAGTCCTAGCTTTTTTTCCTCTCTAATCTTGCCACAGCTTTATATGGCATACGTTCCTTTTTGGGAAAGAATCTATTACCCGATCAAAGTTCGTTAACACTTTGCTACATGAAATACGAAATGTCGTTATCTAATACTAGAAAAGCTGTTGTTAATACAAATAGTACCAAGACTGGTGTGGTTTCTCAATCTGATTATGTGTATTTTGTCAGTCTGCTAGATAAAACGAAACAAGCCTGTAGTATTTTACTTTCAAGGATTCTATCACATTTGTATTAATAACATCATTATTAATTATATTATGCAATTGTTACACACAGCAAATAAACGAGACTGTTTTGGCACAAATGGTCATTTTTATAACACGACAGAATATAATTCATGAAATACCAATATCAAATGCCTATTAGGCCTACTACAAGCAAAAAGTTTCACATTTCATTCATACTCTCTAGCTTCTGAAGCATGAGATTGAAAAGTAGTAGCACGAAATTCATATAAAAATTTAAATATTCATATGCTTCCGTAATTTGTGAGAGTCCCTGTTTCTTCACCCTCCTCGTTCTAACAAACAATCCCGTCATCACTAATTCTGTAACTATTCCTGCCAGTGTCAAAATTTATTCTGTGATTAACTTCACTAACCCTGTCACAATCACCCGTTTTATTACCCTGCATTTATTCTCTGGTTAGGCATTATTACGTGTTCGTACAACGCGTTTTCCGCGATACTCCCAGAATAGAACTTAGCGGCTGCTAGCCAGGGACTGTATAGTTGGCCCTTAGTGGTGTAGCAATCTGGCCAAAAATTTTCCGTCAAAATTTCATTTTCTTGGATACACGGAGAAGACAACACGTAATCTGTTAGTCGTTTATTTCCACTATGCCAGTCTGAATCATTGGAATTCGCTAGTAATTATAACAATGCTCATCATTTGCAAACTCAGTCAACCACATAAACAGCAATCATCATTCATCCTTTTGGCTTTATTCGCTCAGCTTGTATAGACACGTCCCCTTTTGTCTGCAGGAAAGTTTATTTCTAGATGCAACGGGGATTCCCCTGACAGAGACGTCACGTACACTATGCACGCATTCAGAAATCAACTGACGATTCATTCAGAAATCAACTTAGAATTAGATCAAAAATGTTCAAAAACCAACAGGGATGCATTCAAAATCATATGAGTAATCGATAGACCAACGTGCGCTGGTTCTGCTAGGTGCTTTGTGAAACAAGGTCTTTTCCTCAATAATATGAATTCCGAGGATATTTTGGTACAATATGAGAATCTTTACGACCAATATGTGCAAAAATAATGTGGGAAAGATGAAATTGAACAATGTGAAATATCATCTGTTTCACACAATGTTATTCAAGTTTACTCATCAACAAGTGAAGAGAAGCATACATCAATGGTAAAGACTGTCCTTGACAATCATCATCTCAGACAAAATCAATAAAAATTAAATATGACTGAGAGGCTGAGGTACTTTACCAGGAATAAATGAAGCAAAGGAGTAAGTAATGAATTTTTAGTACTAAAGAATAACCAGCTGAACATCTAAAATGGATAGGATATGGTAACACAGGGATTGAAATAATTCTGGCATCTATGCACAGCAGCAGCAGGGCAAAAACACACAATAAAATCACATTAAACACTGATCAACTATATTTTACTATGGTCTACAACCTTGCAAAGCATTAAGTGGAACCATTCAAAATGTTTATTCTGCAAAAAGATCTTGAGAAGTGAATCAACTGGGAGGGGGAGGGGAAGAGAATAAATAAAAGAAGGTGTGAGCAAGGCAACTA
Organism: Schistocerca serialis cubense; assembly: GCF_023864345.2. Lineage (NCBI taxonomy): Eukaryota > Metazoa > Arthropoda > Insecta > Orthoptera > Acrididae > Schistocerca > Schistocerca serialis. The sequence goes on from NC_064639.1 coordinate 515,077,888, forward strand.
CCCACCCAGAGCAGAGGAGGGTTTGGGACCATCGTTTAAAACAACCTATGCAAGCAATGACCAGTCTGACAAAGACATAGTAATTTGTCAGGTATTCCTGTGTTAGCATTATTAACACCTTCTGAAATGGGAGAATCTGCAGTAAAACTGCCAGCAAAGAGGTTGACGGCCAACAATATCTTGTTATGTTATAAAACTTGTTGCTTCCGAGGCTGAATGAGGACAGCTTCATTTTTAAAAATATGGAGCACCCCCTCAATGGAGTCACCATGTATAGGAATATCTGAATGAAACTAGACCGAGTCACTGGATTGGTCACCAAACAGCTGGAACATTAACACTTCTCCACTGGCCTCCACGGTCACTACATTTGACATCCTGCAACTATTTCCTGTGGTGTTTCATTACACACAATGTTTATGCACCAAACGACCACAGAATCAAGAGGAGTTATGACACCCTATATGTACTGCCATAACATCACTGACTATGGATGTGCTTACCTGAGTGTGGGAGGCATTTGAGTACTGATGCAGTATTATTCGTGTTGATGATGGAGGACATACTGAATATCTGTACTCTAAAACAAGAGCAGTTCATAAATATGTGTCTGAAATTTCAGAATTGTTTGTCTTAAGATTCAATATAAATACATATATTCTTTTTGAAACACTCTTCATTTCAAGACGCAGTAGTTCAGAATTTAAGAGTAACAATGCTTGCAACCTAAACACACACATTTCTCACAAACTAGTAAAATTTTTAAATTTTACCCACAATAAACTATTTCCACACTATTCATTTGTGTTCACAGGAAGTCTTGTTTATAGAAGTGGGACTACTCATCAGATACTATCTGATGTGTCATTACTGTTTCACCGATTATAAAACTTCTCCAACCTAGCTAAAGCAATCTTTACAAGTACTTCCTTCTCCATATACAGGGTGATTCAAAAAGAATACCACAACTTTAGGAATTTAAAACTCTGCAACGACAAAAGGCAGAGCTAAGCACTATCTGTCGGCGAATTAAGGGAGCTATAAAGTTTCATTTAGTTGTACATTTGTTCGCTTGAGGCGCTGTTGACTAGGCGTCAGCGTCAGTTGATGCTAAGATGGCGACCGCTCAACAGAAAGCTTTTTGTGTTATTGAGTACGGCAGAAGTGAATCGACGACAGTTGTTCAGCGTGCATTTCGAACGAAGTATGGTGTTAAACCTCCTGATAGGTGGTGTATTAAACGTTGGTATAAACAGTTTACAGAGAATGGGTGTTTGTGCAAAGGGAAAAGTTCTGGACGGTCGAGAACGAGTGATGAAAATGTAGCACGCATCCAGCAAGCATTTGTTCGCAGCCCAGGAAAATCGACTTGCAGAGCTAGCAGAGAGCTGCAAATTCCACAATCAACTATATGGAGAGTCCTATGAAAAAGGTTAGTTATGAAACCTTATCGTCTGAAATTGGTTCAAGCACTGTCTGCAGCTGATAAGATTAAAAGAATCGATTTCTGTGATTTTATCCTTGCTCAAATGGAAACAGATGAATCTTTCGTTTCAAAGATTGTGTTTAGTGATGAAGCAACTTTCCACACTAACGGGAAAGTCAACCGTCACAATGTCTGTATATGGGGCACTGAGAATCCGCGGGAAACAACTCAGTATGAACGTGACTCGCCTAAGGTGAACGTTTTCTGTGCCATTTCAGCCAATAAAGTTTTTGGTCCCTTTTTCTTCGAAGGTGCTACTGTAACTGGACTACAGTATCTGGAGATGTTAGAGGATTGGCTGTTCCCTCAGCTCGAACAAGAAGCACAACAATTCATATTTCAGCAGGATGGAGCGCCACCACATTGGCACTTATCTGTCCGTAACTACCTGAACGTCAACTACCCGAGGCGATGGATCGGCCGCCAGGCAGCCCGTGACAGAGCACTTCATCACTGGCCTCCAAGAAGCCCTGATCTTACCCCCTGAGATTTTTTCTTATGGGGGTATGTTAAGGATATGGTGCTTCGGCCACCTCTCCCAGCCACCATTGATGATTTGAAGCGAGAAATAACAGCAGCTATCCAAACTGTTACGCCTGATATGCTACAGAGAGTGTGAAACGAGTTGGAGTATCGGGTTGATATTGCTCGAGTGTCTGGAGGGGGCCATATTGAACATCTCTGAACTTGTTTTTGAGTGGGGAAAAAAAAAAAAAACCTTTTTAAATACTCTTTGTAATGATGCATAACAGAAGGTTATATTATGTTTCTTTCATTAAATACACATTTTTAAAGTTGTGGTATTCTTTCTGAATCACCCTGTATTATTACATTTAAGTATGGATGACAAATCTGTTTTCACAACATTTGAAACTACAACTACAGTATGTTAAACTTTTTTTCATCTTCAAAAGATGTGAAATCAAGTTTCAGACATACCACAGAGTGCTATTCTAATACAGCAATTCCAGCAATATTTTACACTTTTTTTCCAACTACACTGCCAGCCAATATTACCATAGTGTTAAAATTAAAATCTTTCACTCTTTGAAGGTCAATTCACCTTTCAACTTTATCACATCAATAAGAATTCATTACCATTACCCACACCCCAGCACTGCTTCAGTGTAGGAATGTGTCAACCCAAGTCAGATGCAAGGCATAAATATTTTGACACAGCTGGTCAGCAAGAGTGCAACATGAACACTTGTGAGAGAGCTAAGCGAGAAATTGTAAGACAAGCACACACAAAACTGCCTTCATTGCCCTCTTAACGTTAAATAAGATGCAACAGATAGGATGCAACAACACCTATCAGTGACCTGATGGAGCAGTTAGAACTACTGACAAGCAAATTAAGCAAATGTAGCAGAGCCAGAGACAGTTGACCACTTGTAATAAACTGGACCAATTAAGTTAATGTAACTGGTGTGTCTCAGCAAAACCTTCTCTCAGTTCAGGATAAATAACATGACCAGCTAGCTTAGACAGTCAATCAGTAGGATTGATGGAAAAATTTGCAAATTTGTGGTAAGGTCTTAGGGGACCAAACTCTCGGGCTTGGGGGAGGGGGGGGAGCCGCACGGACCATGACAAGGCACCTCAGACGGTGCGGCTAGAATTGATGGCAAATTTCTTGTCATTTGCACTCAATTCTCTGATTATTTTATTGTTAACATTTTGTTTAAGATTGTTCCAGCATTTTCACCCTGTGACAGTCATACACAGTATGTCTGGTGTAATGATAGCAATTCCACAACCACAATTAACTGACACTGAAGTCCAGGAATGTATCTACCACTAATGGGTAGGCCATGGGTCCTCCCACCAGTTTCAGTTCAGGCCTCAAGATGCTTTGACCCTTCAGCTTTGTACAGGCCAGAGGGCATACCTAACCGGCAGGCCAGGATCAACATACATCACATCATCAGACTTCATGGCATCCAATACCATGGTCCTCCTGAAGGGACAATTCGGGCAATGACCAGAGAGGGACCGAGCATTCTCAGGGTGGCATGTGAATCAATTACACATGCACCTCAGTCACACCTTCTTTGATCTGCCCCATGGAAAGCGCCTTTGAATTGGCATGTGGACACCTGCCAGGGTGGCAGTCAGCTGTCGATGCTGACTGACAGTGATATCTAGCAACACAGTCTACCACTGACGATAGCAGATTGTACTACAGCCTTCATAGCAACTGGGTGACTGGGGCTACAGCAATGAGGTGTATACTGTATTGAACAATAAAGTGAGTAATAACTAATCTTCTTTTATTAGCATGAAACAATGTCCAACTGTTTGCTGGCAAATAAGCTGATAAAACAGCAAGATTTCCAGTGCAGAAATGGGTGACCCCTAGACCATAAAGCTAATTGAAATCCCACTGAATATGTAATTTCATGTATATTGAAACACCATTTTGTACTGAGAGGTATGAGAAAGCTCAAAAGAATGGTGACTGTATTGCTCCTATATAACTGTACTGAGTTAACTGTCAAACGATAGTTCAGGTGCCAATCTCAATTACAATCAATGGTACTCTCAGCACAAGTAACTCTCTGCATGGAACGTATGTTAAATGCATTTATCATAATATCATCTGATCTATAGGTGACCATCTGGGCAAATATAAGAAGTCACTACACTAACTAGTACTTGCTATCCCCCACCCCACTCCCTTGAAGTGAATAGTAAGAACTGATTGCATTATGTAATTCACAAGCGTCTACAGAAACTTCTCAATGACTTGGGGAACATACAAGTTTAGAGGGAACCAGGGAGCAGGTTTCCAAATTTCATACAATTTTGTGGAGCTTGAGATGGTAACTGTGTGCCTGTGCCACTGGCAGTAACATTTTCAAAACACTCCCAACCTGGTCTCCCAGATAAGCTGTTTTGTCCACTGTTCATTTTTTCTCAACATTCTACCAATCTTTAATTGAGACATATTAGCTGTAACTTCCTTGTTGAACAAGAGAAATACATAATTTTTTTTGCCTTGAATACCATATTTTCAGTGTGTGTGTGTGTGTGTGTGTGTGTGTGTGTGTGTGTGTGTGCGCGCGCGCATACGCGTGCAACAGCAACATGTGCCGACTGAAGAAATTTGCTTTTGGAAAGATATCTTTTCAGTTGATGAAGTGGGCTTCTTCAGCAGGGGCAAAGGCAGGCAGACAGACTTGTTAAGCTCACCAGACAAAATATTAACCACCTCCTCCAACTTTGGAGAGCTGTGTATGGACTGTCACTGAATGCAGCTAACTAGCTTCCAAGTGATCACAAATGGAACTGCTAGCACAGTCTGTTAGCTCATTACAGACTACTGTATATGGTGGCACATACACTGTCTCAACAGGCCCAACAATGAAGAAACAGCACAGTAGTTGAGTGGAAGATAGTAGTAGGGTCTGACTGTCACAATTTTTCCTCTTTTCAAATCATGCACGGTATCTACTGCACCAACAACCCAATGTGGCACTTAAGCCATGTGATGAAGATGATAAGTTCATAGGTGTTTCATGATGTTTCTCCTACTATCATTTGGGCTTTATACATTAAGGCTAATGCAAACATTAGGCAGGATGTGTATTTTAATATTCTCAGCAAACAAGTAGTTGCCTTTTCTTCTCCATTTAAATGATAAGTATGCTGTGGACAATCCCATTTTTCATGCTGACAACAGCTACATCCGCAAAACTGCTTGCAAATTTCTTAATCCGACAAATAATCGCTTTCTCTATTGCCCTTCGACTGGTTGCTATTTCACCTTACCTTAATCTCACAGAGCATGTCTGTTACTATCTGAAACGCAAGTGAAATATAGGACTCAACATCCACACATTTTGGTAGCTCTCCAGGACAATCATCAAAGTGAATTCAGTTACATGTTACGCACATGAAGAAATTTGTGGACACTCCTTCTCACATAACTGAGGCCATTATCAAGACTAGAGGTGATGTTTACATGATATTAGCATAGTCTCTCCTGGGAGTGACTAATTTGATATATACGCATATGTATTCAGTCAGCTCTGAAGGGTTTGTCCTAAACCATAGCAATGCCCTCTCTTGCTTATTTGCCTATACACTTCTCAGTGAAAATTATGGCAATATGTTAATCATTTATATGATACTCTTAAGCGATGTGTTTTACTACAGCCTTACTGGTTATCATGTAACAATGATATGTATTATAAAAAAATCAATCATGAGATAATATATCAGCATGACAGAAACAATCCTTCGCCAAACAGTAGAAAAATTTAGTCTAGCAGAGTCCATTAGCATACACTGCCAGAAGACACCTTGTATATTACAGCAGCTAACCAAGGTGCCATCTACATACTTAAATTTTCGAAACTGATTATTCATTAATGTACTGCAACATATCCAAATATATCACTGGATATTGGTAATCTGTGGCATCTGAAATGTATCCTCACAAAAACAAAGTGCATGCATGAAAGATGACATAGTAAAAGCATGCATTTGTAGTCATATGAATTAGACTTTGAGCAGTAACTGGATGAAGGTTACAAAATTTTGCCTTTTTGCTTGTTAAATATTTAAGTTTTATTTTGGGCTGCTCTTTCATTTATATGATACAGATATGAGCAAATTTTCTTTGTCATGTTTTATTGCTTTACAGATTATGTGGGACACGGAGACACTGACAAAAAAAGTCATAGACAATGCTGTAATGCACACCACTTTACAGACTCATGTTTGTTTCACTTTACAGATACGTAGGATATTGAAGAACCAAAAAAGTGAAGAATGAGCTCTGGTCCTGTTCACAACATTGTTAAAAGCAGAACAAAGACGTATGTGTGTGTGTGTGTGTGTGTGTGTGTGTGTGTGTGTGTGTGTGTACAAACATTTGTGTGACAATTATACACTGCTCAATATTGGTGCAATTGATCTTATATGGTGTTCATTATTTAAATAGTTAGTGAACTATCATTAGGCTTACAAGACTTCATACTAAAAGGCAAATCGCATTCAACCCAACTTCTGCTGGTTGTATAAGCATACTATTTGTACAGGCTGTAATTTTTAAGAAAAGACACACAAAACTGCAGTGGATTTAGTTTAAGATATACATTATTATTACACCACAAAGAGAGACAATTGGTTAATGACAAACATTAGTTCTCATGACATTCTTAGAAAAAATGACTCTCTCAACAACGGGCCTTAGCAAGTGTTAAGTCATATGTAACATACTCAAGCTTAGCCTGAGCTACTTACATGGGCTTAATCGTGCGAATATTTATGTTTATCAATACTTTCTGTTGTACCTGAAAAGCGAAACATCAAAAGAAATGTAAAGATAGAAATAAAATTTTGAATTACAAGGATAAATGAACAGATATTTAAATGAAAGAGTGAAAAAATTGGTTACTTTTCCAAAGAGCTGAAGTTATCCTAACTGTTTGTTTCACATATCTTTTTGATTTTTTGCAATCTCTCTTTAATAAAATAATATAAAACATCAAAAGCACCAATGCAGTGCCAGATGGAAAAAAATCTACCAACCTCAAATAGAAATATCTCACGTCTTGACTTCCTCATTACATATATCCGCAATTATTGTACCCTTAACCATATTTTGGCAATGAGACATTGTATCAAGACAGTACAATACTGGATAGAAGTGATTAATGTTGAACTCTTGAGACAACTTCTCTGCAACATATACCATGAGATGGGCTCTATGGGACCCGTAGTTTAAACTGAGATTTAAGGCGCAAATAAATTGAAATTTTTAATGTCGGTTACATAATATTTATTTTATAATTATGCAAATATTGTTTAAATACTCCTCGTTTATTTTGTTGCACTAAATGAAGTCTGCAGTATGTTTCATTTCATCTCACAAAATCAAATAATTCTGTGTGGTTTTTTAAACAGTAATTAACTGTAAGAGAACTTGATTACATAGGAATAATATTATGGATCTCTGTAACAAGAGAATCTTCACATAAAACTAAATTCCAGGGTTTAAACTTCCACACATGAACTGCTTTTGACAGGCATAAAAAGAAAGTCTGCAAAATTTAAATTCAATGTTGGGATCTAAATATTTTTATCAGCACTTTGAACACATTTGATTTAAACCAACACTAAGTACTTTCTTGCAGAAGCAGAAAGGTCCCCATCACAATTTTCCTGAAATTCTTCCTCTGACAGATCCTCTACTAATATAACTGGTCTCTGGCTACAGCAAAACAATCTTATTTTTCATCTATTTGTTTTGAACTATATCACTATATCTTCCTCCATCCAAATAAAACAATTTCATCAAATTGAGGATTGTTAAAACTGGCCTTGGGGAGAGGGGGAGGGGGGGGGAGAGAGAGGGGGGGGGGGAGAGAGAGGGGGGGGGAGAGAGAGGGGGGGGGAGAGAGAGGGGGGGGGGAGAGAGAGGGGGGGAGAGAGAGGGGGGGAGAGAGAGGGGGGGGAGAGAGAGGGGGGGGAGAGAGAGGGGGGGGGGAGAGAGAGGGGGGGGGGGAGAGAGAGGGGGGGGAGAGAGAGGGGGGGGAGAGAGAGGGGGGGGGGGAGAGAGAGAGAGAGAGAGAGAGAGAGAGAGAGAGAGAGAGAGAGAGAGAGAGAGAGAGAGAGTGAGTGTGACTTTACTTTAAGCATTATACACTGTTTGACAAAGTGCAGCACCCAGAAGGCACAGCGAGCGGTCAATGTAGCTTTGTACGTGTACATACCTGCAATTCTCTGTGACAGACGGAATGACAACCAGAGTGTATTAGTGTTGACTGTGTTTTGTTTTATTCCAGCCTTGGTAGGACACACAAGTGACATGAAAAGCCTCTGATGACGTGTGATCACTGAAGGACATGGTGAAGGACACCTCAATGCCAACCAGCATGGATTCCGAAATCATCGATTATATGAAAACCAACTCCTACTTTTCTCACATTGCATGCTGGAAGTTTGGCTCAAGGCAGTCAGATTCAGTATTTCTTGATTTCCAAAAGGCATTTGACTCAGTACACACCTATGCTTATTTGTCGAAAGTTCCAGCATATGGGGTATCAATTGAAATTTGTGACTAGATTGAGGACTTTTTAGTAGGTAGGATGCAGCATGTTCTCTTTGATGAAGGGCCATCGCCAGATGTAGAAGTAACTCTGGGTGTGTCCCAGGGAAGTATGTTGGGATCCTTGCTGTTCATGTTGTATATCAATGACCTTGCAGACAATATTAACAGTAACCCCACACTTTTTGCAGATGATGCAGTTGTCTACAACTCAGTACTGCCTGAAAGAAGCTTCATAACTTTAGTCAGGTGTCGATAAGATTTCCAAGTGGTCCAAAGATTGGCAACTTGTTTTAAATGCTCAGAAACTTAAAACTGTGCACTTTACAAAATGAGAAAAACATAGTATGCTATGACTGTTAATATCAATGAGTCACTGTCAGAAGTGACCGACTCATACAAATACCAGGGTGTAACTGTGGGGATGTGAAATGGAATGGGAAGAAACACTAATAAAGGGCAGCATGACTGGTCACAGGTTGGTATGATTCCTGGCAGTGTCACAGAGATACTAAAGGAACTGAAATGGAATACCAAGACAGATGTAAACTATCACAAGAAAGTCTTAATGAAGTTTCAAGATCTCACTTTAAATGATAACTCTAGGAATATACTATAATCCCTCACTTATTATTTAAATAATGAATGTGAGAGTAAGATTAGAATGATTAGTGCCATCATTCTTCCTGCATTCCATGTGTGTATGGAATGGGAAGAAACCCCATAACTGGTACAATGGGAGATACCTTCTGCCATTCACTTCACAGTGGTTTGCAGAGTTATATGTAGAAGTGGAGTTACTCCTCAGTCTTAGGCATACTGAGCTACAGAAAACCAAATTGTGATGAATCATTTTGTGGTAACATCAATCTTGATAAAATATCGATAGTTAATAAGAAAGATAGAAAGAAAACATGTCGAACCAGAATATAGGAAAAATAAAATAAAAATACCAACTAAATGAAGTAGGGAACTGTGTACTGAAGAGTCAGACAGTAGGTGAAAGGAGGCACAGGATTGAAAGAGCCATTAAGGATGCTGCAGAAGAAACAACAGCCATGAGAAGCACAGGAGTTCGGGAATGCATAGCTGAAGATTTTAGTTTAACAACAGAGGAAAAGGATAAGGACAGAATGAGATTGTTATAAAGAGAAACCAGAAATAATGTGGAGTAATAAAGGGGATTACGAAGGAAACTGAGATGACAAAAGTCATGGTATAGCAATATGCACATATACAAATGGCTGTAGTATCATATACAAGAGGTATAAAAGGACAGGGCATCAGTGAAGCTGTCATTTTTATTCAGGTGATTTATGTGAAAAGATTTCTGACGTGATTACAGCCACACAATGGGAACTAACAGACTTCGAATGCGGAATGGTAGTTGGAGCTAGATGATAGGGCATTCCATTTCAGAAATCCTTACGAAATTCAATATTCCAAGATCCTAAGTGTCAAGAGTTTGTTGAGAATACCAAACTTCAGGGATTACCTCTCACTAAAGACATTGCAATGGCAGACGACCTTCACTTAATGACTGAACAGTGGCATTTGCGTAGAGTTGTCAATGCTAAGAGACAAGCAACACTGTGTGAAGTAACAATAGAAATCAATGTCGAATAGACAATGGACGTATACATTAGGACAGTGGGGAGGAATTTGGCATTAATGGAATATGGCAGCAGAGGATCCAAGCAAATGCCTTTTCTAACAGCACAACATCACCTGCATCGTCTCTCCTGGGCTAGTGACCATATTGGTTGGGCCCTGGGCGACTGGAGAAATGGCGTCTGGTTAGATGAGACCCAGTTCCAGTTGCTAAGTGTTGTTGGTAGGGTTCGAGTGTGGTGCGGCCCCACATAGCCATGAGCCTAGGTTGTTAACAAAGCACTGTACAAGCTGGTTTTGCTCCAGATGTTCCAGAATGGTGTTTGCTGCATTTACATAGAACGGATTGGGTCCTCTGGCCCAAGCAAAATGATCACCAACTGGCAATGTTTGTGTTTGACTACTTTGAGACCACCTGCTGACTTTCATGCTTGACTGGTTTGAAGAACATTCTGGACAATTCAAGTGAATGATATGGACACCTCAATTGCCCCACATGAATCCCATTGAACATTTATGGGACATAACGAAGAGGTCAGTTTGTGCACAAAATCTTGCACAGCAACACTTTCACAATTATGGATGGCTACTGAAGCAGTATTGCACAATATTTCTGCCAGGGCCTTCTGATTACTTGTTGAGTTCATGCCCTGTCGAGTTGCTGTACTATGCCAGAAGAAAGGTGGTCTGAGAATACTGACAGGTATCCCGTGACTTCAGACTACCCAAGGAAGGACCACTGTATACTGCACCAAGCACACTGCGACCTGTTCAGATCTGTGCCTGCAATTTGGAACAGGTAACAGACTCCCTGCAGCCTGTGTCATCTTTTACCACTGGTCAGAGACTAGCAGCAACCGAACTAGGAAATTACCATCCCTTCCACAGACTGCCATTAGCACAACACTGACACCTGTACGAGGGGGGTTTGAAAAGTCCATGCAAAAATAAAAACTACTTACATGTTTGGGTAGACCTTTTTTATTTTTCGACAGTCTCCTTTTAGACTTATACACTTCATCCAACGCTGTTCTCATTTGTTGATCCTTTCCGAATAATAGGAACTGTCTACAAAACAGCTATTAATTGCTGCAATCACCACCTCGTTTGAATAAAATCTTTGTCCCGCCAGCCATTTCTCCAAATTAGGGAACAAATAGTAGTCCGAGGGAGCCAAGTCTGGAGAATACGGGGGATGTGAAACAAGTCGGAATCCTATTTCCATTAATTTTGTGACCACACCTGCTGAGGTGCATTGTTGTGATGGAAAAGGACTTTTTTGTGGTCCAATCGCCAGCGTTTTTCTTGCAGCTGAGTTTAAACAGTCCAATAATGATGAATAATATGCATCTGTAATAGTTTTACCCTTCTCCAGATAGTTTATGAGGATTATCCCTTGCGAATCCCAAAAAGACAGTCGCCTTAACCTTTCCGGCCGAAGGAATGGTCTTCGCCTTTTCTTGTGCGGATCCTCCCATGGTAACCCACTGTTAGAGTGTTGTTTGGTCTCAAGAATATAGTAATGTATCCATGTTTCATCCACTGTGACGAAACGACACTTTAAGTACTGTGGATCCTTCCTGAACAGCTGCAAATCATCCTTGCAACACTTCACATGATTCTGCTTTTGGTCAAGCTAGAGCAATCGCAGAACCCATCTTGCGGATAGCTTTCTCATGTCCAAATGTTTATACAAAATATTATGTACCCGTTCATTTGAGATGCCCTCAGCACTAGCAATCTCACGCACTTTAACTGAAGTTGTAACCTCCACAGGGTGTCCAGAACGTTCAGCATCACTTGTGCCCATATGGACACTGCGAAAATTTTGAAACCACTTATAAATTGTTCTAATCGAAGATGCAGTCACCATATTATTTATCAAGTTTCTCTTCAGTTTCCTGAGGTGTTTTGCCTTTCATAAAGTAATGTTTAATCACACATGAAATCCTTTTTTGTCCATTTTTTGACAATCACTTGACTTCCTTGATTCACACAAATGCCAAACACAAAGAAATAGACCAATATGGATGAAACTTGGCGTGCACTCTTTCCAAAGATGCTACTAACTAAACATGACTTCGATACTCGCCGTTGGTGCCATCTCTCAGACTTTGCACGGACTTTTCAGACATTCCTCATATTTGGAATAGTGTCGTGACCAAGGACTGGGGACTGCTAATGAATGGCATTTCTTTATGTTTCATGTTTCACCCTTCTGCCCCACTCCCAAGGACGATTGCTGCTGGTGGTGGTGATGCCAACTTTAGGAGAGGTCCCATTCTTTCAACGTTCTGAAAAGGCACAGTGGTACCACCAAAATTCCGGATACTCAAAGTATAAAAAAAAGGCACTGGTACAGTGTTTGCTAAGGGTTTGGAGAAAATGATTACAAAATCCTACCAGATAGGTTCTTTTGCTGCTGACATGTCAGCAAGACAAACATTCACTCTTGAATTTATTGATTGCATATAAGTAGAAAATGTATGACCATGGAACATCCTGTTGACAGGTGATACCTATTTCCACTTCCAAGGACATGTCAATAGGCAGAATATAGTTAACAGAAAGCTTGCAAGCACATCAACTAATAGCACTTCATTGTGCACAGCTGACTGTGTGGCACAGGTTGATGGCATTGTGTGTCGTAGGGCTGTATTTTTTCTGAAGAGACGAGTCCTGCGGGTCCTGTTACCCGTACTGCCACTGGTAAATGCTTTGAGAGTATTTTGCACACCACATCATTCCAACCCTTTCACAGTATGAATGTGTGCTTCGCATCTTCCTCGCATTGCACAGCCAGTGAAGTGACAGCTGCAGAGGTGTATCGGAAATGCTAGAATTATCAGTCATTTCCCTACAGCCCAGCAATCTAGATGACTATCTTAATTCGTGTGACTTCTGGCTGTGGGGTTACTTGAAAGATGTGTTCAGTGCTCCAATTTCAAAAATAGTTTAACTGAAGACACACACTGCACAATGCATTCTAAATGTGACCCCCGAGAAACTCCTATCTCTTGTGGAACATGCTGTTTCTTGATTTCAACTTGTGGCTGGAGACAGTGGGCAACATACTGAATGTCTTTCACCAGCCTCATGACAATTGGGAATTGATGTAATTTTGCTTTTTATGCAGTTTTTGGTCTAAGGACAATTGAAAACTGATTTTTCCATCCTACATGGTAGAGCTTGCCGTGGTAAATGGGCTTACCTAATAAACAGCATCACAACTGTTGACTGCCAAACTTGAGTAGTCTTACACAGTGAACAGTACGGATGGCAAAACTATGCAACTCAAACCGTAGTCATCTTACTGCGATTCATCTGTTATTTGTAGCTGACCCCATTTACGTTAAGATGCTTACAGTGATATCGCTTGCAAAATTTTTCGCTCCACAACAATAAATGTTGTTTCAGTTTTTAAATCTGATCCAGTAATACATGTCTTGTAACCCTCATTCTACAATAACAAGTTCTTATGACAGTGTGCTTCAAGGTACTGGATTGGCTCACCTCCCACATTAGTATAACATTTTTGTTGGCCACACTCTCTCTGCTGAATACTTTGTGCAACATGTTGACTCAGAAAACATTATGAAGTGTTACATCTGATAACCTAACCCAAAAGTTCTTGACAGTTGTTGCCTCACAATGTATAAACAAAACCAGCTTTCGTTCTACTAGTTAATGCCAATAGTTCCATATCAATGAATGACACGAACACAGTATGTGAAGTCATCAAATTAATTACCGATTCTGTGATCATTACGTTGTACAGTCAACTATCATGTGTACTTGGTGAAGTTGTCACTTTTCAAAATGCATTAAGCCAATATGCAGACAACTTGACTCACCATTAAATACTGCATTAGAAGTAAGTTCAAATGCATCTGCTGTTGTCCTGAAGAGTAGCTTCGAATTGAAATGTGATATGGAAGCATACATATGTTGCAGTTACTAAGTTAAAAATGCCCAATGAGAACTGCAATTACGAAGCCTGTCAATTACAAGTTTCTTGAGTGCAGAGTATGGTCTCTGAAGCAACATTACTGATCCTTCCCCATGGAATGCTAATTTCCTGAATGTTTTTTGAAAGACCGCACTGCTTAAAAATTGTATTTTTGTTTCCATGAAGTCAAAACATGTTACTGATTGACTATCTGCAATTTATGATCTCTGGTGGAATCAAGCATGCACACACTTTCACTTTAAGTAAGATATACAGAATGATTTTTCACAAAAATGGAAACAGACGAATAACAAATGCTTGCTTGTAACTTAAGCTGCATATCACTCTCAAATAAGTAAAATAGCACAGAAAGTTAATGTCATGTTACTTACATGTCTTATGTCAAATTTGTTACAAAGCAGCATGTAGCTCTTTATGTTACATATGCTTTAACTATAAAGGCATTCCATTCCAAAAGGCAATATACTTCACAATAATGCTATTGTGAAAATATTTGGTTTTCATTCCCAAACAGTTAAAATTAAGAACAACATATTGCTCTGTTGGTTTTATTTCAGAGTATTATTCAATAACAGAAGCAGCCCATAAAATAGCATATGTTTGCAGCACCCTATCTGACAAATGGAGTAGGAATGGAAATGTGGAAAATCAGGTTTTTTTTCCAAATTATAAGTACATGATGTTCATGAAATGCTTGCAAATTTTATACAGGTAAATTCTATCTAAAAACAGTCTTAATAATTTAATTGGATAGACAACAAATCTACTCACCAAGTGGCAGCAGAACACACACATGAAAGACAGTTGTAACTGGCAAGCTGTCAGTCAGTGGCTCTTCCTTCGGGCAGAAAGGTTGAAGGGGAAGGAAGAGGGGTGAAGGAAAAGGACTGAAGAGGTCTAGGAAAAGGGGTAGGTCATCCAGAAACGCAGATCAGGGAGACTTACCACATGGGATAAGAAGGAAAAATTGATTGTTGGGGACTGCATCACACGAGGTTTGAAAATTTGAGAGCTTAAAGGTTGACTATGATATTTGGTCCGTGGGGCGCTCAACTGTGCAGTCATCAGCACCCGTACATGTCCCAATTTTTACACATACCTTTTTTTCACAGAGTAATCTAGCCACTGTCACAAATGATGATGATGATGATAACACAAACACCCAGTCACTGGGCAGAGAAAATCCCAAACCGGCCAGGAATCGAACCCAGGACCCCATCATCCAGAGGCAACAATTCTAGCCACAAGACCACGACCTGCAGACGAGCTTAAAAGTGGAAGACAGGGTATTATGCAGACATAGATTACTGCTTAAACACCATGCATGAGTTAATAGCTAAGTGCATTGCATGTAACAGGTTGGGGGGGGGGGGGGGGGGGTGAAAAATAGACAGGTAACACAATGAAGGAGGTAGGAAACTAAAATGGAGTGAAGGAAAGAGTGGTTACTGTGAAGAAATGCCGAGATGGAAAAAATTAACATAAATTAAGGCCAGGTGGGTGGCGGGGGGGGGGGGGGGGGGGGGGGGGCAATGACCTGTTGTGGTCTTAGTTCCCACCTGCAGAGTTCTGAGAAACTGCTGTCTGGGGGAAGAAGGCAGATGGCACGGGTGGCGAAACAGGCACTGTGGTCATGATTGTCATGTTGTAGAGCACGCTCTGCAGTAGGATATTGTGAGCTGCCACTATACAACCTCTGCCTATTCAGCCTAATTGATAATTTGGTGGTAGTTGTGCCAATGTAGGTCAAACAGTGTTTACGTAACAGCTGGTATACAAGAGTCGCTTCACAGGTGGCTATCCCTTTGATTGTATGGGTTTTCCAGTTACAGGGCTGCTATACGTGGTGGTAGGAGGGTGCACAGGGCAGGTCTTGCAGAGGGGACAATACAGGGGTAGGAGCCATATGGAAGGGAGATGGGTGCCAAAGGAGGATACAGTCTGTCAAGAATATTGTCGAGATTGGGAGGGTAACAGAACTATTCCAGTTGAGGTGCACAAAATTTCAGACAGAATAGATCTAATTACAGGGCATGATTTTAGGAAGTCATGGCCCTGTTGAAGTAGCTGATAAACACATTCCAGACCAGAATAAAACTGAGTCACCAGTGGTATGCTCCAAATTTGTTTTTTTTTTTGGAGGAATCAACAATACCAGGATTGGATGTGATGGCCTGGGAAATCTGCTTTTTAACTAGGCTGGTGGGGTAATTACATCCCGTGAAGGCTGAGATGAGAATGGTGGTGTGATGCCGTAAAGAATCTGCATCCAAACAAGTATCTTTAACTCAGATGCAAAGGCTGTATGTGAGGGAATGTTTGATAGGGAAAGGATGGCAACTGCCAAATGTAAGTACTGTATGTTGGTAGGTTTAATGTAGACAGTAATGTAGGCAGAAGTGTGTAACTAGCCTTTGGTGACGAAGAGATCAACATCGACGAAAGTGGCGTGGGATTCGAAACAGGACCATGTGAAATTGGGAGAAGGTCTTCAGGGATTCCAGGAATTTTAGCATGTCAGCCTCACAATTCCATGTGGTAAAAATATCATCAATGTATCTAAACCAAACCCGGGGCTGAAGACTTATGGATCCCAGGAAAGTGACCTCCAAGCGAGTCACGATGCATCATTTGCGTAGGAAGGAGACATCCTGGTTCCCATGGCTGCACCCCTGATGTGTTTGTACGTCTGCCCCTAAAAGGTGAAGTAGTTGGTAAGAAGAAAGTTGATTAAGGTAAGTAGGAAGGATTATCGTAGGTTTGGAATTGGGTGGAAGCTGACTGACGAAATGTTCGGCAGCAGACAGACCATGTACATGGGGAATGTTAGTATACAGGGAAGTGGCATCAATGGTGACCAGCAAGATATGTGGTGGGAGTGGGACATTCAGATGAAATGGTTGGTATCTTTGATGTGGGAGGGGAGTGTTTGTACTATGGGTTGCAAGTGTTGATCAGCTAAAGAAGATATATGTTCAGTGGGTGCACTGAAGCCAGCAACTATAAGACAGCCAGGATGATTGGGTTAGTTTAGTTAAAAAGCAGATTTTCTGGGCCATCACATCCAATCCTGGTACTGCTGACCCCTTAAAAAACTTTGGAGCTCACCACCGGCGACTCCGTATTATCCTGATCTGAAATGTGTTAAGCAGATACACTGACAGAGCCATGACTTCCTAAAAATGATGCCCTGAAATGAGATCCATTCTGTCTGTAATTTTGCCCACCACAACTAGAATAGTTTTCTGTTGCCCTCCCAATCTCCACAATATTCTTGTCAGACCCTTTGCTCCTTTGGCACCCATCTCCCTACTGTATGGCTCCTACCCCTGTGACCATTCCCACTGCAGGACTTGCCTATGCGCCCTCCTACCACCACCTATAGCAGCCCTGTAACTGGAAAAACACGTACTATCAAAGGGAGAGCCACCTGTGAAACGCCACACATCTTATACCAGCTTTTATGTAAACACTGTTCGGCCTGCATTAGTATGAGTACCACCACATTATCAATTATGATGAATAGGCACAGGCAGAGGATGTATAGTGGCAGCTGGAAGTATCCTACTGCAGAGCATGCTCTACAACATGATAATCTTGACTACGGTGCCTGTTTCATCACACGTGCCATCTGGCTTCTTCCCCCCAGACAGCAGTTTCTCATAACTCTGCAGGTGGGAACCAAGACCACAACAGGTCCTTGGTTGTCACTATCCGTCTGGTCTTAATTTACGTTAATTTTTTCCATCTCAGCATTTCTTCACAGTAATCACTCTTTCCTTCACTTCGTTTTAGTTTTCTTCATCTTTTATTGTCTTACTTGTCTATTTATCACTGCCTCGCTCCCACCTCTATTACATGCAATGCACTTAGCTATTTACTCATGCATGATGTTTAATCATTATCTCTGTCATGCATATTTCCATGTCTTCCACCTTTAAGCTCTCAGGTTTTCAAACCTTGTTTCGTGCACTCCCCAACAATCAGTCTTTCCTTCTCATCCTGTGTGGTAAGTCTCCCCTGACCCAGAGTTCTGGGTGACTTTCCCAAAATCTACTGCTTTGCCTAGCCAGTCCTTTTCCTTCACCCCTCCTTCACCTTCAACCCTTCTACCCGAAGGAGCCAATGGCTCTGAAACCTTGCCAATTAGAACTGTCTTACGTGCGAGTTCTGCTGCCACTTGGTTAGTAATTTTTTGGTTTGTCAATAACTGATTGCTTTCATTGTTATAAAAACTGTCTTTGTAGTAACTGGTCAATTCCTTGTTTGTTTAAAAATCTTCAATAGCAAGGTCATTAGAAGTGGATCATCCAACCCTTCTTAGTGTGAACTATAGTCTTTTTAAGGTCCCGAGCCAGCAAACACTTAGGAGTTAAACACGTCTTCTGGCCTTTGATTTGCGTCTAATGCACATTATTGTTCATATTTCGTAACAAAATTCAATGGTAAAACCTAATAATTTATGAGACAGGATAGCAGTCCAGTGCTTTCTTTCGTAAGATGAAATGTTGAATACCACCAACAGACACACACAAAACTGCGGGAACACTATACTGCTTTTCGAAACTATTGGTTCTTTTTCACGGAGAAATGAGTCCTCACAATGTGTGATACCCTTTCATTCTAGGGTTTGACTGACATGCATTTCCTTTCTACCTCCCCCCCCCCCCCCCCCTTCTACTCGAGGGAGGAACTAATAGCTTCCAAAGGAATGAAATCGTCATAGCCTTTACTTTGTGTGTGTGTGTGTGTGTGTGTGTGTGTGTGTGTGTGTGTGTGTGTCAGCAATACTAAACTTCTTGTCTCCAGGAGGTATGTACTGGACAGCCATTCTGTCTCTCTCTGCTTAGAATTTTAGAATTATGTCAACTCAGTTGTTATGCAATTACAAACTAATTATTTCTATTATTTACCATTTTTACCTGATAAGACGAGGTTTTTTTTCCACAGATTCATCAATCTAAAAATACGGGGTCATCTTATAGTCACAGATTAAACTACTACTGCTGAGTTCAACTTTTCCATTGTTTAACGGCTGATTATAGGGAGTCCTTTTACATTTACAGATGAAACTTTGGTCAGTGAGGATTCGTACAAATTTATTTTTAAGGATTCCAGAGGTAGGATTTATCACACAATAACTACATTTGAATAAGCTCTAGATTTCCTGATAGGCCTGAGTGCTCGATGCAGGATTGATCTTGCTCGAACAATCGTGACATTTGATGCACGGTGCTAGTGCAAGGGATAGTGAAGAAACTATGAACTAGCCACTACAACAATCTAATGCTCTGCTTAAAAAACTGAAAGTTTTTACGAAAAACCCAAAGAAATAGCACTGAAGTGCACGAACTAACAAACTTTTGTTGCATTTGAACAGTTCTGCAATACAAGTTCTTGTACTTCTACAGCTACCGTATACAGAAATTCATATTACTTTTTACGTAAGGGAAACATTCAAAGGCAAAAATCTTTCCCTCATAATAGATTACTAGATTCTGAAACCAATTCAATATTTTATTTGGTTACGAGAAATTAATGATTTAACAGATGGCTTGTCAAATGAGAAATTCTATCACTGTTCATGCCTTACAACACCAGGGGAAAATGTTGCCACCTTTAGAATAAGATGGTTGTATTCAGATGAAATGGGAAAGAAAATTAATCCAGAATTAAATGTTTAACAAATAAAAGTCACATTAAACTGAAAGCAATTGTTATTGCAAGAATAAATTATGGTGGAAAACCAATTGTGGAGATAGTACAAGAAACGTCACTAGATCAGAATGAGCGAAAGTTCAAGTACTGGACTGAATCGTGACTGCAATCTTTTATTTATATAGAAGCTGCCGCTGTTATGTACGACCTGCACCCTAGCAGAAGTGATAACTACATTGTGTGTGGGGAGGGACGGTGTGGCGTAGGCAGCAAACTTCACCATGCCAGCAACCATGGACATCTACATTGCATACTTCGACTTTTTATGATCATCTACCACGTTTCGAATCCATTTTTTACTCTGAACCAAACCGACTTTAGATTTGGACAAATAGTCAACAAAAGCACACATTTCTGCAGGTGATTGTAAAAGTCTAGATTGGAGCTAGTGGTGCACATAGTGTTTTGTGAAGCAATGCTGTCAACACTGTCGTGAGGTATGTTGGGAATGATGTGTCAGCTGCTACTTCTCTACAACTGACAAGAGAGTGGCAGGCAGATGAAATGTTTGGGAGCAAGACACGTTTTAATACTCTGAGAAGCAAAATTCGCTATTCATTCAGGGGGAAAAAAACCTGCATTCTGAGGTCCCACATTAATTACAATTTCAGAAATCACAAAATATTTGTGACAAAGAAGATATAAGTGTCACAGCTGTCCTGTTAGGATTATGACAGTTTGAAATAGTGATACCACAGACAACAGGCTAACTAAACAAAAAAGGGGATGAAGATTAAAATTAATGTAAACAATTTCTTTTTGTTCATTTTTCCTTGTATTAGCAAAATAGAGACAATCAATGAATGGACAAGTTTAGAATGTGTGTTACATGAGCTTTTTAGGCAGATAAGGTGCCTTAGTTCAGTAACAGTCATTGAAATTTTGTTTAGTCAGAATATGTTACGAACACGTTTTTCCAAAGGAGCCTTAGTCAGGGTTTCTTTATACTCAAGTAAATACGGTCCTTCCTCTGAAATATGTCAGGGTGAAGAAATTATCTCCTACAATAACAAGCTAAAATTTCAGTTTTTGTTTATACTGGCCAGATAATATGAAATATAGCTTCTTTGTCCTCACATTTATCTTCCATTTGCTCGCAAAGCAGGTTAATTTATTGTGTTAGGCTAGTAATTTTAAGATCCTGCTGAAAGTCTAACCTTGACTTAAAATTACAGCCAATATTTCACTTCAAGAGTTTGTAACAGAACACAGTGTCAGTTCCACATCACACTGTGCCTGTGTTAAACAATAGGCTCCTTGAGAAATGTTTATTTTAACATATTCTGCTAATCAAAACTATAAAATTCTTTGTTGATGTTAAATATCTGGCCAAAATATTAATGTTATACAAGGCACATTCAGAAGGTAAGTGTACAGCGACTAACAGACTATTGTTTTTTGGGAGTTGGCAACACCGAGTGGTAGAGGGGTTCCCCTGATCAGAGTGATCAGTACAGCGACATGGTAAGTATGTAAACTGATGATGATGATGTGACCTGTTGTGTGAAAGATGTTGGTAAGAAGTACCATCAAGCACAATTCATGTGTTGAGATCCACTTCCTACTTGCAGAAGGAATAGCTACCAAAATTTTTTTGTGAATCAAAACAGCGGGAGTTTTATGAACAGAATGAGTTTAAGTGGTGCGAGGAAACTTTTGATGAAGACTCCCTAAAGGCAACGGATGAAATTTCTGTGATGTTTCCAGAACTCTCCTGAACTCTTATACTAGGTGCAGCAGAATGTACTCCCTAGTTTCAAACAATCACTGAAGTGCGCACAGGTGCAGTAGTGAAGTGGGGATAGTGGTGTTAGGTAGGGGCAGATGTTGCCATTTTAGTAGTCACCATGCCATGGTCTGGTGAGCATGAAGTTTTGTCGCAGAAACATTCTTTAAAAACAATTATAGCATGGCAAAGATGCAGAGCACTTTTAGGGCAGTTTGGTTTCAATCTTCGTGACAGGGTTCCACATGCTAATACTGTTAGGAAATGAATTTATCATGTTAGGGTAAAAGGCTGTGCACTTCCTAGAAAACCCACTGGCTGACCTGAAAGTGTGAGGACACCTGAAAACATTGTGGCAGTGAGAGTGTCCACAACACAGTCTCAATCGCACTCTGCGCAGAAACATGCTGCTGATCTTTAAATATCATCTGGAAAGGTAAAGTGAGAGATGGTAAAGGGTTTGCACCCACTGGGAAAGTGCAGGTAGTGTGAAGTTAAGGCACCATAGCAAGTGGTGGAAAGCGGATTCCTGGAGGTAACAGAGAAGAGGGAGAAGCACCACACTGACAGTCAAAGAAATCATCAAAGAAGGAGACAAGGAGGGGTGGCCACGCATGGCAAACAAACTGCATGTGTACCTGCCGAGGAGGAAGTCACGGCGTTAGGACAGTGGTAATTCAGCAGCTTCAGCATACAGACACTCAACCGGGGTGATCTAAAAGACACCCATGGCCAAACGCATGCCACAATGGCAGATAGTGTTGAGAGAGTGTAAGAAATGAGCATGCAGAAGCATAAACAAAGCACCCATAGTCCAGTTTCGAACGGACATGGGACCAGTACAAACGGAGGAGGGTGCTTCAATTGGCACCCCAGGAAGTACCATTGAGGACACACAGGACATTGAGGGACCACGTACAGTGGGCTGCCAGGTAAGACACATGGGAGGACCAAGAGAGCTTCCTATCTAATGAGCCCCAGGAATTTAGTAGTGTCAATTAATGGAAGAGCAAGAGGCCCAAGATGTAGAGATGGTGGGAGAAACCACATGCACGGCCAGAAATTCATACAGACAATTTTGTCAGGGGAAAAATGAAAGCAGTTGTCGATGCTCCAGGACTAAAGACAATCAAGACAGTGCTGAAGATGCCACTCAGTGAGACAGGTCCATGGATAGCTGAAATAGATGGCAAAATCGTCAACAAAAAGGGAGCCGGAGATGCCCGGTGGGAGACAGGACACGATAGGGTCAATGGTGATAGCAAAGAGGATGACACTCAGGATTGAACCCTGAGGCACACGTTTTCCTGGATAAAGCTGCCTGACAACGCAGAACCCACACACACCCTGAAAACACAATATTGTAAAAATGCCTGAAGGAAACAGGGCAGGCAGCCATGGAAACCCCACATGTAAAGAGTACCGAGGATACCGGTTTTCCTGCAGGTGTCTTAGGCCTTCTCCAAATCGAAAAACACGGCCACAGTGAAGGATTTCCGCAGAAAGCCATTTGTGACATGGGTGGACACAGTAACGAGATGATCAACTGCAGAAGGCCACGCTCGAAATCCATACTGTGCATCTGTCAGTAAGCTGCGCGACTCTAGCCACCGTACCTGCAGCACACGAATCGTATGTTCATTCACCTAGCAAACGCAACTGGTAAGAGATGAGGCCGTAGCTAGAATGAAAGTTTTTGTCCTTGCCTGCCTTAGGTATGGGTACGACGGTGGCTTCACGCCAGCATCTGGGAAATGTGCCCTCTGCACAGATGCGGTTGTACGTGTTAAAAAGTAAGTGCTTGCCCACAAGAGAAAGGTGCTGCAACATCCAAATGTGGATGGTGTCCGGGCCTGGGGCAGAGGATTAGGATGAACAGAGTATGAACGAGCTCCCTCATAGTAAAGGCAGCATTGTAGCATTCACGATTCCAAGAAGAGAAGGGTATCGCCTGAGCCCCCTCTGCTTGTTTCCAATGAACGAAGGCAAGGTGATAGTGCGAAGAGCTCAAAACTTTTGCAAAATGGTGGCCCAACGTATTGGAGATAGCAACAGGATCCACAATAACATCGTCTGTTACTGTTAGGCCGGAAATTTGGGAATTGATCTTGGTCCCTGATAGCTGTCAGAGGTTGACCCACACGACAGGGGGTGGAACTGTTAAAAGAACTAGTGAATGAAAGCAAGGTAGCTCGTTTGCTATCCCGAAGTATGCGTGATACTTTGCACACACCTGTTTATAACGAATGCAGTTTGCCATCACAGGATGACAGTTAAAAGCACGGAGAGCACGTCTCCGTGCGCAAATTGCATTGTGGTATACCTCAGGCCACCAAGGGACCGGAACACGACGTGGTAAAGAGGAAGTGTAAGGAATGGAACATTTTGCAGCAGTAAGGATAACGTCGATGAGATAGTCCACCTGGTCATCCCAACTGGGGAAATCTTGTTCTGCAAATGTTGCCGGGGAAGAGTAAAGCTGCCAGTCAGCCTTAGTAAGCTGCCATTTGGGTGTGCATGCAGATGGGGTAGGAGTCAGCAAATGGAGAGCACACAGGAAATGGTCACTCAAGTAGGTGTCAGAAATAACGGACCAATCAAGACGATGGGCAAGCTGGGCAATGCAAAAGGAGAGGTCCAAATGGGAATAAGTGTGCGACGAGTCGGAAAGGAAAGTGGGTGATCCAGTGTTAAGGCAGAAGAGGTCAAGTTGGTTTAGGTCAGCCAAGAGGGCACCTCTCTGACAGGTCCTGGGAGAACCCCAGAGGGGATGATTCCCATTAATGTCACCAAGTAGCAAAAACAGGGGAGGTAGCTGCCCGATAAGTTGAAGGAAGTCTACCCTGATGACATCGAAGGATGGAGGTACATAAATGGTACAGAGGGAGAATGTCAGGTGGGGAAGGAAAAGGTGAACTGCAACAGCTTGAAGACAGGTAGTCAGGGAGATAGGTTGACTATGAAGGTCATCCCGAATGAGCAGCATGACGCCCCCATGAGACAATGCCAACCTCAGGAGGAAGGTCAAAACAAAGCGGTAAGTAATGTGGAAGTTGTGATGCTAAAAGCAGCTGTAAATCCTCTTTGTGGTTCCGAAGGCCACGAACATTCCATTAGAGGACAGTCACGAGGAGGAAGAGAGAGAGGGGTGTCAACTTTGTGGACTGAGTGACAGCATGTGTAGAGTCACTACTACAGGGCACAGGAGCAGGAGGATCCTGCTGCAGAGGGTCCACAGAAGCATCAGCTTGCTTGTGTGGTCCATCTGTGGCGTCCAACGCTGAAAAATGGTTGGTGGTGCACACTGATGAGAGAGAGGCCGGCCGGGCTAAGGTACCACGTGGCAGTATCACATGGCGACACCGTCAAACAGGATCGTCGAGTTGGTGAAGGAGAAGACCGTTTGCCTTTAGAGGACTTCTTCGAGCCTTTCCAGGTAGAGGAAGACTGGTGTTGTTTCGCTGGAGGGACGGAGAAAGTCTTCGCAGGAGTACTACTCCTATCCTTTCCTGTCTACTGGTTGTGTAGTTGGTGGCTTCGTCCCTTGAGTCGAGAGTGTGACAGTTTGTTGCACAGTGGGATGGGGGAGGATGGGGAGAGGGCTAGCAATGCTACCCTGGCACTGGGCGATATCACAACCTCTGAGCCAAATTAGAGGTTGCATGTCTGCGTGGCCACGTCCTTCATGGAGCGAGGAGTAACAAGAACAGAACTGTAGGTGCCAGATGGGAGAACACAGGGTTTGCGATTAGCCAGTATCTTGTGAGCTACTGGGTAAAGCACTTTCTCCTTTACCCGAATCTCTTGGGCAGCCCTTTCATCTAGATGCAAGGGACAACCCCGAGAGGCAGCGGCATGGCCACCATTGCAGTTGATACAGAGGAGAGAAGGAGGCAGACAATCGCCCTCGTGTGCATTCCTGCCACAGGTTACACATTTGGCTGGGTGTCGACAAGATGTTCTAGTGTGGTTAAAACGATGAGACTGGTAGCAGCGCATCGGGTTTAGAATGTACGTCTGGAATGTGACAATTTCATAGCCTGCTTTGAGCTTTGACGGCAGCAACACCCTATCAAAGATGAGGAAACGAGCGCAGGTGGGCACTAAGGAGCAATCTACTTCTTCATTACATGATGGACAGCAATGACACCCTGATCAGAGAGCTAAGATCGTATTTCAGCCTCTGTTAGACTGTCAATCAGCATGGTGTAAATTACAACACGGGAAGAATTTAAAGTTCTGTGGGCCTCCACGCAAATTGGGTAGCCATGGAGAAGCGAGGCAGCAAGCAGTAGTTGTGTTTGAGAATCAAAAGCCGTCTCCAAAATCAAAGTGCCATTCCGTAATCGAGAGCAGAATTTCACAGGGCCAGCAATTGCATGAATGCTTTTGTGAATAATAAACAGATTGACTGTGGCGAAGGACTGACTCTTCAGTACATGGGACCAGAAGGATTTGTGGTGCAGTGGGAAGGGTCTCTGAATCAATAGCCTCATTACATTTATGTTTGGTAGACGTTGAATGGGGAGATTATTGCGTCATCACTAGAAAATCTCCCATGATTGCCAGTGACTCCGATGGCGCGCTCCTTCCAACTGGGAGCTCCCTTCCCAAGGGGCCACACCCACCTTAGGTGATTGTTCACACCTCACGCCACACAATCCGAACATCTGATGGAGGGACCAATCAGCAATTTGAGAAGGTTGCAACTCACACTATCACCCCTCCCTGGGCCTATCCTGTACCCTACCTGTCGACCCAGTGCTGGGAATTATGCATTACCCAGTCACCTGTCACACGTCATATGCGTGAGCTAGCCTTCAGGAACACACAGGTAGGAAGAAGGAAGGAAGACGATCCTCAAACGCTGAAGTAGAGGAACGAGAGAAGGGAAACAAAGAAAGGAAAACAAAGGTGGGGCTGTTTGTACATCAGAGACAGAATGCTCCTAGACATTCCCCAAGGGAGGAGAAAAAGAATAGCTAGCAATAGACATGCAGCACAAAAGGGAAAAATGCTGCAAAGACTGGGAGACACGCCAATGATGGGATGCACGAGGGATATTTGAATAGGAATCTTTACCCTTGCAGTCCAACACCGTGACCATATAACCGTGACAACGTGCCTAGTTATATCCATCAATGTTTCATACCTTCATCTTCAACCATTCACTGTTCTTTTTTGCTTCTATGTTCATAGTTCAGTACACCTTCCTGTTTTCATACTCCATCTATGTTCAGTTTTTTTACAGCCTATCCACTGGGTCACCATACCACTAAATCTGAGGGGAGAGCGATGTCAAGTTTCCAGAAACTTACTTTCACTGTGACGAGTCCAACAGTGTAATTAGTTTCCACTTCAAGAATCTTAACCAGAAAAACATTCATAGTTGAATTTTTCACATCATGTGAGCTAATGTACATTTGTGAAAGAAGTAACACTATTCATTACAAAACTGGCATCCCAATTTTACAGTGAAATACTTTATTTTACATGAAACTAACTTACAAGGTAATTAGCACTGAAAGTTCCACACCATCATAATTTTGTATTGTCAATTTCGCTTTTCGGATTGTTAGATTATGAACTTTGACACTGGACTACTATTACTCTATTCTTCCTGGATCACGTCACACACCCTTCACCAACTAAAACACTACAATTCTGAATAATTTATCATTATGTAGAACAATTTGCAATGTGGCACCTGTAATCTTGAGTACGTTATTCCCAGTGCCGACATGAAGTGATTCTATAAGCTTAGCTAAATTACTAGATTACCACTTTTTCATAAACTAAAATTTTACCTAACTGGCAATTAAATGACTGAATAATATCTGAAATAAAAACTTCTTCACATGCCTTTTTTTAAACTGGCATACATCACTCCAAGTCCTCCAGTATGTGTCCGGTCCTGGCCAACCTAACAAGCATGTAACATCTGTACTTCCAATATTCTCTCAAGTTAAAATTCTACTGTTCACAAGAATGTGTGTATCTGTGTGAACACGCACACAGAATCAATAGTAATATTGATTACTTCCATGTGATTTCTGTAACTCAAATTACAGAATATTTGGCTGAAATGTGTCACAGTGTGTGAGGTTTGAGCTATCATTGTCATGTGACGAGTTATTGTTGAGCGTTGTGACTTCAATTACTGAGTGACCCTACTGACTGAACCAACTGAGATATTGTCGAGTATGGGGTACTACCCAGAAGTTCCTCAAATTTACATGGAGCTGGTGAAATCCAGCTTGTACAACTAAACACTGCCAGGTGGTACCTCATAAATCCTTTGAGAGTTACAGGCTTGTGTGACTTTGTGATAGGTGCGTGTTTTGCGAAATTGAGATGACGTGTGCCTGAGAACAACATGTCTGCATAAACTTGTTTTTCAGACTCTGAAAAACCACTACGTTAACACAATAAGTCTGGATAAGACGTCTTACATCACAGTAAAACTTTTAACTTTGCAAGATGGCACACAATCGTTTGATGATGATTCCACTCAGAATACCCCTCAACTGGTATTACTCCTGAAAACGTTGCTGGAAGATTGTGATCAGACCATCCAGGATATGAGCAATGTTGTGGGGATGTCTAACAGGATGTGTCAAAAGATAATGTCCAACGAAAGTGGCGCATGGACGACTGGTTCCTCCACCGTGACAATCTGAGATCACGCACTGTGTTTATCACCCAAGAGTTTCTGGTGAAAACAAAATGATAGTTGTTCCTCATCTGTGCTAGTCAACTAACCTGGCACCAAGTGACTTATTCCCTGAACAAAACTCAAAAATCCGTTAATTTTACATAATTGAGGAGATCCACACAGAATCACAAGTGATACTAAACAGGCCGTCCGTCATTCATGCCAAATTCTGAAAGAACAGTTTCCCAGCCATCTGATCTCCTTACAAGGGGATGTTCCTTGGCTCCCATCGCTCCCTTTATTTGAGCCTGTCATTTTTTTCTTTGGGGATATGTCAAAGCAGCTGTTTACAAAGTTTGACCAAGGACCTTGGAAGCTCTTAAGAAGGCAATTACAGATGTCATCGCTAGAATAATGCAAGATATGCTGAGAAAAGTTTTCGAAAACTTTTTTGAATGACTCAATATGGGCATTGCTCACCGAGGTTGTCACCCGGATGATATAATTTCCAAAACCTAATGAGAATAAAATGGCACTGAATGTAGTTTTCAGAAATAAAATCTTTTTTAATTACCTTTGTGTTCTTTTTTTGTTTTACTTTTCACCCATAAATTATGGAGTGCATTCTGCTCCACCTTGAAAGAGACAGAAACACAAAATCACTAGGATACCAGAAATTGTGCACTAAATGGGTTCCAAAACAGCTGACAGAGCAGGACAAGAAAAAACTGGTGAATGGGTCCAGCAAGCTCTTGAGTCATTTGAATAGGAAGGTGAGGATTTTCTGAGCTGTACTGTGACAGGATATGATGGTTCGCTTATTACACGGTACAAAAAGACAAGTCAGCACAATGGCATTGCACCAATTCAACATCTGGCAAAAAATCAAACCACAATTTTGGGCAAAAAAATCATGACTTTAGTGTTTTGGAACTGAAAAAGGCATAATTTTGGTCAAATTTCTGCCTCAGCGGGAGACCATCATCACACAATGATATTGCAAGACCCTAAAAAACTCAAAATGTCATTCAAAATGAAAGAAGAGAATGCTGATGGGAGGAGTGTGCTTGCTGTACAATAATGCCACAGTCCTCACACAGACTTAGCCATCATGGAGTTTTTGGACTCATTTGGTTGAGGTGTTTTGAAGTACCCCCATATTACCATGACTTGGCACCTGCAGAATTTGGACAGTGGAAAATAGGATACCCCTAAAGACATATCAAAAGTTGAAATTACTCCATTGCATTGGCTATTATATACGAACTTCTGTTAACTAAATACTCCACTCCTCTCAATCATTATCCTACATGGGTCAAGTTAGTTACATAATTTATATGTGGCATACACACGAATATTTCTAAATGTTGTCTAAGCTGAGTTTCACTTTGATTATTCAGAGTATTATTTTTAATGTCTTGATCCTTCTAATGTAGGGGGTCTCAGGAAGTGCTGGCAATCTAAAGATATGATTTATGGACTTAGTGACACCACACATTATGAACTTCGACATTCCAATTTTTCAATAACTTAGTTCAAATATTGTGAAATAATTAACTTGGGAAATTGTAAACAGTTAGGTTCAGAAGTGGTTACTGTTTTGACTGCAGGTCTTGCCTCAGTGTTAGATTCTGACATTTCCTGTTATACTTTTGTTGATCTAATTTTCGCGTACTCTATTATTTGACTAAGGGGATACGGAATCTGATTTTGGGTTAAAAAAATCAATTTTCGTTTTATTGACATTATATTCCGTCAAGTTTCCTCTTTAAACTGACATATCATACATGCTCTACTAGAATTATAACTATTTTATTCTTATAGATTTGTGAGATTGAGTATTGCGCTTTAGTTATACACGTCTCTCATGGCTGACCATAAACTTTTTGGCAGTACATTTATGTGACATGAATTCAAATATCCTGCTTTTCAGCAACTCTTTATACACTATTTGTCCGAAAATGTTTCCCTCTGGTTTCCTCAAGTTACTCTTTGACTTTGTGATGGGATTGTTTGTAAATAGTGTGCTATATGAAAGAAGTAGTTGTTGAGTTATTTTGTATTTAGTGCTTCATTTCAGTGAAAATGCCTAGAGCTAGACCAAAAAGTGTTTAAAAAGCGTGTGAACTGGCAAAAGAAAAGAAATGATGATTCATTAGAAAAGCAAAGCAATTCATCATCACTGTTGGAAAATGCGAGTCCATTACTACTGATTTGACGAAAGAGCTTACTCCAAATGAAAACAATGCTTCTCATAAAAAAAACTAAGGGATTTGGAAGAGAAATATAATTTACTTGATAAAGGAAAAGAAGTTTCTGAATTCATTGATATGATTATATTGTGCGAAGCTCTTGGAAACCGTGTGTGCTGCAAAAATTGTCAGGGAAACGTTTATCTGAAAGTAGAATCCCATGTTGGCCTGGCTGCCCTTTATAGTGTATATATTAGGTTAGTTTATGGATTGCACGCAATTGGTAAGAGCAAAGCAGCTGGTGATATGCTATGTGGTGTTCTAAATCTTCCAAGTGTACCTTCAAAGTTTGATGCTGACAACTATGTACTAGGGTCTGCAGTTGAAGATGTAGCATGGAAGCCAATGCAGGTAGCTGTGGAAGAAGCAATGAAAAAATGATGGTGGCCGTGACCTCACAGTAGCTTTTGATGGCACAAGGCAAAAAAGGGGTCATACCCCCAACAATGGTGTTTTAACAGCAACTAGTGTTGACACTGGCAAGGTTATTGCTGTTGCAATAATGTCTAAATAGTGTATATGCATAGACAGGCTGAAAAATGAACATAGTGATGACTGTGTTGCTAATTATTATGGTAGTAGTGGTGGCATGGAGGTTGCTGGGGTGAAAAAAATTTTTCATCACTCTTCAGAGTGGTATAATTTCCGCTACGTCAAGTATCTGGGAGATGGTGACTGTAAAGCATTCAAAGAAGTTTTGGAAAGCAAACCATATGGGAACAGTGTAAATATAAGCAAACTTGAATGTATAGGACATGTGCAGAAGAGAATGGGTACCAGGCTGAGAAGGTTAAATTCAGTTATGAAAGGGAAAAAACTAGACGGGAAAACCTTGCATGGCGAAGGAAGATGACTGATTCCATAATAGACCACATTCAGAATTGCTATGGCCTTGCAATCAGGCAAAATACAGGCAATCTTGAAAAAATGAGGAAAGCTATATGGGCTTTGTATTTCGACACCGCATCCACAGACAAGCATCCAGAACGTGGTTTGTGCCCCAAAGGTGAAAAGAGCTGGTGTAAATACAATAGGGGACTAACAACTGGAGAGAAAGACATTCATCACTACAGTCTACCATTAGCCGTCATGGAAGAAATAAAGCCCATTTTCAGACATATGGCTGACAGAAGTCTTCTGATGAAATGTCTTCATGGAAAAACACAGAACCCAATGTGATATGGCATAGTCTCCCAAGAACAGTGTTTGTCGGAATTAATACACTACATTTTGGTGTGTATGATGCTGTGGCAACCTTCAATCTTGGGTATGTAACTAAATGCCAGGTCCTTCAAAAGTTGGATTTGCGTGTTGGTTCCTGCACAGTATGTGCTACGTTGACTTTAGATCAGCACAGACTAAGGCTTGCTGACTATATAATCAAGACATTAGAGAAAAAAATCAGGACAGGTGCAGATGGGTGCCAAAAGAAGACTTTAAGATGATTATGAAGACTGAAGGGGGGTATTAACTATGGATCAAGAATGTTTTAATCTTCTTTCTCCGTTTCCCGTAAGTTGGCATTTTACTTCTTCTAGGAACATATCAGGTACTGGTGAACCTAGAAGTCTGAAATTTTTATGACAGTCACATGTGTTTCTTTTACACATTGAAACAACAATGTTTTAATTACTTTATTTACAAAAGACTTACGGGTGATAATCTAGTAAAAAGTGATTGAAAAAATTTACTTCAAAATAAATGTAAAATATCTCTGTAAAATAATACTTTAACGATAAACTGTTGTTTCAGTACTGTTATATCAATGCACATACAGTAAATATTTTACCTCTCTGTCTCCAGTAGTTTGTGAGAAAATGTTCCCTATAGTAGGCATATTTTAACATTGCGGGGATCGGCGATTCCGTATCCCCTTAAGTTGTTAAGATTGCTGTACCATTTACCTCAACTTTTGATGTAACACTTACCCGTAAATAACGTATTCCTCATGTGGATGCACAAAATGGTTTCATAAACTTTTCCAGTTTGTGACATCACCAGATTATTAAACAAATTTATTGTTAAAACTTCTAGTCCATCCTGAGAAGCAGAATCTAACCTAGCAGTTAATATGATTGTCTAGTTTCCAAAATAATGATCCGTTCATACACCACTCTTCAAATAATCACACGTCACCCAAAATAATCAGTCCCAGTCGAGCAAATGAATGAGCAACATCTATGTGAAACCTGTTTCCTAAAATAAGTGTATTGGAATCTGCAAAACTCAGTACAGTCAGTGCCTAAGAACTTATAAGTCATTTCTTTTAATTAAAGTTTGTGAATACTTTTCCGAATTATGTTGTGACCGGTAGAAGGGTGTCACACACTATTACTGTGATTTGAACGAATGATTGCTGCATGTAGGACTGGACTATATGAAATATTGGTGCGAAACTTTCTTAGCTGGATTACTGAAACTCGGTGTATTAACTGTGACGTGCTCTAAATGTGAACTGTGTTCTGTGCCACAAAACATTGTTTTGGTGACTACTTAGAGCTACTATTAATTCTTGGGCCATGTTTCTAAAAAACTGAATTCAAAAATGTTACAATTTATCTGATGAATCCAACCACTGGACTCTTTATTGCGAAAGCTAAAATGGTGGCTATGTTACGAAGGTAAGAAACTGCGTCACCATCCTAATGACAGAGCACTGATGATAATAAATGTGTAAAAAAGTGATTTAATTGTTGTTGTGTGTATATCATTAAGCAAATACCACTCAGTATCCATTTACTAAAGAGTTTCAGTTTAACTACTACAGACAGGTGTGGTACCGAAATGGCAACGAAAACTGTATTAGCCATCTTACATGTTAACACAATGGGAAGGCCCTTAATGGGACTTGTATTAAAATTCCACAGTGTGGTTAAGGTAAGACCTATATTTTTACAAGTCATTTGTATCTCATTGTGTGTTTCAATCAAAGCTTTAACTCTCAATTCCAACACTGTACTGTTTTGGAAACAAAATTTTTCACTTCTACCCAGAAACATGGCCTATTTATAAGATTCCTAACATCTCTTCATTTATTTCTAAACACTGAAATCACTCTTCAAGCATATTGTGTCTTTTTCATACACATTTTCCTACAGACAGATTTTTGCATCTCTCACAGGGGCATTTTTTTTGTGCACATTCTAAGCTGACTTACTTTTGCTTTTTCACTTGCAAAATTCCACAGTTGCTGCTTCATTTTAATGGATTTCTTGGTGCTATCTCTCTCTGTTGTTTCTTATTTGGGAATTCATTTACTGGCTGAAGACAAAGACACTCTTCCTGTAACGTTTGATTATTTGACACTGGGACAATTAAAACATGAAGTTTTATTGTTACTGCTTGTGATTAACTGTTTGGGAAGGTGAGTAACCAAGTAAGGAGAAAACTGTGTTTAATGCTGAGGAACAGGTAGCCAAAATCAAAAGTGCACCTTGCAACGACAGTATGTTTGAAGACAGATCTTTGTATGAAGTCAAGGTATGTGGTATACATTCAGACAGTTGGCAGCACGACAAAATTTGCTGTCTGCTCACTTTCTCCTCCAATTTAAATATAAGACCATGATATAAACACCCTGGGAATGTTATTGTGTCTACTGTAACACCACTGCCCCAAACTATCTTAAAAAGAGAAATGTTCTCCTGCTCGCTTTTAACATGGCACATCATGACTTAAGGGTTAGTATTACTAAAATAGTGAGCTCTAGCAGCCTTTAGTTCTCAGTGTGTCCATTACATAAGCACCAAAAAAGAACTTTCATTGTTTCAACAATATAATTCCCTAGATTTGTCATATTATAAGCCAACTGTAAAGTACAAGCTCTTCTGTCTTCCTGCAAGATAAATTTAGGTTTGAGATTGTGGAGTTACTTCCAAAGAACAAATCTAACTAAAGAATAAATTGATGGAATCACCCTCAACTTCTATAGTCTCGACACCAACTGCCTTTCACTTTAATCTGAACAGATTGTTTAAATCACCTCTACTGCAGCGAGAGTGTTGCAAACTACCGTATTTACTCGAATCTAAGCTGCACTCGAATCTAAGCCGCACCTGAAAAATGAGACTAAGTAAAGGAAAAAAAAAAAATTCCCTAATCTAAGCCGCACCTGAAATTTGAGACTCTAAATTCAAGGGGAGAGAGAAAAGTTTTAGGCCGCACCTCCAAATCGAATCAAAGTTGCTCCATTGTAATATGAGACACAATTTAGGTTGAATGAATGATGATACAGCTGTAGTAGTTTGGTTCGAGTTGTAAGCTTAGCAGTTAAGCTTTACCAGGTAGCCATTGCTATGCGTCAGGCGCTCCGTCCGTATTTATACGGGTACCCTTCCTTTTTCACATGCTTCGTCTGGTTTGAATCTATTGCTTATTTTGCTTTGATCTGATAAGTGCCGTTTTCTTTGTTATAGGTGTTTACGTCACTCTAAGCTGAAAATGCATTACTGTACTATGTCATGCATTGTTTGTCGCATTTTGATAGTGCGTGTTTACGGCCTGTCACCGCTCGCGGCATTACTTGCTTTTGTGCTACCGCCGCTTAAAAAAAAAAAAAAAAAAAGAGGAATCGTCTCATTAGCGAAACAATGGCAAGAGACTACTATTTGTTGTTACTTACACTGCTGCTTTCTTTGATAATGATCAACAAGAACCAAATAATAGACTGCGTATGATAGAACATGTACTGAACGAGAGTTAGGCGAAAGTTTTTCTCCGTTTGAAAATCTTTGCGGCCGCTTCTTTAGTACATCAAATTCTGCACAGAAATTAGTCATCTTAGATTTGAAAATCTAGTCAGCTGCTGTGCTTCACTTCTGACTGTATCACTTAATACGAATATAAACATGACACGATACGTATATTCTTCCGCGTTTGCTGTTGTCTCACTCTAGTTTCGTAGTTTATTAGGCAGGCAGGATTTAAATGAGATAGCAGCAAACACGAAAGAAAACATGGCAAAATGTTTATATTCGTATTATTCTTATGGTGAAGAGAATACTGCATGTGATTCACAATTCATACAAGTTCCTATTAGCAACCATCTCTTGTCACAGGTAGGAAAAATTTCAGAACGTAGAGTTGGCCATATTGACAAACATCCCAAACAGTCTTGCCAGTCAGATTTTCGTAGTACATTGAAATTCTGCTACATTCGAAGATGAACAATACGGAGTTTGTATTTTCTTCATTGGATAATGTATGAAAATGCAGTGGTCGAAACTCGGGGCGGAGAAAAAAAAGCTCGTCTTCCACCTTTTTTTTTTAAATTTATTTACTGACGCATAGGTTTTGGCACCAGTATTTATCTTTGTGCCTACAAATCATGCCTGTGTAGCGCTACATATATTCGACGGCAGTTCGTTGTGGCGGCACCTACCAACATTTTTCACTACTTCCGCTTGCTTTGCACTCAATTCTAAGCCGCAGGCGGTTTTTTGGATTACAAAAACCGGAAAAAAAGTGCGGCTTAAATTCGAGTAAATACGGTACAACAGAATGCAAAATCTCATCCCAAGGGGTTCGTGAACATCTTTGTTAAGGTGCATCATAAGCATCCCATCAACAGCACACAGTAGGGGTTACAGATGCTGAGCAAAGGAACACTGCATGTAGAAAAACCTAGTGGACCTATATTTACTACCTTACTGAGTTCCAGTTAAGTGTTGAACTTCAAAACCAGCACACCTACATTTGGAGGCAGTATAGAATGCACATCAAACACACATACCATATTCCAAAAAATTAGACACTCACTAAGCAAACACCCACCAGAACAGAAAAGTTTTTATGTCTACTTGATCTGGAGATGGTGAAACTGAAAAAAAAAAAAAAATGGGATAAAAGAAATTACTCAGATCATCAAGAGATAAAAAATTGTGATGGGAGAATGGAATTCAAAAGCAGAAAAAGGAAAAGATGGAAATTTTTTAGAACATGTATTGAGGGAAACAAATGAAAGAGAA
Organism: Schistocerca serialis cubense; assembly: GCF_023864345.2. Lineage (NCBI taxonomy): Eukaryota > Metazoa > Arthropoda > Insecta > Orthoptera > Acrididae > Schistocerca > Schistocerca serialis. Next base: position 515,114,332 of record NC_064639.1, read on the forward strand.
AATATGCCTGATAGAATTTTGCACAAAGCACTATTGAATCAGTGCTAATACTATGCTTAAGGACCATGAAAGACATATGTATACATGTAAGAGATTAAAAGTGAAGAAACTGCAGACAGGTAGCAAATTGAGGAGTTGGGACCTGAATAATAATTAACTTTGTAGATTTTAAAGGGAGTAATATGCAATGACTGACTGAAAAAGGGTAAAAGAAAACGAAAGAAGGCAAGCCGATAACTGTGAAATGAAATTCTGAAGGCAGCAAAGGATCAAATAATCAAAAAGAAGCCCAATGGAAGTTCTTTGACAACACCTGAGATAGTGATTACGTGAAAAGAGAAAATATAATGCAGCAAGTAATGGTTGTAGTAGGATTGCAAAGCTGTAGAAGCATGGATAAGTATGGTAAAGATGGATGCCACCTACAAGAAAATCTGGACAAAATAGAAGCACTTTTATGAGCATCAAGAGCTTAGATGGGAAGCCAATACTAATTTTAAAAAAAAAAAAAAAAAAAAAAAAAAAAAAAAAAAAAAAAAAAAAAAAAAAAGAGAGAGAGAGAGGAGAGAGAGAGAAAATAAAGGTTTTTGGCAATCCACTTAACGGATGTTAGTTCATAGTCCCTATTCCCCCCCCCCCCCCTCTTCATAACATTCTTTTTTTTATTTTTAATAGCACTATTTATCACATGAATGGCAAAATATCGTTGCAGGTTTACTCCTTACAATAATGTTTTTAGGTGCCATTCCACCTTACACAACACAACCTTGTTTTTCTATTTTAATTTACTTAATCTACTCAGTGCAGTCTAGGCACACTTCTTATGCACATATATTTAATGAACTCTTCATGTAGCTCTCCTTAACTAGTGACTGTACATTTGGGCAGTTGACTTTAGCCATGCCATCATCGTGTCTTCTTATAAACAAATCAACTTTTACATAGACAAGAGCTTTATGTTAATGGGCCACTACACTTGGCATTTAATCTTTGCACCAGAAATACTATGTTGCTGCAGTCTTAAGCCATCACTTGTGATTATTTGTGTTCCTCCGACTTCATTAGTTCGTGATTTAACATGTGCATTAGCTTACATTATAATTTTCTGTTCAACAGTTGTTACTACTCGGTTTTGTTTGAAATAGTGTTGTAGCCAATAATTTAATTTTGGTGTACATTACACCTTCTGGAGATGAAAATTTTAAAATTCTTGAAACCTAGGTCAAAGGTTCCAATAAACCTTCACTTGCAACTGGTTGGCCGATTTTCTTTTTCAACCCCTCCAAAAATACTATCTTACAGTTGCCAAACTTACAGTTTGGATTTCAAAGATAATATCATGAAAAAGAAAGAAGCACACCATCAGGTGGAAAAAACACTACTGCAAGAGGGATTTGACAGAGCACTAAACAAGCCAAGTGTAAACAAGCACCTGGAGTCAATGGTATTACCTCAGAATTATTGAGATCCTAGGGAGAACCACTGAAGACAAAACTATCCCACCTGATATGGAAGATATGATACAGCTGAAGCACCCTGTTGCTTCAAGAAGAATGTAACAACCCCAATCCCAAAGTAAGGTCACATTATTTCAGGTGTTAATATTACATAACTATCAGTTTAACAAGTCAGGTTACAAAATACCAGAACAAATTATTTACAGAAGGAGTTTGGTACACACTCATCATATGGACGGGCAGTTTGGGCCATAGAACATTACAATGCAATAGAGGAAATAATGAACTACAATTCCTATAAGCAGATGGGTTAAAAGCAAACCTATGCTCACACTGTTAGATTTAGAGAAAGCTTTCAACAATATTAACTGAAATAATACATGCTTTAAAAATCTTCATCAGTAGTAAAATACTTGAAGCAACACACACACACACACACACACACACACACACACACACACACACACACAAAATGTTAATTGTCAAGGATATTCTCTTACTATTATAGTTAAGCCACATTAAGAACAATGTTAACAGTCAAACAAATTAAAGGCAAAGCCAACCACATCCACATTAAAAATTTTCTCAAGGGAAACCCTTACCGAGATGGAGATGGCAGCGCTGGATAGTTCCTGTGATTATTACTGTGATAGGGACGATTCTTGATGCGAGAACTACAAGTAATAAAACATGATAATCAAGCAACAAAACAAAATCAAACAAAAGTTTACATGCATAAAGAAAATAAATTAAACCACAACATGATTCTATCATACATTCTAAAGTAAATTTACAGAAGGCAAGTGTAGTAGCCTTTCGTGATAGTGGACTACCAATCCAACTGCGAACTAAGTATTTAAATCACAATTCTTTACTGCTTGTAATTAAATACAAAAAAGCAAATGCTGACAAGGTTCCTACATGCAAATTCAACCTCTGGTGCTGCATATTTTCAGTAACAAATGTTTGCAAGAGATTCAGAATAGCTAAACTTTCAGTATACTTATTTTTCACACTTCATTTATGTAAATCCACAGTAAATCACTAAGGCTTTAATACAACAACATGTAACACAGAAAAACTATTCTTTGTGTAATCTGATGTTTGGTGATATTTCATGCACTAACAATGCACTGAGAACTGTTTATGACGGATGGAGGCATGAGCCAAACTCTCAACACTTTAAAAACATAAGCCCAATTTACACACAGTCTTAAAATTCACTACACAAAATTTTACAAGAGATCAAGCATGTAATATGGCGATTCCCTGTGAAGTGAATTGGAATGATGTACTCCTTCGAAGAACAAGTCCATATGCTTCTCATTTCTGCAGAATGCCAACGAAATTAAGTGAGAGCTAGAGACTTACTTACGTTGTACATTTAAATGTGCGTATGATAAATTGGGAACTGGATCTTTAACACATCAGAAACATATCCAACAAAGTAAAGTTACTAAAAAGGAAATTGAAATTGGTACTCTTGCCACTGTGGTTCGAGATACTTGTGTTAAGAGTCAAATCGCGAGGGAATCTGGCATGAGCCAGAGTAGTGTTGTTTGTGTTCTGCATCACCACCGATATCATCCTTACCATATCAGTCTCCCCCAAGAATTAACTGGTATGGATTGTATGCATCACATTGAATTTGCCGATGGACTCAACTTCAGATTTAGAGGGATGACACATTTACTAATTTGATTTTATTTACTGTCAATCTATGTTCATGCTACCTTTGTGACCTTTGTTGACCTTCCAAGAAGTTACTGTTACACATCATTGGATTCATCTCAGTAGTCACTATCAGAAACTGCCAAACTATAGTATCCCATTTAAAAAACAAAGTTGGCCTTCATATATCTGCAGCTCCCCACCTAGCAACAAAAAACCATCATATTATGGCCCCTGCTGTCCCATGCAACTTTTGTCCCACAAACTTTACAGCTCCTATCATCCTTTTGGAGTTATTCTTTGTGGCAATAGTGAGTCACCCTGTGTGTGAAATATATGAACAAATTTTGGCAAGAGGAGAGAAACAAGTGCAGCGTAATAAATCAAAACATACAGAAAGAAAGAGGCTGTCACTTAAGTGGAAGTATCCATTGCCTCTAGTCAGCTATCTGTTCAACACAAATGTCCCTTGGAAAATCACACAGCCAATCTTCTGGGCTGTCAAGACCTCTATAAAGGGTGGAGAAAAATTGTGTCACAAAATTTTAACCCTGCATAGCTGATGCCAGTAGGAACCAAAATTACTAGTTTTCTGTAAGGCTGACAATGCACAATTTTTAAACTATGGAAACTGGGCGCCATGCGCTCAGATTGGCTGTAGGATTGCCCTTGTTGGATGCTCTGGACAACCCATGACCGCGAATGCTTTGCCTGCTGGAGATCGCGATGTATCCAAGGCAGCCCCGCCACACGCTGTGGTAGCGCGCCAGCTTTCCACTCTGGGGACCTTGGGACGAATCCACCGGGATCCCGACACATCCACTGTAGTGTCATGATAAGACATACCAGGAACAAACCAGTCAACAGCTGTTAGTACAGGAAGTCTTACAAATTGGTTGGCCCTGAAAAGGGCCATTTTTGTAGTTAGGACATTGTTTACTTAAAGCACATGCCCGAACTTGCGACCCTCTGATGTGATAAGCTTGGTAAAGTCGAATGGTGTTTTGTCGAACTCTTTCAGAGATTCCTGGCATTGCCCTGATGTGGCTGGTGGCATGTTTAATACAATCCATTAATTCCTCTGTTTCTAGGTAGTTCGTGTCCGGGTGGGTGAATTATAACCTTGAAGAATCCCCCCCCCACAGGAAAAGGTCCTGTGGCTTCAGGTCTGGTGATTGCGGGGGCCATGTCCTACAAGAACATCTTGCTATTTACCCAGCCGTGTGGGCGACCCATCGTGCTGCGAACACATGCGTAGCCGTATGTCCAGGAAAACGTCTTCCAGCAGGCAAGGTAGAGTTTCTTGCAAAAAGTGAAGGTAATTTGCCCCAGTAAGTCGAGTAGGTACATGGACTTTGCCTAATCAGATGGTCACCCACAATGCCTGCCCAAATGTTGAGCAAAAGTCGCTCCTGGTGTCCGTGGATGTAAATAGTGTGAGGATTTCCCCTTGCTCAGTAATGAACGTTTCAAGTGTCATAAAGGCCATCCCGATGGAAGGTGCATTCGCTGGTATAATACATAATGATGGGGAAGTTGGGATCTCGTGCAACACGTCGTAGAAACCACTAACAAAACCCTACACTGTGTTCATAGTCCACTGCAGGATTTATGTCTTGGACAGGGTGGTAACTAAATGGATGCTCACCATCATCCCTCAAAACCTCTCACACTAACCGATGAATGACCCTCATGTCGTGTCCAACCACTTGAGTACTTGTCGTAGGTGCTTCCCCGAAGCGCACGAGAACAGTCTCTTCAAATGCAGCATCCTGTCATATTCGAAGCCTTTCACCATCACCATGATATCCCACTAACAAGCCTGTTTTGCCAAGTCGCTGGTGAATTGCTGTAAACGTTTTTGGGTGTGGATGGCGTCCTGCTGTTAGTATCGTTCCTCATACAACCGTCAAACTTCATGGGCATTATCGTCAGCTAGTCCATAAACAAAAACCATATCTTGTTCTCAAACAAATAATGTGCCACCAGCTTACTGTATGACTAAATCGCAGGTGACTGTGACTGTGTGTGTGTGTGTGTGTGTGTGTGTGTGTGTGTGTGTGTGTGTGTGTTCCCAAGCAAAGCTTACATGTAAATAAATGCCCCTGATGTGAGATGGAGAGAAACAGCAAGACCTACTTGACACGTGTGCGTATCATGCTGGGGAAGTGACGGAGCGAGGGACATTTGAATCCGTGAATTGACAACCATAGCACTGCCCATCAACTGATGAAAGGCAACAGGGCAATCCCACAGTCAATCTGAAAGTGTGGCGCTGAGTTTCTGCAGTTTAAAAATGATGTGTTTTCAACCTACAAAACATCAGATTTCGGTTCCTACTGGCACCAGCTATCCAGCGTTAAAATTTCATGACAATTTTTCTCCACCCTGTATAAGAGCACCTCGAAGAAGGGGAGGGGCAAATGTAACAAGGGCTCTCGGAAGTGAAATGTTTGTGATGCAGCTGAGGTCAATCATACTATCAATACATTGATAACTACTTCAAGATTACAGCCGCTCCCTGGCACTATATGCCCTCACATCCCCAGACTGGGTTCCAAATTTTGCAGACAATGATTTCATGAAATGCTTCAGAAGATTGTTTCAAGACATGCCTTCTGGAGATCATCCACACATCATGGACAGGTAGATCGTGCTTGTCAAAGGTTTTCCTCTCCTCATTCTTAAAACAATAAGTCACTCTCATCCTGGAGTCTGCTGAGTGATGGATGTGCCTTTTGTGACATAACAAGTTGGAACTATTCCATTTGTCATGCCTTCCACCTCTGATAATCAGTATTTTTTCTTCCCAGTAATTATGCTAATTATCATTGTTTTGTAAGTATGACACGTACCAAAATATTTGAAAACTTTGATTATGCATTGCTCCCTCTAAACCTATTAGTCAAACAATAGCAACTCCAGAGTGAAATATCAACAATAGAAGGAAAGGGATAGGTACCTACTCACTGTAAAAATGCTGCTTCTGCCAATGCACTGACCTGTCTTTCCCCCTCCCTGCCCACTCCTTTTCAAACCCCCCCCCCCCCCCCCCCCACTTTCTGAGATTTAGTGGTAAAATATTCTAGTGGCTCACTTGTCAAAAACTGAACACATATGAAGTGTGAAAACAGGAAGAAGTGTACTGAACTGAGAAAAAATGAAACAAAATAGAAACAGTGAATGGTCCAAGACTAAGTTGTGCAACACGAGTAACTTGCATGAACTATGGTATCATGTCACTGTGTTTGACTGCAAAGTGGAAGATCAATGAACAAACCTCCCTCATATCCCACTTTTCCCCCCATAAAATAACAAACTTACCATCCAGACATTCATGTACCTGTTCTCCCTCTGTAGTCTTGACTACTGTCATACTTAACATTGGTTATAGAATGTGAATCACATGCTAAGACTATATTACCATTGCAAGTCAATGTGATGCACAGGGAGAGTAGGCAAGACACCACATGGACCTTTCTCACAGAACTGAAAACAACAAACGGGTGTTGAAGTATATTACAACAAAGGAAATGAATTTTACATCTGGAGGTCCCGTCCTTATACCTAGCTACTGCAAACAGACATTACACCATGATGCAGACAAGTCAATGACCGGATGGACAGTTCGTAATTCTATGGGGAAATGGGGGAGTGGGGGGGAGGGGGGGGAGTGAGGGGAGGGAGGGCATGAGGGAAATTTAAACATGGATCTCCCCCTTTGCAGCCAACACCGTGACCACACAACCATGATAACGTGCCTAGTTATATGCATCAATGTTTCATACCTTCATCTTCAACCATTCACTGTTCTTCTTTGCTTCTATGTTCATAGTTCAAAACACCTTCCTGTTTTCATACTCCATCTATGTTCAGTTTTTTTACAGCCTATTCACTGGGTCACCATACCACTAAATCTGAGGGGAGTGCGATGTCAAGTTTCCAGAAACTTACTTTCACTGTGACGAGTCCAACAGTGTAATTAGTTTCCACTTCAAGAATCTTAACCAGAAAAACATTCATAGTTGAATTTTTCACATCATGTGAGCTAATGTACATTTGTGAAAGAAGTAACACTATTCATTACAAAACTGGCATCCCAATTTTACAGTGAAATACTTTATTTTACATGAAACTAACTTACAAGGTAATTAGCACTGAAAGTTCCACACCATCATAATTTTGTATTGTCAATTTCGCTTTTCGGATTGTTAGATTATGAACTTTGACACTGGACTACTATTACTCTATTCTTCCTGGATCACGTCACACACCCTTCACCAACTAAAACACTACAATTCTGAATAATTTATCATTATGTATAACAATTTGCAATGTGGCACCTGTAATCTTGAGTACGTTATTCCCAGTGCCGACATGAAGTGATTCTATAAGCTTAGCTAAATTACTAGATTACCACTTTTTCATAAACTAAAATTTTACCTAACTGGCAATTAAATGACTGAATAATATCTGAAATAAAAACTTCTTCACATGCCTTTTTTTAAACTGGCATACATCACTCCAAGTCCTCCAGTATGTGTCCGGTCCTGGCCAACCTAACAAGCATGTAACATCTGTACTTCCAATATTCTCTCAAGTTAAAATTCTACTGTTCACAAGAATGTGTGTATCTGTGTGAACACGCACACAGAATCAATAGTAATATTGATTACTTCCATGTGATTTTTGTAACTCAAATTAAAGAATATTTGACTGAAATGTGTCACAGTTTGTGTGAGGTTTGAGCTATCATTGTCATGTGAGGAGTTATTGTTGAGGGTTGCGACTTCAATTACTGAGTGAACCAACTGAAATATTGTCGAGTATGAGGTACTACTCAAAAGTTCCTGGAATACATATGGAGCTGGTGAAATAGAGCTTTTACGAGGAAAAGCTGCCAGGTGGCACCTAATACATGCTTTGAGAGTTACAGGCTCATTCGACTGAGCTAAATGATCCGATTTAGTTGTCACATGTGCTTCCTCATTCTTGCACACTGCGGGTCTTGCGAAATTGAGATGATGGGTACCTAGGAACAACATGTTTGCATAAACATTAACACAATACGTTTGGAGAAGACGCCTTAGGTCACAGTCAAGCTTTTAACTTGTTTTAAACAATTGCAAGATGGCACAATCATTTCATGATGATTCCACTCAGAATGCCCATCAACTGATATCACTCCTGAAAATGTTGCTGCTGTCAGCTATGTTGCTGGAAGATCGTAATCAGACCATCCCGGATATAAGCAATGTCGTGGGGCTGTCTTACGGACTGTGTCAGAAGATAATGTCCAACAAAAGTAGTGCACAGGTGACTGGTTCCTCCGTCATGGCAATATGCTATCACACACTATATTTATCACCCGAGAGTTTCTGGCAAAAAGCAAAATGACAGTTGTTCCTCACCCGTGATAGTCAACCAACATGGCTCTAAATGAGTTCCTCCCCTGGACAAAACTCAAAAATCCAAAGATTTTACACAATTGAGATTCAAATAGAATATCAAGTGGTACTAAACAGGCTCACAAAAAAATTAATTCCAAGGAGCTTTAAGGTCATCATGAGAAGCTGCTGGGAGCTATGAGTACACTCCCCCCCAGTGGTCTACTTTGTAGGTTTTGGAGATAAGTAAGGTAATATGGTATGTCAACTTATTTGTGTAAATATGGACTGTGTTTTGTGCCACACTTCATTACCCAGTTAGAACTATTTCTGATTATGGACAGTGCTTTATTAATGAATATTTTCTTAACTTTGTAATTCGTATGAGTACTTTTGCCACTGTACTTTTGGGTATTAGTAAGTGCTAATAATTTTCATGGAGAAGTGAAATTTATCATTGTTGAAACAATACGACTGAGGCTAATAAACTGTGTGAATAATGCAACCTGAATTGTTGTAGTCTGTATATTTTTGTTGAGCGAACACCTACTACCGAGTAGGATTTTCAACTTCAAGGAAACAACAGTTGTGCTATGAAGGAGGCAACAGCGACTACAGAACATCAGGTTGGTGCACTACACTCTCATTTCTAATCTTATTCCTTCCTACCACTATTCCCTCCCTGAGGAAGGAAATAATGTTTTCAAAAGCTTGGAGTCTCTTCTTTGCAATTTTTATTTGTGGTAGGGCAATTTCATCTCTTGAAATCACTTATTCGCCAGCCATTCTGTTTCCTTTAATTTCATAGCTTTCTTAACTGAACTTACTTTTGATATAAATAATATTGTTTTGAAATTGTATATTTGAGTATCAGGCTTGTTTACAAAGCAGTCAAAAGATCCTAGTTGTAAGTATGCATCTCTAGTGCCCTCCAAATCCTTATTTAATAAGTAAAAATATATCTTGCAAAGAAAACAAAACTCAACATGCAAACCATAGAGTCATACTATAAAATACATCATATGTAGCCCTATGTTCACTTATGAAACTGAGCATTCTGGAATCAACAAAATTATAGAAGTAGCACAGGAGTTAATATATATAGTGTGAGACTGAGGAACAATACGTCGTTCAGCTGCAAGACATTTCTTTGTGGCTGATTACAACATCTGACCGTCAAGAATATCGCCAAGTGATGTGATGAAAGGCGATGACTAAATGGTCAGCCGTCCGATCACTCCAACAAGTAAATTGCACATGCTGCAAAATCGACTCTACAATTGCAATTTATGAGCACATTTGATAAACTGTACAGACATTAAAAATTAGTTCTGAAATAACACAATTTATCTATTATCAGAAAAATTTATTTGCTTCTTTTACAAAGATTTCATCTTGGGTGAAAATCTCTAGAGATTCATCTTCTGAGAGGGAAGTTGGTACTACCCCAACAGAGAACTTATTTCTTCTTTGTATGCTTTTTTAACCTACAGAAAAGAAAGAACATGTATGCTAAGTTGATTCATTAAGGGTACTCTCCTTAAATTTTATTTTTCAAAAAATTACAGACTGTATTTTCATTACTGTTGTCAAAATTTACAAGTCATAGCCTGGCAGACGACACAAATGTTGAACATGTTAAATAAGAATAATTTGCTGAATGTTTGCAGCACATCTACTTCGGAAACATACTGTTTGCATACACACACTTTCTGATGGAAAATATCGACAAACTTAAAATGCCACACGATTCAGCAACACTAACACTTATTTCTGTGGAGCAGCAAAACTCGTTTCATGTAATTTCATTTCAATTACATTCAGAATAACAATGGGTAATCAAGGTTTTAATTATCACTTTGAAACAGAGTTACGTATTTAATTTTTATTAAAAATGTCTGTAGTGCATGTGCATGATGAAATTCCGACACCTTTGTAGTATTGCATGCTGCTATAAGAGTCTAAACAAGAATGCTGCAGCCTGTTGATGAAATGGAGTATTGTGAGGTAATTCACTTCCAGCAGCAATGGAAATGTCACCAACCCAGGTGACCTTTTCAGCTGCGTGGATTGGCCTGACACAGTTTATATATTCCTGCAGCAGCGAAAAATGAATTTCAGCATGATCTTCAATTTATCAATGGGCTGCAACATTTTGCTTTGGAGATGGGCTGCACCATTTGTTTTGGATGCTCTTGTGGCATGCATTATGGAACATTTTTTTTGAGGTGATACTTAAACCTTATGACACCACCTCACATGCTGCATTTGTTGACATTTTCTGTTTTTGTGTCTTAGTATTGGTTAGGCAATTAAATTTAAAAATGCATTGTTTCTTAACAATGGTAACAAAAATGCAAGCGATAAGAGTGGAGATTTTCCAGAACGAATAACACTACCAACTCCTACAAAACTTTCCTATCTGCTCCAGAAGCCAGTTCACAATGTGTGGCTTACATTATATCTGGTACCACTTTCTCTTCCAACCCCGTTAGATCATTAATATAAATATTAAATTGTAACTACGCTGTAACACTCCCCAGGGTACACACTAAATTAGCTTTTGATCTGTCGATTTCGTTCCATGAAGAATGATGTTTTTAGTTCTATATGCAAGGAACTTCTTTATTTAATTAGAAAACTGTTCTGATATTCAGTAAGCTTATATTTTGTTAACTAAATAACAATGCAGAACTGTATCAAATTATTCCTGGAAGTCTAGGAACACGGGTCAACTTTCATTACTATGTCTACAGTGCTCTGTACCACTGACGAACGGAACAAGCTAAATTTCGCAAGATCTCTGGAAAGCAGGAGATCCTTGTTCTCTAAAACCATAATGCTTGAGAACAGAACAAGTTCCATAATTATATAACAGAGATTGACATCTTTGGTTTAGGGCTAATAATGGTGTGTTCCTGGGTGTTCTAGCTAGCTGCTTTTCCATTTTATGCACAATATTTCAACAACGGACTCTGTAGTCTCCTTCAGGTGCTGCAAGTTTTACTGTTATGTCTACTTGCTGTGCAACCTCCAACCAGATTTTGAAATCACTGGTCTCTCTCAGCTACTTGCACTTCAATGCTTTTTGTTTTTCAGAGTGTGTACTGAAATTCTCTCAGCATTTCCCAGCTCCTGGTTGATTTAACAGCAGGTGAGATCTTAATAAACTGAGTTCCGGACTGCAAGCTTTGTTTTAAGAGAACCTAGATCCTATTTATTAGATTTTCTCCACCTTTGTTTCAACATACATTAATTGCACTGTCCCAAAAACTGTGTGTTTACACCACAATACTCGTCTCATTTTATTTCAAGTGCTCAGTGACAGATGGTTTGCTTGGTTGTTTTAGTTGGGGGTGTTGCTGATGTCCCATCTCTCCTTGATTGCTGTGATCATCTGCCACCACTTAAGACATGGCTCATCTGCATAGAATGTGGTATACATCCAGATTTCAGAGACCTAGATCTTCTAATATTACAATGGCTCATCTGCATAGAATGTGGTATACATCCAGATTTCAGAGACCTAGATCTTCTAATATTACAAAGACACTTACCTTAGATGAAGGGAATGAAACACAGAGGATGCTAGTTTCTGGGAGCTAAACTTCACTGTAAATAATGAGGTGAGACTGATAATTGTTCACAGTCTAGTTGGCGTACGGGCAGTGAGTACAAATAACTCAAAAATCAAAACTCACAGCACATGAAGATGACAGCTGTGTTCGTCATTAAATAATGGGAATATAATCTGAACAACAACTCGGCACAACACCTGGAAGAATACCATTAACCAATTACACCATGAAAACCTGAGAGGTATACGCCCGTAATTACGCATTCTTGGAAACTTGAGTGACCTGCGGAAAACTTGACTGACTGCAGTTTTTCCTCGGCGGCTAGGTACCTTTTGTCATGTCAGTGACCTATGATAAATTACTGCTAGATGAGAGCAATTTCTTTTACATAATCTCTCTAACTCACAGGCGTCTCATCTGGTCTACCTGCTTTCCACTGTTTAGCAGTTTACTTTTTTTTTCCATCTCACAACCAATCATCTCAGTATCTGCCATTTCAGCATTTGTGAAAAGACTGAAATGTAGAACCATGTTACAGTCTTCAGCAGAAAACAATTTAGGAAAACCAAATTTACTATTTTGGCATTCTGTCCATCATAATCTGTGTTACTGCCAGTATTGTCAGGGACTGACTAGACTACTTTGATCTGTTTACTGACTTTACACAAAGACCAAAATTTGGAAGGATAGATAGTATGATATTTCACCAAAATTTTACTCTCAAATTCAGTGAACGCTTGTCTATCTCACCCTTTTGGCTTCATTCAGTTTGTGTGTCTACTAAGCTTTGCGATTTCACTAAAATCTGAGATAAAGCTATTTACTAACATGGTTATTTAACCACAGAATATCTTTTCCCAACCATCATCACAACCTTGCTTAAGGACATACTTTAAGGAGTTCTGTAAAATATTTCTGAGTTTTACTCATCTGTGCTACAAATTTTCATCCTCAGAGCTCAATATTTGATGCTGACTACATACCCTGTATTCAGTCACTCTTGGGGTCAATCCAAATGAAGTGGTCCAATAAAAATTAAGTTGGTTACTTTACCATTTTAAAATATTTTCATTTTTTATGTGTGATTACCCTATAATTGAGAAATTCAAAACAGTTTTTAAAAAGTTTACATTTCACCTTTACTAAATGGCTGCATTTTCATTTGTAGGCGTGCACCGATTTTTCAGTTTAGAGACGTTAGCAAAAATATTAATATCTCTGCACTGGGTTAAGTTACAATATTGCAATTGACATGATTGTCTAGTACACAAAATACCATAAATTCCAAAATAATGTCAAAATGACCTCCAAAGTTTGGTATCCGAATTTTCAAAAATCCACTTTTTAGGCCCAAAAATAACAAACAAGGAGTGATTTATGAGAGTATTTTTTTATTATAGTTAGATATCATACACTAGTAGCCTCATATGCATCAAGAACACTTACAAATGTTTCCTTAATTTTTTTGTGAATTTTTGAAATTTGAAAACTCATTTTTTGTGAAGTTTGGGGTTAGTTATCTCAGGTGGGACTGAATGTAAATATACGATTTTTGCACAGTTTGTACACCTATATGACACCAAAAATTTCAACACACGAATTTTTGAAAATGAGGAGAATTCACATTACTCTACAACTGATCTTATAGCTGTTGCCTATTTAAATGGTTTATTGTAATAAAATTTAATTGTGACATATTTAGTTAACACTATCACCCAATATTCATTTAGTTTATTTTTTAATAATACAATATTAAACAACAGGAGCCTTCACTTTTGTTCTATGGTAATAAAAATGCCCGTCTACGGTTAGGTTTATTGTCAATAAAGAAGTACATTATTGCTGGGTGTAGCATCGTAGAAGTACATTATTTGCTGGGGGTGGCATCGTTTTAGTCAGTCTGTTCTGAAACCTCTGTTAAGAGTGGATGTACATACTTCACTGAGAGTGTAGAATGTGTTTTGTGCTTTGTTCTGTGTGTAATTTGTAATTAATTTTGAGAGATTAACTGGAATGCAATAACATGGATGAACAGTGCTCTGTTGGACAGATAGCACGTGAAGTGTGTCACAAAACAGTTTACAGTTCAGTTTCAAAAACTTGAAAAATGTCAATGGCTTTGATGAACTAAGACAAACTTGGCTTAAATTTCAAGTATGTTGTTGTTGTTGTTGTTGTCGTAGCCTTCAGTCCTGAGACTGGTTTGATGCAGCTCTCCATGCTACTCTATCCTGTGCAAGTTGCTTTATCTCCCAGTACCTACTGCAACCTACATCCTTCTGAATCTGCTTAGTGTATTCATCTCTTGGTCTCCCTCTACGATTTTTACCCTCCACACTGCCCTCCAATACTAAATTGGTGATCCCTTGATGCCTCAGAACATGTCCTACTAACCGATCCCTTCTTCTAGTCAAGTTGTGCCACAAACTTCTCTTCTCCCCAATCCTATTCAATACTTCCTCATTAGTTATGTGATCTACCCATCTAATCTTAGGCTTTCTTCTGTAGCACCACATTTCAAAAGCTTCTATTCTCTTCTTGTCCAAACTATTTATCGTCCATGTTTCACTTCCATACATGGCTACACTCCATACAAATACTTTCAGAAATGACTTCCTGACAAATCTATACTCGATGTTAACAAATTTCTCTTCTTCAGAAACTCTTTCCTTGCCATTGCCAGTCTACATTTTATATTCTCTCTACTTCGACCATCATCAGTTATTTTGCTCCCCAAATAGCAAAACTCCTTTACTACTTTAAGTGTCTCATTTCCTAATCTAATTCCCTCAGCATCACCTGACAGACTACATTCCATTATCCTCGTTTTGCTTTGGTTGATGTTCATCTTATACCCTCCTTTCAAGACACTGTCCATTCCGTTCAACTACTCTTCCAAGTCCTTTGCTGTCTCTGACAGAATTACAATGTCATCGGCGAACCTCAAAAGTTTTTATTTCTTCTTCGTGGATTTTAATACCTATTCCGAACTTTTCTTTTGTTTTCTTTATTGCTTGCTCAATATACTGATTGAATAACATCGGGGATAGGCTACAACCCTGTATCACTCTCTTCCCAACCACTGCTTCCCTTTCATACCTCTCAACTCCTATAACTGCCATCTGCTTTCTGTATAAACTGTAAATAGCCTTTCGCTCCCTGTATTTTACCCCTGCCACCTTTAGAATTTGAAAGAGAGTATTCCAGTCAACATTATCAAAAGCTTTCTCTAAGTCTACAAATGCTAGAAACGTATGTTTGCCCTTCCTTAATCTAGCTTCTAAGATAAGTCATAGGGTCAGTATTGCCTCGCGTGCTCCAATATGTTTTGAGTATATTCTTCAGTAACATCAGTGTTTGAGTATCATGAGAAGAAATATTTCCACAGATTCCTTGGCATTGCAGAAAACTTACTTTGTTGCTATGTAACATCAGAAACCAAAATGTATAAGGATCATTGTGTCACCAAAATTACATATCTGTCTTTAATGTTGAGTGGCATAGTGGCTTGTGTGTATGATGGATAGTGATTGAAAGAATAAGTTTGGAAAACAATGATGTTTTTGCAAGGTTCGCAGGAGAGCTTCTGTAAAGTTTGGAAGGTAGGAGACAAGATATTGGCAGAAGTAAAGCTGTGAGTACCGGGCGTGAGTCTTGCTTCGGTAGCTCAGATGGTAGAGCACTTGCCCGCGAAAGGCAAAGGTCCCGAGTTCGAGTCTCGGTCGGGCACACAGTTTTAATCTGCCAGGAACGTTTCATATCAGCGCACACTCCGCTGCAGAGTGAAAATCTCATTCTGGAAACATCCCCAGGCTGTGGCTAAGCCATGTCTCTGCTATATCCTTTCTTTCAGGAGTGCTAGTTCTGCAAGGTTCGCAGGAGAGGTTCTGTAAAGTTTGGAAGGTAGGAGACGAGATACTGGCAGAAGTAAAGCTGTGAGTACCGGGCGTGAGTTGTGCTTCGGTAGCTCAGATGGTAGAGCACTTGCCCGCGAAAGGCAAAGATCCCGAGTTCGAGTCTCGGTCGGGCACACAGTTTTAATCTGCCAGGAAGTTTAAGGATGTTTTTGTGCATTTTTACCACCCTGCTGGCCCAAGAACATTGTTCAAGAAATCTACTAGTGAAAGTTTGGATACTAATGAAAAATGTTTTAAGGAAACTTTCAGTGCTTGAACTTACCACAGCAACTGGGAGGTCTTATTCTATATCACAGAAGCTGTCTGAAGAAGTAAGTGTTCTTAACACTGAGCACTAGGTCTAGGAACAGTCGCATCTCTAAGGATGTTAACTGAAAATATTAATTGTAAGTATGTCAAAATCATATAAATGTTAATTTCAGTGATGTTTCCACTTTTTGTATATAATTCAGTACCCTACTTCCAATAATAACTGATTATATCCTACCAATATCACATCCGTACGATCAGTTGTAGAGTAATGTGAACTATTTCCTCATTTTTCAAAAGTCATATCTTTGTTCACAGTCAGACACCAGTGCTGAAATTTTTACAGTACGTTGCTATCATGTAGGTGTACAAACTGTGCAAAAATCATTTTTACATTCAGTGCTACCAGAGATAACTAACCTAAAAAAATCAAAAACTCAAATTCTTGCTCTATATGAGGCTAATAGTGTATGATATTTAACTATAGGAAAAAATAGAATCAAAGAATCACCCCCTGTTGGTTATTTTTGGGCTTAAAAAGAGGATTTTTGAAAATGTGGATACCAAACTTTGGAGGTCATTTTGACTGGTTATTTTTGAATTCAGGGTATTTTGTGTAATAGACAATGTTGTAGAGGACACTTTTTCTAAAAACAATCATGTCAATTGCAATGTTGTAACTTAATTCAAATTTTCGCTACTGTCTCCAGACTGAAATATCGTCATGTGCCTACAAATAAAAATGACCACCATCCAGTAAAGGCGCAAGATAAACTATTTTAAAAATCTTGTTTTGAACTTCTCAAACATAGGGCAATCACATATAAAAATTAAAATATTTGAAAATGGTCAAGCAACCCTCACTGGACCACTTCATATGGATTGACCCTCGTGCTAGTAAAAATTATTTTTCTACCTTCCTTAAGATTCCTTATAATACCTTCTCCCTGCTACAAGTTAGCTTGTTTGAAAAGCTCATGTTAGTTACTAGAAGGTCTAAGACATTGGTCTCATCCATCCGTTCTTTAACAATCTGCCCAAAATAATTCCATAACAAGACATTCAGAATTATTTCACAAATCTCTTTACTGGCACCAGTTTTAATTGCACAAGTATCCCATTCTATAGCTGGCAAAAGTCTCTGCTATTACAATAGCATAACGAAACTTCTGCATGATATTCTTGGTAGCTGTCTCATAAGCTTAGTAGGTGATTTCTCTACCAATAGTGTTCTGTCTGCAATTATACAAGGGAGCATCAAATACCACCACACAGCCCTTTCAATAAACAAAAAACACTGAGGAACTACACTGTAATACAACTGTTTTGTCTACTGAAGACAAACACTCACACCCACTGTTTTTTTTTGGAAGTAAATTTCCTATTTTCCACATCTAATACTCTGAACACCTCAGAGCCTTAAAAAGTGACAGCACAAACAATCCACTTTTGCAGATCATATCATATCATATATATATACAACAAATACCACCCCACACAGGGTGATTAGAGCAATGCTAGTCAGTGGCTGTTTTAATGTGTTTACTGGTGTCAAGAAGAGCAGATGATGTCCATTATTTGTTTATGGGTGAGCTGAGGAAGGTATTGCCTGTCTGAAGAGATTTTGGTAATGTTATCAGTATATTTGAACAAATCCCACTTTCCACTACAGATATTGTGTCAACAGATGGCAAGGGCCCTTTCCGTGTGACCAGTTTGTAAAAATGTCAATCAATCAACCTGAACGAGACAAGAAGTTTTAGGTGTTGACTGGATAGAAAGGGTTCCTCCAGGTGGCCTATAAATAAGTTGGCATAGGATGGCACCAAATGAGTACCGACGGCAGTATCGCAGATTTTTAGATTCAATCTTCGAAAGTGAAATAATTGTGGATCAGGATGTGGTTGGCTAGGAGAATTTACGAAAAGGTGATGGATCTGGTATGAGGACAATGTTGGGACAGATAGTTGTCCACAGCCACTAGGTTATGAACATGGGAAGATGTTTGTGTACAAGGATGTAATGTCCACAGTGACCAACAAGGGGTCTGTTGGAAATGGGACAGGAGCTGAAGAGGCAGTGAAGCATCACTATGATTCCACGACTTCTATGGTGGTGACTTTGTACGGGAAGGATGGGAAGGTCTGGATTCATTTTCAGTTATGGATAGCTGTGCGATTCACAGGAGTGGTGCTGTATCCACTGGGGAGGGATTTAGGGAAGTGAGGTAGGCCAGGTTACAAGTGTGAATTCCTGGAAGGTTATAGGGGGAGAAGTGGGTAGGAGAAGGGGAGGTTCACAGCTGGATGGAGGCTGCAACTGTTATAAAGAAGGTTCTATGTGCAGTTTTGGTTAGTTGTTACCGGGGAGGGGGGGAGGCAGAAATGTTTCCTGAGTAAAGGTCGTCTGCAGTTTCTCTGTCTCAGAACATTAACAGAGAAAGTGTACAAAGTAAATTCGTACACTTAAGATGAATTTTAAAATAACAATCGCCAAGAAATTTCTGCAGAGTGTGATGAGCAGTTTCCTAAGCATGTGTCAGAAATGCTTTAACAACAATTGGAGGCAGATCCAGCATCTCCTGGGTTAATAAATGTGAGTAATTTACTTCTGTTTGCAAGTGTTTATATTGTGCATGTTTGAAATGACTTATGGGACATAATGTGCTGCGCTTACTGCACATCTCTTAACTGTGAAAACAGCAGCCAGCTGGCGTTAACAATTTATCATCCTGTAGAAACTGACTGACAGTACACGATGAAATATGTTGTTGATAACAGATCACAATATAACTAAAAAGGGACAAAGCAATGTGCAAAGGTACGTAAGAAAGATAGAAAAATTACACAGGTTCCAGACAAAGTCCTTCAGAGCTAATACAAAGTTGTTTTTCAATTTATTTTTGTGGTTAGGAAGAAGGCTGTATCATTGTAGTGATTCTTCAAAAGAGGACAATTAAAATCACTGTCACACACTTATAAGTGTTCTGGTTTATTCCCTATATTCAGATGAACTTTTCAATCATATTCCCTCTCTCTTCGGTGAACAATATGCAAACTCAGTGCAGGTGAGCTATTGGATGAAGGCTGCCTGTGTAGTTGTGTGTGCGTCTGATGCTGAGAAGTGTAAGTAGTTTTAATTAGTGTTTCACTTCTTTGGAACTGTAAGTGCCCAACAGAATTACTTTGCTACAGTACATGTTACAACTCTCTCTCTCTCTCTCTCTCTCTCTCTCTCTCTCTCTCTCTCTCTCTCTCTCTCTCTCTCTCTCTCTCCCCCTAAAAAAAATTAACAAAACTTAGATTCGACAATGGGGACTATGGCTGGTAAGCTACAGAATATTGTTTGAATGGTACCAATTCCTGCTAACTGACAACAGCAAGAATACAGTAATGGAGGAATTGCACAGAAAAAGTGGAGGGATACCAGTACTTGCCCCTCTCGATTTCACTTCCACTGAATGTAAGTACAGTGATCTGTAGTGGCTTTAATCCCTACAAATTTTCAAGAAGCGGTTTTAAATGATGACTATGGAGATATACTACAACCACTTCCCTATTGCTCCCATAGGGACTGTGAGGCCAAGATTAGAGTAACAGCAGCATGCACACAGACTTTTAAAGAATTCTTTTTCCTGCATGAGAGAACTAGCTTTTATGTCTTAACACAACATTATTTCAATTAACCACAACAATGAACAGGTAACTCTCTCAAGGCAAGATGACAAAACAACAAGTCAATCATTTAGTGCAGTTCAACAGTAGTAAATAATTTAATACTAATAGAAGTAAATCCAGTAAACACCATAACTTACCTGCTGCTAGGAAGAGCAAGCATATCACGGTGCCTTCTAGAGGGAAGATGGGCTGAGGGATAATTTATTGATCCCACTGTGTTGCGGGCTTTCTGTTCAAATTCTTTGTTAAACTCCTCTGCTTCATCTGAAAAATTATGTTGAATAAAATCAGTATAAAGATGGAAACTTTACCATAATTCCCTCACTGACTTCTACAAATATATCTGCATCTATACTTTTAAGGAATACAAAGAATGATCCCTCTTACACCGCTCTGCCAGCTCTTTACTATCACTATGGGACTGATACTTAAGGATACGGGATACTTGTAAATGGTGGAAAAGAACATTGAAATTTTTTTATGACTTTATTAAATTATATAGTCTTTCCTGATTACATTGATATATACATTATAGGGTTTCAAATGAAGAATGACCTAAATATAACACATTTTAAAGTTACAGTCATATATGCCTCCACAC
This sequence comes from Schistocerca serialis cubense, assembly GCF_023864345.2. Lineage (NCBI taxonomy): Eukaryota > Metazoa > Arthropoda > Insecta > Orthoptera > Acrididae > Schistocerca > Schistocerca serialis. The sequence goes on from NC_064639.1 coordinate 515,134,869, forward strand.
CCCCTTTATTTCTGTTACAGAAACCAGTATTATTTCGAAAAGACCTGAACTTTGTTTCCAGCAATTATATGTATAATACATTGTATGTGTTGGTAACAGTGCAGGTTTCTAGTGTCTGTAAATGGTTATCTATGCTAGTATCTACTTCTGATTTGCATGAACAAACATTCACGTGTTACTGAATGTATGTTGCTACATATATTTGTGGAAGTACATATCCTTTAGTGTGCAATAAATACGAAATATGCCATGCATCAAGAAATTCAATGAAAGGAAATTCTGTAATAACCAGTTCACAGACAAAGCAAGTCACACTGTTGAAAGTAATCTATGTATCAGTTCTTCAGGGAAGAAACTCCCACATGGCACACCTCCTGGTGATTCAAATTTGCGTGTTAACAATGACATTGTTTGTAGTGGATTTGTTGTTGTTGTTGTTGATGATGATAATGTGGGCATCTTATCTTTGATAAAGGAAAGGGCAAAATGTAAACAATGTAATGGTGTAGGCTGTCTGGAAATAACTGAACAACAAAGTAGCAGGAAGAGTTTAGCATCAAAATTAGTTGTTCTGTGTAGATCCTGCAATAAATCTACCTCAAAAATGACTTCGAACATTGTGCATAATTCAAATGACGTAAATTTGAGGTTAGTGTACGCAATCCATGCAATAGGAAAAGGAAAAAAGGCTACTCAAATGTTTTGTGGTCTGATTAACATTATTCCTCCTCCTCCTCCCAGTAGGTTCAGCAAGTACATAAAAATACTTTTAGGTGCCTTGACAGTTGTGTCTAAAGCATCCATGAAACGTGCAGTAGAAAAAACTGCAACTATTCGTGGGACCAGGCACATTGCTGTTGCACTTGGTGGGACATGGCAAAGTCGAGGACATCGTTCCTTGAATAGTGTTTTAAGTGCTACTTCTCGGGAGAATGGCTAAGTAGTTGATGTTGAGTGCTTATCTAAGTACTGCCACACTTGCCATGACAACACTGAAGGATATGAACATCGGTGTTCTAAGAATTATGATTGGTACACTGGAGGTATGGACTGTGATGGAGATCTACAAATATTTCAGAGGTTGGTGCCCGTTTATAATGTTAGATATATGAAGTACCTAGGTGATGGGGACTCTAAAATCTTTCAGTAAAATGAATGAGGTCAATGTTCATGGTGATACCTTGGTAGCAAAAACTGGAGCGTTGTGGACACGTGCAAAAGAGGATGGGTGCTAGATTGAGGAAGCTACAAAGCGAAATGAAAGGAAAGTTGAATCTGATGGAAAATCTCTATCTGGCTGAGGCACATTGACAAACTGAAATAGACCTCCTCCAGAGATATTATGGACCGGCCATTAAATGAACTGCACCTCTGAAAGATTATACAGCAATGAGAAAAGCTGTATGGGTCACCTACTTTCATAAGTTGTCTGCAGACGAGCACCCTATGCACGGACTGTGCCCTAAAGGAGCAGATTCTTGGTGTGGTTACCAAAAAGCAAAAGAAAGTGGTCAAATATACCATCATAAGCATTCTCTTCCTGAGCCTGTTATGAATGAAATAAAACCAATTTTTAGAGACCTGAGTGACCCTGTTTTGCTTAGTAAATGTCTTCATGGGGGCACTCAATACAAACAAAAGTTCCAACCATAGCATTTGGGAAATATTACCCAAGAATGTTTTTGTAGGACTAAATACATTAAAAGTTGGTGTACTAGATGCAGTGATATTTTTCAATGATGAAATGTTAGGAAGGTTGGAAGTCCTGAGAAACTGAGGAATAAAATGTGGCCCTAATATGGAAGATCAACTGCTTTCATGTGACAGACAACAGGTGCATGAAGCTGAAAGATTCGCTCTTCAAGTTACTAAAAAAGGAAGAAGTGCTAAAAGGAATGCCAACAGGAAGCTTGAAGATGAAGAAATGCTGCAGGATGAAGACTACGCTGCAGGAACATTCTAAGGCACAGTTTAATTGGGCTCTGTATCTTCATTCACAATTTCACGTAAGTTGTATTTTTCAGAATTCAGGAACAAATATTTCCCAAAGTTTATAAAGCATTGCTCTAATTTTTTTCTGTAACTTGCAATAGTCCATACTTATGTAGTAGACTTACACTTTACTGCAAAATCAACTAAATTACAGAAAAAATAACATTATGATAAAATTATTAAAATTAAAATGTAAGATGTGACATTTTTTTATCCTTTTAATATACACAAGAGGTGGAATTAAATAGGTCTAGTACCTCAGCCATCATGTCATGTATATCTGGCAAAAATTTGGTCTCCTCCAAATGTATAACATTGGATTAAATGGTACCTCAATTTCAGGAAGCATTTGGAAAAAAAAAATGCATCAATTTCTTTGTAATTTTTTAATAATCCTAATCAGGTTCAAAATATTTAAAATACTTTGAATTTGTTTAGAAAGTGTGCTGCAATACCTGATATTGACAAAAAAGTCTGTAAAACATATACATTATAAACAGTGCCTGAAAGAAATAATTGTCGATTTTTCTATAACATTGAGCCGGATAAGTACCCTGATCCTTATGGGACAGAAGAACATTTATAGTTTCTGCCCTGAAAGCTAGTTCTGTAACTTCTGTATGCAGATTTTTGCACAATGTACGAGGTGTTTCTTAAAGTGTCTGCTAGTCACGATTTTTCAACATTTATGTTACATGCTTGCATGTCAACCATTTTGCTCATCCCCGATTAATATGTACCGTATTTACTCGAATCTAAGCCGCACTTCCGGTTTTTGCAATCCAAAAAACCGCCTACGGCTTACAAGGGAACCTCCCCATCGCACCCCTCTCAGATTTAGTTGTAAGTTGGCACAGTGGATAGGCCCTAAAAAACTGAACACAGATCAATCGAGAAAACAGGAAGAAGTTGTGTGGAACTATGAAAAAAATAAGCAAAATATACAAACTGAGTAGTCCATGCGTAAAATAGGCAACATCAAGGAGAGCGTGAGCTCAAGAGCACCGTGGTCCCGTGGTTAGCGTGAGCATCTGCGGAAGGAGAGGTCCTTGGTTCAAGTCTTCACTCGAGTAAAAAGTTTAATTCTTTTATTTTCCGACAATTATCAAAGATCAGGCAATCACACATAATTACCTTCGCTCTCCAAAATTCCAGGACATGTTCAGATTTGCTTGGACATATACAGGATTTGACGGTCTACACACGGAAAAATATGAAAACGTTAAAAACATATGTTTTGACAGGGCACAGGGAAAACTGTACGACTGTGAAACTGTTGCATTCATTGATTGCAGTTTATGTGAAACTTACGTTTTCATCACTTTTTTGGGAGTGATTATTACATTCACAAGAAAACCTAAATCGGGCAAGGTAAAAGAATCTCTTTACTCATTCGCCAAGTGTACAAGTTCGGTGGGTCGACAACATATTCCTGTCATGTGACGCACATGCCGTCACCAGTGTCGTATAGAATATACCAGACGGATTTTCCTGTGGGGGAATCGGTTGACCTATGACCTTGCGATCAAATGTTTTCGGTTCCCATTGGAGAGGCACGTCCTTTCGTCTACTAATCGCACGGTTTTGCGGTGCGGTCGCAAAAAACAGACACTAAACTTATTATAGTGAACAGAGACGTCAATGAACGAACGGACAGATCATAACTTTGCGAAAAGAAAAAAATTAAAATTTTCACTTGATGGAGGACTTGAACCGAGGACCTCTTGTTCCGCAGCTGCTCACGCAAACCACGGCGCCCCTCAGCTCATGTTGTTCTTGATATTGCCTACCTTGCGCATGGATTACTCAGTTTGTATATTTTGCTTATTTTTTTCATAGTTCCACACAACTTCTTCCTGTTTTCTGGATTGATCTGTGTTCAGTTTTTCAGGGCCTATCCACTGTACTAACTTATAACTAAATCTGAGGGGGGTGCAATGGGGAGGTTCCCATGTTAGAATCGAGCACAGAGTAAGCGGAAGTTCTGAAAAATGTTGGTAGGTGCCGCCACAACTAACTTCTGCCGTCAATTATATGTAGGGCAACACAGGCATGCTTTGCAGGCACAAAGATAAATACTGGCGCCAAAACCTCTGCGTCAGTATAAAAAAAAAAGTGGAAGACCAGCAATTTTTCTCCGCCCCGAGTTTTGAGCACTGCATTTTCATACGTTTTCCAACAAAGTAAATACAAATTCTGTATTGTTCATCTTCGAATGTAGCGGCATTTCAATATACTACTAAAATCCGACTGGCAAGACTGTTTGGGTTGTTTGTCAATATGGCCAACTCTACGTTCTGAATTTTTTCCTACCGCTGAGAAGGGATGGTTGCTAATAGGAACTTTTATGAATTGTGAATCACATGCAGTATTCTCTTCACCATAAGAATAATAGGAATATAAACATTTTGCCATGTATTCTTTCGTGTTTGCTGCTATCTCATTTAAATTCTGTTTGCCTAATATACTACGAAACTAGAAACAACAGCAAATGCGGAAGAATATACATATCATGTCATGTTTATATTCGTATTATTCTTATGCCTAATAGTGATACAGTCAGAAATGAAGCACGGCAATTGAATAGATTTTTAAATCTACGATGAGTAATTTCTGTGCAGAATGCAATGTACTAAAGAGGCGTCTGCAAAGATTTTCAAATGGAGAAAAATTTTCGCTAAACTCTCGTTCAGAACATCATCTATCATACGCAGTCTATTATTTGGTTCTTGTTGATCATTATCAAAGAAGGCAGCAGTGTAAGTAACAACAAATAGCAGTTTCTTGCCAATGTTTCGCTAATGAGACAATTCCCCTCCCCCCTTTTTTAAAATTGTAAGCGGCGGTAGCGCGCACAAAAGCAAGCCGCTCGCGGCACGAGAGTGGCGACAGTCCGAAACACTCACTATCAGAATGCGACAAACAATGCATGACACAGCACAGTAATGCATTTTCAGCTTAGAGTGACGTAAACACCTATAACAAAGAGAACGGCACTTATCAGATCAAAGAAAAATAAGCAATCAATTCAAACTAGACGAAGCACGTGAAAAAGGAAGGGTACCTGTATAAATACGGACGGAGCGCCTGACGCGTAGCAGTGGCTACCTGGTAAAGCTTACGACTCGAACCAAACTACTGTAGCTGTATCGTCATTCATTCAACCTAAATTGGGTCTCATATTACAATGGACCAACTTTGTTTAGATTTGGAAGTGCAGCCTAAAACTTTTCTCTCCCCTTGTCAAGTCTTTGCAAAAGGTCTGATACTCTAGTTGGAGGTATCACCAATTTTTACTGTATAGTATTTCCTCATAGGTACTTGCATTGTAGAATTATAATTCCCTGCAGTACATCAAGTATTACTTGTGTGCGTATAAATCATCATCCACAGTAATTGTGCTGTATCCTACCTGTGATATTGTCACCAATTAAAAAACTGGTCAGATATCCCATAGAAACATTTTCTTTAGAAGATTCAGTATGGGACCAAAACATAAGCTCTTTGAAAATCCAGAAACACCAATTAGCATTGCTGCATTATTGGTTGTACTGAGGATATTCTGGGTGAAGAGCATAAGTTAAGTTCTGCAAGATTATTGTTTCTGGAAACAAAGTAGATTTCTGAGAAGAAGAGTTTTTTTCCCCTCCATGTAGGTCAGATAGGAACTCTGAACACGTTCTACAATTATGTTGACAAATAGATTTGAGTGATACAATATGGCAGTTTTGCAGGTTAAGTTTTTTCCATTTTTGCAGGTACACGTGAAAACTCTTTACATATCACAGTGAACAGTTATACTCAAGGTACCTGTACTACATTATGATAAAGTGTGGAGCTTATTCACTAGAATATACTGTACGTAAGTTGACTAGGACTTCATTGCGCCCTATGGTTTTACCAAGATTCAGAGGTTTACACTGCTTTTCAAAGCACACTAGTCAGTTGAGATAAATATTTGGTATTGACTATTCATGTGACCAGACATGGCCATGGCCATGTTACAAGACATGGCCTAATAGCTACCTCTCACATTCTCTAAAAGCAAAACAAAAATCATAACAATATGCACGTCACACCTGGATATGTGAATTTACTTTGTCACTAACTACAGTATATGAACTCTACAAACTGTAAAGCACTCATTTTATTATACAGTTCGCTGAATTGAAGTTACTAGTTATACTACACAATATAAATGCGGATTATTCTCACAATATTGTCAAACATTCATAATTTTTGTTGTTGTTAAGAGATACAGGTTGTTACCGTTGCACTAGTGACAGAATAATTCATTAGTATATTAACAGCAGGAAGTCTATGTTATCCAGCTGCAATCACAAATCCTCATGGAATAGTTATAATATTAAGAAGGTAATCATAATGTTATGATCAGTCAATGCCACATTCTCCACTTAAATTCCCAAGCACACTGCAGTTAGGGTAATGGAAAACCACCACTAATCTCTCTGTTAGAAACTTATTTCAAATTCGTTTCTTTTGTACAATTCAAGCTGCCACTGATTCCTTCCATATGTGTAATTTTCCACACAGTCCACATCAATACATCTGTTTCTGGCTGCACCTCTGATTATACCTGCAGTGCTGTTCCCTAGTCTCTTTCATGTCTCACCAGTCACTTGACTGACAGTGACCTCAAGGAGACTCAACTTCAGAGATAGGCGATATTTTGTTGTTTCAGCTACACTTTTTTTATTTACACCAATATCACTTCCATGACACTGAAATGACAATGCTATGGAGGAAGCTTAGAACACCTGCACCTTTTGGTAATGTTGGCTTCTTTTGTGCCGTAATTCCGAGCAAGTCAGCTGTCTTCAAATATCTTTCAGTTCCTAATCTCATGCTTTTGACCACGGAATAATACTGAATTCTCTTATTGTGAGAGATGGTGCCTTACCATGGGCAACTGAATGACACATTGCATTATTCATAACACTGACTAATATCCTTGTAGGTATCGCAAAGTGGTTAGATATGTGTCTTTTGAAAACTCTGACACTGTTCAATATATATATATAAAGTTCTGCCTCGACTGACATCTCTGCCCAAACTCTTTGTCTTTAAATATGTCTGCTTGTGTCTACATGTGTGGATGGATATGTGCGTGTGTGCAAGTGTATACCTGTCCTTTTTTTCCCCCTAAGGTAAGTCTTTCCACTCCCGGGATTGGAATGACTCCTTACCCTCTCCCTTAAAACCCACTTCCTTTCGTCTTCCCCTCTCCTTCCCTCTTTCCTAATGAGGCAACAGTTTGTTGCGAAAGCTTGAATTTTGTGTATATGTTTGTGTGTCTATCGACCTGCCAGCGCTTTCTTTCGGTAAGTCACCTCATCTTTGTTTTTATATATAATTTTTCCCACGTGGAATGTTTCCCTCTATTATATATATATATAAAAACAAAGATGATGTGACTTACCAAATGAAAGTGCTGGCAGGTCGACAGACACACAAACAAACACAAACATACACACAAAATTCCAGCTTTCGCAACAAACTGTTGCCTCATCAGGAAAGAGGGAAGGAGAGGGAAAGACGAAAGGATGTGGGTTTTAAGGGAGAGGGTAAGGAGTCATTCCAATCCCGGGAGCGGAAAGACTTACCTTAGGGGGAAAAAAGGACGGGTATACACTCGCACACACACACACATCCATCCACACATATACAGACACAAGCAGACATATTATATATATATATATATATATCTTTTTCTTTAAAAAATATACATTAACAGGCAGTTTGGAACAAAACCATGCAATGTACCCTGCTTGCAAAACAAAAATCCAAAAGACACTGCCACTGTTCCCTAGTGCTTTCATCAGCCTAGCGTCTTCATAATGAATGAATGGCATCAACCCAAGTTTAGTCTAGCCACATACTACTGTCTAATGTCACGTCCATGCTCTTGCATAGGAATCTGCAATGCTACGCCACAACATCTGTCCTTGCCACTAGTAAAGTAAGAGCATATGGACTATCAGACCCGTTGTGTGATTGGATTGAAGAGTTCCTAGATAACAGAACGCAGCACGTCATTCTCAATGGAGAGAAGTCTTCCGAAGTAAGAGCGATTTCAGGTGTGCCGCAGGGGAGTGTCGTAGGACCGTTGCTATTCACAATATACATAAATAACCTTGTGGATAATGTCTGAAGTTCACCGAGGCTTTTTGCAGACGGTGCTGTAGTATGTCGAGAGGTTGTAACAATGGAAAATTGTATTGAAATGCAGGAGGATCTGAAACGAATTGACACTTGGTGCACGGAATGGCAACTGAATTTCAACGTAGACAAGTGTAATGTGCTGCGAATACATAGAAAGAAAGATCCCTTATCATTTAGCTACAATTTAGCAGGTCAGCAACTGGAAGCAATTAATTCCATAAATTATCTGGGAGTAGGCATTAGGAGTGATTTAAAATGGAATGACCATATGAAGTTGATCATCGGTAAAGCAGATGCCACACAGATTCATTGGAAGAATCCTAAGGAAATGCACTCCGAAAACAAAGGAAGTAGGTTATAGTACACTTGTTCGTCCACTGCTGCGTATTACTCACCAGGAGAGACGCTCAGTAGCTAGGTACGGGCTTTTGTTGAAGTTTCGAGAACATACCTTCACCAAGGAGTCAAGCAGTATATTGCTCCCTCCTATGTACATCTTGCGAAGAGACCACAAGGATAAAATCGGAGAGATTAGCGCCCACACAGAGGCATACCAACAATCTTTCTTTCAACGAACAATGTGAGACTGGAATAGAAGGGAGAACCGATAGAGGTACTCAAAGTACTCTCCGCCACACACCGTCAGGTGGCTTGTGAAGTATGGATGTAGATGTAGTAGCTGAATAACTGAAACCTGTCTAAGTACTGTACACAATGAAAATTTGTTGCCTAATTTTGAACTTACGTTATCAATTTTGATAGTGTGAAACATTCTTGTATTTTGTCTCTCAGACTGCAGTAAGGACTACGATGATCACAGCAACTGTAGTACAGAAATTTAATTATTACAACAATGCTTCAGTGCCCTTTGGGAAGAAACATTTAGAGAGATTTTTTAGGCATTTTCAATTTTCTGTCTCAGCTACAATGATTTTTTCTCACTGCATGAATAAAGTGATTCCAGTTCCTTTCTGAGAAATGACAACCTCCTCAGCCATCTTGTTGAAATTTAAGACTTTCCTGCTTACTTTTCTAGGCCCTTGTAGCTTCTACTGTACTGTGATCAGTACATCAACATTCACAAAGAAATTAGCATATTTTCATCATGAAAAATGTTTAAAATCATCTGCTTTAACTAATTATGAAAGAAAGCCTTAGGTCTTCTGCAGGAAGTTTTCACTTTATAACTCTCAAAGTCTGTCTTAATGAATTTTGGCATGATTAACATCTCTTCCAATTATTAAAGCAAGCCTTAAAAATACACATAGTAGGCAATGAGGTATCTTCTCAAGTCATCAGTTACTTCCGTAGTTGAGTTTGGAAGACAACTTCAGTATACAATATTAACATTCACCACACCTATTTCTAAAAGATGGGTTGTCCTAGTCTAAAGCCTGTGTGCACTCATTCCTCACAGATAATTAGTGAAATAAATCACTGCATGGGTGCATACACAATATATTTTGCACAACTGTTGCATTATGGGAAGGTGTTGCCTGAAATGGAGACCTGCCAGCTTTCGTGCAGAGGCTGGAAATTGAGATCATTTAAACACAGCTGTTTGTAATGGAATTTCCTTGCAGTCAGCTGTATCTACCACTTTCGGGTGTGACTGACAAACATATACACTGTGTTCTATAATAATGATGGGGCTGGACACATGCATATAGCCTATGTGCAGACTTTTAGAATACTAAGCATTTTGATAGAATTATTTCATATGCCCAGATGTGTGAGCCCTGCAAGCTTCTAATCAAAGGTAAGGCCAGAAAACATCATCCACTCTTCAAAATTTTAAAACATTTACCTTAATGTGAGTGTAGGATATTACAAGCTAACAGGTCAAAACGCCAAATTTTTTTTCTAAACTACACATATCATTTTTGTTCAGTTATTTGTAAGTACTCAAAAATTTGAATTTTGTGATAAATGCAAATATGAATGAATTCTGCCTCAAAATATAAAAATGCAAAATTACCTAATGAACGACATTCCATAGCAACCTGTATCCATATGAGATATTTTATTAGAGGTAGTTTATAGCCTTATTTTCTGCATATTAATATCTAAAATTTAACAAACGTTTGGTTACTGGTATTGCACATCATCGAGCAAATCCCAATTTGAGAAGATAATGTTCTTAAGAATGTGTTTGCAAAATAAAATATGCACAAACGCAACAATGTATCAGTGGACTATGCTCTTCAGCCACGCGAAATGTGGGTGGTTAAATGTCTGAGATACATGCCATGTAATACTATGTAGTGCTCCGTTGTGGGACCCTAGCAACTTGGAACGAAGCAACAAGGAGGAGGAGGGAATGAGTAAGGCGAGACTCGTACCAGCAATCTACGAAAGTGCACTTCAAATCAGATTTTTTTTCTGCAAATTTATGAAAAACCATTAAGAGCAACATATTTCTCGGCACTTTTTAACCGTGTTCCACATGTATGCTTCACTACGGAACAGGAAGCAGCCTCAGCCAATGTCATACTGCGTATTAACAGCATGACAACCAGAAAACAACATTACAGAGACTGTAGTTTTTACTTCAAAAATTGTGTACAGTCATAGTTAAAGCGTGATCTAACACATAAGCAGAACCTACTTTCAAGAGCATAACAGCACCAGTGCATGTGTGCTGCAACTTCTCACCAACCATTGCATTTGCATTTGTTTACGTCAGGTTTAGTCTTATGATGACTTTTACAAACCTTTACAGCAATATGCCAGTTCACACTACTTTAGAAACACTAGAGAAGAGCTTGAGGGCTAATAAGAAAGAAACAACTGCTGAACAGATTATAGAATTAATGTGGTTGTTAAATGGTAGTAAAATACATTATTTTCAGTTTAATGGTAAGCTTTGTAAACTATCAGATGGTCCTGCCACGGATAATCTATTAGCAGACATTCTGGCCAATATTTTTATAGTCACATTAGAAAATTTCTTTTTAAGGTCATGCATCCACAAAACTAGGAATTTAATTCCCCATTCAAGGTATGTTGATAGTTTAATTGTATATAATGGATCAACTCTTTGGAATGTTGAATAGTCTTCATGAAAAATTTAAATTTACCTCCGAGTTGCAAAATGAATATTGCAAACCAAATTTATTAGAGCTCGAACTCGGGGTTACGGACAATAGGTTTCGATATTTTTCACAAACCAACTAGTATTCATCCAATTATACCATCTGACTTGACAGGGAGACGGGGGAAATTAAAACTAACTTGCAATAATATAGTATCCATCTACAGCAGAAAAAAATTTAAGAAGGAAACCAGAAATAAGCTACCACATTAAGTGACTGTAATGAAAGTGAAAGGCATATTTCAACTCTTTATAAGGAGTATCTCAATCTCAGGCAGGATTAAAAATTTTCTGTTAAATAAATACAGCTGCAAAGTTGCATTCTCTACTGAAAGCAGCCTACGGAAAAAACTGAATCCATAATATTAAAACCGTAGTTCAGGTATCTCAGGATTACATGCAGTGCATATCCAGTAATTTTTTTATCTGACATACTGGAAGGGCTTTCTATGTTAGAAAGAAAGAACATCTGTTGGTAAAAAAATGTGTCACTGTCCATAATTCTCCTTTCAAATAACATTCGTTAACATCAGATCACAATCCAGAAAGATTAGAAAAATCTGGATTCTGCATAATGGAAAGAGATGGTGAAGGTTGGATGTCATCATCCTATATGACAAGCTGCAATCAAGAAATAGACTTTTTCAACGGTTTCAAGCCAGTGCTCACAACTGTGTAGGTCCTTCATCAACATCTCTTGCTCTTCAGTAGTGTTGTCTCCCTCACGTACATGTCTTAATACTTTATTTTAACTAGATGGCAATGTTTCTTTAATACACAAGTTCATCACACGAGGACAATTAGGTCCTGTAACGAAATCTTAAATGGTCGTATTGTTTATTTTTTACTAGATAAACAGGCTATTTATGCCTTCATGTTAATTTTTTTCCATTATTGCTTTTTTACAGTGAAAAACTGTGTGGGACAGTCCAATCTGAGAACATGTAGTACATTTTACTCCTTTTAATTTTATCCGATTTCACTCGTTGCTTTTGTGTCAAACTGTTTTGGGTATCACAATGGTATGACACTGCAGGAGAAGTTTTAAGTGACGTTATCAGCACACAACATGCAAGTAAGTGCTGCAAAACAAGTTGCCACATGCTTAGTTTGACATTTGTCTGTTGAATACCCATACCTGATTTTTATCTTACACTTTTAATGAATTTTAATCATATTGCTTGTATGAGATGCGAGTGCTTCTGCTCATGATGAATGTATCACATGTCAGGGAAAGTAATGTAGGTAGGTAACAGCTTTTATTTTCCATTTATGATTGGAATCACTTTTCACAATTAGGAGCAAGACACCAGTCCTTGTTAAAAAATGTTTTTAAGTGACTACTTGTTCTACTATAGAAAATAGTTTTAGCAATATTGAAACCTGCCTGCTTTTCACGTTAGAAACTTACAGTTGCAGCTAACAGCGATATTCAAGACTGATTTGGTATGGTTAATTTAAGGGGGTGGCCAGATGCCTTTCCTACCACCCTGTATCTCCCCTATTACCCTGTATCTCCACTCCCCCCCCCCCCCCCACCACAAAGAAACGTATGTACCCTAACTTTCCAGGCATAGTTTTATTCATTTATTCATGTGAAAGTGACAAAGTTTTCAAAATGTTTGTGGCTCATGTAACATGAGACCTCATCAATCTACCATGAGGACTCAATCCACGGCCGCCGCATGCCCCTGCCCTGGAAGCAGCGCTTTAACATTCTTTGCTGTCTCGGCTGGTCAAAATGAAGCCTATTACTGTCTTGTTAATATGTTGATGACCTGAAAGGCATGACTGACTTTGTAACAAGTAGTTTGCAGATGAACTTTCAGTAGAGGTGCTTGTTCAATTCTTTTTACTAATATACATGTTGAATTCCTCATCTCTACTTAGTCACTACAGTAAATTATGTTGGAAACAGTGATTGTATCACAACCTGATATGCTTTATTTGCTTCAGCATAAGCTATTCATCACCTCGATTTCGTACACTAGTTTTGTAGATTGATGCTTAATACTCTCAACCAAATTTCACATTTCTCAGAGAAGTGAAATGTTTTTGTGTTCCAGGTTCTTGAGCCACTTAGTTACAAGTTGCCTGGTGTTTGCAATTTAAGGTGGTGCAGCCATTGCATTGACATTTACAACACCTCATTGGGCACAGGAAATGGGAATACATTTCGATACGTATAAAACAACCTTTAAGTATTCTGTAACACTAATGAATTGGAAATGAATATAAACATGGATGTTTTTTCCAGCACAAGTCTTTTGTCAATGGCGTTTCCTCCACCCCATTGTGAGATTTCAAAATATGCTCTTCGCATACTGGACACCCTATCACATTTTGCTATTCATTGTTATCATTTACCTACAAATAAATGTATTAGTAATTTTTTATATTTACTAGCAATCAGCTGAGATGTGGGAACAATGAAAGGTAATCAAACAACGTAACATCTTCAAGAATTATAATTTAGATATTGTAATATAATGCACTTTTTAATTACCCTACAACACATCCATTGACAATTCAGTGTTAAGAGTGATAATCATAGAAACATTTAAATTTTAATCGTCAACAACCACTCAACATTTCCACATTCACAGAAAAATATTTTGCATTTTTTGCCTTATGCAGGAGTGTAGAATGCAATTTTATTTTATGATTCAATTATCTTGAGTCAATAACAATTCTCTTGATACATTACAGACTTTTCATGTGCCATTTAGTCCACACAGCACGTACACCGAAGCGACAAGTCAGGGGATTGCGACACACACATACACAGATAGCAGTAGTATCACGTACACAATCTATAAAAGCAGTAGTGCACTGGTGTGGCTGTCATTTGTAAGCAGGTGATTCATGTGAAAAGGTTTCCAATGTGATTATGGCCATGCAACAGAAATAATAGTTGGAGCTACAAGCATGGGACATTCCATTTCAGAAATAGTTAAAGAATTTAATATTCCAAGATCTGCAATATCGTAAGAGAACAGAATACCCAATTTCAGGCATTAGCTCTCACCATTGACAATGCAGTGGCCGATGGCCTTCCCTTAACAACCGAGAGCAGCAGAGCCAGTGTAGAATTGTCAGTGCTACCGAACAACACTGTGTGAAACAACTGCAGAAAAAGTGTAGGAGATACAAAGAATGTATCCATTAGCTGGCAGATGACTCACGTAACTGCCCTTGTTAACAGCACATCACCACCTGGAGCATCTCTCCTTGGTTTGTGACTGTATCAGTTGGACCCTAGACGAATGGAAATTTGCGGCCTGGTCAGATGATTCTTGATTTCAATTGGTAAGAGCTGATGGAAGGGTTCATGTGTGGCACAGACCCCACGAAGCAGCGAAGACCCCCTGAAGCCACTGTGCAAGCTGGTGGGGGCACTATAATGTTGTGGGGCATGTGTGCATGGAACGAACTGGGTCACTGACAGGACATTATTGTCTTCGGCTACTTTGAGACCATTTGCAACAATTCATAGACTTGCTCTTCCCTAATAGCTCTGGAATTCTAACCAGGTCACAACTGTTCACAATTGGTTGAAGACCATTCTGGACAATTTGAGCAAATGATCTAGTCACCAAATCGTCCATCATGAATCCCATCAAACTCTTATGGGACACAATCGAGAGGTCAGCTCATGCACAAAACCCTGCACCAGCAACACTTTCAGTTATGGACAACTACAAGCAGCACAGCTCAATATTTCTGCATGGGACTTCTAAGAACTTTGAGTCTATCCCACGTCAAGTTGCTGCACTATGCTGAACAAAAGGTGATTCCTTGTTCTGAATGGGTCAAGTCATTCCAGCCAAAGAAATTGTCTTCAGAACTAATATTAAGTAATATCTAGATGCAGAAACATTCAGTAAGTAATCCTGCAATCTTATGAAAGTAAACATCTGGTCACAACCATTTCCTATAACAACCAACAACTTGTCACCTCAGTGTAATGACACTCATGAACTCTCAAATATTCTAGTTTCCTGAAGTCCTTTCCTTTCTTACAATGAATCAAGAAACCTTCGGCTGAATAATTCATACAGGAAATGAGCTCAGTATTTTGCAGTACATAAACATTTATCAACTAACCTTCTTCAAGGTTAATGAAATCCTGCCTCTCCTCCTGCTCCCCGGAGTACATATTCTGTTCACGTTCCAGATAGTGTGCACGTTCACCAATATGATGTCCAACAGCCATTTTCTTTGTTCCTGAACGAGAATCACAAACGGTCTTCTTCACTTCCTTGATGCCACCAGGTGCAGTGCGTGTTGACGACGATGCCTGGTATACCTGAACATATTTTGTAATAGGGAGAGTATTAGTTTAGACTTTTGGTGTATCCTAACAAATACAAAAAAGTTAATTATAGCTAAATGACCCAGCTCTGCAGTAATCACCTGAACTTCCCTTCACAGTGTGTTTCTTCAGTGATGACACTAGAGTAGGTGTTGATGGACAAAAGCATACAGGAAGTTTTACTATGGGATCGCTCACAAGGGAAATACCACGACGTAATGTGACACAAACGTCTAGAGGCTACCAACTGTATTATGAAGATCTGAGACTATCACAGCAATTTAGATAAAATATGGGGAGACTTTCGACAATGTTTATCTCCTACCAGAGTGTGGCTCAGCAGAATTTTATATAGCATCAGATTCTTGTCCAGGCTGTTACGGTAGTATACCTGAACACTTTCCTTGTTCTAAATGGGTCAAGTCATTTCAGCCAAAGAAATTGTCTTCAGAACTAATATTAAGTAATATCTAGATGCAGAAACATTCAGTAAGTAATCCTGCAATCTTATGAAAGTAAGCATCTGGTCACAACCATTTCATATAACAACCAAACTTTTAACATATGAAACCATGTATATAGAAAGATTACTAATTGCCACAATGAAGTTGCTGTTGCCTATTGGTGGGCTCGATGTAATAGATGGAGATGCGACAGCCAAATCGGCTACTATCCATATTAAAGCAACAAGGGGTCTGAGAAATATAGTCTGAATTTCATTACAGAAGAAACAGGTAACAGTCACAAGTTGGTTAGTTGGATGATTAAAGGGACCAGTCTACTTGGTTATCAGTCGCTTTTTCCTTGAACAAGTCTATATGACTAGATTGTAGATAGCCTGCCACGCAAAACCCTGAGGAAGAAAGGGAGACAGAGGAAGAAAGAAAAGGTACCCCACCTGGGGAGCAGCCCAAAGCCCCCGAGAGCAGATTGCAATGAGGAGACATACATCCCCCAGCATCCAGCATTTACTGGAGGCACTCCACTAAGAAATTGTATAGGAAAGATTAGTAACATGGACAGTGTAGAAGAAGTACGGAGAGACAAAGTATGCACAAGTCTAACAGACCACACAAGAGGGGGGAGGAAGAGTACAAGAGCAGGTACTGTGAGAACTGGGTTGGACAATCAAGCCCACACAGTTGCAGCCCCCTCTGAACAGAAGAGGCAACAATGTGTTCAAACAACCCTTCAATGGGCTGATAAGGTTAAGTGGCTCTCCCTTGAAGAGATTGGTAACAGATCCCTTCAAAAAAAAAAAAAAAAAAAAAAAAAAAAAAACACCGGGGGTAGCAAGTCACCGAGATTAAAGAGTCCACTGCAGGGCAGCTAGCTTGGGACAGTTCAGCAAAATGTTAACCACAGTCAAATGGGAACCATAATGACAGTGGGGTGGGTCGTCATGAGGGACGAGATGACCCGTCAGCCAGCCAGGTACAACCGATGCAGAGCTGGCAAAGGGTGGCAGAGTTTTGCAATAGTCCTGCATGGAGGACCTCCACAGATTCCTACTGTTTTTCACCCATAGCTGGTAAAGTCAGAGTAATCCATTTCATATGCCAGATTCCTAAAACTTCATGGTGTAATACTGATCAGTGGCCTGTTTCCGGTGTACTGATCTGTTGAGTCTATTTACTGGTAGCCAGTTTGTCCAGGCTATTGGCGAGTTACTTGAAGAGAACCTTGTAAAAATTGTCCCAAGGGATTACTACTGGCAAGAAGTCAGAGGAAGGGGATTTATCTCCAGCTGGGATTGATTCATTATTTGAGAGGGTCTGTGGGACCAAATGGAGAGGTCATCAGTCCTGCTATTACAAAGTGAGTTACAGAAGAAAAAGGGTCTGCTGAAAATGGACGGATTCCGTCAGGGGAATCATTAAACACACACAGTAAAGGCATAGAGGGTGAGATCAAATCTAAAAACTGGAAAAAAAAACCAGGGTGGTCATGGGGTCACAGTCCAAGAAAACTGTAAAAGAACCCCCAACCACAACACTAGAACCTTATACCTGGAAATAAAAACCACTTCCACTGAGGAAACAGAGGACCAATTCAACCATCTGTGGATTGTCTGCTAATATTACATGTAAGTAATCAGGACTATACTTAACACAAATTGCCAAAAGAAGGGGACAGTCCAGTATGTGACATATCGTCAGTCTGTTTCCACAACCACATTGTGGGGGTGGGTTGTTATGTAGGAGGAAACAATGGGTGAGCTGGGTGTGACCAACACATAAACGGCATAAAACAGTTAACTACTCCTGAGAGGAGCGGTATGAAGAGTGCCAGACTGCAGTAGACTCCTTGATTGTGTAGAGTTTATTACTATGATCAGTAGTGCTCCAGACGGCATTCCAATTTTCGGCAGAGAGAGATTTGAGGTAGACACGCATATCCGCAGCAGGAATCATGAAGGAAAATGGGGTAAGTATCTGCTTTTCTAGCCAAACAGTCAGCCAGTTCATTGCCTGGGAGGCCAACATGAGTTGGGACCCAGAGAGAGACAACTGAACAGACCACATGCGCAAGGGCAGAGAGAAGGTCATCGATAGCAGAGACTGAAGGGTGATGAGAGTAGCATCGGTCGATAGCCTGCAGGCTGCTCATGGAGTCTGAACAAATTAAAACACTGAGGAGAGAGCCCTGACAAGCAAAAAAAAAGGGGGGGGGGCACCTGTGAGTATTAGAAGCTCTGCTGTGAACACACTACATGATCCCGGCAATAAATTGTGTTCGAAGCCAGTAGAAAAGGTGAAAGCATATCCCACCTTATCGATTATCTTAGAACTATCAGTGTAAAAGATGGTGACACCCTGGAACTCTGCAAAGAATGGTACATACAAGACGCTGGTAAACCATAGGAGTGAGAGACCTTAGGAACCTGGAACAGATCGGTCCTAATCTGTGGTCTAGGCACCATACAGGGAGGGGGGAGGGGGGGGGGGTTATTGGAGGGAAAACACAGGGTGCAGTCCAGTGAGGGGAGATGGAGATCCCGACAGAGGGATGTGAGACACATGCCAACTGACAATCCCACCCATGGGCGGGTGTTAGGAGGGAGACTTCCCTCATTGGCGAAGAGCACACGGTACACAGGACAGTCAGGGAACTGGCAAATGGTGATTGTGTAAGAAACAAGGAGTTGTCTCCATCGGATATGTAGTGGGGGAACCCCCA
Source organism: Schistocerca serialis cubense (assembly GCF_023864345.2). NCBI lineage: Eukaryota > Metazoa > Arthropoda > Insecta > Orthoptera > Acrididae > Schistocerca > Schistocerca serialis. Next base: position 515,153,633 of record NC_064639.1, read on the forward strand.
CTTCCTTGAGGAGACTATCAACAGGACTAGTGCAGCAAAAGGCACCAATACCCAGATGCACCCCACAACGATTGACAGGGTCAAGGAGTTTCAAAGTGAAAGGAGCTGCTCAGCCATAAACCTGACTACCATAATCTAGTCTGGACAAGACCAGAGCAAAGTAAAGATGGAGAAGAGTGGAATGGTCTGCGCCCCAAGATGTGTGGGACAGGAGGTGGAGAGCATTAAGACTCCGCATACATGTTGCCTTTAGGTGGCGAATGTGGGGCAGCCATTTCAGCTTGTTCAAAAACAAGGCCCAAGAAACGGGACTGGGCTACAACATCAAGGAGCTGGTTGCCTAAATAAAGTTTTGGATCGGTGTGTACTGTGTGTCGACGGCAAAAATGCATAACCTGTGTGTTGGAGGGAGAAAACTAAGACATAGGCGGTGGCCCACACAGAGGCCCTTCAGATGGTGCCTTGGAAATGGCGCTCAGCAGACGCTATCGAGTGGGAGCTGTACCAGATGCAAAAATCGTCAAGGTACAATGACGGGGTAAACAGAGGCCCAATAGAGGTCACAAGCTCATTCATGGCAATGAGGAAGAGTGTGAAACTTAGCACAGAACCCTGTGGGATACCATGCTCCTGAATTTGAGGGACACTGAGTGAAGTGCCAACTCTAACCCGAAGAGCTGGTGAGATGGTAACTCACAGATTAAAATCTGAAGAGGACCACGGAAGCCTCACTCATGGAGGGTAACTAAAATCTGATGGCACCAAGCCACGTCATACACCTTATGTAGATCAACAAGGTGATGACGTGAATAAAAGCCTGTCGGATGACCGATTCCAATCAGAGTAAATGGTCAGTTGGAGATTGCTCTGCCCATAAGCCACAGTGAGAGAGGGACAAGTACCCAGCATAATTGACACTGACCATCCTTTTGAGCAATTTATAAAGTACCTTCATCGGGCTAGTTCAGCGGTAGCTATCTAGAGTCTAGTTTTTCCTGGGCTGGAGGACGGGGTAACTATACGTCTTGCCATTTCGACAGAAACGCATCTGGTTGTGGATGGAATCTGGGCCTGGGGCTGTGTCTTGTGAAGAGCTAAGAGCCTGCACCAATTCCCATTCAGTGAAAGGTGCATTATAGGGCTCAATGTGATGTGGGATATGGGATGAAATTGAGGGGGGGGCTGTTCAACTCTGCATTTCTGCTGGAGAAAGGTAGTAGGGTAGGATGGGGATGACTGACACCATCGAAAAGTATGTTGCAAGGACCAATGGATCAGTGCACAGAGCTCCTTGAAAGTTTAGACCCTGGACAGTCAATTGTCTCTGGCAGCCAGAAGGCTATGGAGCTTGGACCAGACTTGTGATGAAGAGGCATACGTCCCCAGGAAGGAAACAGTGTTCCCAGCATTCCTTTTTACTCCACGTAACAAGGTAACGAGCCTTAACACAGAGACATTTAAAAGCGATGAGGTTGGTCAGTAAAGGGCGTTGCTTAAATCTGACACACCCGTCAACGATCCTGGACAGCGACTGATTTCCTTGGTCTACCACGGCACAGGTCGATGACGAGGGGGACCTGTGGATAGAGGGACAGCAGTACCAGCAGCATGAAGAATAATGGTAGAAATGCCTTGCATGACTTCATTAATGGAATTCGAGAGGGAGGTTTCCAAGTTCACAACAGAAGTGTATAAAGACCAACTGGCCCTGAGAGATGCCCAACGTGGGGAGTCCATCTGTCTGGTGGCAACAGAGGAATGATAGAATCACCGGAAAGTGGTCACTGTCACAAATGTCATCATGGGATGACCAGTGTAGGGAAGCCATGAGGGCAGGGGAGGAGACAGTGAGATCGATAGCAGAGAAAGTGCCATGAGCGGTACTGAAGTAGGTAGGAGAACCATCTTTGAGGAGAGACAAATTGAGGTCCATGATAAGTTGGTCAAGGATACCTCCTACCCATTGAAGTAACACTCCCCCACAGTGGATGGTTGGGGAAGTCCCAAGGAGGAGAAATGGGGCCAGGAGTTGTTGGATAAAGGTAAACAGTGCAACGTAACCAAGTGGCCTACCTGGAGGAAGGTAGACATTCCAAATGGTGATTGCCAGAGTCACGTGTACTAACTACTATTACTTCCATATTGGTACGTAGGGGGTTGCAGTCACTAATGACATCGGAGCAAACCAAAGTGCAGACCCAACCAGATATTACCTGAGGGTCAGCACAGTTTCGGCAGAATGCCCGATAACCGCGAAATGCTGGAGAGTAGTAGTCATGGATGTGTGTTTCTTGAAGAAAAAGAAAGAAAGCAGAATAGGAGGAGACAAGACGTTGCATTTCCAGTAGGTGACGATAGTATCTGTTGCAATTCCACTGGACGATCATGTGGCAAGAGTCCAAGGTAGATATAAAGAAGCTGAGGAAGAAGTCAGGTCATTTGGTCAGTAGTCGTCACCGACAAGGATGGGTTGACATCCATAAATGCAGTATCAGACTCAGGTTGCAGTGGGGTAGATGGCACCTCCGAGGGCACCTTGTCTTGGGATTTATGTTTCTCCTCCTCCTCTTCCTGAGGTGGAGGTTTCTTTCTTGTAAGCTGGGCAATCCGGTGAGTGAGGAGTGGTGGTCAGCACAACAGACACACACAGGTGGCGGAACACAGGGGCTTCCCTCATTGACTGGGTGGCAACACTCATCACACAAAGGGTCTGCCGTACAGTGGGAAGACATATGCCCAAAAAGCAAGCACTGAAAGCACCACAAAGGTGGAGGGATGTACTGTTTCACGTCACATCTGTAGCGCATAAGCTTGACCTTCTCTGGGTGGGTATCCTCCTCGAAAGCCAGAATGAAGGTGCCAGTATCAGTGCAGTGTTGTCTTCACGACCCTTCAGCATATGTCTAATAAAGTAAACGCAATGCTGCGCCAGATTAGCCTGGAGTTCCTCAACAGTTTGCAGGATGAGGTCCCTATGAAAAGTGATTCCCTGGATCACACTCAGAGATTGGTGTGGAGTGATAGACACCGGGATGTTGCCAAGACAATCACAAGCACGAAGAGCTACAGATTGGGTGGCAGAAGTAGCTTTGATCAACAGGGAGCTCGACTGCATCTTACTAAGACTCCACTTCACCAAACTTGTCCTTAACATTTTTTATGAAAAACAATGGCTTTGTGGCAGTGAATGTGTTCCCATCCATCTTCGTACAGACAAAGTAACAGTGAAAAGGTTTCAGCCCAAGACAGCGAGCCTGATGTCCTCCCACGGTGTAGCCAGGGAAAGGAAGGTTGCCGGGTCATACGAAGCAGCATTCAGTGATCCTTCACCATTCTAAGCGACAGCCGTTTGATAAAGGCCAGATTTTTGCATCTTGATATGCTTCATGTGCCAACCATCCACACTAATACCACCTACTCCGACCAGGGGCTCTTTCCCACAGGCGCCACCCAGCCACAGCAAGGGCTCTCTGGCACGGCAGCCGTTGCCGGGAGTTCCAATGCTCCATGAAGATAAACAACCACTCCTTGGCATATATGGGGAGCGAACAGCTCCGGTATCAGTGGAGTGATCCCTGTGTTGTCAGGGGGCTCAGTAATATGGGTACATAACAGCCCTACCACACAGACTGGCTACAAGTGCTGGTGACCTAGCAGAGTGGAAGGTGGCTACAGTAGGCATGGGAGAGGGGAAGGAAGGGGAGGGGGAGGGAGAGGAATACACACCATAGATGCTAGGAAGGGATTTCTTCCTCATATGGCTCACACTAAAAAGAGGAAATTTTGAAGTGGAGGTCAAACCTTAAGTGGGGACCTAAACACCAAAAAGGATGAAAAAACAGGCAAAAGGAACAAAACTGCAACCAATACAGGAAACCAGTTGGATAGCCAGGTCAACATAGATCATAAAAAGAGACAGGTGAAGGAGGTTTTTTTTTTGTGGTTTTAGGGCGCACAACTTCAACGGTCATTAGCGCCCAGACTACGTTAGGAATGCACCATGAGGCACAAGTTTAAAACAGCAACTAAAAGGGAAAACACGAGAAAAGATCGACAGGCATAGGATTAAAAAAAAAACAGCATAATTAAATGTCCTTAGACAGGTTGGTCAATTTGATAAAACGAAGAACGCGAGCAGCTGCTCCTGGGTCATCCGCTAAAATGGCATCGAGAGTACATGGCAGGCCAAGATCAAGACGCAGTGTAGTAAAATCCAGACGGGATGTTAAAATGTGGCGGACCGTCAGCAAGTGCCCACGTGGGCAGAACGGCGCTGGCGCAGCCGTCAGCAGATGGCGATGGCTGAACCGGCCGTGTCCAATTCGTAACCGGGCCAAAACTACCTCCTCCCGCCGAGAGGGGCGTGAAGAGGACGTCCAAGCCGCGGGAAGAGGTTTCAAGGCCCGAAGCTTGTTGTCCGTAAGTGCAGCCCAATCGGCACGCCACAGCGATAAAATGCGCTGACAAATGACACTGCTACAATCCGATAAAGGGACACAACAACAAGCTGTCCGAGGCTGGAGGACCGCAGCCTTGGCCGCGGCATCTGCAGCTTCGTTCCCAGGGATACCGACATGGCCAGGAACCCACATAAAGCTAACTGGAGAACTGTCATCCACCAGCTGCTGAAGGGAGCGTTGGATCCAGTGCACGAAAGGGTGAACTGGATACGGATCACTGAGGCTCTGGATGGCGCTCAGGGAATCAGAGCAGATGACATAAGCAGAATGTCGGTGGCGGCAGATGTAAAGAACAGCCTGGTAGAGGGCAAAGAGCTCAGCTGTGAAGACCGAACAATGGCCATGGAGCCGGTATTTGAAACTTTGTGCCCCGACAATAAAAGAACAACCGACCCCGTCATTGGTCTTAGAGCCATTTGTATAAATGAAGGTCATATTAAAGAACTTCGAACGAAGTTCGACAAAACGGGAGCGGTATACCGAACCGGGGGTAACCTTTGGGAGCGAGCTGAGGTCAAGGTGAACGCGAACCTGAGCCTGGAGCCAAGGTGGCGTGTGGCTCTCGCCCACTCTAAGGGTTGCAGGGAGTGAAAAATCAAGGTGATGAAGGAGGCGACGAAAGCGAACTCCAGGGGGTAGCAGGGCAGAGACATACAACCCGTATTGACGATAGAGGGAGTCGTCAAAAAAGGAACGATAAGACGGGTGGTCGGGCATTGACAGTAGCCGACAGGCATAGCGACAAAGCAGTATATCGCGCCGGTAGGGCAGTGGCAATTCACCGGCTTCAGCATGAAGACTCTCGACAGGACTAGTATAAAACGCTCCGATCGCAAGACGTAAACCCCGATGTTGTATAGAGTTGAGGCGGCGTAAGATGGACGGCCGCGCAGAGGAGTATACGAAGCTCCCATAATCCAGCTTGGAGCGGATGATCAACCGATATAGGTGAAGTAGGACGGTTCGATCCGCTCCCCACGACATACCACTGAGAACACGGAGGACATTTAGAGAACGGTACAACAGGCAGCCAAATATGACATGTGGAGGCCAGCTAAGTTTCCTGTAAAATGTAAGACCTAAAAATTTTGTTGTCTCCATGAATGGGAGAGCAATGGGACCGAGTCGTAAGGACGGTGGGAGAAACTCTGTAGCGCCAGAAGTTAATATGGACCGTCTTCTAGGCAGAAAAACGGAAGCCATTGGCGGCACTCCAGGAGTAAAGACGGTCAAGAGAACGCTGAAGACAGTGCTCCAGGAAACATGTACGCTGCGCGCTGCAATAGATGGTAAAATCGTCCACGAAAAGGGAGCCTGATACATCAGCTGGGAGGCAATCCATTATTGGATTGATCGCTATGGCGAAGAGAGCGACACTCAAAACTGAGCCCTGTGGCACCCCATTCTCCTGGCAAAAGGTGTCCGACAGGACAGAACCCACACGTACCCTGAACTGTCGATCCATTAAAAAGGAACGAATAAAAAGAGGGAGGCGACCGCGAAGGCCCCATGTATGCATGGTGCGGAGAATGCCCGCCCTCCAACAGGTGTCTTAAGCCTTCTCCAAATCAAAGAACACAGCCGCGGTCGGGCACTTCCGCAAGAAGTTATTCATAATGAAGGTTGACAAGGTAACCAGATGGTCAACAGCAGAGCGGCGCCTACGAAATCCACATTGTACATTGGTAAGTAGGCGCCGAGATTCGAGCAGCCAAACCAAATGAGAGTTAACCATTCGCTCCATCACCTTACAGACACAGCTGGTAAGCGAGATGGGTCGATAATTGGAAGGCAAGTGCTTGTCCTTCCCCGGCTTAGGAATCGGTACAATAGATTCGCGCCAGCATGCGGGAACATGTCGCTCAATCCAGATGCGATTATAAGTACGAAGAAGGAAACCTTTACCCGCAGGAGAAAGGTTCTTCAGCATCTGAATATGAATAGAATCGGGCCCTGGAGCGGAGGACCGTGACCGGGCAAGTGCATTTTCGAGTTCCCGCATGGTGAATGGGGCATTATAACTTTCATGATTCGAGGAGCGGAAGTTAGGTGGCCTAGCCTCCTCTGCCTGTTTTCGGGGGAGGAAGGCAGGGTGGTAATGAGCGGAGCTTGAAACCTCTGCGAAAAAGCGGCCGAAGGCATTGGAGATATCCTCAGGGGCCACAAGGACATCATTCGCGACCGTCAAGCCAGAAACTGGTGTGTGGACCTTAGTGCCAGATAGACGTCGCAGGCTACCCCAGATAACAGAAGGAGGAGTAAAACTGTTGAAGGTGCTTGTGAAAGCAGCCCAGCTGGCTTTCTTGCTTTCTTTAATAATACGACGGCACTGCGCACGTAATCTTTCATAAGTGATACAATGCGTCACTGTAGGGTGGCGTTTAAAGGTGCATAAAGCACGTCGATGAGCACGTAAAGCGTCTCTACATGCTGTGGTCCACCAGGGGACCGGTACGCGACGTGGAGAAGAAGTGGTGTGAGGGATGGAATATTCAGCAGCAGTGAGAATGACTTCCGTGAGGTGTGCGACCTGACTATCGCAGCTTGTGAAGGTTTGATCCTGAAAGGTCGCCCTGGAAGAGAAGAGCCCCCAGTCGGCTTTGGAGATGTTCCAACTAGCTGAGCACGGAGAGGGGGTATGATGCAGGAGATGGATGACACACGGGAAGTGGTCGCTCGAATATGTATCGGAAAGGGCATACCACTCAAACCGGCGTGCAAATTGGGTAGTACATATAGAGAGGTCTAAATGGGAATAGGTGTGAGATGTGCCCGAAAGAAAAGTAGGGGCGCCAGTATTGAGGCAGACAAGATTGAGCTGGTTGAAAAGGTCTGCTAACAGTGAGCCCCTCGGGCAGGATGCTGGAGAGCCCCAAAGGGGATGGTGGGCATTGAAGTCTCCAGTTAACAAAAATGGTGCAGGTAGCTGAGCAATAAGTTGAATCATGTCTGCCCTGGTAATGGCAGACGACGATGGAGTGTAAACGGTACAAATAGAAAATGTAAAAGTGGGGAGAGTAATTCTGACTGCAACTGCCTGCAGGCCGGTGTGCAATGTGATGGGATCTTAGCAAATATCATCCCGGACCAGCAACATAACCCCTCCACGAGCTGGAATACCTACCACAGGGGGTAGGTCAAAACGCACAGAGGCGTAGTGTGCCAAGGCAATGTGATTGCATGGGCGGAGCTTCGTTTCCTGGAGGGCTACGACGAGCGGACGGTGCAAGCGGAGCAGAAACTTCAAGTCCTCTCGGTTGGAGCGAATGCTGCGAATATTCCAGTGAATAAGTGCCATCGTGAGAAGAAAAGGAAGATGAAAAAAGGGGTCACCTCAAAGGCCGCTGAGGGCCTGGCTTCAAGCGAGTACTGCTGCCGCTATCAGTAGGCGGACAGCCATCGTCCATTGGTTCTATAGGTTCATCGACCATCTCGTTAAGATGGCCGGGAGGAGGAGCTTCCTCCGCCGGTGGACAGCCAGATGTTCGGCTACCAGCGGTGCGGCCAGGCGAAACGGATGACGGCCTGGGGCGGCAACCGCTGGGTGGCGCAGGAGAAGAAATGCGCCGTGGAGGAGAAGGAGAACTGTGCTTCCTATGAGCCTTCTTGGAAGGTCTTTTAGTGGAAGTACTGGTCGACGGCTGGGAGTGCGAGGTACGTAGGAAGTCTGCACGGGACAGTTCCTTCTTGAAGGCCCGCGCATCTGATTTCTGGGTCTTCGTCTTGGCAGAAGCTGATGAAGGTGCTTGTGTTGGAGGGGTGACGGGAGGAAGAGGAGACTTCGACTGCGCGATCTTAGCACTGGCCGAACGGACGACCGTCGTGCCAAAGGTCAGATCGCATGTCTGCGTCGCCACCTTCCTGGTAGTCCGAGGAGAGGCGAGGACAGTACTGTACTTTCCTGCTGGGAGCAGCGCGGGCTTCCTACTAGCAAATAGCTTGCGAGCAGCCGAGGTGGACACTTTCTCTTTGACCCGAATTTCTTGGATACAGCGTTCTTCCTTGTAGATGGGACAGTCGCGGGAGAATGCTGCATGGTCACCCGGACAGTTCACACAACGAGGAGACGGAGGTGGACAGTCACCCTCATGGGCGTCCCTGCGACAAGTGACACATTTAGCCACATTGGAACATGACTGGCGAGTGTGATTAAAACGCTGACACTGGTAGCAGCGCGTAGGTGTCGGGACATAGGGGCGAACAGAAATAACCTCGTAGCCCGCTTTGATACGCGACGGCAGCTGAACACTGTCAAAGGTCAAGAAATGTGTCCGGGTCGGTACAAGGTCATTGTTGACCTTTTTCATGACCCTATGGACAGCCGGCACGCCCTGCTCAGCGAGGAAAGACTGAATCTCCTCGTCAGTCAATCCGTCAAGTGATCGAGTATAGACCACACCACGAGACAAATTCAAAGTGCGGTGAGCCTCCACCCGGACAGGGAACATGTACAGGAGTGTGGCCCGAAGCAGTTTTTGTGCCTGAAAGGCGCTCTCAGTTTCTAGTAACAAGGTACCATTACGCAACCTGGTACACGACTTGACAGATCCGGCTATGGCATCTACGCCCTTCTGGATAACGAAAGGGTTGACAGAGGAAAAATCCTTCCCGTCCTCAGATCGAGAAATGACGAGGAACTGTGGGGCAGGCGGTAGTACTTTTGTCACTGGTGGCTGGTCAAGTTTCCGTTTTTGGGCAGAAGTCGAGAGAGATTGAGAGAAATCCATTGCGGAGGAATCCCCCATGATTGCCAGTGTCTCCGATGGCGCGCTCCTTCCTTGTGGGGACCCTCTCAGAGGGCACTCCCGCCTTAGGTGAATGTTTACACCTCAGGTCACACCTCCCGAGAAACAGACGGAGGGACCAATCGGCATGTTCAGAAGGTATCAGCTCAGGCAATCACCCCTCACTGGGCCTGGCCTTTACCAGGGGGTACGTGCGCGCCTTATTTGTCTACCCAGGGCGGGGAATTACGCGTTACCCCGTCACCGGCTACGCGTGCGAACGCGTGGGTCGGCCTTCAGGCGCGCACAGGGAGGAAGGAAGAAGAGGAAAAAGAAGAGAGAGAGGGAGAAAGAGGACAGACTGTCTCAAACGCCGAGGCGGAGACCAGAGAAGGCAAGGAGAAGAAGGCAATGAGAAGGCAAGGAGAAGAAGACAAAGGAAAGAGTAAGGAAGACAGTGAGATGGAGAAGAGCAAAGAAAGGAACCAACCAAAGGAAGGAAGAAACGAGAAGTGAAAAAGCAAAATGACCGCAAATAGAGGTCGTCGAACTGTACGTCTCCGGACGCAAGCGCTAACTACCCCCTTGAGGGGGAGGGACTCTAAGTCGCCTCTTACGACAGGCAGGAATACCTCGGGCCTATTCTAATCCCCGGACCCGCAGGGGGGAGATGAAGGAGGTGACAACCGGGAAGGAGCGAGGATAGGGAGGGAGGGCAGGGTGAAGGAAAAACAGCCTGGGAAAGAAGACTTGGCTGCAATAGCTTGGGGTACCGTCTGCTCCACACATGAACTCACGAGAGTACCATGGGCCTCCTGGGGGCCTCCCGCTGGGAGATGGGAACTGTTGTCCCTGTTAGTCAGCAAGCCACCTATCCCGAAGTAGGTGTGGAGGAAGCAGCAAAAGGGGAAAACCCAACCCTTGGGGAGAGTGAGGGGGTGGAGGCAGGGATGGTTGAGCAGCCCCGAGGGCCCACTGTAGAAGGTGAAATTGGGCGAGAGCACAATTGGCAAAGGGGGCAACGTTGTCGTAGCTGTAGCATGTATGTTACATTGTACACACTGGGTGCAACCTTTCATACTACTTTTTGACCTCTTGATAAGTAAATTTGGCCAAAGTCTTGTAATCTCACTCCCGAAAATGCTGCTGTTTGGTGAGCAGAGAGAATGATGCTTTCCACAGCTGACACAGATGGAGTGAGGGGTAGAAGGAGCATTTGCATGCAGTGCTGATCCACAATCTCTCTAGGTGGGGCTAGCACTGCAACGCAAAAACATATGTGCAAATTTCAGGCACTTTGAGGGAGAGGGGGGCGCACACAGTTTCACACTGAATCAGTATACCATCACATTAATCTTTTCAGGCAGTGAATCACCCTCAAACGCCAAGATGAAGACACTGGTAGTGACTGTATTGTCTTTTGACCCATTATGTACATGACATTGCTCCAATTTGATGCACAGCTCATCGGATTGTAAGAGCAGATCTCTGTGGAAATGATGCCCTGAACCATATTAAGACTTACACATAGTGACTGTCACCAGTGTGTCACCTGTCTTGTTACAAGCGAGTGGTGCCCGTGACTGGGCAGGGGGTGCCGTTTTGATAAAAAAGGACCCGGTCTTCATTATGGAGATGGCAGCTGCTTCCCCAAATTTAAAAGAAAGATTCTCCACAAAGAATAAGGGCTTTGTGGCCTAGAAGGAATCCCCATCACTCCTTGTGCAAAGTAAGTACTGGGGTGGGGGAGTACTTTTTTGCTTTCCACTTGGCCCTACGTTCCTTAAACAGAGTAGTCAAGGAAGGGAACATTTTAGGGTCACATCTCTGCATTAGAAGACTACTGTCCTTTCTTAGAGATTGCTGGGGCCATAGGGCTACCAGCAGGAGATAACTTCATCCGCTTCATGTGGGACTAATCTACCATGGTACAGCCCACTCCAAATTAAGGCTCTCCTCATGGGTGCCACCCAGCCTCAGCAGACCAATAATCCATTGCTGAGAGTCCATGTGTCCAAGTCACGAAGAGCACATACTCCTTGACACACATGAGGAATTTTCAGCTGAAGCATTAACAGTTTTGGGTATATTACCTTATTAAAGGGGAGCGTGAAGAGATGAAGAGGCACGTAAGTGGAGCATACACCACATTGGCCGACCTTCCCCGCATGATCTGCACTTCTGGAGAATTATGAAAATTGGTGGCAGGTTGAACCCAACAATGGGGACAATGTTTTTATTTAATGAAATGATGTAGAGAATGCCGGAAGTGGAAACTCTAGTCCCAATCATAAACCAGGTCTAAGGAGGTTCTGCATCAAGAAAACCAACCAATGGAGAGGCACTGGGGCAAAGGTATACTGAAACTATAAGCTTGCAAGACAGTAAAGAAGTAACGCTGCAAATAATGGGGTCCCGTGATAGCCAACACATACTCACAAAAGAATTTTGACTCCCCTGAGTGACGGGGGAGGAAGGGGGGAGGGGGTGAGGAGGCAGTCATATGAAACTACGAAGTACACGAAAGGGGGGGGGGGGGGGGGGGAAGAGCAAGATTTAATATCTGTAAATAAAGTACAGGAAAGGCAACTGCTGGCCTACAGCTGACTGACGTGGGACACACAAACACTCAACAGAACACAGTATTGGCAATAACTTTTGAGCTCTTAGCAGCTCTAGCAGAAGTACACAAATTTATATCCAAGACCCCCAATACACACACACACACACACACACACACACACACACACACACACACAGTGAGACTGACAGGACAGTTATCCATTACTGAGGGATGGAGATGGGGATAAGAAATACATGGAGGTGGATACGAAGCAGGAGATGAAGGGAAGAGAGAAATGAAGAGGACTGGAAAATGAGGGTGGAAGGAGAAGGCAGTGAATGAGCTGGACAGGGAAGGACTGGTGGGGACCAAAGAGAGAGAAGGGAAATGGTAAATGGAGACAGTGGGAAATTCCCACCTGTGTAGTTCAGAGAAACTAGTGCTGGAATGGCATATGCATAACGGCTCATGTAGTGACACAGCTGATGGAGTCATTTGTGCTGTGGTGCCCATGTTCGGCAACTGGATGGTCAAGTTTGGGGTTTGCCACAGTTTGGCAGTGGCCTCTCATGCGAGTAAGTTTATTACCTAGTTGACAAGATGGATGTAGAAGCAATTGTCAGCCCCTTTTTTTGTGGGGAAAGGAGAGAAGAGATTCTGGTATTTACCTGAAACAAACCAAGGAAATCTTAACAACCAGACAGTTTTAAATACTGGCTGCCCTGAACATTTATCCAGTTGCCACCTTGCTCTGTTATTTAAGTTGTGATTTTGACAAATCTGAGACTATAGGCTTTTTGGTGATCCAGGACATTCTAACTTTCGCGGCTGCAGTGCTGATTTGTTCAGAAGTTCAGCCTTGAACAATATCAAATAGACAAAATGAGGAACACAACCACTCATTCCCCACTTATACAGGGTGTTACAAAAAAGTACGGCTAAACTTTCAGGAAACATTCCTCACACTCAAAGAAAGAAAATATGTTATGTGGACATGTTCCAGAAATGCTTACTTTCCATGTTAGAGCTCATTTTATTACTTATCTTCAAATCACATTAATCATGGAATGGAAACACACAGCAACAGAACGTACCAGCGTGACTTCAAACACTTTGTTACAGGAAATGTTCAAAATGTCCTCCGTTAGCGAGGATACATGCATCCACCCTCCGTCTCATGGAATCCCTGATGCGCCAATGCAGCCCTGGAGAATGGCGTATTGTATCACAGCCGTCCACAATACGAGCACGAAGAGTCTCCACATTTGGTAGCGGGCTTGCGTAGACAAGAGCTTTCAAATGCCCCCATAAATGAAAGTCAAGAGGGTTGAGGTCAGGAGAGCGTGGAGGCCATGGGATTGGTCCGCCTCTACCAATCCATCGGTCACCGAATCTGTTGTTGACTGAAATGCGCAGGAGCTCCATCGTGCATGAACCACATGTTGTGTCGTACTTGAAAAGGCACATGTTCTAGCAGCAAAGGTAGAGTATCCCGTATGAAATCATGATTACGTGCTCTATTGAGCGTAGGTGGAAGAACGTAACTAAAATGAACTCTAACATGGAAATTAAGCGTTTCCGTACACATGTCCACTTAACATCTTTTCTTTATTTGTGTGCGAGGAATGTTTCCTGAAAGTTTGGCCGTACCTTTTTGTAACACCCTGTATACATGAGCTAGTGACCTTACACACAAAACTGTTTACAATCAGTTGTTCATGTAGGCATCTGTGATGAGAGACAATATGTGCGTGTCTTAACTGGAAGGACAAGCCTGGGGCGGCAATTGTGGTTGGCAGGGTTGGGGGAGGGGAGGGGGGCAGTGCAGATGGTACAATATCCCTTATTTCATGGCACTATAATAGGGAAGTTCTGCCCTTCAAGCCCCATGTGGTTAAGGGAATATTCAACAGAGTAGTTCACATAAGTAATGGTTCTGTTGGAGATGGAGGAATTTTTTTACTGGATTAGGAGAACAGGATACTGCATATAGAGATTCTGTTAACGTTGTAAGCGTATTTGGTGATACAGATGTCAAGTAGTAGGGGAGGGGCTGTGGGGTTATAATGACAACACTGCTAGTGATTGGTATGTTTGGAGACCGGATGGTGGCCATTCATTTTTGGGTCAACACAATAATCATGTCCAGGATAATCAGTCACATCACCTGATCAAGACCATGTAAATACTATGCCAAATAATGGAGTGTCAACCTTATTGGTAATTTAGAATTTTATCAATTCACACTACAAAAGCCTCAGAAATACAATTTTTACTGCTGCTATATGATTTCCAAGACAAATCCATTTCATCTGTTGCTTTAAAGAAAATTTGTCTGGACAAGTTTCTAAAATTTTTACCTCCAGATGTTGCAGAAATATAATGTAAACTTCCTGTACATTAGCGTATGTCACATTCCTTAAATATAGTTCATTTATTTGTAAAATAAACTGAATTCCCAAGTTGCAAGTAAAAAATTACAATTGGCATAAGAACAAGTAGTTGTTATCAAGGCAGTAAATACCTGCGGCTTTCCATCTGGTCCACTGCTCATTGTCATGACTGTACTGCTGCTGAATGAATGACAGTTCGGATTGTTGGCCATGTGCTCCTATTTAAAGAGAATTCATAATTCATTAAGCTGAAATCTCACATATAGAGGTGTGTGTGTGTGTGTGTGTGTGTGTGTGTGTGTGTGTGTGTGTGTGTGTACAGATGCAAACATTACTCCAGTCTTGTCCATATCTAACTACTTTCACTTTTTTTAATGCAGCAAATGTTAGTGAAAATTATGGTAATATTAGTACACTTAAAGAAACAGGCTGAATATAATTCAAGTTGGCAATAAGAAAAATTATTTTCATATCCTAATTACAGAAGAAGGGTAAATGTGTATTTTTAACAAAATGGCCATTGTTAAAAGAAATTACAGACACCACAGTAATGTGAATCAACTTTCAAAACTGTTCCCAGTAACCTGCCTTCTTAACGTATTTAGTGATGCAGCACAATACAGATTCTGTAACAAATTATGGTCAAGATGGCCATTATTTGACCACTAATCAATTTTAAAACTTGTTAACAGGTTTAGGTACACCACTACCAATGACACTATTTTATTATCTTGCTCACAAACTATTTTAATATTGCAACATGTTTCTCAGTATAACACCAGACAAAAAATGGGCTATTAAATACTTCATGCAAGAAAACAAATGAACTGATTAACACTTGTCTTTGTAATACTCATTTTTATAAACAGTATTGCAAAAAGTGTGATGAAAATGACAATCATGTAGTAACACAACCAACATTTGTGTTATGTTCCCACTTTCCCAAAACTGAACTGCAGGTGCTGTGTAATGGCTACACAAACGATACTGGTTACTTCCACACTAAAGACATCCACTCTACAATCTGGAATTGACTTTATATACTAAACAAAACATCAACATTCACAGTGGCTTAAGTCTATTTTAAGCCAAGTGCTGCACTAGGGTTGTCTTAAGTTTCCCAAAGCGAAATTCCCTTATTTCCAGACAAGTTTTGGCATTTTTTCCCTAACAAATTTTGACATTTCAAGGATAAATAAAGACATAATTGGACAAAAAAGATTGTAAGGACTTCTGTACTTCTAAACAAGTGAGTGAAAATCTGAAGTAGTAACATAACATCTTTTGTAATAACTGCTTTTAGATGGAGAGAGCAAGCCTGATGGTATCTGTGTTTCATTAAGACCAAAAATGTTTTTTTTTATTTCAATAAAACTAACCATGTTTGGTGACAAAAATTCGCATTTTGTTGGAGTCTATAGATTTAAAATACCTTCACTGATTTCAGAAATAATCTCAGAAAAAAGTAGGCCCCTTGAAAGACGACTGGGAACAATCGTGTAAACCAACACTATAGGTGACTGCCAATAAAGTGTTGGTTGTTCTATGTTTGTTATTACCCATTGTGTACATCTATTATTTCACAGGTACTGCATATTTTCTTCTTTCAAGAAATACAAGAATACATAGTGTACGAACTGCCAGCGACTGCCACAATTTTTTTCATCTTACCGTCTATACTTTCTGATATATAAACTACTTATGAAGTGCCAAAATGAACTAGAGTATATTAAATGTCTCTAAAATGCTGCACTGTACAATGTACTTGCAGTGAGACAGTCGCAGTTCCTTACATTCATCCCACTAAGTCCTGGTTCCATGGATAAACTATGCGAAAATCCTTTGCATTATGTCATACACAAACAGACCTGGCGCGCAGGCCAGATCCGACAGGCAGGGGTCTGCATATAATGGGAAATGATGAGCTTCAGATAGGCAGGCCCAATCCATTAGAGATACCGCACAGAAAAAGCCTGCAGTTTTGGCCCATCTTGGAAGTTCGTTCACGTGACCAACTAGTCATGTGTCACAGACACTATGTTGCTGAAATGAAGTCACAGTGATCAATCCATGCAACAGATAACTTGCACCAATACTCTGAGAATCAATACTAATGAGGATAGATAGCAACTCATGGTAAATATGATCCCTGAGCCACAGACAGGCACATATAAAGGACAATCACACTCTCACAACTAAATTTTTGTCCACAGCCTTTGTCAGAAAACAAAAGTACAACCGCACACACACGATCACTCAGACAACTCATGCACATGTGACCACTGTTTCCAGCCGTTGTGTCAACAGTCTCTGAGAATCAGATCCAAACAAACCACTCCTCACACCTCCCTGCCTCTCATCGGCCGCTGTCAGGCTAGCGACAAGAAGAGGTGGCAGCACTGATTGACAGCTGAGGGGAATGGTAGAAAGGGGAGAAGCAGTAAGAATGAGGGAGTAGGGAAGTGGCGCATGAACTCAGCTGCGCCCAGCCAGTGACGATGCACGACATTGGTAAACATATTATGTCATCTACTGAGACAAAGGGAATTTTTTTCGGTTTTTTCCCTGATATTTCCCCAATTTCCCTGACATTTGAAATTCCCACATTTCCAGAATTTGTGGCAACCTAAAACCGTAGAGACTCAATGAGATGCATTCACATTCCACATTTTAATGTTCAACTTTTCAAACGTGACTGACACTGTCTACAGTGAAACTAAGCCACAAACACTAATAGTTTCCCATCTTTGGAGGGAATTATACATTCTACTGACCACCATTTACAAATTGTAAACATATTTTGAAACTTTTACAGTCTATCTCTTCAATGACAGCTGGCAAAAAGGAACACAAGATCACAGTTTATTAAAAACAAATGCAAACAAACAAACCTTAAGATTACTAAAATGAGACACTGTGTAAATAATGTTCCGAGTATATCTCTAACATGCAAATGGATGACAGTGACAATGAATTTTGTTGTATATTGGCAACAAGGTAGCTGTTCAAATTTGAAAATATTTTACAATTTAAGAATATTTCAGGCATTTAAAAATAGATGACCTCAACAATTTCACTGTACAAGAAAGGTACACACTAAGAAGACACTTCACATTGGTGGCTGCTAGCAGTTCAGCAGTTTAAACTAATCTGGTGATGCTGGCAGGTAGTATTTTTCTTTTTTTCTTCAGACTGCAGCCAATGTTAACTAGTAATATATTGTTAAGAGTTTTCTATGCTGTGTCATGTTTCTGTGATTAAATGAGAAATGAGTCACCTACAGTTTATCACAGAGCTCTCTCTCTTTACTATGACACTGGAATTTAGGAAAGTTATGTCACTTCTGCTTGTGTAGAAACACTGATAATAACACAAGCACTGCAAAACAGAATCAATGCTAATTCTATCTGCACCATTTCTGTTTATATACAGGGCAAGGCATTCTTCCTTACAGCCCTGAGTGTCAGTCAGAGAGGGGCCTTCTTATAAACACACTGTAATAAAATGCAACTTCATAGTCATTACGAACATTACTCAAACACCTTTCAGTTAGGACCAATTGCTGAAATGTGTCATTTTTCAAACAAACAAATTAGCATCTCAGACTTAGCTAACTATTCTCAGTATACAGTTAACCATGCCTCACTGGCAGCTTTCTGCAAGCTAAACTGCATACTGCCTAGCTAAAATTTGTCTGGTAATATAAAGTACTAGTTTCTCAAGCAGAATACCATAACCTTACTGTAACATTTGACGTAGATTACTAGGACCAAAGCAATTTGTGGAGAAACAACACTTGTTCACTAGCACTTGGGCACAAAAGTGTCATGCTACTGACTAATCTCCTCTGCTTTCCATCCACTACTACACAAATAAACCTGGCATGTCAGTTTCGTTTGTTTTGTTTTAGGGCGCAAAAACAACTAAGGTCATATGTGCCCATGTCAGAACCTTCAAACACTAAGACAAAAAAGGAGTTAAAAGCCACTACACATTACGCCCAATAGATGGGAGGAAAGCTAAAAACAAGGACTTCCACTCTGAGAAAGGTCTACAAAATATGCTGTAGACACGACGGAGATTCTGAACTAAAGATTAAGTGTCCTTTGGCATACGGTTACGATGAATAAAAAAAAATTCAGTTGACAGGAGAACGTCGTCCCGTCTACGGGGCTGGAAGGAAGTACACCACACACAAATTGTGGACTTGACTCAAAGGAGCTTATTGTCAGTCATTTCCGGTCACCCATCCTCCCACTGACGCATTACTCATGAACTCAACAGAGGCAAGTGCGTGCAGGGGGATGGCACACAAACACTTGCAGACCGAGACATGCCTCCTTGGTTGCGAGATCTGCTCTTTCGTTCCCAGCAATGCCGATGTGCCCTGGAACCAAGCAGAAAGCCACCTCCTTCCCCAATCGTTTTAGTTGGAGGAGGGATTGGACTATTTTACCTGCGGGATACAAACATTGCAATGAGCGAGTCAGAACAGACAAGAAATTTAGGATGGAAAGAACGTCTCATCTGCTCCAGTGCCCGCAAGATCACAGACAATTCTACATAAAAGACAGTAAACACTTGAGGCAGTGTGACCTTGAGGACACGATCCCGAAAAACAACAGAGCAACTAACAGAACCCCCCCTGTTTCGACCCATCCATAAAAACAGCTACATAGTTGTGGTGCTCAGATAAAATAGCAGAAAATGTTGCATTAAAAACGATGGCAGGAGTGCAATCTCTTGTACTGCACCAAATTTAAAATCACTCTGGGCCTGGGCCTCTCCATAACCAGGGTGGCAGGCAGTTAAAACCATGGATTTGGGGCTGTATAGGCTCCACACTGAGGTACTCCAGCACACGTTGCACACAGATCCCAAACGGCATTGTGGCTCAGGGACGGTGGGAAAAAAAGACTGTCCAGAGGTGGATGAGCAAGAACATGTTGAGCAGGTGTGCTTGGAGCTGCAAGAAACTTACAAGCCTGGCGCGCCAGCAAGAGCTGCCGCCAGATGGTAAATGGCAGTTCCCCCGCCTCAGCACAGAGATTGGATATAGGACTGGTCCGATAAGCACCCACGGCCAGTTGAATCCCCGTATGGTGGACAGCGTGAAGGATCCACAAATAAGAGGGCCCCACTGACCCATACACCATGCACCCATAGTCCAGCTGCGAACGCACAGAAGCGCAATAAAACTGGAGGAGGCGCACCATGTCTGCTCATGACCTGTGGCTGAGGTACTTGAGGACGTTCAGTGCCTTCAGGGTTCTGGCTTTCAAGGTCTCACAGGTGTGGCAACCATGACAATCTGGAGTCAAAAATGAGTCCCAGAAACTGCACTGTATCTCTAAAATGTAGGATAGTGTCCCCCATATGCAATGTAGGCAGAGAGAGAAGTTTTTGCAGCCCACTCCTTACTGCCACATCATAAGTTGAAACTGACAGCTCACTGATGCAACACTGGGGGAGGAACAGAAAATGGCAAAGAGCAAAATCATCCACAAATAAAGAGCACTGTACTGGACTCCTTACCGTAGATGTTATACTGTTTACGACTATGGCAAAGAGGGTAACACTTAAAACACTGTTCTTTGGGACATCGTTCTCCTGCTCAAATCAGACAGTGTGTCACCAACTCAGGTCTGAAAAAACGCTGCGACGGGAAAGACTGAATGAAAATGGGGAGATTGCCACATAAACCCCACTTGTGCAGATGCACGAGTATATAGTGTCTCCAAGTAGTATTGTATGTCTTATTTATATTGAAGAAAGTGCCAATACAGAGATGTTTATGGAGGAAAGCCTGCTGAATAGCTGCCTCTAAGAGGGTCAGGTTGTCAACTGTGGACTGAAATTTTCAAAATCCACACAGAGCGGCTAAGGACGTGCCCTCTCCAACAGCCAGACCAGAGGATGGTTAACCATCCAATCCAGGATCTTTCCTATACAGCTCATCAAAGCGATACTCTCATAACTACTTGGACACGTGCGGTCCTTTCCTGGTTTGAGTGAAGTGATCAGAATTGCCTCCCTCCATGAGTTGGGAAAGTTGCCTGTCTGCCATATTAGATTAAAAATTCAAGGAGGATTTCATCTTATCTATACAAGACTGTTTTGATACTCCCATTAGATCATGCATGTTACAGGAAAAAATTGCAAAGTGATCACTGGTTGAACATCAGTGTAAGCAAATATTTTAGACACTTTCATTGGCAAGAAATATTTGTAACTGGTAAAGAGACTGAATAATTGACAAAAAATAATTTTGCATGGTGCCCTAGAGCCTTAAAATGAATAATGTTGTGCAGGCTGGCAGCATAATGTAAATCCTCAGGAGCTCTGAAATTTTTGTTTCTAACTCTTTATTTAAGTGATCTCTATTGCTAGTTTTACTCAACTGAATTTATTCTGTTTCTGAACCTTTGCTACATCATTTTAATCATTTTTTAAATTTTCAAACTTTTGTCACTAGCAAATAATGATAGAGTGCGTGTCAAAAAGAGAAATTTGGTATCATCATTTACAAATTAGCCTACTATGAAGGAGAATACGATTGTTGCCAATTTGTTGTTTGGTCAATTCAGAAAATATTTTGTCAGGAGGATAAAATATGATTCTCCTTATATAAAGGAAACACATCATGGGCAGAACAAACTTTTTTCATCACTCTACACAAAATGACTTCATACAAATAATCATCAGTTTAAAACTTGAGCAGAAACCTCTTAACTGCTGTTTTGCAGCAATCTGCTACAGATTTGTTAACAGCCAGTGGGTGCCTGCACCTAGGGGGAATTTTCATCATTTGGAGATGGCAGTCACTTGCTTTGCAGGTGGCTGTATGCACAAGTGTCTGATACATTGCTGCCTGATAATCCATTTATCCATATTGTTAATGGAATTCTTGTTGCGAACATCTTGCTTCTCCTTCTGTGGCATAGAAACTTCAATTCCACTCTGTTCGCCTTTGTACCCTCCCTCCTGTAATTTGCAAACCACGCTCTTGCTCTAATTTAACTTTTAACATGTTGACTGCACATTCTGTAGTCTTTTCCACCATCACAATCAATCCCTTCTCCTCCTCCCTGTCAACAAAGTTAACATTATTAACTGCAAGATATCGCACCTGTCCAAAAAGACATTTTCTGCACTCAATTTTCATTAGTACTTTAGTCATGGGACTAAGTGAGTCCACATAACTGCAAGTTATCACTTCACCCAGATAAGTAACAGACAGCATTCATTAGACAAATATGTTGTTCACAAGCATGGAACTTCTGTCAATATACCACCATCAAACAATTGTAATAACACCTCAGCACATTAAGGAAGCTGCCTGAATGTAGTTTATCTGAGCCCAAAACAATTCATGCTATGTCTTTAGGATAAATGTTTAAAACTTATCAGAAGCCAACTACCTTTTATTAAATGTAAGCAACATGGAAAAATGCTGGTCAAACCCGTATGTAATTTCTTCCTTCCTTTGAGTAAATTAAATTTTAAAAACATTTTGCAGGGTTGGTGACTAATATTGTACCTAGCCCCAACCTCTGACCTAAAGTTTCAGGATTACCTACAAGAATAAGTTGGTCTTTACCTTATTCATCTCAACAATATGGTCTTGTCACTTTTCAATATCTCATCATGAATCTTACTTCTTAGACACTGCTGCAAACACATTACAAGTTGTAAAGTAATTTCAGTTTTCATACTGATGACAGAAGAGAAGAAAAAGTAACATACTTTACACAAATATGAAACTAGAACCAGCACAAATCCTATGCAAAATATTAGCCGTTTCTATGAAAATTTTTATTTAGAGTGGTGATGCTAAGAGATAGCAGTAGATCTACACCGTAATTTGCCTGCACCTGCCATTGAGACAACTGCAGAAATCTGCAATTTGCAATTAAGGCCTTATTAGCCGGTATACATAATGTTTCCATGAACAGTTACGTAAGATATGGTAACTGATTAGGTTATGAGAAGTCTATTTGATAAGTGCTCATTTTTTGTGATGTCCGAGAAGTCTAAAAAGGATCGTCTTTCACATTTGTAACAGGAAATGCGTAAGAGGGTGTAAGTTTTTTTATCTCACAGTTCGATGTGCTGCAAAATGAAATTCAAATGAGAACAGTTTCATTACTGCTCGTATAATCTTGATTTGATTTGTGCTAAATAGTACCAGCACATAAAAAAGGGTATCATCACAACATTACAGAAATGTCTGAAGATGTCTCTCACTCTGTTTATATGGGGCTCCTAAAGTAATTTTGTAAATAGGTTTCCGAATAATGCTTCTGATTGGACGTATAAACATTCCAGTATCAACCACTTCAGGTCTTACACGTGAACACAATGGCGAAAAAACAGTTTCCAAAATTCACCATCTTCTGGAAGTTGTGCTGCTCGTGAACATGGTAACTCAATTATAATTAAGGTTAGCAGCGGCACAGTTCTATTAACCTTGTGTGCACAGGACATTTCACAATTACCACAAGGGTGTAAATATTGCAGAAAGATATACGGAGAAGCAGCTTACAGCTGTAGCTCTAATCTAAAAAGTAGTTGTGCGTGTTCACATTTTCTTAGTAACCAAATGAAACATGACATTTGATGTAAAAGCAACTCTGTGTGTGTGTGTGTGTGTGTGTGTGTGTGTGTGTGTGTGTGTGTGTGTGTGTGAGAGAGAGAGAGAGAGAGAGAGAGAGAGAGAGAGAGAGAGAGAGAGAGAGAGAATTCGACATAAGATCTCAAACACACTTACAAAATTCTGGAATATGCTGTTCATGTTTGGAAATCCAAATGGCATCAAATCTTGACACCCCCTGCTTGCAGGAGAGTTCTGAGAACGTGGGCCTTCTAGAGCTGGAAAACCCATACCTCCCAACATTCCGAATGGATTCGAGAACATTGAATTCATCATGTCATTCATCTGACGCATGGACCGCATGTGTGCTCTGAAATACAAGTAATTTCACAGTCAATCAAAAATACAGCCTGTCTACACTACTGTTGTCACAGGAGTATTTCAAAAGTCTACTTCACAAGAAACAAGCATACTCTATAAAAGTATCCATTGTCATGACATGCAATCTATGCCCTCAATTGGGTCATTCTGTGTAAAAATCACGTATTTTGATGGATCTTAAGGTGGCCATTTCAGAATTTAGTGATATTCGGTAAATGGATTCTACCTACATGTCTTTGTAAAACTACTGAACAGCACTGTCCTAACTAACAATTTTTCATAAACTCAGGTCTGCACACTCCAGGGTGTGTACCCAATCAGTCAGGCACCAATTTATCTATTTTCCGAACCTACTGTTCAGTAATAAGTTGACCTACAGTGCACCTAGTACGCAGGCCACTAAGTTGCTATAATGTATATAAAAAGTAGGATACATCTCAAATTTTTTTAATGAAAAATGGTGAGAAAACTCTTTTCTATGCTGTACTTTAAATAGATGATTTTTAAAAAGTCGTAACATTGCACATGGAAACCGTGGGAAACTAATTATGTTCACTGTAACTATTTAGTCACAATATGAAGTATAAATAACAATGAAAAGAATTTGGCATTGCAATTTGTAGTTATTACCTTCTCTCAAACAATCCCATCGCAAAAAATGTCAAATTTGAAATTTATCAAAGTCCTTATTTAGACAGCTGATTCTCAACATGATTTTTTCCTGAAATCTTTACCTATGTGGTAGCAATCTTAAGTGCAAAGAAGACTATCTTAACTTGATTCATTAGCAAAGATTAAAATGAAAATGACAAATGCCATCTACATCCAGCAGACAGGGAATTGGTAAATAAAAATCTTGTGTCCTCCGTGACAAATTGTTCCTAAAATATTTGTGGTTGACCGGTAGGTTAGAACTGTAAATAGGCGAGAGCTGAAAACAGCTACCATTCATTTTTCTCAATGATATGTTGTATTTCATTGTTAATTGTCGTTTCAGTTCAAAGAATTACAAGAGAGAGCTTGGGTGTACAAATGAGGTGATATATCATTCTGTTACTGTAAATTAAAAAGATACTTCAGTGAAACATAGAAGGTGCAAACAACAAGAAACATTAAAAATGTTGTTAAATATACACCAACATATCCAGGCATAAAAATTCAACAAAAAAGGTTCATTAAAAATTCAAAAAGAAGGAAATTTTATTTTTAAAACTCTTCCACCTCCCTTAAAACTGTATTTTTTTGCCTCTTGATGCTAAAACAAAACAAGTTCACTTAAAAGACAGAGAGATGATTTTATTCATGGCACTTATTGTCAACTTTATGTACTTTGTGATAAAAGTAAATATACTCTGACAATGCTCCATGAGGACAGAGCAAGTGAAAACTTTAACCTGTTCATTAAGAGTTGAATTCCACATTTCTGAGTAAGGAGCTCCATTACATCAGAAAAATTGTTGCACTGTTCCCATGGATACTCCACACAATCGCAGGACATTAATTTTCTTAGTTTCTTCACAGATCAAATCTGTGTGAAAGTTTCTTAGAACACAGGTACAGTACAGTGAAGACCGTTCCAGAAACACAACGATCGCAAAGTGCATTTACAGTCTCCTAACAGATGCAAATGGGAGCACTGTTGCTATGAAAGCTCATGAAGACACTTTGTGCTGTAAGCTGCACAGTATGTAGCTTTCAAATACAATGAAAACTGGCACACAAGACATTTACAAGCATCACATGAATTTAAAGATGTTGAGGTTAACTGCATACCTACTGCTGAATCACAATTCCTTTCTTGGCTCAGTTGGAATTATGCTGTTTGGGTCCCCTTCTCCAATGTTATATGTAAGGTGGATGAGCCACCATTACAAAGACACAGTGCGTGGTTGTATAAGCTTGTCAATAAGCACCATGAAAAATATCATCTACCACTTTTAAGTGAACTTGTTTTGTATATGCATCAAGATGTCAAGGAGAACGAGGAAGTTATATACAAAGTGGAAGTGTTTTAAAAATAAATTCTTTTTTGTATTTGAATTTTTTTAATGAAACTGTTCTTTGCAGAATTTTTATATTTATACATACTGATATATATTTAAAAAGTTATTAATGTCTCATTACTGTTTGCATCTTTTCTTATGTTTCACTGAAGATCATTTTAATTTACAGTGACAGAATAATAATAATAATAATAATAATAATAATAATAATAATATATCAACTCATTTGTGCAACTGAAAAGACAAACAGCAGTGAAATACAACAAATCCATTGAGGAAAATGAATGGTAACCCTTTTAAGTTCTCACATGCTTACAGTTCTGATCTTCTGGCCAACCACAAATATTTTATGAACACTGTTTCAAGGAATACGTAACACTTATTTACCAATGCCTTACGGTGTTGAATGGTGGAATGGCACATGTCTGTAGCATTTTAATTTTATTTTTGTTAATGAGTAAAGTTAGCATATTCTACTTTGCATCTAAGACTGCTACCACATATGTAACTAACATTTCAGCAAAAAATCAAGTTGAGATTGAACAATCTATGTACCCCCCCCCCCCC
This sequence comes from Schistocerca serialis cubense, assembly GCF_023864345.2. Classification (NCBI taxonomy): domain Eukaryota; kingdom Metazoa; phylum Arthropoda; class Insecta; order Orthoptera; family Acrididae; genus Schistocerca; species Schistocerca serialis. The sequence continues at coordinate 515,179,317 of NC_064639.1, forward strand.
CACTTTGAAATTCATCAAATTTGACTCTCTTTGCAATGGACTCATCTAAAGGCAGAGGTGATAATTACTCAGTGTAGTACTAAATTCTTTTCATTGTTATTTATACCTAATACTAGAAGTGAAGAGTTACAGAGCACAAGATGCGGCCTCTACTAATTTTAAAAGAATCATCACATTTAAAGCACAGCATGTAAAAAGTGTTTCAGCATTTTTCATTAAAAATCTGAATGAGGTATCCTACTTTTTATACATTATATCAGCTTAAAAGCCTACATACTAGGTGCAAACAAGAATTACTAATTATTGAGAAGTGGGACTCTGAAAATAGGAAAATTGGTGTATCAAATTACCAGTTTTAAAACACGAACCTATCCATCAAATTACCAGTTTTAAAACATGAACCTATCCAAAAGGGTTAGAGTTAGGACAATGTCATTTGGCAGTTTTATTATTAAGACACATAGTGCCAATGTACCAAATTCTGAAACGGTAATCTTTTCACCCCCACCACCCTGCTACATGTTTATTATTTCTAAAAAACTAGGAATAACAGGATAATATATAATAGTAAAGTGTTCTGATTTACATTTGGTCAATTTATCAAAAGTTATTTTGAGATAATACTGCACAACTCTTCCTGTCAGCTGGCACACATGTGACATTCATGACCAAACTGCAAAATTTAAATAATCTGCCCCGGAATTACAGTATCATTTTGTGGAGCAAATGATCAAAGCTCCTTACATAACCAGTAACCAGAAGTTATGTTTGAGACTGCCAATTTGACACTTACTGCAGATATATATAGTCAAGTTAACAAAAAGATTTTCTTTGTTTTATGAAATATCAAGTAAAGAGAAAAAGGAAGGAAAAAATAGGAGATATCAATTGCTGATTGCATTTGAAATGTAAGTTTACAAGCAGGAACACATCATAAACCACTCAATTTAATGGCATTACATAATTTTAACTAGAATGGTTTGTAGATATTTCATTAAAAATAATTCCTTGTTTTACAAAAATTATATGCATGTGAAAAAAGTTACAGTTTTCTGTGCGCACACACACACACACACACACACACACACACACACACACACACACACACACACACCAATTTTTTTATACAAAAAATGTTGACATAAAAAGAAAAAATCTCAGGAAATCATAATTGTGAAACAAATACAATTACAGCACATCTAACAGGTACTTGCTAAACCTGCCCTAGAAAGTTCAGTGGTGTAAACAAATGCGCGCACAACTGCATCATAGACTGGGTACAGAAAATATCCTACAATATAAATACTCAGCTAAAGGATTCATACTAAGTCCCTGAAGCAGTTCACTGCATCAGTCTCAAGATCTAAGTGAAACAAAAAAAGTGAAGGCCAGCAGCAGAAATTACGAAAGTAGACCTGAATTCATCACCTGTTAAATACAGAAGAAATCTTTTCCTTTCAGCAAGAAGGAGTTGAAAGATGTTATGGAACTTATACAGAAGAATAATATGCATAAAACAGCAGAGAGTCAAAGTGATTTATTTTTACATTAATAATTTGTTAGTTATTTCTCACAATTTACTCAAAAAAATCTAAGAATGTCATAAGTCTACACCAAAAGTCTATTTCAGTTTATAGATTTTCCAAATATTTATTTTGCTCTCCTGTAAAGTTACTTCTTGTGGCTCAGACTGATCATTCTGACCCTCTTCAACTGTCACCCATTGAACTGCATCCCTTATTCCAGAGTGCTTCTTACAGTAACTGCAGTTTTCACCAAAGAGTGGATGGGGAAGAAGTAGGGAGAGAAATGGATGTGAAGCAGGGGTTAGAGGAAATTGAGGTCAACAGGAGTACAGATAGAAGGATGTGTTCAAGGCCAAGTACCAAGTACATAATTTAGAGAAGTAGTTGTTTTTTGGGGGGGGGGGGGGGGGGGGCAGAGGATGATTATCCACAAGCTACAGTTGTGAAGCAGCCATTGAAATTGAATAATCTGTGCACCCAGACATGTTCCAATAGTGGGTGGGTAACGATCTTTGGCACATTTTGACAGTGGCCATTCAATTGTACCAACTGTACAGGTTTGAGATCAAGCCTGTAAATTCTGACAAGAAATTTCTGCAGAGCTTGTATATATGATATGATCAGTTTCACAGATGCTTCAGTTTTGATAGGATATGACAGGATAAGGTGGGTGCTATACGATGAAGCCCGACAAATGAAACGCATTTAGCACAGCTGCCACCTGCAACAAAAGAGGTGGAACAAAGATTTAGAAAGCATGAATGGCAGGTGGAAAAAGGCAGCAGTTCTAAACTGACAAATCGGCACATGCATGCTAGACAGGAATAATGCCTGCATGCACAGAAGGAGGTGTTCAAGTGCGCTGTGCGCTATGGTCAAAAACTGACTTCGCAGTTTGACCTTGGGAGCTTTTGTGCATTTCCAGTGAACAAATTTTCATAATGCATTAATGATATAAAGGCTGTACTTTAGGTTCACAAAATATCTGTTTTTATATAATGCTGTTTCAAAAAGCATTCTTTGATTGATTACTTTGAATTCTCGAAATGGAACTGAACAACCAAGACTAACATCTTCATACTGGTGCATGGCAAAGAGGTGTATAAACGACCCTAACAACACTTATCATAATAAGGTACTGCACATTTGAAATCTATTATTTCTGAATAAATATTGTGACGAAAGAAGGTGAGCAGCACAGTCACTGTGGTGTAGTGGTTATGATATTAGACTGTTGCATTTCTGAATAAATATTGTGACGAAAGAAGGTGAGCAGCACAGTCACCGTGGTGTAGTGGTTATGATACTAGACTGTTGCATGGCGGGGGGTGGGGGGTGGAGGGGGGGTCATGAGTTCAAAACTCACCTGAACAGTAAAATTTTAATTTCTACAGTCGGTTCGAACACATTCTAGAAGAATCCTCAAATGTCAATAATCATTGTACTGGAATGTTCTGTAACTGTATATATTTCGTATGTGGTCTGGCCGGAGGCAGTTCGCCCCATGCTCTTGTATGAACAAGTGCTGAATAAACCTTCGTTAGGTGAAGTTAGTGTTCATCATTCATCTAATTACAAATTCTTCTACATGACATTATTCTGGTGGAGGCACCGGGTACTGGAACTTGTGATAGCACACATTATCGATGACACAGTAGCTCCCATCAGGCCACTACAGAGCCACCATTACGTGGCAAGAAACCCGAGATCAAGCAATATTCAACAGATTGCAGTCTATCGGAGACAGAAGAAGAGGACGTTCCGATGATAGAAACTGTGTGCCACCACACGAGATATCCCTCTGGGTTCTCTGGTGACGATGGCCAAGATCCATACAAATGGCTGAAGGTATTTGAGCATATAGCCAAATTTAACAAATGGGATGACACCCTGTGTGTGGCTAACGTACGATGCGTGTTTTTTAAGTAAGTAATGTTTTAAAATAAAAAAAAAGATGTGCTAAGGTATCTCAATAATTTTATTTTTACATGAAAGCCTGTACCTTAATCCATTTTTCTACATAATTTCCATCAATATTGAGGCACTTGTCATAACGTTTTACCAGTTTTTGAATACCCTCCTTATAGAAGTCTGCCGCCTGACTTGTTAACCACTGCATCACCACTGTTTTGACATCATCATCATCATCATCATCATCATCATCATCATCATCATCATCATCATCATCTTGAGGACGCTGACCGCCCAGGTGTTTCTTCAAGTGCAGGAACAGATGGTAGTCACTGGGCGCAAGATTGGGGCTGTACAGAGGATGATCTGGAGTTTCCATTCAAAAATGTGTGATGAGATCTTTGGTGTGATTCACCACGTGTGAACGGGCATTGTCTTGCAGCAAAACTATGCCCTTGCTCAACTTCCATGGGCTGTTGCTTTGATTCTGGTGTGACTTAGGCCACCAATGTTTCATCGCCCGTAGCAATTTGGCTTAAGAAATCGTCACCGACGTCATGGTACTGCTCAAGGAAAGTCAATGCACTGTCTAAACGTTTGGTTTTCTGCACATCTGTCAACATTTTCGGTACCCAACATGCGCAAAATTTTCGGTAATTCAAGTGCTCCGTCACAACGCCATACAAAACACTACGAGAAACGTTAGGAAAGTCATCCCGCAAGGAGGAAATAGTAAAGCATCTGTTTTCTCTCACCTTATTGTCCACTTCCTGCACCAAACTTTCATTAATGACCGAAGGACACCCAGTCCATTGTTCATCATGCACACTTGTGCGGCCATCTTTAAATGCTCTCACCCAATTTCTTACCATTCCATCACTCAATGTTTTCTCTGTAAACTGTACTGATCTCATGAATATCAATCGCTTTCAGGCCTTTAGCACTAAGAAATCTTTTAGCAGCCTGTACTTCACAGACAGCGGGACTCACGATTGTCGGAGGCATCTTGAACACTCAGTACACAACGTAAACAATGAAGAATCAGACTGTGATGGCGTCAGTGCGTAGATTAAGGTACAGGCTTTCACGTAAAAACAAAATTATTCAGATATTTTAGCAAGCCTTTTTTAATTTCAAAACGGTACTTACTTAAAAACACGCCTCGTATTTTACTACTTCGAGGGCACTGGATCCAATATTTTACACAGCTCCAAGACACCTTGAATGTAGGATGCTGTTTCTCCTGGATGCTGTGCCCTGCACTTTATCTTCAGCCTTGCACTTCTGTTGTGTGTCGCCGAAATACTTGTGCGGTTCCACCTGGAGTACTTCCCAGCTTCTGAACTTTCCTCGTTGTTCTCATCCATTCTTTTGTTCACTTAGAAATACAGAAGTCGGATGTAAAAAATTTGTTCCGTTAAGATGGAGAGTAGCCTAAATAGAGTGTGGATGCATATTTTTCCATCACTTTTTGTCTTCTAGTTAAAAGAGAATGTCCAGGGCGTGTGACTTCGCTAATTTCCCATTCACAGACACTCCATTTACCTGCTGATCGACTAGAATAGAAGCTTCATAAAATTTCACAAACACAGAATCCAAACAGTTTATGCAGAAGTGGGTGAAACAAAACGATTGGGGAAAAGATGAGAAAATATTTGCTCACTGAAAACCAATTAAAATTTTTAAACCTGTAAAAGGATTCATTTGAAGAAATAGGTAGTATGTAAGAATATACCAGCAGCCATTATACTGATATTGCTTTATTAGGCTACCAGTTACTACGTTCCAATCATGTCATCTTCAGGCTTGTATCACACTAAGTACCACTCATGAATGTATAAGACTAAGCACCAATACTCTTTTCTACTTCTGCAACTATCTGAACTTCATGAGCATGAGAACTCTACATACATGTCAGCACACACACTCGTTAAGTTTGGACAGCTATGGATCTAGGTACAAGTATTGGTTGCCTTGTCTTACACATTCACAAGTGGTACTTATTGTCATTCAAGCAACAGGCCTGAAGATGACATGATTGGAACGTAACTGGTTGCCTAATAAAACAATATCAATATAACAGCTGCTGGTATGATGATCTTACATTTCATCGAGCAGCTGCTGTCCCATTCTCCTGAACCCAGGATAGCTGAAACAGTCATTGACATGAAACTCTGAACTCACCCCAACTAATTTTCTGATGAATCTTCAAAGTGTTTCTTGCCTTCTGGAAAACAAGGCTACACCTTTAGCAGAGTAACAAATAGATCCTAAGTATCATCTCTGAACAAGATTAAACAAGAAAAGAAATACAATGTGGAAAACTACTAAGCCTCAGAATGGGGATAAATAAATATTGAAGAGAGAATGAAGTAACAGTGTGTTTCACCTAGATTACATGATCATGTAGCAAGCATATTGTCAAGATAATGTTTGTAATTATTTAGATGAGAAGCCATTCCTCAGAAAAATATTGTGAACGCTATCAACACTATCACTAGAAAAGAAGCACACTTATGTTTTAGTTTCTATTTGTGGTATTAAAGTGCTTTACTGAATATTAAAAACCAAATTTTCAAAAACTAAAATATGTTCAACATTTCTATTTTATTGAAAACTAACCTACATGCATTGTTTCTACAACAGCTTACATTGAAAGGCATTTTTCAACTCCACTTAGTCCATTACAAGAGTCTACATAATTTGATGGTAATACAAAAAAATTTACCTTGCAGTACCTTCTCTCCATCTGCAAAATTCTCCTGCTATGCAATCCCAAATTCCTGGAACCTATAACCCACATGAAACTAGAGCAACATGAACAATGCCACCTCAAAGAGCTCTCCATGCTGCTCACTTCCTACTCCTGCCTTCGAGTACCACTGTCCACCACATCTTCAACAACCTCCAAACATCCCCCACATCCTCTCATAGATGAAAAACCCTGTCTCACAGACCTACTATATTTACCCCACCCTCCAAAACTGCCTCTCAGTACCACAAGGAAACCAGAAGCTAAACAGACCCAAAACAGTCATGAACCTTTCCTCTAGAAGCCTTAGCCCCCCATAACTATCAGTCCTTTCCAAAAGCCTCACCTTTTGCCCCACTCCCAAATTCAGTCATGCTGGACTTGTTTCAGACCATATCCTCTCGCGGTCCCTACAGTGGAAACACTTTTTTACCACCAACCCTACTAGTCAGGCTCAACCGAAGACCAGTACTGAACCCTGCCTACCTCAGTTCACTCCTCCAGCCAACCGCGACCGATCCACACTGCCCCAAACCACCCCCTGTTAACTTCCCAGAATTTCTTAACCTCAAACCTTGCCTCACCATTCCCCAAATCCCTCAACATGCTAACTAACCTTACAGCCACAGAAAGAACAACAGTCCATCATCTAGAAGCTGATCTATTGGTTATGACCTGTAGATTGAAACTGAAGAAACTGCAAAAAGGTGGGAATTTAAGGAGATGGGACTTGGATAAACTGAAAGAACCAGAGGTTGTACAGAGTTTCAGGGAGAGCATAAGGGAACAATTGAAAGGAATGGGGGAAAGAAATACAGTAGAAGAAGAATGGGTAGCTCTGAGGGATGAAGTAGTGAAGGCAGCAGACGATCAAGTAGGTAAAAAGAAGAGGGTTAGTAGAAATCCTTGGGTAACAGAAGAAATATTGAATTTAATTGATGAAAGGAGAAAATATAAAAATGCAGTAAATGAAGCAGGCAAAAAGGAGTACAAACGTCTCAAAAATGAGATCGACAGGAAGTGCAAAATGGCTAAGCAGGGATGGCTAGAGGACAAATGTAAGGATGTAGAGGCTTATCTCAGTAGAGGTAAGATAGATACTGCCTACAGGAAAATTAAAGAGACCTTTGGAGATAAGAGAACCACATGTATGAACATCAAGAGCTCAGATGGAAACCCAGTTCTAAGCAAAGAAGGGAAAGCAGAAAGGTGGAAGGAGTATATAGAGGGTCTATACAAGGGCGATGCACTTGAGGACAATATTATGGAAATGGAAGAGGATGTAGATGAAGATGAAATGGGAGATACGATACTGCGTGAAGAGTTTGACAGAGCACTGAAGGACCTGAGTCGAAACAAGGCCCCCGGAGTAGATAACATTCCATTGGAACTACTGACGGCCTTGGGAGAGCCAGTCCTGACAAAACTCTACCATCTGGTGAGCAAGATGTATGAAACAGGCGAAATACCCTCAGACTTCAAGAAGAATATAATAATTCCAATCCTAAAGAAAGCAGGTGTTGACAGATGTGAAAATTACCGAACAATCAGTTTAATAAGCCACAGCTGCAAAGTACTAACACGAATTCTTTACAGACGAATGGAAAAACTAGTAGAAGCTGACCTCGGGGAAGATCAGTTTGGATTCCGTAGAAATACTGGAACACGTGAGGCAATACTGACCTTACGACTTATCTTAGAAGAAAGATTAAGGAAAGGCAAACCTACGTTTCTAGCATTTGTAGACTTAGAGAAAGCTTTTGACAATGTTGACTGGAATACTCTCTTTCAAATTCTAAAGGTGGCAGGGGTAAAATACAGGGAGCGAAAGGCTATTTACAATTTGTACAGACACCAGATGGCAGTTATAAGAGTTGAGGGACATGAAAGGGAAGCAGTGGTTGGGAAGGGAGTAAGACAGGGTTGTAGCCTCTCCCCGATGTTATTCAATCTCTATATTGAGCAAGCAGTAAAGGAAACAAAAGAAAAATTTGGAGTAGGTATTAAAATCCATGGAGAAGAAATAAAAACTTTGAGGTTCGCCGATGACATTGTAATTCTGTCAGAGACAGCAAAGGACTTGGAAGAGCAGTTGAACGGAATGGATGGTGTCTTGAAGGGAGGATATAAAATGAACATCAACAAAAGCAAAACGAGGATAATGGAATGTAGTCGAGTTAAGTTGGGTGATGCTGAGGGTATTAGATTAGGAAATGAGACACTTAAAGTAGTAAAGGAGTTTTGCTATTTGGGGAGCAAAATAACTGATGATGGACGAAGTAGAGAGGATATAAAATGTAGACTGGCAATGGCAAGGAAAGCGTTTCTGAAGAAGAGAAATTTGTTAACATCGAGTATAGATTTAAGTGTCAGGAAGTTATTTCTGAAAGTATTTGTATGGAGTGTAGCCATGTATGGAAGTGAAACATGGACGGTAAATAGTTTGGACAAGAAGAGAATAGAAGCTTTCGAAATGTGGTGCTACAGAAGAATGCTTAAGATTAGATGGGTAGATCACATAACTAATGAGGAAGTATTGAATAGGATTGGGGAGAAGAGAAGTTTGTGGCACAACTTGACCAGAAGAAGGGATCGGTTGGTAGGACATGTTCTGAGGCATCAAGGGATCACCAATTTAGTATTTGAGGGCAGTGTGGAGGGTAAAAATCATAGGGGGAGACCAAGAGATGAATACACTAAGCAGATTCAGAAGGATGTAGGTTGCAGTAGGTACTGGGAGATGAAGAAGCTTGCACAGGATAGAGTAGCATGGAGAGCTGCATCAAACCAGTCTCAGGACTGAAGACCACAACAACAACAACAACAACAACTGTGGACAAAGGCTGCACGACTGTTTTTTTGAACTGCAAGTATTACATGGCGGAAGGATTCCACCAGCTGTCAGGTACTTCCACTTACAAATCATGCCTCAGTGACCCCATTCTAATAATCCAGCAGGATCTCCAGTCACTACTCAAATCCTTAGGCCCATTCCAGAACATCTCCTGGAGTCCATCTCTCTACTCATCCCCACCACTCACCACACTCCTACCTTCAACATGCTTCCTAAGTCCATAAACCTAGCCACCCAGGACACCCCACTGTGGCCAGTTACTGTGTACCCAATGAGAGAATCTCTGCTTTTGTAAACCAACACCTTCAATATATTATTCGGAACCTACCCTCCTATATAAAAGACACCAACCATTTCCTCCATCAACTCTCCACAGTTCCTGTCCCTTTACCACATGGTGCCCTGCTCGTCACTATTGATGCCACTTCCCTGTAAACTAACAGCCCTAATGCCCATGGCCTTACCGCTATTGGACACTATCTTTCCCAACACCTGACAGATCCCAAACCAACACCCTCCTTCCTAGTTGCCATGACAAACTATATCCTCACCCACAATTACTTCTCTTTTGAAGGCGTTATCTACAAAAAAATATGTGGTAGAGCTATGGGCACCTGCATTTCCTATGCCAACCTATTCATGGGCCACCTAGAGGAATACTTCCTTAAAACCCAGAATCCTAAACCTCTCACCCGTTTCACATTCATTGATGACATCTTTGCTCTCTGGATCGAAGGTGAGGACAATGTGTCCACATTCCTCCAGAACTTCAACAACTTCTCCCCCATTTGCTTTACCTGGTCCTACTTAACATGACAAGCCATTTTCCTAGATGTTGACAAGACTGCTACATCAGTACCTCTGTCCACACCAAACCCACTAACCACCAGCAATACCTCCACTTCAACTGCTGCCACCTGTTCCATACCAAGAAGTTCCTTCCATAGAGCCTAGCCACCCATGGTCATCGCATCTGCAGTGACGAGCAGTCCCCCTCTAAATATACCAAGGGGTCTCACTTAAGCCTTCACTGACTGTATTATCGTCCCAATCCCGTTCAAAAACCAATCTCCCGTGCCTTATCTCTCCAGTCTCCTACCACCTCCCAAAGTACAATTGTCCAGCCACAAAAGAGCATTCCCCTCTGAACTCAGTACCACCCAGGACTGGACATTTTCTGCCAGGGTTTCAATTACCTCTCTTCGTACCCTGAAATGAGAAATGTTCTGCCGACTATTCTTCCCACCCCTCCCACAGTGGTATTCTGTCATCCACCAGACCTACACAATATACTTGTTCATCCTTACGCAACCCCTGCTCCCAATCCCTTAACTCATGGCTCATACCCCTGTAATAGACCTAGATGCAAAACCTGTCGCATACATCCTCCTCCTACCACCACCACCACCACCACCACCACCACCACCACCAGTCACTAACATCACCTATCCCATCAAACGAAAAGGGCTACCTGTAAAACCAGTCATGTGGACTACAAGCTAAGTTGCAACCACTGTGCTGCATTCTATGTAGGCATGACAAACAATAAGCTGTCTTTCCGCATGAATGGCCACCGACAAACGGTGGCGAAGAAACAAGTGGACCACCCCGTTGCTGAACACACTGCCAAACATATCCTTTATTTCAATGACTGCTTCACAGCCTGTGCCAGTGGCTCCTTCCCACCACCACCAGCTTTTCTGAATTGCGCAGGTGGGAACTTTCTCTGCAATACATCCTACGTTCCCGTAACCTCCCCCCTGGCCTCAACCTTCGTTAGTCACTGTCCTTACCCATCCAGCCCCTTCCCTGTTCCTCACCACCACCACCACCACCACCACCACCACCACCACCACCACCACCACCACCTTTTTATTTCTCTCCTTTTCCACTACTTTCCCTGTCTTCCTTACCTCTCTCCCCTGCCTCTGTCTAACCTGCAGCACTGCACTGTACAACCCCCCCCCCCCCACCCACCATACTATCCTTCCCCCTCCTCGCCCCAGCCGCCTCTTTACCCCCACCCAGCCACTACTCCCATCATGCACTGGTGCTGCTGCTAGCAGTGTTGTTTCAATTGCCTGAGACTGCAGTCTCTTGTGTGAGTGTGTGTAGTATTGTTCACAAAGTTCTTAATGGCCGAAAGCTTTAATTGTGAGAGTCTTTTTGTTGTACCTATCTGACTCAGCAGGGTGAGTAGCAACTTTGCCACTCATAATATTGTTACATTCCATCCAAGATTTTCCATTGTTTGATTATCTTGTAATACACTTTGTCAACAGCCCTAGCTGAGTAATTAGCATAAAATTTGAAAAAATTAATGAAACACTTTTTGCAATATAAGCTTTTTCTACACTACGTGATCAAAAGTATCTGGACACCCCCAAATACACACAGTTTTCATATTAAATGCATTGCACTGTCACCTACTGCCAAGTACTCCATATCAGCAACATCAGTAGTCATTAGACACAGAGCAGAATGGGGCACTCCATGGAACTCACGGATTTTGGTTGGTTGGTTTAAAAGACGGGGGAAGGGACCCAACCACAAGGTCATTGGTTCCTTGTTCCTAATAAAACAATGCCACTTGTGTGAGAATAAAACGGTCAAGACATAACACAAAACGGAAAGAAAGGAAAAACCACAAGAACGAAGGAAAGGCAATGAACACTAAAAGGAACAAACGAGGACAAGAAAATAGAGACGCTAGAAACAGAAGATGGTGAAGCAAGAAAGCAGATTACAGTGGCTGGCCGAGCAACACATTTAAACTTCCACCTTAAAAGCACTAGGGTGGAGGACACAGAGGGACAAAGGACATGCGCTAAAACCTACATAGAAGTATAAAACGCACTCTTATGGATAAAATTTAAAACTAAAGCTGCTGCTGAGGCATCATCGCACAACACTGAAGGCAGGGAGCTGGGAAAGTTTGCCGAAGAGTGGCTATAAGTGGGCAGTCCAGAGAGGTGGACAACTTATTTGGGAGCCACAGCGACACAGAGGTGGGTCCTCACGACAGTAGTTAACCATGCGTTAGCCATGTATGGACAATGCGGAGCTGGCAGACGACTATTGATTCCCTGTCAGATGACAGGGATGACTTCCATGCAGTCATCATCTCCTTAATAACGGGCAGCTTATTGTGCATACTGTTATGCCATTCCGTCTCCCAAAGCCTGAAAACCCTGCGGTGTAAGAATGCAGGTCAGCTTCGAATATGCCCATCTCCAGAAGCGGTTCCGGCGTCACCCGTTTGGCCAGCCTGTTGGCAAGTTCGTTGCCTGGGATTCCGACATGTCCTGGGGTCCACACAAACACCGACAAACGATGGGATCGTTCCAGAGCACAGATGGACTCTCGGATGGACGCCACCAGAGGATGGAGAGGGTAGCACTGGTTGATAGCTTGTAGGCTGCTCAATGAGTAAGTACACAGGAGAAATGACATGCCAGAGCATGAGCGGATGTGCTCAAGAGCATGAGATATTGCCGATAGCTCTACTGTGAAAACACTGCAACCATATGGCAAGGAGTGCTGTTAAATATGTCCTCCATGAACATACGCAAGATCTATGTGACCATCAGCCATCGGTGTAAACCACGTCAGGGCCACGGAAAAAGTCAAGGATCGAGAGAAAGCGGCATCTGAGAGCGGCGGGGTTAACTGAGTCCTTAGGGCCATGCAAAGGTCCAGATGAAGTTGCGGCTGAGGCGTACACCACGGAGGTGTACGTGAACTGATGGCAAGTAGAGGTGGTATAGGGAAGGACTCCAGTTCGGAGAGAAGGGACCGCATGCGAACCGCAATTGTTAGCCCCGACCTGGGCCACCGATGTGGGCGATGGATCGCCGCAGGCGGGAAAAGGAGACAGTAATTCAGATTCTCAGGACAACTACGAATGTGTGCAGTGTAAGTGGCGAGCAGTTGTGCACGACTGATCTGCAATGGATGGACCCCAGCCTCCACTAATACGCTGGTCACTGGACTCTTCCTAAAAGCTCCTGTCACTAGTCAAACCCCTCAGTGGTGCATAGGGTCAAGTAAATGCAACACTTCAGGCACTGCCCAACCATAAACCACACTACCATAGTCAATTTGAGATTGGACAAGGACTCTGTAGAGCTGCAACAGCATAGAGCGATCTGCACCCCAATTGGTATTGCTCAGGCAACGGAGGGCGTTGAGGTGCTCCCAGCACTTCTGATTAAGATGACGAAGATGAGGAAGAAGCGTCAAGCATCGAAAACCAGTCCTAAGAATCAATATGTCTCCACTACAGTGAGTGGATCATCATGAAGGTAAAGTTCTGGGTCGGGATGAACGGTACGACACTAACAGAAGTGTGTGAGACACGACTTTGCGGCTGAAAATGGAAACCGTGGGCTAGAGCCCACGACTGCGCCTTGTGGATGGCTCCCTGTAGGTGGCGCTCAGAAACACCAGTACTGGAGCAGCAGTACGAAATGCAGAAGCCATATGCATACAGAGAGGGTGAGACGGAGGGCCCAACAGCTGCTGCTAGACTGTTAATGGCCACTAAAAGTAGAGAGAGACTCAATACAGAGCCCTGCAGGACTCCATTCTCCTGGATATGGATGGAACTATGGGAGGCACCAACTTGGACATGGAAATAACGTAGTGACAGGAAGTTTTGGATAAAAGTCATGAGCAGGCCCCAGAGACCCCACTCATACAATGTGGCAAGGATATAATGTCACCAGGTCGTGTCTTAAGCTTTACGTAAGTCATTAAAGATAGCAACCAGGTGTTCGCATCTGGAAAAGGCTGTTCGGATGGCAGACTCGAGGGACACAGGGTTATCAGTGAGAGCGAGCCTGGCGTTAAGCCGCCCTGACATTGAGCCAGTAGGCCACGTGACTCCAAGACCCAACCCAACTGCCGACACACCATATGTTCCAGCAGCTTAGAAAGAACGTTGGTGAGGCTGATGGGCTGATAGCTATCCACATCAAATAGGTTTTTACCGGATTTGAGCACTGGAATGGTGGTGCTCTCCCGCCACTGCAATGGAAAGACGTCATCACGCCAGATCAGGTTAAAGATGAGGACATGTCGTTTATAGTAACAGGGTGTATATGCGGACAAGGAAAAAAATTCCCAAATTTTTCCCGGATTTCCTCGTTAAAAATACACTTTCTGCCAGATGAAAACATACTTTTACCGTGTTACTAAGTTACAGTATATTTTCTCTTCCACTTATCAATCCTTTGAATGGTTATGTTTTTATACATGGGCGTAGAATTTCCCGGCACTTTAGAAAACTAAACTCAGGGAAGAAAACTCCTTTTGGAAAGAGTTTTTATGTGCAGCAACATGTACCTAGCATATTTTCGTATTACAGTAGTATAAATTCGAATTCTACCGAACACCACATGTTACTTTCTGTACCATTGTAATCAAGATTGTGATGTGCTTTTGTAAGCCAGTCATAGCTCATGTCACGTGATCCCGCCAGCCAATGTCGGCGGTTATTCAGACCACAGTACACCTGATGTAGTCAGCTAATAGCAACATCACTGTTAAGTAGTGCGGATGCACGAAAAATTAATATACATACTGTTGCTACAAGAAAAGCAAAGCTTTCACATACAATATTGGTCTCTAAGGTTAATAAGCTGCAAGAGAAGCTAAGCTTTCACATATAATGTTGATATTTTGTGCGTGTGTTACACTAAGATATATCACACAAATGCGCCAGTAAAATTTTTAGCTGAGTCCAGTGACTTGTCCTATAAGTTTCCTGCAGATAAATTAGCTACCACACAGGAGAGAGAGCTTCCTGTAGCACATCAATATGCTCATAATAGCGACATGAATGTCTCATCTTCTGGGCTCTAAATACTTCTAAATGGCTCGTCATCAAACACTCCGATTTAAGAAATTCATCGAACATTCTCGTACATAGTTCAACTTGCATTAAAGGAAATTTACTTTGAAAGTAATGCTTTTCAAACCACTGTTCGCAATATTTTTCTGCGACCTGTTAGAAATAGGTTTGTTTCAGTAGTCAGAGAGCGCCAGATAATGGGTGCCACCGTGCTTCGGCAGCTGCTAAGACGCAGGAAGCCGGTGTTCATGTAAAACATTATATGATCTTACATTATGTCATAAAAGAAAAAGACATCAGAGGATACGCCAAGGGCATCGGAATTTCGTGAACCATACTAAAATGGCACATTTAAAGTGCACACTTAAAGAGCTCATTCGTATGTCCAAGTTCCCAATGAAGTAGGCCTCGACCTGACATTAAGCTTTTTAGTGTGGGTTTCAGGATGTAAATTTTCTTGGAGTGCCAGTACTGTATTAACTCATTTTTTATTCTTTATTATGGCATAATGCCATATGTGCTAGAAGATGAAAATGTGCACTTGAAATTAGCCAATAGTGCGGAACTAAACACTGTTTCAAACATACCGGGTGTCTCAGCATAAAAGATTAATAAAAAACCAAGTTTCTTCAGCAAACCGACAAAAATAGCTTCATTGTTCTACAAGGCAAAGACGATTAATGCATGGCTGTCAGAAAAGTGGAAATAAAATAAAATCTTAAACTAATAACGTATATTACCCTTCCATAATTATGTGGATGTATTTTAATTCACTTGATAGCTCACGGCCACAGAAATCCATTTTGTTTTCATTTGCTGTGAGAGCAGTAAAGGAAGAGGAAACAGGAAAATCACTACATGCAAACACGGGTCACATGGAGACTACACACTTCCCCACTATAAAATCAGACTGCTTTGTGCATCAGCCTCTGATCTACAATATTTCCCAACCAGGGCAATACTAAGATACTGGCGCCCCCCCCCCCCCCTCCCCCTTCGAGCGTTTGAGATACGACGTCAAAAATTGAAAAAATCGAATTTTTCTGATACATAAAACATATGTTCGAGGAAATGTAAGATGTTATTTGGCCTAAAGTGTGCCAGAGTGCAGTGCCACCCCTCTTCACACAGCATTCTTCTATCGCACATCACTGTATTTTGCTCCGTGGAATTTAAATGTGTGTATTTTGTACTGGATGCCATCAAACTATATTCAGGACAGTGGAAATTAAAATGTCCTGTGGTGCCTCTCCTGCTCCCACTCGCCCAGTTTGACATCCTGCCCCTCTAGAAAATAAACAACTCGCAATTAATACTGGATGGAATTATTTGTAATCGGGAGAACAAGAACTCTTCAGAAAATTTGCACTCTTTATTGCCTTAAGCTTATAACTTTATATAAAATTTAAATATAGGATACATAAAACCAGTAAAGACAAGAGACAAGCAATACAGTACACATTTCTTCAATCCTTAGCTCCTAGCATTGTTTTCTCTCTAATGTTGCTACAGCTTTACGTGACGTGCTTTCCTTTCTGCGACAGAATCTATTAGCTCATCAAAGTTCGTCCAATGTTTAGTTACATGAAAAATCGAAATATCGCTGTCTAATACTGAGTAAGCTGTTAATACGAATAGTACCCAAGACTGGTGTGGTTTCTATTTTGTCACTGTCTGCTATATAAAACAAAATAGGCCTTTCTAACACTGCAGAAACTGTAACACACCAAATAAACGAGACTGTTTTGGCACAAATGGTCATTTTTATAAAACGACAGAATATAATTTACGAAGACCAACATAAAATGCCTATTAGGCCTACTAAAAGTAAAAAGCTTTATGTTAGAAAGTAGTTTCACATTTTGTTCATACACTACAGTTTCTAGAGCATGAGATTGAAAAGTAGTAGTATGAGATGTTTATATAAATTTGGAATCAACATATTCTTCCCTAATTTGTGTGATGTCCCTGTTTCTCTTCCTTCCTCATTCTAACGAGCAATCTTGTCATGACTAATTCTGGAACTATTCCTGCCTTTGTCAAAACTTATTCGCCAGTCAACTTCACTAACCCTACCAGAATCACCGGTTTGGTTATCCAGTTAGGTGTTATGTTCATACAAGCCATTTTCCGCACTACTTCCGGAATAGAACTTAAGTGGTCGCTAGATGGGGACTGTACAACTGGTCCTTACTAGTGTTGTGATCTGGCCAAAAATTTGACAAAATTTCCTTTTCCTGGATACACCGAGAAGATAATACATAATCTTTCTCATCTGTTATTCCTGTTAGTTGTTTATTTCTACTCTGCTAGACTGAATCTATCTAATCTAACTTTAACTTAAGCTAAGGTCAACACATACACCCATGCCCGAGGAAGGAGTCGACCCTGAGACGGGGGTAGCCACGCGAACCATGACGAGTCTGTTACTCTGTGCAGCTTATGATTCATTCAGAAATCAAACTTACAGAGGGGGTTAGGGGGTTCAAAAACCAACAGGGATGCGCATAAAAATCATATGAGTAATCGATAGACCAATGTGCGCTGTATGCTAGGCGCTTTGTGAAACAAGGTTTTTTTCTCCTCTTAATGAATTTCGTGCCCCCCCCCCCCAAATCCCTCAGATCCGGGGGCCCGCTGCGCATGCGTGAATCCGGCAGCTTGGGTGCAGCAGTAAAATTTTTCCCAATTGCATCTAGCTGCTTGCTGTGACTGCTTACACACAGCCAACAGCCACATTTCTGTAGCCAGAAATGGGAGAAGGTACTACTCATGCGCCACTCAACTGTGCATGCGCATGGGCCCGCTTGTAACTGCTAAAACAAATCTAATATAAACAGTTGTGATGTCGCACTCATTGGAGGCAATTTGTTGTTATGAAGCATGCACAGTCTTCCTAAAGCCTTTGACACATTTTGATGTTGGCAAATGCTTGTATGAGCACTGTGTTTTGTTGTTGTATATGGCAAATTTCCTTTGCAATTTATGTTTCATTTTCATTTTTTTCTCGTTCACATTTTATTGTTGCAGTATTATTCTGCAGTAGTGGGATACAGTAATATCCTTTGTTAGAGTATCGATTCTTACCTGTCAAAATTACAAAAATTTAACTGAAAACTAGAACAATGAACAATTCCCGGAAGTCTAAAAAATTCCTGGTTTTCTCCCAGATGTCCTGGGTTTTATACACCACGAGTCAGATGATAGCTGTTTAATCATCTGGCTGTGGATCAGATCAGCCCAGGAACTGTGTCGGGGCAATGTGCAAGGATGTTGAGGTGGTCCCATTCTGTAAATGGAGAATTATAGGGTTCACTGTGACGTTTCCCTTCCATCCACTTGAGGGTGCAAAATGCTGGGGGATAATTCTGACACAGAGGCTCAAGCATAGTGCTTAGTTAAGTGCTTGGCAATTGCGTTTGCATTGGTAGACAACACACCATTGATGCTAATGCCAGTAACACCTGTCTGAGTGTGGTACCACAAACACATCTGATATTCGTCCAGACTTGGGAAGGTGACAGGTGGCACCCAGTGGTCAAGATGTACCTCTCCCAACATGCCTGTTTCCATCATTTTATCACGGAGTCGTTTAAAAGCTATTAGGTGCTCTAGGGAAGGGCGCCACTCATGTCACTGTAGAGCTCGCCGACACTCTTTAATGGCCTCAACAATTTCTGACAACCACCAAGGTACCGACTTTCGCCAGGGGCTCAACTACCACATCGATGGTACCATGTGTGGGAGATTCAATGGTGACAACAAAGATGAAAGCTTCCCTATCTGCCTTGTTTAAGGCCCACCTTGGTAGACGTCCGGGAAGTGGTCACTACCACACAAGCCATCATGGGCTCTCCAATGGACAGATGGGGTAAGTTCTGGGCTGCAGAGGGATACATCAATGGCTGAGTTAAGTGCCATGAGCCACACTGAAATGTGTGGGGTCCGCAGAATTTAAGAGGAAGAAGCCGAGTTGAGACAGGAAAGTTTCGACATCTCTGCCTTGACCAGTAAGCGCAGTGCCACCCCACGAATTAAAATCTCCCAAAAGTAAGAAAGGTTTAGGGAGTTGATGAATCAGTCCAGCCAATGCATTCAGGGGTAATGCACTAGCTGGAGGAAGATATACGTTGCAGGCAGTTATTTCCTGTGTCATCCTCATCCTGACAGCCACAGGTTCAAGAGGTGTTTGAAGAGGCACGGGTTCACTGTATAATGAGTTCAGGACAGAGACAAAATCCACATGACACACTATAATAGTCACTACGGTTCTCTTAATATCCCCTATAGCCACAAAGGGCAGATGTCTGCATTGCCGGGAACCAGGTTTCCTGCAGAGCAATGCAGAAAGCAGGTGTAAAGCTTAACAGCTGCCGTAGCTCAGCAAGGTGGTGGAGAAAAATGCAACAATTCCACTGGAGCATGACGTTATCATGAAGCTGGGACGACGCATGCTATGAGGCAGGTTACGCCTCAGGGTCACCTGCTGCCACCACCTGAGTATTTGTATCCATTCCTATCGTGGATGAGGTATCAGAGATCCATGTCCTCAGGGGACGCTGAGGTCTCCACCTCATATGCAGGTGCAGAATTGGTAGGGAGTGGTCATGTTGTGGCCACCAGAGGGACCTTTTTCTAACAGACTTCTTTGTTTCCTTGCCCTCTCGCTTCCCTTTTTAAGGCTTGCTGGGATGACTTCTCAGAAGTAGCTTCAGGCACAGAGGAAGACCGTGAAGATCTTCACCCAGTAGCTTTCACCTCCTTTAGCCACTGGTAAGTGCCTGCTGTGGCATTAGTGGAGACCTTGGGAGAGGGGGTCCCAAGGAAACCCATCCGCACGTAAGGAGGCTGTTGCTTCTCTGGCTGGGGGTGGGGGGGAACTTGCTCGTAAAGTAGGTACTTTGGGAGCAACGGAAGGAGATTTTCGCCCTACCACCGATGGGGCAGGTGAATTCTGGAGGCCCCACTGTTCGTGGCACAGAGTGTGGTATGACTGGTACTTGTGATGGCAATGGTAATGAAGCTACAAAGTATGTTGACGTCATCTGAACGGGGTGTAATCTTTCAAATTTGCATTAACCTCTTGGTAACTCAACCAGTCCAGGGGCTTGTATTCCATGATTTTCCACTCCTTTTGGAGTACTGTGCAATATGGCGAGCAGGGGGAGTGCTGCTCTCCGCAGTTGATGCAAGTGGGAGGAGGCACACAGGGAGGGTCTGGATGCTGTAGATGTCCGCAGTCTTGACATGTGGCATTGGAAGTGCAGCGGGAAGACGTGCCTGAATTTCCACTGCTTCAAGCACCACGTAGGGTGAGGGACGTATGGTTTAACATCACAGTGGTAAACCATTACCTTGACCTTTTCAGGCAATGAATAACCCTCAAAGGCCAAGATGAAGGCACCGGTAGCAACCCTGTTGTCCGCGTCCCCTGTAAACATGCTGGATGAAATGAACACCCCACCATTCTAGATAGGCACAGAGCTCACCGTAAGACTGCAAGAGGAGGTCGCGATGGAAAATAATCCTCTGGACCATGTTGAGACTTTCATGGGGACTGACAGGAACAGGACTATCACCCAGCCAGTCACAAGCAAGTAACGCCCAGGACTGGGCCGAGGATGCTGTCTGAATCAAGGCTGCATGGCTTCTCACCTTTGACAGCGCTGTCACTTCCCCAAACTTATCCTCAATATTCCAGAATGAGATTTTCACTCTGCAGCAGAGTGTGTGCTGATATGAAACTTTCTGGCAGATTAAAAACTGTGTGGCAGACCGAGACTAACTCGGGACCTCTGCCTTTCGCGTGCTCTACCAACTGTGCAACCCAAGCTAGACTCACGCCCCGTCCTCACAGCTTCACTACTGCCAGTACCTCGCCTTCTACCTTCCAAACTTTACAGAAGCTCTCCTGCAAATCTTGCAGAACTAGAAATCCCCTTGCTTTCAGGAGTGCTAGAAATAACAACAGTGATGGTCAACAAAGTCATAATTACAAACAATGAAATTAGTTACACAAAAAACATTTTATTTGGAAAAATGGGGCATCAAGTAGAGCCAATGCCCAGTTTCAAAACTAGATTCATGTTCTGACTGAGAACAACTTACTGAAGATCGGGAGTTACTCTCACCTTCAACTTAATTCAGTATGTACATTTCTAACTACCTCTTCAGCACCACAGCTGATATGATGAACACATATGCATTACAAACTCAACAGACAAGCAATTTCCTTCAGAGTGCATCTGCAGAAATAAAACATTGTTTAACTTCACATAATTAGAGGAACTCTAAAATTGGCCACCATTCGAATGTACTAGGACACAGTACTGAAACTGCAATTATTCTTAAGACGATATGGCCAGAGAGATTCTTCCAACTGAGAATAAATTTGCATCTTGTTCACAACATTTTTGTTTTATAAAGTTCAGCCCATGTATACAGCTGGGCATAACAGAAGTCTACAGTTACCTGTTGCAGAAGAGTTAGCAACTGAGGAAATGATCCCATTTACAGGACAGCTCTTTTTTTTAAAAAAAAAACAAAAAAACAAAAAAAAAAAAAAAACAGCATGTGAAAGGTAACTCCAAGGGGGTATGAAAATGTACATGTTCTACTATAACAGTGGACAGGCTTATAGTTTTATTCATCAGGACGCGCCAACTGAGTTTCAGGAATCTTTGAACAAGGATCAACAGTAATTCTGTCAACCCAGAGAATAAAAAGAGAAATAGCACATAACATATTTTGACAACTTCATACAAAATTTCAAAGCACTGACATAAGAAAACATTCGCACTGCTGGAACTGTCAGAGTAGGCCTAAATTATCTTGCTAATTCTGCTCTAATGCCACACAAGGAGGCAACTGAAGAAATGTGCTTTTTCAGAAGAATTATGCAGCACAAATGTCATAATACTGAAGAAATGGGTTGACAGCACAGTAGTTCTGGGTTGAAACTTTAATAGGAAAGGAGAATCTGGCAAAATAGAACACAGATTGTAAAGCCACAGAATGAGAGGGGGTTGATCTCTCTAATCAACTGATTTCATATTACAGGATTTTTACGACATCCAAGAAACAGACACTTAGAGCTATTTTCCATGCTGTTGGATTTTGCTGTAGTACAGAGTTGGACGGAATACAGGACAAGTGCCAAACCAACTTTACGAGACAGGCTAGTTTTCTGGTGTTAAGTGGGATGGATACCCTCCCAATAAAACAAGGCTAACGATCTGTCACACCTCCATATACTCGTGTTCAAAGGTGACGAGGAGAAACTAGACTATCTGAAGAGATTCAGCAGAACACTTGCCACTTCATGAAAACAGTGCAGCACCTACCAGGTGCAAATTCCCAGAATGCAATGTACATCTTTGTTTTTCCAAGGAAAAGAACTGTTTCCATGAGTTTCATTTAAATTAATAGGACACTGAACAAATTTCCTATAGACTACATTGTTGCTAGAAAAATGATGAATTTTATTCTACTGTGTGGGTAAAAAGCATTCACATATGTATGCACTAACTAATTTTTTTTCTCTGCAATGAGTTAAACGTTGACAGACCCACTGGACTTACTATACTTTGAAAACGCGTACATTTAACTTTCATTTTTTAATTTTAAAATCTTTAAAAATTACTTAAAGAATTACAATGTAAAAAAATTTCCATCTCGACAAAAATTCGGGTGTGGAAGGGTTAACAAACACCATACACGAAACACAAACAAAACATACCAATAAAAACATCGCAGTTACCGCCTGTATAACAAAGTCACTTAAATTCATTTACAAAATTAAAAATCGGCAGATTTCAAAAAAATGTTGGTAACGTCACTTGTCAAGGCAGATTAGTCCCATCACACAAACTTCAATATGCACGAGGATGAAGGTCCACACAATTTTAAAAAAAGTCATATTGCTGGCAGGCGTAGCTTTCATGGAAGAAACAATTGGGATCCAGGATATTACCTGCACTTAGAAACTGATTACGTGTTTCAGAGAGTCATGGAAAGCCAGTAACAAAGTTACCGGTATATATATATTGTAATTTCTTCCTCTACTATTCTCAATCAATGAACCATAATTTACCTGACAGTTCCTGCTCGGTTGGAAAATCTCATTTTTCAAAAGTTTAAAGCTCACATTTGAAATTACGCATCCTTTCTTCAGAATAAATGCTTCAGGCACTAAACGAAAAGGGCAATTATTAAGTTATCATATACTTTTGCTGAAAAAAATTTTAAACACAAACATGAAGTTAATTTTAAATTAATAATCAAGCGAGGATTTGATTTCGAGCATAAATTCCACGCTTTTAGTGATCCGATGAAAGGTAAAATGGCGCAGTTTGAAAAACCATAACACACATACGATACTGCTCTAAACTTCTCTCTGCGGTTTAGTGCTGCTTTTGAACTTACAAATTCGTATTGTACTTTGTATGAAATAGGAATGGGCTCTCCAATCCACCAGAATACAAAACAACATATCGTTACTATACAATTAAAAATGTAAACATTTTCACACTTATTTCGCAAAACTACAGAACTATGCTTACCCAAAGAAAGGGTCCTCCTCAAAATCCCCCATCAGCGATCCAAAAAGCGACATCGCACCGAAATTTCACTCTATAACTGACAAAATTCACTTGCTTGAAAGAAAATTCTCTCGCGCACACACACACACACTAACTCGTTCGTTGTTCGACTGATCGAAACTTCGTACTGACGATTTCTCTAGAATGCGTCAGAGCTTACTCGTGTCGAGATGTTCACTTTAGCGTCATAGATGCTTGATATGTCAAAGATAGTGTTGCAATATTTAGGCGATTTTTACCTAAATAAAATCGAGGCAGTTGTATAAACAATTGTAGAGGTCATTAAAGCACTACGTAAACGTATTTCTTTTCATGATCAAACACAGATTGTTGTTGGCTGTTGTAGGTTACAAACAAACACGTCACCAATGTGTTCTGTAAATTGAAGGCAAATGCCGAGTGTCATGGAATAGCAGGAAACACTAAATACCTATTTCTGCTAAGCTTTATTTTGCTCTAAAATAGAGCTTCTGAGGTAGTGAGCAATTTATCATTTTATTGGCATACTGTCATGTATTAGTTTCCCGAAAGCGAATTCTAACCTTATCCAATGGTTATGTTGAGCGTGTATAGAGGCAGAATTCTGTAAAACCATTGTCGATATTATTAAATGAACGTAAGTTTGAATGGAAATTATTGGTGACGTAAAAGCAACGCTTGAGATTTTTGTACCCATTATTGTTAATGACTTATTTTACTTGTAGGTACATCATTTTTGAAGATATGGGGACAGAAGAAACCAACAATATTCGCCATCAAGAGGCAAACCACACAGTTACTGCCAAACCGAAGTTTATGAAACTGTCATCGTATGTTTTGGCACTAAGGCCTTGGTCCTTAAGCGGGTCTTTGATGCCTACCTTATTGGGATGTGCACTATCATACAAGTGTGGATACTTCAGTTGGGTTATATTATTACTGACGTTGTTTACAGTCGTGACAGTGCATGGTGCTGGGAATGTTGTGAACACATACTTCGATTACGTGAAGGGTATAGATGGACGGAAGAGTGATGATCGTATCCTTGTAGACCATATTTTGTCTAAGGATGAAGTTGTTACACTTGGTGCAATGTTGTATGCAGCAGGCTGCCTTGGGTTTATTTGCTTGGCAGCAGTTTCACCTGCAAAAATGGAACACTTGGCTTTGGTGTATTTTGGCGGACTTTCTAGTTCATTTCTGTACACTGGTGGAATAGGATTGAAGTACATCGCATTAGGTGACGTTATAATACTCATTATATTTGGACCTATATCAGTGTTGTTTTCCTTCATGTCCCAGACAGGGCATGTCGACTGGGGAACGATTTATTATGCAATTCCATTAGCGTTAAACACAGAAGCTATCTTACACAGCAACAATACAAGAGATCTGGAAAGTGACAGCCGTGCTGGAATTGTAACACTTGCTATATTGATTGGACAAACAGCTTCACATATTTTGTATGCATTTCTCCTTTTTACCCCATATATTTTATTTG
Organism: Schistocerca serialis cubense; assembly: GCF_023864345.2. NCBI lineage: Eukaryota > Metazoa > Arthropoda > Insecta > Orthoptera > Acrididae > Schistocerca > Schistocerca serialis. The sequence goes on from NC_064639.1 coordinate 515,204,294, forward strand.
TGGCTCTAGGTCTTAGATACTCTATGTGGTTCCTGCTACCACTTACGACATTACCTGCAGCATTTCGCATAGAAAAGCATTTTCGCTGCCTGGAGACTATTCAGACAGTACCTAGAAAAACTGCAAAATTAAATTTATATTTTGGTTTTTTGTATGTTCTTGCCTGCAGCCTGGTAGATGCAAATCATATGCCTTTTCTACACTGATTTAATTTTCTGTGTAGTGCTACAACAATCACACTATAGAGGTGTATTGGTTATGTACATTCTGGGTGCAATTATTGAATGTTTATGAGCACCTCAAAATTTTGTTTTGTTTCTGAAATGATTAATTTGGTTACTAACTGATCAAATGATTTACTTATAATTCCAGATTTGGCTTAAAACATCTTAAATTACTTCGGGAAATATGTAACTGAAGTTAGGTAAAAAATGAATGGAAAAGACAGTAAAGTAATATCTTGTAAACTTTAGACATATTTCCTGCTATTCAGGCCTATGGCATTTTAGAACAGCATGAAACAGTTAGCTGTCAGTTACCTTTCTGGTTATTTTGGACACATACTTTGAAAAATGTTACTTATTTGCTTTACTTAGTTTTTTAATCACCGCTGAATGGCCTTCAGCATTACCAGTATAAGGTCACTGGCAGTGGTACAATTCTATCTAAAATGCTTATCAATTGGGTGTTGAAGCAAGTATTGTTACTAAACAAAGAATAGCCTTGCAATAACAAGCCTGTAGAAATAAATGTGGAAGGTTTAATAGCACAAGCTACTGAATCACAAAATTTTATTGAAAGCCCTCTTCAAGTGCTTGAAGAGAAATTCATGTTATACGTTTAGGAAGCTGTGTTCTTTGGCTGATAAGATTTGTACTGAAGTATTAGGCTATTTAAGTTGTGACAACAGTTGTGAAAGTGTGGTGCAAGTTAATGATATACCCAGAATGCAGAGTTAACTGAATGGATTCCAGAGGAAAACCATAAACACTGAGTCAGTAACGAAGAAATGTGAACTCTTCATATCTCTCTCTGTTGTGGTAGCTTGTCTATCTCATAGTTAATGACCATACCTACATGCATTCGTGATGTGTTTGACAATAAGGACCAAGATAGGTGTAAGTGTGTTATGCAGGACTTTGTTTCAATACAGGATTACCTCATATGCCTAAATATCGATAATAAGAGCAGCTGCTTTGAGATGTTTCATTGTATGAATATGTGCTAATGTAATCATTGTTGTGATTATATGTGGTAAGTTATCAAGACTAATATTTAAATATTTAGATGTTCTATTTTGAAACATTGTCAATATGTGTAGGTCATTGTTCATTTTTTATATTGGGGTTTGAGTACTTAAGAGGATTCAGTGATTTTATGATCTGCAGCCATTTAACTACAAGCAGTATAAGCTAAAATAAATTCAATTTTTGGTGAAATAATGTAGCTGCAGTGTAGCAAATAATAGTCTATACCATGCTTAACATTCTGTGAACATATCTCTGTTTTGACAGTAAATGAAATGGCACTAAAATCTTCTTTCACAGATTTAGTTAGTACTGTACAGTCTAAACAAGCAAGAAATGTTACACTTCAGAAGAATTTTAACATCAAATATCTCTGTTATTTTCAGTTTTTTGTTCTGATTTAGAGCCTATATTGTTTTTAATTGTTAATATTTCTTTGAATTTTTGTGCTGGGCTGTTCAAGACAAAACAAAGACTCAGTGTGTTCACTCCTGTGTAGTTACAGCTTCATAGCTGAATGGTGCTTGAACTTATGTACTGTATCAACGTAAACGTGTCTGTGAGCTTATTACCTGTCACTGTGTGTGTGTGTGTGTGTGTTTGTGTGTGTGTGTGTGGGGAGGGGGGGGGGTTAGCGCGAGAGAGAGAGGGGGGGGGGGGAGCATGCACAAAACCAAACCAAATACACATTTTGTTGTTTCTGTCCTTTTTTTTGTAATTTATTTACATAGTAAACGTTGCTATTCCACAGTAAGTCTTAAGCAACCCTCAGTAAATATAGAGGAATATTATATACTTAATTTGAAAATACAGTGGCACTATTATGTACCTAAATAAGAGTTTATGCAGAATCTTAAGTTTTAAAACACAGTTATATTTTTTTGATTGGTATTAGGAAATATACATAATGATGGTGTTTGCTGGTGATTCACTGACACATACCCATTCAATTGCTAATTTTTTTTGATAAGCAAACAAGTTCAAACTAAAGCTTATGAAAGTCGCAGAGGTCAACCCAAGAAAATGGAAGTGCTCTGTCACAAATAAAAACTAAGTAATGCTCTGTTACTGCCCATTGCACTGTTCAGCTCATTTAAACTGTCTATCCTAATAACAGTGTTTCTCAAAGGTCTCTGTTGTAAGTTTGCCCTTCGTAGCAGTTTGTTACCTCTACACATTTAAAGTATTTCTTCGTTTTTCTCTCAGCTGAACTCATCTCTGTTCAGTGCCTTCCACCATTTACTTAATTATTACATTACAGCCTCGCATATTCTATTTTCTCTTCTTGTTACTCTTTCTTATAAATGCCAGTGAACTTATTAAAAGTATTGTGGATACAATTCTCTTCCCTTTTTTTATATATTCCCAGTTAAAATCAGTCCCTGATCATTTGCATTCTCATGACTATTTACTACTTTGACTTTTCTGAAATTCAAATAGATAACATTATATTATGTTCCTTTATTGACTTTTAATGATTTGTGATTCAAGAGACCTATTCCATTGCCCCAGTTTCTGCCTTTTAACATCCTGTTCTCCTGATCACCAAAGAAGAAAACATTAGTCCTAAACATTTGAAAGTGTCGTATTTTTCATTTCACAATACCATGATGCTTAAGCCTGAGGAAAAAATTACAGCCATGTCTGTCCATTGTGTTGTTGATCATCTATCTTTCATTTGATTTAGACATTCATGAACAGAGACTGCTGAACAGAGATTAGCCGTATTTAATATTATGTTGTTTTGTTTGTCTGAGTTTGTGAAAATTTTGCAGCATTTACAACTCATATAGTTTTTATGAATAAAAAGAAATATTACCAAATATCATGTCAAATGTGTTACTGTTTTATGGCTTGAATGCTTCATATTACCTTGTTGAATTTTTCACTTGTGTTGGATTAAACAGAGGACATTAATAGGATTTAAAGATGTGTGAAATTTGTGCATGGTTGTTATGCTTTGAGCAGATTGTATGATTATAAGACATAAGTGTTTGCAAGGTATTCATGATCTAATTAAAAGAAAATGTAAATAAATGAAGGAGAATATATTGTACATGTAATTTCATTTTTTGTATACAAGTGCCATTAGTTTGAACCAATATGAGAGTATTAAGTGTCTCGGAACTTCTCAACCTTAATGAATTCCACACATAAAATAGTGAAGTCCAAACTGTATGAAGGGGAGGGGGAGGGGGGGGGGAGAAGAAGAAAGAGAGCAACAATCTAATTTTATAGAAGGTTTCTAAACTGCATTTAACATATGCAGATGTATAAAACAGTCATAAGTGACGGAAGTAATATCACTGGATAAAAATTTCACTAGAAGAAGATACGTTATATACTTTTTTTGTCATGCTTAGCACATAATTTTGCATCCATTTCTTTATAATCACAATTTTCTGTGAACTGTATTAGTCAAAGACTGAACATGATCAATCTTCATGCAAAACTGCTTTCATTTAACTACATAATTTATAGTTTCTGATTAAAGTGAAGGAAGTTGGCGGAGGTATGGTGATTGAGAGTGAGGTCCACTTTGTTAATTTTTGGCATGATCAATAATTTGAGTTTCATTTCCTCGTAGAACTGTAATGTAAATATTTGTATTTGCAAAGAGGTTACAGTAAATTTCATTTTGAATGATCGATGATCCGCATGCTGCTTCTGGCTCATTTAATTCCGTTTCTGACAGTATTATGAAAAATATCGATTCCTACTCATGAAGTTGGATCTCACACATATGACCACTGTATATGGCAACAGAGGACAGACAGCAAGCAACAGCACATGATGGGAGAAGCAGTCTGGTTGTTGGTGATAAGGAGCAGGCTAGGGCAATGAGGGGCAGTTGTAACACAGTTAGGGGTGGGCAGACAGTGAAGTGCTGCTAGTAAGAACATACAGAGATGAGGTGGGGGGAGGATAGGGTAGCTACGTACAGTCAGGAGGTTAGACAGATGGCAGTGTGAGGGGGAGTGGACAAGAAGAGAGGAAAGAGACCATGGGTGCATTGATGGAATGGAAGTCTGTGTAGTGCTGGAATGGGAACAGGGAAGAGGACAAGTAGACGAAGGAGAGTGGAGTAACTAAGTTTGAAATCAGGAGGGCTAGGGGATATTGCAGGCAGAGTTCCCACCTGCACAGTTCAGAAAAGCTGGTGTTTGTAGGACGGATCCAGATAACACAGGCTGTGAAGTAGTCATTGAAATGAAGAACATTATGTTGGGCAGCATGCTCAACAACTGGGTGCTCCAGGTGTTTCTTGGCTGCAGTTTGATGGTGGCCATTCATGTGGACTGACAGCTTGTTAGTTGTCATTCCCATGTTGATTGCAGCACAGTGGTTGCAGCTTAGCTTGTATATCACATGAGCGATTTCACAGGATCCCATCAAAATGGGATAGGTGATGCTTGTGACTGAACTGCAGTAGGTGCTGGTGGGATGATGTATGGGACAGGTCTTCCATCAAGGTATATTATAGGGCTATGAGCCATGAGACAAGGGGTTAGGAGCAGAGGTTGAGTGGGGGTGGATGAGGATGTTGTGTAGTTTCGGTGAGCGGTGGAATACCGCTGTGGGAGGGGTGAGAAGGATAGTGGGTAGGACATTCCTCATTTCATGGCACAACAAGAGCAACTGAATCACATTCTCCACCAGGTTTTTGACTACCTCATGTTGTGCCCTGAAATGAGGAATGCCCTACCAACTATCCTTCCCAACCCTCCCACAGTGGTATTCCACTGCTCACTGAACCTACACAAATCCTCGTCCATCCCTATTCAACGCCATGTCGCAACCTCTTGCCTCATGTACCTGTAATAGACCTAGATCCGGGTCCTGCCCCATACATCTTTCCACTTCCACCTATTCCAGTTAGGTCACAGGCAGCTCCTATCCCATCAAAGGCAGAGCTCTCTGTGAGAGCAGCCGTGTAATGTACCTGTCTATCCACATAAATGGCCAGTGAAAAACTGGCTAAGAAACAGTTGGACCAACCAATTGCTAAACATGTTACCTGACACAACATGCTTCACTTTAATGACTGCATCAACAGCATATGCCATCTGGATTCTTCCTACCAATATACCCTATGTACCTGTAACTCTTCTAGTCTCAAACTTTGTTAGTCGCCATCCTTCACCCGTCTGTCTCCTTCCCTGCTTCCACTCCAGCACTACACAGCCTTCTGTTCCACCAACACACCCACAGCCTCTTTACTTCCCCCCTCTTTTTTGGTGTGTGTGTGTGTGTGTGTGTGTGTGTGTGTGTGTGTGTGTGTGTGTGTATGTAGCAATTATTGTTTTCATTGTCATTATTCCATCCTGGAATAATTTCCATTGTTTAGTTAATTTTGTTTTTGCTTTAAAATCTACTCATATGTGACGAATATTTCTCCATCTTAAATTTGTTGGTAGTGTACTTCGGATTATACATCATGGAATAATATCGTGCATGGCAGTTGATGACACACATCACAAGAGATCTGTTTTGTCACCTTGCTAAACATTCCTTCATCTGTAAGCACTTTTAAATAGTAACTGCTAACAACAAATTTCTTAGAGTGAATGTATGCTTTCCCGGCATATGCAGCTGGTGAAGAGTTCTCGGGCTTCTAGCCGGGTGGTGGTGTCTTCAAACTGCGATGTTTCGACGAGTGGCATACTCATCATCTTCTGGCGAAGCATCGAGACTTTGTGGATGCCGATCCCTTTATACCTGTGGCATGCCCACCACCACCTGGCTGTGGGAGACTGGATCCAGAGGAGCTGGCGGGCGGGAAGTAGAGGGAAGCAGGTGCGCCGTTTGTGTCTCTGTCAGAGCGTTCCAGTCGCATCTCGCAAGACATGACCAGAATGCTCTGACGGAGACACGCACCCACCTCCCCCTCCACCACGCCTGCTGGCTCTTCTGGATCCAGCCTCCCGTGGCCAGGTGGTGGTGGTGGGCACGCTGCAGGTATAAAGGGACCGGCATCCGCAGTCTCAGCACTTCGCCAGAAGGTAATGATTATGTCACTCGTCGAAACATCACAGTTTAAAGGCACCGCCACCTGGCTGGAAGCCCAAGAATTCTTCTCCAAATTTCTTAGTATTTTCATGAGTAGAAACATTTGTACCATATCCAAGGAATATGCCTTCATATCAGGATACTGGTAATATCTGCATTACCATAATTAACACTAGGAAGTCAAAGAATGTACATTCAAGAATGGCAACATTCAAGAATGGCAAGAATTCAGTTTTTGATCCCTGCAAAAGAAATTTACAAATATTAAATTTTGTTTTATTTGTTGATCTCATAAATACGAAAGACTGTTTATTTTTATTTGATTACTTACATATAAATTATTATTATTATTATTATTTTCGATTATTCCTATTTAAGAGAGCGTTTGAACTTGAATTCCTTTATGATGATTGTTTATGTTTTTTCTGAGCCTACTTCTACAATTATTGCAATCAGTTTTTAATAATTTTTTTGTCATTAGTACAAACTAGAAACATTTTGATGAAGTTATCTCTCTTTCTTAGCATGTGCCTTTACAGCATGTGCATTAACATAGTTTTCTCCTACGACACATTATCACATGAGATTTCTGTTTTATATCCACATTTTATGGACAGGCCATTGCAGCATTTTCACATAAGTTAGTAGTTGTGTTGTCTTTGCCTTTGCCAGTTTGGCACTTCTTCTCTTTGTTAACCATTGAGCCTGGAGCTACTTTCACTCTTGCATGCTGTGCTTTGTGATGCTTGCCTTACTGGACAATCCTCCCTCACCCCCACCCCCTAAAACTTATCAACTAGCTGCAGAATGAGCAACTTTTTCTTGTGTTGCATTGTTTCTAGGTGTATAGTAACCAAATTATTATAGAAAATATTCACTGGCCGTATCTTACATTCAGCTTTTTGAAACATACTTGTCATTTTCCTGGTCACTTAAACTCCTATTTGTGCTGGTACAAGAAGAGTGTTTTTGGCGTCTCTTTTGCATACTGTCGATTTGTCATGCAAAGTGCATAGAATATTGCTTTTCTCTCCTTGATGTACATTCAAGGTGGATTCGCAGTTGCTTACCAGTCACAAGATGATCATGGAGTATACTTTAGCACTGGGCTTTTTCACCTCATTACAGAGGGCATGATGAACCATTGTTCTCACCAATGATATTTTTTCTCCGGTAGATTCTTAGGTGGATGGAAAGACATTAAGATCTTGTCTGTCATAAAATATCTTCCTTTTTAAAGATTGGTACCATGGATTGTACGGCATCATAATCCCCTAACAAATGGTTTTGTGTATAAGCATTCTCGTTACCAATCTATGGATAAATATTTCTCCTCATGCTTCGCACCATTTCCTGAGTCATCTAGAGACTAATTTCATTTATCCTCTCATCCAGCATATTCAGTAAATTTCCTGCAAATATTTAAATCAGTGAGTACTTTTTGCCTTTCTAAAACTTGAAAATCTCGAAACTTCATCTGTCACCTTCTGTGTAATTTGTTACAAGTTCTCTTAGTGTCAGTCTACAAGGACATTATTTATTGATACCTGAATATTTTCGGTATAGTACTGAAATAATTCTCCTTTTTTTCATACGATGTTCATCAATTTAATTTTGAAAATCTGTTACGAAAATTACAATACATGAATCAGAATGAGAGTAGCCATAATTTTCAAAAATGTTAATTTTGCCTTTTATGAAGATCACTCTCTGGAATAATTTATATTTGTCACATTTTTGGAATCCTACGCGCCAAAACCCTTATTTTACCTTTCTTCCACCTTCCTATTAAATCCAGTGATAAACAGTAGTGTTTAAGTCTGGATACACAATTGTCTATGTAGGCCCTTTTAATAAATAGTGAACCCCCTCATGCATGTCTCTTCACCTCCTGCAATCATTCCTCTGGACCTCTTCACACGGGATTTCCCATAAATCCTTTTAATCATCATGATCAAATGTGTGATGATACTCTGTTTCACAATATGATAGCCAACTCGCTATCAGTAAGTAATTATTTTGAATTTATAATTTACATCATCCTTGTATAACTTACTTTTATGGAAGATGCTGAACTATTGCTTACAGGGCTGATTTAAGGCCCAAGCACCTGCTTGTTGTGCCAACCTGAGAGGGGCACCAGAGGCCCAAGTGCAAAATTTATGTACAGGATGTATCGTACTTAGTAGTGAAAACTAACATGGGTGAAATTACATTACAAGATAAACAAAAACATTCCAGTAAACATCCGCCTGTAAATGAGCTGTTTGCGAGATAATTGCAAATGTTTTGTTATGAGCTGTCACAGATTTAAGTGTATATGCAAATTCTTTGTTTAACTCCCCATCTAATTGGGCTCAAATTTCCTTAACAAGAAATACAATATTACTTCAGCATGTTGCATGTTACAAACTGTTGTACCCTTTTACCTGTTACATGTGGTGTTCCACATGTCATTCTCACATTTGGAGACATTACTGCACTTGTCTCTGCAGTGTGTTAAGAATTCTTGAAACACACTCAGATTGTCTCGTAAATATTGACAAAACTACACAATTCACTTTTGAGATTACTATGGTCAGAAATATCCAAGGGTCTGAGATCAGGTGAATAGTTTATAACATTATAAACATCAGTTTCTTGTGGGAAAACATGTTACAGAGTTAGTTGACAGTAAGTATCCTTGTTGCTGTGATCTCTCATTGATCTGCCATCATATATTGTGTTTAAAACAATGCAGTAGGCTTTCCAGGTAGCTGTGTGGTTCAAAAGTGTACAGTCATATGTATCAGCCCAGCTGTGCCATATCAGTAATTCATGTAGGGTTACAAGTAATGTTTAAGCAGGAAGTCTATGGGAAACCATTTTAACCCAGGACATGACAAGGAAAATTTGTAAATGTAAACTGTTCTGAGAGAATATATTCATACAACACAAAAAATGTAAATACTTTTGGGATTAAAGAAGATCAAAGTGTTGTTGTTGTTGTTGTGGTCTTCAGTCCTGAGACTGGTTTGATGCAGCTCTCCATGCTACTCTATCCTGTGCAAGCTTTTTCATCTCCCAGTACCTACTGCAACCTACATCCTTCTGAATCTGCTTAGTGTATTCATCTCTTGGTCTCCCTCTACGATTTTTACCCTCCACGCTGCCCTCCAATACTAAATTGGTGATCCCTTGATGCCTCAGAACATGTCCTACCAACCGATCCCTTCTTCTGGTCAAGTTGTGCCACAAACTTCTCTTCTCCCCAATCCTATTCAATACTTCCTCATTAGTTATGTGATCTACCCATCTAATCTTCAGCATTCTTCTGTAGCACCACATTTCGAAAGCTTCTATTCTCTTCTTGTCCAAACTATTTATCGTCCATGTTTCACTTCCATACATGGCTACACTCCATACGAATACTTTCAGAAATGACTTCCTGACACTTAAATCAATACTGGATGTTAACAAATTTCTCTTCTTCAGAAACGCTTTCCTTGCCATTGCCAGTCTACATTTTATATCCTCTCTACTTCGACCATCATCAGTTATTTTGCTCCCCAAATAGCAAAACTCCTTTACTACTTTAAGTGCCTCATTTCCTAATCTAATTCCCTCAGCATCACCCGACTTAATTAGACTACATTCCATTATCCTTGTTTTGCTTTTGTTGATGTTCATCTTATATCCTCCTTTCAAGACACTGTCCATTCCATTCAACTGCTCTTCCAAGTCCTTTGCTGTCTCTGACAGAATTACAATGTCATCGGCGAACCTCAAAGTTTTTATTTCTTCTCCATGAATTTTAATACCTACTCCGAATTTTTCTTTTGTTTCCTTTACTGCTTGCTCAATATACAGATTGAACAACATCGGGGAGAGGCTACAACCCTGTCTTACTCCCTTCCCAACCACTGCTTCCCTTTCATGTCCCTCGACTCTTATAACTGCCATCTGGTTTCTGTACAAATTGTAAATAGCCTTTCGCTCCCTGTATTTTACCCCTGCCACCTTTAGAATTTTAAAGAGAGTATTCCAGTCAACATTGTCAAAAGCTTTCTCTAAGTCTACAAATGCTAGAAACGTAGGTTTGCCTTTCCTTAATCTTTCTTCTAAGATAAGTCGTAAGGTCAGTATTGCCTCACGTGTTCCAGTGTTTCTACGGAATCCAAACTGATCTTCCCCGAGGTTGGCTTCTACTAGTTTTTCCATTCGTCTGTAAAGAATTCGTGTTAGTATTTTGCAGCTGTGACTTATTAAGCTGATAGTTCGGTAATTTTCACATCTGTCAACACCTGCTTTCTTTGGGATTGGAATTATTATATTCTTCTTGAAGTCTGAGGGTATTTCGCCTGTTTCATACATCTTGCTCACCAGATGGTAGAGTTTTGTCAGGACTGGCTCTCCCACGGCCGTCAGTAGTTCCAATGGAATATTGTCTACTCCGGGGGCCTTGTTTCGACTCAGGTCTTTCAGTGCTCTGTCAAACTCTTCACGCAGCATCATATCTCCCATTTCATCTTCATCTACATCCTCTTCCATTTCCATAATATTGTCCTCAAGTACATCGCCCTTGTATAGACCCTCTATATACTCCTTCCACCTTTCTGCTTTCCCTTCTTTGCTTAGAACTGGGTTTCCATCTGAGCTCTTGATATTCATACAAGTCGTTCTCTTATCTCCAAAGGTCTCTTTAATTTTCCTATAGGCGGTATCTATCTTACCCCTAGTGAGATAGGCCTCTACATCCTTACATTTGTCCTCTAGCCATCCCTGCTTAGCCATTTTGCACTTCCTGTCGATCTCATTTTTGAGACGTTTGTATTCCTTTTTGCCTGTTTCACTTACTGCATTTTTATATTTTCTCCTTTCATCAAGTAAATTCAATATTTCTTCTGTTACCCAAGGATTTCTACTAGCCCTCGTCTTTTTACCTACTTGATCCTCTGCTGCCTTCACTACTTCATCCCTCAAAGCTACCCATTCTTCTTCTACTGTATTTATTTCCCCCATCCCTGTCAATTGCTCCCTTATGCTCTCCCTGAATCTCTGTACAACCTCTGGTTCTTTTAGTTTATCCAGGTCCCATCTCCTTAAATCCCCACCTTTTTGCAGTTTCTTCAGTTTTAATCTACAGGTCATAACCAATAGATTGTGGTCAGAGTCCACATCTGCCCCTGGAAATGTCTTACAATTTAAAACCTGGTTCCTAAATCTCTGTCTTACCATTATATAATCTATCTGATACCTTTTAGTATCTCCAGGGTTCTTCCATGTATACAACCTTCTTTCATGATTCTTAAACCAAGTGTTAGTTATGATTATGTTGTGTTCTGTGCAAAATTCGACCAGGCGGCTTCCTCTTTCATTTCTGTCCCCCAATCCATATTCACCTACTATGTTTCCTTCTCTCCCATTTCCTACACTCGAATTCCAGTCACCCATGACTATTAAATTTTCGTCTCCCTTCACAATCTGAATAATTTCTTTTATCTCATCATACATTTCTTCAATTTCTTCGTCATCTGCAGAGCTAGTTGGCATATAAACTTGTACTACTGTAGTAGGCGTGGGCTTCGTGTCTATCTTGGCCACAATAATGCGTTCACTATGCTGTTTGTAGTAGCTTACCCGCATTCCTATTTTCCTATTCATTATTAAACCTACTCCTGCATTACCCCTATTTGATTTTGTGTTTATAACCCTGTAGTCACCTGACCAGAAGTCTTGTTCCTGCTGCCACCGAACTTCACTAATTCCCACTATATCTAACTTCAACCTATCCATTTCCCTTTTTAAATTTTCTAACCTACCTGCCCGATTAAGGGATCTGACATTCCACGCTCCGATCCGTAGAACGCCAGTTTTCTTTTTCCTGATAACGACATCCTCTTGAGTAGTCCCCGCCCGGAGATCCGAATGGGGGACTATTTTACCTCCGGAATATTTTACCCAAGAGGACGCCATCATCATGTAATCATACAGTAAAGCTGCATGCCCTCGGGAAAAATTACGGCTGTAGTTTCCCCTTGCTTTCAGCCGTTCGCAGTACCAGCACAGCAAGGCCGTTTTGGTTATTGTTACAAGGCCAGATCAGTCAATCATCCAGACTGTTGCCCCTGCAACTACTGAAAAGGCTGCTGCCCCTCTTCAGGAACCACACGTTTGTCTGGCCTCTCAACAGATACCCCTCCGTTGTGGTTGCACCTACGGTACGGCTATCTGTATCGCTGAGGCACGCAAGCCTCCCCACCAACGGCAAGGTCCATGGTTCATGGGGGGGAAGATCAAAGTATAATGACTAAATTATCATCAAAGGACATTTTCTTGTCTGTATTCCATTTAGAGACATGCTCAGTGAATGTCTAAACAATGGTCTTTTAAATGAGTCGATAAAACAGCAGATTTCTTTGAAAAATGTGAGAGGTCAAGGATACGATTATGGTTTGAATATGAAAGGGAAAAAATAGAAGAGTTCAAAAAATAATTAAAGTCATTAACCCTCAAGCCTTTTTTGTTCCGTATGGACCTCACTGGTTAAACTTTGCCATGAACAGTACACTGCTATTGTTCCCTACTCCTGTCAACTTTTTCATATTTCTATCTGCTTTTGCATAAAGATGAGGTATTTTAAAAAGCACATATCTAATATGACTGCAAAACATGTCAGCTGTACTCATTGGGGAAGCCTAATAGATGCCTTGAAGGCTCTTAGTTACTACACTGAACAATTGTATGATGCTGTTTATGAAGCTAATAAAGATTCTGAAGTATATGCTTTTAGAAGAGAAAGTGTCTTTGGTATTCCAAGAAAACTTCAAGAATTCAGGTTTTGTTGTTCACAGGACTAGTACAGTATCCACCAGGTCCACAAAGCTCTGTAACAGTGTTATAGCAAATGCAAAGGTGCTTTAGACCCTGGAAAAGAAGAACAAGAAGAAGAAGTTGTCCCAGGGGGATGAAGAAACAATTTACTTTGGAGTTGAACAATGAACTTTGAATAGAGATGTAGAAATGGAAATGGATTAATAATTGCTTGCATAATTGGAAAAGTTGATTGGAAAGAATAGTTGAAAAAAAATTTAGGAGGTAACTTATGTATCTGTCCAGGGTGAACTTTAACTGATACCAATATTAACAGACCATTAATATCATTACATTCAAGGTCAATGAACATAAATTGCATTACTTACTGCTGCTTCCAGTAGTGTGTGGTACAAAGTAATCACTGCAACCATAGAAATTGTCGATCTGTGACACGATGCACAGTATTTTTAGTATAAGTAAACAAAGTTCAATATGTGCCTATCAAGTCTGAGTCATTACCTTCACATTAATTACATTGTGTTTAGTCTTGACTGACAATGTCAATGCAGGAACGCTCCTCCAGATACCGTGTGAATTGTTCTTGTCTGCACTGAATCTCTTGATGCAGGATCTCGGCGGCGAGTGAAATCATGAACAGATAGGATCTGATCTTACAACCATGTCTTTTCTAATACTTTCAATGAACGGTTAAAATACACATTTTGGACAATGCTGGTACGATGGATCCAAGCATACGGCCGTAGGCTGCTACCACTTCCCAAATCAAAAGGGTGAAGATACATGAATTAATAAATTCAAGAGTGTATTTTTACTTTGTTTCATACAGACATTTAACGATGTATTAAAACATTATCCTTTCCACAAAACAACTCGTTAATTTTCCTTTAGTGGTGTCTTTGGTTTATAGCTCATTCAATTTATATATGCTCCTTTAAAGCAATTATTTTTTTGTCTTATTGTCAGTACAGCTGTCTACTCTCTAAAAAATTGATTGGAGCTTATGAATAGCCGTAGTAAGAGCTTCGGCTTTCTGTATGATATTCATGATGTGAAGATGTTTGATGTGATGTAGAACTAAGATGTAAGTTTGGCTCTGGAGGTTGTGTTATGCGATGGTGATAAAATATATCAGTGGGAAGGAATTAAACAATGAAGTTTTGATGTTGCTGTCTATTCTTCCTGCTTGAAGTACTTCACGAAGTCCTTTATCTTATATTACAAACATTAATTTTATTGACATTTTTCTCAAAACTTTTGTAAGCTTATGAATCCTCTTGACATTACCTATATTTGTAGCCAGTGGTGAAAGGAGGCTTTCAAAACTCTAGTTGATGAAGATGTCTTCAGGTCACCACCTTTTTACGAACCAGTGTTTTGACTGTGAACTTAAGCTATTGGAAGTATACTGTACAGTCAATAGATTCACATTCTATTTTATAAGACTTTATTAAGTGAAAGGCTAGAAAAAAATTCAGTATAATGTTTTCATCCATGGGAAAAATTATCAGAACATAATATTGAACAACTGTTGGAATTTCATGCGACTTCATTAATAGAATATTTCTTTTTCATGTATCACATGACTTTGTGTTTTCCTCTTCAGTGGCATACACAAACATTTTGACTATGTTTATCAATCTTGAACTGCTTCCATGGAAAATTTTGTAAAATTTAACTAGGTATAGGTAGTTTTTTTTCGCAAATGTGAGTCAGCTTACGCAGTAAAACAGTGTCTTATGTTTAGTGCACCAATATAAAAATTGATGAAATTTTTTGTATTTCTGTCCCACTTTTTCTGATGGAATGTGGTGAGGTGACATTATTTGTCACTTGTGTAAAAAAATGTTCTCAAACCAGCCCTGAGTGCTTGTGTTGTTGGGATGTAATCATTCATTTCTCACTTGCAGTGCTACCTCTGATTATAAAAAATCATTATTCACAAGTTCAAGTGTCAAAGATTCTTAGAGTTTTGCAGGACTAAAAAGGGAACTGCTCACAGGTGTATATGTCTTTGCCCCACATCTGTACAGGGTTGACATTGCAGTGAGTGAATTTGGCGTAGTTAATTTAAGGGGTGGCCAAGTACCCTTGCACATACTGAATGATCGTAGGAATAATTTATTAGATTTTTATTATTTACCCAAAATTTCGGCCATTGACTCATTTCCAAAACTTTCAACTATTGAATGTGTGAGCCCTAACAGACCTTGCTTTGTGTACTCAGTAAATGTTATTGCTGAACCAGCAATGACAGACAATGATTTTAATGTATTGGTCAACTAGGTAAGATAAATTGTTAAATATTTCACATCAAGTTTCATTCAGAGTGGTTCGTGAGACAAAACCAAACTGACACAGCCCTTAAGTTGATCCTAGATGTGAAGACTCATAATTATGTTCATTACATTCTTCAGAGGTACATTGAACTGGCTCCTACTGTACACCAAATTTTGATGTTCAATGTAAAGGCACTCTCTCAGCTTTAGAAATGTGGAATACTGAACTGTTTAATTTTATCCATTACGGATGTAACAGTTGTTATTGTTTCACAATAAGTGGAGCCTGAAACTGATAGCAGTTTGCAATTCCCCAATTTTAACATTAAAAGGCAGGGCAATAAGCACATGTTTACCGTTTACAGGAAACCAACAACAACCGATGCTATGATTCATACTGTCCACGTGCTTGTAAAGACGCTGCCTTCCATAATTAGGTTAAGGGGCAGTCAACATGCCAATGAACAGGAAGGATAGAGAGACAGAACTGAACACTGTTCAGAAGATAATGTTTGACGATGGTTACTGTGCTGTATTATGGTACACTATTGCAAAAGATCGTGAACAATTTTAAACTGCATGGTGTTAATATAGCATTCTAGACAAATATTCTATTGAGGCATAATCTGAAAAATAATGCCCGTAAAAAGATAAATAAGTTCAAAATATCAGGAGTTTACAAAATTCAATGCGTATCCTGTGATGCAAAGTTTATTTAACAGACAGGAAGAACATTTTCAGTCAGATGCAAGGACTGGAAAGGTGCATTTAGACTGGGTAATTACGGCAAATCAGCTGTTGCAAATAATGTATACAAAACAGGTCATCCCTTTAAGGGAATAGGAAGAGACTTGGAAATATTGCATGTAGAAAAGAAAGGTAGGAAATTCTACTTATTTATTGATGCCTTTGTAGTATTATTTTAAGGCAGATCTGGACAAAATATAATAATTTGGCTGTAATAGCCAGCTTGCTTGACCCAAGATTAAAAAAATATACATTTTTAGGATTCCAAAACATGTACTAGAGCAATATCTACTATAAGGCATTTATCAGAAACAAATATTGCTTCTACTGCTAGCACCAGCTGCAGCAGATGATATATGACTTTTGGAGTCATACAGCAAACAAAAGAGGAAAGATTGAGCAGTTCCCTCTTTCAACCCTATTCTGCTTGATCAAAGAGATGAAATGAGCATTTGTTTTGCAACATCTGTGTCATCACTGGGGGTTCTAGTTCTTTACATCAAGGGCAAGGCATGAAAGTTTCATTTCACCATCATATAAGCCAGCCAATAAGCACCTCACAATTCAGGGGACATCAGTGGTCTCAGAGTGTTTATTTTCAAAGGCAACCTACACATTGTCAAATTCAGATGTGTCCTATATGGAAGAA
Organism: Schistocerca serialis cubense; assembly: GCF_023864345.2. Classification (NCBI taxonomy): domain Eukaryota; kingdom Metazoa; phylum Arthropoda; class Insecta; order Orthoptera; family Acrididae; genus Schistocerca; species Schistocerca serialis. The sequence continues at coordinate 515,221,039 of NC_064639.1, forward strand.
GAAAGGAAAGTGTAAATATGATTTAATGTATGTAATTTTGCATACTATTCAACTGTTTTACTGATAATTTGTTCTGTAATTTCCTATTTCAAGTTCCAAATTTTTTATAACTGCAATCTGTAATGAAAATAAATACATTGCCAGATTTAATGCTTTAAAACTTTTGAAAACAACTATATATCTGTCTTATAGATAGATTTTAGAACAGATAGAGAGAGATTGGAGCTGGTAGAGTATCTACTGTAATCTTTTTTTTATCAAAGGTATTTATTGATACTTCAGTGTTAATACTTTTCTTTGATACTTTTATGACAGTGATACTTCTTACAAAACTAATCAGTAGTAAATTATCAATAGTTTTCCTTCAACACTGTGGTCCTAGCTACACATCAGCTGTTAGGTTTTCTCAGACATATTGGGGTCATGTCTGGGCAATAATGTCATTCACTGATATAGTATAACACCCACTGAAATTAAAAAAGCAGTCTCAAAATTATGAGCGTCTAAAAGTATGGACTGCTTCTGTCTTCCAAAAAAGAGCACACTCAATTTGATCTGTAAACCATTAGCTTTCATATTTAACAAATGTTTATATTCTAGAGTGTTTGCCCAACTGCCTCAAATTTTCCAGTTATTCCAGTGTTTAAAATGGGAGATAAACATCTACTTCAAAGCTATCATCCGATCTCAAATGTACCAACATTTTCTAAGGTGTTTGAGTCACTTACACTGATCAGCCAGAACATTATGATCACTGACCTACTGTCTATATAAAGCCGTCCAGGAGATAGCAGTGTCACTTGGCGAGGACTGTTACACACACACACACACACACACACACACACACACACACACAGTGCATGCAGTATCAGTGAGCACGCTACTGCTACACACACACACACACACAGTGCATGCAGTATTAGTGAGCACGCTGTTCACGTGTAGAATGCAGAAGGCGTGCAATCTATCTGATTTTCACTAAGGACAGATTGTGATGGTCCGGAGGCTTGGCATGAACATTTCGGAAAGTGCACAACTTGTCAGGTGTTCAAGGAGTGCTGTGGTCAGTCTCTTCAACATGTGGCAAAACCAAGGTGAAATTATGTCCAGATGTCATGGGCTTGGTTGCCCACCCCTCCCACCACTCATTACAGATATTGGGCATCATAGGGTGGGCAGACTGCTGAAATAGGACAGGTGGTGAACTGTGGTGGAACTAACATCAGACTTTAATGCTGGGCAGAGCACAAGTGTGTCTTAACACACAATGTACCAAACACTCCTAACAAAGGACCTCCACAGCGACGACCCATGCATGTGTCAATCTTAAGACAATGACATTGGCAACTACAACTGAAATGGGCAAGTGACCACCAGCACTGGACATTTGTGCAGTGGCAGTGTGTTGCATGGTCTGATGAATCCTGATGCTTTCTTCATCATGCTGATGGGAGGGGGTGAATCCATTGTTTTCCAGGGGATCAGCTCCTTGACACCTGTACTGCGGGAAGGAGACAATCTGGTGGCTGCTCCATTTAGCTGCATACACACTGAGCTTGAAACATGTTTTTGAAACATGTTTCCAGCTACTTGATGCAGACACAGTTTGGAAATATGTTTCGAAACTTGTTTAGAAACCTCTACCCATAGCAGTGTCAGTACAGATCAAAAGAAACAATGTTTCAGGCCAGCTACTTCATGTCACCACTGCTTGGTGCTAGTGTACATTTATGTGTCTCATTGTGTTGTCTGTTGTATAGAGTTATTAGGTTTTTTATTTTTCCTTGCTGTATTAAGTTAAAAAACTAGAAATTGGGGGGGGGGGGGGGGGGCGGCAAGTGGACAAGGCAGCAGTCAGTCAAGTTGTTATCCCTGTACCAGCTTGAGGGTTACTTGTGAAATACATAAAGCAAGCAGTACAAGTATATCAATAAAACACAAAATGCTGTGCAGAGAACTGCTGCTGCATTTGGTAGTAAATTGACGAAGACTCTGTAGAAAAGAAAATAAGGTCATTTGTTGTAGCCTGCTTCGAAATACAAAATAAATACTCAAGGCTCTGGAATGAATCTCCTGTTGGCAAAAACTAAGACTAACAGCACATTTGGTTGTAGAGCTCTCTTCCATATTCAGTTTCCATACATAGCAAGTTTTTCCCCACCAGTTCTCCTATATTATGTTTTCCCTCCATTGATGATGAGTGTATGCAAACCAGCAAACTGATTTCATAAAACTACTAATCTGATGTTATTAACCATTACCAACTACTATACAAACACTCCTGCATCAAAATAATATCATAGTTTTAAAAGCAATTACAAAATTCTTTGATAAACCCAATCTTCTGTAAAACTCTGGAACACTTAGATGTGGCTGGATGGCTTTCAAGCCACAAGTCATGATAAATAAAGAAAGAAAAGGTGGTGACAATGCCTTTCATTTTGTTTGTGTGAACTATCAGGATTAACAATGCAACAGCACATTTACAGTTTCCTCATCTAGACATGATTTGGCAGACAATACAAAAACAATACAAGAAGTAGCATTGCCGATGATAGAATACACTGAGAAATGTTTGTTGCCAGTGTGGACAGAAACAGAGACAAGAAACAATATCAGAAACAGATGCGAAACACTGCAGGAAACAATGGTTCCAATTGAAATATGTGTCCAGTGTGTGGGTGCAGCTTTATGCTCTGGGGAACATTCACGTGGGCATCCATGTGTCCCATGGAGCTCATGCAAGGCACCATGATGACCAAGGAATATTATACACCAGTTGCAGACAATGTACACCCCTTCATGATAACCATGTTTCCCGACATCAGTGGCATTTTTTGGCAAGACAATGTGCTATGTCAAAAGCCAGAATTGTGATGGAGTGGCTCGAGGAACACAGTAGTGAGTTACAATTCATGTGTTAGCCCTCCAGCTCGTCAGACCTGAACCTGATCAGACACATCTGGTGTGTGACTGAATGTGACATCAAAGCTCATAAACCCTCTCCGGAATTTACAAGAGTTAGGTGACCTGTGTGTGCAGATGTGGTGCAAAGTTCCTCCAGTGACCTATCAAGACCTCATTGCTACCGTGGAATGACGCATTGCTGCTGTTATCCATGCCAAAGGTAGATATACTGGCTATCAGGTAGGTGGTCATAATGTTCTGGCTGATAAGTGTATGTGGCTATTTTGAGACACACAACCTTCTGAGTTGCAGTTAGTTTGGATTTTGACAGGGAGCAGACACCAGTTGACCATTTTAGAAATTAATGACCAGACATTAACGACCTTCGGAAACCAGTATATGTCGTCATGTGTCTCATGCTATTCTAACAAAGCATTTTACTGCATTCGATTTGAGATCCTGATAGCAAAACTAGAATTTAATGGTGTCTGTATTCCAGCATTAACAGTAATGCAGAGGGGGGCAAATAAAAGTAGCCTGGACAAGTGGATGTCATTTGTGGCAGCATTAATGGAGGAGGAAAGGACCTACAGTTACTTCCAACATGATGGAGCAAACTGCCCATACAGCCGGCCAAACCTTGGAGCACATTAATACACTCTCTTCACACCTGACAGATTTGTTAGAGAGGTCAGTCTGGCAGCAGCCGTACTTGACCACCCAGGTCACCTGATCTGTGAATGTGTGATTACTTTGTGTGGGGAGCCCTCAAATACACTCCTGGAAATTGAAATAAGAACACCGTGAATTCATTGTCCCAGGAAGGGGAAACTTTATTGACACATTCCTGGGGTCAGATACATCACATGATCACACTGACAGAACCACAGGCACATAGACACAGGCAACAGAGCATGCACAATGTCGGCACTAGTACAGTGTATATCCACCTTTCGCAGCAATGCAGGCTGCTATTCTCCCATGGAGACGATCGTAGAGATGCTGGATGTAGTCCTGTGGAACGGCTTGCCATGCCATTTCCACCTGGCGCCTCAGTTGGACCAGCGTTCGTGCTGGACGTGCAGACCGCGTGAGACGACGCTTCATCCAGTCCCAAACATGCTCAATGGGAGACAGATCCGGAGATCTTGCTGGCCAGGGTAGTTGACTTACACCTTCTAGAGCACGTTGGGTGGCACGGGATACATGCGGACGTGCATTGTCCTGTTGGAACAGCAAGTTCCCTTGCCGGTCTAGGAATGGTAGAACGATGGGTTCGATGACGGTTTGGATGTACCGTGCACTATTCAGAGTCCCCTCGACGATCACCAGTGGTGTACGGCCAGTGTAGGAGATCGCTCCCCACACCATGATGCCGGGTGTTGGCCCTGTGTGCCTCGGTCATATGCAGTCCTGATTGTGGCGCTCACCTGCACGGCGCCAAACACGCATACGACCATCATTGGCACCAAGGCAGAAGCGACTCTCATCGCTGAAGACGACACGTCTCCATTCGTCCCTCCATTCACGCCTGTCGCGACACCACTGGAGGCGGCAGCACGATGTTGGGGCGTGAGCGGAAGACGGCCTAACGGTGTGCGGGACCGTAGCCCAGCTTCATGGAGACGGTTGCGAATGGTCCTCGCCGATACCCCAGGAGCAACAGTGTCCCTAATTTGCTGGGAAGTGGCGGTGCGGTCCCCTACGGCACTGCGTAGGATCCTATGGTCTTGGCGTGCATCCGTGCGTCGCTGCGGTCCGGTCCCAGGTCGACGGGCACGTGCACCTTCCGCCGACCACTGGCGACAACATCGATGTACTGTGGAGACCTCACGCCCCACGTGTTGAGCAATTCGGCGGTACGTCCACCCGGCCTCCCGCATGCCCACTATACGCCCTCGCTCAAAGTCCGTCAACTGCACATACGGTTCACGTCCATGCTGTCGCGGCATGCTACCAGTGTTAAAGACTGCGATGGAGCTCCGTATGCCACGGCAAACTGGCTGACACTGACGGTGGCGGTGCACAAATGCTGCGCAGCTAGCGCCATTCGACGGCCAACACCGCGGTTCCTGGTGTGTCCGCTGTGCCGTGCGTGTGATCATTGCTTGTACAGCCCTCTCGCAGTGTCCGGAGCAAGTATGGTGGGTCTGACACACCAGTGTCAATGTGTTCTTTTTTCCATTTCCAGGAGTGTATAAGGTGTAACACAACAACCCTCTTAGTCTTCAAGAACTGCAGCAGAACATTATGGATTAGACTGGAGCAATTCCAGCAGTCCAACTTCAGTCTGACTTCAGCAACTTGCTGACAAGGGCCCAAAAGTGCCAAGAGATGAATAGTTGTCACTTTCAGTGTCTGCTATTGTCAGGTTAGTACTGTATTTCCTTTCCTCTGCTGTGTTTCTTTGTACTGTAGACTTTGTTGTCTGGGCCACTCTGATTTGCTGCACCCTGTATATTCATATATTCATAATAAAAGACAGTTTCTCATAACTAAAAGTAAACACTCTGCTGTAGCAGTAATAAGTACTGGTGTTCCACAGGGCTCTGTTCTTGGTCCATTCTCCTTCATCATCAGTATCCTTGAACTGCCTCATTACATAAATCGTACTGTTGTATGCTGTGATGATGACACAACTCTCCTTTCCTCACCTCACATCAGAACATCTCAGCTTTGGATAATAGTACACAGGAATCATTCAAATCTGCCCTTCATGGTTCTGAGCGAATAAATTGCTCTGTAATCCTGAGGAAACGCGGCAGTTTCTTTTAGGATTGCCAGGAATCTGTAAAACTTTTATGAATGGCAGATTATGATACACCAAGGTACAGGCTGGTAACTCTCACAAAATTAATACTGTAAAAATCTTCAATAAACTATCACAAATTGCTTGGGCCATGGCATTAAAAATTGGTTACTGGGTAATAGTACACAGGAATCATTCAAATCTGCCCTTCATGGTTCTGAGCGAATAAATTTCGTTTTACTGTAAGAAAGCGATTGAGGTTTACAGATCTCGTCCAGTGCAGACCGCAGCAATCAGTCTCTCCTGCTCATTCCATCCGGTAAGTCTCCCCTGATATGAGGTTCTGGGCAACTTTTCTGAAATCTCCCCATTTCCTGAAGCTCTCCAGTCCTTTTCCTTCACCCCTGTTTCTTCCCCTTCAACCCTTCTGGCAGAAGAAAGAGCCACTGGCTCCAAAAGCTTGAAAATTTAAATACCTTTATATATGTGTTCTCCTGCCGCCACTAGGTGACCAGATTTTTTATTTACACACTGTCTGTTACAATAATGTGACCAGCTGTCAGATGCCTGAATAACCACCTTTTGCTGTGTGAACTACTGAAAGACCTGCAGGAAGAGTGTAAATGAACAATGAGGTTCTTCAAGGTACCAACAGGGATGTGGACCCTTGCTGACTACAGTGGCCTAGCCAACTGTGCTAGATTTCTCAGTTGAGGATCTGTGGCATGAACAACCCGAACAAGCTGGTTCCACATATTCTCAATTGGGTTTAAATCTGGGGAGTTTAATTCCCAGGGGAGTTCGGCAAACTCATCCTGGTGCTCTTCGAACTGCTCGACGCAATGTGATCTGTGTGACATTGCAATGTCCTGCTGGTAGATACCAATTTACTGAGTAAAAAGAACTTTATGTTGGGGTGAACATGTCACCAAAAATGGATGCATACTTATGTTGGTCCATTGTGCCTTTGGGAATGATTAGATCACCCAGGGAATGCCCTCCAACCTGGACTCTTCCAACAATTGTTGCAGGGTGTCTGCGTTCAGACACTGCATGCTGTACATGCTAATGACCATCTGTCCAATGGAGCATAAAATGTTATTCATCTGAAAAGGCTACCTGCTGCCACTCAGTGGACGTCCAATTGTGGTATTGGCATGCTAATTCCAGCCTTTGTCGCCGATGAACAGCATTCAAAATGGATGCGTGAACCAGGCGCGTGCTACAGAGGCCCATAACTAGCAACATTCGCTGAACGGTCATTGAAGAGACACTGTTTATAGCCCCTTGCTTCATCTGGGTGTTCAGTTGCTCAACAATTGCATATCTGTTCACCTGTACACATCTTTGCAGCCATCATTCACCCTGTTATCCATGGCCTGTGGTGCACCACAGTTGCCTTGGTGCTGTTTTTGGATAGTGTCATTTTGCCATCCATGATATACTTTAACCATAGTGGCACGCAAACAGTTTATAGATGTAGCTGTTTCAGAAATGCTTCTACACTTGGTGCGAAAGCCAGTACTCATGCCCTTTTGGATGTCAGATAAATCACTCTGTTTCTGTATTACGGCAATGACTGCACTGTTTTCTACATTCCCTTGATTCACTTAACAGCATCTATTGCTAGTGCTGCCACATACCTTTGTCAGTGATTATTGCACATTGACATCAAACATAGGTGGTGGTCACATTAATGTGACTGGACCGTATATATTAACTCTCTCCATTCACTGTATAGAGCGTCACAACTTTTTATTATGACATGTACCCCAGACAAAGCCTATTCAATCTTATATGGTCAATGGCCAATAAAGGTTCTTGATCATGTACTTCTAATGAGTTGAAAACTGTTTTCTTTATGACAACACAACCAATGCCTAGTACCATAGGTGTTCCCATGACAAGATCTGATATTCTTCCTAAGCGATAGCTCTTCTGAACTGAAGTCATAAACGGCCAGAAACTGTAGTGCGACATTGCCATTAAAAGGTACTGTCTTGATAAAATGAGGCTTATTTGATTAAAACATCTTATTTGAAATTCAGGAAGTTTGGTAAAGCCTTGCTGGTTCCATTTAATGATATCATTTTAGTGGGGACAGCGACCTCAAGTCTATGGCCCAATCTATTGCAACAAGTGCAGAGATTGTCATATTTCTAGAGAAATGCGTAAAATAGACTAGGCACTTAGAAATGCAGAATAAGAAGAACTTTGGGTGGGGGGGGGGGGGGGAGTTAGGGGTGGTACAATGTCAAGCTAGTTGTGCCCCAGAACATAATGCAGAAAGCAAAGTGCTGGTTTAATAGCACTGCATCCTGATACACTGTGAACAGTCAGATGCTGTTTGTTGGCCTAAAAATGGGGTACACCCAGCTAAAAGTGTGCAGTTGCTTACAGTAACAAAGATTTAGCACATAGTATTATTTTGCAAACATAAAGTTTTTTATGAAAAGCACACCAATACAATCTGTGGCATCCATCCCAGTAAACTTAAATAAACTATACAAGCAACCACAAAATATCTATCTGAAACTGCCCAGTGCATGGTGTGGAGAAGACAAAATTGGAATGAAAGATGCCAAAGGAAATTTCATTCTCAGGGATAAAAATGCTTTAAGGCATTGCAACTTGCAATTTTCATTGCTTCAATCAATAGAGCACAATTTTCATTGCTTCAATCAATAGAGCACACGAACAACAAGCTTGTACATCTTATGCTTTGGCACTGGTGCCACAAGATTTTGTGGATGTGAGCAGTGATGAACTATGATAAAAGAAAGTACATTATAAAGTAAAACATAAACATAAATGACACCAGGTGTTATCATAACATTTAGGATACCCATCTCCAACAGGGAAAATTTAAAGGACTGTTTGTTATCTCACTGTTTCCCTAGGCCATTTTATTTTCCAATTAATCAAAGTATGGCATACAATTCAGTACAAAACAGTTTTGTTGTGACAGCAATTTAAATAGCAAACTTTTGGAACCATATTTATTTTTTTACCCTTCAAACTGTCACCATTATCAGAGTATTGTAGAGACGAATATCATCAGGATTATAAAATGGTTTTAATATTTTCTAGTTTCTAAAATAGGAAAAGAAAAAATTAAAAAGAACATTTCATATCATTAAGTCAGAGTAACTAAAAGATTTACAAAAATGTAAAGTATAATCATGCAATACACTAATGACTTCTAGATAATAAAGTATTGTTAGTGAAGATTGCTATACGATTGACAACAAATTTTAGTTAAATGAACCCAGTGTCACAGATTAGATATCTGCTTATACATACATACTCCACATGCCACCATATGGTGCATGGTAGAGGGTCATTTTCTTTCCTGGTGCACTTGCAAATAGAGTGAGGGAAAAACGACTGTGTATATGCCTCCATAGGAGCCCTAATTTATCTTATCTTCGTGGGTGGTACACAAAATTATGTTGTCAGCTGTAGAATTGTTCTGCAGTCAGCTTCAAATGCCAGTTCTCTAAATTCTGTCAACAGTGTTTTGCAAAAAAATGTCACCTTCCTTCCAGGGATTCCCATTTGAGTTCACAAAGCATCTCCGTAACATGTGCTGTTGATTGATCCTACCAGTACCAAATCCGGCAGCATGCCTCTGAATTGCTTCAGTGTTTTCCTTTAATCTGATCCGGTGAGATTTCAAACACTTGAGCAGTACTCAAGAATGAATCTTAATACTGACGAGCTACACTTCCTAAAATTCTCCCAATAAACCGAAGTCAAACAATTGCATTTTCTACTACCATCCTTACATGCTTGTTCCATTTCATATCATTCTACAACATAATTCCTGGATATTTAATTGATGTGACTGTGATAAGCAACACATTACTAATGCTGTATTCAAATATTAAGGGATTGTTTTTCCTATGCACCTGAATTAATTTAAATTTTTCTGCATTTAGAATAAGCTGCCATTCATCATACCAAATAGAAATTTTGTGTAAGTCATCTTGTATCCTCTTACTGTCCTCAAAGATATCATCTTCCTGACACCACAGCATCATCAGCAAACAGTCACAGATAGCAGCTCACCCTGTCATCAGATCTTTTGTGTAATGGAGAAAAGGAACAGTTGTATTATAACGGAAAATGTTATTGTGCATGTAAATAGTATGTTGTTGAAATGTGGTTGATTGATTGATTGATTGATTTTTATTGTTGTAGAGACGTCAGAGATCATCTGAGGCATTACAAAAGTCAATATTACATAGTATAAATGTTACACAAATAATTACAAAAACAAGAAAAATATTACACAATTTAAATATTACACACATAATTATGGTACCTTCACACAAAAACAAAACAGAGAAACTTCTGGTACAAATTGATATTGCATAGTACATTTAGCCAATTATGGACTTACTCATATATAGAAGCATATAAAAACTGATCACAAAGTGTAGTCATACCATATTCTTTGCCTCCCTTAAAAATTCATCAGTTTCATATAAAAACTGATCACAAGGTGTAGTCATACCATATTCTTTGCCTCCCTTAAAAATTCATCAGTTTCATAAATGCTGAGCTCAAGAAGAAATTCTTTTACTTTTTTTTTTAATTGTTGAATTGGAAGATCCCTGATATGTTGGGGTATGGCATTAAAAAATTTTATGGACTTGTATAAGAAGCACTTTTGTGTTTTTTTATAGTTACATCGGAAAGAAACTAGGTCCTGCTTGTTTCTTGTGTTATAATTATGTCGCATGTCATACTGTAGATAACTCGGATAGTTTTCCTTAATATGCATTACACAGTGTAGTATAAATATTGACGGCAGGGTCATAATCTGTAATTTTTTAAAGCTTGGCCTACAGTGAGCTCTGGGTGCCAAGCTACATATCAGTCTTATTGTCTTCTTTTGTAGTTTGAAGACATTAGCTGCCTTGCTTTGATGTCCCCACATGACACGCTTTTTTATTAAAATGTATAGTTGCAATGATAAATACACAATGAAATTATTGTCCTAAATTTAAGAAGATAAAACAAATCATTTATGTATGGTCAGAGCTAATCCTTAACTTATTATATAGCTATTACTGAAAAAGGTAACAAAACAAACACAAGAAAGAAGGAAGACAGTAAGCTGAAGAAGGCTCAGCTTTTGCTCTTGGCCGGCCAGAGTGGCCGTGCGGTTCTAGGCGCTACAGTCTGGAGCCGAGCAACCGCTACGGTTGCAGGTTCGAATCCTGCCTCGGGCATGGATGTGTGTGATGTCCTTAGGTTAGTTAGGTTTAATTAGTTCTAAGTTCTAGGCAACTGATGACCTCAGAAGTTAAGTTGCATAGTGCTCAGAGCCATTTGAACTATTTTGCTCGTGTCACTTCTGTTTGCAGAACACGTTTCCTACAGGAGAAAATATGATGTAGGCAGACCTGGCGGACAGTGTTGAGATAGATAATGGGTGGCTGTGTTGCATTCCCCTTTCGGAACAACTTTCATATGGAAAAACTTTACCAAAGGCAGACTGAGCAGGGCAGAAGTAGCCAGACAGAAGTGGCAATGAACATTCACAAAGCTTTAGATTTTGTGCTAACATCTGCACAATATACTCGAAGGAGATGTTCATTAATACTTTAGTATGAAAAAGCCGTTTCTGGTAATTATTGGCGGTGGCTTCAAGAATTACCAGGATTAATAAAAGTTTGCACAACTTTGTTTTCAGTATGTGTAGCTTTGGCGAGGCCATTGTCGTATTGTTTTAACCAGAGATGTGAAGAAATTTGCAGAAGTATCTTTTGGCACCACATCAACAACTTCACTGGAATTAACAAAGTGAGCTACGAACTATTTTTGTCACTAATATAAATCAGAGCCAGACATAATTCAACTCATTCTCTGATCAAGTGTGTTTTGGTCTGTATATTGTCATTTATAACTACAGAGTATTGCTGTTTGATTTCAGTATTCATTTAATTTTTCTTAAATATGTAATATTGTGCAAGTTTGCTGGGTCACTTTATATCACTTGAGTAAAATTCATTTGCATAAAGACATTTTCTTAAAGTCTCAAGAGTATATTTTCTTTATTGAAATGACAAGAATTAACTTTAAATGAATCGTGAAAAGTCTTAAAAGTACTGAAAGGAAGTTAATAAATATCTTCTCAGTTTCATTCAGGTTCTTGAAAGCAAGTTTTAACTTCATTAAAAATTAACTTGAGTACCAGTAACTGTTCCACACTGATTAAACAGATTTAACTTACAAAATTCATTCCAGCAATATGTGGTGACCATAAACAGTAAATAAAAGCATTATATAACAGTAGGAATTTCTCAAGGTGAGTACAGTCACAGTTCCTATTCAAGTGGTGGGTGCATTTACTACATTTAGTGGAAAACTGAAACCAAGGTGAGCAATCAAATACATCAGATACTATGTTGCTAAATATTGTGACTCAGTGGTTGTCTACTGATTGCCTCAGCAATAGTTTGAAAGACAAATTAAATTTCAGTTAGCTAAACACATTGTCAAGATTAATTAGAGTGCATTGTAGTTAAGTACATTGTTCAAAGTGGAAATATTGTTGTCATTTGGGTTGGTGATTACAGTTTTACATGCAACATCTGATAGACAAAGACACAGCAAAGACGCACTGCTTTGCAGATGTAAACTGGTTCTCAGAATAACTAATGTAAGGAGAGCACTGTATCTGAGCATAGGAAAAAGGGGTTTAGTATCACATTCCCCTGGGGCACTCTTGACAACACCCTTGTCTCTGATGAATACTTACTGTTGAGGACAACGTACTGGGTTCTATTACTGAAGAAGGCTTTGAGCTATTCAAATATCTGTGAACCTAACCTTTATGTTTAGACCTTTATTAACAGTCTGCAGTGTGAGTTTCCAGAAATCTAGTGATATTGAGCTGTCTTTTGCCCTTCATCAATGGTTCCCTCGATATGGTGAGAAAAGGGCAAGCTGAGTTTTGTATGAGTGGTGCCTTCTAAATACATGCCAATTTGTGGACAAACCCCCCCCCCCCCCCCCCCCCCCCCGAAAAAGTTTATTATGTCCAAACTCAAAATATGGAGAATTCTACAGCAGACTGATGTTAGGGATATTGGCCTGTAATTTTGTGGGTCCGTTCTTTCACTCTCCTTATATATTCATGTCACCTGCACACTTTTTCAGTCATTTGGAACTTTTTGCTGGTTGAGAGATTCATGATAAGTGACCAATGCCATAGAATCCTCTCTGTAAAACTGGATTCTGCTTCCATTTGGACCTGGTGACTTACTTGTTTTCAACTCTTTCAGTTGATTTTATTACTATATCTTCTATACTGTGCAGTGGTCAAATGGTAGTCTGTTCATATGATCCTCCTACGTGAATGACTTCTTTAGTGTGGGATTTAAAACTTCACCTTTTTCTTGCTGTCTGGTATTGCCACACTAGACTGGTCAGTGAGTGACTGGATAGAAGCTCATGACCCACTTAGTGATTTTTACATATGAGCAACAGTTTTCTCGGGTTCTCAGTGAGATGGTTAACTAAGGTATGGTGGTAGAAGTTATATTTTTCACACATTATCTTTTTACAGACAAATTAATCTGTACTAATTTTTGTCTATTCAAACAATCGAAACTCCAGGTAGGAATATCAACAATGTAGGAAAAGACAGATTGCTGCTTACCATATAGAAAGCATGTCAAGTTGCAGACAGGCACAATTAAAAGACACTCACATATAGCTTGACAACTCCAGCTTCAGTTTGTGTGTGTGTGTGTGTGTGTGTGTGTGTGTGTGTGTGTGTGTGTGTGTGTGGGTGTGTGTGTTTAATTTTTGCCTACTGTCATTTGCACTTTCTTTTTTGAGCCAAGATTGTGACATTCACTATTTCCTTGGGGTTTTCCGAATTTTATTGTTAAACTGCAGTCAATCTTTTCCATCCTCAATCCATTTATTTGGCACATATTTCTCTGGAGCATGATTTACAATCAGTTTAAACTTTGCCCATAATTCCTATACATTCATCATGTCAGAACTAAATGATGTTCATTCTTTGTCTAAGTAGGATCCTAACAACTGCTTATTTGCTCTTTCTAGCAAAAATACTCTGCTGGACTTCTTGATGGATTTATTAACTTTAGTAACTACCTTTGCTATGATGATATCATGATCACTAATACATGTCTCTTTACTGACACTGTTGATAAGGTGAGACCTGTTTGTAGATACCAGGTCAAAAATATTTCCATTGTGTGTTGGCTGATGAACTAGCTGCTCAAGATAGCTTTTGGAAAACTTGTTCAAAACTACTTCTCAAGATTGTCTGTTCACACCACCTGTGATTAATGCATGTATGTTTCACTCTATATTTGGAAGGTTAAAGTCACCTCCAAATAATACTGCATGATCCAACTATTTATGCACTACTGAATGTAGACTTTCTTTGAATGATTCTAAAACTACCATGGGAGCATCAGGTGCCTGGTAAAATCATCTGATAATTAACATAAGTTCACCCAAATCTGTAACTTGCTTTCAGGTAACGTAACAGTTAGACTGAATTTCGACCCTGACAGACATAACATTTTTTCGACCCCAATAGACACCCTCCTCTATGACATCTAATCTGTCTTTTTTATATATTTTTCATGCCTTGCTAATTATTTCAGAGCTTTCTGCTTTGAGTTTCATTCAGCTCTTATTCCCGGAAATAATTTGCATGCAACTTTCCTGGAGGGCAGTAAATTCAGGAACTTTGTTTTGAATACTTTGACAGTTTTCTGTTAAAATTTTGACAGGTGAAATCTCTTTGCTTTGGATACAATCTGATTTTGACCTCAGCCTATCGAATGGTGAGCATTCATCAGAGGGTCTCAAACTATCACCTAGCCTAAGATCCCCAAATGCACTCCACAAATACTTTGCTACTCAAGTAGCTGCTTCCTGTGTGTAGTGCACCACTGACTCTACCAAGGGAAGCCCTACAACTCTCCAACCCATAACACAGGTCTGTATCCAAGATCATCACACAATCAACAAAGCATGTTGTTGAGACACTCCACTTGGCTGCAAATCAGCTGAGCCCTATGAACTCTGTTGCTGCACATTGTGAGCTCTGCTTGCAACCTGTGAGTGAGGCCAACAATCTTTCCCCACTTTCACTAGACATCCATATGAACTGAAGATGGCCTCAGACCCAGGCAATGAATGTCACTGTTGCCAATGTGAGCTACAAGTTCTAGACTACTGTACCCTGGCACCCTCAAAAGGCACTGGTAAGGACCTCCACATCTTGGATGAGGTCCCACAGCAGGCAGACTGAAAGCACACTGGATTTTTTTCCAACCCTGAATGCTTTTTCCCTAAGGAGCTCCACAATGCACCTTACATAGGAGCTTTCAATACCTAGCAAATCCTGGTCTGCATGCGCCTGCTCGGACCCTGCTGAGGGAATGACCATGTGTCCACTCACAGGGTGAGACATCCAGGGCGAGGTCATCAGTCCCCTAGAACTTAGAACTACTTAAACCTAACTAACCTAAGGACAGCACACACAGCCATGCCCGAGGCAGGATTCGAACCTGCGACCGTTGTGGTCATGCGGTACCAGACTATAGTGCCTAGAACTGCTCAGCCACCCTGGCCAGCAATGCAGCCTCCCCTGTACCCTCATGTTAAAGTTTGTCATTCTGGGAGGGTCCAGATCACCCAAGTATATATGTGGTCTCCACTTATCCATATTTTCCATTTCCATTGTCTCTTCTCTCCTTTGCTCCCACTTCATCCATTTCTCTTTTTCTTTTACTGCTACTGTCTCTCACAGACCATTAATATCTCCTCTCTCTTTGGCTCCCACCACTGTTGTCTTCATCCATTTCTCTTTCTCTTTGATTGCAACTTTCTCCCTCCCACCATCACTGTCTTCTCTCTCTTTCTTTCCTACTGGCACTGCATCCTCCCTCTTCCAACCATCTGTCTCCCTGCTACTCTCTTTCAATACAAAAAGCACAAATATGTTCACATGCCAAAATTTCTGGTGAGGACTGACGACAGCTGGTTCCTCACTTTTCTCTCAGAGTCATTTAAAGAGAAACACATTCACCTTTTTGTGCTCTGATAGGAGCATTTTTCTGCTCATTTCATTTTTCTCCATGCTACAAGAGGGTGTGCTGCTTATAGAAAATGAATTCTACTGGTCAGTCAAGTTTTGAAAGTTTATTTATGTACTTGGACAAATTTATGTCTTTGAAACATATGAACAATAAATTATTATGCATAACATTAGGGTAACATAAGTCACTTGCTTTACATTTTTTTCTGGAGGCTTTGCTCATCAATTGCAATTCACCAAAAATGCCTGGCTTTTGATTTGTATCTTAAAATAGTAAAAATATTATTAGAAATATTTTACTGAATTTGCAGTCTTTTAAATTTTATGTAAGTTTTTGCAGTCATTATAAATTCTTGTGAGGCATGTTGAAGACCCATTTTAGCACAATTTTTGTCACTACAGCATTTATGAAGTGCCCATTATCCAAGACATTGAATCAGAGTTTTATTGGTGAAATAATGCTGTCTAAATACATAGTTCGGTGACCTCAGAACCCTTACAATGACCCTAGAAACTTGCCATCAGTTCACCAAGTCAGTTACAGTTATTCCTCAGACCAGATATTATGTGCATATTTTATGTGCATGAGTACAGTAATTTTGAACCTAGGGATCTCAGTAATGAATAATGATGTAAAAAAATATTTCAGGTTTCCCTGGGAACATTACCTTTAGAAAGTATGGTAGAAATTTTGATGATTCGCCATGAATAGAAATTATAGAAGTGGCCATCCCCACAATTGGTATTTTTTTGTACCCAAACACTATTCTTTTTTGGAAACAGGAAAATGGCATTTGTAGATGAATGCCTAAAGAACATGCAGATTAAATTTGAACCATTTGCTGCTGTTAGTTATTTAGATAAAAAAGGCTAAAAATCAATTTTTGTTATTTTGTGCATAAGTACTGTAAATTTGAACCTCTGAATCTTGGTAATTGATAATGATATCAAAAATGTTTTGAAGTTCCCTGAGAATATCATCTTTAGAACATATGGTAAAAACTTCGACATTCTGCAAGGCATAGAAATTACAGAAATGGCCATCCCCTCAATTGGTACATTTTGTAACCAAAAATCGTAGTTTTTTGGGGTTTTCTCAGTAACTGCCCATGGACAAATGGTGCTTTTATAAGCTGCCTAAAGTCAACCCTAGACCACACCTGATGTAAGAGAACCAACCGATTTGCCCAATTTTCCAGGACTAGAGGAAGTGTGTATAACTTCGGACCATATACTGTAGGATAGCTACGGTATGCTCATTCTGCTGATAGGTATACAAATGGTCACTAGGCCAATGGCTATCCATAACACTTGACCTCTTATCTCAGTGCTCAATAGAACCTAAAATATGACTCCCCTCACCCCGAAAAATCACATTTTTGCACATGGCTTTTTGTAACTTATCGGCACCATGCACTGCCATGCACAGACCTATTTACTTTTAATAACTGAGATATATGTAACTTTGAAGTGCTGTGAAGTCCTTCTGTGGTACTGAGGTATATGCAATGAGAGTTATGTTCTTGCTAGATGCAAATAGTTTTGAATGCTGATACAATCATTTAAGTCACTGCCAGTAGTAATGCCTAGTAGCATCATGCTGCATCTACATTTACATCTACATCTACATACATACATACGTACATACATACATACTCTGCAGGCCACTGCTGTGAGGTGGGCAGGGGCCAATCTTCATGGCAGAGTCGTTGGAAGATCCGTGTGGTCAGATGTCAGGCACCAGAAAGGGCCACTTGGAGGTATCAGGCTGGGTTGTAGACAACTTGTTGACAAATGAGAAACTGTGGCAGGATAAGTATAATCACAGGAACTAATTTGGGTTTGGTGCTGTCAGTGGAGACTTATGCGCTATGAGTGGTGTAATGAGCACAACCAAACATTTGAGTAACAATGCCAGATTTGCAAGTGTAAGGCTCATTATAGACATGAGAGAAAACTTTGTCCTTTGTGTGGAACTTCATTGCAAAGTTATCATCAGAAACAGAGTGACAAGGATGAAAGAGATGCAGCATAGTGCGGTGGCAACAGCCATGTAAAAGTTTTGTTGGTGAAGATCATGAGCAGGCATAGTGTGATAGGTGCTCAGAAACAACAACAAAGTATTTTCCATTGTGTGCAAAGCATGAAGTTTGGACACCTGAGTCTTGAAAGTGTGATCAAACTGTTCAGCTTTACTTTTTGACTGAGGAGAGAACAGTGCTATTCAGATATGTTGAATTCTATTTTGTTGGCAAAATTGTTGAAATTTTGTCCAAGAAAATTGTAGACCATAGTCTGAAACAATTGTCTGTGGCAAAGGACTGAAGTGAGTGCACTGATAGTGCCAGTATTCAAATGCATTGGAATGAAAAAACGGCATATGCTGTATGCATCGACAATAATCAGCCATCATGTGTTCCAGAAAGGACCACCAAAATTATTATGATTACATTGCCAAGGACCATCTCATCGAGGCCAACTGAAAAATTCTTGGCATGGTGCTGACTGGTTATCTATGCATGTATGGTAACAGATGGCTGTATCTTCTATCTATTTATTCAGCCAAAGCCATGTACAATGATGCTTTATTTCAATGCTTCCCCTATGTCCTCGATGTAGTAGTCTCAAGTGTTGCAAACATGAGAATCAGGACTCATGTTTGTTCATTAGGTGAATGTAAGAAAATTACACCATTCTGAATAGAAAAGGCTATGGGTTGTGTGTGGTATTTACAAATCACTGCATCTGATACTGATTTTAAATTATGAGTCCAACTCATCCGAATGTAGTACTTGAACAATCTTAGTGATTGATCATGTTCAGTAACCTGTGCGATCTGCTGAGAATCAATGGGAAAATCATGCAGTGCTTGTGAATCAGGGTGATCAATTTGTAGACAAGAAACTTCGGATGCATTGAAATCTGGATTATTTCCCATAGGTAAGTGAGACAAAGCGACTGTGTTAGCATGTTATGCTCTAAGGTGATAAAGGTTTTCATATTGGTAATTGGAAAGAATTATCGACAAACACTGCAGCTTGGCTACTGGATGATCAGATGCATCTTTCAGTGGATGAAAAAGAGCTGTCAGTGGCTTATGATTACTCACAAGAAGAAATTTGCTATCATGCAGAAGTTGATGAAATTTTGTGACGTGATAAATTATGTCTAAATCTTCCTTTTCCAACTGACTGTAGTTGATTTGGGCCTTGTACAATGTCTTATAAGCAAATATCATTGGCAGTTACATATTCCCAACACTAATAAATAAAACTGCTCCTATTCTATGTGATGAGGCGTTAGCTGCAAACACTACTTGTTTTTGTGGGTCTAATTGCATAAGATATTGGTGATTATGCAGTGCAGCTTTTAATACTGAAAAGATTATTTGCATTCTCCAATCAATCTGAAAGGAACATAATCACACCAGAAGTGATGCAAAGGAGCAGCTATTTGTGCTGCAGTTGGAATGAATTTGATGTAGTAGGTCAGTTTGTCAACAACAGCTTGGAGTTCTCATACGTATGTAAGAGAAGGTAACTTTGATTGGCTTCTAAATGCTTATTCAAAGGACAAGCTTGATGGGTGCCTATGATATGTCCCAGATATTCAATTTCAGTATTGAAAAATGAATATTTCTGTAAATTACACTTGAGTTCTGCCTCAGTTAGAACTTGGAAAAGCGACTCCAAATTTTTGAGATGTTGTTCAAGTGTTTGTCCGGATACAATGATGTCATTTAAATAATTTGAAGCGGAAAAAACTGTTGATGGCACTTGTTCAAGACAGTGCTGAAATAAAACATGAGCAGAGGTGCTTCTGAAGGGAATGTTATGTACAACTTGATATACAACAGTAAGGAGAGGTGGGCTACTAAGCAGTGTGACAGCTGTCATCGTAGAAAAGCTAGACAAGATTAGGAATGATTAGTGAACAATTAACACAGCAAACTTGTATTTCTCCAAATATATGTAAAGATTCATTACAAATTGTGGAACAAGAAATAGAATCCAACTATTGATGACACAAGGAAGAAGCACAAATGAAGGTGCCATAGCATAGTGGCTTGAAGTGCAAGAAGCCTGAGTAGTTGCTGCCGGCAGTCCTATATTGTAGCGGCAAAGGGCACTCGTAGTGCAGAGTTGCAGGAGGTGTGGCTCAGCGTACGTTCTGCATTGGGTGTACCAGGTCCTGCACAACCACTATCATTGTTGAATGGAAACATCTAACTCCATTGCCAACTATGATACATTGGTGGAGTGGTATGGATGCATGATACTACAAGGGAGGCACTAATATTGATACTAGCTGATGTGTGTGTTAACCAACATAATTTTTCCCCATCCTGCAGCAGTTGAAGATAAGCATTTAATGGCTAAATGAATTTTTGATAAGAATTGTACACCTGCAAAGTGATCCAGAAGTTTGCCACTACATGAAAGTTGGAAGAAATCAAACACTGTTTGAATATTAAATGTAACTTTAAAGTCAGCACAAAGTCTGATCCTCCAATTCATTTTTCTAGTGATGACAAGGGGAAGTGTTTATTGACTTGCAGAAATGGGTTTCTAAACTCTGATTTTCTCTAATTTGTTGAGTTCAGAAGAAGCTCACTGCAAACGGTGTGGGTTTCTCGACAAGCATGCCAAAATTTAGGTTGTACATAGTCATCGAGCATATTGTGCATGTGAAAATTCTTTGCATGTCCCACTGTGTCATCATACTAATGTCCATATTTTTCACATATCTGATGAACATTGGGATGAGAAAGTTGGATATTAATATGATTTACATTATCCTAAATACCTAAACCAAATAAATCAATGGTGGCCTTGCCAAAAATATTGGGACTAGGATATGGCTGGACTACTGTGAATGGTACTGATGCAGTCACATTTCTATATTTCGCATTCAGAGTGCACATTCCAAGAACAGAGATAATTTTGCCATTGTAGGCCATGAGGTGCAGGTGTGATTTTTGTAGTTTAGGATGTCCCAATTCCTCATAACTACTTTCATTAATCAGTGTGACTGAATCACCAGTATCTAACAGAAATGATAAAGATTGACAGCAAATCTGCAGAGAGAAGAATAGTTTATGGTTTGTCTTCTGAATGTAACTATCTGTTCTTACCTGCAGAAGATGTCTTTATCCTAATTGTGATCCACGAAACATTCCTTGCTGTCATCACATTCCTGTATGGCTTGCTAAGAGAAGTGGGTACAGATTCAGAATGAGAGATCATAGTTACTTCCGTTTTCTGAAGTTGAAATTAGAGTGGAATGGAGTTTACTTTCCATTTCTTTTGCATGCACATTTGCTATGCATATCCTGTTTTATGACAGTGGCGGCATTTCAAGTGGTGGAGCATCAGTTTTGCAGTCATGTAGTATCTAAAATTTCACAAAAGACTTTGGAACATTTCAACTAGCTGAGGAAGCAGCTGAGCATCTTGCATTGTGTTTATGATGTTGCCTATGGCAGCAATTGTTGCATGCCATGCAAAACCGGGACCACTGCAAGCTATCTGCAGTCATTGTTGCAACAGCAAGCACATAAAAGTAAAATTCAATGAAATCTTGAACTTCTTGAGCTTTGACTACTTTAAACAAGTCACTGAGACCAGAGTTTCAGTGGTTTAGAATCTAGCGAGTACTATGTTATGAGTGAGAATCTG
Organism: Schistocerca serialis cubense; assembly: GCF_023864345.2. NCBI lineage: Eukaryota > Metazoa > Arthropoda > Insecta > Orthoptera > Acrididae > Schistocerca > Schistocerca serialis. The sequence goes on from NC_064639.1 coordinate 515,242,475, forward strand.
AATAATGATCATCACAAACCATTTTGTCTTGGAGTGAAAATCCACAAGAGCAGTTAAATTTAGCCATGCCATGAATCCAGTGATCCATTCCTTGCAAGACTGGTTATTATGATGATGCATATGAAAAAATTTGAAATGTGAAGCAGCTACATGACTCTGAGCTTCAAAGAAGTCATCCAGTTTCTGAACAGTGTCTTCACAGGGTAGGGTTTGGAGCCCTAACAGAGGTAATGATTTCCTACACATTCTGAAAGTAAACATTCTTATCCATAAAAAAAAAGATCTTTGTAATTCATTTGATATGTTGTATGCTGTGATATGCTGCAGGCAATACTCTGTCTGTTCTTCTTGTTTTGCATCAAAAGAGCAGAAGGGAGAAGGTGGCACCTGGCTGGTGACATTCTGTGCTTCAGTTGTTTTTGTTTGTTGGGTTTCTTATGTGTCCAACAATCAGCCAGTAGCATTGAGTGGGGAGGTAATTTATTGTCATTGAATTTCAGTAAGTCCATTGACTGATTGCTCTCCAGAAGTTACCATTGCATACACAAATTAAATGTACTGTAAGATATATTCCACACAAAAATTATGAAAAGTTATATGAATTGCCAACAACTGCCACACTTAAGCACCAGGTTCGTTGCCAGTGGATGTCTGATGTATTGGTAGGTAAGGTGGCCTATAAAAATTATCAGACAACTAAAAAAAGATAAGAAAGTCATTGATAAGTTTTTTCACACTATGTACACTTAATAATTGAGATATTCATAACTTTGAAGTGCTGTAAGGTCCTTCTGTGGTGCTGAGTTATGTGCAATGAGAGTAATGTTCCTGACAGAAACAAATAATCTTGAATGCTGATATAATCATATAAGTTCCTGATAGTAATGATACTTAATAGTGTCATGCTACATTATTGTAATTTTCCTCACTGATGGAGTTGCCAACTTTTTTTTTTTTTTTTTTTTTTTTTAACTGGAAAATAGGGGACTGGAAGCCTGCAAAATAAGTATTCCAAATAGGATTTTTTTTTACAAAAAACAGTAGGAATTCATTTATAACATTCATGCATGTTTTATTTTACAATATTGCTTGTGTTTACTAACAGTCTTTGCTTCTTTTTGCAAAGATTCATTCGATTTTACATATGTAAAAAACCGCTAAAATTAAAATTCACTGCTACTTGCATTTCTGCTTTTATAAGCTCAGGGGTACATTTGTTGTGCAATTTGCACTAGGGAAAAAATACAAAATACAAGCCACCTTCTGTTTGCATTCCTTTTCAAGCACAACCCTTGATTCAAAATATCGTCTGCATTACAATGTTCATCACATAAACAATCTTCAGCTACATCATCTAAGCGTAATGAGTCAATTACTTCTTGAAAATGCTTAAATTTTAGCTTGAACCATAGAAAAAGAGGCATCCAAGATAATACTGCCATTGGCAAATGATCTTCAAATTTGAAATTCTGTACTAAACATGTTTTCAATTAGACTTAAAAGTCCATATGATTATCTTCAAGGTGTTTTCTGAAACAGTTAACTTATTAAAAACTTTATTTGCTCCAGTACCAAAATATTTCATCCTTTGCTCAATTTTACTTATCAGAGTCTTGGCTGCATCAAGAGTTTCCATTTATACTAACATTAGAGCATTCTAAATAGTTAGCATATTCCAAAACAACTGCACCAATATGGGAAAAATGATGAATAAATGTCTGAAGTTAACTGTCTTTCAGTGTCATCAGAATCATTTAAAAATAACTTCAGAGCTTTGGGCAACCATCACTACTTCTCATGTGACTTTTAATGGGTTCCCAATTTGTAATGATTCTGACAACTGCTTGTGTTAATGAAAGCCATGTAGTCGATAAATGTAGGAGAAGTTCATGTCATTCTACATCTAAAAATTCAAAAAAAAAGTTTAAAACTTCCCTTTGTTTTGCAGAACTGGATAAGTGACCATACAGTTTCAGGAATGGTTTACATGGTCACCACAAGCGGTAGAGGTAGTAGGGAAAACCAGGGCATGTCAGGCAAAATAAGTTGTTTGAACGATCATTGCAAAAGTTAGAAAAAATATGGGATGAATTTGAAATGATATGGGACATGGGATCTGACCAAAAAATTAACCAAAATATGAAATTTCCTGGGAAATAAGGAATAGTTGGCCACCCTACTCACTGAAGTCATCTGTGCCAAAGTTGATATGTGCCTGTAGATTAATTGATTATGGGCCAAGGCTCAGTGCAGCTTCTTAAAAAGATGCACTGGTCAATCATAGTCATGGGCAGTGAGGTCTTTAGCATTAATTCAGTGTCCTCTGAGGCATGTATATATGGTCTGTCCCCCCCTCCCCCCACTCCTCCCCCCCTTCCCACCCCACCCAGCTATTGGCAACAGCACTGGCATACAGGTGGGAAATTTAAATGTGCCATTTACTGCACAACTGTCAGCGGCAGACTGCAAGTGCTTAATGAAGGTGTCATTGATGCCACTCTTATTACTGCATAGACTAAGGGAAAAGGCACTCCATTTTGAGAAATGTAAAAAGTGATTTCTGAAGGTTTAGTTAAGCTGTTTATTCTCTCATTTTAATAATATTTTATGTTTGTATAAATAACTGCAATCTCTGTCTGGGAGATCAATTCTGTTCTTTTTGTTCTTAATAAACATACTTTCAGCTCCAAATGTTGTACTTTACTGATGACCATGCCTTTGGATTTGGACTTGATTGTGGTTTCAATACAACATTGTTTGGTGGAGACGCTGGTGCATCACTGCATCACTGTGGCTCCAATTAGGCAAAATGTAAAAGCTAACGCCTATATGGACTCAAACCTCAATACAAACAATACAGTGTTGCCATGGTCTGTATATTAAGGAGATCGATGAACTCCAAGCAAGCAGCTGCACATCAGGCTTCCATCAGTGTTCTCCAGAGATGGCGGCTAAGATTCAGTGAAGTGGCTGAAAGGATTTGACTGAGTTGCTGAATACAACAGGTGGGGTGATTTATTTGGAAAATTTGTACTTCTACTTGGATGGCTCTGCTCAGCAGTAGTTCAAGAACAATGAAGAGAATCTCAACCAGCTGGGACTAATTCCAAGACATACTGAATACAATGTCTGGCAACAATCAGCAGCAAGTCCATTTATTGGAAGAACAATCGAAGGAAATGATACAATGTCATGGGGACATGACACAGTCATACGTATAGAATGTATTGGCCCTGTGCCACATGCTGAATCCTAGCATGACAAAAGCTGACAAATTTCACAGTTGATGAAAGAAATTACAGAAGACATGTAACAAGCTCTTAAGCTCTTCAGATAAAGCAAGCCATAACACTAGCAGAATTCATCTTGTAGAAATACACCAGAAAAATACTTGAACAAAAAAGGTATGATGGACTGCTGAATGTGGTCCCTAAGGCAGTTGCGGAAAACTACTGTGAGCTTGACTCTGTTATATTTCAATAGTAAGAGAAGAGATACAGCAGTGCATGGTGGCCAGAAATGTTGGACTGAGTGCACAAGAGATAGCAGCCTTGAATGTTGACCCAGTATGTCAGGAGGTAATAGAAAACTTCGAGAAAGAGACATATTAGTCTTTAGCACCATTTTCTACAACCAGAATTGCCCAGAATGTGAAAGGAAGTTTAGTATCATTGACAAAGAATCAATACAAACAACCTTCAGAGTGTTCTTGGTCCTCTGCAGTGGTCCTTGTGAAGAAAAAGAACAGCACCGAGCATTTCTGCAGTGATAACTGATGACTGAACAAAACCACAGTGAAAGAGGTTGATCCATTACCATGAACTGATGACACACTGGACTGATTGAAAGCAGCAAAATATTTCTCTACTAGGGACATGCAGGCAGGCTATTGCCACTGACAAAGCTGATCTGGAAAAGACTGCCTTCATAACTCCTGACAGACTCTGAGTTCAAAGTTATCCCCTTTGGACTTGTGTAATGCTCCAAGCAGCTTTGAACATAGAATGGACAACTTGCTTCAACACCTTAAACGGATGACATCTTCTTGCTATCTGGAGGACATTGTCATTTTATCAAGGACATTTAAAGAACATCTAGGCTGACTTACAACTGAGTCTCTGCCTGAATCCCAGAAAGTGCCTCTTTGTTATTCAAGAAATAAAAATCTTGGGGCACCCAGTGAATGGTGATGGAGTCTGTCACAGTCCAGAGAAAATAAGAGCAGTCACCGATCTCCCAACTCTTCAGCACACTGAAGATATGAAAAATTTTCTTGGAAGTTGCTCATACTATCAGTGATCATAAAGGACTTCCAAACCAAGGAACATCCCTTGGAGTGACTAGTGCAAGGAGTCACCAAATTTTCTGGAACAAGGTGCAAGAAAAATCTTTCCTTGTCCTTGAGGAGGTACTAATGTCTTCTCCAGTTCTATCATTGTATGATGAGAACACTGAGAAAGAACTTCACACTGGTAATAGTTGCTTTAGGATAGGATCAGTTCTAGTACAGTAGAGGTGTTGAAAAGATGATAGGTGATTGCTTATGCTATTTGAGTACTCTCCATGCCTGAGAAGAACTACTCCAAACCTTAAAAGAGTGCTTTGCAGATTTTGGGCCATCAACAAGTTCTGGCCATATTTATTTGGCAAACCAATCAGCATTATGACGAATCACCATTCTCTATGCTGGCTGACTAGCCTAAAGGTTCTGCCAGGTTGGCCGATGAGATTGACCCTGAGGCTTGAGGAGTCTGGTGTCACAATGGTGTAAAAAATCAGATGCAGACACAAGGATGCTGACTGCCTTTGGCAGAACACAACAGTATGGACGAGATGTCAGTCAAGATTGCATTAAATGCTATTGTGACATTGTTGCCGAATTGAGGAAAGAGCCAGCACTGCTGTAAAACCATAGAAGCCTCAAAGAATGAGGAACTGACCAAAGGAGGATTCCAGTTAATAATTGAAACATTGTATAAGAGGAACATTGATCCACTGGTGCAGAAATGGTTGCCTGTCGCCCCAGCACATCTGCAGCCAGTGATGCCAAAGTATTTTCAAGACGCTCCAACACCTTTTTCACCTGGAATTTGTGAAGACTCTAGACCAATTCAGATGTAGATATCACTGCAAAGGTCTCTACCCATGTGTATGATCCACAGTAAGGAATCCCAATGACAAAAACATTTCCCACAATGACATATGGGGCATCTGTAACTGATCCATCTACAGCAGCGCCATTCCATCAAATTGGAATTGACCTCTGAGGAGGTTTCCAACATCAACAAATGGGAATCAGTGGACTGCAATGGATGCCTTACCCTCTATGCTGTCACAGAAGCTGTGATGATTACCAATGCTCAGGAAATTGCAAAGTTTCTTTTAGAAAACATCATATTGAAGCTTGGAGAACCCTTTGTGATGAGCTGCGATCTGGAAAAGTTTTCCAGTCAAGATTAGTAACAGAGATAATTTCATGTTTCAGCATCAACCACAGGATGACAACTGCCTACCATCCACAGGAAAATGGCCTCACTGAATGCCTTAATAAGAATTGCTCTTGATGTATGTTGATGTCAAACAGAGTGATTGGGATACAATAGGCCCATTGTGACATATGTATGCATCATAGTGAGGCAAGGCACTACAGGCTTCACATTGTTCTTCCTACTCCAAGGTTGCAAGGCTGAAAAGACAGTGGATGCACTGTTTCCATTTCATCTGGGTGATACTCAGGATGATTAAAAGGTAGCTGCCTCACATATGGGTACTGGATACCTAGGAGAAATACCAAGAACACTATAATGCAAAGCACTGGCCAGTGAGATACAGTCCAGTAAGGATTTTTACACATATGCAGGGAGTTGGGCTGTCCAGAAAGTTACTAAATTGCTACTTTGGGCCATATTGTGTCCTTCATCTTTTGTCAGACATCACATATGAAGTCAAGAATTATGACTCCTCATCAAAAAGACAATAGCACTGAGACGTCAACTATGTACACCCTTTCAAGCCCTAATGTAGTCCAAAGACACATATCAGGAAATCCTTGCTGACCTGTGGACAAGAAACTTTTCTGCCTCCAGGAAATTTATTATATTTGAACCTAGAATATGCTATAGATATCTGTTGCAAAAGAATGTTAAGGATTTTCGTCTGTAATTTGAATGGTCTATTCTGTTACAATTCTTATGTACAGGAGTCATCTGCTTATTTTTCCAGGTGGTTTTAACTTTGCAATGGATGAGAGATTATTACAATAAATGCAAGATGAGTAAGGAGCCATTTCTAATGAGTACTCTCTACCAAACTGAGTTGGGATTAAATGTAAACAGCTTTCATGGCTAAATTTCAGTTACTTAACTTGCTGATGATTGACAATTTGACCAAGGTGTGAAACTCATGTTTGTTGCAGTTCCTCCTCCTAAAATAACATCTGGGTCCAGTTTTATGTATGTAAAGCAATTTATGTCAAGTTAATCAAAAAGGCAGCCAAAATGGACAAAATAATTTAAAATGCATTGTGTTTTTTGCAGCACAACACAGATAACACTGACATTGATTTACTGCCCAAATTCTAACATGAAAAGACTGACACTGAAACTGTGCCAAGATTGAAGCAATACAGCCACCATTATTGGTGATTATAAGAGGTTCTAACAGTTACAGAATTACATTATACATTGTATAAATTGAAGTTAATTGAATCTACGATTAAGATTTTGATTCTTGCACCAAACTATTTACGGAATTTGGCTTTACAATTCATTACAGTGTTTCTGAAACAGAATGTTGAAATATTGCAGTTTCCGCTGTAAGGTTAAATGGAATATACATCAATAACAATGTCTTAATTATTTCTGTTAATGACTTTATGAATGCAGTGTGAATTTTTTTCATATCATAAATCCCATGTCTCTACAGTTGGCTGTGTCAGAATTACTGTCACTTTTCTATGTACAAATTCCACAAATGATAAATTGGCTGTTTACATTATTTTTGACATATTTTTGGTTTATAGTGCAATACCTCTATAAATTAATTAGAATTTATCTTAACTGATCACAATTAATCTTGTGTCAACTTATTCTCATCACTACAGTAATCCAACAATGTTACAACCTAAGATTTTGCACGTATGTAACTTTGCATAAACATTGCAGTCTTCAATATGTTTGGAATTGTACTTTTCATTAAATGTTGTCTTATTCTGTTACACTCAGGATTCCAACCATACATGGTGACTTATTTGTTTTCAACTCTGTCAGTTATTTCAAATGCCAAGGATGTCTATGTTGATGTCCTCCATATGGGAGTCTGTGTCACGGTCAAATGATGGTACTTCTGTATGATCCACTCGCGTTAATGATTTTTTTTTTTTCAACATGAAATTTAAAACTTCAGTTTTTATTTTACTCTATTGCCACACTGGATTGACTGACAAGTGGTATGTTTGAAGCCTTCGACCCAGTCAGTGATTTTAGGTAGAACCAGAATTTTCTTGGGTTTCGACAAGATCTTTTACTGTGGTATGATGCTGGAAATTGTTGTGTGCTTAGTGCATCAGTATTTTTATAGGTGTATGAATTGCTACTAAATTTTAGCTATTGTCATTTGCACATTCTGTTTTGACGTGAGGGTACAACAGTCTCTACTACCTCGGCATTTTACAAATTTTGTTATTAACCTATTACTCTACTTACTTGGCACTTACCCTTCCTGAGTTTGATTTACAATCAATTTGATCTTTGCCCATGATTATTCTATGTCCATCATACTACAACCAAAGGATGTCCATCGTTTGTCTAAGTGGGATGCTAACAATTGCTTATCTGCTCTTTCTAGCAAAAATACTCCCTAAGCCTTCTTGAGATTTATTAAATTTAGTAATGATCATTGCTAAGGTGACATCATGGTCACTACTCCCTGGCTCCATACTGACACTGCCAAGAAGGTGAATCCTGTTTGCAGGTAAAACATGAAAAATGTTTGCCTTGTGTGTGGGCTGTCAAACTAGCTGCTCAACATGATTTTCAGAAAATTTGTTCAAAACTACTTCATAAGACTGTCTGTCCACAGCACGTGCAATCAATCTATAGACACCCCAGTCTACAGTAGGTTAAAGGCACCTTGAACTAATATTGCATGTTCAGGTTATTTCTGTAGTGCTAAGCACAGACTTTTTTTGAAAGATTCAACTGTTACAGTGGATTATGGTGGCTGATAAAAACATCCAATGATTAACTTGAGTTCATCTAGCCTGATTCCTCACGTCCAGATAATTTCGCAGTCAGGCTCAGTTTCAATCTCTAAATCAACAATATTTTTGTCAACTGCAATGGACACTCTCTCCTGTGGCATTTCATCTGTCTTTTTGGTTCATATTCCTTGCCTCATTAAATATTTGTGATGCTTCTATTTTGAGTTTAATCCATCCCTTGGTTCAGAGTATAATTTGAGTGTGACAGCTTTCTCTGAAGGCTGTAAATTCAGGAACTCCATTATGAATACTTTGTTTATTTGCTGTTAAAATTTTGATGTCGGAAGTGTCTTTACTTTGAATGCTGTCTAATTTCACTCTCTGCATGTTGAATGGCAAGCATTCATCATCAGACCTCGAACTATCAGGTGACCTAAAAAGAACCATATGCCCTCTTAAAGCATTCTGTTACTGAAGTAGCTGATTTCTCCTGACCTATCATGGGGAGCCCTACAATTCTCGATCCTGTAATACAGGTCTGGAAATCTGTACCCAGGTCTGTTCACGGTATTGATGGAGACTTTAGTTGAGACCTACCACTTGTCTCCAAACTAATGGACCCCAATCAGTTCAGGGTATGATACTGCAACGCTCTGCTTGCACCCTGCAAATGGCCCAGCAGTCTTCGCCACTTCCACCAGCTGCACATATGTACTGAGTATGGCCTAAGAACCTAAGCAGCAGACAATAGCTGTACAAAGGTTGCTTAAAAATTGCAGTCCTGTGTTGTTAAATATCAGGAAAAAGGTAATACATCCCAATCAGACAGCTTTGAGACATTACTCAGTTTACTAACACACAACTCATGTTGATGAGGAATTGTATGCTGCCAGCTCATCTCTCAGATTAAAACTGTGTGCTGAACCAGTATTCAGACCTGAAAACTTGCCTTTCTTCCATGAGTGCTAGTCCTGTAAGATTTGCAGGATAACTTCCATGAAGTTTGAAAAGTAGGAGAGAGGTATTGGTAAAAGTGAAATATGGAGGATAAGTGGTGAGTCATAGTTAGTTAGTTTTAGTTAGTTAGTTAGGTACTAATGTGTTCCATGGATCATTTTGGATGTTGGATCATAATGTTGTTGAATGAGTCATTATATATTCATGTTGCAAACTGATTTGTACATATGATTAGCTGGATGTTTTAATAATCACTTTCTGAATGTGGCAGCAAAAATAGGGTTAAAGAGTTCAGTTGAAGAAGCAAAAAAAAATATGTTAAAAATGTCATTCCCCAGGACTTTAGACCTTTAGAAATAGCACCAACATCCCCCAATCAAATTAAGGGAATAGTAAATATGCTGAAAAACAAGAGCTCATGTGGTGTTGATGGAGTCTCTAACAGAATTTTGAAGTGTTGTTCTAATTTAATAAGTGGAGTCCTTGGTAATATATGTAATGCTTTGCTGGCACAGGGAATTTTTCCAGTCAGACTGAAATATGCAATTGTCAAACCTCTTCATAAGAAAGAGGACACGAGTGACTTAAATAACTATATACCAATCTCATTGCTGACTTCATTTTCTAAAATATTCAAAAAAGTTATATACTCAACAGTAGTCTGACATTTAAGTGAAAATAATTTACTCAGCATGTCACAGTTCGGATTCCAGAACGGATACTCGACTGAGAATGCTATCCACACATTTACCCATCAAATAGTACAAGCCCTAAATAACAAATTATCGCCAGTTGGCATTTTTTGTGTTCTTTCCAAGGCATTTGACTGTGTGGATCATGTCACACTCTTAGAAAAACTCAGATTTAAGGAATTGAAGGCTATACACACAGGTGGTTTGAATCACACTTAACAAACAGAAAGCAAAAAGTTGTGCTGAATAACACAAATAACGTTGGGAGGGTGGTAAATTCTAGTGAATGGGGAGTTATCACAAAGGGAGTCCCACGGGGTTCAATTGTGGGTCCTCTGCTGTTCTGTATTCATGTGAATGACCTCTCACTCAACGTTCAACAATCACAACTAGTATTTTTGCAGATGTCATGAGTGTTATAATAAATCCCATTCCAGGAAAAGCAGCTGAAGATATTGTTAAGGATGTCCTTCAAAGAATTATTAAGTGGTTATCAGAAATGGACTCTCCCTTAATTTTGAAAAAACTCACTATATCCAGTTCTGTACACCGAATAGAGTCATACCGACAATTGATGTAGCATATGAACAGGGCTCAATTAACAGGGTAGATTTCTCCAAATTTTTGGGTGTTCACATTGATGACAACTTGAACAGGAAGAAGTGTATTACTGAGATTCTCAAAATTTCCACTCAATAATGTCTTATGGAATAATTTTCTGGGGTAACTCACCATTCAGATATAAAATATTGATTGCACAAAAGAGAGCAGTGAGAATAGTTAGTAGTGTTCACCCAAGGACATCATGTAGGCACCTATTCAAGGAGTTAGGTATTTTAACTGCACCATCAGAGTACATGTACTCACTAATGAAATTTCGTTATAAATAATCCATCTCAATTTGCGAAGAGCAGTGATGTTCATACATACAACACTAGAGGGAAAAGTGACCTTTCCTTTCTGTTATTGAAGCTGTCAGTTGCTCAAAAAGAAGTACATTATTAAGAAAAAAAAAAAAAAAGTCTTTGGTCGTTTGCCCAACAACATAAAGTGTCTGGCAGGTAGCAGATCAAGTTTTATATCTAGCTTAAAATCATTTCTTTTGGACAACTCCTTCTATTCCACGTTCTGTTTCAGAACTGGTAAAAAAAAATTCCTACCTCTAAATGTAGTTGCATGTGTAGAACTAAAAATATCAGTAATATTAATATCAGACATTTCATGTGTGTATATATATATCTTGTAATCTGACTTGTTCCAAAACATGTCGATAAAATAATCATGAAAATGATCTACAGAATGTGACATAACTAAACTAAACTAAGTAAGAGCATTGCCTGTGCATATGAAAGATCCTGGTTTGAGTCCCATTCCAGCTCACAGTTTTAATATGCCAAGACATTTTGTAAAAGCATATAATCTGCTGCAGAGAGAAAAGATTCATTCCAGATGTTGGTTATCTAAGAAGATAGATTAAGGAAAGGCAAACCTATGTTTCTGGCATTTGTAGAATTAGAGAAAGCTTTTGATAATGTTGACTGGAATACTCTCTCACAAATTATGAAGGTGGCAGCTGTCAAAACAGGGAGCAAAAGGCTATTTACAATTTGTACAGAAACCAGATGGCAGTTCTAAGAGTCAAGGGGCATGAAAGGGAAGCAGTGGTTGCGAAGGGAGTGAGACAGGGTTGTAGCCTATCCTCGATGTTATTAAATCTACATATTGAGCAAGCAGTAAAGGAAACAAAAGAAAAATTTGGAGTAGGAATTAAAATGCATGGAGAAGAAATAAAAACTTTGAGATTTGCTGAAGACATTGTAATTCTGTCAGATACAGCAAAGGACCTGGAAGAGCAGTTGAACAGAAGGGACTGCGCCCTGAAATGAGGATATAAGTTGAACATCAACAAAAGCAAAATGAGGATAATGGAATGTAGTCAAATTAAATCAGATGATACTGATGAAATTAGGTTAGGAAATAAGACACTTAAAGTAGTAGATGAGTTTTGCTATAAGGGGAGCAAAATAACTGATGATGGTTGAAGTAGAGAGGACATAAACTGTAGACTGGCAGTGGCAAGGAAAGTGTTTCTGAAGACGAGACGTTTGTTAACATCGAATATCAGTTTAAGTCTTTTCTGAAAGTATTTGTATGGAGTGTAGCCATGTATGGAAATGAAACATGGACAATAAATATTTTAGACATGGAGGGTAAAAATCATAGAGGGAGACCAAGAGATGAATACACTAAGCAGATTCATAAGGAAGTAGATTGCAGTAGGTACTTGGAGATGAAGAAGCTTGCACAGGATAGAGTAGCATGGAGAGCTGCATCAAACCAGTCTCTGGACTGAAGACCACAACAACAAAAACACTGCTATTGTTAGAATTTTTATGTCACTGCAATGAATGTGGCTTACACATAATGTGCAGTACTAATAATTCTTCATCACAGTTGATTATTAGTAATAGCTCAACAGTAATGGTGGTTTTAGAAATGGGCAACCCAAACCCATAAAGAGAAACATATCTGGTGCAATGCAAGAACTTCCCAATGCAGTGACTACCACTGCCAGGCTAGACAAGACTTCTGGCACCAAGAACTGTCTCCAAGGTTGGCAGCTGGGACTACTGTACCAACAATTATGACCCTTAAACCTATCCTCTTGCATGTAAGAACTGGCTATGTAAGTGTCTGTTGCTCATGACACAAAACAGTGTCATAATAAGATATATTACACCATGCTACAGTGTGGAGATCAATATTAACTTACATCTGAAGTGAATCTTTTCTCTTTGCAGCAGATTATATGCTGTTACAGGATGTGGGTTTTAAGGGAGAGGGTAAGGAGTCATTCCAATCCCGGGAGCGGAAAGACTTACCTTAGGGAGAAAAACGGACAGGTACTCGCACACACACACACATATCCAATCGCACATACACAGACACAAGCAGACATTTGTAAATGCAAAGAGTTTGGGCAGAGATGTCAGTCGAGGCGGAAGAACAGAGGCAAAGAAGTTGTTGAAAGACAGGTGAGGTATGAGCGGCGGCAACTTGAAATTAGCGGAGGTTGAGGCCTGGCGGATAATGAGAAGAGAGAATATACTGAAGGACAAGTTCCCATCTCCGGAGTTCTGACAGGTTGGGGTTAGTGGGAAGTATCCAGATAACTCGGACAGTGTAACACTGTGCCAAGATGTGCTGGCCATGCACCAAGGCATGTTTAGCCACAGGGTGATCCTCATTACCAACAAACACTGTGTGCCTGTGTCCATTCATGCGAATGGACAGTTTGTTGCTGGTCATTCCCACATAGAAAGCTTCACAGTGTAGGCAGGTCAGTTGGTAAATCACGTGGGTGCTTTCACACGTGGCTCTGCCTTTGATGGTGTATGAATGGACACAGGCAGACAGTGTTTGTTGGTAATGAGGATCACCCTGTGGCTAAAAATGCCTTGGTGCACGGCCAGTACATCTTGGCACATTGTTACACTGTCCGAGTTATCTGGATACTTCCCACTAACACCAACCTGTCAGAACTTCGGAGATGGGAACTTGCCCTTCAGTATATCCTCTCTTCCCGTTATCCACCAGGACTCAACCTCCGCTACTTTCAAGTTGCCGCCACTCATACCTCATCTGTCTTTCAACAACTTCTTTGCCTCTGTACTTCTACCTCGACTGACATTACTGCCCAAACTCTTTGCCTTTACAAATGTCTGCTTGTGTCTGTGTATGTGCGGATGGATATGTGTGTGCGCGCGAGTGTATACCTGTCCTTTTTTCCCCCTAAGGTAAGTCTTTCCACTCCCGGGATTGGAATGACTCCTTACCCTCTCCCTTAAAACCCACATCCTTTCGTCTTTTCCTCTCCTTCCCTCTTTCCTGATGAAGGAACCGTCGGTTGCGAAAGCTTGAATTTTGTGTGTATGTTTGTGTTTGTTTGTGTGTCTATCGACCTGCCAGTGCTTTTGTTTGGTAAGTCACATCATATTTGTTTTTAGATATATTTTTCCCACGTGGAATGTTTCCCTCTATTATATTCATATCATTAATTTGAACCCAACAATTACGTTTGTTATAATCACTGTTGCATTTCGAAATCTTTTCTGTCGTCCTATTTTCTCTTTCTGTTTTACCCAGTAGTTTCACTTTGTATTCACCTTCTCCTTTTTACCGTAATCTACTATACAATTTTATCCCGCCTATATATACTCAATAATACGTAATCCCACTTCCCAACCATAACCAAATTTTTTTTTTTTTTCTTCCGCTTTCAACACTACCGCTACTATAAAATCAACCGTATCTAGTTCACAAACAGTTCCTGTCACCTATTAAACAACCATTTCGGCTAGTTCTAATAACTTTCGCTTTATTTCAATTTCCGTTTTTCCAACATCACTGATCATTTTTAGCCGCTTCCCACAGGTTTTAACGTCATTATTTCTTCGTCAGGCAATTGTTAGCCTCTTTTTCTTAATCTGCCACCACAAAACCACTCCTTTTAATACATTTACACGTAGTTTTTTCGAAATTTTCCAGAATTCCTCCATCTTTTAACGTGTTTTGGCGGCAACACAACCACCTAATCTTTATGCACAGCATTGCCTACCAACCCAAGTTCACCACAGGATCAACATAGCCCAGCTTTAACCAACACTTTTCACCTTTTTTCACACCAGATCTCCAGTTGCTTTCTAGTTCACCTTTATCTCTCCCCATATATTTTTATTTTCATTTTCATTTCAGCCTCAGGTTACACTTTCCACCTTCTAATACCATGTCACCCTCACAACACCCCCACAATGACCCCATTAAGTTTTATTTACATTCCCTCCGCAAACATGCCTTCGCCCTAGCCAGATTACGCTCCCATATTTTATTTTCTCAGGCTTGTCTGACATTTGGTATTACCCCCAAAGGCCTCACACTTAAAGTTCCCATCTCTGGCTGCAACCCTTCTTTCCATCAGTCCCTATACCAGTTCCAAACTGAACAATCCATTGCCCTCACCCACCTAATCCTTCACCTACACATCAACGCAGCCAATGAACACACCCGTCAACTCCTATCCTTAATAAAAGTCCTCAATCTTTCCTCTCCCACATCTACACCGGCTGTTCAGAGCATCCTCCTACAGGCCAACCGCAAATTAGAACAGCATGCCGCCCTCCACCTCAAAAAACTATCCAATCTCCTGGTTTCCCACCTCCGGAAAGGCAACTCACTCACCCTTCACAACCTTTCCAGCAAACCTCAACCTCCTCTCATTGCACACAAACCCAGTCTCTCCCATCTACTCAATCTCCCACTTCCAGCTCCACTCCCTCCAAAACCTCAAAATTCCAATCAACACAATCTGTAACCACAACACCCTAATTCAGTAGTTAACCTTTCCTCCAAACCTCTCTCCCAATCCGAAACCTCTGTCCTATCCAAAGGCCTCACCTTCAGCCCCACTCCCAGATTCAACCAAACAGCCCTCGTCAAAGATTTACTGTCCTACACTCGTACTCTCTGCTGGAAATATCACTTTGCCACAAAGAGAAATGATCCTAATCCTACTCCTAATGATCCAACTCCCCAAGACACTATCCAAATTGAACCCTGCCTGGAACAGTTGCATCCTCCGTCACAGTGGGACCCACCTCCTCTTCCTCAAAATCACCCTCTCCTAACCTTCCAGGAATTTCTGAATTCCAGCTTTGCCTCTCAATCCTTCTTAAAAAACCTTAATCCTACTCCCAACATCACCAATGCTGAAGCCAAAGCTATCCGTGATCAAGGCTGACCGATCCATCGTCATTCTTCCGGCGGACAAGGGTTCCATGACCGTGGTACTTGATCATCGGGAGTATGTGGCTGAGGGACTGCGTCAGCTTTCAGACAACACCACATACAAAGTTTGCCAAGGTAATCCCATTCCTGATATCCAGGCGGAGCTTCAAGGAATCCTCAGAACCTTAGGCGCCCTACAAAACCTTTCACCTGACTCCATCAACCTCCTGACCCCACCGACACCCCGCACCCCTACCTTCTACCTTCTTCCTAAAATTCACAAACCCAATCATCCCGGCCGCCCCATTGTAGCTGGTTACCAAGCCCCCACAGAACGTATCTCTGCCTACGTAGATCAACACCTTCAACCCATTACATGCAGTCTCCCATCCTTCATCAAAGACACCAACCACTTTCTCGAACGCCTGGAATCCTTACCCAGTCTGTTACCCCCGGAAACCATCCTTGTTACCATTGATGCCACTTCCTTATACACAAATATTCCGCACGTCCAGGGCCTCGCTGCGATGGAGCACTTCCTTTCACGCCGATCACCTGCCACCCTACCTAAAACCTCTTTCCTCATTACCTTAGCCAGCTTCATCCTGACCCACAACTTCTTCACTTTTGAAGGCCAGACATACCAACAATTAAAGGGAACAGCCATGGGTACCAGGATGGCCCCCTCGTACGACAAACTATTCATGGATCACTTAGAGGAAGCCTTCTTGGTTACCCAGGCCTGCCAACCCTTGGTACAGATTTATTGATTACATCTTCATGATCTGGACTCACAGTGAAGAAGAACTCCAGAATTTCCTCTCCAACCTCAACTCCTTTGGTTCCATCAGATTCACCTGGTCCTACTCCAAAACCCATGCCACAATCCTTGATGTTGACCTCCATCTGTCCAATGGCCAGCGTCACACATCCGTCCACACCAAACCCACCAACAAGCAACAGTACCTCCATTACGACAGCTGCCACCCATTCCACAACAAACGGTCCCTTCCCTACAGCCTAGGTCTTCGTGGCAAATGAATCTGCTCCAGTCCGGAATTCCTCAACCGTTACACCGACAACCTGAAAACAGCTTTCGCATCCCGCAACTACCCTCCCGACCTGGTACAGAAGCAAATAACCAGAGCCACTTCCTCATCCCCTCAAACCCAGAACCTCCCACAGAAGAACCACAAAAGTGCCCCACTTGTGACAGGATACTTTCCGGGACTGGATCAGACTCTGAATGTGGCTCTCCAGCAGGGATACGACTTCCTCAAATCCTGCCCTGAAATGAGATCCATCCTTCATGAAATCCTCCCCACTCCACCAAGAGTGTCTTTCCACCGTCCAACTAACCTTCGTAACCTCTTAGTTCATCCCTATGAAATCCCCAAACCACCTTCCCTACCCTCTGGCTCCTACCCTTGTAACTGCCGCCGGTGTAAAACCTGTCCCATGCACCCTCCCACCATCACCTACTCCAGTCCTGTAACCCGGAAGGTGTACACCATCAAAGGCAGAGCCACGTGTGAAAGAACCCACTTGATTTACCAACTGACCTGCCTACACTGTGAAGATTTCTATGTGGGAATGACCAGCAACAAACTGTCCATTCGCATGAATGGACACAGGCAGACAGTGTTTGTTGGTAATGAGGATCACCCTAGGGATAAACATGCTTTGGTGCACGGCCAGCACATCTTGGCACAGTGTTACACCGTCCGAGTTATCTGGATACTTACCACTAACACCAACCTGTCAGAACTCCGGAGATGGGAACTTGCCCTTCAGTATATCCTCTCTTCTCGTTATCTGCCAGGCCTCAACTTCCGCTAATTTCAAGTTGCCGCCACTCATACCTCACCTGTCTTTCAACAACTTCTTTGCCTCTTTACTTCCGCCTCGACTGACATCTCTGCCCAAACTCTTTGCATTTACAAATGTCTGCTTGTGTCTGTGTATGTGCGGATGGATATGTGTGTGTGTGCGAGTGTAAACCTGTCCTTTTTTCCCCCTAAGGTAAGTCTTGGAATGACTCCTTACCCTTTCCCTTAAAACCCACATCCTTTCGTCTTTCCCTCTCCTTCCCTCTTTCCTGAAAAGCAACCATCGGTTGCGAAAGCTTGAATTTTGTGTGTATGTTTGTGTTTGTTTGTCCATCGACCTGTGAGTGCTTTTGTTTGGTAAGTCACATCATATTTGTTTATATATATATAAATGATCAAAGATTTTTTTGCTGAATAATGTACTTCTTTTTGAGCAACTGACAGCTTCAATAACGGAAAGGAAAGGTCACTTTTCCCTCTAGTGTTGTATGTATGAACATCACTGCTCTTCGTGAATTGAGATGGATTATTTATAACGAATTTCATTAGTGAGTATATGTACTCTGATGGTGCAGTTAAAATACCTAACTCCTTGAATAGGTGCCTACATGATGTCCTTGGGTGAACACCACTAACTCTTCTCACTGCTCTCTTTTGTGCAATCAATACTTTAGATCTGAGTGGTGAGTTCCCCCAGAAAATTATTCCGTAAGACATTATTGAGTGGAAATATGCAAAAGATGTTAGAAGTACGCTCCCCCCACTGGCACACCTGCAATGTGTGCACACCACTATGGCTGTAGAGGTGTAGCACTAGCAGAATGATCCATCTGATGGTCATCCTTGCTGGTAACATTTCCTGGTTGCTCAACTGGCAGAGGATATAGAGTTGGCAAGGTGGGCGGGAATCATTTAGTTGCTGTCAGCACAGAGAATTTTGACCCAGAAGATGCAGAGTTATCAACAGCTGCGGTGGTAGCCAGTCTAGAGATATTGGAGAAAGAGGATTTGGATAAGTATGTATTCTGCAACAACTCCAGTAGCACAGCACCAATGGACAAGAAATCACACCACCTCCAACATGTAATGGAGGAATTTGTAAATCATTAACTCCATGAAAGAATTACTGAAGAAACTAGCATCCCTTAGGAGGCACCCAAGGTAATTGTATTTACTGAAAGTATGGGTGGTAGTAAGACATAGTGGTTCTGTTGTGATTAGTGTTATTTAAATTGATGCATGGTCAAAGATGTTTACCCAATTCCAAGTATCTCAAAATCACTAGATAACCTAAGGCAATGGTGTTATTTTACAATTATGCATCTGTGAAGTGGGTACCATCAGTTAGGAGTTGCAATGGACAATTGGTCTTTCACAGTCTCATCTGGGCATTATCAGCACCCATGAATGCCAATCAGGTTGAACATTGTACCACCAAAATGCTCTGGAGACTAAACCTGAGGCAGTGCATGATGTGCTTGGATGGCAATATAGTATTATTCAAGGACATACATAAACATGTAGCTCATTTATGGGACATATTCAAATTTCTATGGGCAGAGCAGCTAAACCTGAGGCTAGAAAAATGTCATTTTGTGTTACACGAAGTTCACTATTTAGCCACATTATTGGCCAGGACAGAGTGTAAACTGTCCTCTAGCTTATGTAAGCCGTATAAGAATTTCTTATCCCTGAGATGGTAAAGGAACTGCTTTCCTTTTAAGGTTTGACCCATTATTATCAAAAGTTGGCCTAATTTTGTGGAGACGGGGGTGAAATTCCACTGAACATTGTAACATGATGAATCTTCAGACAATTAGAGGACCTATTGACAACTGGTCTTGTTCCTGCTTTCCCAGACTACCATAAACAATTTATATTATCATCTGATACTAGTGACCATGCCTTGGGCTCCATGGTGAGTCAGTATCTCGAGCGGAGTACCTGATACTTTATGCGTACAGGCAGCTAAGCAAGGCATATAAGAAGTATTCCACTATGGAGAAAAGAAATGCTGAGTCTGATTTAAGGAATAATTCACTTTCATTGGTACTTGTATGGAAGATATTTATAGGTAATAATGGACCAAACTGCCTTATGGGCTTAAAGAATCCAACCAGCCACCTGATTCGATGGGCATTGCAGTTGAAAGACTACAATTTTGAAGTAATCCATAAGTGTGGCAGGATCATGATAATCAAATTGTGTAAGTTGAAAAGTGCATGCAATGGAATATATTGTCATTTATACAGATGAGTGATGAGCTATGTGAGTGCTGACCCTCTCTGTCAGTAATTCATAACACAAACACAGTCCTGTGCTGATGACAGAATACTGTTTAACCAGACATTGTGGGACTGATGTGTAGAAACTTCAATTTTAGCCACTTTCTTAGTCTTGATCATGATAGGTTATTACAAGCATAGAGTCATCCAAATCCTGTTCTCAGTATCCTATTACCTACAGCTCTGTTGCATGGAGAATTGGCATCAAAACTAGTAAAAAGGAAAAAAATCAAAGAATTCTCTATAATTACTTAATAGTGTGACCCTAACTAATGCACCAATACTCACAATCAAAGGAGATTTGTCTGCCTGTGCAGACTGTATGTGAAGTTTCACTCATTGTAAATAGAAAGTTAAATACTAAGTAGAAAGTGAAAGTATGTCCGATATGAGCTGTATATAATATAAACAGTCATCATCCAGACAATTGCAGGCTCAACAGCAGCCTGAAATTTTGGTGCTGAATTTTTTAAAGGGAGAGAAATGGAACATTGCTGGTCAGGAAAAGCCACTGCTGCTGTCATCATAGTGACTGCAGCAAGCAGCTGTCATACCATTTTAATATCATGGCCTCTCTCAGCACTTTGCTCCAACCATCAGGTTGATAACCAGCAGAATTACCAAAATGAAGGATGCACCTGCAGCATTACGACAGAGAGACTACATTATGCCTTGGGCCCTGCACATCAACACAGTGGGCCCTGGGGCATATAGGTATAGCCCCTCAGCCCATGAAGAGCAGTGAGTCAGCAATGGATGTGGAGTGGGCTATAGCCATGTGGCCTGCAATGGCATTGTCATTCTACTGACATCCACTGGTGCAGTCACCAGTGTCCATCACATTACAGGATTGCCCATTGTGCAGTCCAGCATCAGCATTGATGAAACAAAGGGTTGAAGTACTGCCCTTGTAGCACGCAACCCTCTTAGTATCTACTGTGACCAGGTGCCACCAGCGAGGTGCTGGGGTTGGCTCCCTGGATTCCACTGCTTCTGCCACCAGCCACAACCATTCAAGGCTACTGGCACAGCCTGCTTGTGGTATAGCGATGATGGTCTGCATCACCAATGACTGATGTAGCTGTGGCTGCCAGCTAGGTATGCTTATGTTACAAGGTTGCTCCACTCTCAACTGAACTGAATTGTGATGGTAACAGGTAAAGTTATGAGTAAATATTGCCACCAAGGATGTGGGTTCAATGCCTACTCCCCACTGCTGGATGTTGGTATTGAATCTCCATTGTATGCTGTGCAAGAGAAATAAATCAACTAGTTCACATCTGAGTGTGTATGTATTTGCTCACACTTCCTACTGTTGAACCCACTCAGCCCAGGTAAGGGGGTCTGATTGGCTGCCCTCACAAATCAGCTCTCAATCTCTGCACTCTCCAAGGAGATCAACATTACGGAACATTGCCAAAACTGTTATAAACAATTACTTCTGTGATTATCAGTAGATTCACTTTTTTCAGCCAGTACTATGCAGACGATATAAAAAATCTAATAATCGATAGTAAGAGAGATGGCTCAAACAACCAACAGAACAAAGTAAATCTTTGCCTCTACTCAATCTATCTCTATAAAACAATCCTGAATGAAAACATTCACACAGCAAAAACCTTCAAAATTTACCTCAGGAACTGCTAGTATTTGAGACTTCATCAGAAAAGAATGTATTATAAACACTGCAACACCCATTGCAGGTATGATCAACTCACCCTTCTCGACAGGATCCTTTCCTGACTGTCTAAAAACTGCCAAAGTAACCCCTGTTCATAAAAAAAGATGGAAAAGCAAATTTGTTGTCTAAAAACTGCCAAAGTAACCCCTGTTCGTAAATAAAGATGGAAAAGCAAATTTGAAAAACTATACAACAGTCTCATTATTCTCAGTTTTTGCCAGACTCAATGAAAGGATCATGTATAACAGATTAATGAAATTCCTAGACAAGAACAAAATCTTTACTGATGCTGAGCATGGTTTCCAGAAAAATAAATCCATGGCAGTGGTATCTATAATTTCTTACAATATGCTATAGAAGCACTGGACAGAAACAAAATGCTGCTGATATTTTCTTAGAGCTAAGCAAAGCTTTTAACATCTTGGACCACAGAATCCTGTTGGAACAGCTTCAAAAGTACAGCATTGAGGCACTGGATTAAAATGGTTCTCATCATACTTAAAAAATTGGAAACAGAAAGTAGTAATAATATACAAACTAAATGATAACACTAGAACATATTTTTCGGTTGCAGGAATAATAAAAAATGGAGTCCCCCAAGGATCCATTCCTGTACTTATTCGTTTTCTTATGTACATAAATGGAGCATTGAGTCACAAATAAATACCTTATGGTTCTTGAAATTTTCCCTGCACAAAGAGTATTCCATGAAGCTTTGGGATTGCTGCCAGATGGCGTTGACTTCTTGTCATGAAATTTCATTTCACAAACATTCACCCAGCTTCAGGTAAGTGTTTTTCACTGGTGATTGTAAGTTCACATTTCTAACTTTATACCACAAATTGGCACAGAGATACATGTGCAAAGGTATCTGCTATATGAGTGACCTCTGTTAAATTTTGTGCCCTCTTTGAATATTCCTCCATCTGGGGCATGCAGATGCACATGTAATGTTGATACTATGTGCACACTGTCAGAATACGGGCTCATGGAGTAAAATTCAAATGTCAAGTTATTAAAATTAAATGTCTCTAACCATGTCATTAGTGATAAAATGTTTTCTTTCCAAAGAAATTAAAGAAATCACTGAATCCCATGCCTTACCCAGCTGAAAGCTGCCATCACAATTAATAAGATCTTCTGCCAAACTATTTCCACAAATTCCTTAATAACTGTGTCCCAGAAGGATCTTACAGAGGCCAAGATTTCTGTGGTAAAATAATCCATGGACTGTCCTGTGTAGATACAATGCTTGGCTATGGCTGACTTACTGGGCTGTGAAAGGCAATAGTAGTAAGTATTGGGCTGATACATTAGTTCGTAGTGTTACGCAATAGCTTCACAAAACAGAGATTTCAGTCATCAATAATGTATTCTCCTTCACTATTCATATCACTCTGCCAGTGCTGGGGTAACTTTTCAGTTCCATGACTTTAGAAATCATCTAGTTTTGAGATGAAGAGTTCGTCAAGCCATGTTCAGAGCAGATTTTCATCTGGAAAGGAAGTTGTTTCAATGTTGCTTGACAGAGAGCAGAGAAAGTGAAAGTCTGAGGGTGCAAGATCAGGTGAATAAGGTGGGTGTGGAATAACTTTCCAACCCAACTCCTGCATAGTGTTTTTGGCAATCTAGGAAAACGTGGGCAGGCATTATTGTGGTGTAGCATCACTTCACGCAGTCTTCCTGATCATTATTCTTGGATTTCATGTGCAAGACATCTCAGTTGTTGATAATAAATGTCAGCAGTGGTGGTTATTGTTGTGGATTGGCAAGACAGCCAATCCACTATGAGGAAGCGTTTAAGCTCACACAGGCTGGCGTGAGGTCTGGAACAGGTAAAGTAATTGAGACTAGCAAATAAAGTACGTAGCTGCTGGAATACTTAACTTTAATTCATAATTGGTGAACATCGCTCTTGACGGTACATGTTTTACAGCATCAATAGTAACTGGTAATGGCGCCTTGCTAGGTCGTAGCAAATGACGTAGCTGAAGGCTATGCTAACTATCGTCTCGGCAAATGAGAGCATAATTTGTCAGTCAACCATCGCTAGCAAAGTCGGCTGTACAACTGGGGCGAGTGCTAGGAAGTCTCTCTAGACCTGCTGTGTGGTGGCGCTCGGTCTGCAATCACTGATAGTGGCGACACGCAGGTCCGACATATACTAACGGACCGCGGCCGATTTAAAGGCTACCACCTAGCAAGTGTAGTGTCTGGCGGTGACACCACAGTTATACCTTGGGGAAATGTTTCATAGTACACCACACTGTTGCTGTTCTACTACATGCATAACATTATCTTTTATGGATATGCACAGGTCTTTTTACTGGGAGTTGCTGCTTTGCTTTCCTTCATGTTGGCATAAAGACACTATTTCTCCTCACCAATAATGATACAAGAATAATAATGTTCAGCATGGTTTGCAAATCAATTGGTGATGAGCAAGCAGAGATACTCATAAAGCCACCCAGTGATTTGTGTTATTTTGGCTTCGAACATGCGGCACCCAATATTCTGAACCTTCTCCATTGCATGCAGTTGTTTCACAATGGAGGAATAATTGCAGTTCATACTTTTGCCAGTTATTGAGTGCATTGATGTGGATCATTGTGGAGTAATGCATTTTAACAATCTTTATCAAACCATGAAGTTCTTTGTGAATGTGGAAAGTCCTAACCTCAAAATGATCCTCCTTGAAATGAGAAAACCAGTTTCTTGTCATGCTAAGCCTAGTGGCTTCAGCCCCAGACTAGATTCAAATGCTTCTGCCTACCTCTGCTGTTACGACTCCTCTATTGTACTCAAACAGAAGAATATGTCAGAAATGTTCTAATTTCCCCACTTGGCCCTCAATTTTCTAGCATCCACAGCTCCACCCACTATTTACAACAGACAAAACAATATGTCAACTCAAATAGCATCAGTGAACTACAAATAAAGAATGAAAATCAATAAACAGACCCATAGCAAGTGGCATACCAACATTCTAAACAAAAACATTATGAACTTACGCATCAACCTAATAGAATACTATCATAGCTGATAGGTATACCTGCTTAAAGGAAGTTCCCTCTAACTAAAGGCTCACCCTTAGAGGACATCATGTTTCCAAGTAGTGAAGAAATTAGCATATTCATCAAAATATAAGAGGTATTAGAGATAAAGTTAGTGAAATGCTTATAGATGTTGACACTAAAATTATTGTATATCAGAGCACCAGTTAACTAATTTGACAATTCAGAGGCTTCCTTAACCAGGTTACAGATCAGCTAGCTGTTTTTCAAGGTGATCCTTGCCGGGCGGGAGAGAGGCTATGTATGTAAAAAACAGTATTCCATTTGAGTCCATAGACGTATCACAGCACTGCACTGAACAGATATTTGAATGTTGTACAGTGGCAGTTGAATTTAGTGAAACTAAACTTATAATTGTTGTTGTTTATAGATGCCCTAACTCTGACTTCAGAGCATTTCTACTCAAGCTAGAAAGGGTTCTTGATTCACTTTATAGGAAGTACCAGAAACTATTTATATTTGGTGACTTCAATACAAATTTTGTATATGATGGTGCAAGAAAAAGGATGTTGTTAGATCTTCTAAATTCATATGATCTGATGCAGACTGTTTTTCTTCAAACTAGGGTGCAGGGGAACAGTAGCACAGCCATTACTAGATAGGTATTCTGTTAGTAAAAGGGTGAATGCCTTTCAGACCATGATGCACAAATTTTAACACTAAAAGGCTTTTGTACTCAAACAAATGGCACATATAATTACAAACTTGTAGGAAAGTTAATCCAGCAGCAATAAAGACTTTTTTAAATGTCATCAGGGAACAAGAGTAGCAGGATGTTTTTAGTGCAGATAAAATAGATGACAAATATAATGCTTTCTTAACACATTTCTCATGCTCTTTGAGAGTTGTTTTCCATTAGAATGTTCGAAACGGGGTACTAGCAGTAAAAGGCAGCCCAGGTGGCTGACTAGTCAGATAAGGATATCACTTAGAGCAAAGCGGGAATTATATCAAAATGTTAGAAGTACTCACAATCAAGCTACAGTAGCCCACTACAAGCAGTACTGTAAGGTGTTTAAAAATATTGTTAGAAAGGCAAAGAGTATATGGTATGCAAATAGAATAGCTAATTCACAGGATAAAATTAAAACCATATGGTCAGTTGTGAAGGAAGTGTCTGGTCAGCAGCACAAGCTCGATGATATAAAGTTAATTTGTAGTAAAAATATTTCTGCTACTGGTAAATCAGATATATGTACAGTATTTAAAAATCATTTTGTGAGTATTGCTGATGAATTAAACAAAAATTTAGTTTCTACCGGGAATCATAAAACTCTCTTGGAAAATGCCTTTGCAAGACAGATGTCTGAAATACTTCTCTGTGATACTGACAAGGGAGAGATTGAGTCAATAATGAAACCACTGAAGACTAAGGACTCTCATGGATATGATGGAGTGCCAAGCAGAATATTAAAGTACTGTGCTGCACATGTTAGCCCTGTACTAAGCCATATTTGTAATTTTTGCTTTAGGAACAGTCAGTTTCCTGAACAATTAAAGTACACGGTAGTAAAGCCACTTTATAAAAAGTGAGAAAGGAATAATGTAGACAATTTTAGACCTATTTCTATGCCATTTGTGTTTGCTAAAGTTACTGAAAAGGCTTTGTATGCAAGGATGATTGATCATTTTATATCAGATAATTTGGTATCAAATGTACAGTTTGGCTTTAGAAGTCATTGAACAGCTGAAAATGCTATATTCTCTTTTCTCTGTGAGGTACTGGATGGGTTAAACAAAAGGTTTCAAACCATAGGCATATTTTTTGATTTAACTAAGGTGTTTGATTGTGTTGATCACAAAATATTGCTCCAGAAGTTGGACCATTACATAAAACGGGGAGTAGTTCACAATTGGTACACCTGTTATTTTAACATTAGACAGAAAAAGGTTATTATTCACAACGTTGAGAGGGCTGTAATGTGGGGTCTGAGTGGGGTATAGTTAGGTGGGGTGTGTCCCAGGGTTCCGTGTTGGGGCCACTCCTGTTCCGTATTTATATAAATGATATGCCCTCTAGTATTATGGGTAACTCTAAACTATTTCTGTTTGCTGATGACACTAACTTAGTGGTAAAGGATGTTGTGTGCAGCATTGGCTCAGTTTCAAATAGTGCAGTTCATGACATAAGTTCATGGCTTGTAGAGAATAAACTAATGCTAAATCACAGTAAGATTCAGTTTTTACAGTTTCTAACACACAATTCAACAAAACCTGACTTTCTAATTTCACTTGGAAGGGCATATGATTAGTGAAGCTGAACAGTTCAAATTTATAGGTGTTCAGATGGATAGTAAACTGTCATGGAAAGCTCACATTCAGGATCTTGTTCGAAGACTTACTGCTGCCATTTTTGCTATTCGTACGGTATCTGAAGTGAGTGATTGTTCGACATGAAAATTAGTCTTCTTTGCTTATTTTCAATCACTTACATTGTATGGTGTGATGTTTTGGGGTGCCTCTTCCCATTCTAAAAGGATATTTTTGACTCAGAAATGGGCAGTTAAGGCAATAAATGGTGTAAGTTCACGAACCTCTTGTTGACCCCTGTTCACGAGTCTGGGTATTTTGATATTGGCATCTCATTTTATATATATATATATATATATATATATATATATATATATATATATATATATATATAATAGAAGGAAACATTCCACGTGGGAAAAATTATATATAAAAACAAAGATGAGGTGACTTACCGAACGAAAGCGCTGGCAGGTCGATAGACACACAAACAAACACAAACATACACACAAAATTCAAGCTTTCGCAACAAACTGTTGCCTCATCAGGAAAGAGGGAAGGAGAGGGGAAGACAAAAGGAAGTGGGTTTTAAGGGAGAGGGTAAGGAGTCATTCCAATCCTGGGAGCGGAAAGACTTACCTTAGGGGGAAAAAAGGACAGGTATACACTCGCACACACACACATATCCATCCACACATACAGACACAAGCAGACATATTTAAAGACAAAGAGTTTGGGCAGAGATGTCAGTCGAGGCAGAAGTGTAGAGGCAAAGATGTTGTTGAAAGACAGGTGAGGTATGAGTGGCGGCAACTTGAAATTAGCGGAGATTGAGGCCTGGCGGATATATATATATATATATTCCTTACTGCAATTTCTTGTTAACAATATTAGCCTATTCCTAAGAATAAGCAGCTTTCATTCAGTTAATACTCGGCAGAAATCAAGCCGGCATTTGGATCGCCCTTCCTTAACTCTTGTGCAGAAAGGTGTGCAGTATACTGCTGGATCCATTTTCAATAAGCTACCACTAGAATTGGAAAATCTTAGCAGTAATCCATGCACTTTCAAATCGAAACTGAAGAGTTTTCTCATGGGTCACTCCTTCTATTCTGTCGAGGAGTTCCTTGAAAAATTAAGCTGATTTTTGTTGTATTGTTGATTGAGTTTACTTAAACTTATGGCTTGACTTTTTTGGATTCATAAACATTTTATTTTTATCTGTTATTACTTCTATGTTGTAATTTCTTGTTGTGACATGTTCCATGAGCTTGGAGATTTGCTCCTCAATTGGTCCTACAGAACTTGACGTATAAATAAATAAACTTCATACATGATTTGTATATCTGTTTAAATGATTGATTATTGGAAAAATTACCAAAAAATGATGGCATCAGCATAAAAGTTAGGTAATTTCCAATTATTTTGGTGACCCATTTTGTTAGTAATAAATTTTAGGTACTATTAACAATTCATTGAAACTGTATAGTCATGATACTTATATTTATACTAATTGTGAATGTTATTAACAAAGGGTGGAAGTGTGAACTATCAATTGCACAGTTTGTAGTGACATCTTGAATTAATCAGGATGAGAGCATGCATCCTGTTTCTGAGAACTTAAGCTGATTATATGCTTGTAAGTTGACACTGTGCTGGCAACATGCTTTTTTAAGGGGCAGAATGGGCAACTGTCATGCATGATACTTTTTGGTGTCATTGAATATAACAAGCATTTCACATCTTTGCATGAGCACAGTCTAACCACCAACCACTACATGAGGCAGGTTTTAAATTCCGATGTTCTGCTACTCCCTCAGGCAACTACACATCCCACATTTCAGCAGGTAAGTGCTCACTCAATGTGGCAAGAAATCCCCAAGTCTCCATCAAAGAATGATGGGTACCTTTTCTGCCCTAGCCTACAAATTTGCCTGCAACATCTACCATTGAAGATATCTGGAATGTGATTTTTTGGTAACTTGTCCAGCATGATTCATATGCTTACAGTTGGTAGACAAATGGTTCACATGGCTCTGAGCACTATGGGACTTAACATCTGAGATCATCAGTCCCCTAGAACTTAGGACTACTTAAACCTATCTAACCTAAGGACATCACACACTTCCATGCCCGAAGCAGGATTTGAACCTGCGACCGTAGCAGTCGTGCAGTTCCAGACTGAAGCGCCTAGAACCGCTCGGCCACACTGGCTGGCAGTTGGTAGACATATAGACAAACCACATGAAGGGAGATTCCTGAGGAACACATTCAGAATCTCTTGATTCTTCCATTTAAAGACCTTCATTGCAGTCTGGTGATGTTCATAACACACTTAAATCTGAATGATCATGCACATTGTGTGTTCCTAATATGCGTTTGTTTTCATTTACCAATACCTAATCTGTGTTGTAAAGTTAATTTCAGTATTGCGCATCGATCCTGCATAGCAAATTTTTCCTTCATAAGTAAACAATCATTCTGGTTATTTTTACAGCTGTGGGAAAAAGCATATATTACACTTGTAGCCTACACAGTGCGTACATCTTGGGGCCTCGTTCAGCATGTTGAAGAGGGTATTCCAGTAGCCATTGAGAAAATAGGGTGCAACCAACAGCGTATTGTGATGCATGTTTGAACAAAAGATGCCTCTCATCTGTGATTCAAGATCATACTTGGATCATTACAACAACTGGCAGGGATGGCTGAGAAGTTCAGTTTTGCTCATGGAGTTTCAACAAAGCTTACAGTTTGCAGCATTATCCTCAGAGCTGATAGTGGACCTCTGATTCTAAGTTGAGTGGAAAGAGTGAACCAGAGACATTGAAAGTTCTGAGACAAGCTAGGTTGCAACATTCTGGACTTGTGCCTTAAAGTGGAGAACTGTTAGGTCTCCCTAAACAGGTCAGGTGTGTTCTACAACCAGATGCTGCAATGCAGTCAGCTATAATCATTCAGTGCACACACAGGTTTATTAGAGATGGTGATTCTCCATCCAATACAGATAATTATAGCTGAAGGGGACCAGGAAGTGTCAGTATAAGATCCAAAGAAATGCTCTCTATGGGCAAGACTATTAAATTCCTTACAATATTACTGCTGGAACATTCACTACAAAGTACCAGAGTTTGATGCACACATAAAAAGCATTGAAGCTCACATAATATTAGGTACACAAACCTAACTAAAACCCAAAATAGAAAGCGATGAAATTTTTGAGGAAAAATTTAAGCATATATCGAAAAGATAGGCCAATCGTAAGTGGAGATAGTATATTAGTTGCAGTAGACGAGAAACTCAAATCCACTGATACAGAAATCAAAACTGCAAACAAGATTGGCTGGACAAATCTCGGTATCCAGAGTGAGCAGAAACTTATAATCAGGTCCTTGTATTGATCACCACACACCTCCAGATGCAACTTAAAACTAAGTTCACTGGTATGTGAATTTCCAAGTCATGCCATCATCATTGGAGGAGACTTTAATCACTAAAAATCAATTGGGTAAATAAAAATTTTGTAAATAGTGGGTGTGGCAAGATGTCCTATGAAAAAATATGTAATATGTTCCCTGAGAACAACACAGAACACATTGTTTGGAAACCCATTCATGATGGAAATATATTGGATCTAATAGTAACAAATAGACATGACCTTTTTGAGGATGTCCTCATTGAGAATGTTGTCAGTGACCGTGAGACAGTTGTAGCAACAATGATTAGCAAAGTACAAAGGGTAACTAAAACAAATAGAATATTTTATATGTGCAGCACACTATACAAAGAAACAACGATGTTGTTTCTTGGTAATGAACTAGAAATATTTAGCACTGAAGAATGGCATTAGAAGAAGTGTGGCTGAGGTTTAGATGAATAGTTGACCATGTGCTTGACAGATGTGTACCTAGTAGAGCAATTCATGATGAGTATCACAGTCAGTGGTATACAGGCACTGTAAAGAGACTTCTAAGGAAACAGAGACTACTACACTATGGGTATAAAACAAAACATAGGGCTACAGATAGAGATATGTTGAAAGAAACATCTTTGGCTTTCAAAGCTACAGATAGAGATATGTTGAAAGAAACATCTTTGGCAAAAAGACAATGCATGATTCTATCAACTGTCACTGTAGCAGAACATGATCATAAAACCCAAAGAAATTCTGATTGTATGTAAAGGCTAATATCCAGGTATTCATAAATAAGCCAGGGAAATCAGTTGAGAATAGCAAAGCAAAAGAAGAAACGCTAAATTCTGTTTTAAAATGTTCTTTTATGAATGAATAATATGGCTATTGCCCCAGTTTAATTGCCGCATCAGTGCAAAGATAGCTGATATAGATATTAGCGGCAATTGTGTTGAGAGACAGTTGTAATTGCTGAAACTGAGCAAAGCTCAATGGCTCTCTGGAGTCCTTATCAGATTCTGTATTGAGTTTGTGGCTGAGTTAGCCCCTTTGTTAATTGTAATCTACCAAAGATCCCTCAAACAAAATACCATGCCCAGTAGTTGAGAAGGATCACAGGTCACACTCATTTACAAGAGAGGTAGTGGAAGTGGTCCACAAAACTACTGTCCAATATCCTTGTCATTGATTTGTTGTAAACTCTTAGAACATATCTCTGAGCTCAAACAAAATGAGACATATTGAACAAAATGGTCTCCTCCAAGCCAACCACCATGGATTCTGAAAATATCAATCATGTGAAAGCCAATTCATGCTTTTCTCACATTACGCTCTGTACTGAAAGTTTTGGTTCAAGGCAATCAAGTAGATGCTGTATTTCTTGGTTTCTGAAAAGTATTTGTCTCAGTATCACATCTATACTTATTATCAATGGATATCAAGCGAAATTTGAGACTGAACTGAGGGTTTAGTGGTAGGGAGGACATATTATGTTATCTTGGATGGAGAGTCATCATCAGGTATAGAAGTAACTTCTTATGTGCCTGAGGGGGGTGTGTTAGGACACTGGCTGTTCATGATATATATTATTGAGCTTGCAGATGATATTAATAGTATCTCAGACATTTATAAAATGATGAAGTTATCTATAATGAAGTACAGTCTGAAAAGGTGCACTAATATTTAGTTGGCTCTTGATATGGTTTCATACAGTGAAAATATTGGCAATTTAATTTAAATGTTCAGAAATGTAAAACTGTGCACTTCATAAAATAAATAAACATAGTGTCTTGCGACTACATTATCGACGAGTCACAATTAGAATCGGTCAGCTGATATGAATATGGATACGAAATGCAATGGAATGGAATGACCACACAGACCACTTAGGCTATCTGATCATGCTTTCTGGGCTGACTCAAACTTGCATATGCCACACACCTCTCTATTTCTTCTCATGGATTGTTAATTCATTTACACAGACTCACACATCTCATGATTCCGATGTGATTTTCAGAATACTGCTCTCGATAAGAGGGAAATCCAGTTTGGAGTCCCAGCTCAGAACAAATTTTCATATGGTGCTTTAGGTAGTACATCTATACCTATTACATTTAAGTTGAATTTCAGGAATAAATTTCAATATTTGAAACAGCAGTTTGTCATAAAATATAAAAAAATAATATATTGTTTGTGTTACCCCTGGTGAAGAGTGGCAAAAATTTTTTGGTTTACTGGTGGTTCTTAATGACGTGTTATATATCTTTTTATTTGTGTTCATATTTTGAGCAGAATAGGTTCTCAATGGGCAGGGCCGATTTACGGCCCAGGTGACACAAGCTGCCACTTGGAGCACCATGCTGAGAGGGAGGTCCAGAGGGCCCATGTGGAAGATATGTGTACAGTGCATATGACAGTTATTAATGATAACTAATGTGGGTGGAACTGCTCATGGGAAAAAGAAAAGAGAGGGCAGGGGAGAGTGCCATGTGATAAATTGACTGTGTGGAAAAATGCTCTTCAACCAGCTCTGCCAGTGGGAAAATGATAGAAAATATATGACACTATTAGCATCGGTTTTAATATAGCTTTTGATCTTTGACAATTAAGACAGTGAAAAAGTCTGCTTATGCAGTTTGCTCTGCTTAGATGGTGAAGGGATATAATTGAGCCAAAAGAAAGTCAAACCGATATGAGGACTTTGAAGTAGATATATTAGTTGCAGCGAAATGAAAATGAGACAGACGGAAAATAAATCAGTATATTGTTCATTATTTCAAAAGTAATCGCCATTCCTTTTAATACAGTTATCCCAGTGTGAGACAAGATGGTCAGTGTCTTCATGGAAAGATGTTTGCGGTTGCCTATGAAGCATGTTTGTTCGCAGGCATGCATCTCTTCATCCAATGCAAATTGACAGCCATGTATGACTTTCTGCAAGGCTCCAAAAATATGGAAATTGCTTGGGGAGAGATTGAGACTGTATGGAGTATGTATGAGGACATTCTGGCGAAACTTCTGCAGCGTAGTTGAAACAATAGGCACACCAGCTTGGAGAAACTCATGATGATCTTGTTCTTTGACTGCAATTGCCAGTTGCTCGTTGACTTTCTGGAACACGGTGCCACTATTAAAGCACAGCAGTACATCCACACTTTTTAAAAGTTGAGGTGCGCCTTCAATTTCGAACACGTAGGAATGTTGACAGATGGCAACATACTGTTGAAGGATAATGCCTGCCCACATGTTGCCAAGGTTGTTTTGACTACGCTACAGATGTTCCCCTGGGAAGAACTCACACATTCTCCATACAGTCCCAATCTCTCCCCATCCAAAGACCTCACTGTCGACAAGACTTTAATTTTTCTTCTCCTCCATTTTTACTGCTAAGAATGATAAAATGTTATTGTTGTGCAGGGGAAAGTAACTGGATTGAATCATTTAACGTTCGCTATGACAGACAGCCACTTGAATAGGCATCATTTGTGTAACATACCCATTTGTGAAGTCCGAGACTTGATCCTCCAAAATCGGACAGAGTTGCTTGTTGTCCATTCTGCGTTCATCTACCAACCTTGTTGTCAACCAAAAGGCCCAGAGTTTCACCCACACAAAGTGGAATCTTCTACCACACAAATTTCTGTGGAATCTGTTGATACCATATCCTTGGCATTTGTGTCTGCGTATGTGAAATGGAATACTTTAGTATTTAAGCTGAATAGAAAACTTCTGTAAGCTACCAAAAAATATCAAAAACTGTGGTAACACATACACGTGACCTCAACTTGTCACCTATTTTTTCCTCAGGCATATTATACAACTTTCATAGTTTTTTCGATAGTAGTGTAACATGTAGGAGTCAGTGTGCCTGTATCATGATCTTGTATAAGGTGAATGAAAACAATAATATTGTTATGGTAATACTTATATGGAAAGTTAAAGGAGATGTCAACAGTGTTACTGTATATGCTCTAACAATAGGTATGAGGGGTTTTCAATAAGTAATGCAACACATTTTATTCTAAAAACAGGTTGGTTTTATTCAGGATTCCCATACACCTTTTTTTCCCCCACTCTTTTGGTTACAAAACTCTATTTTTCAACATAACCTCAATTCAATGCAATAGCCTAACTTGACCATACTGGGTGGGCCTGTATGCCTTCATGATACCACTCTATTGATCGTTGTCGGAGTCCCCTTCTTGCTGCATCAGTAACCTCTCCATCAGCCATGTACTGATTCCCACAGAAAACATGATTCATTGGAACAAACGGATAGAGGTCAGAATGTATGAGATGTGGGCTGTAGAATGGATGAGGAAGAACAGTCCAATGAAGTTTTGTGAGTTGCTCTGGGGTGCACAGGCTTTTGTGAGGTCTAGCATTGTCATGGAGAAGGAGCAGTTGGCTTGCATTTTTTGTGGCAATGAACTAGCTGAAGTTGTTTCTTCATTTACCTTAGGGCAGCACTTTACACTTCCAAGACGATTGTAGCAGCATGAGGGTGGACAGGATATAGAATAACCCTTTCAAAGGCGGCTTTGACCTTTTTCTTCGAAGGAGAAGTGGTGTAGTGTTACTCTATGGATTGATATTTTGCTTCCGGTTCAAGTGATGAATCCATGTTTCATTGCTGGCAACGATATACGACAAAAAATTGTCTCGTTCAGTCTCATAACGTGCAAGAAACTCTGCACAGATGGTCCTTCATTGCTCTTTGTGGTCTTCTATTAGGGGCTGAGAAACCCAGCGGGTACACACTTCTGAGTGGACAACCTCTGGTGGACGAGTCTGCCGCCACTAACAACAAAGTTGTCCAGTTGAGCAGTGGGGTGAGAGGGTTCACATGTTCCAGCACTGCAGGAGTCTCAGCTGTGTGCAGCTGGCTGACACGTGAGAGATTGGATAGGTTTGCACGAACTTGTTGCAATGATGACTGAAGCCTTGCCCAGCAACTCACTATGTTTTTTTTTTTTTTCACTTTCGAGTCTCCGTAGATATTCTGCAAGCATCTGTGAATCTTTGCTTGGAATGTACCTCTGTTAAAGATGACAATTTGAAGGGTCTGTATAGCGCCACCATCTATAAGAACTTCATGAAATTATAGGAGCTGAAGCGGAAATGTTCAACAACGTCCCACATTTTTTCAACTGAAATTGGCAGAGAAAAAAAATGTATTGCATTACTTGTTGAGCGCCTCTCATAATATGCATCCAAAAATTACTTTAACCAATGAAATTGAAAAAAATTTAATAATTCTAGTAACTGTGTCCTCGGAGTCTTTCGCGATGGCATACATGAATAAAAAGTTCTCAGTTTTCAAGCCGCGACAATTCGAATAAAATCCTCGAGCTTTCGATGACCATCTCTGCCATCGTCGTCAGGAGTTCACTGACTGCCGGGGCTGCTATGGTTTCTCGCTTATATAGGCATGATGACATCATCAGCAGCCAATCAGATAGACTCAATGTAGCGCGCGTGCGTAACTCGACCCAGGCAGCTAGCGGAGCTATCGCCCATGGCAGCACTGGTGACGTAAGGTCGCGCCAGGGGCAGGCGCCACGTTTGAAACTGCCGCTCCGGCGTCGCACATCTGTCTTTGCTTTCTTTCGATGTCCAACGCCCGTCCCCATGCCCTGCTGAGTGTGTACCCATGGTCTCTGTTGAAATTGTTGTTTAAACGAATCTCGGCCACTTCCTTTATAACAGAGTCCCAATATGTAGATGCATGAGCCAACACTTTTGTATTTTCGAACTGTATTCTATGTCCGTTTTCTAGGCAATGATCCGCCTTGGCCGACTTGTCAAGCTCCCTTTGTTGTATATGGCGCTTGTGCTCAGTAGAACACTCTGGAACCGTGCGAATTGTGTGTTTCATAGGGTACACCAGACTGAAGTGCCTGGAGCCACTCAGTCACTCCGACCGGCAATAAGGAAGTAAGAATTGATGCTCACCACCCAAAGTATGTTCTCACCCCATTCTTGCTCGGCATCGAGGGCAGCTGAACGAGATAGTGGTCGGTGAATGAACAAGTGTACGCTGGACACTCGAAGAGCAATGTCGTCTTTAACAGGTCGCAACAGGTCGCAACATATCTCGTATCTTGGGGGCGGGCCGTTACACTGGTCTTAGCCCATGTTCCTGCAGCAGACGTCCTAACTTGCTGCTAGTTGCTCCACAGTATGGCAGGAATGCAGTCCGTTTGGCCTATTCTACTGGTTCGCCTGGTGTCTTTCGTCGGCGGCCCTTGAACGTGTTTGCCATGTCTCTTTTGCTGCGTCCATTTTTCCCGAAAACACGTTTTAAGTTCTGAAATTCAGACTGTAGGTGGTCGCCGTCAGAGATAATCTTGGTCTATTCAGGACCGCTTTGTTGTGTACAGCGTGGTGCAATCTATTGGCGTTAAAACGTGTTTTGGGGGAAAATGGATACACATCGCAAACGCCTTCAAGGGCCGCCGACGAAAGACACCTGGTGAATCAGTAGAAGAGGCCAAACAGACTGCATTCCTGCCATACTGTGGAGTAACTAGCAGCAAGTTAGGACGTCTGCTGCAGGAACATGGACTAAGACCAGTGTTACGGCCCGCCCCCAAGATACGAGATATGTTGCGCCCTGCTACAGACGACATTACTCTTCGAGTGTCCGGCGTGTATGGTGTACCCTGTGAATGTGGCAGCATGTATATCGGACAAACAATTCGCATGGTTGCGGAGCGTTGTACTGAGCACAAGCACCATATACAACAAAGGGAGCTTGGCAAGTCGGCCAAGGCGGAGCATTGCCTAGAAAATGAACATAAAATACAGTTCGAAAATACAAAAGTGTTGGCTCATGCATCTACATATTGGGACTCCGTTATAAAGGAAGCGGCCGATATTCGTTTAAACAACAACAATTTCAACAGAGACCAGGGGTACACACTCAGCGGGGCATGGGGGCGGGCGTTGGACATCGAAAGAAAGCAAAGACAGATGCGCGACACGGGAGCGGCAGTTTCAAACGTGGCGCCTATCCCTCGCGCCACCTGACATCACCGGTGCTGCAACGGGTAATAGCTCCGCTAGCTGCCCGGGTCAAGTTACGCGCGTGTGCCACATTGGGTCTATTTGATTTGCTGCTGATGATGTCATTATGCCTATATAAGCGAGAAACCGTAGCAGCCCCGGCAGTCCTTTCTCATATCATCGCTCCATCACATCACCACGTCATGACATCCAGCCCAGCCCCCCTCACCACCCTTTACCCCCCCCCCCCCCCCCCCCCCCGTCTGCCACCACCCACCGCCGTCACCGACGCCGCCATGAAGATGAGGCCAGGATAATGGCCTTTCGTTTTCACTAAACTCTTACTGTCCCTCCTCCTTTCCTGTAATCTGTCATTTACTTGTAAGTCACCGGCTAGCCAATGGGCCGTTCGTTTTCCTCACTCTCTTACTGTCCCTTGTGCTGTCCTTTAATCTATCATTTTTAAATACTACACCGGCCTGTCAATTGGGCCGTTCGTTTTCCTGTTTAAGGTTACAGAGGCTGCTTAAGGCTGTAAGGTTACAGAGCACCTATTTCTTATTGTATTCGAAAGTGAGATGTTGAAAATATTGGTGCTGGATTGGGATTCGAGCTCAAATCTCCCCTTTCACGATAGCTGACCACTTTGGGGCAATAAAGTTCCATAGTTTTGTTGTTTTCCCAAAATTCCAAATTGCTCAAAGTCTCTACGAAGCGCATGTGTCTCGGTTAGGATCCTGGTCCAGCACAAGAATGTCTCTTCACTTGCAGTCAACAACGATGGTATGTGTGAGAGCTGACTCCCATTCAGCACAGAAATTTTCATCACATTACTTCCTATTTAGACATGCTACTGATACAGATATTTAATATCTATTGGTGGCTAGAAAGTACAGGCGATATGTGATGTTTCCGAATTCCAGTAAGATAACACTTATTCGTCTCCTCATGTCGATTTAAGTTGTCTCACTACTGGTGAAAAATTCAATATTTAGCATGTAATGTGCTTAGATAACAATCGATTAGGTGGTGCATGCGAATCCCCGTCGAACGCAAATATTACGTCACGTCATGTCAAGTACGGGGTGTTCAAAAAGTCTCTCCACAGTGCAGTATGATTGTTAGTCGCGCGTGCCGTATGCCGCAGTGAATATACCGAAATGAAACTCAGTGAAATACAAGTTATTAATTTATTGAATATTCATTTTTACTTACAAATTTTCACATCAAATGTTGAAAGTCTCCCCCCCCCCCTCTGTTGTTGAATACACAATTCAATTCGCCTAATCATGTTTCCAAACACAAGCTGTAACATTTCTTCTGTAACAGAAGCATTGAAAGTGGATATTGCTGTTTTCCATTCATCGATGGATTTTCATCGATGGATTTTGGGCGGTTTTTTTATAGACAGTTGCTTTCGCTGCACCCCAGAAGAAAAAGTCAGGTGGTGTTAGGTCAGGCGATCGTGGAGGCCAAAGTCCCTGTGAAATTATGCGATCACCAAAAACATCAGCACGACTCACTTTGTATGGGAAAAGTTCTAATTTTTTCCTTACCTGTGTGGGCTGTTCCGACACTAACATCGATTTCCTGGACGAGTTTTCTTACTGACTTGTTCGGACTTATGGACATTTTATCGGGAATATCGAGTAGTTTATCCTCAGAGAAAACGATAGGACGACCACTTCTCGGTGCATCTGTCACTGAACCCGTACTTCGAAATTTGTTAGTCAGATCTCGCACACTATCGCGATGTGGGAGTGTTGTCTCCGGGAAAACTGAATTAAATGTTACCGCCAGCTTTGAAGACTTGTTCGACTAAAAGCACACGTTATTCAATGGTGAATATTTTAACAGCGACAAAAACGAAACAAACTAGCAAAGGAACTAAACTTAAACGTTCACGTCAACATGAAACCACACACACCAACGACACTACTGACGCTGGCTGAGATAAATGAAACAGTGGAATGTTGAGAGAGTCCACTTGAAGGGAAGTAACCCAGGCAGGCGAACAATCATACGGCACGCGCGGCCAACAATCATACGGCACTGCGGAAAGCCTTTTCGAACACTCCGTATAAACATGCACACACTTTGTTACTTATGATTGAAACCATATTTAAGATGTTTTGTGGTTACTTAACGGGGATAACAGTTGCTCGTTAGGAGTCCCGGGTCTTGGTAAAGTACAAAATTTTTGGTAATGTAACTTCAAGTTAAAACCTGCTTTTTGAAATGTCATTTACTGTAATAAATTTTAGTTTAAAGCGTGTTATACCTAGTAAGTTCAGTCCTGATATTTGCATCATCGTGGTATTAATTTGCGTCTGGATTGATAGCCATACGAGGCAGCGTTTTTATGGTAACAATTTTATACAGACAAAAAAGAATGTAACGAAAATAGATTACAGGACCAGCAAAAAAGTTCATTATGAGGGTTGCATACAAATTAGGTGAAACGCAGTTGCTGACGTTCCGATACTTCTAAGCGTGGTAGTACACGCTATATCTTACCTGTATGGATACGAGAGATTATTAAAACGTTAATTACATGATGGTAAAGTTATTATCCACAGTATTGTTGGTACACAATCATTGGTTAAAGCACATGAAGTTTGTGTCTGTCTTTGGGTTAGTCATGTGCGTTTCTCGTTATAAGTTTTTATGTTTTGATTTGTTTCCTGTTATTTCATTTGAAATGTCCAGAATGAAAAAGATTGGGAATGTGTCACAAAACCCTGCCACAGAAGGAAATATACTTTTAGCCATTTTCTTAAGTGTTCCATAAATAATATAATTTA
Source organism: Schistocerca serialis cubense (assembly GCF_023864345.2). NCBI lineage: Eukaryota > Metazoa > Arthropoda > Insecta > Orthoptera > Acrididae > Schistocerca > Schistocerca serialis. Next base: position 515,282,448 of record NC_064639.1, read on the forward strand.
AAAAGGTGAACGGAGGGTATAAGTGTTCTCTGACTTCTCCATTACGACTAACTGGGGTTTAGAGCTATGAATTTGGGTAGAAGCGTGAGGGAATTTGAACGCTACATGATAACGATGATTGTGAATGAGGGCCCTAAACGGCAGGGTCATCGGCGCCCTTGTATGAATGATATACGAACGAGAATTGTGAAAAGCTATTAAAAATAATAATAAATCGAAAACTAAGTTGTATTCACACACAAAAATTGGAAAAATAACACCGATAAGATGTGCATCGGAAAAGCCCTTTAGTAACAGTCAGACGAAAACATAGCAGAATAACTGGATAAAATAAACTATAAAACACCAGTAAAGACACAGTTTAACAGAGGATAGGTGTCTGTGGCTGGATGACTACTTAGAAATCATGAATGACCGAGCCACTCTATGACACATTAAAATCTCACACCTCATATTTTGGGAGGATTTCAAAATATCACACGAAATCTTAAAACACGAACAACCCTCTCTTCATTTCCACTTGAAATAGCGGGCGGATGCTGTGGAAGACTCAGATCAGTTCTGAGGTCGTCATATCAAACGCACTCAATTAAAGTTTGTCGTATGGACAGCTGCGTCGCACATCTGAAATACATTGGGGCTCATGACACATGAGAAAGCCATGCGTCAGTGGGCAGTGTCCCACTCTAAGCCATGTAAGGGCTACTACTTCAGCTCGTCGTGTGACTACTGGCAAGGAGTATTGCGCCGAAGCAAACAGACTTGCTCTTCAGCTGGTAAAAGAACGTAACATTAAAAAGAGAGTAGCTGAGGGAAAGGATCAAGAGCAGAGATATTTTAGTTGAAGAAGATCAGTGTCGTATAGTTTTCTCGTTCTATATGAGTCTTCTTTTCTCGGTTCTCGTAACCTTGATTTTCAATCCTTTAGCTACACTTCACTTCCGAACTACTTGTCATGAGTGCAAGAAATTTGTGTGTTGTTGCATCTGACAATATGTATTACAGAAGATTGAAACAGTTTAGATTGTGTTTTTTCAAAAATTGGGAAATTTGATGAGGATTCAGTTTTTTTCGACAGTTTTTATGTATCGTAAAATTTTTGTTTCTAATGGCATTATATGCACTAATATAAAGTAAATATTGTGCTGTTTGTTTGTTATTTATATTATTATTACTATATGAAAGTTAACACTGTAACTTTTCCCGTAAAGAGTACCGAAGTTGTTGCAATAACAAAATTAAGGATTTCGGTCAAAGTTACAGGTGTACTACGAGCGGATTATTTGAGTTACACCATTTTTCGTTATTTCTACACCATCTCAATTTTGAACATGATGTTTTGGTGTAAAGCTGTTGCCACCAAGTTGGACAGAAAATACGAAAAGTTTCTTTACGTAAACCTTTCAAAAGTAACTGCACTGCCCGGTGTGACTTTTCTCGTTTATTTTGAACTCTCGAGTTTAAAACATCATATCACACTAGTCACCATCTTCTGACATTTAAAAGATTCAAGACTGTTTATTTTAGTAAGGTTGAGCTATCGCACAAGCAAAGATCAAACTAACTTTCTGGATTGAAGGACGTTGGTTTAATTTCCTCTCTCCCAAGAAAAGAAAAAAGAAAGAGAGCAGGTGACGATTTGTGTGATCCAACAACGACATTATTTACTTTATACCTCTGAAAGAAGTAAATCATTAACACTTACCGTCGGTATTATAAGAACAGTTAACGAACTGTTTGCGACATCTACAGAAGGCTTCCCACCGCAATACGCTCGGCACATACGTTAGTTGTTATTGCCATAATGACAAAGAAGATATCCAAGACTTATTTATTTTGTATTGAAGACCATGGACGCTATACCGCGAACCTGTGCTATGTGCTGAAAACCACGGAATTTACATAAAAAGCACACAGTAATTCAGAGAAGTTCTTCAATACGAGCGACTTCCTTGAGATATTGATTTACACCACATGTAACGGTTCTTAACTGATTCTTGTATAATGTTTATTTTCATTGTAAAAGTTCAATGCTATTTATTGACCAAAGCAAAACACACAGATATGTGCTACGTTATGATCGCTTTTCATCTTTAATAATTTATATGCTACACTTCTGCACCGAACTACTCATCGTATAGGTCTCCAATATTCACTACAATGGTTCTCAATTTCCGTTAAAACTATATTTGTTTGTAACGACAAAATTTTATGTTGGCTACGACGAGTTGTTTCCAATGTTACAAGTGGCTGAACCAATCACAAAAGCGTAGTAGATATGTCATCATGGCACTTATTAAATATGCAGCTAATGTTGTGAACGTGATACGTGTCCTAGGGCTACGCCACAGATTAGTCTGTTATGAAGATCTACATTTCGTATTCAGATCCGTTGGCTTTGCCAACTCAACCGAATCATCGGCTGCAAACCTAGCGTATGGCTCGGGCTAGGCTACAGATAGTCTCACTACGTTTTACAGGGACTCTGAAATCCGGTTTTTCGTAAACCAATTTGACATTACCGTTTCAGGTTGGTCATGTAAACACTACCATATAGTTTCTAGAAATGGTCGTTTGGCTGCCCTATTTCAGATTCCTCAAGTATTACAAGGGTTGCCCAGAAAGTAATGCACCGAATTTTATCTCGGCCGAAAATAATGCTACCAGTGCGAGACGTTACATATGTGTTATGTGAAGTCTCCTAGGTGAGCGCGCAAGTTTCCGTCACTTCCGACAGATAGCGTAGCTGCAGGACAGTTTCAAAATGGCGTCTGTAGGTGATGTTCGTTACAAGTAATGTGCCGTCACTGAATTCCTCACTGCAGAGAAAGAAACTGTGGGGAATATTCACAAGCGCTTGTGCAAAGTCTATGGAGCATCTGCTGTCGACAGAAGTACAGTTAGTCGCTGGGCACAGAGGATGAGGTCATCAGCAGGCGTTTCGGCAGAGCTCCACGATTGCAGCGGTCGGAGAGACCATCCATGGCTATCACACCTGACGTTTTGCAGCGAGCTGATGTTGTCATTCGCCATTGAAGGACGCCATTCGTGGAAGACATTTTGAGGACGATGATGAGGCGATTCACACAGTGAAGCACTGGCTCCTCCAGCAGGACAAGGATTGGTAACACAAGGGTATACACTACCTTGTTTCGTATTGGAGGAAGGCCACAGAATGGAATGGAGATTACGTGAAAAAACAGGGTGTGTAGATAAAACACCATTCTTTCGTGTGTGTAATTCTGATTATGTTCAATAAAGAATTGTTGAAGAAAAAAATTGCGGTGCATTACTTTCTGGGCAACTCTCGTAGTAATTGCTTCATGTAAACAAACATCCTAGTGAACTTGAGTTGTCGCTGGAGTGTAGGGTTATTATTTAATTCTTAAAATGTTGGTTGTATCGAGTACGAAGCGGTTTTATGTGGAATGATGAAAAAAAGACATATTCAACTGACCAGGACATTATTCATTTAGTTTTTTTGGAGTTCCGTACCTCAGTCGGTAAAAATGGAACATTTATAGCAGGGACATCTAGGCACGAGTGACATAGCGATCAGCTTCGCTGCACACTTCTCCACCGCCATGCCACGCTGTTTGAGCGCGAGGAAGGGAGAGAGGGGGAAACTGCGAATGCTCCACATTTAAATGGTAGTGCAGTCGCACTGCGTACTACTTGGTTTTATATTTGACGTTTCTCAAAAATGTAGGTCAGAAACAAAACAAATTTTCTGTTTTGGTGCACCGACGACATAATATAATTTTGATCTGGCACAGATAGTCGGCATACGAACAGACATAGAGAATTTCACAAATTTTCGCACTTAAGTTGCCACGTGACCATGACTTATTTAGTTTAATAATCGAAAAGGTATTTAACACGAATATATCGATCGAAATATTGTAGTACTTTTTTAACCTCATTATGGAGACATTGAAAATCTAACTAAGGAGAGCAATGTAGACGCCCAGGAGAGTTTTAACGTGCAAGGATTTGTGGTTAAAGAGGAAATTCCCTCGCACAAATCTGTTACACCTGCACACGCACAGGGACACTTTCAACTGAAACGGCAAAGCAGTCTCGAAAACAGATGTAAGATTGACAGTGTCCTCAAAACGTTTGGGAAAATATCTTTGTAGCGCTTTCAACGCTACAATGAATTCTTCAAACTCGAGTTTTCTTGAACCACAGTGAACGTAAAAACTGGACTGTGTTCTTCAAAATGTGTTCCTTCCACAACGAGATGTCCTTTTGAAATGCATCCCCATCAAATCACCTTGCAGTGTCTTACTGTGAGCAATGTGCAGTCAAGTCCACTTAAAATGTGAGGCCTGCAATCCGTTCCCGATGACCTAATTTTCGTTCCTGCACTCCGTTTTCCTTCATAAATTCGACAATAGGGAGTTTAAAATCTAAAAATTATTCCAGGCTTGCCCTTTGACTTAATCAACATTTTTGCAGTCTTCATTCAATTGATTTGAAAACAGTTGCAAATGGCAGTGGGATAATGCGTGCAACATCAGGAATTTTGCTATTCACACAACCAATATCATTATGTGCTTCATGCCTGAAAATTTAGCACAAACTGCTTCTTCATGTGTTGGACAATGAATCCCATCTGTCGATCGCTGTAATTCTTTGCTCTTCCATTGTCAACTTTCTGCATGGTACTGAGAACCCGTCACTAATGACTGCGTAGTATGTATTGAGAACTCTCATGCCTCTCTTCTGTCATTCATATTCATTTTTAAAGGCTTGTGATAATAGATGGCTAGACTGCCTTTTTTGTGCAAGCATCCACTGAACCTGTGAATGTCCTGCACACAACGAACATGTAGCGAAGGGTAATCAGCGCTGACACCACGGTTCTGCCGCGCTGAAGAGAGTTGTGCCGACCGAAGACGGCATACCGCAATACTAAATGAAATGCCGCACTATATTTCCAGGAAGGAACAAGCAAAGACGTTATAGGTTGCGCAGGATTCGGTGGCCGATGCACAGTAACCCAAAGAACTACTGGGCGAGTTCATTCGTTCGCTCATAAGGGGAGGCCGACAATCATTTGCCACCTTTCGGCTGGTCAGCGATGACAGAATCGACGCGCACGCCCTACAATCTTTCTCAAACGATTTTACAGAAAGTATTCGGCAAGAAATCTTTTTTGCTTTACTTGTAGCGTTATATGTCAGGTTTATTATGATGTGCCCATCATGTAGTTAAGGTCATAACTACTGTGATATTTCCATAGAAGTAAGACACTGCGCGAAATTCGAAAAAGTTTACAATGAAAACTGTGGGTCGCTATGATTTTGCATCTGGTGAATAGTACATAATGTGTTGCTGCTTATGAAATTTAGCTGGCATATCGAATTTTTCTTTAGATTTAGTTGGAGGTCTCTATCTGTCACCAATCTCGAGAGAAAATTAATCTGACGTAGTGTACTCATTTGTGCACAAAGCGCCAGCGATAGAGCCAGAATGAAATATCCATAACATTCCTTATATTTCATAAACGATTTGAGATATAAAAATGAGATTTTGGGAAATGATAGCACACAAAGAGGAGAGTATTTTTCTGTATGGTTATTATGCAAAACTTCATTATCTACCATGTCATTCCACTAACTACAGACTTCTCCGATGAAAGAATGTAATTTTAAAGAATGTAATTTTTAAGGGCCATCGATAGCTGGTGAAATGAGAAACATGAGCTTGGGAATGACATAAGTGAAACCATTACACAATTTTTTTTTTTTTTTCGTACTAAGGGTGCGTTTTTTCATAAGGTGATGACCTTACTTCTCCTCAGTTCCTTACTTAATAAACTTAATAAATCACTATTTCAGAATTCTTTCGCAACTGCGACTGCACAACATGTTAGTGAGCTGAGACTGTGTTAACTCTGCTGAGTTTTGACAAAAGAAGCAAATTTTAACATGGAAACAAGAGAAACGTGTAGGTTTTACTCAAAATTCCCCACTTGTGACTCTTCACTGAAAGTTAAAAATGGTTAATAAACCATATGAAAATGAATTGCTGCATTTTCAGTGGAGGTCTTTTCAGATACTAACCAAAGAAGAGGTGATAGATCTTTTTGACTTATTTTGACTGGTCACCATGCAAGTGTGGGCGTGGAGCGGCCCCATTTAATATTTACAAAAAATGTGAGCATAGGCTTCAGTTTAGAATGATACTAAGACACTTCCCCTCCAGGACTCAGCATTTCCCCTACTGCGCTCTGAGCGATCCCCCCCCCCCCCCCCCCCCCCCAGCCACCACCACAACCACCACAACCACCACCACCACTGCTGGTCACCACGCATTTACCCAGCTGACTGTGTATACAGCAGCTACATACAATACCAGCAGAAGACTTGACCCACCCATGTCCTGCACACCCCTCCTGCATGAAGTTTGGTATGCCATGGCCAGCCCTTCCTTATAGGATCACATTGTTGTACGTCTGTCTTTCCGACTGTTAAAAGCTCTTTTTCTCAGGAATGCATAAATGTATGAAGTTGAAATTTATGTCACATACTGAGGTCTATGGTCCCTTAGCAGAGTAACACACTGAAGCTTCTAAGTCAATGCAATCAAAAGACGATGCCAATTATGTCAAATATTTCGATACTCGCAATCTCAAACAACAAAACCTACAGGATACTTCCTGTTGGCCTGGCGCTATGAAATTTGGCAGAAAGTAAGGTTTCACAGTACAACCAAAAGAAAAAATCCGAAAACTGTAAATCTGTAATTACATCACATGAAAAAAAAGCCATAGGTTATCAAACTGTCTGTCAATCCATCTGTTAAGGCCCCTTTTTCTCAGGAACGGGTAGATGTATCATGTTGAAATTTGTATCAAATACTAAGATCTATGGTCCTTTAGCGATATAATAAATGTTAGCTTCTAAGTCAATGCAGTCAAAAGATATGGCCATTTATGTCACTTATTTTGATACTCGAAAACTCACTCATCAAAACCTACAGGTACTCCCTGTTGACCTAGAATAATGAAATTTGGCATGAATGAAGGTTTCACAGTACAAGTAAAGGAAAAAAATAATAAAATTTTTAATTTGTAACTACGTAACCTGAAAAAGTATTTGTTTAGTCGTTTATTATCTGATGACGAACTTGAAATTACAACAATCAGTAGTTCTGCATTTGGCCAATCTGGGTCGCAATGGTAAAAGCCAAACATCAGACAAGGGCTGACTTTATTGCTCATATGACGCGTTTCGGAATTTATCTGTCGTTAGCTATCCGGGTGTGACTACTGCACATAGATCTGGTGTTTCCAGTTGAATGTGAAATGAACATTCGCAGACTAGTCTGCGAGTGTTTGTTTAAGATACAACTTGAAATGCCACATCTACATGCAGTAGTCGCTCCTGGATATTTGATGATGGAGAAACTCCAAAATGCATCATATAAGCAACAAAGTCACTCCCTTCCTGATCTTGACTTTTGCCATCGCGACCCAGTCAGCCTGAATGGAGAAGGACTAATTACGGTAATAATGGTCGCTTTCCTCCTGCATGACTTTATGTCGTATTTATATTAGTGACAATAAAACGTTCTCGTAAATCTTGGAAACCCTGCCAGTATCAGTCTCGATAACAGGAATGGACGAACTTTCTATATACGTAATTAAGTTTGTACAGAACCCTCAGAGTGCGAGCCCTCTCCGTAACAGGCTAATTTTTAGTTCATGGAAAGCACATTTTTATCTCGTATTTTGTGAATAAAATTCCATAGACTGATTTTCATTTTTTGGGACTTTATTTAAAAAAAACAAAAATACAACAATGAGCCAAGTTTTATTAATCGAATATATTTATCTGCACGTCCTGTGACCATTATACTTCATTACAGCATTTTATCTACTGTGCATGACACGAACAGTGATGCACTCAGAAGACCAGGTCAGATGTCAGTGTAACTTTGTACATGAACACACCATTGGCGAGCGTAAAATGATTAGTTGCAATTCTCTGTGATGGCCACCAGAGCGCATTAGTGTTGTTTGTGTTGACTGATGTCGCCATGGATGGTAGTGTTTATAAGGGGTGTGAACAGAGTCAGATGTTGAGTGATCACGGTGTGAAAAAGGAGGTACCGGATACTCCTGCCAGACAGAGTTATCAGCTCCTGAGTTTGAAATGTAGCTCATTGTGAGTCTTCATTTGGCCAGACGTTCGATTACTACTGTATATGGATTTTTGGGGAGTTTGGATGTGACAGTGACTCATCGTTGAAATTCTTGGAAATGTGAGGGCGTACGTACTCATTGTCAAGATTACAGTCGACCATGTCTGACCATTAGTACGGATGTGCACCGTGTTATCCACCAAGCACACCGTGATCCCTTTACATCTGCACCTGCCATCCGAGAACAAGTAATGTACTTCCAGAAACATTCAGTATCATCCCAAGGTAATGGTAAGAGTCATGACGCCAGTTTGTAATATTTGCATAGGTACAATTAGTCCTTGCATTAAACAGCTAAGTTACAAAATTAATGCCAAATTTATGAAGCGTACCATGGCGTTTATATATCTTGAGGCAGCCTAACGAAACGAGGCAGTATGTAATGGAAGGAGCTCATGATATCACTTATTGGGAAGATAAATGGAAGAGTTAAATTTTCTGTGAGAATTCAGGGGAAGTACATTGAATCTATTAAAAAAGACAGATACAAGACACTGGTGCCACGAATTCTAAAATACTGTTTGTGTTACTAAATGACCTGACGAAAGTCACGAAGTAACTCAAAGATGCAGTGGTACAATCACGAGGGATCGCTAATGTTTCAATAGATTATTGAAAAAAATAGCGATCTGAGTAAATAATTCGAAATAGTAATAACTCTTGATCACAAATTTTTATTAAAAATCAAAAATCACATGTTAGTGATAACCGGTTTCTATCATATCTATATCATAACAGTAGTGGGGTAATAGGTCTCTGACCCCAGTTTTGATATAAAATTAATTAATTGATAAATTAATTGCTGTACTCCCAAATGACATCATGGGTATTCCCAGCCGGCATATGGGTCCCTACTCCCTCCTCCCTCCCCCTCCCCTCCCCCACCTGCCCTATTGACGAGAATTTCGAATTTTGGCGGTAATTCTGAATTTTCGGCGTAAAATTGAAGTTTCGCAGTAAAATCGAATTGTTGCAGTAAAATTCAACTGTCAGTTCGGAGGACATAATATTAATCGAAATTTTTGATATAGATGCTTTACAAAACGAAAACAGTTGATGGAAATTCCTTATAAGACGGGGATAGGTGGTAGAAATCGAAAAAATTTAGAGGACGGGAAATGGGGGATTTATGCACTGTTCAAAATGGTGCAAATGGCTCTGAGCAGTATGGGACTTAACATCTATGGTCATCAGTCCCCTAGAACTTACAACTACTTAAACCTAACTAACCTAAGGACATCACACAACACCCAGTCATCACGAGGCAGAGAAAATCCCTGACCCCGCCGGGAATCGAACCCGGGAACCCGGGCGCGGGAAACGAGAACGCTACCGCACGACCACGAGATGCGGACTTTATGCACTGTAAAGGACATAATTTGCAATTCTTAGGACAGGGATACTCTTATTTAACTTCCAATCACACCATCGTATATCGCAGTCGCACTGCCGTTAAGATGCTCCATGGCGCACCACCAGACGCTACTCATGGCACTCGTAACTGCGTATTTAACATGCAGCGCGTCGTGCCGTATAGTCGTGGCTGTCCGGTAAGGGTTGTTACTCAAGCGTTACCTGGCTGAATGAGCGTCTACGTACAACACTGCACATGCGCCGCTTGGCATGGTATCTGGCGGTCAGCAGCGGAACCATGGGACCAGCCCCAGGCTGGGCCACAGATGCCTTGGGAGACCTTGAGGGCTCCGAACTCCTATACACTGGGCCGCCTCCCTCCCACCTCCTGCTTCCGCTCAGCGCCGTTTACCTTGCATAGGACAGCAGCTGCCCTTCCTCCCACAACTACTCGCACCCAAACGTCCAGATATCAGTCACTCAGATCGGTACCAAATGTTGTGTGCCTAAAGAGTATCAGCCAAAACACCAATTTAGTTAGTGCTGTGTGCTGCCGTCCAGTAGAGCATGTGTAAATGGTAATTAAAAGTAGCACCAGAACTATGGGGTATAGGAAAAACTTATGTCAGCCGATAGCATGGAGGTCTCTGGTAGGTGTGTTGGTAGAATGTCAGATTGTCATATCTAACGGTCCCGAGCTCGAAACCCATTGACTGTGGATTTTTTTAAACAGTTTACGCGTGAAATTGTTATATGGGAGAACATTTTTTTGACATCTAAAAGGAGGTTTCGGAGTTTGTAGTACTGTTCTTTTGGAAGCCAGCTTTACAACATTATTTCGAGGGATGCAGCTAATGCCGAAAATGCAAAGCTATCCGTTTGTCCCAGAATGAACAAAGGGTTAAACTCCAATTTTGATATGAGATTGATTTCAAATTAATTACACCCAGATGACATCATGGGTTTTCCCCAGCCAGCACGTAGGTTCCCGCCCATCCCCCTCCCATCCTCCTCCGCCAACTGCCCTACCGGCGGGAATTTAGTAGTATTTTCGCTGTAAAATAGAACAGGAGCTGCGTCCTGTTTTCCAGTTACATTTCAGTCTCCTGCCAGCAAACGAAGGATGTTTTTGAAAGTTCCCTTTATCTGTTTGTCCCAGTATTTTTTTGAAAGATAGCTGTCTCCTCACAGAAGCATATTGTTTCTCAGCCACCGGCACCAAGCCTGCTCCAGCCTGCTTGAACAAAAAGAAGGAACATTCTAACCTCCTGGTATGGTATTCTGCGTTCACATTGGTCCTCTGCAAAATAGAGGGTGGGGACTTAAGATATATAAAGCCCAACACCCCCTCTCGCCCCCCCCCCCCCCCCCCACACACATACATACCACCATCAGTCTTTGATAGTGACAGCTGTGTTTGTCGCAAATGAAATGGTCAGCCAGCAGCAGTGCCAGTGGCAGTGGTGACGGGAAACGGCCCAAATTGGAGCAATTGCCATGTGAGTGGTTATAAAAAAAAACATTGACTTCAAATTACTACAGTTATAAAACCTCAGGAAAAAATTCAAATTTTTCAAGATTGTGATACACTTTCGTAACAAGTGGTTACAAAAGTTCTCTTTCTTGCTGTTGCTGCATTCATTTCCGACATGCTGGTCGACGTTGAACGTCAGCTGGAAGCTGAGAAGCAGCCATGTAAGTATATATTTCCAAATTCTGTGTGTGATGGTTTACACGTTCATTAAACATCTCTTAAGGTATTCATATCGTAACAAGTGCTGGTAAAAGTTTTTCTGTTGTTAGCATTAGAGTGACAGCTGGATGCTGAAAGTCGACAGTAGCAGTAAACCGACAAGGTTAGTCTACCTTCATGTAGGTACATCTCCAAGTTCTGTGTGTGTGTGTGTGTGTGTGTGTGTATGTGTGTGTGTGTGTGCGTGTGTGTGTGTGTGTGCGTCTGTGTGTGTGTGTGTGTGTGTGTGTGTGTGTGTGTGTGTATTAACATGTTCAGAAAACAGCTCTTGATGTATCCAAATTGTAACAAGTGTTTATAAAATTTTTGATGTCACTGTTGCAGCATTAGATCGGTAGCTGACCTCAGTTGAGCAGCTGCTGGAGGCCGAAAGGTAGCAGCAGCAAGAATGAAAGGACATTTGTAATTTATTGCTGTTAACTTTTTTCATCATATGCAGTTGTGGGACACATATATTCTTCATTGTTGTAGATGTTGCTGTCGAGCAAGGGGAGGAGAATCTACCAGGGGTAAGCATCGAGGATGATGACCAGCAGTCATCACTTCCATGTGGTATGAATCTTTTTTTTCGTATTTATGTATAGTCAACATCTTGTTGTAGGCAAATTCAACACCTCTTTTTCTTGCTGTTGTTTCTTATAATCTGTTATACCGGAGCCAAGGTAGCCCCTGAGGGCCGGCAACCCATATAACACCACAGTGGATGAGATTGTCTATGCCCAAGGCGTACCCAAAAGCACCATGGTAAACACCGGCTTTTTACGAGGGGCGTTCAGAAAGTAAGCTCCGATTGGTCGCGAAATGGAAACGACTATGAAAATCCGATAAAGCTTTGCACAGATGTGTTGGGTACGTCTCTAGTATAACCCCAGTTAGCATCACGTCGCTCTTCTCATTTCTGAGCTCGCAGTGAGTGCGTAAAGATGTCTAGAAAATAGTGTCTGCCGCCAAGTACGAGGGCCTGGTGAGAAATTTCGCCTGAAGCTATGCAGCTAACATTACATAACTGTCGTGCTGTTTCTTCTTCAAGACAATTCTCAGCCGCATTCTGCAGGGGCAATGAAGATGCTCCTGCATCGTTTTCAAATGGAAATGTTAGATTACCCACAATACAGTCCGCAATTGTCTCCCCCTGAGTTTCATCTCTGGTCACATGAACCGCTGTCTTTGAAGACAACATTTTGACACAGACAACGAGGTGTAGGCCAGCGTGGAGAATTGGCGGAAAGCACTGGCGGCTGCCTTCTATGATGAGGCAATTGAAAAGTTGGTACAACGCTATGACAAAAGTCTAAGTCAGAACGGCGACTATGTAGAGAAGTAGCTGAAAGGTGTAGCTAATTGTTACAAGTAAAACATTTCTGATGTTCACTGTGGTTTCAATTTGGCAATCAATCGGAGCTTACTTTCTGAACAGGCCTCGTACATACAAGATAATGGAAACAGACATTCCGAGCACTACTTCCTGCAGGAGGAACTCGAGCCATGGCCTGCAGGAAGTATCACTACGCCAAAACCTGATTGGCTGTAGACAGATATTTAGGGGCTAGAACCAGGCCGGACGTTCAGTTCACGCCTGATGCCTACCTCGTATACTGCGACCGTTAAAGATTACGTCTTCGTCTCGGAATTGGACTGTTACTAGTGTGTGAGTGTGTTACCACGAACCTTTGTGGAACATTGGAAGTGAACTTTTGTTTGCCTCAATTAGGAGACTTTTTTCGTTGTTGTTACCTTTCGTTCGTATGTTCAGCTCATAAACCTTGTGAACTTAGATCAATAAAAGTTGTGTTGTGAAAAAGTGTGAATTGTCAGTCACAACACAAGTGGCGACGAGTTGATGCTTGCGTGTGTCTTCCTCATGACGGAAGTTATCCTTCAGCAGCTGGTCCAAAGTGTGCATGACTTACTACAAGGTTTTCAACAGTTTTGCAAGAGCTCTCAGGATACACAGGAACATTTATTTACGGAACTCTTGCAAAACCGCCCAGTTCCACAGCCCCCGCCGTTTCCCACTTTCAGTGAGGATGCTGAAGACTGGGAAACGTACGAGAAGCGGCTCCAGCAGAATTTGCAAAACCACCAGGTTGTCCAAGAGGCTACTCGTCGTTCGTACTTTTTGTCCTGGAACCAGTCCAAAGTGTATGTTCTCTTGACGAAACTTCAACCTCGACCTCCGGATTCTTTGACTTTCTCCCAGATTTGTGAGGTTCTCACAGCTTACTACCGGCGACGGTTCCACGTATTGGCTGCCTGTGTCGAATTTTACCAGTGTCGCAAGAAGGCTGGACAATCCTATTGCCAGTGGGCAGCGGAACTGCAAGGTCTCAGCCGGAATTGTCACTTCAACACACGAGGCTCCAAAGAATCCAACACGGACGAGATGGTCCGCAACCACTTCATCCAGGCTGCCCCTGACGCGGCTTCCCGGCGCGACACCCTCAGACTCGACGATCCTACTCTGCACCAGGTCATTGATCCAGCATTCAAGTACGAAGTCTCTACGGCGGCCGACAAGCGTTTGGAATCCTGGGCGGAAGTGGTGGCCCTCCGCGACCACGACGCCTCAGAGCCCTTCGCATCACTGGCAGAGGTCGAAGACGTTGCCATCGTCCGTTCCGATGACCGGCGCAGCCAATCCTGTTCTGCACAGCGTCGACAGGGCAGCCGCCCTATCCAGGAATTTGCGCTCTCGGACAGCTCCACGGGTCCGTCTCAGACTGTCAGTGCACGGAGGCCCCTGCGCCCTCGCCAGCGCCACCATCCCCTCTGGCTGCCGAACATGCCCGGGATGCTTTAAGAACCATTCACGGGAACTGCCCTGACAGGTGGGCGTATTGTGCAGTGTGTACCCGTAACGGACATGTCAGCTCGGTCTGCCGATGTCGGCAGCTCCCTCCTCATACGGCCAATGACTGTCTTGGGCCTATACCCATGGATGTCAGCCAGGTGCACTCTTTGGGATCTTCCAAGTTGATGATCGACGTTCAGGTCAACGGTCGGCCGCTGCAGATGCAGGTGGATACTGGAGCAGCAGTCTCACTGATCAACTATTCCTCTTATGCGAAGATTGGAGTGACCCACCTGACGCCCACACCTCGGCACCTCCTTACTTACAATAAGCAAGCAATCGCCCTCTTGGGTCAGTTCACGGCTTCCGTCATGTATAACTCGATTCGCTGGGAAGTTATCTTCCTTGTGGTCAACAATGCAGCCATGACGGATCGCTTTGGGTTGGATGCCTTCCGGGCCTTTGGCTTCGCCATGGACGAGAATGTTCATCTTGTGTCTTCTCAGGTTCAGTTCCCGGCAGTCGATACCTTGTGCACGGAATTCCAGAACCCCTTCTCGCCGGGCATCGGCTGTGCTCACGATTTTCATGTGTCGCTCCAGCTGATACTGTCTGCCCTCCTGAAGTACTTCTGGGCCTGGCAGGTTCCCCACGCCCTTCAGCAGCCTCTTCAACAAGAAATGGACAGTCTCACCATGGAGGGAGTCGTCACTCTTGTCCGTTACAGTTCGTGGGCGACACCGAGTTTGTGGCGACTTCAAGGCTACACTTAACCCTCAGCTATAGGTTGAAAACTATCCCCTCCCACGTCTTGAGGACCTGTTCTCCAAGCTCGCAAGGGGACAATTCTTTTCGAAGATCGATCTTGCCGAGGCCTACCTCCAAATACCTTTAGATGAACCTTCTACTCACTTAGCCGTCGTCAACACCCTATTTGGGATGTTCCAGTTGAACCGCCTCTTGTATGGCATCGCTAGTGCACCGGCCATCTTTCAGCATTATTTGGAACAGCTCTTGCGGGATGAGAAGGGTTGTATAAACTACCTTGACGACATCGTCGTCACTGGCCGTACCGTGGATGAACATCTCAATCATCTGCGACAATTGTTCCTTTGTCTGCGGACTGTGGGCCTAAAATGCCACCTTGCTAAATGCTCCTTTTTACAACCTGCTATCTCCTACCTGGGTCACATCATTTCCCGAGATGGCATATCCGCCTACCTCCTCCCTGCAGTCTTTCCTGGGTAAAATTGCTTACTATCGAAAGTTCATTCCCTCCGCCACCCACATTGCGGTGCCCCTCCATCACCTGTGCCGAAAGACTGTGCCTTTTCATTGGTCCCCGGCTTGTGAATCGGTTTTCCAAACCTCAAAGCGGAGGTTGCACTCTGCGGAGTGTCTCATACCGTATAACCCCTCTCTTCCTCTGGTCTTGGCTACAGTTGTGGGAGACATATATTCTTCATTGTTGTAGAAGTTGCTGTCTAGCAAGGGGAGGAGAATCTACCAAGGGTAAGCGTCGAGGATGATGACCAGGAGTCGTCACTTCCATCTGGTATGAACCTTTTTTTTCGTAGTTATGTATAGTCAATATCTTGTTGTACGCAAATTCAACACCTCTTTTTTTTTGTTGTTGTTTCTTATAATCTGTTATACCGGAGCCAAGGTAGCCCCTGAGGGCCGGCAACCCATATAACACCAAAGAGAACGAGGTTGTCTATGCCCAAGGCGTACCCAAAAGCACCATAGTAAACACCAGCTACACTCCTGGAAATTGAAATAAGAACACCGTGAATTCATTGTCCCAGGAAGGGGAAACTTTATTGACACATTCCTGGGGTCAGATACATCACATGATCACACTGACAGAACCACAGGCACATAGACACAGGCAACAGAGCATGCACAATGTCGGCACTAGTACAGTGTATATCCACCTTTCGCAGCAATGCAGGCTGCTATTCTCCCATGGAGACGATCGTAGAGATGCTGGATGTAGTCCTGTGGAACGGCTTGCCATGCCATTTCCACCTGGCGCCTCAGTTGGACCAGCGTTCGTGCTGGACGTGCAGACCGCGCGAGACGACGCTTCATCCGGTCCCAAACATGCTCAATGGGGGACAGATCCGGATATCTTGCTGGCCAGGGTAGTTGACTTACACCTTCTAGAGCACGTTGGGTGGCACGGGATACATGCGGACGTGCATTGTCCTGTTGGAACAGCAAGTTCCCTTGCCGGTCTAGGAATGGTAGAACGATGGGTTCGATGACGGTTTGGATGTACCGTGCACTATTCAGTGTCCCCTCGACGATCACCAGTGGTGTACGGCCAGTGTAGGAGATCGCTCCCCACACCATGATGCCGGGTGTTGGCCCTGTGTGCCTCGGTCGTATGCAGTCCTGATTGTGGCGCTCACCTGCACGGCGCCAAACACGCATACGACCATCATTGGCACCAAGGCAGAAGCGACTCTCATCGCTGAAGACGACACGTCTCCATTCGTCCCTCCATTCACGCCTGTCGCGACACCACTGGAGGCGGGCTGCACGATGTTGGGGCGTGAGCGGAAGACGGCCTAACGGTGTGCGGGACCGTAGCCCAGCTTCATGGAGACGGTTGCGAATGGTCCTCGCCGATACCCCAGGAGCAACAGTGTCCCTAATTTGCTGGGAAGTGGCGGTGCGGTCCCCTACGGCACTGCGTAGGATCCTACGGTCTTGGCGTGCATCCGTGCGTCGCTGCGGTCCGGTCCCAGGTCGACGGGCACGTGCACCTTCCGCCGACCACTGGCGACAACATCGATGTACTGTGGAGACCTCACGCCCCACGTGTTGAGCAATTCGGCAGTACATCCACCCGGCCTCCCGCATGCCCACTATACGCCCTCGCTCAAAGTCCATCAACTGCACATACGGTTCACGTCCACGCTGTCGCGGCGTGCTACCAGTGTTAAAGACTGCGATGGAGCTCCGTATGCCACGGCAAACTGGCTGACACTGACGGCGGCGGTGCACAAATGCTGCGCAGCTAGCGCCATTCGACGGCCAACACCGCGGTTCCTGGTGTGTCCGCTGTGCCGTGCGTGTGATCATTGCTTGTACAGCCCTCTCGCAGTGTCCGGAGCAAGTATGGTGGGTCTGACACACCGGTGTCAATGTGTTCTTTTTTCCATTTCCAGGAGTGTATTTACATACAAGATAATGGAAACAGACAGTCTGAGCACTATTTCCTGCAGGGGGAGCTCGAGCCAAGGCCTGCAGGAAGTATCACTACACCAAAACCTGATTGGCTGGAGACAGATATTTAGGGGCTAGAACCAGGCCGGACGTTCAGTTCACGCCTGATGCCTACCTCGTATACTGCGACCATTAAAGATTACGTCTTCGTCTCGGAATTGGACTGTTACTAGTGTGTGAGTGTGTTACCACGAACCTTTGTGGAAAATTGGAAGTGAACTTTTGTTTGCCTCAATTAGGAGACCTTTTTCGTTATTGTTACCTTTCGTTTGTATGCTCAGTCATCAACCTTGTGATCGTACATCAATAAAAGTTGTGTTATGAAAAATTACGAATTGTCAAACACAACATAATCAATACCTTTTTGTAGATGACTTCCGTTGGATGGATCAATGACTCCACTATACTTCTGGCGAGGGTGAAATACCGGAGTGGGTTCAGGAGATTACTATTATTTGTAAAATGAAGAACTGTGAATGTGTGTAAAAAAATCTAACAGTAACAAGAACTGTGAAAATAAACGAGATTTGTGAATATAAAGCAGTATGACTGCTTATGTCTCGACAAAAATTGTTATTCTTTACCATAAGTCTTTGTTGTTATTTCACAAAGTCCTATCCTCAGAAATGTATATAAAGGCTGTGCAAGATGCACAAACTATTACTTTTAAGCATGAGGGAGGTGACATTCCAGATTGAGGAAAATAAAATACATGTTATGATTGCATGGGATTTCACCTGTCGTGCTGCAAGTATAGGTTATTGAGAATAGGCGGCTAGTGATCGTGTGGGCTTCCAAAGACATATAGCAAACATATCTCAAATTATATCACCTGCGCTTGAACAAAGCCACAGGCTAGGATCTGGGCTAAGCTACATATTATCTAAGTGGGAAAGGAAGGAAAACACAGAACGTGAGATAAAAAAAATCATTCACTTTCATTAATCCAATTTATAAGTAATTTTACATTTTCATAAGCAGACACAACATTATTTTCACACATCTTCTTCTCGAGCTGATGGATAGCAGGGCACCCGTAGAGTTTCAGGTCTTTAACAGATGCAAGCTTGAAGATTCGTCGCATCTGTGTGATCTTTGTCTCGCCTTTGACATAGATGATAGTAACAGGATGATCGAATATTCGAAGCGAAGTCATCATGTCTTTATAAGGTGTAACAAGATCGTCCCAGTAGCGTCCATGGAAGAAACGTTAACCACTTTGCACTTCTCTGTGTTTTAGCACATTACACTTCCTTGAATAGCCTCGGTGATGCAATGATTGCTGAGAATGTCTCTGTTTTACCTGTATCTTCTGTCTATGCTATGAATGCAACATCTTTAAATATGAGTTGTCTGCACTCATCATCACAGAAATCTTGAATGTCAGCATTGATGTTCACACTCCAAGTTGGTGTAGTGAAATGCTCTGAGTACGACACAGCACTTGGTCATTTACACAGCACGCTGCCCAACACCAGTAAGTGGGCAATAGTTAATCACACAGTCATGTATAACTAGAGCATACACTGCAGTGTGTTCCAGGAAATTTGAAGAGGATTCAAATTCGATTTTTACAACTATTTGTCCCGATTTAATTATCTCGTTCTGCTTAGAACAGTCTATTACGATGTTTGGTGCCGGCTCCTTGAATTTCCATGGACTGAGTAGTCGTCCTTCCTCTTCAACACCTTCATAGTAAGAAGCAAGGAATCTTGCATACATGTCAAATGCTAAACTGTATACATCCTCGTCCCACTGTAGCAGTAAACTGTCATACAGACAGAATTCTGAACCCAAGTAGGCTCTGGCATTAGTTAAATTAGTTATCAAATGATTTGCTAAATTCCTCCTTCTATTGGTCTGAAGTGCAAGTATGATGAATCTCAGTGTTTCCAGTTGCACGGAGGTTTTAACAGCCCATGTTTGTCTTCTCGCTGTCAGTAGCATTGGATACTCAAAAACCTCCAATAAGCGGAAAGTTAAAGGCAGATAGGTTCCGGCATCCAGAACTTTTAAAAGCTTCAAACGCTCCTTATCTGCAACATGATGTGTGAGATTTTCCATATAATTTTATTGATGATGATCTGATTCCGTTCTTGAGCTACTTGAATATACGAGTTGCTGTCCATTGCACTCAGTACCAGAATAAGTTCCCGTTTAGCATTCATAATAATTTGCTGCATGTCCTCAAAGTACCCAATAAGCATTATAAACATTTTAGAGGTATGCATGAAGTAAACTGGGGGTACTCTTCTGCTGGTCTATGAACCATTCTAAATTTTTTAAACCTTCCATATACGAGGGTGATGATGAGACATATGTTTTGAGGGTTGATGCTGTCTCCATATTACGTGTTCGATCAATCTCTACCCCATTAAGTTCATATCGTTTTTCCTGGAGCAGAAATGCCAATGCATTACATGTCAGATTTGATCCCATTGTATGACTACCATCCTATTTCTTAAATGATTCATCCAAATATATGAAACACTTGCATGGAAGAGTTGTTGCATCTTGTTGCTGAATGATAATCCTAATTTCATCATTATTGTTAAATGTCGTTTAAGTATAAGGTTAATGCAAGAAATATTTCTGGTGTATGATTGGCTCATTACATTCCATTGGTTGAGATACATTGAGCGACGGTGTCATTGCAAGGTTTCAAGCCTACTAATTTAAGAAACTCGTAGTTTTCACATGTTATCACCTTGCGGTTCTGTTGCGAAGTGCTGTGTTGTGCGCTATCTGCACTGGTTTTGTACCTTACGCCCATCCTATCTTAGATGTAGTCATAAAATGATTTGCTCAGGGCGAAAGTCAACAAGTTGGATATTCTGGGCCACGATGCAAAGCTCCAGGTAGTCCAATATCTGAACTGTCACTGGAAAGTATATAGCGAGTCTCAGCAATTTTATACCCTGTTCCAACTGGAGGGAAGAATCCTTAAACTGAATGAATCAATCTATCATTGAGATATGACTTCATTGCAATGCTACACTCAACATGGATTATACTGATAGGGAGAAGATCCACTGTCTGACCAGATCTGTAAAATTTACTGGGATCCATCTTCAAAGCCAGTCCCTTTGTCAAACCCTGTAGTGGACCTACTGAACCCTTATCCTTAAAATCAATCGTTACATTCACAGTCTTTATTTCAGATTTAAGTGTATTGATGTTTGCACGGAGCTCAATCTCTTTTCCAGACTGTTTTAAAACTTCGTTTAAATCGTCAGCATCATATGCACCAGGTTCAATTTCCACAATTTCGTTTTATCATTAATTTCCAGATGGATTTTATTGTTATCCTCTGTGACATTTGAGATGGTGTTGTATGTTTCTGGGGGGAGAACCCATGATGCCATCTGTGCTGAGGGTAATTCATTGATCAATTAATTAATTTGATATGAATTTGATATCAAAATTGGGGCCAGAGCCCCATTACCGCACTACTGATCACCAGACCGTGTCTCATTAGGTGGTGAGCAGAGACGACGAACAGACCACAGACAAGTATCGGAAGACACCTCCAGCAAGTGCTCTGCTCGTCGTCTCTGCTCACCACCTGAGACACGGTCTGATGACGATACAGATATGACAGAAACCGTTTATCATTAATACATGGTTTTTAGTTTTTAATTAAAAATTAGCGATCGAGACTGATAACTATTTCAAATCATAACAGATCAGTATGAGATTTACGAAAATATCACAGAAAAGCTTATGGAGCTTAAATTGGAATTCGTTAGAAAACAGCATTGATCTCGTAAAACTGTTCTTACTAAATTAGGGATATTTGAAGCAGATTGTGCTAAAATTCTACAGGGTTATTCGTAACTATCCCGGGGGTTTCAGAAGACTACTACGCAAAAGCTACTATGCATATGTCAGTAGATAAGAGCATTTAAATACGAGTCAATTGTGACGATTCATCGACAATTTCGTACCAAATATCATGTGTAAGCTCCAACAAACAGAACGATCTATGGATGGTGTAACATGTTCTGTGCGAGTGCTTGTTTATACACGAAGAAAACAGGTGGCCGGGAGCTTCAGCGGAGAAGGTGGACTATGTGCGGGAATCATTCGTCAGGAGCCCGAACAAGTCATCATCAGTTGTGAACAGAGAACTGTACACAGCGCAGTCAGTTGTGGCGCATTCGACCAAAATGTCTGTGTGGCAATGACTGTACTATACACCCGTCGTAAACCACATACCTTTTTGTTACAGGCACTGATTACTGGAAACAGTGAGCTTCGTTCTGACTTTTTTAATGACATGAATGTCTGCTGGAGGAAGATAGTTTTTCACAGAAAATGATTTTAAGTGACGAAACGAAAAAGAAATGTGTGAAATCTTATGGGACGTAACTGCTAAGGTCATCAGTCCCTAAGTTTACACACTACTTAACCTAAATTATCCTATGGACAAACACACACAACCATGCCCGTGGGAGGACTCGAACCTCCGCCGGTACCAGCCGCACAGTCCATGACTGCAGCGTCCCAGACCGCTCGGCTAATCCCTCGCGGCTGACGAAACGACATTGCACTTGCCTGGATAGCTCAATCGTCATAACTTGCGTGTTTGTGGCATATAAAATCCACACGAGATTGTGTTACACATTTGTGATTCACCTAATAACGTCTTAGGTACCATGGCCTCTTCAAAGGTTTAAGGGCCATAAACAGTAACTGGTTTCGTGTACCCGAAAATTCTGCAGCAATGGATTAGACATAAGCCATTGCTTATGCAGCAAGATGATGCTCCGCGACACTTTCTTTCAGACGTTCGTGATTAACTCAGTGCCGAAGTGCTTCCGGTTTGGACTGGACATGCTTCTCGTCTTGACTCTTCTCTTCTTCTGTGGCCCCAACGGTCACCTGATTTAACGTCTACGAGTTAACATACCTTTTAGAATAGTGGTCGTCAAACTGCGACTTGCGGTCCGCGTGCGGCCCGAATCAAGTATTCGTCTGGCCTGCAGTTGTCAGTCGTATTTTTTTTAAATAATTTGCATGTCGCAACAGCACAATCCAAAAACGTCCACCCATGTTGGCAGCTCCTTAAGGGTGTATTTTTCCTCTTCAATAACAAACAAATAGACTCATAGAGACAGTAATACGAGGGTAATCCCAAAAGTAAGGTCTTCTATTTTTTTATAAGTACTTAGACATGTTTATTTCTACAATTGTTTACATCAGTTTACAGCTTGAAAGTTTAGCTATTTTTCGACATAATCACCATTTCTGTCGATGCATTTTTGTAGACGCTGTGGCAGTTATTGTATGCCCATGTCATACCAACTCGCCGCCATACTGTTCAGAAAGTTATGAACCTCTTCTTTCACCTCGTCGTCGGAGCTGAATCGCTTTCCGGCCAAATGTTCTTTTAACCTAGATAACAAGGCGCCAGGTCAGGACTATAGGGTGGGTGGGTGATTATGCTCCACTGAAAGTGTTACAAGAGAGCAACGGTTTGACGAGCGATGTGTGGGCGAGCGTTGTCATGGAGAATGTGTACGCCCTTGCTCAACATTCCTCTTCTCCGGTTCTGAATTGCCCGTTTGAGTTTTTTCAGTCTCACAGTGCCTGTCAGCGTTAATTGTGGTCCCAGTGGGCATAAAGTCGACCAACAGTACCCCTTTCCGATCCCAAAAAACGGTTGATGACAACCGTTTTTTGGGATCGGAAAGGGGTCTTTACCGGCAGACTGCAAACTCTCTACATCACTTACGAACATTTTTGACATCCATGCACGACTCACCATACACTTCCGTCAATTGGCGATGGATTTTAATCGGCGCAGTGGCCTCTGCGTTCAAAAACCGAATAACTGCGCGCAATTCGCACTTGGTGGTAACATCCATCGGGAGCTCCATTCTCAACGGCTGCCAAACCAGGACTGAGCGCCTCAGCGCGGCGCGCGCATGTTTACACACAGTGCGTGAAGCACTCTTCTTAACAGTGTGACCAACTGCCACACAAGCAGAGTTCTGTACTTATAAAAAAAATAGGACACCTTACTTTTGGGATTACTAGATGTGCTTCATTTTGATTGACGTTGGTGTATTCGGACGTGAGTTAAGTAAAGTCTGCCGCTTACCTCAGGAGCAGAGTGATATGCAGTGCGATACCGCGTGGTTAATATAATGAGAGGGGGAATATTTTATTGTTTGTCTTCCAATGCTGACAACTCACAAGCTTTCGCAACTCGCACCGAGTAGCTGCTACAGCATAAATGTCAGACCGAAGTAACATGGACTTGTGAATGCGTTTTATAGAGACGCTCATTTTCAGATGTGGTACATCAGGACATATTTGTAGCAAGTAATACGAAATCAAATTGAGGCTGTTGTATAACAATGCAATGAGTAGAAGGAAAATGACATTCAAAACATTTAGTAAACATTTGTGATCCTGTCTCGTGTTGCAATTACAGTTATTAATTAATACAACATACTAATTTATGTAGGTCACTAATTAACAGTAAGATCGGTAGGGGAAGGTGTGGTAAAGTCGCCAGGCTTGGAGAAATGGCCACTGCGTATTTTTTGCACCGAACAGCGCTATTGCATACCGAGAAGTGATCAGACTAGTTCTAATGTGCATCACTATTGTTGTCATTGAGACCGACAGAGAAAGCTTGTTCCGTTATTTTTTAAACCTCGACGCACACAGAGGAGTGTTATAAGTTTAACGTTTGTATCTGTGTATCTGCCTGTGGCGTCGTAGCTCCCAAAGGAAAAGTCCGATTTTAATGCAGTGTTTGGTAGCTAACCGAAGTGGTTCTTAGCTACGTTCTATGAAAGCCTGTTCAGCCGTTTAAATTTCTTCAGCTAAATTAAGTAAAAATGTTTTCCGCCGGCGCGCTCTCTTGATATACGCTACAAAATTCATAAGAACTATACCATGTTGCGTAGTATCAGACTGTAGAGATTAAGAAGATCTAAACAAAAGTCTACAAGAATATATGTTTATATTATGCGGTTGACAAACAATGATAATTTTTGTCTTTTGAAGTCGCTCGTTTCAGCACCTACAAAGCAGAGAAAGGGTGATTGTGACGTAACTATAAAAGAGCACCATACGCTCACGTACACTTCTGTGTAGTTCGTTTTGAAGTTTGCAATTCAGTACTAAATCAAATGATTTTGCCCTAATAGTTTAGGCAGCCCATTGTAAGAGAGCGCAATGGCAACCCATTTTCTTCCGTCTTGATTTACAATTATCGCCCCTGCTTATTGCTTACGTTACCCAAGTTTGTTAACTATATACTATAAAAAGTAGTAAATGAATATATGTGTGAATTGCAAAAAGAAAAATATAAATCGCGTAAGTGACAACGGTAAAAGAAGATGATGTGTTATAATGCATTTTAATCATTACTAGTAGCAGTGAAAATTCCAAGGTATTCTAAACGTAAAAATATTTTTAAATAATGAATGCAGTTTGGTATGGATGGTGTAGTACGCTACAGACTACAACAAAAACAAAACCATGGTAAAATACAATGGTAGTGTTTAACGCATTTTAATACTAATAGCAGCTTCAAGTGAGAACTGCAAAGTATTCTGAATGTGAAAATATTTTTAAATAAGGAAGTTCGACACTTAGAAAAAAATTGAAATAATGAAGTACTGCTTCTCAGTCTTTGAAATTCTGCTAAAACCGGTCTGTCATGAGGATTATCAAACAGTTTTCTTTGATTGAATTCACAAATCCTGCATGCAACATCCTCCAATCAAACGCGACTTAAGGCCACGTAAGCTGGGTCTTCTGCAAAAGTACTTTTCACTAAATAAATTACAATTTACTTACAGCAACAGCTCAACTTAAAATGATAGTAAACATTATTCTTTCAATGTTGCCACACCCTCTAAAACTTTGAAATGTCAGACTTTGCGTCTGTATTGCAATCCACCCATTTGCGCCTTGTCGCGTTCCAAACGTTTCCTATAGTTGTTCGACACTTTACTGAAACTGACAGAATTCAACAGAAGCAGTTGAAGTTTGATTCGCTGAATAACGAAACACTGGAGACGATTGCAAAGTTCTGTCTAGACACTGCAAGACAACTGCAAATTCCATTAGATAAATTAATCGTTTTTTGTGGAGACAGTTCCAGTACCAAGTTCGGAGGGCTCAATCGACGCGACCAGTGGAGTGCGTTTCACCAAAGTAAAGAAGAACTAGGAAAAATTGTAGAAGGAATTGGATGCCCTCCACAATACTATATCAAGAGCCGCTGGAGTCCTAACTGTCGACACTGAAATAATAGTCATGAAAATATTTAATTATTTTTCAATATCCACGGCAAGGAGAGAGAAGCTGAAAGAGTTATGCTTATACGTTGATGTCAATCATCAGATTCTTCTATCTCAGTCAAAAACACGACTGCTGTCGTTACTACCCACAGTTGCGAGAATTCTGAAGCTTTGCATTCCATTAAAACAATTTTTTGACGACGACGACAGGCCACCTAAAATAATATCATATATTTTAAGTAGTCCGATAAGTGAAATTCACTTCAGTCAAACTTGGCTCTGTTTGAAAAAAATTATAAAAACCTTTGAGAAGAATAAGGTCACGATAATTGAAATAAGAAATATATTAAATGACACTCAAAGGTGTCTGAATGGAAGGAAGACAGCCAGTTTTATTGGCATGCAAACCAAGACGAATTAGAACAAATTAAAGAATGAGGAACCTAATCAAGAAATAATTAACGTAATTTCTAAATTTGAGGAAGAGACAAAGGCTTTCGATACAGTAGCATTTGATTACTTAGAGAAATGGGCTACTTCTTTTAATATATATCAAGTATTTTATTGGATGACACTATCTGAAACCCCCGATTGGATGATGACTGAAAACACTATTATATACCTAACTAAAAACGACGTGAAAATTCATCATTGTCATCATCATTTTCCTTTCAAGGATCAGGCTGTTGCCTGTTCCTAACTCACAAACAAAATCGTTCCCATCTTTTTCTAGGTCTTCCAGTATCTCTTTTCCCATTCGGCTTGAAGTTCAGGATCTTCTGAGAAATTCTTTGAGCCGGCATTCTAATGAAGTGTTATCACCAATCTTCACGATATTTTTGAATTTTTTCATTCATGCTGAAAACATTTAATTCTGTTCTTATATCTTCGTTTCTAAAGATATATCTTCTTGTGCAGTCCTTCGTATTTCTTACACATCGTATCTCTGCTGTTTGAATTTTATTTTATTTTTTTCCAGTAACCCAGCTTTCGCTTCCTTAGGATAACACAGAAACCGCCATTACTGTATGGCCCAACGTTTTGCTAATGGTACCACAGATTGCTTGGAATTTGTGTATTTTATTTTCAATATCAGTGTCAGAATCAAAACTTTTAGCACAGTCTAAATAAGAGACTGAGACACTTGTTCTAAAAAGGAATTATCCTCTAAAAATGAATTATCCAAAGAAATTTTTGATCTGACTGGATAATTTCCTCGGTATGCAATTATTTTTGATTTGCTGCTAGAAATATTGAAGTTGTACTTCTTGCAAATTTCGTTCAGCTGGTATACTGATCTTTGGAGGTCATCTTCATTCTTTTGAATAATAACGACGTCATCAGCAAACAAAAGTACATTCAGGTATTCCTCATTCGTTATCTTACCTCCTTTGTTTACTTTGCATTTCCATTTGCGAATAACAAAGTCAATGTAAATATTAGAAAGGGCAGGGGGCAGGTGCTAGACCCTTGTCTAACGCCTTGCCTAATAATTATTTCTTTACTCGATTCCTAGCTGCGTTTATTACAACGCTTGTAGTTTTGTAGAGACTTTTCCCCGCCTCTATTAGGTGATAAGGATATCCACATTTAGACATAATCTTCCACAGGCTATCACGGCTCACACAGTCAAAAACCTTCTCTAGGTCGACAAAGGCCGTATGTGTTTCTATATTAAAATCTCTGTGTTTTCTATTACTCTAATTACAGACACATTGTCTGTGCATGAAAGATCTGATATAAATTCATTTTGTTCATCAAAAATAATACTTCTATGATATTCTTCATGCGGTTATTGATTATCTTTGAGCATAGTTTGTAGCCAGTGTTTAGAAGACTGATGTCATGGTAGTTTTTACAGTCATTACGTTTCCATTTTTTTTAAAGAGAGATTACTTCTGCTGTATACCAAGGGTCTGGTATCTTACAGTTCGACCAACATTCATTTATTAATTGTAGAAGTCTTTTATCAAGAGGTACCCCTTCATATTTAATTAGCTCTGCATTTACGAAGCCTCTTGTACTTCGTCCATAGTAATTGGATCTACGATTTCAGTGTAATACTTTCTCCAGTGTCATCTTCGGCCTTCTGTGCACACCATAATTCTACATAATGATTTATTCATTATTCATTGGATATAGCGTTCAGTGAAGATGTTCAGTGAGGCAGTGTCTTTTTCTTCCTTGTTGAGGGGATTTCATGACCTTGTATGCACATTGCTTTCGACCGTGTACGTCGTGCTCTAAGACGCTTATGAATGAGTCCCACGACACTTGCTGTGCTTTGTGCACTGTTTGTTTGGCAGCATTCCTTTTTATTTTTTATATTTTCCAGCTTTGTGATTGCTTTTGCTGTAGAAACTTCAAATAACCTTTTTTTTTCTTTAATGTCTTCTTTCATTTCCGTGTTCCAAATTCTGAGTCGTTTTTTCCCTTCTGTTTTCTTCCTTTTACAAAGTTCTCTGAGGCCGCTTTAGTAAGGCACGCTTTGATATTATTCTGTACTATAGTGATGTCTTTATTGACTGGTAGTGAAGCAGTCTTTTCTCAGGTAATCTATTGATAAAATTTCTTAATACTATATTCCGACAGGAGATGTACTTTGAACAACTCATGTTGTGGGTTATTTTGGAGTTTCTTTGTCTTTTTCCATTTTTATGGTAACCTTATCTTACTGCCTAAAAGGAAATGGTCGCTACCTATGTCGCTTCCTCTATAAACACGTACATCTTGCATAAGATTCTTCATTTCATCATTGATTGGTATCTAATCTATCACAAACCTCAATCCTCGTGCAGACCATGTAAACTTGCGAATGCCTTTCTTTCTGTAAAATGTGTTAGTAATTTTAAAATTGTCAAAGGAGGCAAACTGGCGTAGTTCATATCCATTATTATTAAGGGTCTTGTCTCCAAATGGTCCTACTATTACTGGCACACATAGATTTCCAACTCTTGCATTAAAATCATCAGCGATGATAATATGGTCTGTCTTACTGATTTTGTTCATTTCTTTCTGAAGATCATAGTAAAAAGTATCAGTATCATCCTTTCTTCCATCCTCAGGGCTGTGGAAACCTATGACTGTTAGATGAGCTCTTGAAATTTGAAATCTGACCGTCATTATTCTTTCACTTATGAAGCTGTATTTATAAATCTATCCTCTCCATTTGTCATTGACTAAAATTGCTACTCCATCACTAGCTCGTTTTCTTTGTGGGATGCCACTGTGAGTCATCAAGTATTCTGTCAAATCTTTTGTTCCTTTTAGTTTTTCTTAGTTTCTGTTATTATAGGAATGTTTAATTTTCTCTCTTTAAGTACTTGATCTATCTAGCTTTCTACGTTGGTGATTCCTCGAACATTCCACTTTGCCAAAGACACGTAATCCGTAATTCCAAATCGTTTGTCCTTTAAGATTTTCCGGTCCTGTACCCGAGGCTGTTTGTGAATTTGCCAGTAATTTTTCAACAGATATCACTACAGCTCAGTAATATTCAAATCCAGCTATTCTGGAGGCCGATGAATGAAAAATATTTCCAAACTTTCCTTACTTGTGTTTAGTAATATTCAAATCCAGCTATTCTGGAGGCCGATGAATGAAAAATATTTCCAAACTTTCCTTACTTGTGTTAGGTGATAATATCGTTTTGAAAGAAGCAGTCCACGGCTGGGAGCATTGTCCGCGCCACTGAATGTGCACCACCACGGAAACTCTCCCATAGACCCTTCACATTAGCATTCCTTTCAGTTTGACCGTTAAACTCATGAAAAACACGAATGACCGCTAAAACCATAACAGATCTTGCACAGTGCTTATTAGCCAGAAGAAGACAATGTGTATTGCACACTCACCTGATTTTCTCCATACATAAAAACAGCCAACGACAGATACAGCAGAAAACACCTAGTTGGACCGTGTAACATGTTTCCATTACCTGTCGGCCATGTGTTGAGCGGTTTGAAACATTTGAACCACATTTTTTTATTCGTCTGGTTGACAAGAGGTCTGGCAGTCGCGGCTCCCCGATAAATGTTTTCTTTACGCAGCTTTTGTCAGACTGTTTCTGTTGACGCTCTTTTCTGCATAATTATTTTAAGCTCAGCGGTCACTTTCTTGGTCTTCCTGGACAGAAGTAACTGCCTTCTTCACTACTACTATGTTTAATAGATGTAGTTTTCTTTAATGAGATATGTATTCTGTCATATGTCTGTAGCCTAATCAAGGCAACTGCGTTATCTTATTCTTCAGTATTTCTTAACAGGTAAGAAAAATAATATATACCACTTATATGATGTTTTAGAACCTCAAGACAAGTTTGAGGGCGGATACGGCGTAATGGAGAATTTTTTTTCCTACTTTTTGGGTAAGGAATACATTTTTTTACCTGTCATAATGAGCTATGCACACGAGACGTCCGTAAGTTTCAGTGACTGTATAACTGCACACCAATTACATTTCATTAAAGACGCCTTCTTCTACTTTTCCTTGTGCTTTTGTCCTGCATCGGCGGAGGGTCGGCATGGTTATTTATGGATTTGGCATGGTTAATTTTTGAAGGGGTGCTCGGATGGCGTTCCTGTCGCCACCCCGTTACCCCCTGGAACGGAATATGCGTAACCCAACGATCTGCGTGTAGTGTCATTTATGTGAAAATGAGCGAATCTTTTTTCTAAATGTTTGTGAGTTGTGTAACCGACGCGGGGCTTGGGTACCAGCCCGGTATACACCTAGTGGGATGTGGGAAGTGTTTAAAAACAACATCCAGACAGGCATACCAACCCTTGTCGTTAATCTGTCGGGCGAATTCGACAGGAGGCCAGCGCACTTCTCCGGCCCGAAAGAGGTTATGTAACACGCACGGCTATCCGGGCGGATACATTTCGTTATAGAAATATGGAAGTTGCTCTGACTGTCTGCACTGATTGTATTACATCCTCGATACCTTCACATGAATGACTGTTGATGTTTCTCAAGCATGAGAGTATTCCATTTCAGGTCCTGAAGCATGAAACGCAAGATAGGCCTCATCTCGGAGTAACATTAATACAGATGGCGGTAGCATCGCGTACACAATGCAAGGCAGCGTCAGATTTTTGTGAAGAAATAACTTCAGAAATTCCAAAGAAGATGTGAACTTGAGTGGCTCAAGAGCCTACACCTGATTGTGGTAAAACAAATTTCATGTAGGAGTGAAGGTGATTCCCAAGGATAGCTGCATACATGTGTTGATCCGTAGTGCCTTCCAGAACTACGAAATCATACAGGGAATGCCATGAAAACATTCCCCAGGCCATCATGATCCATTTTGGTTGCAGGGTGTTTGCATTCAGACGTTCCACGCCGTACACGCCAATGGCCATCTGTGCTATGGAGCATAAAACGTGATTCATCCGAAGAAGCCACCTGTCTCCACTAAGTGGATGTCCAGTTAAGGTATTAATGGCCAAATACCAGTCTTCGTCGCTGATGAATAGAAGTCAGTATGAGACCACGTACCAAGCACCTGCTGCACAGTTCCAAATGTAGCAACGCTCGCTGAATGGTCGTTGAGGAGAGCTGGTAGCCCCTTGGTTCATCTGGGTGGTCAGTTGCTCAACAGTTGCATGTCTATTCGACCATACACACTTCTGCAGCCATTGTTCACCCCTGTCATCTATAGTCCGTGGTGCATCACAGTTGCTTCAGCTCCAGTTTTGGATAGCGCCATTTTGCTGTGCGCGGTACGCTTTAACTAAGGCGGCACGCGAATAGTTTACTAACTTAGCCGTTTTGGAAATGTTTCCAACCTTCGCCCGAAAGCTAATGATCATACCCTTTTGGACGCCAGATAACTACCTCCGTTTCCATATTATGACAACTACTGCTGTATTTTCCTCAGCTCTCGACACGCTTTATATACCCTGCACTGCTCGTGCTGCTACCTGCTGTCTGTGAGTGGTTACTGCACGCTGACGTCGAACATAGGCGGTGGGTACACTAATGTGGTTGGACAATGCATAAGTATGTGATACGCCACAGATTTATATTCGTTTTTTGCGGGTAAAGTTCTGTTAAACTATCAGTTTCAAGATTATTCTACTCGCTATTGTTGTTGTTGTGGTCTCTGGACCGAGAAGTGGTTTGATGCAGTTCTCCAGCCTACTCTGTCCCGTGCAAGATTTTTCATCTCTGAATAACTACAGCAACTTACAGCCTTCTGAAGCTGCTTACTGTATACATCTCTTGCTCTTCCTATACCATTCCCCCCCCCCCCCCCCCCCCCCCCCTCTTCCCCGCTCACACACACACACTTCCTTCCAGTACTAAACTAGTGACACTTCAATGTCTGAAATGTGCCCTGTCTACCGATCCCTTCTTCTGATCAAGTCGTGCCACACATTTACTGTCTCCCAAATTCTATTCAGTGCCTGCTTATTAGTTACGTTACCTACCCATCTAATCTTCAGTACCCTTCTTTACGATTCTTCTCTGTTTATTGTCCATCTTTCATCTCCATAAATTTCTACGGCCAAAACAAATACTTCCAGAAGGACTTCCTGACGCTCAAATCTATACTCGAGCAGTAGGGCAACCTATGCGTCAGGCCACTCTGCATTTTTGCCAAATTTATTCAAGATTTAAAAAAAATAACTAAAATTTTTATTTCGTTCTGTTACAGGAAACCCAATTGATGATCTCATAGCCGTTGATAATGAGACCGAGACCATTCAACGGCAAATAGAACAACAACAACAACAGCCCACTCATAAGTTTTATTTTTTTAAAAAATAAATAATAATAATAATAATAATAATAATATACTTATTTCTTTTTCTCTAACAGTTCTATTTATAAAATATCTTGTTTGTTTGTTCTAGATGATTATAAACAATTAATGGACGAAGGGCTCGATGAGATTTTTGAGGGAGCAGTACACTGCCCCGATGAATTGTTCACGCCTTGGGGTCAGTGCCAAAAAGGTAATTATTCCCTCTCCTTATAACCATGTGTATGATCGTTACAATTCACGTATCTATACAATGTACTTATTTACTTAATATCCACAGAGATCGACTCTCAGCACGGTGTTGTGCGCGTGCCTGTTACGGTGGATAAACCGGCAAATCAGCAGCGCCCCCGGAGACTTGCATCGCCGGTCAAAGCGCCCCTTGTCGCCTCACGTGAAGCTGCCGCCTCTGTCAAGGTCGCCGTGTCCGACCGCTGGGACTTCTCCCAGGCCACGACGTGCGTCAGCCGCCGTCAAGGACCCCGCCCCCGGCTGCACACACTGGGGCACGCCTGCTGGTCCCTCGCAGCAGCCAGCACGTGCGTCACCTCCATCGTGTGAGGTACAGAGCGCCTCACCTACTTATAGCTCTAGTATTAGTGATCCTGTGGCTAGTGGCAGTTCTGTCCCCCGCCCTTTTAGTGAAGCAGATCAGGTCGGTGACACCATACTGCAGTTACAGTACTCGGCGATTGCCGACGCCTTCGAGGAGCGTATCTCGGTCACTAGGATCGAAAACCCGTCAGGGGGGTGCCGCGATCCTGTTGGATTTTTAAACGCGTGCCTCCCTGTCCTAGAAACCGAGCTCCTCAAGGTAGTCGATAATCTGCGTTATTCCACCGTTAAGTGCAGTGCAGTAGTGCTCTGCATTGAGTTATCGCACCCCCCCCCCTCCCCCACCCCAAAAGATCAGTCTGGTGATGGAGAGACCAGCATTCATTATCTTTGGGGCGATAATGGCATGATAACGCGGAGCACATCGATCGCCGAGTGGTTCCGGAAATCCATCTTGAGTGTCATATTGGGCCGGTTTTCCGAGATGGAAGTCAACAGCTCAGCTAAGGCACTCAGCAGAATTCTACACCTGGAGATCCATATACATGTCCACGATCCGCTAAATGGAGGGTCTAGCTATATTAATCTCCCTCAAGATATAGCTAACAAGAGGGTGTGCATTAATGTCCAAAATAGATAAGATCAGGCTTGTTTTGCATGGTCAATCCTGGTTTGTGAAAGAAAGTATAATTATAGAGATCGCCCTTGTCGTCCAGCTACATACAAAGTCAGTGATATTAACACATATTATAACTTTGATGGTATTGAGTTCCCCGTCAAGATCCAGGACATACCTACATTCGAGGCACAAAATACCGGAATATCGGTACACGTTTATGGTATGGAGAAGAAGAAAAGCAAGTCAGACGAGCAAGACAAGCATGTCGTAGTCGGCCCCCTCCATTTCTCAAAATTTGCCGGTGAGCGTGAACTGCATGTAAATATGCTTCTCTTTTCTGAAGGTGACAATTATCACTATGTCTGGATCAAGGACATGTCCCGACTCCTTTCCTCCCAACTATCAACTGATTGTCGTGTAAAACATATTTGTTTAAGGTGTCTCAATTATTTCTCCTCTGAACACTTATTATCGACGCATCTAGTAGACTGTACCTCCAAGGATGCAGTACGTGTTATTATGCCCATGGAGGAAAACAAATTCATAAAGATTAGGAATGCTCACCACCAGGAGCGGTGTCCGTTTGTAGTGTATGCCGACTCTGAGTGCCTGCTCGCTCCTGTGACCCACTGTGAGGGTGCCTCTACGATCACCCACACCACCTTTACAGAAAAACACATACCTCATGCGGCAGCGTACCAAATTGTATCGTCATATGACACCAACCTTAACCGATACAAATCTTACGTCGCCGATAATCCATCGATTTGGTTGCTCTCTGAGCTTGAAAAATTTTCACTGGAAGTTGATAAGCTGTACAGTGGCAACGTTCCAATGACCAAATCGAAGGAGAAAAAAAGATTTGTATAATAAAGCCACCGAGTGTCATATTTGTGGGCTGCCGTTGGACAGAAAAGCGGAAACTCCTCGTAGGGACCACTGTCATCTTACAGGGAAATTCCGTGGCGCAGCTCACAATGGGTGCAATTTGAAGTACCAATTACCTAGGCACATGCCAGTTTTCTTTCATAATTTAAGTGGGTATGACGCTCATTTTCTAGTTGAGCACTTGGCCGATTTCGGTTGGGAGAAAAATCAGGTGAGTGTCCTACCTGAGAGCGTCGAGAAGTATATATCATTCTCCAAATGAATGACGCCAAGAATTACGCTGCGCTTCCTCGATACATTACGTTTTATGCGGGCACCACTACAGAAACTTGTTGAGACTCTGCCTCGTGGGGAAATGCATATCACTCGAGCTGCATTTCCCGACGAGGAAAAGTTTCAACTTGACTAGAAAAGGGGTTTTCCCATACGAGTATGTGAATAGTGTGGCCAAACTCGACGAAACCAGGCTACCCGACATAACTGCATTCTCCAGCAACCTCACAGGAGACACCATAACGAATGCAGAGTATGAGCATGCCATGAATGTCTGGCTGGAATTAAATATTTCTAATTTAGGAGAGTACGCAGGTCTTTACATGGACACAGACGTGCGCTTGCTTGCGGACGTTTTCGAGAAGTTCCAGTGTCTATGTGTGACCACATATTCTCTGGACCCTGCCTTTTATTACACGGCACCTGGGTTGTCTTGGGACACGATGCTCAAGAAAACGAAGTGCAGTATCCAATTATTGACCGATCCTGACATGCTTCTTTTCTTTGAGCGAGGGATCCGTGGGGGGCTCTGCCAATGTATTCATAGACACGGGAAAGCAAATAACCCGCGGATGGGTGACAGGTTTAACGCATCCCTTGATTCGAGTTATATATTGTATCTCGATGTGAATAACTTATACAGACACGCTATGAAGCAATGTCTGCCCATTGGTGAGTTTATGTGGCTGTCTGAAGATGAATGCAAGGGATTAGGTAGAAAAATCAGGGGGGGTATGGCTGCCGATTCTGATGTAGGGTATGTTGTGGAGGCAGAACTCAAATACCCTATTAGTTTGCATGACACACATGCCGATTTGCCGCTGTGTCCAGAGCAACTAGTTCCACGAGGAGGTTACACACCGAAACTGATGACAACGCTGGGGGACAAGCAGAGGTACATCATTCACTATCTTAACCTCCAGCAATGCCTCAGCTTGGGTACGGAGCTGGTTAAAATCACCCAGGCCATCTCCTTCAAGCAGTCCCCCTGGTTGAAGGAGTATATTGATCCGAATACAAGACAGAGAACTTCCGCGTCGTGTGACTTTGAGAAAGATTTTTATAAATTAATGAATAATTCAGATTTCGAAAAAACTATGGAGAATTTGAGGGAACGACGTGAAATTTTTATTAGAACGCAATGGGATGGGCGTTATGGCGTACGAAAATGCATTGCCAGACCAAATTTTAAACGGGTCACTATTTTCAATAAGAATTTTGTTGCTGTGGAGATGGCTAAAACTGCAGTAGAGTTTACTAAACCTATCTATGTGGGGATGTGCATACTAGACCTATCCAAACTCCAAATGTACCGCTTTCATCGTGAGTTCGTGAAAACTCATTTTGCAGATCCTAAATTACTTTATATGGATACAGATAGTTTCATCTATTGGGTGAAGAACTGCGATCCATATGAAGTAATTAGGTACCATGCCAATGAATTCGACACGTCTTCTTATGCGGCCGATAATCCTTATGGTATTGTTCCGCAAAACAAGAAGGTTATCGGTCTCATGAAAGATGAGGCGAATGGATTGCCGATTGTGGAGTTTGTAGGTCTTCGGTCCAAGATGTATGCATATCGCACATTGGAAGGTCCCACTCAGAGACGGGCTAAGGGAGTACGACGGATGGCATCACGAGCTCTGTCTATCGAAGACTATTTGCAGTGCCTACGTGGTGGTGTTCGCGGTGCTGAGCTGCAGCTGCCGCATATTGTCCGGCAAACTAGTATTCGATTGATAGCGCACGAGGTGTACACTGTGCTGCAGTTTAAAATCGGTCTGTCGCCTCATGACGATAAAAGGGTCATCTGTGATGACGACATTGAAACTCGCCCGTACTCACACTACTCACTTGTAGCGAGAGAAGGGGTGGGGGACTCTGATTGAGAGGGAGAGAGAGATAGTGAGAGAGAGAGAGAGAGAGAGAGAGAGAGAGAGAGAGAGAGAGAGAGAGAGAGACGGCGAGAGTGTCTGCAGAGTAGCAGTATGACCCTTTTATCAAAGTGTAAATACTGGATGAGAGTGTTTTGTAGTGTGTATCAGCTTGCGTTCTTCTGTGTATGTCTGAGTGTGTGTGAATGTGTGCGAGCCTGTGTTAAGTGTGCATGTGTGTAAATATTATT
This sequence comes from Schistocerca serialis cubense, assembly GCF_023864345.2. Taxonomy (NCBI): domain Eukaryota; kingdom Metazoa; phylum Arthropoda; class Insecta; order Orthoptera; family Acrididae; genus Schistocerca; species Schistocerca serialis. Next base: position 515,319,295 of record NC_064639.1, read on the forward strand.
TATTCTATCAAAGAAAAAACAAAAAAAATCATAAAAAACAGAAACTAAAATAAAACCATTTATAAAAAAAAGTCTTTATATATATTTGTATATTTTTTCGCTACTATTACTTGTCAATGGCTATATGACTGAAAACAGATAAAAATTTTACACCTCTTATAATCAAATAGAAGAAGACGAAAATACAATTTTCGCAGTTCGTATCTGCTTTGATCTTAGTAGTAGTTGTAAGTTTCACCTGCCGCTAGCAGAAATATGTGTTCATCTGCTTGTTGTAGTGGAAATTGTCTAGAGCCACTTACTTCAATGAAATATAATTTAAATTGCTAGTGGAAAATGTTTTAGAGCCACTATCTTGAACTAAAAATAAGTTTGCCATTAGTTAAAAAGGTGTTTCCAGTGGAACTTCACTAAAGATATTATTTACCTTGTAAGATACTATAATTACGTTCTAGTACCTCTGCTTTAGTTATATATATATATATATATATATATATATATATATATATATATATATATATACTCTGCACAATGCTTATATATTTATGAATAATGTAAAAACTCGTATCTGCAAAGATCAGAACTTTCATATTTTTACTTGAAGACAAATAACGTATCTCTAAGCTCATATAATGTGAAAAAAAAGAGTGAATCATTTTACTGTAAACTGATATGTCGCAAACAACGTTTAAAAAAATCTGAATTGAATAATAAATTCAATTATTTTATTGTAAAAAAAATTGCCCGAGTTTGTTATTATTTCACCCTCAATTATGATCCATGTACGTTGCACTGGTACAGAGAGAGACCTATAAGGTTTTTACTGATTTAAAGACAGAGATGAAATCTGAGTGACGCGTGCTGGACTTTGTCCGCCGGTCACAAACAGACCCCGCCACTCTCTTTGTGGTCCTGTCACTTTAAACAGCGTGCATCTGGCGAAGCCGACCCTAGCACTCTCTCTTTCAGGTCCTGTCACTTTCAACTGTTGACTCATCGCCGCGCTGGCGAGGTGGAAGCAGGTAAACTGGCTCAGACAGCTCCAGTGGAATGCGCTTCACGCACAGTATCCCCAACAAACTTACTTCTATGGACGTAGGTGTCACAGTAAGGAAACAACAAGAATTCATATGGAGAAAAAAATTATTTATTTATTTGTGAGCCATTTTAAAAGTAATTTTACATTTTCAGATGCAGACACAAAACTATATTTTTCTTCTTCACACGTTTGCTGTCTAAGTTGTGGATAGGTAGACAATCGTAGTATTCCAGGTTCTGGATAGCCGCATATTTGAAGATTTGACGCTGCCAGCTACTCTTCTCATCGGCTTTAACGTAGATTATTGTGTTCTTGTGATCAAATACTCTCACCAACTGCAGCAAATGTTTATAAGAGATGCCAGGGGCATCCCACATAATACCATGATAAAATTTTGTTAGCCACATCGCACTTCTGCCTGTCTTATTGCACTTGACGTCTTTAAATGGTTTCGACGATTCAACTCTTGATACAAATGTTCTCATTCCTCCATCACTTCGCGTGAATGCTATTAATGCACAGTCTTTAACTATGAGACACCTGCACTCATCATAGTAAAATCCTTGAACGTCAGCTACGATCCCCACACCTTCAGGTAACATCGTGATCTACGCTAGAGCTAGCAGAGTGCGTACTAATTTATGCAACTCGTTGCACTACAACAGTGAGCGGACAGTAGTTAACGAGACGATCATGCAGAACGAGAGCATATGCCGAAGTCTGATCAGGGAAGTTTGCTGAAGATTCAAATTCAATCCGTACATCTATAGGTCCTGATTTAATTATCTCATTCTGTTTTGAACAGTCAATCACGATTATTGGCGCTAGCTTCTTGAAACTCTGTGGGCTGAGTAGGCATCCTTCATTTTCAACACCTTCGTAGTAAGATGCTCGGAATCTCGCATACATGTCAAATGCCAGACTGTATACATTACTATCCCACTGTAGATGTAGATTCTCATATGGGTAGTATTCTGAATTCAAGTAGACTCTGGCGTTAGTTAACTTGCAGTGACAAATTCAGTTGAGTCCTTTGATACATTAGCACGCCTTTGAGTTTGAAATGCGATTATGATGAATCGATGAATCGAGGTGCTTCCAACTGCACTGAGGTTTTAATAGCCCAAGTATGTGTGGACGCTGTAGGTAGGACTGGGTATTCAAAAAGCTCCCATGATCGGAAAGTTAGTGGTAGGTAGGTGCCAGCATTTAAAACTTTTAAGAGCTTCAAGCGCTCCTCGTCGGCAACGGTGATGTGAGGCATTTTCCATGATATGCTATTGATCTTGATTTGAACAGTCTCTGCAGCTGTTTGAGAGAATGAATTCACGTCACTTGCACTTCTTACCAAAATAAGTTCCTGTTTAGCGTTGATAATTATTCGCTGCATATCCTCAAAATAACCCATAAGCATTTTTAGTGGCACGCACGCGGTAAATCGGCTTTGCCCACCCTCCCCATCCGCTGTATCTATGAACCACCCAGCATTTTCCAAACTGTTTGAATCAGAGGGTGAGGCTGAAACGTACGTCTTAAGGGCTGATGTAATACCAACATTTCGTGTTCGGTCTATTTCAATTCCGTTGAGTTCATAGCGTATCCTTTGAAACAGGAATGCTACGGCATTTCGAGTGAGCTTCGAGAGCGCTACGGCAGCCCCGTCAGCTTTCTTAAATGTGTAGTCCAGGTAGAGGAAGCTCTTGCTAGGCAGTGTTACCACGTCCTGATGCTGGATAACAATCGTAATTTCATCATTTTTGTTAAATGTGCTTGAAGCGTAGGGTTTGTGTGAGTGGTATTCATGACGAATAATTCGGTCATCATACTCTACTGACTGAGTTACGTTGAGCGACGTCATTCAGCGGTTTTAAACCTGCTAAGATGAGGAATTCGTAATTAAGACGTGTTATCGCCTTGCACTTCCGTGTTGCACTGACGGGTTGTGCGCCTGGTGTGCTTGCTTTATACCTTATTCCCATCTCGCCTTAGATGCAGGCATACAATGATCTCTTCTCCTCTAAAGTTAACAAATTGATTATTCTGGTGCACAATACGCAGTTCAAGGTAGTCCAGTGTCTGAACAGTCACCGGGAGATATATAGCGTTTGTGGGGGCTTGAACTATTTTATACCCTGTGCCAACTGTAGGAAAGAATCCGCAAATTGAGTGAATCAATTTACCGTTCAGGTATGAGTTTGTGGCAATGTTACACTCAACGTGGATTGTACTCACTGGGAGTATATCTACAGCATGATCTGATGCGTAAAATTTACTTCCGTCCTTCACCAAAACACGATCCTTCGCAAAACATAGCAGTGGACCAATTGAATGTCTCTGTGTAAAGTCGATCGTAGCACTCTCTGTCCCTATTTCCGATTTAAGGCTATTAATGTTTGCCCGTAGTTCAATACCTTTTTTTGACTGTTTTAAGAGTTCGTTTAAATCATCAATATCGTAGGCACCAGGTTGTATTTGTAGACTCTCCTTCTGGCCGTCAATTTCAAGATGTAGTTTATTGTTGCTCTGTGTAATATTTGGAATGCTGTTATACGTCTCTAGACCAATCAGTGCAATACTCCAGTCCCCTGCACTTAAATCAATCGGCGGAAAGTAATTTGCGCGTAATACTGATCCTCGCTCTTTTAAAGTCAGAGTGTACAACATTGCATCTAAACACCAAATGATGGTCATGCGTTCAATGGCAGCTCTTTTATATATCGCACACATGATCTGACGATGACGCAATCTAGAGGGGGTTTGCCGACGCTGTGATGAGGAACATAGCGCAGAGATGACCACAGAGATATGTGTTAAAGTCCTGATATCGCCGGACATTGTAGAAGACGCGTCTTTTGTTGGTGAAGTAGCGTTGTAATTCTTCAGGCGGCTGTAAATCGCCGAATGAATCGAAATACTGAAATGTACTTGGACTTTTCTTAACATAAACAACCAAATGGGTCCCTGGACCCCCAGCAACATCTAAATTTACAACTCCGCACACATTAGTCCGCCACATGGTCTTCGGTAATGTATTCCGCATAAAGACGCCGCGGAATCCACGAATGTGAAGTTTTTGTTTAAGAATTTTAAGTAGATCTTAATTCGTGAGCGCTCGGTCGGGTAGGATAACTAACGGACTTTTTATTTATTTATGAAGAGACCTAGTCAAAAAATGGCTCTGTGCACTATGGGACTTAACATCTGTGGTCATCAGTCCCCTAGAACTTAGAACTTATTAAATCTAACTAACCTAAGGACATCACACACATCCATGCCCGAGGCAGGATTCGAACCTGCGACCGTAGCAGGCGCACGGTTCCGGACTGAGCGCCTAGAACCGCGAGACCACCGCGGCCGGCAGAGACCTAGTCCTTTCCTGTATGGTTTCAAGTAGAGACCTTTTCTGATAGCTGCTGCCTCCGTAGCGCGATTATGTCTTCTGTTTCTCTAGTTGGGCTTGTGCATTCTGTGCGTTTGAGACCGTTTTGGTGACAGCTGCGGCACCGCCTGTGAGTGACCCTACAGCGGACAGGGCTGCAAGGGCTGGAACGAGGAACGGGATAATTCCGCCCGAAGTCTTTGGTAGTGATAGGACCCTAGGTGGTTTAATTGAAGTCGTGTTTTTCTTCTTGTTCCCACCATTCAACAAACGTTTAGCTACAGACATCGAGATGAGAATACAGTTTTTCAAACAACCTGGTTTGTTGTGGTTCTTCCTGTTCTTCTTCACTCGCAAAGCTGTTCGCGCTGCTTTCATAATTCGTTTAAAATTCATCACACCCAAGCCCAACTTAATTTTTCCACGCATGGTTTTATCAATCACGAATGCAGAAACACGTTGGCCTATTCCGAGATCTTTTCTTCGCCTTATTTGCTTGGCTTTATCTGCTAATATCCGTTCGGCGACGTGGCGTACTGGGAGATCCTTATTTGCTGCGTATGCGAGGTCGTGCTCAAGGCAGGCTTCGTCTAGTAGGTTAATACCTTTATCGCCTCGTGCCAGGCGCTTCTGAAGCTTTGTTCCAGGCCCACAGAAGTTATATCTGGGAACGTGCAATTCAACAGGCAACTTGTCGAGAACACCACCTCCACCTCTTATTATGATGTGCCTTCTATCGTGCATGGTACGCTACTGAGGAGATAGAGGTCTACTCTCCCTGTTATATACTAACAAGTCAGCTTCGATCCAACTGTTTTCTGATGATGGAAATCCTAGCGGTGGCCGAGTGGTTCTAGGCGCTTCAGTCCGGAACCACGCGGCTGCTACGGTCGTAGGTTCGAATCCTGCCTCGGGCATGGGTGTGTGTGATGTCCTTAGGTTAGTTAGGTTTAAGTAGTTCTAAGTTCTAGGGGACTGATGATCTCAGACATTAAGTCCCATAGTGCTCAGAGCCAGCCAAATCCTAGCCATTTAACCAATGCTCTATTCCCACGACGTCTTATCACGCGCTCGATGAGAAATACATTTGGTTCAGAACTCTTGTGCAATTCCTCCGTGTAAAAGCATCCTGCAATTCCTAGGGTTGGTTCGTTGCACTTTGGATACTGTGAATATCTCAGCCGACCAATTTGGTAAGAACGATTTCTCGAACGCTATCTTGTGTTTTGAAATACGTACTAAGTCGCCTATATTGAACCTCTGTTTGCGAGAGTCGAGCATTTTAATCCGGAAATATACTGTGTCCATGAGTGAATTATCGCGAACATCGATCGGTCTCATTTTTATTGTACTATGTTTGGTTCGATTATACTTTGCAATTATCTGTGGGAGGATATCTACCCACTTGTACGAACCGCGAAGATTAAACTGCATCCACATTTGAGCTTTGATTGTTCTGTTCAAACTCTTGACGATACTAGCTTTAAGTTGGGTAAACGTGGAGTAGTGGTGTATACCATACCGCGCCATCACAGTCTTGAAATGGTCATTGTAAAACTCCCCACCGTGATCGGTTTGAAGATTGGCCGGGCATCGATTCGTTCCTGTCTGCAGCAGACGCTCAAACACCACAGCAATATCTCTACCGGTTTTCGTTTTCACAGGTAATGCCCATGCGAATTTAGAGTATGTATCCATAACTATTAAAATGTATTTGATTCCATTATTATGAGGTGAATATCGATTCATATCTACAAGATCAGCTTGCCAGAGGTCATCCAGCCCTTTAATCATGATATGTATATGAGGGTATGTTCTGCGTGCTGGCTTGTGCAGTTCTCGAACCAAGGTCTCCATACTTATTCGATGATACCTCTCTCTCGAAGCTCTGAGATTATGGATACAACCTCATTCGAATGAGCTGAATTGCCCGCAGCAGCCGAAGCCATCAACAGTCGAAGTCTGTCTATTAGTTCATCTGGGTCATCGTAATATATATACTGTGGGACTTGATTGCTCACTCCTTTATGCTGAAAGTCTACACCCTCACCGACACTTTTAGCTTGCTCATTGAGTAAAGGTTGAATAATGGTAGTGTATTTAGAGTTTTCAGGCTTTTTCAGTGTTCCGTCGGGATTTTTGTAAAGGTCAGTCAAGTTAAGTATTTCCCGATAGACTTTGCGATCATCGACAGAGTATTTAAAGTTTTTTGATGGCCTTAGGAAGATTAGGTTCGTTAAGCCAGGTGTTCTTTTAAACTCTGTATCCCCGATGCATATTGTGCTATCGGATAAATTATAGTTTGAGAGCCCAGCATGTACGGTCTCGCCCTGCTGACACCAAATGTTCTATCTTGACGGTCGGGTACTGGTTGGTGAATTCTGCGATTGGGTCATTATTATGCAAAGCTACCTTGGTGATAGATTCGGTAACAGGTTTAAAAGTTTCATTTCGTGTTTGCTCGCGATCTATATGTCCCAACTTCAGCAAACGTAATTTCTCTCGAACTGCTTTGCGCGCCTGAATGACTTTATGCTTTGTCGACATCTCGAAGGATACTAATCAGAGCTCTGAATATCACGTGGTTTTATATATGCTTTGTTGTACTTCTTCTTCTCCTTTTTTCCTACGCCACCTTCTTCAATAACAACGGCCTCGGCTTCTATCATGCTCTCAATTGCGCTAATTCTCTTCTCTATCCGGTTTTGGTTAATGGCAAGAAGTTTCTGGGTGTCTTTTAATTCCCTTGCAACTTTAACTAGTCTGGGCTCAAGATTTTTAAATTTGATATCGGTGTACATTCGGGCACTCTGTCTTTGCACGCCTAATCTCTCAGTCTGAGCGTCCGTCATGCGTGCGAACTTGTCCATGGTGAAGTGTTAACTGATGGGATAAGGTATTTTCGTACGTTTATATATGGAGAAAGTCTTGGAAGTTCCGGCTACACCTACCGTCATTTAGTTTACGGGTTTTATCAATAACGAGAAAGCCGTATTGTGAGTGGTTCCAGCAATCAGCACATATCTTTACAAATTCATTTATGACATGTCGGTCCCTACGTGAGAATGGTAAATGTGCTTTAAATTGAGGTTGTCTTGTTTGAATGCTATAATGAGATTAGCGTTGTCCCTCACAAGCTGTTTTGGGATCCTGGAATGCGTTTGACTCAGATAAAATACATCAACACCCATATGACGGCCAAAGCAGAAATATTTACGGATTTGATCTTGCCTTTCAACAGCGAGATCGTCAAATATGAAGGCAGTATTAGGCTTTAGCTCTTCAGGTGGGGGGGCGTCGTCGCTTTCACTGAAGGCTCTGTACGTTACACCGTCTACTCCATCTAATATTTTCTTCAGTAACTGGTACTTGGGCTGAAAGAGTGTTTAGGAGAAGACGAATAGGTGCTCGAAGCGGACTCCGTCTATGTGCGTTAACAGAGCCATGAGGACATTTGTCTTACCACAGCTGGATGGACCTACAATCATAGCTCGTATGCTGTCAGGAAGGAGTGGTCCATTCTTGTTGGTATTCTGGTCTTGGTCATCATCACAGGACCAGTCACCTACAACAAAGCCCTTGAGGCGAGGGTGTTTCACCCAGCCCGCCATGATACCTAATGTGGTAGGTCAAGGTGTAGAATACGCTTTTATATGATTAAAAATATGTGTTTGTGTGTAGTCACTATAGCGCAGTCACCTTACCAACTGAGCTACAATGGCTACACAATAGAATGAACTCGAGGTGGTATATTTAAAGGGAAGGCTGTCATATAGATTAACGTAGGTGACATTTTGTCTTGACAAATAAAAAACACGCAATGACAAATTTAATATTATAAAATAATATATTTATTTATTAAAATGTTTACAAATATGATCAGTATAAGAAAAAATCAGTACATTCTTTTTTATGCGGTGCAGCAGAAGTACAGTATTTGGAAAATAGCTACTTCTTGTATGCTTGAAATTCAGCACGTATATCTTGTAATGTTATGGGTGGATTACAATAGTCTAGTATTCCGTCAGTAAATTTGAGTTCGACATTTTCAACACTTATTCGAGGAATAGCATAAGACTTGGGCACAGGTGTTATATACATACTAAAACAATGTTCTATATCATCTATGTGGATGCTACATGTGTGAAGCCAATTAATGATGTCGCTGTACACTGCCTGAACATATGGGCACCATCAATTTAGTCTCTCTATCGTACTAGTTAGAGCCATGTCTAAATTGAACAAGTTATCAACAGTGGGGTGATGCATGACAATACTATAACCATCAGCACTTTTAATGTTTAGTGTAGCATCATCATACATTGATAGAATACTCACAGTTAGACTGCCACAGTACATGTCCTGGTAGGAGGGGGATGGATAATATTCGGTAGTCATATGATTCTTGATGTGTGTTTTTAAACGACACAGTTCATCCCACTCGTAGTCAGAAAATTTCACTTTAATATTTTTGAGCACATTTTCCAGCACTAACACAGTTGAGAGGCTACCGTACTGTGAAACATCAAGTCCTACATGGATACGTTTTAAACCACTAACTGTTAACACATAGCTGGAGGCGAATAGTAAAGGTTGAGGTGAAGCAGCGGTCGGTATCTTCTCATCCACGACATCCACACCAGCGCTGTTAGTCTGCTGTCCTTGCACTGATGGTGGGATGTTCCTTGTGAGATTATGATCAGTGGACGGTGCGTACGAAGGAGCCCAGTACTGTGAAGCCCCGTCCAGCGCAGCCTCTGGCACCGACATTAACACCTGGCTATCCTGCTCCAGCATGCTGAGAAGCTGAGCTACAGGATCCTGCGTGGGCGAGTCTGAGGCCTTCACGTGCGTGGGCCAGGACATGCTGGGACCTGCTGATGCTGGCGTCATGGGTGGAGCTACTGGAGGACCAAGACGAATGTCCATAAGAAATGATGTGATGTTGGTAGAGAAATAATAATAATAGCAATAATAATAATAATAATAATAATAATAATAGCACGAGCAGAAACTAGCAAAATACACAAAGCAATCACTCATATAAATACATCGGCTACACCACTGCAATTTCATAACCACTTCTACAACCCTTTAGATCACGTAACATCAACAGATACGAAGAAAGTAAATTGGAAAAAGAAAACACTACATAGCATACACCCGTATCATCTAACACAGCCACACATCGATCAAGACGCATCCAACACATGGCTAACAAAAGGCATTATATACAGTGAGACGGAAGGATTCATGATTGCAATACAGGATCAAACAATAAACATCAGATATTACAGCAAGCATATTATTAAAGATCCCAATACCACAACAGATAAATGCAGACTTTGCAAACAACAAATAGAAACAGTAGATCACATCACAAGTGGATGTACAATACTAGCAAATACAGAATACCCCAGAAGACATGACAATGTAGCAAAAATAATACATCAACAGCTTGCCTTACAACATAAACTTATAAAACAACACGTTCCCAGATACAAGTATGCACCATAAAATGTACTGGAGAATGATGAATACAAATTATACTGGAACAGAACCATTATAACAGATAAAACAACACCACATAACAAACCTGACATCATACTCACCAATAAAAAGAAGAAATTAACACAACTAATCCAAATATCCATACCCAATACGACAAATATACAAAAGAAAACAGGAGAAAAAATTGAAAAATACATCCAACTGGCTGAGGAAGTCAAGGACGTGTGGCATCAGGATAAAGTTGACATTATACCAATTATACTATCAACTACAGGAGTCATACCACGCAATATCCACCAGTACATCAATACAATACAGCTACATCCAAACTTATATATACAATTACAGAAATCCGTAATTATTGATACATGTTCAATTACCCGAAAGTTCCTAAATGCAATATAACATATACCTACATCTACATCTACATCTATACTCCGCGAGCCACCTTACGGTGTGTGGCGGAGGGTACTTATTGTACCACTATCTGATCCCCCCTTCCCTGTTCCATTCACGAATTGTGCGTGGGAAGAACGACTGCTTGTAAGTCTCCGTACTTGAATTTCTCGGATCTTTTCGTTGTGATCATTACGCGAGATATATGTACAGTTAAAAGGAAGTGACGCTTGATCAAGGTCCACGTCACTCCATTTTTAACCAGACCTAACGTCTGAGAAAGTAAAGAAATAATAATAATAATTTGGGGACTTACTTTTCTGGTGCTGCTTGCTCCTCCTCCTATTCTGCTGTATTGGTAAGTGACACTTCATCTTGACCGACTGGAACAGAGATGGAGGAGCTGCTGAGTGCTCCTTATATAGAAGCCAACTACGTCATCATGATGCTGTGCTGCTATTGGTTGAATGAGGTGAACACGTGACCTATCGAAGTGCCCTCTAGCGGAGAACTCATGAACTAGAGCAGTTCGTCGCTCTGCTGGATCGGAGGCAGTCGTCTCTTGTGGGCTGGGAGCTTATATGTGGGCTTTAGAAAAGTTAGACAGTTCCAACAGTAGCAGATGTTTCCATGAGATGGGTAATGCATTTTTAAAGCATTTCGTTGGAGGGAATTTATTTGGAGGACTGTGTTCTTATTCATATGTTCCAGGATTAATGCACGTTTCCATTCAGCATGTAGGAGGTTATGGGGACAGTCCTTGGCTGTATGCTTGCAAACTAAATTGCTGTTAAACTCATCACAGTCAAACACCAATAACTCATCGATTGAACACATTCTGCAGGATGGTCTCCAATGGTATATACGTTGTATACGAATATGCTTATGCCAAAGTGAATTGGTGTCAACTGAATGTCTCTTGCGTTTTGGAAGAGTCAATGTTTGATGCTAAATAAGCCTGCAGTTTGCGCATGCGCATGAGCATATTCTGGTTACGGGATGCATCCTGGATCCATCCCTCTGCATTGCCGAAATCTGCTGAACAGAATTCTTGTACTTATTGCCCCGACACTCCTCCATTATCATACGCTTTCACACCTCATGTAGTGAACTGTGGCTACAGTCCTCCCTCGAATGTCTATATGAAATGCAGTTATTGAAGGCTGCTCTATCACCCACATCCATCTCTATGATCGAACACATGGCAACGACAGCTCAGCAAAGACTGAATGTGCAAGAGAATGGTAATGGTAGTTCAGTGGAGGTAGCACAAATGGCTTTCTTCCCGCCAAAATCAACCATCTTTAATGACATCATGGTGGCGCTCTCTGGTGGCAAGGGTATGAACTAACACAGTTGGATTGCATACACACGTGCATGATATAAATAATAATAATAAATGATAATGAATGTTAATAAATGATAATCAATAATAACAAAGACGAGTACGGTTTTTGCATGCATTATTGTGTTGGAATTCAAACTTCCCGCCATTTTTTCTTCTGGAGGCTTGGGTTAGTGGACGTAGCACAATTGGTCTATTTTCCCGCCAAAATTCAAAATTGCCGCAATTTTTTCTGGAGGTTAGGTTAGTGGACATAGCCCAATTGGGCTATTTTCCCACCAAAATTCAAAATTGCAGCCATTTTTTCTGGAGGTTAGGTTAGTGGACGTAGCACAATGGGCCTATTTTCCCGCCAAAATCCGACATCTTGGATGACGTCAGGCGATGTTGCCAAGTCTACATGCCGCCATCTTGGATGACGTCAACGGCGCCATCTTGAATAAATTTGGCAACAATGCAGAGTGGCCTGACGCATAGGTTGCCCTACTACTTACTCGATTTAACAAATTTTTCTTCTTCAGAAACGCTTTTCTTGACATTGCCAGTCTACATTTTATAGTCTCTGTATGTCGACCATTATCAGTTATTTTGCTTCCCAAATAAGAAACATCATTTATTACTTTAAGTGTCTCATTTCCTGATCTAACTCCGTCAGCATCAGCTTTTTTAATTCGACTACGTTCCATTATCATCGTATTGCTGTTGTTGATGTTCATCTTATATCCTCCTTTCAAGACACTACCCATTCCGTTCAACTGCTTTTCCAAGTCCTTTGCTGTCTCTGACAGAATTACAATGTCATCGGCAAACCTGAAAGTTTTTATTTCTTCTCCCTGGACCGTAATTCCTATTCCAAATGCTTCTTTTGTTTCCTTTAGTGCTTGCTCAGTGTACAAATTGAACAACATTGGCGCTAGGCTACAACCCTTCTCACTCCTTTCTCAATCTCTGCTTCCACCTCATACCCCTCGACTCTTATAACCTTAACTGACAGTTTGGTAATTTTCATACTTGTCAGTAACTGCTGTCTTTGCAATTGGAATTATTATATTCTTCCTGAAGTCTGAGGGTATTTCTCCTGTATCGTACGTCCTGCACACCGGTTGAAAGAGTTTTGTCATTGGCTCTCCCAATGCTGTCAGTAGTTCTGATGGAACGTCATCTACTTCAGAGGCCTTGTTTCGAGTTAGGTCTTTCAGTGATCTGTCAAATATTTCTCGCAATATCGTATCTTACATCTCATCTTCAGCTATGTCCCCTTCCATTTTTGTAATATTGCCTTCATCTCCCTAGTATAGATCATCTAAATACTCCTTCCATCTCTCAGCTTTCCCTTCTTCGCTTAGGACCGGATTTCCATATGGGTACTTGCTATTTATACAGCTGATTCTCTTTCCTCCAAAGCGTCATTAATCTTCCTGTCGGCAATATCTATCTTTTCCCTAGTGAAATATGCTTCTACATCGCTACATTTATCCTCCAGCCATTCTTGGTTAACCATTTTGCACTTACTATCAATCTCAATTTTTAGATGTTTGTATGCCCTTTCAACTGCTTCATTTGCTGCACTTTTCATATTTTCTCCTCTCGTCATTTAATTCAATATCTTCTGTATTATTCAAGGATTTCTACTAGTCATTGTCTTTTTATCTACCTGACCCTCTGCTGCCTTTACTATTTTATCTCTTAAAGCAACACATTCGCTTCTATTGTATTCCTTTCCTCTGATCTAGTCAGTCGTTGCCTAATGTTCCCTCTGGTTCTTTCAAATTATTCAGGTCTCATCTCCCTAATTTCCTACCTTTTTGCAGTTTCTTCAGTTTTGATCTACAGTTCACAACCAGTAAATTGTGGTCAGAGCCAACATGTGTCCCTGGAAATGTCTTACAGCTTAAAATCTCGTTCCTAAATTTCTGTCTTACCATTATATAAGCAATATGAAACCTCCTGATGCCTCCAGGTCTCTTCCAAGTGTAAAAAATTGTTTCACAATTCTTAATCCAAACGTTAGTGGTGATAAAATTATGCTCTGTGCAAAATTTAATCAGGCAGCTTTCTCTTTCACTCCTTTTGCCAAGTCCATAGTCACCTTCAATTTTTCCTTCTCTTCTTTTTCTGCAGTCGAATTCCAGCCCCCCTTCACAATTAAATTGTCGTCTCTCTTAATTATCTGAATAAGTTCTTTTATCTGATCATACATGTTTTCTGTCTATTCATCATCTGCGGTGCTAGTTGGCACATAATCTTGTACTACTCTGGTAGGTATGTATTTCGTGTCTATCTTGGCTACAATAATGCATTCACTGTGCTGTTCATAGCAGCTTACCCCACATTCCTGTGTTCTTATTCATTATTAAACCATCTCAAGAATTACCCCTGTTTGATTTTGTATTTATAACCCTGTATTGACTTTACCAGTAGTCCTGTTTCTCCTGCCACCGAACTTCACTAATTCAAACTACACTCCTGGAAATGGAAAAAAAGAACACATTGACACCGGTGTGTCAGACCCACCATACTTGCTCCGGACACTGCGAGAGGGCTGTACAAGCAATGATCACACGCACGGCACAGCGGACACACCAGGAACCGCGGTGTTGGCCGTCGAATGGCGCTAGCTGCGCAGCATTTGTGCACCGCCGCCGTCAGTGTCAGCCAGTTTGCCGTGGCATACGGATCTCCATCGCAGTCTTTAACACTGGTAGCATGCCGCGACAGCGTGGACGTGAACCGTATGTGCAGTTGACGGACTTTGAGCGAGGGCGTATAGTGGGCATGCGGGAGGCCGGGTGGACGTACCGCCGAATTGCTCAACACGTGGGGCGTGAGGTCTCCACAGTACATCGATGTTGTCGCCAGTGGTCGGCGGTCGACGGTCGGCGGTCGACCTGGGACCGGACCGCAGCGACGCACGGATGCACGCCAAGACCGTAGGATCCTACGCAGTGCCGTAGGGGACCGCACCGCCACTTCCCAGCAAATTAGGGACACTGTTGCTCCTGGGGTATCGGCGAGGACCATTCGCAACCGTCTCCATGAAGCTGGGCTACGGTCCCGCACACCGTTAGGCCGTCTTCCGCTCACGCCCCAACATCGTGCAACCCGCCTCCAGTGGTGTCGCGACAGGCGTGAATGGAGGGACGAATGGAGACGTGTCGTCTTCAGCGATGAGAGTCGCTTCTGCCTTGGTGCCAATGATGGTCGTATGCGTGTTTGGCGCCGTGCAGGTGAGCGCCACAATCAGGACTGCATACGACCGAGGCACACAGGGCCAACACCCGGCAACATGGTGAGGGAACGATCTCCTACACTGGATGTACACCACTTGTGATCGTCGAGGGGACACTGAATAGTGCACGGTACATCCAAACCGTCATCGAACCCATCGTTCTACCATTCCTAGACCGGCAAGGGAACTTGCTGTTCCAACAGGACAATGCACGTCCGCATGTATCCCGTGCCACCCGACGTGCTCTAGAAGGTGTAAGTCAACTACCCTGGCTAGCAAGATCTCCGGATCTGTCCCCCATTGAGCATGTTTGGGACTGGATGAAGCATCGTCTCACGCGGTCTGCACGTCCATCACGAACGCTGGTCCAACTGAGGCGCCAGGTGGAAATGGCATGGCAAGCCGTTCCACAGGACTACATCCAGCATCTGTACGATCGTCTCCATGGGAGAATAGCAGCCTGCATTGCTGCGAAAGGTGGATATACACTGTACTAGTGCCGACATTGTGCATGCTCTGTTGCCTGTGTCTATGTGCCTGTGGTTCTGTCAGTGTGATCATGTGATGTATCTGATCCCAGGAATGTGTCAATAAAGTTTCTCCTTCCTGGGACAATGAATTCACGGTGTTCTTATTTCAATTTCCAGGAGTGTATATCTAACTTCAACAAATCGATTTCCTTTTTTAAATTTTCTAACCTGCCTGCCTTATTAAGGGATATAACATTCCACGCTCCGATCCTTAGAACGCCAGTTTTGTTTCTCCTGATGACTATATCCTCCTGATAAGTCCCTGACCAGTGATACGAATGGAGGACTGTTTTACCTTCGGAATATTTTGCTCAAGAGCGCATCATCATCACTTAACGTTACAGTAGAACTGCATGCCCCCGGGAAAAATTACGGCTGTAGCTTCACCCTGCTATCAGCTGTTGGCAGTACCAGCACGACAAGGCCATTTTGGTTGCTTTTACAAGGCCTGACCAACCAGTCATCCAGAGTGGTCCCTCTGCAACTACCGAAAAGGCTACTACCCGTCTTCAGAAACACACGCTTGTCTGGACTCTCCACAGATACCTCTCCATTGTGGTTGCACCTGGGGTATGTCCATCTATATCGCTGGGGCACACAAGCCACCCCACCAACGACAACGCCACGGTCTTACTGATTAGTGTTTTAATATTTGCTAGGAATTGGATACGAATTTTTGCTGGTCTTGAAAAGTTTATTTTGGTGTAATGCATATTTAGAACATCCAATATGGTATGGTTAAGATTTCCACCGCCTCTTGGGCGATCACTCTGTATGGTGAGACTATCACTCCGATCCTATAGAAGTATGGGAAACGGTTACGCGAAAATTTTAAATTAAATTCTTCAGTGGAAGTGTAATATTTGGATTACTGTTGCGATGGCATATGAAATGATGGCAGCGGGCTTCAGTTACTGCAAATATCTATAAAACGATTCGACAGTGGGCCAGCAGATTCGACATGTGCGGCCGCGACGAGTGGAATTCTATACTCTGGAAAGTACTGTGAAGTGGATGTAAGAGAATTTTTCCATTCCTATTCGCATGTGGACCGTGAGAAGCATGCCTCTGTGAGATCTGTAACTAGCCTAAGCTTGCTTTCGTGATACGTATGGCAGCAATGCGATTACTAGATTACGTACTTAACGCTGGCTCTTGAAACAGGATTTCGCAGGATAATTGACATCCATCTTTAACTGTCTGCAACTTCTTGCTTTATCAGCAACTTTTAGACGGTTCCTTTTGTGTACTAAAACGTTTGAACCAATCGTAGACATTTTTTCTGCGTATGTCTCCGCTCACTAAATTAATACCGAGGCAGTAAAAAAACGCATGTTGCAATTGTCTCAGACTGGTGTTGGGAGCGACGCAGCTAAAGATGTGGACCGATCAAACTTTTGAAAACGCAAATTGCTTATCGCGATCTGATTAACTCTCTATGCTGTATGGTTGGCTGATATTCTGGGACAACTTCCTCGAATGAGTGCAGTTTCAGGTTGTATGTTAAGAGGAAAAAAGATATTGAAAATCAGTAACAATGTTGCACACATAATGGATCGGTGCCACATCGAAATGTTGCGTCTCTCCCACAAATAAAAAGCTAAATATGGAACTAGCAGCACAATGATTGTTAACATGAATTGAGCTTGGTATTTTAATAAAGTATTCAAACACAATTTGAGTGAAAGTTATCTCAATATGTTAGAAATTATTCAAAGCTACTGGCAACGATGCTTACATGACAAAATCAGGATGGTAAAAGACAAAAGCGAACAGCCAGGCGTCTCCTAGCTGCCCTCAAAGAAAAAACTGAAGGCTTCTCCCCCGCTTATTTGTACAGACAGTATAAGTATTGCCATATAGACTATCTGGTCCTTAAATGATATACCAATTATATGTTCCTTTACACAAGCATACACAAAATGCTATACATAAAAATTATAATTTATAGAAACGAGGCCTTATATTGCTCCTTTGAATGGTTTCGAAACAGTTCATCGCTTTGTTGTGAGTAGTGATTCCACTCATAGAAGTGACAGATTCCCTACACATCTAGAAAAGAAAAAATAATATACACATTTGTGCATGTTCGTCGAAAACAGTCCCCTGATTGAATGATACGTTCGTTAGTTGTCAAGTTCTTGGAACAGGCTCGTCTATAGGTACGCATCAGTATGACATGTGAGCAAAACTATTGTTCTGAGGGTGAGAGTAGAGTTCACACTCTTGATTTGTGTACGTGACACAATGGAGGTCCCGAGTCCAGTGGGGGAGAGACGTCAGAAGCAGGCTGCATGACGTCACGCGGGCAGCTATAGGCGAGCGGAGACGGTTTCACTCCGTACGCCCCAAGGCCTACCAGGTGTACCGGTTATGAAATAAGCGTTAAGATGCAAATGTGTCAATAGAGAACATTTGTTGTGAACAAGCCTTAATTTTTTTTGTTTGGTTGGTATGACGTCTGTCAAAGATATTCAGTATACACAAGTCATGGAACAAACAACATCATATGTTTTCATCGTGTTAACTATGTCGAATTTTGTACCAGAAAGTAATGATTTGCGGAAAGCATTAATTTTTTGTTTTCATTTGAAAAAAAGTGCTGCAGAATCGCATCGAATGCTTGTCGAGGCTCTATCAGAAGCAACATGTAAAAGATGTTTTCAACGGTTCAGAAATAATGATTTTGATGTAAGAAATGAAGAACGTAGAAGACTACCAAAAAGTTCGAAGACGCCGAATTGCAAGCAATATTGGATGAAGATGATACTTTGAGTCAGAAGCAAATGACAGCAATGCTAAATGTTGCACAACAAACAATTTCTGACCGTTTGAAAGCTATGGGAAAGATCCAAAAGTGTGGAAAATGGGTGCTACATGAGTTGAATGAAAGACAGATGGAAACCGAAAAACCATTTGTCAAATTTTGCTTCAGAGACATGAAAGAAAATCAATTTTGCATCGAATTGTTACTGGCGATGGAAAATGGATTTATTTTAAGAATCCTAAACGGGAAAAATCATGGGTTAATCCGGGACAACCATCAACATCGACTGCAAAACCAGATCGATTCGGCAAGAAGACAATGCTCTGTGTTTGGTGGGATCAGAAAGGTATGGGGTATCATGAGCTTCGAAAACCCGGTGAAACTGTGAATACTAATCGCTACAGACAACAAATGATCAATTTGAACTATGCATTGACGGAAAAAAAAAACGAGAATGGGCCAGAAGACATGGCAAAGTAATTTTTTTACACGACAATGCACCTGCACACAAAGAAAAACTGATTCTGGATACATTCAAAACACTTGGCTCGGAGCTGCTACCCCACCCGCCCTATTCACCAGACTTGGTCCCTTCCGACTACCATTTGTTTTCATAAATGGGACACGCATTGGCTGAGGAACAAATGGTTCAAATGGCTCTGAGCACTATGGGACTTAACTTCTGTGGTCATCAGTCCCCTAGAACTTAGAACTACTTAAACATAACTAACCTAAGGACATCACACACATCCATGCTCGAGGCAGGATTCGAACCTGCGACCGTAGCGGTCGCGTAGCTCCAGACTGTAGCTCCTAGAACCGCTCGGCCACTCCGGCCGGCGGCTGAGGAACACTTCGATTCCTACGAAGAGTCGAAAATTGAGTGTCTGATTGGTTTGCTTCAAAAGACGAACATTTCTATTGGCGTGGTGTCCACAAATTGCCAGAGAGGTGGTCAAAATGTATAGAAAGCAATGGTTAGTACTTTGAATAAAATGTTTTTACTTTTCAATTCAAAATTAGTGATTCGTTTTCACAAAAAACGCTGATTTCATACCGGTACACCTGGTAGAAACACAGTTTACCTAATGTCTTCTCGGATACGTGCAGTAACGCCAAATCTCCGCGATTCAGGAAAAATTTATTTCATGCCGTCAGTCTTTTGAAAAAGATGCAGTACTACTGTGCACGCAGGGTTATAATACCGAGATAAGTACATACACAGTAGATAAAGTTTGTGTTTCTTTCGTATCTATAGATAATGACATGAATTTAGAATGTTCATGCTATGTACAATAGAAATTACTCATTTTCATTTGATCTTAATTAATTGGAGAAACTTGGACATTCCTAGCG
Organism: Schistocerca serialis cubense; assembly: GCF_023864345.2. Taxonomy (NCBI): domain Eukaryota; kingdom Metazoa; phylum Arthropoda; class Insecta; order Orthoptera; family Acrididae; genus Schistocerca; species Schistocerca serialis. The sequence goes on from NC_064639.1 coordinate 515,338,847, forward strand.
CACAGGTACGTTTTTTAATTCAGATGAATCTGTTAGTCTTTTTATCGCGATAGTGCGCTGCTTATCCACAAAAGTCAAAAGTTGATAAATTCACAGGAGTATTATCGTATCCATGGTTTGTTCACTTACACGTATTTTAGTGTGTACATTAAAACGTTCAATAATGTGCTTCCCACAACCGTCTGGGGACAATCACATTTTACTGTAGGCACACCTGCGACGTACCTGTAGTTCAGTCATGACAGTTGGACGCGGCACATGATGTTTATGATGTGAAGTTTTCTCAGCGAAGTTTGTTCTTGGAGATGCGTTTTGAGTTCCTGTGCAGTGGAATCCATCGACTCCCCTTGGGTAGCACACATTCTTGGAGAAAGCAGTTCCACTTGTGCGACAAGGCAAGTACACACCTTCGTATCCAGCAGAAATGCTGCTTATTTGTCCTAATGTTCTTTTAGCACCCCGCCAGGTATCGGGATTACGCACTGTACTCCAATTCTACCCCAACACACGATTGGTCACTGTTTTATCACTTACACACCACTAGTTTGGGTTCACTATGGTAGAAGTTTAAATACCTTCATACGATATTTCGTATTTACTATGTTCTTTTATATTTACAGATTTTCTGTGCAAGTCATTTCATCTAATAATTTTTTAACCAGTGGCATATTTTCATGAATTTTGCTTAGCTTGTTATTAGCCTTTAAATTATGCTTTAGAAGCTGTGTGTAGCATTCATATATTATGAAGTTAATATTGCAGTTATTTATATGCACATTAAGTTAGATCACAGAAAAGTCACAACACCACGTCACTAACTAAAGTACGTGAGAGAAAAATAGCGAAGTATCTTCAACTAAAAACGGTTCAAATACAAAACAAACACTCACCCGAAAAGAGCAGAGGGTAAAAACCAGTTGTTATATGTTTTGCGTCAGCAGTACACTACCATTTATGTTGCTGAGTAGTAATTTACGAGTATGTGAGCGCATTACTAACGTTTGCTTTGTGAACAGATTACTACATTACGTATTTGCATATGGCGGTGTTGTATTCAGATGGTATATAGCACACAATGCAGTGTACCTGTATAAATATGTTCATTTATTGAAAGGACATTATCTGGCATTTTGCTACTCACTCAGTTATATATGTTCATGACCGTCTTTTATGCTCTTCACAAAGTCTGAGATGCACCTCCGCACACCGAGAAAAAACCTTATATCTGTACAGTTGAATGCATTTATTATCATAATAAACATAGAAAAACCAAAGATAGAAGTGAGTCAGTGCTACAGCAAATACTCCTCAGATTAATACGGTACATATGCAAATGGATAAATAAAATTTCAGCAAGTGTAGATTCCGTACCAGTGATACATATATGTGTTGCAAAAATAATGATCATTCCAAAATGAAATCAGAATACCTGATGTTTCATATGTTTTAGTTAATTCAGCGATCAGTATGACGAATATTCTCGCAGCTGGTATTTACCTTTCATGATGCTGATTTACTGGTTTTCTGTACGTTGAAACTTCTTCAGATCTTTGGTGGGTAAAAACCTTTAATCTTATTGGTTCTGGGATTTGTGAGTAAATAACAACCTTGGTGTGGAATGCATGTGATGATGTATTACTATGGTAGAAATAACGCCCACCTGCTGTTTCTTCGTTTGAGCTGTGAAGATTCGCGATGAGTTCTGGGTAAAACATAATTTCCTTTTGCGCGGTTTTGAGATTCTTGCGTGCTGCAATTTTCTAAGGTGCGCTTGACGAAAGAGCGCAATTAACACGGAGCTTACCTTTTCATCGAAGGATTCTGTTTGTCTTGGAAGTATCTATCCACTCATTATCTTCTTTGACACTGAATGTTTGCAGGAGTATATCGTGTATCACAAATAGGAATATGGTTCATTACCCGCTCAAATAAATCAAGACACAGCATCTAGGATGTGTGTTGATTGTGTGCTTATGAGAGTCTGAGCCTGTTTAATTCGAGGACCACTCGTTCACACGGATTGGCTTTCTGGCGAAAGCGTGATTTTAAAATTATTTGTTTGCTATTATCTTGAAAATACTCACTCCATTTGTAGCCTGTGAGTAAGATGCAATGTCTGTTAGCAATGTCTGCTGTAGGAATGTGATTATTAGAATTTTTTTGTAATCACTGTAGCCATAGCGGACTTAGCAGCATATAATTTTACCAACATGGAAGAAATTCAGAATAATGAAATAACATACTTGGTATCTCCACAGGCAGCCGGTTACGGACCGACAAAATCAATAGCTGCGATTTCAAGAGGTTTGCTAGGCAAAGCAGAGTGCGGGTCAGTCTCACTAGTTTTGTTGATGGGTTTTACTTTCTGACAGATGACACATGCGCCTGGTAATCGATGCCCTTTTCGTCACATATTGGGAAAATAGCAAAACAGGTTAAGTTTTCTTAAACACTTTGTAGTTCCGTAGTGGCCCCAGGCATGATGTGTATACCACATGAGCTTATCTACTACGCTTTCAGACGCTACGCGTACACTCCAAGCGTTTGTGTTGGAGTGCCTTCTATAGAATGGTACATTATGGTGTTGGGTGTAATATTATTCCAAACTGCTTGCATTATGCTGTTTCAGCTGTGTTCTCATTTTGTGCCGTTCTGGATCTGGGTCTCGTAGTTCATTCATGTTTCTGCACATAACAACGTATACTAGTGGTAATGTTTGTCATGTATGACTAAAATGTGATAGTTTTATTGTTGTTCTAATGTTTCTGCATTTTCGGTTAGACCTTGTGGCTGTCTAGACAATGCATCAGCTACAATGTTTGTTTTCCTGCTATGTGATTTATTTCAAATGAATATTTCTGTAATAACAACGCCCATCGTGCCAGGGAACAACGCCCATCATGCCAGGCGCTGGTGTAATAATCTGCACAACATCAAAAAGCTCAACGCTTGATGATTAGAATAGACATTCAAGTTTCTACATTAATGTAGTAACTGAATATTTTGAATGTCGATACGATTGCTAATGTTTCTAATTCTATCGCTGAATAAGAACACTTGTATTCAGTGAGGGCCCTACGTGCAAAGGTAGTAATTTTTATTTCGTACTCACCTTGTTCTTGATCAATTTGAAACAGACATGAGACCAAACCTGTGTATGAAGCATCTGTAAGTGACAAAACAATATTTGCTCGTATCAAGATGAGATAAGATATCTGAATTAACTAATGCTTCTTTGCTTGCGCTAAAATCTTTTGTGCTTTTCTGTGCACACAGCCATAAAGCATTCTTCTTAAGTAAACCTAGTTATGCTGCGCTATTTAGTAATTTCTCTGGAAGAAACCGCCGAAAGAAAGAGCAGAGACCGAAAAACGCTTTTAACTGCTTCTTGGTGCATTGATATGGGAAATTCTTGATTGTGCTAAATTCACCAGGATCTGGTCGTATTCCTTGTGAAGATATTATATAGGCTAAAAATTTGATTCGTCTCTTCCTAAATTAGATTTTTGTAAATTTGCTGTGACTTGTACTCTTGAAAACTTCTCTAGTTTTCTTTCTAAAATGTGTAGATGTTCTTCCCAAGTGTTTGTTTCTGTCAGAATATCGTGAACATACAGTGTTACCCTTTCTGGAGCTTCTCGACTTATTACTGTGTCGAAAGCAGTGATGAACTGCGCAGAAATGACTTTACGTCCAAAACATAAGACACAAGACTGATAACTCCTGTCGCCAGTTATAAAGTTTCTAGAGTCTAACGTTAGTTTTTAAATCAATACTTGTATGGCATTTGACACCATGAAATTTTTGTAATTCCTTGTCGATGTTTTCTGATCTTGTGCTTACAGGAACAATTATTTTACTTGTGGCTCGTGCACCTAACATGAGACGTACTTCCACTAGGTTGGGTTACCGATAGCAATGGACTACAGTAGATGTTTCAGTTAAGTTCTATTGCAGCATTTGCTTCATCTTATCTCTCACTGCTGCTCGCTTTTGGCAATGGATCGTGTACGAGTTGTGGCAAGCTACGTCATGGAGGCAACAAGGTGCACAGTGCTTCTCTGGAAAGAATACCTGAAATTGAGGATATTTATTAAACTCTCTTCTAGTAGTACAGCTGACAGGTACTGCCCCCAGATTCGACAATAGGTCATTAGTGGGAAACTCAGCGCCATACACATTTTCGTTTCGAAAGCTTCGAGCAGTTTACATGTTACTGTAACTTTCATGTGTGTATGTAACAGTGGGCGAGGAATGTGTTACACTTTCCTGTACCAATTTAGTTCCTTTTGCAAATTAGACAACTGTGAGCATATATTTTATGCCATGCTGACAGATCTTTGTCAACAGTTTGTTTAAGTTGCTCATAAGTCTGTTCAGGTTCTGAAACATCATTGCTTGCAAAGTATTCATTCCCCGACCATAGAACGGCTCGCGGTAATGCTTTACTAATATATTTATCAGTGTTGTTATCTTTGTTGTTAATCCATTGGAATGATTATTGCTAAAAATACGCATTTGGTCATCAAATTGTAACTTTAAATTATTTGCGTTTTCATCAGAGACATTTTCTACTTTAGACTGAAGTGTATGTACAGTGTTGCGGAGCGTTGGTATTTTCACCAGTGAGTTTATTTACATTAGAAGACAAAGTTTGACAAACAGTAGATAACTTTGATACATTGCTAGCTAGCGTTTCTTGTGGTTTAAAATTTTTATTCTCTTGGACTATTTGCCCTACATCTAGGGAAACGTTACAAGACTGTGACTGCAAATTAGATACAGTCAATAAAAGCTCTGAAATTTGTTGTGATATTTTTCGTTGCTTCATGGAACTCTGAAGTCATTTCTCCTGATATCAATGTAGCAATTACAATTTTAAAAGCGGTTATTTCATCGGTAGTACTCAGACTGGTCGCAGTAGCTAATACCTTTTGCAATATATCTCGCATATCGAGTCCACTAGAAACTTATATGGCCGGAAACGCAAAGTCGACTGATGGTCGAACTATTGCATTGAAGATCTGTTCATTACTTTTAGTTGGTTGAATGTCTGATTGAAGTTTGTCACATTCAGATTGCTTATTGAAGATATGTTACCAAAATTTGTTCCTGCCGTTTTTGTTTCTTACCAATTTGGACCTTAATACTGAAAGATTAATAAGTCTCAATAAAGTGTTTTTTTACAATACATAGCATTGAATGATAATGGAAAATATTAACCCTGCTGCTAAATGATCACAATACAGATTACATTTATTTCAATAATGAAGCGCGCCATTACGCGCAAAGATGTTACAAGATCGTCCACCTTGGAGCAACTAAACTGCGTATGTTACGTTTTTTCCTGTTAATTGTCCATAAGATCGCAGTCTAGGACACACTAAGTCAAGCAGTAAAGCACAATAATGAATTCTCTCGTACCTTAAATATTTTCATTCTGCTTCGGCTGGTTGTGTTTTGGTTCATAGATTTCTTTCTATATTTTGTTTCGTAACAATTCTTTCCTCTCTGTTTCAGTTTCCAATTACTTCGAATGTCCTTGCAATAATGCTATGAACGATCACTCGAACCTGAAAAAAAAGACAAAACAATTCTAAACATGAAAACATCTACATCTACATGGCTACATCTACATCTACATGGATACACTGCAAATCACATTTAAGTGTCTGGCAGAGGATTCATCGAACCACCTTCACAATTCTCTATTATTCCAATCTCGTATAGCGCGCGGAAAGAATGAACACCTGTATCTTTCCGTACGAGCTCTGATTTCCCTTATTTTATTGTGGTGATCGTTCCCCCCTGTGCAGGTCGGTGTTAACCAAATATTTTCACATTCGGAGGAGAAAGTAGGTGATTGGAATTTCGTGAGAAGATTCTGTCCCAAGGAAAAACGCCTTTCTTTTAATGATGTCCAGCCCAAATCCTGTATCATTTCTGTGGTACCCTCTCCAATATTTAGCGATAATACAAAACGTGCTGCCTTTCTTTGAACTTTTTCGATGTACTCCGTCAGTCCTATCTGGTAAGGATCCTACACCGCGCAGCAGTATTCTAAAAGAGGACGGACAAGCGTAGTGTAGACAGTCTCCTTAGTAGGTCTGTTACATTTTCTAAGTGTCCTGCCAATAAAACGCAGTCTTTGGTTAGCCTTCCCCACAACATTTTCTATGTGTTCCTTCCAATTTAAGTTGTTCATTATTGTGATACCTAGGTATTTAGGTGAATTTACGGCTTTTAGATTAGACTGGTTTATCGTGTAACCGAAGTTTAACGAGTTTCTTTTAGCACTCATGTGGATGACCTCACACTTTTCGTTATTTAGGGTCAACTGCCACTTTTAGCACCATTCAGATATCTTTCCTAAATCGTTTTGCAGTTTGGTTTGGTCTTCTGATGACTTTATTAGTCCATAAACGACAGCGTCATCTGCAAACAACCGAGGACGGTTGCTCAGATTGTCTCCCAAATCTTTTATATAGATAAGGAACAGCAAAGGGCCTATAACAGTACCTTGGGGAACGCCTGAAATCAATTCTGTTTTACTCGAAGACTTTCCGTCAGTTACTACGAACTGTGACCTCTCTGACAGGAAATCACAAATCCACTCACATAACTGAGACGATATTCCATAAGCACGCAATTTCACTACGAGCCGCTGAGTGGTACAGTGTCAAAAGGCTTCCGGAACTCCAGAAATACGGAATCGATCTGAAATCCCTTGTCAATAGCACTCAACACTTTATGTGAATATAGAGATAGTTGTGTTTCACAGGAACGATGTTTTCTAAACCCATGTTGACTGTGTGTCAATAGACCGTTTTCTTCGAGGTAATTCATAATGTTCGAACACAATATATATTCTAAAATCCTGCTGCATATCGACGTTAGCGATATAGGCCTGTAATTTAGTGGATTATTCCTACTACCTTCTTGAATATTGGTGTGACCTGTGCAACTTTCCAGTCTTTGGGTACGGATCTTTCGTTAAGCGAACGGTTGTATATGATTGTTAAGTATGGAGCTAATGCATCAGCATACTCCGAAAGGAACCTAATTGGTATACAGTCTGAACCAGAAGACTTGCTTTTATTAAGTGATTTAAGTTGCTTCACTACTCCGAGGTTATTTACTTCTACGTCACTCATGTTGACAGCTGTTCTCGATTCGAATTCTGGAATATTTACTTCGTCTTCTTTTGTGAAGGCATTTGGGAAGACTGTGTTTAGTAACTCTGCTTTGGCAGCACTGTCTTCGACAGTATACGCCCGCATCTCGTGGTCGTGCGGTAGCGTTCTCGCTTCCCACGCCCGGGTTCCCGGGTTCGATTCCCGGCGGGGTCAGGGATTTTCTCTACCTCGTGATGGCTGGGTGTTGTGTGCTGTCCTTAGGTTAGTTAGGTTTAAGTAGTTCTAAGTTCTAGGGGACTTATGACCAGAGCAGTTGAGTCCCATAGTGCTCAGAGCCATTTGAACCATTCTTCGATAGTATCTCCATTGCTATCGTGCAGAGAAGGCACTGATTGTTTCTTGCCGCTAATATATTTCACATACGACCAGAATCTCTTTGGATTTTCTGTCAGGTTTCGAGACAAAGTTTCGTTGTGGAAACTGTTATAGGCATCTCGCATTGAAGTCCACGCTAAATTTTGAGCTTCTGTGAAAGATCGCCAATCTTGGGGATTTTGCGTCTGTTTAAATTTGGCATGTTTGTTTCGTTGTTTCTGCAACAGTGTTCTAACCCGTTTTGTGTACCAAGGAGGATCAGCTCCGTCGTTTGTTAATTTATTTGGTATTAATATCTCAATTGCTGCCGATACTATTTCTTTAAATTTAAGCCACATTTGGTCTACACTTATATTATTAATTTGGAATGAGTGAAGATTACAATTACATTTTATGCAATAGACATTATTTAACAATCGTACGGGTGCGGTCACTAGTGTGAGTTGGCTTCTACTTCCCCTCAGTAGTAGAATACCGAAATCAGTAAAAGAATGTATGTTGTAATTGTTACAGATTGTGTTGAGAATAGCGCAAATATGGACCGATGAAATTTTTGAAAGTGCAAATTGCATATGACGATTTGATAGCCGCTCTATGCTATGTGATTAGTCAAAATTCTCAGACTTCTTCTTCGAATGACTGCAGATTTAGGTTGTACGATAAGATAAAAAAATATATTCAAAATAACTAACAATGTCATGCTAATGGTCGGTCGGAGTCATGTCGAAGTGTTGCGTCTCTGCCACAAAAAAAGACTGAAAATGTAACTAGCGGCACAATGATTGTTAACATAAATATGTGGACTGGTATTGTAATAAAATATTCAAACACAGGTTGAACGAAATTTATGTCAATACGCTAGAAATTATTCAGAGCTATAGACAAAGATGCTTCCATGACTAGATCAGGGTAGTAACAGACAAAAGCGAAGAGCTAGGCATCTCGTAGCTCCCCTTGAAGAAAATATTGAAATTCGTATCCTCGTTTATTTGTACAGATAATATAAGTATTGCCATATGGACTCTTTGGTCCTCAATTGATATATAGATTATATGTTCCTTTAGACAAGCATACACAAAATTTTACAGTAAAAAAATAGTTAGGAGGTCCTATACGCTTGTATTCCTTGCACTTGGCGCATCATGACATGCTTCTCCATAGCTGTTTTTAGAAATTTGTTACAAACCTTAATGTTTAAGTATCGCCCGAGACCACGATGGCACGAGTATTCATACTACTTTGACCGAACGACGCATGTTCTTTGTTGATCACACATCACTTCTTCATCTAGTTCGACCAATCTTCTTGAATGTAAATATGACTAACGTCAAATTAACGACTTTCATGAACAGGATGCTTATCTTTTGATATTTAACATTGTCGCCTAGTTCTTTTCGGTTTCTAGGTTGACTTCCTTATTGGTTCAAATAAGCAAAACAAATAACGTGTTTCACATAATTTACGTTCTTCTTTTTTACTTAAAAAACTCCTCCATTGGAATTGCTAGAAGTTTAACATAAGGTACCACCTAAGTACTGTTCACACAGACAAACTCACATCTACTAGAGTAAGACCTCGTACACATATTGTCTCAATATTCATCTGTCTACTTCCGCTGAGAAGGATTCTTTTAAAGTTGTGGCTCGTGATATCACAATTCGATCTTTTATAGGACTGTACATCATAATGACGACACAATTCCTTGGTCAATTACCGAACGAGGTGGCATAGTGGTTAGCACACTGCACTTGTACTGCACTTCAAATCCACTTTCACCCATCCAATTTAGGTTTTAAGCGCTTTCCCTAAATAGCTCAAGGAAATACCACGGCGGTTCCTTTGAAAGAGCACGGCTGATTACATTCCCCATCCTTGAAAAAATTTGGGGTGTGCTCCGTCTAATGGTCAATTTTACATAAAAAATTATTATTATTTTCTTAATCTTCGAAATGACCAACTAGCGTCGTGTAAGAATTTCAGTTCCACTTATTTATTTGTTGAACCCTGATTTCTAATACTCCATCTTACCCACATGTTGTCTTTCCCTTTCTTGACTTCGTATTGTTTCTGGTTTCTTATTCCCCTGTCTTGAAAGCTCTCTCAATTTGGTATTTTATTGTTAAAAATATTTCTTTCTGTTATTTCCGATTCTCTGGATTTCCTTTCTTATTCTTCTCTTATTTCGGTAATCCACGCTACTGTTGACTTATTTTTCGAGGAATATAGACATATTCATTTCATTAATCTGTTTTCAGACTTTTGGCAAAAGTGCCCTGAGAAGGTTAACTTTAGATTTACCTTTACTTTTTTTGTGTATATTTTACTTCCCATCTTCCACCATCTGTAGTTTGTATTGCACCTACCTTTCAAGTATCTCTATTTTGACCAGGTTGCAGTTCATTAGTAGGCATTCACAAACATATAAACATTCTTTTATCGTACCTTGTAATATCAAGTGGAAATTTTTGTGATCTGTATCAGTTTTAATCTCTGATCTAGATAACATAGAGTCCTTGGACACTTTATGTCTGGCTTATAGAATCTTTGTCGCACTTCTTTTTTCAGTTGTTAAGTGACGAAGATGATAATCATATTTTTGTATTTTTATTCTGGTTGAAGTCTTTCTGGAGAGGTAAGGGTATGTATCCTACTTATGATAATAATCATTAATAATTCTTGAGCTTATCACAGCAAAATATCTGAAATAATTAACAGTTAACGATTTTTACCTTTTGTGTAAAAGATAAGAATTATTATAATGTGTAAAGGTAGTTGTGTGTCTTTCTGATGCTGGAACAATTTGAGACATTGATTGCTAATTCATCTTTTGGCATAATTTCGAACAAAATGTGCAGCAAATATTAAAGAATTGCTTAAACTGTCAGCAAGCTGAAACATCAAATAAATGTTGCAATAGCGAGTTGTGTACTATAATATCAAACAAATTCTTGAAAATTGTAGCAATAGGTGGATGTGTTCTACTCCCACGAACATCTGCTACAGCTAAATATATTGTAGCTCTCTGTGATATTTTTACTACACACATTAAACTGTATGAAATCGAAAGTGTAATGAGCTCTCCCACTATCAGAAAACTTGTGAATGATTACATTCCAAAATTTGACAATCCAGAACAGTCTTATGAGATAATGCAAGTAACTTTACCAGCTTACAATGCAGAAGTTTGCAACACGATGACAGCATAAAACAAATACCGATCTCACTCTACCAACATGAAGCCAATTCAGTAGCGAGAATGTTTAGAGAATTTAACAGATTCATCAGAACATACTCTTCTTCCAAACCAACCTGGATAAACTGTGTAACACCGTTTGAAAAAGTAGTTAATAGCTTTCAGCATAATTCAGTCAATCAACCAATGTTACATAAAATGAAATGCTGCTCAACAAATCAGAAACGAATGGGTGGGTGGATCCACTTTCAAGACTCTATAGATATAACATTTTTCTATAAATAATTAGGTATATGCATGTGCTCACTGCAGTTTGAATTGTATTACTAAGCATTTGTACTTGCATTGTGAAGAAATAGGCGTCTAAGAACAAAAGCTTATTTAAGGATACCTTCTGAATGTTATGGTACAAGGAATTCACAGTCTCCACCAACTAATTACAGAGCAATAATCTAATTATGATGTATTTGGTTTGTTACCGTAATCACCTGTTTTTCATTAAAAATATCTTCTTATCAACGAAAATGACAGTAATATGCAATTATTTTAACACAGCAGGATCCAGTTTCTCATAGGCGCCTATGTACGGATGCAAAACTACTGTGATGTCGTTGCCGTCCTTGCAGTAACAGCCCAGTGTAGCGTCGTCGTGCCGCTCTTCCATTGCATGAAGTGAAACGACGCACAACGCCTACTCTTCATCACTAACTCTATTGTTTCTGCTGTGTATCACTCTAGTACACACGTAACATTGACATAAATCCAAACTTGAGACATAGCCGAGCAGTGCTATTCACAAACTTGAGGGTGTAACCTAAAGTGGCCATTATTGTTGTCAACCAAACGTTTTGTGGGTGAATGGGCTAACTTTGTTTCCATATAAGACTGAGAGCACATACTGTCGACATTTGCATTACTGTGCACTATTTTTAGTGTAATATAGATCCAAAGATAACTGGGAAAATATCCCAAGCGAAGTGCAATAACTCTATAACGAGCTTCCAGAGACCAAAGGTACATTGTATCAAAATAATCTGAAGTTGCCCATGAACAACCTCTGAAACCCTGCATAAAAAAGTATTCCTGTAAATGTGATAATACATTTTCCGCAGTCTGGGGAATCCAGACTGATATATAATGATTTGCAATTTCTAAATTTATTCATGTTCATTATTTATTAAGTGGACTTAGTGTATCTTGACGAACTTCAGTGGTGAAAAACATTTTTCGTCCTGGAGGACAGCCTGAATTCAGAAGATACTTGGGTGTAAACATATATAATAATAATTTCAATTATAGATTGAGGAGAGCTATTACTGTGTATTGTCGCTAGAGAGCTATCTTGCATTTAATATGTTGTAGGATTTTAAGCGCTGCTGTTAAATGAGTAACTCATATTACTTATGGCATTAGGAAAGAGGAGCTATTACTGTGATTATTTACTCATAAAGTAACTGAATGTAAAAATAATGTAACCAACTAATGACGTAAAATCAAGTTAGTACTTTGGCCGAATTTTGAACTGCAGTTGAAGTTGAGTAGATTAATTAGGTTAGGTGCCTTCTTTCATTCAGAGTTCGTATGCTGTAGAAGATTTTATTGTCTTGGTTAGTCTTGAGTTATTAGCAAGTTGTGCTGAGCCTTGGTGTAAGTACTGATGGTAAAGACTGGAATAAGTAACGAGATGCTCTGAACACGAGAACTAAGTGTGTATAAGATCAGGGAAGGGTGTGTCTAAAAAGTCAGCTTCGAGAAGCAGAGGTGTAATTTACTCATTAACATTTGAAGGATAGATGATTGTGTAACATTAGCACATTAATTTTATTTAATCGTACTTATAGGTAGCCAGCTCTAAATGTTGTATGGTGGAGATCCGATATAAATCAAGTCGATTTGAATTCACATATTGCCAGTATGAACATACAATCATTAATTGAGTGAGTCATTTGCTGCTGAACTGACAGTGGAGGCTCGTCTAAAAGAGTATTACGAGAGTAAACAGAAACCAAATTCATAAAAAGTATATTAAAATAAAGAGAAGTAGTACTCACTCAGTGGCGTAAGATTGAGTCCATACGTCGCTGTTTTCTGCTGGAGAATTTATCTAGAACCTTAGAGTGGAAACCCTTAGCATTGGGTACCATTATCTTCTCAGTTCTTCTGCCTCATCGCACCCTCAGAATCGATGATGTTGTAACCTCCCCACAAAAATTTTACACGACAGTAATATTATTTAGGAATGCCAATGGACATTGCGCTAAGTGTAACCTCTCCACTGAAATTTTTAAAACAGAAATAATAAATGAATAGGAGCCAAACGTAACCTCCCTGCAATTAAATTTAATGACAATAAAAGTTAGAATCGCAATCTGACTCAAATATAAGTTCTTCATAAAAATTAAAGTCCATTCAGTGATAATGATAATTCAATTAAACTGAAATATCGGTCTTTGGCCCTGTGCAAAAATCAAAATTAAATTCTTACCTCATTGCAACACCTAGTCAAATTTCTGCTCTTGTTGTTGCGCACCGCTTGGAGGAACTGCATTGCAAATAATAATATTCCCTTTTTTTTTTCTTTTGTAATCTAATTGAAAACTGAAACTTTTGTTTAGGGGAAGTGGAACGAAATAGTTACTTCAATTAAATGAAAATTTTATGTAAAATTGCTTTTGAAATCAAAGTTATTATTGGGGGCACTTGTTGAAAATTAGTTACAATAATTAAACTTTACATTATCCGATGATTATCTTAATTAACAGTATACCTCATTCAGCATCTTGACCAGTGTTGTCGCCAAACCACATCACGCAATCCCACTGGACTGCTACCACTGACCGACCGCTCTGCATGACGACTACTAGCGTACTGCACGCGACGACTACTGACAGAGTACTGTACCCAACTAGACAGAGCTACAGACTCGCAACGACTGCTCGACAGACTCGCAACGACTGACTGACAGACTGAGAACCGCTCGCAACACTCGCGTGGTCAAGCGCATACTCTCTGGTCACAGATGCTACAATGCCTCGCCATCGCTGCTATGTTACATACGTGTTTCATAACCCTCCACTGGGGGGGCAAAAATTTGGCAGCGATGGTGAGTCATTTGGACTTGCCAAGTGCGGCAAAATTTTTCTTTAATTAACAAAATTCTACAATTTACAGAATATTTAAATGTTGTGCACACGCACTAAGTACAAAATATATCAGACAAAGACAAAATGTGAGTACAAAACATAGTAGCAAATCAGAAAAATGTATATACAAATTATTTGACAGATAACAAAGTGCACAGGCACTGAAAAAAATTCTTTAGCATATTCAGAACAAATAAACAGACTGGCAAAATATTATGTTGACAAGTGACATGAGTGCACATCCACTGCAGTTGAGAACATATCAGTAATTGATGAAATGTATGTACAATTAGTAACAAATGACATAAGTGCATACGCATTAAAGTATTGAATATACAGAATAGTAGAAATCATATTGAAAAATAAGAAAAGTGTACAGGGACTGAAGTTCAGTAGAAAACATATTAACACCTAACAGAAGTGCACATGCACTGTAGTTCAGAAAATAAAAAAATGTATATACAATATAAAAGACAAAAGTGCACATATACTGTACTTCAGAACAAATCAAAAAAAATGTCTTTAGCATTTTGGCAATAAATAAACATAATAGCAAAAAAATCATGTTGACCAGTGACATAAGTGTACTCGCACTGGAGTTTAGCGAATTGAAAAAATGTATAGCCATGAACATAAATAATGTTAGCAAAAATGATTTTCATTATGTGACAAGAATTAGGATAGGAAAGGGAAGGATTGCATCATGGTTGTAGCACTTTAGATTGCACACAGCTGTTTTGAAAGTCCATATCTTTCCACAGAAGTACAACACCAAGTGACACAACTTGAAGTTCATTTCCCCTCAGAATTTATCAGCGTAGCCAAGACACTGAACTGTCGTAGTAATATTCCATTTTTTTTTATTTTGGCAGTATATTAGGTACACCAAACAGTGGGACCATAATAACGTCTTCATCGCTCACGGTGGTGGACAGCATGTCGTGTCAACACCACGCTCTTACACGGCACATCAACGTAGACTTAGTGCAAAACCAAATATAGTGCTCCATGATCACTAGGATAAACAGGACAAATGGACCTCGCAGTAATTCAGGGTAGTTAGCTCATAAGGTGAAGGACATTAAGTCACATAATATTGTCAATTACAGTAGTAGTTTGCGGCATTCATAGCCCAGTTATTGAACATTTCTGTACCATGTATGTAGTATTACAGAAAAATGTTCATTAATTGTTTTACATAGAATCAGTAATCTTCTTTTCCTAGTTACAAAGCATTATTAAATAATCGCATTCTGTTCCAGTTACAAAGTATAGCATAGTTAATTATTCATTTGTCATTCCAATATAGTATTAATCATTAACCTTCTCCTAATTACAAAGCATTATTAAACAGTCACATTCATTTCCAATTATAAAGCATAGTTAATTAATCATTTGTCATTTCAATATAGTAAGAATCATTAGCCTTCTAATTACAAAGCATTATGAAACAATCGCATTCATTTCCAGTTATAAAGTATAGCATAATTAATTAATCATTTGTCTTCCAATAGTAATAATCATTAGCTTTTTCCTAATCACAAAGCATTATGAAACAATAGTATAGTTAATTAATTATGTGTCATTCCAATCTAGTAAGAATCATTAGCCTTCTTCTAATTACAAAGCATTATTAAACAGTCACATTCATTTCCAATTACAAAGTATGAACATTGAAAACAAGAGCTAATTAATGGCATAATTAATAACAATTCATTAAGTGACACTAATTATTGGCACTCAGTGGCCATCAGGTATCGAATAGTATAAAGCATTGTTCCTCATTCAGTATTATTCAGATCATTACAAAGTCATTATTAAAAATCAGTTAATTATAGTCATAGCATTAATAATCATGGGGATTATAAGTAGTCTCATTACAATAACAGTGGCAATTACTAGCCAGTTACTAAACATTATTTTATATATATGTGTATTTTTGTTGTCTCATTAAGAAGTCATTACTCAAGTGACATACTATTCAGAGCTAATCAGTATTATTCAGAATTTTTCTCAAACTGGTATCACTATTTGGGACTGTTAATACATTTTTTTTTTTTTGTTAGCAATGCATTGCGTTGGGATCGATAATTAATTGCTGAGGCATAACACTTTTTGCTTTTGACCTATTGCTGCAAATGAGGATAGGTAACGTCATTCGTCATGAGTCAGCTGTAGCAAGGTTATGTAACAAGGCAGTATATGTGATTACATTTATAAATGGTAAACACAAATGGGTAAAAAAAATAAAAATGCAAGTACTAGAACAGGTATAATAAGTAACAGTTTTAGTAAGTATCATGACAAGCATCTCCTGGAAAAAATACAAAATGGATTATTGACCTGAAAGAAGAAACGCACACTATGCTGAAAAGTAGTGAACTTCGAATTAACAAGTAGTGAAATGTGTATAAAATGTGTTCCATAGCTGTCCTTTCCAAAACTTTCCGTCATCCTACTATGCAATATAACACTTGCTGTCAAAACAAACTGCAACAAATACTTAAATAACTACATAGCATAAATATAAAACTCCAACATTATCCTCATCTGTAAAAGAAAAAAAAAACTTCATTATCAATCACTTCATTATCCATATTATCATAACTTCATTATTATCATCACCTGTAAATAAAAACTTCATTATTCATAATACCATATCCTTCATCATTATTCATCAGTATTCATTATCATCTGCAAAAAATCACTTCATTACTCATTATACAACTATTCCTTATCTCTAGCATATTTCATCACTAAAACTAAGATGTGTAGTTCAGTCTGACAGCCTGCATCAATCACCTTGTATTCTGAAAGAAAAAATTAGCTAAGACTGCTATTCTACGATGAGTATAGTATATTCTTGTTAATGCTTGTTAATCCTGATCCATTTACTCTTCCTCATAAAGTTATTGCATCTTCTTTCGTTTATTCCGTAGGTGAAATTCCCATTTCTGTTGAATTTATTTCTTACACGCACCATTTCTTTCTGAAATTGATGAACAAAGATTAATGTCCTGCATTTAAATCATATACCCACTAAATAATGACTGGTTTATGGTAACATAATTAACCATACAGCATAACATGACAGAAAACGTAATATGTCAAAGGCATTGACAGTGTTCAGAGGCAAAAATGTACAGATAATATCACAATGCAGCAGCAAAAATGTAAAACAGTTACGATGTTGAGATGTCATAAGGCAAGAAATGTCAAAGTCAACAGGTGTGTTATATCTTAACTATTTCACAGTGCATACAAACAAAACTGGAGTACAATCATATACACAAAAAAAAAGTGGAAAATGTGCACGGTCTGATGTGTAACGACAAGAAAAGCGACCTGCTAACCTTACCTTGCCGGGCACTTGCCAAGAAAAAATACGATAATCATCAGTAATTAGTCAAGTGAAATAATTGCATTAGTAAATGACATCATAGTGTGTTGAATCATAAAGTGTCTTCATTCAATAAACGGTTTAATGTTTGAGATATGGTGGTTGCCTTTCGATTTTCTAGTTCTCAAAGTTTCGACGTGTACAACATTGGGGTGAGGGATGCTGCGAATCCGATATGGACCTGCGTATAGAAGTTCAAATTTACTGCACTTACCTTTTAATTTACTGGATAAATAATGTGTACGTACTAATATTTTCTGTCCAACGTGAAAGTCTCGGCGTCTACAAACCTGTTTTTGCTGTCTTCTCCGGCGCTCTGCGGCACGTTTGATGTTGTTCAGCGCAATGTCAATTATTTCGTGGTGTCTTAGTCGACGACATTTAGGGAAGTTTACTAATTCTTTAATTTTGTTTGGTGGTTCAACGTTTTTCAGTATAACAGACGGAGATAGCATAGTGGATTCATTTGGAATGGAATTAATTACATCTTGGAATGAGAGTATGTGTGTATCCCAATCAATATGTCTTTTGTGGCAGTATATTCTACACAATTTACCAATTTCTTTCATTAACCGTTCACAAGGGTTCGAAGAAGCATGGTACTTGGATATATAGATCGGAGAAATGTTTCTGGCTCGTAACATGCGTGTCCATACACTACTACGAAATTGTGATCCATTGTCAGAAATTACTTTCATCACATGCCCTACATGAAATAGAAAATGTTTTACAAATGCTTTCGAAACAGTTTTAGCAGTAGCTTTACGTAACGGAGTGAAGGTAACAAATTTTGAAGTGAGTTCAACAGCGACAAAGATGTAGCAAAAACCTCTGTTAGTTCTCGGAATCGGACCAAAAATGTCTACTGCGGCCATGTGTCTTAATTTAACAGGTATAATGGGATATAATGGAGGAATATGTGAAGTGGTGTCTGATTTAGCTTTCTGGCAAATTTTACAAGACGCTAAAACTCGTCGTATACGTTTCTCCATGTTAGAAAAATAACAGTTCTGTCTCAGTATAAGAAAACATTTTCGTGCTCCGTAATGTGCGTAACTTAAATGAGTGTACCAGATTAATTTGTTGACCAGTTCGTCAGGAATGCATAATAACCAATTGTTGCTGTCAGGATGAGAGCGGCGAAACAGAATGTCATTACGCACAGTGTAGTGGTTCCTAATCGTAACATTTTTCCTATCTTGCCAAAGGTGTTTAATTTCTTTCCACACATTGTCTTTATTTTGCTCCTTTGCTATGTCCTGTAATGACGATGAAATAAAGTTTTCAAATGCAACTTGCTGAATGTACATGACACTGAAATTTGTTTTGCAGAAGTTGGTTGCTACGTCTTGCTGATTGTTGCCGAGAGAACGCGATAGTGCGTCTGCTATAACATTTTGTGTGCCGGGAATGTGAACAATCGTAAAATTAAATTCTTGCAAATAAAGTTTCCATCTGCTTAATCTGTCGTGAGTAAATTTAGCTGAAAGTAAAAATTGTATTGCTCTGTGGTCTGTGTAAACGGTGGTATGTCTGCCATAAAGAAAGTGCCTAAATCTCGTAAAAGCCCATACAACACATAATGTTTCCAATTCTGTAACGGAATAATTTCGTTCAGCAGGTGACAAAATGCGGCTTGCAAATGCGATGTTTTTAATTACTGTTGAACCATCTTCTTCAATTTCCTGGAAAATATGTACGCCTAAAGCGGTGTTGGAACTGTCGGTGGCAATGGAAAAATTTCTAGTAAGATCTGGGTGCGATAAAAGTGGAGCATTCAACAAAGCATGTTTCAGGTTCACAAATTCAGAATGTGCTTGCTTATCCCAAGACCAAATAGTGTTTTTACCTGTTAATTGGCATAGTCTAGGCGTGTCTAAAGCGGAATAATGAATAAATTTACGAAAAAAGTTAATTAAGCCCAAAAAACTGCGTAGTTGTTTCTTTGTCGTAGGAACAGTAATGTCACGTAGAGCTTGAAGTTTTTCCGGATCAGGTGCAATGCCTTCTGCTGAAATCACGTGTCCAAGAAATTTTATAGAAGTTTTGCCAAAGTGCGATTTACTAAGATTAACTGTAAGTCCTTGTGCATGAAAGGTTTGTAACAGTTGTTCAAGAATCAGATTGTGTTCAGACCAGTTAGCTTCTGCGATAAGAATATCGTCTTCATACGACGTAATTCTGTCCTTAAGTTCTGTCGGAAGTATTGTGTTCAAACCGCGAATAAAAGCTGCAGAAGAAATAGTTAAGCCGAACGGTAATTTGCAAAATTGATAACAGTCGCCAAAACAAAGAAAAGCTGTATATTTTCTACAATTCGGATGAAGTTGAATTTGCCAAAATCCCGATTTCAAATCTAGTGTAGAATAAATAGCTGTACCATGAAATTTCTGTAAAAGTTCCTCTAGTGTCTGTGGTCGATCTGTTTCGTTAATAATAATGTCATTAATGTGACGTGAATCAAGTACAAGGCGAAGTGAGTCATCTTTTTTCTTAACAATATGTAGCGGGTTTATGTACGGACTAACTGCTGGTTCTATAATTCCTTGGTCGAGCATATCCTGCAATTCTTTTTTAACTTGTTCTCTATGAATATACGGAATAGGATAATGCTTAGCTTTAAATGTATCATGCTGCTTCACTTGAAATTCATACATAAATCCGGACATAGTACCAGGAACATTGTCAAAAACTGGAGCTTGCTGTAAAAGAATCTTGTGTAACTGCGTTCGTTCGTCGTCTGTAGTTGCACTGCTTTGTTGAACTTTATCGGAAATCATTTGCATTACGTCGTAGTCAACTTCGTCTGGAGTATTATAGTTGTGTACGTACGTATCCGTGAACAATGTGGGGTTACAGGCTATGTTACGTGTTGCGGAAATGACCTCTGTGCGGTTAATTGTCTGCTCTTCCGCAGACAATGAATGCTGAAACTCTAAAGCCAATTGTACATTTTCGTCCTTTAGCATTAAATAAAAATTTTGAAAATCAACCACTGCATCGTGTTGTACGAGAAAATTAGTACCTAAAATTACGTCTGTTGTCAATAAAGGAACAATCCAAAAATTAGAGTGGAAAGTATGACCTCCAATACAAAATGATAAATGCGTCTGTAATTTAACGTCTACTCCTTTACTCGGTACTGCTCCCTTCACTTTTGTTTTGCCTAATGGTAATATCGGATACGTATTCTCTTTGTTGCACTCGTTGAAAGTTTCTTCATTTATTACTGATATAAGTGAGCCGGAATCAATTACTGCTGAGAATTTCGATGAACCAATTTTAATTTCGATAACAGGATGTGAAATAGATTTCTGAACAAATGGTCTTTCCTGCAAGAGAGTGTCTCTGATATCGTCAAAAGTAATTACATTTTCGTGAACAACATTTTGCGTGTCTGAAGTACTGCTTGTATTATTGGAAAATGCGTTCTGTACAGTATCTAGTCAGATTCTATCTGACGTGTTATTGTTATTAGGAGGATTCTGTGGCATTTCGACTATTTGAACTGTTCTATTACCTCTTCCAGACGTATTACGCTCTGGATGGTACCTACTGTAGGGGTTCATTCATGAGAATATGTTCTTGCGTATAATTTTGCTGTTGGTGAGACCGACTGTTATTATGTGTACGCTGATAATTGTGCTCATCGTTTTTATGTCTGTCGTAATAGTCTATACGGTGCATTACGATAGGAATTGAAATAGAGTGTTGTCTGTACGTAGTTATTTCTTTGCTGCCATGCGTTACCATTTGTTGGAGCTGGGACTATACGTGCACGCGGCGAAACATTAAAGTTTGGTTGACCTTGTAGACTGCATTGTTGGTTACGTATGCTAAGCGGCTGACTTTCATGCTATTGTGGTGGAAAACGTCTATTGTTACCAAAAAATGCGTTTGCTGTTAATTTTACACATACTGATGATTACGATTTTTATCTGTTATTAAAGTTACGCTGGTTCTGGAGTGCCTACTGAAAATTGTCACATTCGGTAAAAATTTGTCACATCGGGTTTTCTTTACATATTCTTAATCCTAGATAGAGCAATAGTTGAAGAGCAGTTTTGATAGATATAAAGGATAGTAGAAGAAAAGGCAGCAGTGCAGAAAACTAAAGATGAAATAGCACTACTACAGCTCGGGGCCCTATGCTCGCTACGGCACATATTCATTAAAGCGTAATGAATCCCCTGAGGTCTTTTACGCACTGCAAATAAATTTTAGCTTTTGTGTTACAGGCAATAGCGGTAAAATTTCAAAGGCAAATTGTTGTATCCGTGCTAATTCAAATTTCTTCATTACAGGCAATGCTGTTGTAAATACAAAAATAAATTGTCGCATCTGGTTCAAAGCTAGCTTCTGCATTACAGGCAATAGCGGTGAATGTACAAAGATAAATTGTCGTATACAGTGCAAAGCGTGTGCCTGTACGCTGTCATTATTACTTTCTTTACATTTTCTGGCAAATGCAAATTGCTCGAAATCTACGTTCTCGTCACTCAGTTTGATAACACGTTCAGGTTTGTGTGTGAATCTGTTCGTCTGTGTCATTTCGGATTTCAAGTTGCGTAGCTTTTCAGATTTTAAGTCGCGTGGCTTTTCGGATTTTAAGTCGCGTAGTCTCTGTAAATTGTTCACATTAAACACGCTGCGTGACTCTGATAAATGCTCGCAACGTGGCGGATTCTGTGACGTATTGGTGACTGAAATAATTGTTAATTCTGTTACTTTAATACTTTCGTCAATCTGGTTGTTGTGTCGTGCAAATTTCTCGTCATCTTCCGTATTCGGAGTGTGTGAAACTTCCACTGACTCTAAATTAATTTCGTCGCGAATCTGTACTTCGTTTTTAGGACATTCTTCAGTGACTGCATTAATTTCATGTATCTGTGTTTCGTTCGCTGAACATTGTTCAGTGACTGCATTAGTCTTGTCTTTATGTGATTCTGTTGTACCTACACGTGTGCTACTTGATTCTTGTGCAACAGTGCCAACTTTTCCATTACTGTTATTAGCACAAGTCTTGGTATTCACACGTAATTGTCCTCTATTATCACAATAATGCGCGGCAATGGCATCAAGCTGTTCATTAATCTGTTCATTCCGTTCACTATGTTGTTTGATTTTTCTATTAATGTCGTCTTGATCTTCATTCGATTGTTTATTTCTTTCATTAATTAATTCAAGTTGTTTGCGCTCGTTTCTCAGTACTTCAGTCATTAGTTGTACTACTGCCGCAATTTGATCCAATGTAACTTTCCCTACTCTATTATTTGTGCTGTTTGCTCGTGTACATGGAATTGTTGCGCTTTGTATGACCATTTGGTCATTCTGTAATTTACAAAAACGTTTCTCACTCGAGTCCGTAGTATTTTCGGTACACTGACCACTTTCATTAGACAAATTTGTCTGTTCGTCACGAGAATTTTTCACACCGGGTGTGTTAGGCTGGGCAGCGCTTATTACAATAGAGTGTCCCGCATCATCAATTGTCGTCAAATTAACAGACGAGACAATTGAGTTCGTTTGTTCATTATCAGGGTAAAAGTCATCATTAGTGGTTGGAATGCACTGATTGTTAGTGAACGCAGGATTGTCATCATTATACTGCGTGTCACAATTACTATCGGTCACGCTGTTTAAGTCGGTAGTTTCATTCAAAATACCTCGCGATACACTATTCACAGTCTTTCGCGGCATTTTTGCTATAGTCACAATTTTTCACAAAATAAATAAGCACAATGCAAAAGCAATACACAAATACAACAGAGCAAAGAATTGCCGTTGACCTGTAGAAAGAAAGTCACAAGTTAATAAAAGCGTTGCGCCAAATCCTAATTATATCTAAGCAAATAAGAGCAGATATCTGACTGTCGCTCAAAAGATTCTCAACGAAATTCGATCCTGGACTGGGTGTCGCCAAGTGTAACCTCCCCACAATAATTTACAATGAATGACAATATTATTTAAGAATGCCAATGGACATTGCGCTAAGTGTAACCTCTCCACTGAAATTTTAAAGACAGAAATAATAAATGAATAGGAGCCAAGTGTAACCTCCCTAGCAATAAATTTAATGACAATAAAAGTGAGAATCGCAATCTGACTCAAGTATAAGTTCTTCATAAAAAATTAAAGTCCATTCAGTGATAAGAAAATCTCAGTGATAATAATGATTCAATTAAACCGAAATATCGGTCTTTGGCCCTGTGCAAAAAAAATCAAAATTAAATTCTTACCTCATTGCAACACCTAGTCAAATTTCTGCTCTTGTTGTTGCGCACCGCTTGGAGGAACTGCATTGCAAATAATAATATTCCCCCTTTTTTTTTTCTTTTGTAATCTAATTGAAAACTGAAACTTTTGTTTAAGGGAAGTGGAACGAAATGGTTACTTCAATTAAATGAAAATTTTATGTAAAATTGCTTTTGAAATCAAAGTTATTATTGGGGGCACTTGTTGAAAATTAGTTACAATGGTTAAACTTTACATTATCCTATGATTATCTTAATTAACAGTATACCTCATTCAGCATCTTGACCAGTGTTGTCGCCAGACCACATCACACAACCCCACTGGGCTGCTACCACTGACCGACCGCTCTGCATGACGATTACTAGCGTACTGCACGCGACGACTACTGACAGAGTACTGTACCCAACTAGACAGAGCTACAGACTCGCAACGACTGACTGACAGACTCGCAACGACTGACCGACTGACAGACTGAGAACCGCTCGCAACACTCGCGCGGTCAAGCGCATACTCTCTGGTCACAGATGCTACAATGCCTCGCCATCGCTGCTATGTTACATACGTGTTTCAATGTTAAAAAACATTCAT
Organism: Schistocerca serialis cubense; assembly: GCF_023864345.2. Lineage (NCBI taxonomy): Eukaryota > Metazoa > Arthropoda > Insecta > Orthoptera > Acrididae > Schistocerca > Schistocerca serialis. Next base: position 515,362,937 of record NC_064639.1, read on the forward strand.
CAGCTTCGAACGCATAAAATGTTTCTCTATTGAAGAAAACCGGTTTCGACAGACTTTGCTGTCATCTTCATACTTTAAAAATCTTTTTGTTGTGAAACGTGTTCATTTTATGTTGAACTTCACGCCAAATTTTCATATGTTTAAAAGGCAGCACTTATAAAAGCTGTATCATAACTAAATATTTAAAAATATAGAGCACCTTATGCAGATTGCCATATAAAGTAGGTTGGAACTTAAATAGTGGCAACACTGCTGTGGAGACACTATGCAATGAAATCCACTATTGTCACTGATAGCACACGTTGTTGACATACCTACCTTAGCATTGGGCAAATGGACTCGCCTGTGACATGTCACCAGCGTGCGCACAACCGAAGGAAACACAGTCACTCGTGAGCGAGCGGTCTGACGTATCTATGTTTTCGAAACAGGAACAACGGAGTTGGATCAAGATAGAATGTACCAGAGGACGTACATCACGACAGTGTTATCAAGGTCTTCAAGAGGCGTGCGGGGAAACGGCATTGCCTTACAGAAAAGTGGCACTTTGGGTAAAAGCCTTCAACGAAGGTCGGCAAACTGAGGCAGATATACATCGCGCAGGTCGTCCTAGCGTCTCTGAAGAAGAAGTGCATGCTGTTGCCGCGTTAGTGGACGGTGATCGACGCCATACGATTCGTGAGCTCGCCCACGAAACCGGATTAGCGCATACGACTGTGCTTCGCATCATGAAGGAACGCCTGGGCATGCGAAAAATTTCATCACGATGGGTTCCGCATGACTTGACGGAAATGCATAAGTGGATGCGTTACGACGCTGCTCAGACGCGCTTGGAGCACTATGAGGGAGAACGAGAGGCCTTCTTACGCCGTATCGTAACACTGGATGAGACATGCGTCACATCTTACGAGCCAAACCTGAAACGTCAATCCAACAAATGGCGTCATTATGGGTCGCCGTGAAAGTCGAAAGTGCGTCAGAGCCCCAGTATGGTGAAAGTTATGGTGATTCTCATGTACGACTGTGATGGTGTTATCCTAACGCATTACGTTCCTCCACGGCAGACCGTCAATGCACAGTAATTACTGTTCGTTTTTGGAGCATTACCTGCGACCAGCTTCGCGAAAGAAGCGGCGACACTTCTTGCGCAACCCATTCATCATTTTGCACAATGCGGGCGCGTACAGCGCCAGGCTGTGGCTGCTCTGTTCGGTCGACGGGACTGGGAAGTACTGTACCATCCACCATACTCCTCGGACTTAAGCCCTTGTGACTTTGATTTGATTCCGAAGATGAAGGAACCACTTAGTGGCATTCGCTTCAGAACTGTTGCAGAGATTCTACAGGCAGTAGACCGCTCCATTCGCACCATCAACAGGACAAGCTCTGCTAACGCTATACTGCGCCTTCCACATCGCTGGCAACGGGTTCTACACAACTACTTTGAAGGACAGAAACAGGTGCAAACATATAACTTTTGTATCGGTTGTGAATAAATAGTTGCCACATCACAAAAACACAGCATACGGTAGCACATCTCAAAATAATAAGTAAAATAGGTAAAGCAAAGAGTTTGCACTAAGAGAGATGTATTTCATTGTATCGGAGATGAACAACTCCTCATATCTCTTAAAAATGGTTCAAATGGCTCTGAGCACCATGGGACTTAACTTCTAAGGTTATCAGTCCCCTAGAACCTAGAACTACTTAAACCTAACTAACCTAAGGACATCACACACATCCATGCCTTAGGCAGGATTCGAACCTGCGACCGTAGTGGTCGCGCGGTTCCAGACTGTAGCGCCTAGAACCGCTCGGCTACACCGGTCGGCTCATATCTCTTAATGTATGCACTTTAGAGCCCATATTTGCTAGACTACCTCCTCCAAAAACATGAAAAGCAAACAGCTTGCAGTAGAAGAGTTGTATTTAGTAGTATCGAAGTGCTCATATAACTTGCCTATGGGCGCCTGGAAAAATGCTAACAATTTTCACAACATTTACACAGCCATTGTCAAAAAACGTGAACTGTTAGCAAAATGAAGACTGTAGAACAGGAGCGTTTCTTGCTGAACATTTTGATATATTATTAATCGCATTAGATTTCATATTGCTTTGATTATATTTCTTTTTGTGGAGATCAGTAAATTACCTTTTTTTTATTTCTGGTCTTTACTTGGAATCTGTGCACAGACTAATTATCTTACTCAAATACTTGAAACTTTATGTACACATTAACAACTTGTCTATCGAAAACGGAGAGTACATCATGTCATTTCAGTCAGAAGCTTTTATTCTGGAAGTATCTATATCTGATAATCAAAATTAAAGCTACTTTTTTATAATCGACTAGTATGTATTTTTCTTCCTGCTGATAATACAGTGATGTCTGTAGTCTGCGTTCGTGCTAATAGCATCCTGAAACATCTCAAAAGATTTCATAACTAAAGCTCAAATAGATGACATCTAACTTGTGGAACCTGCAAAAACTTGGGTATGGCCTCACTCTTACAGGATCGTCAAGTTGATTTATAAACAACTTTCCAATGTCCAATTTAATTCTTTTAACTGTCAATTTGTTCAAAACACTTTAAACTTTGATTTAAGATGAAAAAACTTGATTTTTTTGAAGAGCATTCTCAAGCAAATAACATTAAGGTAAGCGCTTTAGAGCCCATGTTTATTCGACACTTTTTCTTGTTTTAGTGTAAAGAATCTATCCCTAAATTTATCATTGGTTTTTTGAGACACCCTGTATAGGCAAAGCAAAAGATGCAGCTGATCCACTTGTCCGAGGCGAAGAACTGACACATCCACAACTGAACCGCAGACAAAACAGACGCGTTAATTACTTCATGAGGGTAAACGATTGTAGCCACAAAAAACTCTATGGAAAGCATTTTACTTGCAATTCGTCAAGAAAGCCATCATGCGTATCAGATTAGCATTTGCTGGACATGATGACATCATAGTCCAAATGATGAACCTTATTATTGATCAATTACTACCCACTGTAATACGTATCTTCAACCACACCTTAACAACAACTGTATTGTATGAAGCCTAGAAACAGCGACCAGTTAAACCATTAACTAAAAAGGACGTTGCCATAGTTCCCTCTAATTACAGACCTATTTGCATTCTTCATGCACTGTCCGAGGCCTTAGAATATATGGCCCACGATTAGCTAACAAACTATCTAACCACAAACAACCTACTAGACTAATACCAATAAGGTTTCTGTAAACAATGCAGCAAACCTTGTGCCTTAATAAAGGTAACAGTTGACCTGAAGCTTGTCATGGATGCATAAGAGACGACTGTCGTGTGTTTCTTAGACTTAAGCAAAGCCTTTGATCAGTCGACTTCGACATTTCACTTGACTAACTTAGTAGCCTAAATTTTTCGACGGTGATTTCGCTCATACCTGACGTCTCACTAGCAGTGCGTCGTGTCTAGCGCCATAAGTCCCAACGGAGGTAGGTAGTATGAGGCGCCCCCAGGATCGGTATTAAGTCCGATACTTCTTTCATTGTACGCCAATGATGTCTCATCAGTTTTCTCCTACTACAAATATCATGTGTGGGCTGATGACTTCCGATTGTGTATCCAAATGTAAAACCAATAAACCCGAAGATAGCTATCGAGAATCTCAATACCGACCTATTTGTATCAAAATGGGCACCGGATATAGGGCTTAAGCCCAGCCCATTCAAAACCCAAGACGTACTGGTTGGCCAGTCTGAGCCCATTTGCCCAAATTATCGGGAATCTCTACCACCTTTAACCCTAAGTGGGACAAATATCAACTTCTCTCCTTCAGCAAAGAGTCTAGGAGGAGTAATAGCTGAAAATCTGAACTGAACTAAGCACGTAATTGCAATGTACAAGAACGTATCGGCATCTCTCCATGTCTACAAAAAAGTAAAATGCTCTTCCCTCTTGACTTGAAAAAGAAACTTTTACAAATACTTATACTTACAATTATTGACTACCGATGTTATCCTGCAAGGCCTTTCTCATGAAAGCTCACGGCGTCTGGAACTTGTTGTGAATGCCTCTGTTCTTATATCTGTGATGTTCGACTCTTTGATCGTACTTCACCATCATATACACAGTTATTCTAGTTTCGTGCAGACAAGCGCAGAGATTTCCATACTCCCAACCTTCTCTACTGTCTTATCAACGTACAGTGTCCCCTATATCTCTCCTCAGACTAACGCTCTTGTCTGAACAACATGACAGAAACATCCGTTCTTACCAGTACAAAATCTTTTCTTTCCCACTCCATCGTTCAGCCACTTTCGCGAAGACCTTCTGAGTAGCAGAAAACCGACTCTGAAATAATCTCTCGGATTAGATAAGAAAACCGAAGAACATCTGAAGTTTCAGAACCCATTTACGATATATCTACTAAAGCAACAAGAATGATTACCATTGTCCCTGTACACACTCATTACCCTTGGACATTCTTCTTTCCAACCAGATCTTCCTCATTTCCCAGTATTCTTAGCTGGTGTGGTCTTCTTAAATTTCCTTTCCCCAGAAGTCCTTTTAACAGAAAATATCTATTTTGTTCATCATTATTGTTATTATAGTTATAATTATAATTATTATTATTATTATTATTATTATTGATATTATCACTATTAGTGGCAGCAGTAGTAGTATAAGTACTGCCACAATTAAATATATTTGTCCATAGTATAATTTACTCTCATTGTAACTAAAGACAAATCATTTTAACAGTATTTGACATATCAAAATTCTGCTAAAGAACTATATGACATAGTAGAACTGTCATTTGTAGCACTATGAAAGTAATAAATACACGGCCTGAAAGAAGAAGATATCGATATAACTTTTGCATGTACGCACCATCGGTGGATACGTAAATGATTTGAGCTCCAACTGTCTGTGACAAGTAAAATGGCCGGCAGAGTGCGTTAGTGTTGTTCGTGGTTAATGTTGTTACCAGGCCTGGTAGGGTATACGAAGAACTGAATGGGGTCAAATGTTGAGTAATAGCTGTGAAGGACACGGAGACGCCATTTATTCACGAGAGACAGCGTTATGAGCTCCTGACAGTTTGAAAGGAGCGTCATAGTGAGTCTACGTTTGACCGGCTGGTCGAATAGTGCAATTTCCAGATTTTTGGGGCATTCGCATGTGACAGTGGCCTCATGTTGGATTGCATGGGAACGTGAGAGCGGGCATACCAGTCCTGAAGGTTCTGGTTGATCATGGGTGACCACCACAAGGGAGGATCGCCATACTGTGCACTATGCACATCACAATCTATTCACATCTACGCCTACCATTCGAGGATAAGTAATGTAGTCCCTAAACATTCCGTGCCATCCTGTTCCATTGGTCAGAGACTCACAGCAGTTGCACAGGAGAATGACCGTGCCTTGTGTACGCATCTGTTAACAGCACAGTATAAACGGGGGCGTTTGGAGTGATGCGGTGGTCATGAAGCATGGCCTGCTGATGCATGGTGTCGCATTGTGTTCAGCGAAGAACCGATGACAATCGTCTGCAAGTAAGGCGGCGATCAGAGTGAAGGTCCAATCCGTCCAAAGTTTTGGAGAAGTACAGCGGTGTTACTCTTGGCGTCATGATGTGGGTAGCCATTGGGTACGACTTCCGATCGGACCTTTAGTGACTGAGGGGACTCTGACAGCAAAACGGTATTCACAGACATCTTTGCCACCTCATGTGTTACCTCTCGTGCGCCAGGATCGTGGTCCTATTTTACAACAGGGAAATGTTCGTCCACACGCAGCATCTGCCTCTATGAACTGTTGCTTAATTTTGAGGTTGTGCCGTGGCCAGCGAGATCGCCAGATCTGTCCCCAATAGAACATGTGTAGTACCAACTTGGACGTCAATTTCGACCTAGCGCCAGTGTCCAGGTTATCAAGGACCCAATACAGCAGTTGTGGACCACCTCGATTCAGCACAGGCTACAACGACTTTCTGACACTTTTCCCAATCGAATCAGTGCTTGCATCCGGGGCCGCACGGGGTGCATCTCGTACTAATGAGTTGGCACATACTGCCAGTTTCTTTGTATATTTGATTCGATTTTATATCCACTGAAATAACTACGCTTATCTCTCAATCCGTGATGTTTCATGTCGTTTGTTGCTTCCATTCTGTGTATTCACTTTTGTCATGAGACAGTGTATGCAGGTACAGGATGTTATACGGAACAGGAAGGCAGGTCCTTTGCGTGTGAGCATCTGATACGGTGTGATATGAAAGCTGGCTGGGCTGCCGGTATCGGCATAGCTCAGGTGTGGCGCAGCGTGGGGCCTGTGCAGCTTCAGCTTCAGCTTCAGCTGTTAGTGATCTTGGTGCTCTCTGCAGCTGTCTCCGTGCTGGCGAACATAGCCCTAGCGGCGAGTGCAGGCTGTCTGCTGGACGCTTCTCAGGACCTATTGGGTCACAGAATCTTCTGCAACACTTTAGACGAATGTCGTCGAAACACTGTGTAATAAGGAAGTGCGACAGGTATCTGAAATCGATTCCCTTTTACTCTGAAAGGAAGGCTGTAGTCGAGTTAAAAAACTGTATAGTTTTATATGCACTGCATCGTTGCTTTTTGCTTGCAATGCTCTTCCACCTGCGTCATCAAGGCCATCTTACATACACATTCCTCTATTAATTTCTCTGCTCCTCTAATTTACTCTATTGCATGCTTACAGAGGACTATGAAGTTCTATGTCGAGAATAAAGTTGCTTATTGGCAACATGGTATATGACGAACACTTATTTTATGTAAAATGTATTTTAAGTACAATAGAGTACCTCCAGTGTGAACACTGGAGGTACTCTATTTTACTTATTTTATGTTTACCATTATATATCAGTTTAATTTTTTGTCAGAAGAAATCCAAAACCATGTTCTGAAATAGTGTCTTGTTTCTCCACTAGGCAGTGCCACAAGTTCCTCCAAAAAATCATAACACAACACACACACAAATGTCATACTAACTAATGTAAATCCACCCGATGATGGAGGTTTAAACCTTTGAAATGCGTCGTGGAAATAAATAAAACGGTGACTGATAACATTAAACTTGTTGGTTCATTTAATGTCAATAACAGTCACGGTAGAGCTTAACCTAAAATGTTCGCATTTGTTCCAATTGTTTTGAAGCAGACCTGGAAAATTATTTTTTAAAAGCTTTATAAATGAAGCATGTTAACAGTTTGTTGTCTGATCTTTTGGAGATTACTTGACATTTACACCTGAAGGTGATGTGTACTTTCTCCATGAGGTTAAAAGCTTGCGAGTTCATAGAGAGGAAGAAAACGTGCCACAGAACACTTTTCGTGCTGCTTTTACATTCGAACGTAATCAATGTTTTCGTGACTGACGTTTCTTAAACAGTTGATAGCCCTAAAAATCAACACCAGAAGACAGTACCTCAGCTTCTAGTACTCTCCGTCATAACATGTCTCTCTCGATTGGAGGGGTTATGCGCTCCCACAGGTAGCTGTCCAACCCGTCATGTCGAAGCCTGCACTGAAATTTTTTATACGCGGAGAATACACAGTAAGAAACACATTGTCAAAATTTTAGGTGATAAGACATACTGTAAGTATTTTAAAAATAATGTTCAAATATGTCAAAGTCGTAACTCACCAGGCGTATGAAGAAATGTATACCTCTATCGTAGTTGTAGCAGACAGTTCATGCGCAATTTGGCGAGCACATATACTCGGTTGACGCCGCATCAGTAGACATATAAAACGGCACAACTTGATCCTAATTTATAAAGCGAATTTCCGTTTCCGTTAATAGTTTCTCCGGCGCAATAGTCCACGTTGAAAATTCGCTCGAATTTGCAGCTCATTTAATATTCGTAATAATTAGCAGCTGCCTTTGTGATATAGCTAAGTGTTAACAATGATCACTGTTATGCTAATTAAACTCCAGAACAGAATTAGAGCACCTTCGAAGCCCAAAGAAAACATGTACAATAATAGCTTTCAGAAGAGGCCTTAAATTTTTTAGTTAAATGAAGGAGAGAGAAAAAGGTTATACATAAGCAGCGTGCAGAGCGGGTTTCATTTCGTGAATCCTGAACATGGATTGTATAAATGGGAAAAAGATTTACACGAACTGCAAAATATGCGCCGAAATGAAAGTCATAAAAGTGTGAAAAAAAATCTGTTCGAACGATTTGGAACTGCTCGTGAGAGTCAACGCATCATTGACCAAGGAGATCTACGAGAACGCGTGCTCTGAATTGCAAATGAGATGAACATTACTGTTGTTTGACCTGGTTTACCAGATTCAGGAAATTGTACAGAAAAGGAAGTCACAGAATTACGAAGTTTACTTGAAGTAAATGTATAGAGGAAGTACCATTATTAGTTGGTAATGTTATAGAGAAATTCGTAGCTGACATGAATCTTCTTGGCATCCCCTAAAATATTCTGTGTAAAGCCAGTCAGTTAGGTATCGTACAAACCGCAATTTAACATTTCGCGTGAAAGAAAAAAGAGGAGTCAGTTGAGCAGTTGATGAATGCTGAGACACATTCATATAAAACTTGCAAAAATATTATAATCGAAGTAGCGCAATGTGGAGAAATGGGAAAGAATCATTTGCGCTGTTGCATGCGGAACGTCTTCGTAACATTGGCAGAAAATAATTCGTTGCTTTTGTTGAGCTCTTGTCCTGGACATAGCGACACCTCTGTGGAGGGCTACGAAAAGAGTTTTAATATAATTCAGATTCCACCCGGAACTAATAGTGTGATTCGGCCTCTCAATAAAAGAATTTCCAAGTCTAAAGCATTTTTATACCGTTGTCGAGCAATATAATTTTTTTGAGCACAATGTCATTTCAGTTTTTTCAGCGGAACAGTATTGTTAAACTTCAGTCATTTCTGCATTATTATTTTGCATCATCCCTTTTTTAGGATGGTACACAACACATGTAGTGTTTAGGGATATTTGTAAACATCCCAAAACACCATTGGTAAGCCGTCGACAAGAGACGCTCGTGAGTAAATTGAATAAGGATAAATGTAGTGGGAAAGGGAAACTGTGTGTTTTCCTTTCTTGTATGCAGTGAATGTGGAGCAATGGTGGAGCCGGCGAAGAGGGGAGCAGTAAAAATGATATTACAGCCATGGTCGTCCGGGAATCATTTGTGCCATGGTGCAGCAAGTGCCTGAATCCGAGAGCCACGGAGTAAACGATGCATCAAGAAGACCGTGATTAACAACTGAAGAGCGGTAGTTGATTTTCTGGTTTTTCTCACTGGTCCTACAGTACGCATGTACGGACGTTTGAATGTATTCAAGAGAGTGACATTACCATAGCAATTGTTAGGTGTGTTGTGAAAAGTAATAGTGAAAATGTTGGGCAAAATATACCCATGTTTGTGAGAAGTGTGGCTATTTATTTAGTAGCGCAATAGAGAGAACTTGCGGAAACATTCCAGGAATCTTCATCGCAGTTGGATCGACCGGGAGGTGGCTCGGACGGATCCGGACCACCAAAAAACTACTCTGAGAAGAGAGGATAAAGGTAAATACTACTGTACTTTCATCTGGCTGTGTATTGGCGTCGGCAAAATATTGCGCTGTTACATCGGCCAGGGACGCCACTTCCCGCTAACGATGGTATAAGACCCACCATAACTCTTACAAAATAAACAACAGCAGGAAAAGAGGGAAAAATACACCCCACACACTATGCAGAACAAATGCATGATCATTTCTTACCCTTCCAGTTAACAACTCTAGTAATTAGCGTGAAGTGCATGAATATGTAGTGACCTATTTCTGACAATCGATCCCTACAAGTGTACAGTGCTTCATAAACATTCCGCGAAGTGTTAATTTACGTGCAGTGATATAGTTATTCTTTGACTTAGCTTTTGTTAGTTATTCCGTGCTGTTCATGTCTACGCAATTCATTCATGTGTGTAGTGTTAAGTTATTGCTAAATATATGTGGGAATAAAGGAATTGTTTTCTCCAACACCCACATTTGGTGACCCCGACGAACTACGGCAACATCCGCGTCGGCTTCAGCGTTTAACGAAGTTCCGCAACGTATGCGTTTGTAACTTCCGCGCCAGCCGCGTCGCGCTCGTTTCAGCACGATAATGACCGATTCGCCAGTCTCAATGCAACCTGAAGCCAGCAGTGCAATTAACAGGGTGACGATAAAACCTCCACCTTTCTGGTTACATAATCCTCTATTGTGGTTTGCCCAGTTAGAAAGCCAGTTCGGCCTCGCACAAATATCGGCGGACGAAACTAAGTACAGCTATGTGGTTGCAGCACTTACAGAAGATCTAGCAGCAGAAGTACAAGATATCCTAGCTGCACCACCGGATGCAGATCGTTATGCATCCATTAAAAACGCATTAATAACGCGTTTGTCACAATCAGAGGCAAAACGGCTAGAGAACCTACTGCGCACTGAAGAACTCGGAGATCGCACTCCATCACAACTCTTACGACTTTTGCGCACACTGGCAAGCAACACTGTAACTGATGATGTGCTACGAAATATACGGTTGTCTCGGTTGCCGTCAGATACTCAAAAAATTCTCACGGTATGTGCAGGCGATTTAAACGCACTGGCATAAATGGCCGACAGGTTAATTGAAATGTATCCCACATCAAGTGTCTCAACATTAACGCCGCAACAAGAAAATTCGCCCACAGTGACGCTAGTCTCCCTACAATCACAACTGGCAGAGTTGACCGCACAGGTAGCTGCATTACAAACAACGCACAACCGCCAACGGCCACGCCGCCGACGGTTACGAAGTCGCAATCGATCACCATCACTACAGAACTTGTGCTGGTACCACAAGACATTTGGTAATGATGCACGAAAGTGTACGCCACCTTGCAAGTGGAAACATGAAGGAGACACCGTAGCAGCGATAACTTCCAGTGCAAACACTCGCCGACTTTTTGTGAATGACCGCGAAACAAAACTACAGTTTCTCGTCGATATAGGCGCAGAAGTGTCCGTATATCCAGCAAACCGCCTATCATGCCGGAGCTGCGACGACTGTTATCTATTCGCCGCCAATGACTCCAAAGTTAGAACATACGATCGAGTAACATTATTAACTTGGGGCTACGCCGTGTGTTTGAATGGCAATTTACATTGGCAGATATATTACAGTCTATTATCGAAGCAGATTTTTTGTCCTTCTACGACTTACTGTCAGATCTGCGACGTCAGTGACTAATAGATTAGACTATTAGTCTGCATACAACAGGAAAAGTCCGTTGTATCACACCACTAGAGGTACGCACAGTCACAGGCGACACACCATATATATGATTACTGAAAGGATACCCCGAGATCACAGAGCAATCGCCTACTCTCCCACCAGTTAAGCATACAACCGTCCACCACATTTTGACCACGCCAGGGCCGCCAACTCACGCTCGGCCTAGACGTTTAACGGCCGAAAAGCTAAAAGTGGTAAAGCAGGAATTTCGCAGCATGCTGTCACAAGGTATCTGCAGAGTTTCTAGTAGCAGTTGGGCATCCCCAATTCACATCGTGCCTAAAAAGAAGAATGGATGGCGCCCCTGCGGCGACTATCGCCAACTCAATGCAAGGACCATTCCAGACCGGTACCCAGTCCCACATATAGAAGACTTTTCTGCAAATGTTCACGGTAAGACTATATTTTCTACCATTGATCTAGTTCGAGCTTACTATCAGATCCCTATAGCTACAGAAGAGTTTCTAAAACAGCGGTGACAACACCATTCGGTCTATTTGAATTCACCCGAATGCCATTCGGACTATGTAATGCCGCCCAGACCTTCCAACGTTTTATGGATGAGATTACAAGAGATTTAGATTTTTGTTATGTGTATATAGATGATTTATTGGTGACGTCTGCATCGGAAGAGGAGCACTTACAGCATTTGGCCTACGCGCACATGGACTAGTAATTAATCCTGCCAAGTGTGTTTTTGGTGAGAAAGAGGTCCACTTTCTAGGATATTTGGTGAATGCACAGGGTATTCAACCACCACACAGTAAAGTAGAGGCCATAAACAAATACCCCCGCCCTGTCGCAGTCAGAGAATTACGACGATTCATTGGAGTAGTGAATTTCTACCAACGCTTCATTCGCAATCATGCACTGATAACTGCACCATTGAATGAACTACTTAAAGGCTCACCTAAACCTTACGACAGTGTGCATTGGACTATCGAGGCGGACACCGCGTTTCACGCTGTAAAAAGAAGCTATAGCAGAGGCCGCACAATTAGCACACCCGATCGCGCATGCTCCACTCGCTCTCATGGTTGATGTTTCGTCCATTGCCATTGGTGCCGTACTTCAGCAACAAATTGATCAGTTATGGCAGCCCATTGCATTCTATAGTCATAAGTTGTCACCATCTCAGCCACTTGGACAACATATGACCGTGAGCTGTACGCCGCTTATGCGGCAGTAAAAAAATTCAGACACGCATTAGAAGGGCGACAGCTCACCATTTACACAGATCATAAACCGCTTACCTATGCCTTTAAGGTAAAGCCAGAGAAACCATCACCCAGGCAGCTGCGACACTTAGATTATATCAGCCAATCACGACCAGCATTGAGTATGTGGGAGGGAAGCTAACTGTTCCAGCTGATGCACTTTCTCGCATAGAAGCAGTGTCCACAGTAGCAGATGACATCGCACAGGTGGAATCAGTGACAAAAGCCATTGATTACGACGCCCTCGCGCATTCGCAACAATGTGATAGTGAGTTGCGTGATCTATTGCAACAAGAGAAAGGATTGAAGCTACAGCTCGTGACATTTCCTGAAGCAAGCATTGAGTTGTACTGTGACATAGCAAAAGGAAAGATACGTCCATTTGTGCCACAGCAATTCAGAACACAGGCAATTGCATCAATGCACAATCTGTCACACCCAGGAGTAAGAGCCACACTCAGATTGGTCAAACAAAAATTTGTATGGCCATGTATGCACACAGACTGTAAAACATTTGTGAAGCAATGCTTGGCGTGCCAGAGGAATAAAATCTCGCAGCACGTCTGGGCACCATTAGGTACATTTCTTCCACCAAATCAGCGTTTTGACCATGTGCATGTGACATCATCGGCCCACTCTCGACATCGGAAGGCTACAGTTATTGCCTCACGGTGATTGACAGATTTACTAGGTGGCCTGAGGCATTTCCAATGAAAGACATCACTGCAGAAACTATAGCTCAAACATTTTTTCGTGGTTGGATTGCCCGGTTTGGAGTTCCACTGAGAATTACAACTGATCAATGACGACAATTTGAAGCCTACGTTTTCAAAGCATTGGTTACGTTATTAGGTACGAAACGCATACGCACCACGGCATACCACCCCGCATCAAATGGCATGGTTGAGCGTCTTCATCGACAGTTAAAGGCAGCACTGAGATGTCACGCAACACCGAATTGGACAGCGACACTACCTATCGTACTTTTGGGTCTACGAACGTCATTCAAAAGTGATCTGAAAGCAACAGTAGCAGAACTGGTGTATGGACAAACGTTACGCCTACCTGGAGAATTCCTTCACAGCATGGCAGATGATACAATCACAGCCTCAGAATTCGCCACAAGATTAAGAGAGCATATACGTCAATTGAGACCAACAATGCCTAGAAACCAGCTTGGAAGACACTCGTTCGTTTTTGCGGATCTAGACAAGTGCACGCATGTATTCTTACGCAATGATACAGTGCGTAAACCACTGCAGCCACCATATGACGGACCATATCTGGTAGTCAGTAGGGATACCAATACTTTCCGCATAATGATTAACGGTACACCCACCACAGTTGCAGTGGACCGTATCAAGCCTGCATTTCTGGACGCAACAGACACCACAGCTACCACTGAACACAAACCAGAGAAGACAGGAGAAGCTTCAAGATGTGTTCCTGTACCCCATGAACACACAACGCTCAGCCAACACCAGTCACTGCAACACCAAGACCGACGTCGAGGACTACTGCACTACTCCCTGACACAACCACTGACACACGTGGCGCACCGCCCGGTTTCAAGAAAGAAGTAGTTACAAGAGCTGGCGGCGTGTGAAATTTAATCTGCGGTATCGTTAGCATTAAAGGGGGGAGTCATGTAGTGACCTATTTCTGACAATCGATCCCTACAAGTGTACAGTGCTTCATAAACATTCCGCGAAGTGTTAATTTACGTGCAGTGATATAATTATTCTTTGACTCAGGTTTTGTTAGTTATTCCGTGCTGTTCATGTCTACGCAATTCATTCATGTGTGTAGTGTTAAGTTATTGCTAAATATATGTGGGAATAAAGGAATTGTTTTCTCTAACACCCACAAATACATAAATTTTTCTTTTAGCAGATGTGCGAGGTCTAAAGAAAATATTTGTTTTCGTCATCCAATAGATATTTCGCATTTTTGTGACGACTACAAGGAATAAGCAAGGAAACGTTTCATTATTTTCAAAATATGCGTTATTCGAAAATTATCATAAGAACTGTGCTACAAGTATTGTTAGAAAACATTTCACGTCAACAGATTAAAGTTGCGACTGATGTAAGTCGTTTGTAGAGTAACATCATATACTTGCTTAAATAGAGATGGGGCCCCTCCACGCCCGCACCAACGTGGTGACCAAACCAAAAGTTCTACTGTCACCTCCGTAAACATGTTAGTTATCCAGTAAGTGGATCACAGAATGCTGGGCTGTGATGTTATCCGTGCGTCTGGGTAAGACTACGCATTAACACGGTCCATCAGGTGATAGATAGTGGACGAAACGCGAGTGAGGGTAGCGATTTGAAGAGCAGAGGGAAGAAAGTGCCATGGCTCGTGCCGTGGGAAGAAAACCTCTGCGACAGTGGGATGGGTAGTAAGAGCAGTAGTGGCTTACTAGCTGCGATAGTTCATGCAAGGTTGGATTTGTTAGTATGGGTATCATGCATCATTACCGTGGCAAGCGATGGCGATGTATCCCAGTTGCTGCAGCCGCTACATTCCTGGAATAATCAAGATCGTTATACAATAGTGGGAGAGCGGCCATAGATCATCTCACTGTGTGGGTGATGTGTGGAGCTAGTCTGCATGCAGTGTACGGTACGGCTTCCCTGCGTGGTGCCAGATATTCGGCAGTGTATTCCACTTGGATATCTAGTAATGGCGTCTGATTAACAGGGGCTCGCCTGTACCGTTATGTTTGCGTATGCTTGGCCATAGATGTTAGGTCCTTACAAGTACGTCTTTTGGCCTTTTATGTTTCCATCTATGGTTGTGGTCGTAGTTTCCCAGATTCAGAATAAACGGGTTCTGCGAATGTCTGAAGTTTCTGTATAGTCTTGTGGTGAGTTTGTGGATTACCTCCGTGAGAGTCTCAAGTCGGTATTCCCGGTGAAGGTCCGCGATGCGTGTGTATCGTGGAGCATTGCTTATGATTTTGAGTACTTTGTTTTGTATGAGCTGCAGACGGCGCAGGCGTGTAGGCGCAGCGTACCCCCAGACAGCAGCTGCGTACGTCAAGGAGACTTCGGCTGTGCTAGCATGTCGAATGTCGTCGCGCGATGGTTGGGCTAGAATGCGTGTAACCTCTTGGTCAGTAGCAAGTGTGAACACTGGATCTGATGGTACCACGTTCGGTGTGAATGACGCTGCGAGTGTGCGGGCCATTAGTTCTGCCTTCTCTTCCGCTGAGTATGCAGGTCCGTCAGACCCTTGAAGCGTTGGGATGTATATTTTCTCCCTGGTGAAGTGTCGGGCTAGTTGCCACGTGCGGTGTCCAGCCCTTCGAGTTTTTGGTTCCACTGTTGTGTTCTATGTGTTTGTATTTTATCGTGTATGATGCCCTGTAGCCTGTTAATGTGCCGTTTGAAGTACGGACGCCTGGTGCGCTGCCATTGTCTCCTGAGGCGATTCCTCATTGAGATTAGGCCGAGGATTTCCTGGGGCAGGGCCGCACTGCGTTGATGTGAGGTGCGATCAGGTATGGTGCCTGCCATTGCGCCCTGGACGGCGTTAGTGAGGGCTTCTACTGCCTCATCAATTTGTGCTGTTTCATTAATTTCGTGTATGGGGGGGATGTGGCTATCGAGCGTTTCCTTGAACAATGTCCAATTCGCACGCCCGTAGTCCAACATCTTGCGTTGTTCCATGTGCTGCAGTGTTTCCTCAATGTATAGTATTACAGGTTGGTGGTTTGAGGGCAGATCGTTTTCAACGGCAACGTTGAGTGTCGCTGTAATGCCCTTGATGAGGGCCATGTCTATCACGTCTGATAGGGAATGTGCGTCGGTTCAGTCGGCGCTAGTATAATGTAATTTCTGCCTAGTGAATGTTCGTACAGTTTTTTGCCGTTGGGATTTCGTATGCGTGAATTCCATTCTGGGTGTTTTGCGTTCAGATCTCCAGCGACTATTACTCGCGGTGAAATGTTGAGTAGTGTGCTGATATCGCGTGTTGAAATGCCTATAGGGCTGTTGTATACCGATATCAGTGTGGTGTAGGCTCCGTTGAACTTGACTCTGACGGCCGTAGCCTCGATTTTTTCCAGTTCAGGGAGCTCTATGTTTGTGTGCTCAATGTCTTTGTGTATGATGATTGCAGTTCCACCTGCCACGGCGTCACCCGGTCGGTCCGTACGATAGACGCAGTAGCCAGGAAAGTTTAATTGTTTGTGCGGTTTAAGCTTAGTCTCGCTCAGTAGCGCGGCAAGGATTCCCTTGCGCTCCATGAACGCGGCAAATTCTTCCCTTTTGTTGTGGACCGAGTCTGCATTCCAGAACAGGATCTGTGATAGCGTGTGCGGGTTTGCGTTATGGGCCGGGTGTGGTATATTATTCATGGAAGAGTGTGAAAGAGTGTTGTGATGGCAGTGTGTGTGACAGCCCAATATTGCCCGGGTGCGGTGCTCGTGAGCTGGGTGACGAGTGTAGTGACCGCCGTCAGTACCTTGGTAAGGATTTGAACGGTCGTGTGTATATACTTGCTTGATTTTCTGTTCTCTGCCGGTCACTTGTGTAACAGTTACACCTGTAACGTTTAGCTGTCGATATGGCCTGCAAGTTATTAATAAGATTTGTGAAGTGAGACATTTTTGGTGTGGTTTAAGTGTTTAAAATTCGCGTGGGTGCACTTTGGAGTTCGCACAATGCGGCCTACGTCCTCTCGTCACGAATAGTCTGCTTATTCGCTATTCGAGCGAAAAATTCCAGGAAATGTTTCGACATGTAGGAGTGGACGACTCACTTTTTCAGAGTAACAGAGATCCTGAGTGAGAACGACAGCTGTGAGGGGTTTAATGGCTGCAAATTACAATGCCGCCCGTTCTGGGGACTGCTAATGAGCTAGTAACACAGTAGCATTGTCAGCTGCACCGCTGTGGGAGCAGTAAATATTAAGGCGCAGGATGTATGCATCACACGGAACAGGAAGTGTGAGGATCAGATATGGACCTATATGAAAGCTAACTGCGTTGCGCTAATTGGCAGAGTTCGTCTCGTGCACAGTATACGGCCTCCGAAACTGCTGGTGGCTCAGGCGCTCTCTGAGGCCGTCTCCGTGCTGGAAGACGCAGCCGTTACGGTGAGCGCAGGCCTCCTGCCGGACTCTCCTCGGACCAACTGACTCGCACAGCCTTTCTCAACACTGCGATCTGATATGGTCAAAACACTGTGGGCCGGGGAAGTGCGAAACGTGTTCGAAGGCTGGATTCCTTTCACTCTGAAAGGTAGTTTCCTGTCAAGTTCAGATACTGTGTAATCTCGTCTGCACTGGTTCTTTGTCGTTGGCTTGCAGTGTTCTTCCTCTGGAGTCATCGAGTCTGCGTCGCCGATTCACGTCTCTGCTTTCCTTTATTTCACAAATCTCACTCTACTGTGTGCCAACAGAGGACCACAAAATTGTTGGTTGAGAAATACGTTCCCTATTGGTTCACAAGTTATCCGACCCAAACACTGAGGCAATTGTTGCAACTGAGTCTTGTATCCAATTTTCTTAGCACAGCAGTAAACCCCCGATTTTTTGAGGTATCGAACTCCCATGTATAAAACAGCTTCAAACGTGTCATATTTTTACAAATCGGTTAATGTGTTAAATATTTTGACGTTAAGCATGAAAGCGAGAGAAGTATAGAAAAAAGTTTGAAATTATGTTTAAAATTATTTAAAAGTGCTCTCACTCTGAAATACTGGATGAATCTACTCTAGATACTTTTCCCAATGAGCTAGTCTGCCTCAAGTCATATAAAAAATTCCTAACTGTAATACTTTTCTTATTGTGTTAACTCTTCAACATAAAATTATAAGTGTTAAAGAGTAGATCATGATACCATTTTAAATCCTGCCAATGATTCTATGAAACACTGAAAATCAAATTCTTGTTACCTTTGGAAGCTGTTATTTAGGCTACTTCTAAGTGGGATTGAGAGCCATGAAGAGGGTTCGCCGTTTAGTATTAAAGATGCGTGTCCTCAAAACACTTCCATAAAAATCTCTGTCTTTCAATGTGGTCGCTACTACTGATTTCACGACTTTGTTCCAACTCACATCACTATATAATCAAGTTTGAGGTTTAGCAATAATCCAAACACAATAAAACGTTTGTATGTATGTTCTACATCTCCTCCTATACCATGGACCGATTTCAACCAAACGTGATACACATATTACTTATTGTCTAGAAAGAAACACTATGGGGGTAATAATCACCTACCTATCAAAGGGGTCGAGGTCAAAAAGTAGTGTTGCCCATGATGCGTGAATAACCATATCTTATTCAGCCAGCATTTGAGAATGGGCTCACTTAGTGACTTGCAACAAACAAGACATAAGGTTTAAAGCCTTTACGAATTTTTTGCTTGCTAACAACCCCACAAAATAATGAAAGGAAGAAAGTTTAATGCTTACTACATTTTTGCTGTTCATGAAGTAAAACTGCCACATGGAGCGTCACATTTTAGTTTGTTACTCCTTTGGTACTAACTCCATACATTTTGCAGAAGGTATTCACATATACCACTGGATGTAACATTGTACGACACGTAGTTCAAGAGATACGACATCGTACAAACTGAGATGCTTGGAAATACGTGTAGAAATATGTGTCAAATATGTTAAATATGTTTGAAATATCCTAAACCCTTGGAACCATATCAATCATATTTGGTACATACTGTGCGGATATGAACCAGCAACTTCTATTAGGATGAGATTAATAATGTGGGAAAAGAAGGGAGGAGGACATGGACTGGCAGATGGGGAAGGAGGAGAAGGACACAGTTGGGAGGAGGAGGAGATGGACAGAGAGAGAGAGAGAGGGGAGGGGAGAAAATTGAAGAAGGAAGGGAAGAGGAGCAGATGGAGAGAGAAGGGAGAGGAGGAGATGGGAAGGAAAGGTTAGGAGATGGACAGACAGAGGATGGGGGAAGAGAAGTGAGAGTAGCGAAGAGAGAAGAACATGGAGAGGGGGGGGGGAGACGGGCAAAGAGAGGGGATAGGCAGAGATGGGGGGAGGAAGAGATGGACAGAGGAGGCAGGAGGAGATCAGCAGAGGGGGAATAAGCAAATGGACAAGGGGAGGAGAGGAGTAGGTGGACAGCAAGAGGGGGCAGGGGGCAGATGGACATGGAGAAGGAAAGGAAGAGGTGGACAGAGATTGCTGCAGAACGACAGACAGAGAGCAGGGGAGGGGAGGAGTTGTGGAGGAGATGGACAGAGAGAGCGGGGCGAGGAGACTGGCAGGGAGAGTGGGAAAGAGGAAGAGAATAGAGGCAGAGGAAGGAAGGAGATGGACTAACAGAAGACGGGAAAAATACACATTCCAGGCCAATGCTAGGTATTCAATCAGTATCCGAACATGATTAAGTAGGTTTCTCCCTCTCGCTTACCTACATTTTTCCGCTTTTAAGGAGAACTTTCATCCAGTACAGCAAATGCTAAACTCTTCTAGCGATTCTACGTTCCGTACAACTATCCACCGATGACACCTTCGTGAAGAAATTATTATCACCCGTGAAGACGTGTTGCGACCGGAGGTGAGAAACAGAAGACAACTGATAATTCTGGGAGAGGGAGAAACCAAATGAAACTTAACGGCTAGTTACTTTCCTATACCTAGTCTGTATGATCACTCGTATTTGTCCCTTCTTTATTATTACTCAAACCGTCCTTTGCAACGCTCCCCTTTTCTGTCGGAACAGCCTTCAGACATGCGTGGAATTGCTTTACTTGCGGTCCACAACCGGGGGAAAGGCCGAGAATGAGAGAAAACTGGCAGTTTGCGGCAATAGTTACTTGAATTAATATTGCCTAATATTATAAGCGCGCAACGGATAACCGGGGAGTGAATGAGGGAGGTCCAAACGGAACAGCAGAACGTGTCTTTACTCTTTCGTATTTACTGGTTATCAAAGGGACTGGGGTTGCAGATGCTTGTGATGGTAGCATCCAACTTATTCTACTGATTTACAGGAGATATTTGTCTGCATGTTAAAGATTCTTCTATTCGTCATTTAATTATTTATTAACTGAATTAACTGAATAACATAACATCGTCATCGACATACACCACGGTTAAGACAAATATTAACATCGCTACGATTTAGACAATACTTTCATTACGATTTAGACAAAAGTTTCATTGACACACAGTACAATGAAGAAGAGACTAATTATCACTACGAGTGCACACTGCTTGAACACGTAAGGGGTTGGTTGGGATTACGTTTCGTCAACTTGCCACAACCCGTAATTCGTTAGTCTAGTGTGCATGCATTCAACTACACGAAATGAGAAATCAAATACAATAAGACAGGAATGTAATAAGATAAAGGGTGCTGGGGAGAGAGCAGAGATTCACTACTCGCATTCAGATCTTTAACGGACACGAGGTTACCTTTTGCGTACAAGGAAACGTTACACTTTCTAAACTTCTTCCGTCTCTGCGCCCCTAGCTTACTGTGCTCGCCTATTACGCCGATGACCACGTAGTCCTGGTCAAACACATCACCCGGTATCCTGTTTGCAAAATCAACCTAACGCTTGTATGAAAAGGGTCGTGAAGCGGCAAGGATTACTGAATCGATTCTGTTCGGCATCTGATTTTATCGGCGGTGGGAAACAGTCGCTTTAAGAGCGGCACTGTGCGCATGGTCCACATGAAGCCTCATGGGTCATAAAGAACAAACCGTCACGAAATTCACAAGCCAGAAAGGAGATGTTATCCTTCGTTAATCTAGTCATTTCACACGATATAAGGGCTTGCAGTTAACGTAACAAGGGATGTAAGAGGCTTCTGCTCCGCCACCTTTCATATGACGCAGCCCTGCCGTGGGCGCCGCGCAACTGCATGTTGACGGATGACAGCAGTCAAAAACATTGTAAATAGGTTGTATAGATTTACGTATTATTCTTTTTAGGTTAGTACTGAAGCGCTATTTGTATGTATACATCCCATGTCCTTCTCCTCCTATCCCTGAGCGTAGTCAACGTTAGCTGGGAAGCAGACGACTTTTCGCAGCAGCTTCAGTACTGGCTACCATGTGGCGAGGAACAACGAACAGAGTCCTCTCCTACACATTTACGACAAATCTTAATCAATTTCACAGAAAGCAGACATGAAGCCTTTCCCTATGCAACGATGTGCGAGAAACAGAATGGGTTAGTACATTTATCAAATATTCAAATACGTTTGTCCTGAATTTGGAGACAGACGTGCTCCCTTACATGTCTTCTTAACTCTGCCCCCGTCTGCCGAACTGGTTGGCTTCGGTGGAGGGGATGAACGCGCCAAAAAACTGCCGTGACCAACCTCTCCACCTCCAAGCTTTTTTCGGTCAACCGACTATCTCTGGTCACTACCTGTTCATGTCCTCTCTGCTCTCATCCCAGAGTGGAAGATACTGAGCTGGTATTACTCTGTACAGATTTTCTGCTGCGAAAAGTCGTCTGCTTCCCAGCTAACGTTGACTACGCTCAGGGATAGGAGGGGAAGGATATGGGATGTTTACATGCAAATAGCGCTTCAATACTAACCTAATAATAATACGTAAATCTATACAACCTATTTACAATGTTTTTGACTACTGTCATCCGTCGACATGCGGTTGCGCGGCGCCACGGCAGGGCTGCGTCGTGTGAAAGGTGACGGAGCAGCCGCCTGTTGTTGCGTTTGCGTCCTTTTATATTGTTATTATTGTTATGGAACGGCACAGACGGTTTCGTTTCAACACCACGGTAGTTTCGTTTCTGCCCAACATCTGATTCCCATTTTAACATTCTGAGAGGTGGCTGTGGAGTTAATCGGCAATGTGCAGGGCTAATGCACGAGATGTAGTCGAAGAGCAATGGGAATTCGGTAGTTTCGCGTATTGCATTAATCCGATTCTCTCGAGTTTGTCATTTTTATATTGGAAAACATGTATAAAAATATCTGTATAGTGAATAATGAATATTTAGTCAAAAAGGTTTTCATTTACCATTTTTTTCGTACCAAAACCGAGTCACAGATTCGAAGTCGGCTATGCACAGCAAATGGGTGGTTCAAAGTTCCCTTACTTGTACACGTAAAATACGCACATAAAATCCAGTATGAGGCAAAGAAGTACTTTATAAAATGACATAGCATGGAGAAATATGCTGTGAAGTGTACAAGGCACAATGCATTGCTTGTTAAAAAGTGCTAGTAGCAGTGCTCGATTGCCAAATTTGAACGGTTCCTGAACCTTACTGTGAGTCATATGAGTATATGGTTTTGACCTGGGCATAGTCAAGTCACCTTAAGTATACTATCAAAAATTTACGAACCAATAAAGCTCTTTTCGTATGGTTGACATGCACGGCTTTGTCAGGAAAAAGAAAGGAACCAGCGGGAAAATGCTTCTATTAGAGAACAAAAAACGAATATACTCCTGTATGAATGCAGGGTACCGCGGTGATACGTGTTAATAAAATTTTCTCGGGCTTCCAGCAGCGTCAGATGGTTAAACTGCCACGGGCTTTCGACCGAGCTCTCCTTAGTCATTTTCAATTGGTACGAATTACTGCTGTGTCGCCGTAGCCGCGTCGTTATATAGGCGCACTGCTGGTTGTGACGTCACTAGTGCTCTCTTCCTCGCCATATATGGTAATGTTTTCATCCCGCGTCCGTCGCTCCCATTTTAAGCTCGCGATGGTCGGGTCCCAGGCTGTGCTGAGCTGCAAACCGCCGTCCTTGTTGATGGTGTTTTCTGAAAACACGCGAAGTTAAAACGGGAGCGACGGACGCGGGACTAAAACATTACCATATATGGCGAGGAAGAGAGCACTAGTGACGCCACAGCCAGCAGTGCGGCTATATAACGACGCGGCCACGGCGACACGGCAGTCATTCTTACCACTTGACAATGAGTGAGGAGAGCTGGGTCGAAAGCTCGTGGGAGTTGAACCACCTGACGCTGCTGGAAGCCAGACAAAGTTTTATTAACTCATATCGCCGCTGCTCACGGGTAGCGGAGGCTGTGTGGCGTGGACTGGGCGATTTTTTAGGTTAGAAGGCCTCGGGAAAGTACGGGGTGGGCTGCAATCTCAAAGGGTGCATGGAAAATACAGGACGTGCTTGGATCAAGGAACAGTCGGAATTGTAGTTGTAAATTGTTTTAGTTGTGCTGGGGAAGTCCCTGAGCTACAAGCGCTAATAGAAAGCACAGAAGCTGAAATCGTTATAGGTACAGAAAGCTGGCTAAAGCCTGAAATAAGTTCTGCAGAAATTTTTACGAAGTCTCAGATGGTGTTCAGGAAAGATAGATTAGGCAGAATTGGTGGTGGAGTGTTTGTGTCTGTCAGTAGTGGTTTATCTTGTAGTGAAGTCGAAGTAGATACTCCGTGCGAATTGCTATGGGTGGAGGTTATACTTAACAGCCGAACTAAGTTAATAATTGGCTCCTTCTACTGACCCCCAGACTCCGATGATATAGTTGCTGAACAGTTCAGAGAAAATTTGAGTCTCGTAACAAATAAATACCCCACTCATACGGTTATAGTTGGTGGGGACTTCAACCTTCCCTCGATATGTTGGCAAAAATACTTGTTCAAAACCGGTGGTAGGCAGAAAACATCTTCCGAGATTGTCCTAAATGCTTTCTTCGAAAATTATTTCGAGCAGTTAGTCCATGAACCCACACGAATTGTAAATGGTTGCGAAAACACACTTGCCCCCTTAGCCACAAACAATCCAGAGCTAATAGAGAGCATCATGACTGATACAGGGATTAGTGATCACAAGGTCGTTGTAGCTAGGCTCAATACCGTTTCTTCCAAATCCACCAGAAACAAACGCAAAATAATTTTATTTGAAATAATTTTATTTGAAAAAGCGGATAAAGTGTCACTAGAAGCCTTCCTAAGACACAATCTCCATTCCTTCCGAACTGACTATGCAAATGTAGACGAGATGTGGCTCTAATTCAAAGATATAGTAGCAACAGCAATTGAGAGATTCATACCTCATAAATTGGTAAGAGATGGAACTGATCCCCCAGGGTACACAAAACAGGTCCGAACGCTGTTGCAGAGGCATCGGAAAAGGCATGCGAAGTTCAGAAGAACGCGAAATCCCGAAGATTGGCTAAAATTTACAGACGCGCGAAATTTGGCACGGACTTCAATGCGAGATGCCTTTATTAGGTTCCACAACGAAACATTGTCTCGAAATTTGGTAGAAAATCCGAAGAAATTCTGGTCGTATGTAAAGTACACAAGCGGCAAGACGCAGTCAATACCTTCGCTGCGCAGTGCCGATGGTACTGTTACCGACGACTGTGCCGCTAAAGCGGAGTTATTGAACGCAGTTTTCCGAAATTCCTTCACCAGGGAAGACGAATGGAATATTCCAGAATTTGAAACAGCTGCTAGCATGAGTTTCTTAGAAACTTAGGGGTTGCGAAGCAACTCAAATCGCTTGATACGGGCAAGTCTTCAGGTCCAGATTGTATACCGATTAGGTTCCTTTCAGATTATGTTGATACAATAGCTCCCTACTTAGCAATCATATACAACCGCTCGCTCACCGATAGATCTGTACCTACAGATTGGAAAATTGCACAGTTCGCACCAGTGTTTAAGAATGGTAGTAGGAGTAATCCATCGAACTACAGACCTATATCATTGACGTCGGTTTGCAGTAGGGTTTTGGAGCATATACTGTATTCAAACATTATGAATCACCTCGAAGGGAACGATCTATTGATACGTAATCAGTGTGGTTTCAAAAAACATCGTTCTTGTGCAACGCAGCTAGCTCTTTATTCGCACGAAGTTATGGCCGCTATCGACAGGGGATCTCAAGTTGATTCCGTATTTCTGGATTTCCGGAAAGCTTTTGACACCTTTCCTCACAAGCGACTTCTAATCAAGCTGCGGGGCCTATGGTGTATCGTCTCAATTGTGCAACAGGATTCGTGATTTCCTGTCAGGAAGGTCGCAGTTCGTAGTAATAGACGGCAAATCATCGAATAAAACTGAAGTGATATCAGGTGTTCCCCAGGGAAGCGTCCTGGGAACTCTGCTGTTCCTGATCTATATAAATGACCTGTTCGCAGATGGTGCTGTTTAGGTGTTCGTTTTTCCCGCGCGCTGTTCGGGAGTGGAATGGTAGAGAGATAGTATGATTGTGGTTCGATGAACCCTCTGCCAAACACTTAAATGTGAATTGCATAGTAGTCATGTAGCTGTAGATGTAGATGTAGAAACCATGCATTCATACATGACGTACCTCTACGGGGAGGAAACGTGGCGCAGCATTAAACGCCTAGGGAACCTGAGTGTTAAGAAGGCTAAACTGTTAAGCTGTCTAGCCCTCCTGCTACGCTGTCGAGATGAGAATACGATTCCACGATTTTCCATGGTGTACCATCACATCAACACCTCGGCAGCCAGAAGAATCTATCGTCTTGCCAGCTCTGCCCTGTTGCGGGAAAGGATACACCTCAGTAGGAGGCAGCTGGATTTAAACGGTCGCGAGCTGCTGGCTATCCATCTGCAAGTGACAGAGGTGCTCTCGCAAACAGATTGGGAGTGGATCGACGCGGCCACCACAGCACAACAGGTGTCATCGCAAAAGAAGACCACAGAGAAACAGAAAGGGAAATTCAAGCGGCTATCACAACAACAACACGGTGCAGAACGAAAATGAACAGAACGGTCATCAACATGACGGAGAAAGAGATCGACGCGGGTGCCATTTCAACGCTTAAGAAAGGTCTTAACTTTTCACCAGCCCCTCGGAGCATCCCAATCTGTGATATTATAAGTGGGGTTGAACTAGAAATCCGCAAGAAGTGAAAGTGCAGACGAAATTCGTCGCGAAACGTGTCGTATAATTTCAAAATCTAAACCACCGAGGTCTAACTTGACTACGGCTGAACGCAATGGTCTTCACGCACACCGTAACGACCCCCTCATCGTCGTTCTGCCAGCTGAAAAGGGCAATGCATCCGTCATTCTGAATAAGCTGACTGCGACGTCAAAATTCAGTTGATTCTCGAAGAGGATACATACCGGAAGCTGCCACGGGACCCGACGTCAAGAATAATGAGGAAGACATCAGAGCTTCTAAAACAGTCAACACTGGAAGAGGGCTTTTTAAGAATCTCCTCCCTCAGGCGCCGAGACCACCTTCGCTTTATAGACTTTCAAAAATCCACAAACCGGATTCTCCTCTTCGTCCCATTGTGAACATCATTGGGTCACCCACTTACAGATTGGCAGAACACCTGGCCAGCCTCCTTGCACCGCATGTGAGTCGTTGTGCGCATCACATCAAGAACACCGACGACTTTATCAACAGAATTAAACAACTGCGTCTTACTCAAGGAGATATAATGGTTAGTTTTGATGTGGTCTCCCTGTTTACACGTGTTCCGGTCAAAGACTGTATACATTTTCTCTCCCAGTTATTTGACAGCACAATTGTGGGGCTGTTTAAGCACACGTTGACATCGTCGTATTTCCTACATAGTGGCCAGTATTCCAACCAGTTGGGAGGCGTGGCTGTGGGAAGCCCATTAACTCCATCCATAGCCAACCGTTTTATGGAAACATTTGAAGACATCGCCTTGGAAACGGCTTCAGCTAAGCCAAGTTGCTTGTACCGTTACGTCGATGACACTTTTATCATCTGGCACCATGGTCGTGAAAATTTGGGAGAATTCTTAGAACACCTGAACAGCATTCACGGCCACATCAAGTTTACGATGGAAGTCGAGACAGATGGTGCATTGCCCTTCCTTGACGTCCTCGTTCGACGGAAAACCAATGGGCACCTCAGCCACAGTGTCTACAGGAAACCGACACACACAGATCGGTATCTGCACGCTCTCAGCCACCACCATCCGGCACAAAAACGTGGCGTTGTGAATACCCTCGTCCAAAGTGCTAAAGTCGTCTCAGAAGCTGAAAGTGTACCACTAGAACTGAGACACCTCCGAAAAGTCTTCCGGGAAAACGGGTACAGCCACGGATAGGTGTCACAGGCTATATCTGATGTTACACATTCTACCTTCCTCAGCAACTTCAAAATTTTTCGCAGAAATTCTTCCCTTCGTTCACATTCGCGCTTTTTTATGCTGAGAGAGGAGGAGACGTTGTCAGTGAGAAAGAGACGGAAAAATAATAAATACTGGAAGACAGTAGGCGGTGGTTGTGGTATAGAAAGAGCGAAGGAGATAATGGCAGTTTACGATAAAGAGTGGGATACAGTGGCACTGGGCGCATAGCTGACGGCGACAGAACAGTGCTAGGAAAAGAGTGAAGGAGACAGTAACAGTGAGACAGGAATAAAGAAGGGGAGAAAGTGGAAGTGGGTGAGAGCCAGTGACAATGAGAGGCAGAGCCTATGACAACGACAACGACGAAGAGAGAGGTAGTGACAGTGGGAAGAGATGGCAGCAGTGGGAAGGAATGAATGAGTTGGTAGCAGTGTGAGATGGCAACAGGGAGACAGTGACAGTGAGAGGGGACCGTAGTAACAGGACAGAATTAAGCATTCTGTGGCTGTGAGACGGGAGAGAGTGGTAGAAGACGCAAAGCGATATGACAGTGAGTTGGGCTGAATGAGTCAGTGAGAATGGCCAAGTGGGAGTGGATGGGTATGAGTGAAGAGCAAGTTACAGTTAGGAGAGCTTGTGGGAGAGAGAGGTGAGTTGCGAACATGTTCGCATGCCAAAATTTTTGTGAAAATTGCTGAGGAAGGTAGAATGAGGCAGCCTGTGCTCGACTTTTCAGTCAGAGTCCCTTATAAACAGAAGCATGTTCGCCTTTTTTGTGCTCTTATAAGAGCATTTTCCCGCTGGTCCACACATGCTGAAACTCCTTGGCGGCAAAGAGTATATAACGAGCCAGCAGCTGGCCGCTGCGAGGTACTCCGACGGTTGGAAGACACAATGCATTGATTGTTCAAAAGTACTAGCAGTGTTGCTCGTTTGATAAATTTTAACGGTTCCTGAACTTTAGTATGAGTCATATGAGTGTATGGTTTTGATCTGGGCATGGTCAAGTTGCCAGACCAAGTATAGGACGGTTTTGATCTGGTGTAGTTGAGATGCCGGACTGAACTTTGGTAAGTTACGTTGAGGGCATGGCTTCAGGTCGCTACTTACAGGTCATCGGGCTGATTTAGAGCGAGTTTCTACATCGAGTTTTCGCGGGTCCCTATAGGCCTTTGTGTTATTGCTAATTTATTATTGAGTTGTTGTTGTTGTTGTTGTTGTTGTGGTCTTCAGTCCAGAGACTGGTTTGATGCAGCTCTCCATGCTACTCTATCCTGTGCAAAGTTCTTCATCTCCCAGTACCTACTGCAATATACATCCTTCTGAATCTGTTTAATGTATTCATCTGTTGGTCTCCCTCTACGATTTTTACCCTCCACGCTGCCCTCCAATACTAAATTGGTGATCCCTTGATGCCTCAGAATATGCCTTACCAACCGATCCCGTCTTCTAGTCAAGTTGAGCCACAAATTTCTCTTCTCTCCAATTCTGTTCAGTACCTCCTCATTAGTTATGTGATCTACCCATCTAATCTTCAGCATTCTTCTGTAGCACCACATTTCGAAAGCTTATATTCTCTTCTTGTCTAAACTATTTATCGTTCACGTTTCACTTCCATACATGGCTACACTCCGTACAAATACTTTCAGAAACGACTTCCTGACACTTAAATCAATACTGGATGTTAACAAATTTCTCTTCTTCCTTGCCATTGCCAGTCTACATTTTATATCCTCTCCGACCATCATCAGTTATTTTGCTCCCCAAGTAGCAAAACTCGTTTACTACTTTAAGCGTCTCATTTCCTAATCTAATTCCCGCAGCATCACCCGATTTAATTCGACTACATTCCATTATCCTCATTTTGATTTTGTTGATGTTCATCTTCTATCTTCCTTTCAAGACACCGTCCATTCCTCTCAGCTGCTCTTCTAGGTCCTTTGCTCTCTCTGACTGAATCACAATGTCATCGGTGAACCTCAAAGTTTTTATTTCTTCTCCACGGATTTTAATTCCTTCTCCGCATTTTTCTTTCGTTCCCTTTACTGCTTGCTCAATATACAGATTGAATAACATTGGGGATAGGCTACAATCCTGTCTCACTCCCTTCCCAACCACTGCTTCCATTTCATGCCCCTCGACTCTTATAACTGCCAACTGGTTTCTGTACAAATTGTAAATAGCCTTTGGCTCCCTGTATTTTACCCCTGCCACCTTCGGAATTTGAAAGAGAGTATTCCAGTCAACATTGTCAAAAACTTTCTCTAAGTCTACAAATGCTAGAAACGTAGGTTTGTCTTTCCTTAATCTATTTTCTAAGCTAAGTCTTAGGGTCAGTATTGCCTCACATGTTCCACCTTTTCTACGGACCCAAACTGATCTTCCCCGAAGTCGGCTTCTACCAGTTTTTCCATTCGTCTGTAAAGAATTCGTGTTAGTATTTTGCAGCCGTGGCTTATTAAACTGATAGTTCGCTAATTTTCACATCTGTCAGCACCTGCTTTCTTTGGGATTGGAATTATTATATTCTTCTTGAAGTCTGAGGGTATTTCGCCTGTGTCATACATCTTGCTCACCACATGATAGAGTTTTCTTAGGCCTGGCTCTCGCAAGGCTGTCAGAAGTTCTAATGGAATGTTGTCTACTCCCAGGGCCTTGTTTCGACTTAGGTCGTTCAGTGCTCTGTCAAACTCTTCACGCAATATCATATATCCTAATGCATCTTCATCTACAAATGGTTCAAATGGCTCTGAGCACTATGGGACTTAACATCTATGGTCATCAGTCCCCTAGAACTTAGAACTACTTAAACCTAACTAACCTAAGGACATCACACAACACCCAGCCATCACGAGGCAGAGAAAATCCCTGACCCCGCCGGGAATCGAACCCGGGAACCCGGGCGTGGGAAGCGAGAACGCTACCGCACGACCACGAGATGCGGGCTTCATCTACATTCTCTTCCATTTCTATAATATTGTCCTTAAGAACATCGCCCTTGTATAGACCCTCTATATACTCCTTCCACCTATCTGCTTTCCCATCTTTGCATAGAACTGGGTTTCCATTTGAGCTCTTGATATCCATGCAAATGGTTCTCTTTTCCCCAAAGGTCTCTCTAATTTTCCTGTAGGCAGTATCTATCTTACCCCTAGTGGTATGTGCCTCTAACATCCTTACATTTGTCCTCTAGCCATCCCTGCTTAGCCATTTTTCACTTCCTGCATTATTGAGTAATGAACAGAATTCGAGTTATTGATCAGATCAGGGGCACTACATTGAAGGAATATTGGGTTTGTGAAACCTACAATCATAATCCTATCATTTTCTGATAACAAGTCGAATGTAACTGTGTCAATGTGAGG
This sequence comes from Schistocerca serialis cubense, assembly GCF_023864345.2. Lineage (NCBI taxonomy): Eukaryota > Metazoa > Arthropoda > Insecta > Orthoptera > Acrididae > Schistocerca > Schistocerca serialis. Next base: position 515,393,851 of record NC_064639.1, read on the forward strand.
AGAACAATACAGTATCTGGATTGGCAGTTTGCGATTAGTTTCGGCGTGTAGCAGTAGTGGTCTGGCGCTGAACCATTTCGAAGATGAGCGGTTGCTACATTAGTTCTACTGTTACCTTAACTCTCGAGCTATGAGTAAGTTTTATTTGCTCTTATTTTATCGAATTACCATTTTCATTGTGGTAATAAGAAAACACTAAATGGTGACAACGTTCAGTGCTTTTGATCACTTCATGGGAAATTAAATCGAGTACCCCACCACTTCGGTAACAAAAATTGGAGTATCGGGTTAGTCAGCCGCCAACACCTAAAGTGGCAGACACTTGCATGAATATTTAATTGTTAGGGATCAATTGCCGGTGGCACAAATCAATTTTTTGTAGGAAGGAATTAATTAGCACTCATTACACTGGAACTCGATTGCCACAAAGTGCACCTGACGCGTTATTTGGAAGTAAACACATCATTAATAAATGAAATATATTCGGAGATGTGAATATGCACAACCATTAGCTGTATAATGGAATAAAGCCAGTGAAAATTTCGGCTGGTGCGGGACTCGAACCCAGATTTCCTACTTATTGCGAGCAATCGCCTTGCCGTTTGACTACTTGAGCGCAACACACAGCCAGCCCCAAACTTCCATCTTTCGTCAAGCACCTGTATACAACCTGTACTCTTACATCCATTATGTATATCCCCGTACAGGGGAGGCATCGTACTTGAAAGTCGCTCGACCGGTGTCGGCAGATATGCGATATTGCAGTGCTTGTGTAGTTCCGCATTACGTACCAGTGTTACTTTGGACATGCATGCATGCATGTTACTGGGCGGAAGGCGAAAGAGGGAACGGGCCACACGACTGTCTTCTCATGCCTTAGCAACAGGTGAGAGGTATTACTAGCAAGAGAGGCTCCACATCGCACCGCCCCTCAGATTTAGTGGTAAGAGGGCCCAGTGAACAGCCAGTCAAAAACTGAACACACATCAAGAATTAAAACAGGAAGGGAGTGTACTCATCTGTGAAAAAAAAAAAAAAAAAACAGAAACAGTGAATGGTCCAAGAATAAGAAGTGCAAGTTAGAGATATGCTTTAGAGCCGTGGTGTCGTGGTTAAGTAGTCATTGGGTGAACTGTCGAGCGGGATAGCCGGGTTTAAAGCTCCCTCGTGACAATTTTTTTTCCTTTCATTTTGTGAATGAGTCGTGGTGCAACATCCGGTGGCAACCGCAGAGATCGGGTATGCTAGTTTCGCGAGCTCCAGTGTTAGACGGGTGATGGCACCTCTCAGGGAAATGGAATGCAGGACGGGAAGAATGCCAGTGCCCGTATGCTACGTGTGCCGGGGGGGGGGGGGGGGGGGGGCAAGTCCGTGATGTGCCGTCTGCAATAGAGCGCACTGGGTGCAACTGATTGCAAATAGTGGCGCATGTTAGGATGAATGACGCCTTCCGCTTCTGAAGCAATACTCAGCTCTGAAGGATGGTTTTTTTTCGACCTCCGCTATCGCTGGAGAATTGTCGCGTTCCTCTTAGTATGTCAGGCATGAGCTACACGCAGGAATCGACTGATAGCGTAGCAGAGTACGTGTGCCGAGCACATGGTTCTTTTGTTTTAGGTTCGAGAACTCCCCTGTGAGATCAGAGACGGACTGCCTGCAAAGTCGAAGTTACATTACCGACAATGTTCTCAGAAAATGCTTGTCCTCGCATATAGGATATAGAAAAGGTTTATATGATATTCGTAAACTACAAGAGTATTCAAGGAAATATCAGAGAAATAGTAGCGCTTATTAAAAAAACTTGAAAGCATCGTTCAATACGCCCTAGACAAGTACGTTCCGAGCAATGTCTTCAGTGGCTGGTCGAAATCAGCAACGAAATTCTGATCTCAGTTTGGGACATTTATCATAAGTATAGGTTAGTAGCTAATGGTGACGGCATTTTACTACAGTAAGAAATTCGATAATATGCAGCGTAGTTGTTACGGATTCCGAATGTGAATTAATCTGGATGAAGCTAAGCATCGAAGTGAAGGAGCTGCAGTTGTAGAGCGCTTCAGAGAGAAATGCAGAATATCGTTAATAATTTTTCTGATCATGCCTTTGTAATAGGGGCTGACTTCAACATGCTATAGACTGGAAGAGCCATGCCATCGAAACTGTTGCCACAGACAGGGATTCGCGTGATACTATTCTGAGCATGTTGTCTGAAAATTGCTTCGAGCAGATAATTTGATAATTAACTCATGAAGGTAACGTCTTAGACCTCGTAGCCATAAACCCGAACTCATTCCAAGTTAATGTACATAAGGTATCAGTGATCACAAGGCTGCGATAGCAACTATGAATAAGGGTTTCACAGGGAATATTGAGAAAGGTAGGAAGATATTTATGCTTAGCAAGAGTGACAGGATTCAAATTTCAGATTATCTGAGCAGTCAGCATAAAATATTCGTGTTGAGAACGAAGATGTGGAGCACAAATGGAAAAAAACTTGAAAGCATCGTTCAATACGCCCTAGACAAGTACGTTCCGAGCAATGTCTTCAGGGATTGGAAAGATCCAACATCTTTTAATAACCGTGTTAGAAAACTATTCCGTAAACAAAAAGAACTTCATATGAGATTCAAGAAAATTCAAAACCTAGCTGGCAAACAAACGCGTTCAATGACGTTGAAGGTAAAATTTTGTCAACCGATCTGAGTAAAACACTAAGAGTATTATATAAAATCAGCAGGCTGTTCGAAATGATCTGTTGATTCACTCAGTGAGCATACTGGCGCCTAAATGAAAGACAGCAGCGAGAAGGACGAAAAACTAATTTGACTTTCCGAAATTGTTTCATCGCTGAAGATCATAACATGGTTCTTTCTTTCAGTCATCATACAAGCGGCGAAATGGCAGATATTCAGATAAACGATTGCGGAGTAGAAAAACAGCTATAATCGATTAGTAGTGGAAAGAGATCAGAACCAGATGAGATACCTATAAGATTCTACATAGATTATGCGAAGAACTTTCTCCTCCTGTAGCAGCAATTTATAGTAGATCGCTTGAGCAGCGAAGGGTACCTGGCGACTGGAATAAAGCGCATGTCATTCCGGTTTTCAGGAACGCTCGTAGGGCGGGTGCACATAATTATAAGCATGTATCGTGGACGTCAATCTGTTGTACAATTATGGAACATTTTGTCCGCTCAAGAATTACGTACTTTTTGGAGTACGAAAAACGCCCCTACAAAAATCAACATGGATTCGGCAAACGTACCTTCCGAATCTCAGTTCTCTCTGTTCCTCCATGAGATCCACAGCACTGTAGACAACGGCCCTCAGGTTCATAGCGTATTCCAGGACGTCAGAAAGGCATATGACACCGTCGTGCACTACATTTTAGTGACAAAAATAGGAGCTTCATGAATATTGGAGCAGTTTCGCATCAGGAGTCAAGGCTTCCTTGCAGACAGAGTTCAACACGTCGCTCTTAGCGGAACAAAATCGACAGCTGTAAATGTAGAAGTTCGTAGGCTTCCACGGACTGTGTTTGCTTTGGATAAAATAATTTTGCATATTGGGTCGCGTCGTTGTCAACTACTAAAGCAACTAAATTGCCTAGGCCTACGTTTGGATTGCCTTGCTGCGCTCCTCTTCGGGCTGTTCACGGCTGTTATGTAAGTGAACCGTCCTGAAGAGGACCGGAACAAGACGGTCAAAATGCAGGCGGTTCAGTAGTTTTTGTAATTCACAACCAGCCCAAAACCCAGAAATATTGTAAATATAACTCTGGAGTACCCCAAGGAAGTGTGATAGGACCGTTACTGTTTACAGGGTATACAGGGTGACTTTTTCCACCGTGTACAAACTCTAGGGATTGATCGAAGAGAGGATACGGAACAAAGAAGATCTAATGAACCATTTCCGGAAATTCATGGTTTCCGTTCAAGAGACCTCTTATCCAGTCATACATCGTTACAGAGACTGCGGTCGAATACGCGCTGTACCATGTAGCCACAGTTACAGTATGTGTTGGAAATGGTTTCCATATGCATGTACGCACCGTCTCACACGTTCACACCGGGCAGGCTGCATCCGAACACTGTCAACGGCAGCATGAATGCGTTGCTCCAGTGTCTCCACATATGGAATGGACTCTGCGTACACGCTACATTTGAGATGGTCACATAACAAGAAATAGCACGGGTTGAGATCCGGTGAACGAGCAGGTCTTGCAACTGGACCCTCTCGACCAATCCACTTGATTGTGATACGTCCGGACGTTAACGACGAAGTGCTGTGTACCACCATCATGTAGCAGCCACATAACCCTTCGAATCAACAATGGTACTTCTTCCAGCAGGGGAGGCAAAGTCACTCGCAAGAAACGCCGATAGTTCCGGCCTGCCAGGTGACGTGGAAGGAAGACTAGTCCCAAAATAGGCCGCCAATTATTCCGGCCTACGCATTCCGGCTGCACCGATGTTGATTATTTGCTGTCACCACACCACGCGGGTTCTGCATACTATCCCACAGATGACTCTTACGAAAGTTGAAGATACCACTTCGTGTGAAGGTGGTCGCATCTGTGGATGAGATGGATGAGACAAATCCCGGAATCGTGGTTGCTCTGTCGCTAGTAAGCCCTGCACACGCTGTAAGTGATAAGGGTAGTAATCATTGTCATGGAGAATGTTCCACGCGGTCGTCTGGTTTACCCTATATTGGCGGGCAAACTGCCTGGCACTGACACGACGGTCGCCTTCCACAGTATTAATCACTTTTTTCTCCATTTCTGCTGTCCGAACATTTCTACATCTACATCTACATCTACATCCATACTCCGCAAGCCACCTGACGCTGTGTGGCGGAGGGTACCTTGAGTACCTCTATCGGTTCTCCCTTCTATTCCAGTCTCGTATTGTTCATGGAAAGAAGGACTGTTGGTATGCCTCTGTGTGGGCTCTAATCTCTCTGGTTTTATCCTCATGGTCTCTTCCCGATATATGCGTAGGAGGGAGCAATATACTGCTTGACTCCTCGGTGAAGGTATTTTCTCGAAACTTCAACAAAAGCCCGTACCAAGCTACTGAGCGTCTCTCCTGCAGAGTCTTCCACTGGAGTTTATCTATCATCTCCGTAACGCTTTCGCGATTACTAAATGATCCTGTAACGAAGCGCGCTGCTCTCCGTTGGATCTTCTCTATCTTTTCTATCAACCCTATCTGGTACGGATCCCACACCGCTGAGCAGTATTCAAGCAGTGGGCGAACAAGCGTAATGTAACCTACTTCCTTTGTTTGCGGATTCCATTTCCTTAGGATTCTTCCAATGAATCTCAGTCTGGCATCTGCTTTACCGACGATCAACTTTATATGATTATTCCATTTTAAATCACTCCTAATGCGTAGTCCCAGATAATTTATGAAATTAACTGCTTCCAGTTGCTGACCTGCTATATTGTAGCTAAATGATATGGGATCTTTCTTTCTATGTATTCGCAACACATTACACTTGTCTACAATGAGATTCAATTGCCATTCCCTGCACCATGCGTCAATTCGCTGCAGATCCTCCTGCATTTCAGTGCAATTTTCCATTGTTTCGGGTCGTCTTTTATGATTTCATGTCTCAGACAAACGGCAAACACTGTTGCAAGCATTGACTGGAGTGGTTATTGGTGACGGTGATAGGTCTCCTGATACAACCTTGCTGCCCGGCACCCCGTCGCCATTTGCCTTTCCACGAGTAAACACCACGTCGGCACGCTCTCGATTCGAATACGCAACCATTGTGTACAAGGCTGTATCACATCCACTACAGGATGAGTCAGCAAGAGAAGTGAATCGGACATAACATTACCAGCTACTATGACAGGAGAGGGCGCTAGGGCATGACGTATGAGGAACAGTACTACCTTCTAGGAGGAAACCATGCGTACTGTAACTGTGGCTGCATGGTACAGCGCGTATTAAAACGCAGTCTCTGTAATAATGTATGACTGAGTAAATGGTTTCTGGCATGGAAACCATGCATTTCCAGACACAAGTTCATTAGATCTTTTTAGTTCCGTATCCTCTCATCGATCAATCCCTAGAGTTTGTACATGGTAGAAAAAAAAACACCCTGCATAACTGATGTAGTAGAAAGCATCGGAAGCTCCTAAGACTGTTCGCAGATGATACAGTAATCCGTAACAGAGTAGGACGCCAGAAGACAATATCGATCTGCAGAATGGCCAACAGAGAATTGATGAGTGGTGCGGTCTCCGCAGTTCACGCTGAATGTACATCTACATCTACATGGATACTCTGCAAATCACATTGAAGTGACTGGCATAGGGTTCATCGAACCACCTTCACAATTCTCTATTATTCCAATCTTGTACAGCGCGCGGAAAGAATGAACACCTGTATCTTTCCGTACGAGCTCTGATTTCTCTTATTTTATTGTGGTGATCGTTCCTCCCTATGTAGGTCGGTGTCAACAAAATATTTTCGCATTCGGAAGGGAAAGTTGGTGATTGGAATTTCGTGAGAAGATTCCGTCACGACGAAAAACTCCTTTCGTTTAATGATTTCCAGCCCAAATCCTGTATCATTTCTGTGACGCTCTCTCCCATATTTCGCTATAACACAAAACGTGCTGCTTTTCTTTGAACTTTTTCAATGTACTCCGTCAGTCCTACCTGGTAAGGATCCCACACCATGGAGGAGTATTCTAAAAGAGGACAGACAAGCGTAGTGTAGGCAGTCTCCTTAGAAGGTCTGTTACATTTTCTAAGTGTCCTGCCAATAAAACGCAATCTTTGGTTAGCCTTCCCCACAACATTTTCTATGTGTTCCTTCCAATTTAAGTTGTTCGTAATTGTAATACCTCGGTATTGAGTTGAATTTACGGCTTTTAGATTAGACAGATTTATCGTGTAACCGAAGTCGAGTTCCTTTTAGTACTCATGTGGATGACCTCACACTTTTCGTTATTTAGGGTCAACTGCCACTTCTCGCACCATTCAGATATTTTTTGTAAATCGTTTTGCAGTTTGTTTTGGTCTTCCGATGACTTTATTAGTCGATAAACGACAGCGTCATCTGCAAACAACCGAAGACGGCCGCTCAGATTGTCTCCAAAATCGTTTATATAGATAAGGAACAGCAAAGGGCCTATAAACTACCTTGGGGAACGCCAGAAATCACTTCTGTTTTACTCGATGACTTTCCGTCAATTACTACGAACTGTGCCCTCTCTGGCAGGAAATGACAAAGCCACTCACGTAACTGAGACGATATTCCATAAGCACGCAATTTCACTACAAGCCGCTTATGTGGTACAGTGTCAAAAGGCTTCCGGAAATCCAGAAATACGGAATCGATCTGAAAGCCCTTGTCAATAGCACTCAACGCTTCATGTGAATAAAGAGCTAGTTGTGTTTCACAGGAACGATATTTTCTAAACCCATGTTGACTGTGTGTCAATAGACCAGTTTTCTTCGTGGTAATTATAATGTTCGAACACAATATATGTTCTAAAATCCTGCTGCATATCGACGTTAACGGTATGGGCCTGTAATTTAGTGGATTACTCCTACTACCTTTCATGAATATTGGTGTGATCTGTGCAACTTTCCAGTCTTTGGGTACTGATCTTTCGTCGAGCGAACGGTTGTATATGATCGTTAAGTATGGAGCTAATGCATCAGCATACTCCGAAAGGAACCTAATTGGTATACAGTCTGGACAAGAAGACTTGCTTTTATTAAGAGATTTAAGTTGCTTCACTACTCCGATGATATTTACTTCTACGTTTCTCATGTTGGCAGCTGTTCACGATTTGAATTCTGGAATATTTACTTCGTCTTCTTTTGTGAAGACATCTCGGAAGGCTGTGTTTAGTAACTCTGCTTTGGCAGCACTGTCTTCGATAGTATCTCCATTGCTATCGCACAGAGATGTAAATAAATGTAACATACTGCGCGTACATAGGAAAAGTAATCCGCTGCTGCACAATTACATTACTGATTACAAATTTCTGGAAACAGTATCTACTGTAAAATATGCTGGAGTAACTATTCAGAGCGACCTTAACGCACCACCAGTCTTGCTATGAGCATTTTGCTCACAGAAACTCTAAAGCATTCTGCATTTTCTGAACAAATCCTACAGGGTTCTCGTTCACTCAGCAGCTGGAGTCAGTACGTCCCCTGAACCCCGCAAACTGTTGCCAGTACGCGGGTGTCTCATGCAGAGGTCAGTTGTTTGCGACGGGCGCCGCCGTGCGGCATTTAGTTCACCGCGCGAGTGTCGACGTACTTATGTATTTCGCAATTCATATTTTTTTAAATGTCATTCTTTGTGTATTGCTCTTTGTTTATTTGGTTTTTTGTTATTTATAGTGGTTGAGAATATATGAAATGGGTAAACTAACATTTATTTTTATAGATGGGTAGACAAAAAGAAGGAATTTTCGCGTGGCTGGAAGAAGCTGTGTTTTATCCTTTACAATAAATTATTAAACGATTTACGAATGAAAGTCAATTTTCAGTTGCTGAAAAACCCAGTGGCATTTGTAAAGCCTGTCCAAGACGAAAATATCGGAAGATCAAAAATGCACGTATTCATTGTCAAAAATTTTTGTGGAATGAACATGTAACATTATGTGACATGTACAGAGCTCAGATATACGACGAGGATTAAGTCACAAAAGTTAAATACTAAGAAATACTCGTTTTTTCAGTTTTTGTAGTGCATTAGCAGACTGGCGATTTTAAATATCCTAAGATTATTAGCAATAATATACCGATTGTTTTGTACTGCAAATAAATATTTTAAATACTAATTTTGTGTCCGACGTCTTGGCCACTGAGGTAGCTAGTCGTAAAACACTTAATTAGAACGCTCTGAATAAGTAATACTTTATTAATTGCAAATGGCTCTGAGCACTATGGGACTCAACATCCGTGGTCATCAGTCCCCTAGAACTTAGAACTACTTAAACCTAACTAACCTAAGGACATCACATACATCCATGCCCGAGGCAGGATTCGAACCTGAGACCGTAGCAGTCGCGCGGTTCCGGACTGAGCGCCTAGAACCGCTAGACCACCGCGGCCGGCAATTGCAACAAAACTTATATTTGCTTGCCAGTCAGGAATGTAGCTTTCAACAGTACACGTTGACTTGGGGTGCAGAACATATTAAATGGGCCATGATTACTGAGTGGCAAACTGATGCAAGTTCAGAATGGCCGTACAGTGGCTTCACTACAGTCATTAGAAAACAAAAGTTCGTAGACACTTGTTGACACAGTTCTGATAGCGTTGGAGCGTAGGCGCAGTTCACAGGAGGCGGAAGTCTCTTCACTCCCCGACGGCTCACGGGGGCTGTCTCACGGCGAGAAGGCAGAGCGGTTACGCTACTCCGACAGGAACTTCCTGGAAGTGGGCAGGATTCGACTTCTGGCGTCGCTGTTTTAGGGCGGACGCGTCTCGGAACTATGTGAGACATGACTTCTTCCAAGCATCTCATTGGCGCCACTTCATACCGCTCTGCTGTGTAGTGTCTCTGCGGTGGTCGATACATCTTGTGCCGCTCTCGATACTCGAGGACACTCCAAGCAAAATATGACAGCTTTACTACAAAAATAACAAAAAACGTACTTACAAATATTAAGTACACTTCAGACTGCATATTGAGTGCAAACAAAATGCTCAACGCGCGACCGATCGCATAGCTTTTAAAGGCGTGAGTTCTCGCGGGTTAAATGAAATGATGACATGAAACAAAATAGTTGCAAAAACAGATGCCAGACTAAGATTCACAAAAAGAATCTTAAGGAAATGTAACTCACTCACAAAGGAAGTGACCTAAGGACATCACACACACCCATGCCCGAGGCAGGATTCGAACCTGCGACCGTAGCAGAAGCGCGGCTTCAGACTGTAGCGCTTAGAACCGCTCGGCCACTCCGGACGGCGGTTGTTCGACATATTCTTGACTATTGTTCGTCTATTTTGGATCCTTACCATGTAGGACTTGTACAAGTGACAGAGAAGATCCAGCAATGAGCGGTTTCTTTAGTCACGGGATCGTTTAGTCGGCTCGAGAGCGTTACAGATATATTCTACAAACTCCAGTGGTAGACTTTACAACAGAGGCGTTGTGCACTAAATTAAAATTAAAATTAAAATTTAGAGAGAGCACTTATAGGGAAGAATCGACAAAAAATACTTCCTCCCGCATACATCGCGGCAAATCACCACTCCCCCTGCGGGTTCGGGGGTAAGAATAGGCCCGCGGTATTCCTGCCTGTCGTAAGGGGGCGACTAAAAGGAGTCTCAAACGTTTCGGCCCTCCATATCTCAAAATTATTCCGAAGAGCGATCCGATTGGGGAAGGGCGCCATACTTGTTGCATTGTGTCGACCGTGCATTGAGACCTTTCGCCAACTTATTCGTCGTGGCACTGCAGTCCTGCCCACTTTCAATCTCTTGGGTATGGATATGTTCCAGCGTGCACTTTCCCCCATGCAATGTGCAGTGCCGCTGTCTGCACTGCCGACGACCATGGACAAATTGCCACCTAATATCCAACATGGTAGCCAGTCCGTTGTGGTGGGGCCGCCATGTACCCTGTTGGTTTTAGCCCCCTGACAACACAGGGATCGCTCTGCTGATACCTGCGTCGTTAACTCCCCACGTATGCCAAGGAGTAGATGCCTATCTCCTTGGGGCATCGGGACTCCCGGCAGTGGCCATCCTGCCAGGTGGCCCTTGCTGAGGCTGGGTGGCACCCGTGGGGAGGGTCCTTGGTCGGAGAGGGTGGCATCAGGGCGGATGCCCCGCAATGAAGCGTGGTACATCATCTCTCGCTGGTGGCCAGCCGCCAGCAGTCTCTAAGCGTTCTCGGGCTCAATTTAACGCTCAGAAATACGATCCGAAAATGTTCCTCTCCCTGGCCACACCGTGGGAGGAGCGTAAGTCTCAGAATGGCAGTGACAATTATTCGCCCCGGTTCCTAGTTTGTACGAGATCTGATGGGGAGTCTTTCAGGCCCACAAAACCTCAGTTCTTTGTAGAGCATTTTGAGGACAGGTTTGGGGAGGTGGAGGGCTTGTCCAAAATGCGCTCTGGGTCAGTACTGAAAAAAAACGGCATCCTCTGCCCAGTCACGAAGGTTACTTGCTTGTGACAAGTTGGGGGATGTTGCCGTTATGACCACACCTCATAAGAGTTTAAATATGGTCCAGGGTATTATTTATGATAGGGACCTTCTTTTGCAGTCTGATGACGAACTGCACGCCAATGTAGAGCGTTGAGGTGTTCATTTCGTCTGGCATGTTCATCGGGGTCCGAAGGATATTCAAATTGCTACCGGTGCCTTCATCCTGGCCTTTGAGGGTGATACATTACCGGAGAAGGTCAAGGTGATGGTCTACAGTTGTGATGTCAAGCCCTATATCCCTCCCCCGATGCGGTAATTTAAGTGCTGGAAGTTTGGCCATATGTATTCCTGCTGTACTTCCAGCCTCACATGTCGAGATTGTGGACGCCCAACATATCCCGATAATCCATGTGCCCTGCCTCCCATCTGTGTCAACTGTGGAGAGCATCATTCACCTTGCTAGCCAGACTGCAGGATCTTACAGAAAGAGCGAAAAATCATGGAATATAGGACCCTGGACCGACTGACCTATACTGAGGCTAAGAAGAAATATGACTGACTACATCCTGTTCAAATGACATCTTCATATGCCGCTGCTACAACAAGCATGTTAGCCCCATCAGTTTAGCGAATTCCAGCCAAATCACCGAGCCGTACAACTCCACATGCCCCCTTGCCCATGGGGAGCACTACCCACCCTGTTGCTCCTGCGCCGCCTACCTCAGAAGCAACCCCCCCCCCTCCCCCCCCCCCCACCCCCCCCCACCCATCGGGGATGTCTGTCCCGCTTCTAAGCCGGTGAAGCGTCCCACTTCTTCGGCTCCTCTCGCTCGCAAGGGGTCCCTTGGGTCCCTCCCTTCCCAGGTTTCCACAAGCGGGAAGGAGGCCGCCCGACAGTGGCGTAAGTGCCCACAGGCAGCTGGTTGTAGGGCTTCGCGATCCTCCTCCATCCCGGAGACTGAATCTATGAAGCCCTCCCAGCCAGTGAAACCCAAGGAGCAGCGAGAGAAGTCCAAGAAAAAGACCTCTAAGACCAAGGAACTTGCGGTGGCACACCCCCCACTGCAACCTTCAAGTTCTGCGTCTGAGGATGAGGTGGAGATCCTGCCGTCTACTGAGGACCTAGATCTCGCTGGTCCCTCAGACACAATGGATAGCCCTTGCACAGGTGCTCAATCGGTGGCGGCAGGTGACACAGCAGTGTAATCTGCCTCCCCAGTCCCTTCACGCCTTTCTCGGCCATAGACAATGTCGTCCTCCAGTGGAACTGCAGCAGTTTTTTCCACCATCTTGCTGAGCTCAGACAACTTCTCAGCCTTCACCCTTTCCTCTGCATTGCTCTTCAAGAAACTTGGTTTCCAGCAATGCACAACCCTGCCCTCCATGGCTATCGGAGTTATTATAGGAACCAGGCAGCTTACGAAAGGGTCTCTGGTGGCGTCTGCATCCATGTCCTTCACTCCCTTCACAGCGAGTCTGTCCCTCTACAAACACCTTTAGAGGCTGTCGCTGTTCAGGTGTGGACGCCACAGGCTGTTACTGTCTGCAGTCTGTATCTTCTACCGGATGGTGATGTCGTGCAGCATGTCCTGGATGTGCTGATAGCCCAATTGCCGCCACCTTTTCTGTTACTGGGCGACTTCAACGCCCGTAACCCTCTGTGGTGTGGAACAGTGGCAACAGGCCGAGACAGCACTGTTGAGGATGTATTGGCACAGCTCGACCTTTCCCTTTTAAATGATGGTGCCCTCACACCTTTCAGTGTGGCGCATGGCATGTACTCAGCCACTGACCTTTCGATCTGCAGCCCTTGTCTCTAACCGTCTGTCCAATGGAGTGTGCATGACGACTTGTGTGGTAGTGACCACTTTCTGATCTTTCTGTCACAGCCAAAGCGTCACTCTTCTGGGCGCCCTTGCAGATGGGCTGTGAATAGGGCTGACTGGGACTTGTTCTCCTCCATTGCCACTATTGAGCCTCTTTCCAATGACGCCCTTGATGCGGTCGTTCACTCGGTCACCACCGGCATCGTTACTGCCGCAGAATCTGCCATTCCCTGTTCTTCTGGGTCCTCTCGGCGGAGGACTGTGCCTTGATGGTTGCCTGAGATCGCTGAGGCGATTAAAGATCGCCGGCGGGCGCTCCAGCGTCACAAGCGCCATCCCTCGTTAGACACCTCATCAGCTTTAAACGGCTCCGTGCGCAGGCCCACCGCATCATTCGCCAACACAAGCAGTAGTGCTGGGAACGGTATGTCTCCACCACTGGCCTCCATATCTCTCCATCGCAGGTTTGGGCCAAGATTAGGCGCCTCTATGGCTATCGGACCCCTGTCAGCAACCCTGCACTCTCACTGAATGGAGCAGTTTGTACTGACTCCGACATAATTGCAAACCGCTTAGCAGAGCATTTTCTCTGCGTTCCGCTTCTGCAAATTACCCACTGGCCTTCCACTCCCTGAAAGAGCGGTTGGAACGTCGGAGCCTTTCCTTTCACAACCACCACCCTGAATCCTACAATGTTCTGTTCAGTGAGTGGGAATTCCAAAGTGCTTTAGCCACTTGCCCTGATACGGCTCCTGGACCAGATCACATCCAGATCAAATCAAACACCTCTTGGCGGACTGCCAGTGACGCCTCTTAGACCTTTACAACCGTATCTGGGTCGAGACTGAGTTCCTGTCGCAATGGCGGGAAAGCATCGTCATCCCCGTTTTGAAACCTGACATGAACCCACTGGAGGTGGACAGCTACCGCCCATTAGCCTCATCAGCGTTCTTCGCAAGTTGTTCGAACGCATGGTGAACCGGCGGTTGAGTTGGGTACTCGAGTCTTGGGGCCTTCTGGCTCCGTCTCAAGGTGGATTCCGTAAGGGCCGCTCTGCCGCCGATAATCTGGTGAGCCTGGAGTCTGCCATCCGAACGGCCTTTGCCCGCCGTCAGCACCTTGTCGCTGTCTTTTTTGACACGCGGAAGGCATATGATATGACATGGCGAAATCGCATCCTCTCTACGATTCATGGTTGGGGTCTTCGGGGTCCGCTGCCGATTTTCATACGAAATTTTCTGTCGCATCGTTCCTTCCGCGTGCAAGTTGCGGCCTCCCATAGTTGCCCCCGAGTTCAGGAGAATGGGGTATCGCAGGGATCTGCCTTAAGTGTATGCCTGTTTTTAATTGCAATTAATGGGCTCGCTGCGGAGGTGGAACGTCTGTCTTCCTTGTATGCTGACGACTTCTGCCTCTACTATAGCTCCATTGGTATTGCAGCTGCTGAACGTCAGCTGCAGGGCGCTATCTGCAAGGCGCAGTCTTGGGCTGTAGCGCATGGCTTCCAGATTTCGGCTGCCAAGACCTGCGTCATGCATTTCTGCCGGCGGCGCACTGTTCACCCTGAGCCACGGCTTTATCTTGACGGCGAACCTCTTGCTATGGTGGCGACACATCGGTTTTTGGGAGTGGTTGTTGATGCCCGGTTGATTTGGCTCCCTCATATTCGGCTGCTTAAACAGATGTGTTGGCGGCATCTTAATGTTCTGCGTTGCTTGAGCCACACCAGCTGGGGAGCCAACCAGTCCTCCCTCTTACAGCTCTACCAGGCGTTAATTCAGTCCCGTCTGGATTATGGGAGCCTGGCTTATGGTTCAGCATCCCCTTCTGCGTTGCAGGTGCTGGACCCCATTCTTCACAGCGGGATCCGACTTGCCACTGGAGCTTTCCAGACCAGCCCTGTGAAAAGCATACTTGTATAGGCAGGTGTCCCTCCACTGCAGTTACGGCGCCAACGTTTACTGGCCGCTTATGTTACACACGTTTGTAGCTTCCTTGGGCATCCCAATTATCATCTCCTGTTCCCTCAGTTTGTCGTCCATCTCCCAGAACGTCGGCCCTGGTCGGGTGGTCGGGTAGTACGATCGCAGTTCGTGTCAGAGAGCATCTCTCTGGGTTTGGGGTTTTCCCTCTTCCAGCTCTTTTCCGGGCTCCTCTGCGTACACCCCCATGGTGTGTGCCCCGCCCATGTGCCCCGCCTCAGGGCAGTTTTGCGGCAGAACGTACTTCGCACCTGGGGTGAAGAATGGCGCACCCCACCTTCACCAAACGAACTTCGGGCCATCAAGGAGGCTACCGGTGCATGGCGCTCCTCCTTGCGGGTCTCTCACAAGGAATCTGTTGTCATCTGCCGGCTGTGCATTGGGCACACCCGGATGACCCACAGCCACTTATTGCGCCGTGAGGACCCACCTCTATGTCGCTGCGGATCCGCTCTGACAGTGGTCCACATTTCGTTGGCCTGTCCCCTTTCAGCTGTGGTTAGGCAGACGTTTGCGCTGCCTGATACGCTCCCTGCCCTTTTAACGGATGACACTGCCATGGCAGACTTGATTTTACGTTTTATTCGGGCAGGGGGCTTTTATCACTTAATCTGAGTGTTTGTCAATTTTTTGTTTTGATTCTGGCCTTTGGCCTACGATTTTAAACTGTTTTTTTTATTATGTTTATAGGTGGTTGGCTTTTCCTTTTTTGTCTCTATGGTCGGCCAACCACTGTCACACTATGTGTGATTTTAATTCCTTTTGTCTGGTCTCTGTCTGAGTCTTTCTTGTCCTGTGTCGTCTGTTGTCATTTCCATTGTTCGTTTTTATTGTGGGTGGGTGTTTGAAGTTTTGGAAAAGGGGACCGATGGCCGTACCAGTCTGGTCCATTCTATGTCACAAACCAACCAACCAAATGACCACGACGAGAAAATTTGAGAAGTTAGAGCTAATACACACGCTTGCCGACAATCATTTAGGAGTGTAACAGGGGAAGGGGAGTCAGTTAGCGGTACCAGAAGTACCCTTCGCCACACATCATTACGTCTCTCGCGGAGTATGATGTAGATGAATAAACATAATCTTTTCTAAACGTCTACCTATAGTCACGCGAATATTATCAAGTGGACCTACATTAGCAACACAAGCTTGTAAGTAACTATTAAAGTTGTAAATCCTATCCTCACAATTTTCGCCACAGTACAGACTGGAAACAGTAGGACCATTCTGATTCACTTTTTTCCAGGCAGTGTACTTAAAAATTTTAATGATCAAGAATAAATTACAGTTTTATGTTGCACTATTTAGCCTTAAACCCAAACATTTAAGTAAAAAAAATGGTACAGTCATAGACCTCACTCTATCAGTATGTAATGCAAGTATTGTTTCTATTGACAGGGTCCATACTCTGCGGATGTCGAAGAATTTTCACCGTGTGATGAGATTGGCAGTCTTTCATCGATTTCAACGTTAAACTCGTCAGTAAAGATGGCAGAAGTGTTTATGAAGGTAACATGACATTTCCATACGACTTGGACGACGAGAACTTGCTGGTATGTGCCAACAAATGCATAATGTATCCCTGTTACGTTAGATAAGATATACTTTTCGTTCCATAGATCCATGGTGAGAATATCTTCATTAAGTTACATCAAATTATAAATCAAGAAACCAGAAAATATGTTTATACAAAAAATCTGCTTACGTTCCTTTCACAGCTACGATGAATATATCTGACATTCTCAGAGTAGGGGAAAGTAATTGTAAGCAGATAATTAAGTATAAAAGCATAAAAATTTCAAAACTCTGTAAAAAACTTTTTAACGTTTTCACAAATCTTCTACATATTTTATCAGACACATTTAAGAGGTTTTTTAAAGAAAAACTTTTTAGAATTTTTTATAATATTATATGTGATAATAGGATCATCATGGCTGTGGTATAAGTAAAAAGTCTGACTTATAATTTTATTTAAGAGTTAATACAAACCTTAATACATTGGAATCTATGAAATAGTTCTTAATCTTTTGTAGACAGCTGAATGTGACTATCATAGGGAGCAATTAGATGAGAAAACATAGACCACCGAAAATGCATAAAAAACAAGTCTGACTGGTCTGTCCCCTCAAATGTGTAAAAGATAAAACAACAGAAAGAAAAATGTATATAATATACACTAAAAACCTGAGTATTAAGCAAAATGCATAAAAGAAAAAGTAACAAAAAGCCAAACAACAAAAATGAAAATAAAAGAGGAGAACATACCTATGGTACACAAATGTATATCTTGTAATTATACAAAATACATTAAAAACATAATTTTTAAGTAAAATGTGAAAGACAAAGTGACGAAAAGAAAACAAAAAAAAAGCACAAATAAACGAGGGGCAGATGAGGATAGCATTTAAATTTGTATCATGTCATTAAGCAGTTAAACAACGTTAGGTGAAGTGTGGCAGGACAATAATGGCAGCCATTATAATCTATAGTCATTACAGACATATCTTTAAGATAAAAAACAAAGTGTAAGTATAAAAAAGCCTAGTAAGGATTAAAATGGTATACAAAACAGTTCTAGCAGTAAAGCATACAGAACAGAGCAGTGCATAAATACAACAAGCACAAATTCGTAATGAAAAAGAAAACAGAGCAACTAAAAGAACCAAGCCAACATGTACTGATTGAGGACACAGACTGAGATATAGTAGGGCAAATGCAACCACTGAGTTATTAAAATAAAATATGTAGCCACCATGCACTACATGGTGTTCTGCTGAGCATTCAAGAAGGTGTAATTTAGTTGAGTACGACTTGCAGGCGAGGCCGATTTAAGGGACAAACGACACAAGTCACTGCTTGGGGCGCCAAGCTGCCAGGGATATCAGAGTCACCATAACTGTAAGATTTGTGTACAGGACGGATCACAATTGGTAACGGCCGCTTATGGCGGCAAACTTAGAAGGCTGCCCGAGTGCAAGGTTTGTATATAGTGAGTATCACAATTAGTGGCGAGAAGTGACCGGTGACAGTGTGACAGTGTATGAAGGGTAAGAGGGAGCGGGGGGGGGGGGGGGCCTCAACTGATAAATCTCTTGAACGGAAACATGTTTTCGAACCGGTTCTGCTTGCTAGCTGCTAGTGATAGTGAAATCGTACCTCTGTTTTAGTACATTTATGATGTTATGTTTCCCTCAATATGACCGCCAGCCATTGAGTGTATGGATTGTCCAAGCCTTCTGTGCTTTACGAAACAGACATTTTGCTTTTCTGGATCCCAGATTTAGTGAATTGCTACCGAGTATGTATAGTATGTATCTTTATGATGTCATGACTTGATAATTTATTCACCACTGCTCTTCGTCATTTGATTGGTGAGTCTTACCAACTGACTGGAATGATGTACTGGTTAGTTCTATACACCAGTGTATGGCTACTGAAAATATTATTGTATTAAAATTTTTTGTTTTTAAAATTCAGTCTTAATCACACCACGTGTGTTACAAGAACATAGGTGACCGGTTTCGGTCATATCACATGACCATCACCAGACCTGTAATTTAATTTAGAAAGTAATAGAGACCTTACTAGATTTACAATAAATTAAGACAAAATGCTTATAGGGATAAAATACAATAAGACCTGTTATACCCACGGCATCCTTCGAAGGTGGTAGGTGGAGCACTCTTCTCAGCTGCTGTGATGTCATCTGGTGCCAGCAAGTGACGAGCATACGCTTAAGTACGAAGATGCTCCACCTACCTCTTCTCCCTCCATCTCACATCAACCAATCAGTATAAAAATGGGTTCACATAATCGTCAAAACGTAAAAAAAAAACCAAAGTACAATAATAACATAAAAATAGTTATGTATAATATCTATTTACAACCATGTAACTGTATAAAATATCAATTAAAACTTTAAAATAACTGTACAGACGATGTATAGTCAGTGTGCCCTCTATGGGCTAAGGTGGTCCTACCACAATGGTTTCAAAGTCAACGATGTTGTGGGGGTCTTTGGCATTGCGGCATCATATCGTAATGTGAGTTGTGACTCGACTGCAAGTATGTATCTATGCTAGATTCAGTCTGTCTGTCTTTTATTAAAATGTCATGAAACTGATTTATTGAAAGTGGAGTTATATTTCGTAATATTTCTATTTGGAAGTTTAAAATTGTGATATAAATATTTACATACTGTCCTAAGGTACATTTTCTGAACAAAATAGTACATATGCGTTCATAGTATTTCGTCAAAAAGATCATAAAAATGTTTTTCACAAAAATCTAATTGTTCATTGAGAAGCACTGACGGTTCATCTGTATAATGGGCATATATCTCGATCTCCTCCAAAATATTTAATAATAAGCCTTTATTCGCGTAATGAAGGACTTGTAAATCTGTTGTACCATCCCTTTGGCATGCTTATTAAAAGTTATGTGATGGCCAAAGACTGATTTTGCTCGTACGGTACCTGATGTATGTTCTTTGTATCGTGTAGTAAAGCTCCGGCCTGTTTGGCCAATGTATATTTTTCTACAATCACCACATTGGATCTTGTAAACCCCTGATCTGAGAAATCTATCGTTATCATTACCTACAGTATGTCTTAATTTATTTTGCAAAGTATTCTTAGTTTCAAATGCTATTGTTATTTCAGAATTCTTAAATAGATTACTGATCCTATCTAATATGTTCCCCATGTAGGTCATTTTGCGTATTTATGAGCTTCTATTAGTGGTGTACTTAGTGATTGTTGCATTTTATTAAACATAATGTCAACTTGACGTGTATCAAAAGAATTGGACTTCGCAATTTGTTTTAGAATAGTTGTTTCTTTTTTAATTTCATTTTAACAACCGGCAACTGTTCCAAAAATGTTTATTAAAATTATTGTATTAGTTTTAACAGTCGATCATTTAATCGCACACCTGTTTGTTATTGTTGTGTCTAGACAAGACAGCCTAGACACAATGAGAGGAAGCCGAAAGGCACGCGCTAAGTTAAAGCTGGATGGCGTGAGGTCTGAAACAGGATAAGTAATGAATGCCATAAAGAAAAGTACGTAGCTTCTGGAATACTTAACTTTAATCCATCCTTTTGGTACATCTGGAGATTGTGGCGATACAAGTGAGACTCCATAGATACATGCAATGTTACTAATGGCGCCTTGCTAGGTCGTAGCCATTGACTTAGCTGAAGGCTATTCTAACTATTTGCTCTGCAAATGAGCGAGGCTTCGTCAGTGTAGTCGCTAGCTACGTCATCCGTACAACTGGGGCGAGTGCTATCCCGTATCTCGAGACCTGCCTTGTGGTGGCGCTCGGTCTGCGATCACACAGTGGCGACACGCGGGTCCGACATGTACTAATGGACCGCGGCCGATTTAAAGCTACCACCTAGCAAGTGTGGTGTCCGGCGGTGACACCACATTCCTCCCCCGCAAATCGGCGAACGGTCGTGTTATAAGGCTTCCGCCCGCCGTGGGGAGGACCCCATGTTGACGTATGCGATGAGGTGGGGAGCCTAACAACAGGCGAGGCTGTGCCACCCGCACCCGGCCATTCGGTCCGAGGGGATCTAGGAAACGCCTGAAAACCTAGTCCAGGGTGCACGTCAACATGCGGTGTATGCGCCCGTAAAGAGACAGGAGGGGCCGAAGGGTCGACCTCCATTGCGTCGGGGTATCCGACGCGCGATGACGTCATGTGGTCTGGAGCGGGCAAGAGTTCCAAGGCGGAGGACAGCTGGTCACGGGAAGCGATCGGCGGCACGTGACTCAGGGAGGCGCTTGGCGGTTGCAGCGAAGCGTCCACTGCGGGCGGCGCCGTCTGGAGGACAGGCGGCAGCGGCGGAGGCGGCAGCAGCGCGTCGCCATGGGGCAAAATGGAAGGCATCGTCGGTAACACCTGGGGATGAGGCGAGCCTGTAGATGGGTCCCCAGGGCACTGACCGGACGGCACCGTCGCTGAAAGCAGACGGGGAGCGGCAGAACCCGTGCGACGACAGAGGCGCAGCTGATTGAGATGCCGACGCACCTCACCAGAGGCCCCCAAAACCAAATACATCGCGCGGCCGAGGCAGCGAAGAATGCGCCCTGCGAGCCAACGCCGTGAACCGCGAAAGTTGCGATAGAATACAACGTCGCCTGGAGCAAAAGTAGAAGTCTGCCGCTGCACAGGAACCTGATGCGGCGCATGCAGCAAAGACATCAAGATTCGATGAGGGCGACCGTGGAGCAACTCAGCCGGCGAGCGACCATCTCGGGGCTGAGAGCAATACGATGACAAAAAGAGCAACAACGCGTCCTCCCGAGAATGCGACTCTTTCAACTTCAACATCTGTGACTTGAAAGTGCGGACCAATCGTTCAGCGGCACCGTTTGACTGAGGCGACAACGGCGCGGATGTCAGATGTTGAATACCATTGGCCTGGCAGAATGACTGAAATTCTGCGGACATGAATTGTGGGCCATTGTCGGAAACAATACTCTGCGGAAGACCTTCAATGCAAAAGATAGCAGACAACGCTTGGATGGTGGCAGAGGACGTCGTGGAAGACATCCGGACAACAAAAGGAAAATTACTGAAGGCATCTACCAGAACCAACCATCGAGCATTCCAGAATGGACCAGCAAAATCGATGTGCAAGCGTTGCCAAGGGGAAGTGGCTTTTGGCCATGCAAAGACTTTCTGCGGCGGTGCGGATTGCTGTTCGGCACACGCCATGCAAGAAGAACACATATTCGTAATCGCAGCATCGAACCCGAACCAAGTACAGTGCTGACGAGCAAGTTGTTTCGTACGCACTATACCCCAATGTCCTTGGTGAAGAAGCCGTAAAACAGAGGACTGTAACGAACGTGGGACCACGACTCTGGACTGATCATTATCAGAACGCAACAACAAAACACCACGTCGTACAAAAAGTCTCTCCTTATGAGCAAAAACTCGGCGAACCAACGGATCCTCGATCCGAGACTTTGACAAAGGCCATTGCGTAGCAACAAAACGCAAAACGGTAGCAAGGACCGGGTCAGCAGCTGTGGCTGTAGCTACACGACGAAAATCAACCGGAAACGATTCGACCACTTCATCGGTTTCCGAATCAATGAACATGCAAGCAAGTTCGGAAGAATCGAATGCTCTATCCTCAGCAACAGGCAAACGGGACAACGCATCGGCGTTTCCGTGCTTAGCAGTGGACCGATACAAGATATCGTAGCGGTACTGCGAGAGGAAAATAGACCAGCGAATGAATTTCTGCGCTGTACGCGGAGGTACAGGCTTGTTCGGATGAAAAAGCGATGTCAAAGGTTTGTGGTCTGTGATGACGGTAAAGTGACGACCATACAAGAAATCATGAAACTTTGTAACACCAAAGACGTGAGCCAAAGCTTCTTTCTCTATCTGCGAGCAATTTCTTTGCGCAGACAAGAGCAATTTGGACGCAAAGGCAATAGGGCGATCATGCGATCCATCTTTGTGCGCAAGCACAGCACCGATCCCGAAATCTGATGCATCGACCATCAACAAAAGGGGTTTCTGGGGAGCGAATGGCGTAAGGCAAGTATTTGAAAGCAACGCTGATTTCAACTGGCGAAAAGCGTGGTCGCATTCCGTCGTCCAGACGAACGGAACACCTGTACGGCGTAAGCGATGACGCGGAGCTGAAATGGAAGAGGCATTGCGCACATTCACTCACACCTTGTGATTCTAAATCATGTAATGTTCTTGCGATCTCATCACGCAATGCGTGAGGAACATTGCGCGCTCTGAAAAATTTCGGTTGCACGTTGACTTTCAGTTCCAAATGTGCTTCATAGTTCTGAGCGCAACCTAAGCCCAGTGCAAAAATGTCTGCAAATTCTTCACACAGATGAGAAACACTGTCTGAAGACACAGTCTGATTCACTGATAGGACCTGATTTACTATAGACATGTTATACAATTGAAATAAATCTAAACCAAACAAGTTCACTGCAGAAGAAGAACGAAGAATGTAAAATGACACAAGTTTTGTTTGTCCCTTATATGTTGCAAGAAGGCTGCGCTGTCCTAACACAGGGATATTCTGACCGGAATAACTATTTAACGTAACATTTGCGGAACGCAACGGAGGTTTGCCCAGTTGTTTGTACGTATCGTGATTGATCAATGAAACTGCAGCTCCGGTATCGAGCTGGAATGGTATGACCTTGCCATTAAAGTCCAAATCTACAAAAAGTTTACTGTCCTGCCGACGACAAGAGCGACTGTCTCGTGCAATTTGAACTGACACTGGTACAGAAGCACTTGCGACTTGACGGGATTTCCGGCGACATCGACGCCCACTTTGTGTGGGACGAACACTGTCACTGTTAGAGAAAGTGGCACTGGACGGGGTGGAATTAACTACATGAATGTCCATGGGCGAAGGTTCACGAGCCTGAGTATTCTTGGTTCGATTCCGGCGCGAAGCAAAGGACCTGGAATGGTTGTGACTGTCTGATCTGAGCTTTTTTTGGCAAACACTTTGAACATGTCCTTTTTTATTACAATAAAAACAAATAGCTTGGCGTGACAGGCAAGTGTCGCGCGAATGTCTAGTAGCACACCGCGGGCATGATTTCACTGCATTTGTATGCTGGCGCGGCACACCTGGTTTAGAGCGTGGCGGCAGCTGCGTGGACGTGCACGAAGGCAGTTTACCGGGCCGTGCAGCGCGCCCGGCGGGCCGGTTAATGTTACACACGGCTGGCGAAGTTGCAAATGATTCCTGAGCAAAGTCAAGCGTGTCTTGTCTATCCAATATGTCTATCACTTGTTGAAGGGAGGGATTGACGAGCTTCAAAATCTGTTCCCGTATGCGAACATCAGAAACGTTCTGTGCTATTGCATCACGTACCATAGTATCTGAATAAGGGAGTCCACATTCACACTCAAAAGCACAATACCGAGTAAGGCCTTGCAATGTTGCAACCCACTCCCTATTAGTTTGACCGGCCGTACGTTTTGTACGAAAGAAAGTATACCTTTTTGCAACTACATTGACTGTTTCTTTGAAATAGACATCTAAAGCAGACAAAATATCTTCGTAGGACAGAGTTGCTACGTCGCGTCGGGGAAATAATTTCACTATCACACGGTACGTTTGCACCCCTACACACGCCAATAAATGAGGCTGCCGCTCGTTACCTTGAATTCTGTAGGCGGCGAGATGAAATCCAAACTTGCGTGACCACTCCGTCCATGTTTCCTTAGCTGGTTCAAACGACCTAAAAGGTGGTGCAACTGCAAGTTGTGGCTGCGGTAGCGGTGAAGCGGCGGCGGCCGCATCGTTTTGCAGTGCACATTGACCCTGGACGAGCTGTCCAAGGGCGTCCAAGAACGCCTGCGTCTGCTGATTCTGCAAGCGATAAAATTCGGACTGTACATCTGGCGAAGCCATGACACAAGTAAATGTAAGCAATTAGAAAGAACAAGACCCTTTCCGTTGACTCGTCGCCAAAAATTGTTGTGTCTAGACAAGACAGCCTAGACACAATGAGAGGAAGCCGAAAGGCACGTGCTAAGTTAAAGCTGGATGGCGTGAGGTCTGAAACAGGATAAGTAATGAATGCCATAAAGAAAAGTACGTAGCTTCTGGAATACTTAACTTTAATCCATCCTTTTGGTACATCTGGAGATTGTGGCGATACAAGTGAGACTCCATAGATACATGCAATGTTACTAATGGCGCCTTGCTAGGTCGTAGCCATTGACTTAGCTGAAGGCTATTCTAACTATTTGCTCTGCAAATGAGCGAGGCTTCGTCAGTGTAGTCGCTAGCTACGTCGTCCGTACAACTGGGGCGAGTGCTATCCCGTATCTCGAGGCCTGCCTTGTGGTGGCGCTCGGTCTGCGATCACACGGTGGCGACACGCGGGTCCGACATGTACTAATGGACCGCGGCCGATTTAAAGCTACCACCTAGCAAGTGTGGTGTCCAGCGGTGACACCACAGTTATAAGTGCAAATTTTATGAGATTTTACAATTTGTTCCCAGATATCATTTCGACCATTCGGACATTCCTATGTTTTTCTCATTTCTCCTCATTGGGTTATTCAGATATCTATGCCTTTGTCCTGTATTGTGCGCGGGGTTGGCGTGGTTAAATCGGATTTGGCATGTTAATTTGAAGAGGTGGCCGGATGTCCTTCCTGCCGCCACCCCGTAACACCCCCCCTCCGGGACGGAATCAGAGTACCCCATCTTCTGTCTGCACGTCGAGTGTAAATCATGGAAAAGTGCGAATGTGTTTCAAATGTCTCTGAGTCGTGTAACTGAGGCGGGACATGGGGACCAGCCCAGTATTCACCTAGAGGGATGTGGAAAACCGACTAAAAACCACATCCAGGCTGGCCGGCACACCGGCCCTCGTCGTTAATCCGGCGGGCGGATTCTATCCGGGGCCAGCAAGCCTACCCGAGTCTAGGAAGTAGCGCCTTAGCGCTCTCGGCTAACCCGGCGGGTTGTTATTCAAATATCTCTTCAGGGGTATTTCTGAAATGTTCTTGAGGTACGCCAATATGTGTTTTATCTTAAGGAAGCATATCGCTAGACACTGTGTACATCACTGACGATAGAAAAGAAAGGTAGAGACTATGTTTAACTAAGTTTAAAAACTATAGAATTACATAAGAAACTGATGATCATATGTCCTCTGAGTGTTTTAAACCAAAGATTTATGGAGGTCTCTACGTAGCTTCGATGTGGTTGAAGAGCACGTAATATTAGTTCTAACTTACTGTTTGAATGGTGTTTACTAATTTCTAATACTTCTCATGGTTAACGACTACAATTATACCTTGTTAAGTTCAGAATAATGAAACTATGTTCCTGTGTATGTAAACAAATTCGAGTTAGCGTCATTGTAGTGCATATATTTGTTGTAAAAATTGTTTTGTAGAATCAGAATTGATGAGTAGAAAACATAGTTTGACTGTATTTTGATATGTTAACGACTAACAAGTAAACATGTTTTGTACTAACAGTACATCTTATTTCCACAGACCAACGTAAAGACCTACATGTGGGGTAGTACTGGTGGTTGGGGCGAATTTTATAATGTGACACACTACGATTTTATACCGTACACGATGAACAACTTTCCAAACGTCTTCGCGATTATCTTCGGTCCCATGGGCATCACAGGAAAGCCAGTTCCAGCTGTACATATGAAAAACTCATACAATTGGTCCAGAGAGAGTTAAAGCTTTCTATTAAGTGAAAGTGTTTTTGTTATTATTTAACGCGACGATTGTTTTATTTTTAATGTTTATTTTACTGCCATTGCTTATTTACATTTTTGGGACAAGGCTTGCTCGTACTGTATATTAAATTTTGCTGTCTTGTTATCTGGGCTGTATATCACGCCTTCACTTGTATTTATTTTTCAGACGGTACCTTGCGAAAAGGTAAGGGATACTGTAACGTATCGCAGCTGCTATGTGTTTCCGCAATACGCTGCTGTGTATTCCTTCGGCGTTGAAGCTGTATTTGTCGCCGACGATTACCGCTGCGACTTCGTTCATGCTCACTGCTTGGTTTTTATCGACCAGAATGACGATCTCATAGTTGGCCAAGGGACATCTTAAGGACATTGACCACATTACAGCGGCTCACGAGTAGGTGTAGTTCCCGGACGGTTTATCGTCGTGGGCCGTAGATGGTAGTGGAATGCTGCTCCACTTCAAGTTGTGGCAAAATACGAATATCCTTGTTTGAATTTTGGCATTTGATGTGGTGTCGGCTACTGGGAGCCAACTCATTGCTAACCTTTTGTTAGACGTTAAAACATGGTCTACATCTACACTGACGGAAAAAAGTCGCAACACCAAGGAAGAGTTGTGCGACACCAACGAAAGTTGGTAAGGTAATTTCTACACCTGAAAGGGAAGTCTATTCAAATTTTCCGCCAGTCCCATAAGAGTGACGCTAGTGGCGCCACTATGAGGAGGTAAGTCAGGTTTGCTTTACACGCACGCTGCAACGGTCGTAAGCGTTACTTATCTTTGAGACTGGACATGGTGAGTAGATGTTAGTCGAGAATATCTTCGAGAGCAGAAAGACGCCGTTACTGACATCTCACTGAGTTTAAACGAGGATATATAATAGGGCTACGAGAAGTTGGATGTTCCTTCTGCGATATTTAGAAAGACTTGGTAGGAACGTAGCGACGTACACATTTGCTGGCAGCTATGGTCACGGGAAGGTGCGGTCGCAACAAGTAGACCGGGCTCCGGACGGCTAACTGGTACTACCGAGAGGGAAGACCACGTGTTCGGCGCATGGCTCCGGTCCATCGTACTGCATCTGCATCAGCAAACTGAGGAGTAGCACCACAGTGACACAAGGAACAGTTACAAGTCGGTTACTTCAAGGAGAGCTCCAGGCGTGTAGTGTGCGTTACACTGACTCCAAACCACGGCCATTTGCGACTTCAGTGATGTCAAGAAAGAGCCCATTCGAGGGCAGGGTAGAGGTCTGTGATGTTTGTAGTGGTTAGAAGGAGGGTAGTTGAGAGTCTGCAAACAACCTGTCTGCATGCTAGTCACACTAGATCTACACCTGTAGTTATAGTCTGTGGTCCGAATTCAGATTACTGCAGGAGGACTCTCATGGTTATCCCAGTCACCCTGACTGAAGATTTGTGCATTAATCTGGTGAATTAATCTGTCGTGCTGCTATTCAATAACAGGAGTCCAGGGAGTGATTTCCAACGTGATAACGTTGTTGTAACGCCACATGCTCTACAGAGTGTCGACATGATTCCTTGGCTTACTCGATCACCAAATCTGCCTCCAATCGATCACATATGGGACAATATCGGATGACAACTCCAGCGTCATCAACAAACAGCTTTAATCGTCCCTGTATTGACCTACCAAGTGCAACAGTCATGGAACTCCACCCCACAAACTGACATCGGGCACCTGCGCAATACAATGCTCGCACGTTTGCATTCCTGCATTAAACATTCTGGTGGTTGCACTGGTTACAAATGTACCAGCACTTTACATTTGTAATGGCTAATATCGCGCTTACATTAATGTGTCATCAAAAAAAATTAATCACTTAAATGTGTTGCGTAGACAAATGTATTCCCGAAATTTCGATTCTGTACATTAATTGTTTTTTAGTTCTGCGATTTTTTTCATTAGTGTATATCTATATCTGCATATATACTCCGCAAGCCACAGATGGTTCGTGGCAGAGGATACTTCGTACCACTACTAGTCATTGCCTTTCCTGTTCCACTCGCAAACAGACCGAGGGAAAACGACTGTCTATTTGCCTCCGTACAAGCCCTAATTTCTCTTATCTTCGTCGTCCTTGCGCGAAACGGACGTTGGTGGCAATAGAATCATCCTGCAGACAATTTCAAATGCCAGTTCTCCAAATTTACCCCATAGTGGTTCGTGAGAAGATCGTCGCCCCTCCGTAGATTCTCATATGATTTCACGAAGCAACTAGGCATGTTGATCGAAACTACCGGCAACAAATGTAACAGCCCACCTCTGATTTGCTTCAGTGGCTTTCGTTAATTCAACCTGTTGGGTATTCAAAGCACTTGAGCAGTAGTCAAGAATGGTTCGCCCTAGTGTTCAATACGCGGATTAACCACACTTTCCCAAAGTTTCCCCAATGAACTGAAGTCGAACATTCGCGTTTCCTACTACCATCCTTTGGCGCTTCTTGCATTTCATATTACTGTGGAATATTACTGTTAGACATTTACTGAGTCGACTGTGTCAACAGCACACTGCAGTGCTGTATTCGAATATTATGGGATCGTTTTTCATATTAATCAACGTTATCTTACATTTTCCTACGTTTAGAGCGAGCTGCCATTTATTACACCAGCTACAAATCTTGTGTAAGTCACCCTGTTCACGCAAAGACGACATGTTCCTGTACACAACAGTGCATTTTATTATAACTCTTGAATATAGAATACTTAACTTAGATGTATTCCACGTCCACTTGAATGACAATATGTTTTTATTACTGTCGCAGAGTCCAAGACTACTGTTTATGCTTTGATAGTACTGAAGGATAGTCATATATCAATGTACATCTACCTTTAAACTTTGGTACACAGTTCTAAGTAATAATACTGGCGCCGCTGGACCTGAACTATGTTGCTGCTGCTTCCTTAATCGGCAATCACAGAATGGGGTGAGCGGTGCTGCGCTCAGACGTAAGTAGACATCCAGCAGCGGCGATGTATGGAACCTCTAGAGGGCGTGTCATCGACGACATCTCTCCTTTGTGGCTGCATCTGACATCGATTGTCTTTAGCTTGTGGTACCGTCGTGAGGTAGCAGCTTTAATCTAGGACCTTACTCTTCGGACGACACCACAGTCACATGTTTGTGTGACCTTTGAAAGAACTGAACTGACAGACCCCTGGAGACAGACGTAAATTATCTCGAGAAAGCCTACTTACGAAGTCTAGGGAACTGACTTTGAATGATGACTCTAGGAATATTGCTACAACCTCCTCCAATAGAGATCGCGAGGACAAGGTCAGAATGGTTAAAGCACACGCAGAGGTATTTAAACGATCGTTCTAACCGCGCTCCATAGGTGTGTGGAATGTGAAAAGCCTTAGTAGCTGGTACAGTGGCACATGCGCTGTGGCAGGCAGTTCACAGCGGTTTACAGAATACGGATGTAGAAAACGAGTAGATCGCTACTCACCTTTTCCATCAGATCATTAATGTATATAGTCGCAGGGTTTGTCATACTGTGTTCTGCGGAACACTGGTATTTCGTGGGAAGTGAATAAGTGCTTCGCGAAAACGATTAATAACATGACATTTTATATTTAGACATTGTATTTTTTTAAAGTTTCATTGTGATTTTTTTGTTTTTAGTTATAATTTAAAACTGAAGTAGTCCATTCATTTTAAATTTTATTAACCTTCAAAATAAACAAGGCGTTCCATCAAAGTACTAGGATTGTCAAAGTGTTCCGTCAGAAAAAAGTATTTGGAACCTCTGGTATACAGAATACGAGGATTACTAATACTTCCTCTGGGGCAGTCCTGGGATACCCTTGTCTCTGATGGGTGTTCGCCGACGAGGGTAACGTACTGGGTTTTATTACTTTAAGAAGTCTTCGAGCCACTAACATCTGGAGACCTACTCCATGCGCTTGTACCTTTGTTAAGAGTCTTCAGTGGAGCACCGTGTCAAATGCTTTGTGAAATCTAGGAACGTGGGATCTGCCTGTTGGCTTTCATCCATTTTCGTAGGATATCGTGTGAGAAAAGGGTAATCTGATTCGCACGAGCAATTCTTTCTAAATCCGTGCTATTTTGTAGACAGAAGCTTTCCCGGCTCAAGGAAATTTGTTATATTCGAAATCACACTATCTCCAAGAATTCTGCAGCGTACCGATGCTGTAATTTTGTGTGTCCGTCCTTTTACCATTCTTATATACAGGAGACACCTGCGGTTTTGCTTAGAATCTTGCGCTGGGCGACAGTCTCGCGATAAATAAAACATAAGTAAGGGGCTAGTACCGTCGAGTACTCATTGAAAAGTGCCTCCGATTTGTATAAATGTAGCCTCAGACGACGTCATATGGAAACAAATATTGTAACCGTGTATGTTTTGTAGCAAGTGTTTCCCTTTTGATATCTTCATGGTCTTATAGGTGAAAAGTTTTGGAAGCAGCATTTGTGATATTGACAATCTCACTTTACCACTCGTAAATCACATGACCGGAATCCCGCCCTTGAATTTAATTGAACCACACTATCCATATGTCTTATCTATTTTCTCGATGACGACACTTGGATGTTGACTGAATTTCTTTATGGTATCATAATAGAACAACACAGTTTCCAAATTGCAATTCCTGCGCACTTAGGCCCTTTGATTTTCGAGAAGAGTGTTCATTCTTTCTCTTTTTCACGCTTCCACAGTTATTGTCGGTCGTTCGTCTGATTCTCTGTTTCGACCCGAACATGCTATAGACTAATTCTCGTCTCTTCTGTAATATCTTCATATTGTTCTACATTTCAGGTTCCTCTTATTGTATTCCTTCTCGAATTCTAATTACTCGGCTTTCTTTTCCTTCTTGTTTCCCTTTTTTTTTCTTTTTTTCCAGTGCCCGCTCATCTCGCTATGACGTTGCGTGATATTGAGTAAATATTGTTTCATTGTAACACTGATGCATGTGTACTGAACACTGCCTCCTAAACCTTAAAGGATATAAATTTGTAGAACATAGCATCTACAACGTACGGCTTCAGAATATACCAAAAACATTATAAACTTTTTAGGACGTTATTCACAAAAGCAACTTGAACCTGTGGCTGAGCATTACTTCCACTACGTAAATGTAATTTAGTTATAGATGTTTCATCACCCTCGCTTTATAGGGAGGGGGGCGGGGTCGTCAATTGTACAATTATGCGTTTTCAGCTAATATTTTTCAAAAATACATAAAGAAAAAAATAATTAAGAGGCAAAAATTTACATGTGTCTTTTAAAACTATTACAAGCTGATATTCATTGACGGCATTAAAACATGTTAAATTGTAAACTTCATTTCCCATTAAGTACAATAAATGAAGGTACTGTAAATAAGGCATAGGTAGTTGCAGATCTTGAAGTGAAGCAGAGTATATTCAGTAGAAGTTGGCAGACGTGCACTAGGGTACAGATATGGGAGTGAATCTTTAGAAGTTCTTTGGAATTGTTGGGTGTAGTTATAAACAAAGGGGTGCGGTGGGCTGTGGCAGTGGAGATGAGGCTAGGTGGCAATTGAATCGTGCAAAAAACAGAAGAGGTTTTGGAGAGGACTGCGATGTCAGAGACTGACTCGCCTTGAAGATGGCTGGGAGGTTTCTAGCTGAAATATCGCAAGAAAAATTGTCGCTGTCCCGAGTGCACGCCCGAAAGATGATGGAACAATAGTGCAGAGTAATTTAGTGTACTGGTTAGTAGAGTATGTTGGCCATAAACGGTTAGGTAAAAACCATGGGGACTGAAGCTGTGGGTTGTTTCTCATATAGTTCCTGTCTAGATGTTTCGAACTGCTTATCTCGAGGAATCATTTATTACTCAAGGAGGCACAATGTTTAAGGTAGAGTTAGAGGAATTCATGGGATTTCTGAAGTGTGGGAGAGAGGACTTGGAAAGTGTAGTCATCAGGCTACTGAAGGAGGAAATAGTTGATGGTGGTTTGGGCATTGGCAGTGCAAAGGATATAGGAGAGAGGAGAGAGGACAAAGCCTTGGTACACATCTGCTGTAGGGTAAAAGATACGGGATTTGGTAATGTCAATAGTGAATAAGAATGGATGATTAATTAGAAAGTATGCAATGAGGCGAACTTAATGAAATACTCAATTATATGTGTACTTGTTTATTTATTTAACCAAATCAGATTAGTGCTTTGAGGCCCTCTCTTACATCGAACCAGGGTTTAACAGAGATGATGATGATGATTGGTTTATGGGGCGCTCAACTGCGCGGTTATCAGCACCCGTACAAATTCCCAACCTTTGCTGAGTCCAAATTAGTCACTTTCACGAATGATGATGAAATAATGAGGACAACACAAACACCCAGTCATCTCGAGGCAGGTGAAAATCCCTGACCCCACCGGGAATCGAACCCGGGACCCCGTGCTCGGTAAGCGAGAACGCTACCGCGAGAACACGAGCTGCGGGCTTTAACAGAGAGTAACGCTTTTTAGATCATAGTTACCTAAGAAATGTCATAATTTTAATATGACAGATAATAAAAAATAGTATTAACACAATTAAAATTGATTTAAATGTATGTGGAGGGAATGGGTGTAAATAGTATTGTCTAAGAATTAATGACGTTAGTATTAGTGCGTCTGTGATGTGTCCCTATATTTGCTGTTAACATATGAGTGTACTCACCACCAGTCTGTGGGAAGGCATTGTCGATAGAATCCACGGAGGACGAGTAGAATTTTTTTAAGGGGGAGAGGGGAGGAGTAAAAGGTAGGGTAGACAGTTGTAGCGTCTAACAAGATGAGCCATAGGATGTAAGTGACGTGTAGTATTGGAGACTGTTGGAAGGTTAATGGATGGCTCGTGGAGAGGAGATCAGTGTTTGACATCCCGTCTACAATGGGATCATTAGAGATGGAGCGCCAACTCGCATTAGGGAACGATAGAGAAGGAAAGCGACCATGCTCTTTAGAAGGAACCGTCGCGGCCTTTGCTTTAAGAAATTTAGGGAAATCTCGGAAAACGTACATCAGGATGGCCGGACGTGGGTTTGAACCGTCGTCCTCCCAAATGCGAGTCCAGTGTACTAATCACTGCTCTAACCCGCTCGATGATGGCTTGGATTCCTGATAGACATTCCAAGTAGGATTATGAACTTTTATGGCAGCTCTTGGTATGGATGCGTGGTGATGAGGTAGTGTGTAGGAGATTGTGAGTAGGAAAAGTAAGTGTCTACTTCCAGTTCGATCGAGGACTTCTGTAATGATGCGTCCAAGGAGGTTAGGAAATTCTAGGACTAGGTCTAGAGCTGTGATACTTTCAGGACGTGTGTACTGTGGGATGGGGACTATGTTATCTGAGAGGGAGTTGGTCAGCTGCCACTGGACTCTTGCACAGCACCTGTTATGGGTATTAATATAAGTAGCAGTCATATGTGTTCTAGTGAAGTCAGTGGTGAAATTATATATAATCATACGAAGTAAAGCGAATGCGCACACTTTGCCTGAACTCTTACGGGAATCGTCACCTTAGCTGTCGCGAGAAATGAGTGAATGGGCAAATATCCTGTAGGAACTTTACGAATGTAGGTTGTGGACAGTTGGGAATGTGGGTATCACGGGAAGCGTGCAAGGGGTGAGTCCCTGCAGTTGCGCTATCCTCTGTGCCGTCGGTGACTCAGTCGCCGGCACGATAGCTCAGCGTGTTCGGTCAGAGAGCCGGTTGGCCTCTGTAATAAATAAAATAAAAAAAAAAACTGAATGGAAGGATCAACAAACGAACTTGAATAGATGTCATTGTGACGTCCGCAACGACCAAAACAACGATCAACAGCGAACAAAATGCAAAGGAAAAAAAAAATGGATATAGCGTCTGCCATGTAAGCAGAAGATCCCGTGTCCGAGTCCCGGTCGGGGCACACATTTTCAGCTGTCCCCATTGGGGCATATCAACAACACCTGTTAGCAGCTGAGGGTTTCGATTAATTATCATACGAAGTTTAGTTCAACACTATAATTACTATCTGCGTCCTTTTTGATTGTATTATGTTAAAAAAAAAAACCACGAAAAATGTATGGCCACCTACTTTGTTCTTCTAGCTTGAGCCTTGCTATGAGGACATTTATTAAAGGAGATCTGTATTTTATTGTGAAATAAAAATTTATTTTATCTTAAATATGTTAGTATGTACTAGTGCTGAGATTATTTCTGCTCTTTATTAATGATTCATAACTCTGCATATTTTTCAGCTTTTTAAATATGTTGGAAGTCTCGTTCTGGTGACGCAACGATCGCACGCCATAAGCGCACTATGGTTTACGCATTTCAGTATCTGTAGATCGAGCCTGCAATATATGCTCGTAACAAAGTTGGATCACTATTATTATTAATATGTAAGTAATTTCTTTGCATTAAAAATTAACGGAAACATGGTTTTATCACCAAGATTGCCGCTTACTAACGACGACATCTGAGCCTGATGCTTTAACTACATGATAAGGCGGGTAACTCATGAGAATGAAATTAATTAATCACGCAGCAGGAGAACTCAGTAATAATTCAACGCTCCAAATCTAAAGTCTATGTTGATATATGTTTTCACCATTCTCATTGTTAATGTGATGTGCGTTTTCTTCATCAACGTTTTGTCTTCTTGTGTGAAAATTAAAATGAAATCCACTCTGGTACAAAGGAGGTAGCATTACACTGGCGAACTTGTTCCAGGACTGTAATTTGACATATATTCTTTCTATGAAATTTTATTATCATTGGATTGTCACATAATTTTTTAATTTGTTACATGTACAATAAAAGCAACAAACTGTTAAGGAAGAAACTCTGTGAAGCTGAGGAACAACAAATTGCGTTGACTAATGTGCAATTAACAAAAGAACATAACAGAAATTTATGGAACAATTGCTAAAATAACATTTTTGAGAAACTGATGCTAATTACAACGCAACGTATAACGTAAAGGACAACATTATTTATTCTCCTTTGCCTATGTTTCACGTTTCTGTTACCAGTCAAACTTGATCATTCACGGCCCGTTCATTACTCGAAAACTGATTAGTAGAAGTTTTTCTAATTACGTCCAATAATATAATTTTGGTTTGTATAAGACGGCTGAGTTTATGTTGCAAGCATGTAGAATGGTGCAGTGCTTCTATAGTGTTACAGCAAAATTAATGATATCTTTCCAGAAAGTTCGCGTTCAGCACTATTCTTAATTGTGCGCTGATATCAAATTAAAATATGTAATTTTTACACGCACAAACTCAGCTACCCTTATGTGTGGTAAAAATAGTGAAGTTCACAAAAATGGTATCCGAAACACGTGATGAGGTAGAATCGTATGATGTGGACAGTAAATATGCTGATATGGCTATTGAAATTTTCGATGCTTCAGCACAAAAAATGGAGTTGCAAGCTGAGAGTGAATAACTTATTCCTCAAATTAGCCCCATTCAAGACCCAACTGCGGCGTCGTATCGTAGTTTGGAGGAAATGATAAAAACAAAATTTGAACACTTTCATTACAGCAGAAATCAACGTCATCTGAAACATCAACAAAGCTAAATGAAGTGTCGACTAAGTATAATGAAATTTCATCACAACAAGATACAATATCATCTAAGCTAAATGAAATGTCATCAAGAAAATGAAGCGTCTTCTAAACTGACAAGTGGATGCCCTAACAACCGAAATTATGAGATAAAACAATCTGTTCATAAACTAAATGAAGAGGTAGACAATTTTTTATTTTAAAAGCAAATTCTGATGCTCAAAGAGAAAGTTTTTCACAGGATTTTTCACGGTACATTTCAAGTAAAGACACACAAATAAATGAAAGGTTAGATTCAGGACTACCACTTGTTCTACAGCAGTCTGTTACTGAAGTGTTATCTCAGAGAGACACTTCATAAGAAACATTTACGACAGAATTAAACCGTATAAAAACTGGATTAAGTAGATATTTACCTGAATGGTGTGACAGTGTTACATCTCAGATTAGTAATCTGCGGAAGGAGCTGTCTGTTAGTAAACAGATAGTAGGCTACATGACAACCGCCTTCTGTTACTAGGGCAAGTGAAAAATGTAATAGTCCTACACCATATGACAAGATGTGTAGAAACGGAAAAGGTTATACTGATCTTTCACCTAACCTTATACTCGTATTTTATGGGGTGGGAAGCCCCTTCCTTATCGTCCGCTTTATTACATGAAAGCTTGTTGAAATACAGAAATCCAGGTCTTCACACCCAAGATGAAGAAGATTCACCCTGTCATATTCATAAAGTCCTTTAAAGAAGTGTTTCCTAGATAATGGACAGATCAACAAAAAATAAATTTCACTGCATACTTCGTTCAGAAAGAAGCCTACATTTGGATAACCGAAATGGTTAAGAAATGCTAAACTTATGAACAATTTGAGAAGGCGTCATCTCGAATTGAAAAATGGGTCTAAGCACTATGTGACTTAACATCCTAGGTCATCAGTCCCCTAGACTTAGAACTACTTAAACCTTACTAACCTAAGGACACCACACACATCCATGCCCGAGGCAGGATTCGAACCTGCGACCGTAGCACCAGCGCGGTTCCGGACTGAAGCGCCTAGAACCGCTCGGCCAGCCGCCGGCCGTAAGGAATTGAGTGCAATTCTGTACACAATAGGAAAGACTCCACAAGAAGGTGTCTAACTCAGAATCATTTCACAGTATGTAAGAAAGGCTTTGAAAATATTTAGAAAATTAACTGAAGAGGACCTGGTATTGGAATTTACCCATTTCAAGCAGAGATGTTTTGTGAATATTGAGAGTGAAGTTGCCACTGGACATGAGAGACTAATTAATCGATGTTCCAGAAGGAAATATAGATTCTCTCGATTTAATAAACATGAATTTGAATGTAAATAATAACAATAGTGATGGTGGCATTGATCAGTTCACTCTGACACACTCGCAGTTTTAGAGACACAGCAGATCGAGAGATTGTCACATTAACTTTGTGACGCAGCTGACAGTCCCTCTGCTGTGTAATGCTTGGCTTGCTGGTCTAGGTCTGCCGATTGTAGTGAAATGAACACCTGATAATAAATACCACCCCAGATACCACGGTAACAGAGCAGGTCAGTGGCGAAATAATAATAATAATAATATCAGTGAAATTCTCACATGAGAAACCATAGTGATTTAAACATGAACAGTACATACTAGCAAAATGGTACGATACAAAACCATGCTCTTGATGTGAGCTACCAAACAAAATCTCCAGTAGTAAATATTATTGAAATGACAGAAGAATCCCGCCCGACTGCGACAAATTCAACAAATTAGATCTGGCCGCATAACACCCTCCAATGATAGTTGTAGGATGGAGTGGAGGCAGAGGACATAATTCCGTAAACCTAGTGAGATATAATAATAACATGGACATCAGAGATGAATAAGTACTGACCACTATAAATACCGTGGTCGAAATAAAGAAATTGTTAAGGCTAGTGTAAACGCTATTGCGAGAAAAGTTCCGATTGTTCCAGCTGTACTTGCTACAGATACTACAGTGAATCTGATCTCAGCAAATTGATTTAGTAAGATTGATGAGGGTACGAGGGTACCTCCTATCCCTGTACGACACTGCAAGTGTATTGGAGCAGCTGGTGTCAGGTAGTGACACGTCAAAGAGCTGATACAGGCTGACGTAGTTATAGGAAATGGAACCATAGCCTGCCCTTTCCTAGTTATGAATAGTTTAATGCAGAATTCCTTTTTTGGATGGAATGTCTAAGGGAGAGAGGTGCAAAGATCGACTTATCCTCGGGCAAGTGCTATATGAACACTGATGCGAGAACATTTTTGTTGATTTAGTAAAAGCAAAGGCTTATCTTTGTAAGGCATAAAGTTGACGATTATTAAGAAGATAGCTGGACAGATCAATAATCAACCTCCTCACTGCTTTTTGGTAAAGAATAAC
This sequence comes from Schistocerca serialis cubense, assembly GCF_023864345.2. Lineage (NCBI taxonomy): Eukaryota > Metazoa > Arthropoda > Insecta > Orthoptera > Acrididae > Schistocerca > Schistocerca serialis. Next base: position 515,432,031 of record NC_064639.1, read on the forward strand.
GGAGATCACAGGAAGGGTAAGATTATAGAATCTTCAACTGTTGATTCCGTGCAGAAGGCTAAACTGTGAGATTTACTTTCGAAATGTATACATGTTTTTGATAAGAAACCATGCATTATTTGTGCTTATCAGTATTACATGGAAGTACAATCACATGGAATTTACTGCCAAAACACAGATTCCATCCCAAGGACAAAACGAGAGGCGATTACCAAAGAAATATGGGGAACCTTTCAAACGATAAGATGAGACAAGCTGTAGTCGCACGTACGGGAAAAGCGTATTTAAGGAAAACCTGTTTTGATGAGAAGTTATGTCATGTACAAAGATATCAGGTAGGAGACAGTGTGTTGCTGAAAATAATCCAAAATCTTCACTTTTACATCATAAGAACCATAAGTGGCAACTACTTTACACAGGTTCCTAAAGGAATCAGGATTCATTGCGAAGGGACCTACTTGTTAGCCTATCCTAGAACCAACAAAATAAAAGGATTTTGCTCTCATCGTTATCTTAAGACGTATCTACAATGATAATGTTACCTGTCTTTCATTGAAGTTTGTAAGAAGAAATGAATAACTGACTGTATATCAATAACTAGCTTAACTTGCAATACTTGGAGGAAATTATAGAATTATGTTTACCCATGAAATCCACATAGATTGGAAGAAGTCCGTGTAAGCAGTATTATTTACAGTTAGACACTTGTCACTGGAGGAAAAATTAGAAAACTAGTGCATAGATTAGGCAACCTGTGCCACACAATTTACACTTATTCGAGATACTGAATGCTAGGCGCTGCACTGGCTATGTCCTACGCTAACTTACTGAAACGTATATAACAAGTATACATGTAAATAGGAACTATTATAGAGACTAAACGAAAGGAAATTTCAGCTTTAGTGTGTTTTCTGTATAGACTGTGCACTATCTGAATCATAATTTGAAGAGGTTCCACTGCTTCTAATAGTTTAGCAGAAATAATATGATACTGTCCTATTTAAAATTACTACACCTGGGATCAAATGGGAAGAAGACACATTTGTGTATATAAAGCCCAATCCTTTTATATGCAAATAATCTATTTTAGCTTTGTTCATTCTAAGTATTTATCTGTTAGAAATATCTATTTGTTTTTCGTAGCACTTCTGTATCAGATGAAATCAGAGGCTGGGATCTGAATGGAAAACCTTCATTACTGGTTGTTCGTTACTGTCATACCAAGAAAGATATTTGAGTCTGTATTAGATGAGTATACATGGGCTTTGTATGATTACGTTTGATTTGGTACTTTGCGAGAGCTAGGTTGTTGTTCTGCTCTGATTTTTGAGCTTGCATTTTGTTCTATTTCGGTTCTGCCGAGTTTTGCGCATAGAATTTGGTTCAATACATATACATAAAGGCAAACTTTGTGTTCTCAATGAATAAGTGTTCTTGTTCTGGCCACTATAAATTTTGAAACACTAAAGAATTTTGAGGTTTCACTAGCTCAGCCCAGAATTGTAAACACTATATCATTATATGGAAATGTGTTCCTATCATAAATTACGGGAATGATTTCCACTGAAACATGTGCTTATCTGTCCTGTAAATATTTTGCTTTTATTTCACTTGAATAAAGTGCTGAGATCCGCGGAGGTGGCTCGAAAGCAAGTGTTTTAGATCACATGTACGGAGAGATTATATTCCAGTGAATTCGTTTTTGAAAAAGTCATTGCGCTGGTGAATACACACGGCTGGCTGGTGAATACACACGGATGGACAAGTAAGGTGTTAGTGTCTGTTAAAAAGGACATCCAAAACTAGTTTACTAACAGAAGCTCTATGAAAATTTTTCACTTGCCTGAGTTGAGAAAGGTTTCCTTCGAGCGAGATAGTTTCATCTGCACACACGCTCACTAAGTGGCTGTGATGGATACGTAACGGACACTGTCTTCCAATATGGCAAGGCCGGCAACCCTGTCTGCCTACAGTTAAGCCTGATTGCCGTCATGACGCACGTGCGCGCCGTTATTATTAGTTTAAAATGTACAGTAAACACAAATGAAAATTTGCCCCACAGAGACAGTCTCTCAGTGCACGTTGTGGACATTAACTACACGAGTGCTATTAGCCCCATCAGCTAATTTAAGGCAAAAGTTATACATTTAAATCGTTGCGTCTTGGACATTGAACGGTGTTTTAAAAATGAGGAAATACACTCCTGGAAATTGAAATAAGAACACCGTGAATTCATTGTCCCAGGAAGGGGAAACTTTATTGACACATTCCTGGGGTCAGATACATCACATGATCACACTGACAGAACCACAGGCACATAGACACAGGCAACAGAGCATGCACAATGTCGGCACTAGTACAGTGTATATCCACCTTTCGCAGCAATGCAGGCTGCTATTCTCCCATGGAGACGATCGTATAGATGCTGGATGTAGTCCTGTGGAACGGCTTGCCATGCCATTTCCACCTGGCGCCTCAGTTGGACCAGCGTTCGTGCTAGACGTGCAGACCGCGTGAGACGACGCTTCATCCAGTCCCAAACATGCTCAATGGGGGACAGATCCGGAGATCTTGCTGGCCAGGGTAGTTGACTTACACCTTCTAGAGCACGTTGGGTGGCACGGGATACATGCGGACGTGCATTGTCCTGTTGGAACAGCAAGTTCCCTTGCCGGTCTAGGAATGGTAGAACGATGGGTTCGATGACGGTTTGGATGTACCGTGCACTATTCAGTGTCCCCCAGTGGTGTACGGCCAGTGTAGGAGATCGCTCCCCACACCATGATGCCGGATGTTGGCCCTGTGTGCCTCGGTCGTATGCAGTCCTGATTGTGGCGCTCACCTGCACGGCGCCAAACACGCATACGACCATCATTGGCACCAAGGCAGAAGCGACTCTCATCGCTGAAGACGACACGTCTCCATTCGTCCCTCCATTCACGCCTGTCGCGACACCACTGGAGGCGGGCTGCACGATGTTGGGGCGTGAGCGGAAGACGGCCTAACGGTGTGCGGGACCGTAGCCCAGCTTCATGGAGACGGTTGCGAATGGTCCTCGCCGATACCCCAGGAGCAACAGTGTCCCTAATTTGCTGGGAAGTGGCGGTGCGGTCCCCTACGGCACTGCGTAGGATCCTACGGTCTTGGCGTGCATCCGTGCGTCGCTGCGGTCCGGTCCCAGGTTGACGGGCACGTGCACCTTCCGCCGACCACTGACGACAACATCGATGTACTGTGGAGACCTCACGCCCCACGTGTTGAGCAATTCGGCCGTACGTCCACCCGGCCTTCCGCGTGCCCACTATACGCCCTCGCTCAAAGTCCGCCAACTGCACATACGGTTCACGTCCACGCTGTCGCGGCACGCTACCAGTGTTAAAGACTGCGATGGAGCTCCGTATGCCACGGCAAACTGGCTGACACTGACGGCGGCGGTGCACAAATGCTGCGCAGCTAGCGCCATTCGACGGCCAACACCGCGGTTCCTCGTGTGTCCGCTGTGCCGTGCGTGTGATCATTGCTTGTACAGCCCTCTCGCAGTGTCCGGAGCAAGTATGGTGGGTCTGACACACCGGTGTCAATGTGTTCTTTTTTCCATTTCCAGGAGTGTATAAAAAGCTAAACACAGATCCATTTCTTGTATCTAAGTCAAGGTATTCTTTGTCGTTTATATACAGTTACGGTAGAGAGTAATTCAGGTTCCAAGTTATAAAACTTTTACCGTAAGATAGGCTGGTTACGATGCGTATAGCGGCGGACAAGGAGGCACGGTGATGCAAGACAGACGGGCAGCACAATCTGCAACTTTGCAGTAGCTTAGTGAGAGAAAGCATACGCAGCAGGAAAACAGAACAGGACAGCGACTAAACAAAATAACACGCATGCTCTTTAACGCTGCGAGATACCGCAAGAAACAATAGACACGGCTAGGGAAAACACTCATAGACCAATTTAACTGGTTGCTAAGAGAGAAGTAAGGGTAGAAGAATAACGAGGCCACATACAGTCATCGCTAGTAAATCGCACGTCACAGAACTACAGAGGACTCTTTAAATACCGGAGCCCCAGCTCCAAGTAGGGGAGAACGGTTCAGGTCAATGGGAACGATGGAGTCCGAATCGACGACATTCCGTTCCACGACCATGTTGTTTTAGCAAGTCTTGTCTCAGATCAACCAGCGCAGTACCAACCAGCCGGGGAGTGCCGCAGAGATGAACTCCGCTGACGAACATATTGTGTCACACCAACCACTACTGATGGGAGAGATGATGAACTACCATAAGCAGTGCAGTACCAGGAGCTGTACTTTATGAGTGTGGGATGGAAGACGACGACCAGGGTTCCTGGCGGACCACCGTCCGGTACGCCTAAGCGCATCCAGGTGTGGGCTTACCAGGCGGGCAGTACTGGGTTCAACGCCTGCCGCCAACACCACACCGTGGATGGGGTGGTCCAGGGAAAAAGAGACACGGAGTGGGATCGAGTACACTCCCTCAGCCGGTAGCAGCTATCCATGCTGTACCAGGCTGGATTAAGAATCCGTATCGACGCAAGAGGAACGACGTCTCGCTAGGACGCAGGGGCAAGGACTGGCGCAGCGTCCGACAGCGTCTGTCCGTGACCAGGGCAGGCGGCAACTATGGCCAACAGTGCACTACCCTTAGTAAAGTTGTCACAATAAACGATTCACTGGCTAATCATGATTTCTTAGCCCCAATGGCGCTTCCAAACGATTCCTGGCATGGTGCAGAGGCGTCATCCGCTCGGCCCGTCTGTAATACGTAAAACATTACTTATACATTAACAAAGATTTTCTTTCAGCACAACTTATGTAAGTCATGCACTATGTAGTTCTAATTCTTTTGCACAACTGTTACGAGTAACTGGATAAATATGAGCTACCTGGTGCCCCTTTGAGATACATCCCAAAGCTATGTTGAGGTATCCCACCAGTTGTTCCGGTCATCGACCTCGCTATCGGGATATTAACGTGTACCTAAACAGCGGACAACGTCGCCGACACCTTTTCCTTGGGTCCATAAAACTTTGTCATCGTCAGCTGAACCATCCAGCCATCATCAAAATTCAGCTTCTCCTAACTTCTGGAACTTACTGTTATCAAACACAAACTGTAATCATCTTACTATACTTATCCTACGTATTGCATGACACACATACTGTGTTATGTGTGAGAACAAACGAACTCGCCGCGCGGGATTAGCCGAGCGGTCTAGGGCGCTGCAGTCAAGGACTGTGTCGCTGGTACCGGCGGAGGTTCAAGTCCTCCCTCGCGCATGGGTGTGTGTGTTTGTCCGTTGGATAATTTAGGTTAAGTAGTGTGTAAGCTTAGGGACTGGTGACCTTAGCAGTTAAGTCCCAGAAGATTTTACACACATTTTTGGACAAACGAACTCAAGACTAAGAACACTAGCTAAAGTTTTGTAGATCTACGGTCATTTCATGAACAGAAAATTATTTCAACGAATTTAAATTGCACAAACAAAGACTTTCAAACCGTGTGTTGAATGTCTTTTTTACTGAGAAACATAATCTCATAAGTTATCTTGCAAAAAACCATACTTAAAAGACCTAAAAAGACCCTTTTTTACCAAATTAATTACATAACTAAACTGTTTGCTGTTATTCATCTTCAACAAAGTAGTTGACTTAACAAAAACCTATTCATGGTCCATTAATTATAGCTAGGTAATTATTATTATATGTCCAGTATACAGCCCCTGAGTAATGATATGTTGAATGGTGCATCCAAATTCTATAATAGACATAGTCTGCGCCATTCAGGGGGACGATGAAACAAACCTTTGTGTTTTAATGAAGTCAGCAATGAAATTGTATCTCATCACACGAACTTTAATTCAACGCTATAATTATTATATGCGTTCTTTTTGCTTGTCTTACGTTTGAGCCATATTATGAGTAGGTCAGGTATTACACGAACTCTGCATTTTATTGTGGAATAAACATTTATTTGAAATACGCTCCTACGCAGTAGTACTGAGCCTATTCCTGCTCTTTTTTAATGATTCATAACTCTGCAAAGTTTTCAGCCTTTTAAATATGTTAGAAGTGGTCGGTTTAGGGATGCAACAATCGCTCGCCATAAGCGCGCTGTCGTATATGCATTTCTGTATTTGTAAATTGAACCTGAAATACATGCTTCTAAGGAAGTCCGAACATCTTTGATATTAATATGCAAGTCATTTCTTTGCATTTAAACTTAACAACAACACGGTCCTGTGTCACCAAGTTTGCCGCTTACTAACGACGACATCTGAGCCTGATACTTTAACGACATGATAAAATGGATAACTCACGAGACTGAAATTAATCATGCAGCAGAAGAATTCAGTAGTAATTCGACAATTAAATCCAAAGTCTACGTTTATACATGATTTCACCATTCTCCCCATGTCGTCAGTGTGATGCACCTGTCCTTCGTCGACGTTTTACCTTCTTACGTAAAAATTATAATAAAATCCACGCCATTACCAAGGAGACAGAATTGTGGTGGGAATGGACTGTACTGCAATACGTGTACGAAGTCATAGGGGATGATGGGCTTGAATACATTTTGGGGCACAGGTAAAGGTTAAAATTTTGAAGAAGCGAATATAGATGAAGGGAGTTCTGTGGCGGGATTGTGGGCAAACTGATATGCCTTTTTGGTGGATAATTTCATCTCTGCTTCAGGCCATAGGAAGGGGATTGTCTGAACGGTGTATAACACGGAGAGAGGTTCGAATGACATGGTGGGGCTGACGAACATTTCGTTCAGGATAAAAATCTGGTCTTTATATTGGGATAGCATATGCATACACCCAGAGTTTAATTTTTGGAAGGAAACGGACGATGTGGAACAGAGTATTGTATACCTCTCATGGAATGATGAAGCTGAAGGAGTGGTTTGTTTGGGCGAAGACTTGCAAGGATTTGGATTAGGGTGCCGAGACAAGAGATGATGAAGTGTACTTGGTTTTGGGAATAGGTGGTATCTGTATTTAGGCTCAATACGGAACAAGATGTAAGTAAATGTTGTTGGAGCGTGTGTGGTCATTGGACTTTTCGGATACTTTGGAGTATGGTGGTCAGGAAAACTTGAATTATCTTTAGTACTGGGAGGTTGGCGCAGAGAGGATTTGGGATGAAAGGGATATCAATGGGTCAGATAGATGTAGTTCATACCGGCTTGGATGGTGGTGTTTCAGTTTTTACATTTGACGGAGTATGTAGGATGGGAGTCGTTGCCAGATGGAGGAGAAGTGAGGTTTACACTCTGTTTCAGGCAATGTGAGACGTACGTTGATGGTAGGTTGGTGAGTTCTTGCAATCGGCAGTGTCATGATTATTGTAATGGAGACGCCTTAGGCAATGGTAGGACCAACGATGGGATTTTCATGGTTCAAACTCTTGGCGGCGATGGAATATCCCTCGATAATTAAGTGATCTATTAAGTTGAGATATTTAATGAGGAAGCAGAAGAGAAAAGTACGACCTAAGTCACTGTTGAAGCGGAGACGATTTCGGGATATATAGGTTTAAGAGTCATGAGAGAAGGTTGCATACGTGAAAGAGATATGGGGAAGGGGGTTATTTAAATGCTGTAGGACACGGAGGAAGGTTCAGATGGCATGGTAGGGTTGACAAAACATTTTATTTAAAATGAAAGTATGGGTTTACATTGGGACATGATATGCATAAACAGAAGCCTGTTTTTTGGGAAGGAACGGATGTTATGGAAGAAACTGAAGAAACTGTTGAAAGACGGGAAATTAAGGAGGTGGGACCTGGATGAATTGAAAAACAAGAGGTTGTTGAAAGTTTGAGGGAGCGTTAGACAATTTTGAACTGAAGCAGCAGAAAAGAACACAATAGAAGACGAACAGGTTGTTTTGAAAGATGAAATAATGAAGGCAGCAGAGGATCATATACGTAAAAAGACCATGTCTCGTAGAAATCCCTACATAACATGGAAGATACTGAATGTAATTTACGAACATGGTGGGGCTGACGAACATTTCGTTCAGGATAAAAATCTGGTCTTTATATTGGGATAGCATATGCATACACCCAGAGTTTAATTTTTGGAAGGAAACGGACGATGTGGAACAGAGTATTGTATACCTCTCATGGAATGATGAAGCTGAAGGAGTGGTTTGTTTGGGCGAAGACTTGCAAGGATTTGGATTAGGGTGCCGAGACATGAGATGATGAAGTGTACTTGGTTTTGGGAATAGGTGGTATCCGTATTTAGGCTCAATACGGAGCAAGATGTAAGTAAATGTTGTTGGAGCGTGTGTGGTCATTGGACTTTTCGGATACTTTGGAGTATGGTGGTCAGGAAAACTTGAATTATCTTTAGTACTGGGAGGTTGGCGCAGAGAGGATTTGGGATGAATGGGATATCAATGGGTCAGATAGATGTAGTTCATACCGGCTTGGATGGTGGTGTTTCAGTTTTTAGATTTGACGGAGTATGTAGGATGGGAGTCGTTGCCAGATGGAGGAGAAGTGAGGTTTACACTCTGTTTCAGGCAATGTGAGGCGTACATTGATGGTAGGTTGGTGAGTTCTTGCAATCGGCAGTGTCATGATTATTGTAATGGAGACGCCTTAGGCAATGGTAGGACCAACGATGGGATTTTCATGGTTCAAACTCTTGGCGGCGATGGAATATCCCTCGATAATTAAGTGATCTATTAAGTTGAGATATTTAATGAGGAAGCAGAAGAGAAAAGTACGACCTAAGTCACTGTTGAAGCGGAGACGATTTCGGGATATATAGGTTTAAGAGTCATGAGAGAAGGTTGCATACGTGAAAGAGATCTGGGGACGGGGGTTATTTAAATGCTGTAGGACACGGAGGAAGGTTCGGATGGCATGGTAGGATTGACAAAACATTTTATTTAAAATGAAAGTATGGGTTTACATTGGGACATGATATGCATAAACAGAAGCCTGTTTTTTGGGAAGGAACGGATGTTATGGAAGAAACTGAAGAAACTGCTGAAAGACGGGAAATTAAGGAGGTGGGACCTGGATGAATTGAAAAACAAGAGGTTGTTGAAAGTTTGAGGGAGCGTTAGACAATTTTGAACTGAAGCAGCAGAAAAGAACACAATAGAAGACGAACAGGTTGTTTTGAAAGATGAAATAATGAAGGCAGCAGAGGATCATATACGTAAAAAGACCAGGTCTCGTAGAAATCCCTACATAACATGGAAGATACTGAATGTAATTTACGAAAGGAGAAAATATAAAAATATAGCAAATGAAGCAGAAAAAGAGAATACAGACCCAAAACATGAAATCGGTAGAAAGTGGAAATTGGCTAAGCAAAAATGACTAGAGGAAAAATGAAAGCTACAGAAGTATGAATAACTACTAGCGCAAAGACAGATCCCACCATTCCGAAAATCAAAGAAACGTTTTGGGGGAAAACGAAATAAATGCAGAAATATTAAGAGTTCAGATGCCAAGTCCGTACTAAGCAAAGAAGGGAAAGCTGAAAGGCACAAGGACAGCATAAAAGACGTATACAAAAGAAACAAACCTGAGGACAATATTATAGAAACAGAAGAAGAAGTAGGTGAAGATGAAATGGGATGTATAACACTGGAACAAGAATTTGAGAGAGTACAGAATGACCTTTGTGGAAACAAGGTCCCTGGAGTAGACAACATTCCGTCAGAATATTTGTCATGTATTAATGTTTTTCTGACGTGTTCTACATCCCTTAGGACCTCCTCACTACGGATCAATTGGAATGAAAATAAATCTAATCTAATCTAAAGAATTATCGAGAGACAGCCATGACAAAACTAATCCATCTGATGTGCAGAATATATGACACTGGTGAAATACCCTCAGACTCCAAGAAAAATGTATTAATTCCAATTCCAAAGAACGCACCTGCTGACAGGCGTGAACACTACCAAACTATCAATTTTAATATGCCGAGGTTGCAAAATGTTGACGAAGATTATTTATAGAAGAATGGAAAAATTGGTAGAAGTCGACCTCGGGGAAGGTCACTTTGGGTTTTGCAGAAATGTAGGGACGCGCGAGATAATACTGACCCTACGACTCATCCTGGAATCTAAGCTTAAGAAAAGCAAATTTACGTTTATAGCATTTGCATATTTAGAGCTGTTGACAGTGTTGACTGGACTACGCTTTTGAAATGTTGAATGAAGCAACGATAAAATACAGGCGTCGAAAGGCTATTTACGACTTGGACAGAAACAAAATCGTTGATATAAGAGTTGAAAAATATGAAAGGGAAGCAGTGGTTGAGAATGTATGAGACAGAGTTGTTACGTATCCATAATGTTATTCAATGGGCAGGTCATGTGGCTAGAATGGAGGAGTCTGAGAAGATTCTCTTTGGTAATCCAGGAGGGCAAAGAGGGCGAGGTCGACCTCGAACAAGATGGCTGGATGGAGTGGAAGATGACCTATGGATGCTCGGATGCAGAAACTGGAGGAGGGTAGCATGTGACAGTGATGGATGGTGGAAGCTCGAAGGAAGGCCAAGGTTCATCCTGGACTGTAGCCCCACAGAAGAAGAATAGACAACGTGCAGCCGAGATATACTCAGCCACCTACAATTCCTCTTTCATTCTGCTGTCTCAAAAGAAGTTCTGACGCTGACTAATAGAGAATCAGTCTCCAGCACAATACAAAAAAATTAATTTGATGACCTCATATAAATGAACATTAGTCTGCCCCCACCCCTACCCTCCTTCTTCTTTTACTACTTTTCACATCTTCATTCTATCTCATTCTGATTGTAAACAATTAGATCCAAAAATTTAACATCTGCTATATCTTACTACAAAACAGTTATACCCTGAAAAGCTTCAGTCCATATCAAATCCGTTTATTCCAACGTCTACACTAAATATCCATCACAAAATCCCTCTCACTAACTTCAGCATCCTGCATCGCTATCCCCAAGCCAAACAACTCAAGCCTCCCCTGTGTCCTCCATTCTCCCCCAAGATCAGAGTAGAAGGAATGGAACTGGAAGCGCATTCTCATCATTACGTGTTATTGTTGTGGTCTTCAGTCCAAAAACTGGTTTGATACAGCTCTCAATGTTAGTCTATTCTATGCAAGCCTTTTCATCTCTGCACACCTACCACAATCTACATCCATTTGAACCTGCTTACTGTATTCAATACTTGGCCTACTCCTAAAATTTTTATCACCAGCACCTCCTTCCATTCTGAATTCATGATTCCTTCAAGCCTCAGGATGTGTCATATCAATCGATATCTTTTGTTGGTCAAATTGTGCCACAAATTTCTTTTTTCCCCATTTCAATCCAGTATCTCCTCATTTGCTATTTGGTCTACCCATGTACTGTTCTGTAGCACCACTACACGCAACAAGCGGCTACACAGGTAGCAGGGGTTGTGTGGCGTGGCCTGGGCGTTTTTTTTAGGTTAGATGGCCTTGGGCAAGTACAGAAAGGGCAACAGCCTCAACGGGTGCGGGGCAAAGTCAGGACACGCGGGGACCAAGCAGCAATCGGTATTGTAATTGTAAACTGTCGAAGCTGCGTTGGTAAAGTACCGGAACTTCAAGCGCTGATAGAAAGCACCGAAGCTGAAATCGTTATAGGTACAGAAAGCTGGCTGAAGCCAGAGATAAATTCTGCCGAAATTTTTGCAAAGGTACAGACGGCGTTTAGAAAGGATAGATTGCATGCAACCGGTGGTGGAGTGTTCGTCGCTGTTAGTAGTAGTTTATCCTGTAGTGAAGTAGGAGTGGATAGTTCCTGTGAATTATTATGGGTGGAGGTTACACTCAACAATCGAGCTAGGTTAATAATTGGCTCCTTTTACCGACCTCCCGACTCAGCAGCATTAGTGGCAGAACAACTGAGAGAAAATTTGGAATATATTTCACATAAATTTTCTCATCATGTTATAGTCTTAGGTGGAGATTTCAATTTACCAGATATAGACTGGGACACTCAGATGTTTAGGACGGGTGGTAGGGACAGAGCATCGAGTGACATTATACTGAGTGCACTATACGAAAATCACCTCGAGCAATTAAACAGAGAACCGACTCGTGGAGATAACATCTTGGACCTACTGATAACAAACAGACCCGAACTTTTCGACTCTGTATGTGCAGAACAGGGAATCAGTGATCATAAGGCCGTTGCAGCATCCCTGAATATGGAAGTTAATATGAATATAAAAAAGGGAGGAAGGTTTATCTGTTTAGCAAGAGTAATAGAAGGCAGATTTCAGACTACCTAACAGATCAAAACGAAAATTTGTGTTCCGATACTGACAATGTTGAGTGTTTATGGAAAAAGTTCAAGGCAATCGTAAAATGCGTTGTAGACAGGTACGTGCCGAGTAAAACTGTGAGGGACGGGAAAAACCCACCGTGGTACAACAACAAAGTTAGGAAACTACTGCGAAAGCAAAGAGAGCTTCACTCCAAGTTTAAACGCAGCCAAAACCTCTCAGACAAACAGAAGCTAAACGATGTCAAAGTTAGCGTAAGGTGGGCTATGCGTGAAGCGTTCAGTGAATTCGAAAGTAAAATTCTATGTACCGACTTGACAGGAAATCCTAGGAAGTTCTGGTCTTACGTTAAATCAGTAAGTGGCTCGAAACAGCATATCCAGACACTCCGGGATGATGATGGCATTGAAACAGAGGATGACACGCGTAAAGCTGAAATACTTAACACCTTTTTCCAAAGCTGTTTCACAGAGGAAGACCGCACTGCAGTTCCTTCTCTAAATCCTCGCACAAACGAAAAAATGGCTGACATCGAAATAAGTGTCCAATGAATAGAAAAGCAACTGGAAACACTCAACAGAGGAAAGTCCACTGGACCTGACGGGATACCAATTCGATTCTACACAGAGTACGCGAAAGAACTTGCCCCCCTTCTAACAGCCATGTACCGCAAGTCTCTAGAGGAACGGAAGGTTCCAAATGATTGGAAAAGAGCACAGGTAGTCCCAGTCTTCAAGAAGGGTCGTCGAGCAGATGCGCAAAACTATAGACCTATATCTCTGACGTCGATCTATTGTAGAATTTTAGAACATGTTTTTTGCTCGAGTATCATTTCGTTTTTGGAAACCCATAATCTACTATGTAGGAATCAACATGGATTCAGGAAACAGCGATCGTGTGAGACCCAACTCGCTTTATTTGTTCATGAGACCCAGAAAATATTAGATACAGGCTCCCAGGTAGATGCTATTTTTCTTGACTTCCGGAAGGCGTTCGATACAGTTCCGCACCGTCGCCTGATAAACAAAGTAAGAGCCTACGGAATATCAGACCAGCTGTGTGGCTGGATTGAAGAGTTTTTAGCAAACAGAACACAGCATGTTGTTATCAATGGAGAGACGTCTACAGACGTTAAAGTAACCTCTGGCGTGCCACAGGGGAGTGTTATGGGACCATTGCTTTTCACAATATATATAAATGACCTAGTAGATAGTGTCGGAAGTTCCATGCGGCTTTTCGCGGATGATGCTGTAATATACAGAGAAGTTGCAGCATTAGAAAATTGTAGCGAAATGCAGGAAGATCTGCAGCGGATAGGCACTTGGTGCAGGGAGTGGCAACTGACCCTTAACATAGACAAATGTAATGTATTGCGAATACATAGAAAGAAGGATCCTTTATTGTATGATTATATGATAGCGGAACAAACACTGGTAGCAGTTACTTCTGTAAAATATCTGGGAGTATGCGTGCGGAACGATTTGAAGTGGAATGATCATATAAAATTAATTGTTGGTAAGGCGGGTACCAGGTTGAGATTCATTGGGAGAGTCCTTAGAAAATGTAGTCCATCAACAAAGGAAGTGGCTTACAAAACACTCGTTCGACCTATACTTGAGTATTGCTCATCAGTGTGGGATCCGTACCAGATCGGTCTGACGGAGGAGATAGAGAAGATCCAAAGAAGAGCGGCGCGTTTCGTCACAGGGTTATTTGGTAACCGTGATAGCGTTACGGAGATGTTTAACAAACTCAAGTGGCAGACTCTGCAAGAGAGGCGCTCTGCATCGCGGTGTAGCTTGCTCGCCAGGTTTCGAGAGGGTGCGTTTCTGGATGAGGTATCGAATATATTGCTTCCCCCTACTTATACCCCCCGAGGAGATCACGAATGCAAAATTAGAGAGATTAGAGCGCGCACGGAGGCTTTCAGACAGTCGTTCTTCCCGCGAACCATACGCGACTGGAACAGGAAAGGGAGGTAATGACAGTTGCACGTAAAGTGCCCTGCGCCACACACCGTTGGGTGGCTTGCGGAATATAAATGTAGATGTAGATTTGAAAAACTTCTGTTCTGTTCTTATCTGAACAGTTTATTGTCCACGTTTCACTTCCACACAGGTACAAGACTAAATTTCCTACAGGTACCTTCAGAAAACACTTATTAACACTTAAATTTATATTCGTTGTTAAATTCCGGTTTCAGAAATGCTTTACTTGCTTTGGATAATCTTGTCATGAGCACAGCTTAAAATTTCTGTTTCTATTCCCAGAAATCTTTTCCAGATTTATCCTCAGATTCCTTCGCAGCCTGTTGAATGTACAGATTGAATCATATCAGGATCAAGCTGCAGCCCCGTCTCACTCACATTTCAAACACTAATTCCCTGTCATATCTTATCACTCTTCTATGTACAGTCCGAATTCTGTACAGGTTGGAAATAACCTTTCGCTGTGGCGAATCTTCTTTAATAAGAGCAAAAGAAAGTACAATAACAACATCGAGAAGAGCATTATGCAAGTTAACAATTCAGTCACGGAAGCCGTTGCTGAGTTGGACACACACAATAGCTATCGCGTATTAACGCTATTTTTCATCCGTAGAAATAGCTTTATTCTCCACTGAAAAACTGGAATAAGAATAAAATCTTGACGAACATATTCAATAGGGCTTTAAAATACAGTTTGGTAGCATTCGTTTAAGGTGTTCATGGTGTTAGATTTTCCACTTCCGTCAATAAATCTGCGACCTTTCGGTGCCACTATCTGTTATCGACTGAACTTGAGGCCGTCTGTGACACGTCGGACTATGGTTTGGATGTGGTCGCGAGTGGCGTTTGAGTTACGTGCTCCGCGAAGCGATCAGCGGGCGTGCACGACCTCAAGCTCAGTTTGGGGCGTGGGCTCTTGTCGGCCAATGGCTAGGGGCAGCTCCTTGCACTGGGGTGCCCTGGCCCCAGTCCCAGCCGTTCGTATTTTCAGCTTCTTTAACTCGCACGACCAAGAGCGAACCACGTAGCCACAGTACTACCACAATCTAGTGCACTGTCACTTTCAAGACTTTTTGCGAAACAGTCTGCTGTTTCACTTTCCATATCCCTAACACGGTTCTATGCTTTGGGATTGTAGAAAAAAAAGAAAACAGTTATTACTAGTATCCTATAGAACTTGCCTGAGTGGAAAACAGTTATTTCCCACGTCTTCCTCTTCGACAGTCCGCGCCGCTTTGTCTGTGTGCTGCCGCCATACAATGCACCGTAGCATCACATAGATTCCTCGAACCAAAAACTGCCCACATTAGTTGGAGCAAAGCAAAGTGATGTGTTGGCAAATGTGCCAACATCTTGTAGATAGAGGAGGCCGAAATGCACGCTATCTAACGCAGACGGGCGTGAATTCTGGAACAGGATAAGTATTGAATGCTAATAAGAAAAGTATGCAGCTCCTCGAATACTTAACTTTTATTTATCCTTGTTGTGAATACAGCATTCTTGATGAGACATTTCATACGATAACTATCAAACTATGTAAGGCTAATGGCGCCTTTCTAGGTCGTACCTATGGACTTAGCTGAAGGCTATTCTAACTGTCTCTCGGCAATTGAGAGAAAGGCTTCGTCAGTGTAGTCACTAGCAAAGTCGTCGTACAACTGGGGCGAGTGCTAATCCGTATCTCGAGACCTGCCTTGTGGTGGCGCTCGGTCTGCGTCACACAGTGGCGACACGCGGGTGCGACATGTACTAAATGGACCGCGGCCGATTTAAGCTACCACCTAGCAAGTGTGGTGTCTGGCGGTGACACCACATTCCTCCCCCGCAAATCGGCGAACGGTCGTGTTAGAAGGCCTCCGCCCGCCGTGGGGAGGACCCCATATTGACGTATGCGATGAGGTGGGGAGCCTAACAACAGGCGAGGCTGTGCCACCCGCACCCGCCCATTCGGTCCGAGGGGAGCTAGCAAACGCCTGAAAACCTAGTCCAGGGTGCACGTCAACATGCGGTGTATGCGCCCGTAAAGAGACAGGAGGGGCCGAAGGGTCGACCTCCATTGCGTCGCGGTACCCGACGCGCGAAGACGCCATGTGGTCCGGAGCGGGCAAGAGTTCCATGGCGGAGGACGGCCGGTGACGGGAAGCGATCGGCGGTGCGTGACCCAGGGAGGCGCTTGGCGGCTGCAGGGAAGCGTCGAATGCGGGTGGCGCCGGCGGGAGAACAGGCGGCGGCGGCGGCGGCTGCGGCGGCGCGTCGCCATGGGCAAAATGGAAGGCATCGTCGGTAACACCTGGGGATGAGGCGAGCCAGTAGATGGGTCCCCAGGGCGCTGACCAGACGGCACCGTCGCTGAAAGCAGACGGGGAGCGGCAGAACCCGTGCGACGACATAGGCGCAGCTGATTGAGATGCCGACGCACCTCACCAGAGGCCCCCAAAACCAAATACATCGCGCGGCCGAGGCAGCGAAGAATGCGCCCTGCGAGCCAACGCCGTGAACCTCGATAGTTGCGATAGAATACAACGTCGCCTGGAGCAAAAGCAGGAGTCTGCCGCTGCACAGGAACCTGATGCGGTGGATGCAGCAAAGACATCAAGGTTCGATGAGGACGACCGTGGAGCAACTCAGCCGGCGAGCGACCATCTCGGGGCTGAGAGCGATACGAAGACAAAAAGAGCAACAACGCGTCCTCCCGAGAATGCGACTCTTTCAACTTCAACATCTGTGACTTGAAAGTCCGGACCAATCGTTCAGCGGCACCGTTTGACTGAGGCGAAAACGGCGCGGATGTCAGATGTTGAATACCATTGGCCTGGCAGAATGACTGAAATTCTGCAGACATGAATTGTGGGCCATTGTCGGAAACAATAGTCTATAACGTTCTGTGCAATTGCATCACGCACCATAGTATCTGAATAAGGAAGGCCACAGTCACATTCAAACGCACAATCCCTAGTAAGGCCTTGTAAAGTTGCAACCCACTCCCGATTAGATTGACCGGCCGTACGTTTTGTACGAAAGAACGTATACCTTTTTGCAACGACATTTACTGTTTCTTTGAAATAGGCGTCCAATGACGACAAAATTTCCTCGTAGGACAGAGTTGTTACGTCGCGGCGGGGAAATAATTTCACTATCACAAGGTACGTTTGCACGCCGACACAAGACAATAAGTGAGGCTGCCGCTCGTTACCTTGAATTCTGTAGGCGGCGAGATGAAATCCAAACTGGCGTGACCACTCCGTCCAGGATTCCACGTCAGGGTCGTAGGGCCTAAAAGGCGGTGCAACTGCGAGTTGTTGTGGCTGCGGTAGCGGTGAAGCGGAGGCTGCCGCATTGGTTGGAATGGCACGTTGACCCGGGGCGAGCTGTCCAAGGGCATCCAATAACGCCTGCGTCTGCTGATTCTGCAAGCGATAAAATTCGGACAGTACATCTGGCGAAGCCATGACACAAGTAAATGTAAGCAATTAGAAAGAACACGTTTCCCTCGTCGCCAATGATGTGTTGGCAAATGTGCCAAAACCTTGTAGATAGAGGAGGCCGAAATGCACGCTATCTAACGCAGACGGGCGTGAATTCTGGAACAGGATAAGTATTGAATGCTAATAAGAAAAGTATGCAGCTCCTCGAATACTTAACTTTTATTTATCCTTGTTGTGAATACAGCATTCTTGATGAGACATTTCATACGATAACTATCAAACTATGTAAGGCTAATGGCGCCTTGCTAGGTCGTAGCTATGGACTTAGCTGAAGGCTATTCTAACTGTCTCTCGGCAATTGAGAGAAAGGCTTCGTCAGCGTAGTCGCTAGCAAAGTCGTCGTACAACTGGGGCGAGTGCTAATCCGTATCTCGAGACCTGCCTTGTGGTGGCGCTCGGTCTGCGATCACACAGTGGCGACACGCGGGTGTGACATGTACTAAATGGACCGCGGCCGATTTAAGCTACCACCTAGCAAGTGTGGTGTCTGGCGGTGACACCACACAAAGTTCACACCTGTCTTCACCAAGGGCAGCAGAAGGACTCCACAAAATTACGGATCAGTAATAGCGTATACCACCGGTTGTACAGTGTTAGAACATATGAGCTCAGACGTAATGTGGTATCTCGAACAGAATGTCAGTCTCCACGCCAGTCTGCATGGATTCTGGCCGCGCGGTGTATCCACGTGGTCCAAGGCGCCTTGCCATGGTTCACTCGGCTCCCCCCGTCGGAGGTTCGAGTCATCCCTCTGGAGGAAGTATGTGTGTTGTCCTTAGCGTAAGTTAGTTTAAGGTAGGTCCCGTAGGGACTTACCATCACCACTATGGATTCTGAAAACGTCGATCGTGCGAAACCTAATTCGCGCTTTTCTCACATGACATCCTGAAAGCCATGGATGCAGGTAGTCAGGTAGATAGAGTATTTATTGATTTCCAAAAAGCAACCCTTATTAAAGAAAGTACGTTCATATGGTGTATTAATGAAGATCTGTCAGGGAACTGAGGGCGTATTGGTAGGAAGGATGCAAAAAGTTCCAGGGAAGGGTGGTGGCACCGTTGCTGCATAAAATATCAGTCAAATCATTTCAAAATGGATCAAGGAATGGCAACTTCCTTTAAATATTCAGCAATGTATAACCGTACAATTCATAAAACGAAATAAACGTGGTATCCTATATCTGCAATATCATTAAGTCACATTTCGACACAGTCAACTCACCCAAATACTTGCGATCAACAATTTGTAAGGATATTAGATGGAATGCTCACTTGGGCTGAGCCCACGGTGAAGAGGTGGCAGGCGTATTTCCACTGGTAGAATACTGGAAAGAAGAAAATAGCTGGATAATGAAACAGCGACGACCACCCTACAAGATTGTTCACGTTCTTTGGAGCCATAAGAAATAGGAATAATAGCGGATATTGAACGTATGGAAAGGAGGGCAATCCGAATGGTCACAGGTTTGCTTGAAAATCTGAATATTGGCAGAGTGTGACGGGGATGATGATAAACCTGAACTGCGAGACAGATGAAGGTAGAAGCTATCTATACCGTAGAAGCCTACTTAGAAAATTTCAATAACCAATCGAGGGGCGTTCAATAAGCAATGCAAAACATTTTTTCTCGCCAATTTTCCGTTTAAAAATGCGATATTTGCTGTGGCACACCGCGGAATATTCCCACTTCAGTCACTGGAGTTTCATGAAGTTCCGATATGGTGCGGCGCTGTATGCAGCCGTCAAAATGGCGCTGCAACGAAGGTGCGCTCCAAGCAGAGAGCAATCATTGAGTTTCTTTTAGCGGAAAACCAGAGTATGATAGATATTCATATACCCTTACAGAATGTCTATGGAAACCTGGCAGTGAACAAAAGCGCGGTGAGTCGTTGGTTGAGGCGTCTGTCGCCATCGCAACAACGTGGCCCAAACCTGTTCGATCTCCCGTGCGCCGACCGGCCGCACGAAGCTGTGACTCCTGCAGTGTTGGGACGTTCGGACACTTTCATTCCAGGTGATCGACGGATCACAGTCAAACACCTCGCTGCTCAAGTGGTTGTCTCTGTTGGTAGTGCTGACATACTCGTCCACCAGTTGGAGTACTCAAAACAGTGCGCCCGTTAGGATCCTCGTTGTCTAACAGAACACCATAAAGACCAGCGAAGGACCACATGTGCGAAATTGCTTGCGCGTTACGAGGTTGATCGTGACAATTTTTGTCGAATATCGTCGCAGGCGATGAAATTTGGGTCGATTACTTCTAGCTGGAAACACAACGGTATTCCATGGAGTGGCACCACACAAATGTTCTGTTGTGACTTGGCAAGACAGCCAAGCCACTATGAGGTAGCCGAAAGGCATGCGTTTAAGCTCACGCAGGCTGGCATGAGGTCTGGAACAGTTAAAGGAGTTGAGTCTAGTAAAAAAAAGTACGTAGCTTCTGGAATACTTAACTTTACTCCATAATTGGTAAACATCGGTCTGACGGTACATGCATCACAAGATAAATAGCAAATGATAATGGCGCCTTGCTAGGTTGCAGCAAATGACGTAGCTGAAGGCTATGCTAACTATCGTCTCGGCAAATGAGAGCGTAATTTGTCAGTGAACCATCGCTAGCAAAGTCGGCTGTACAACTGGGGCGAGTGCTAGGAAGTCTCTCTAGACCCGCCGTGTGGCGGCGCTCGGTCTGCAATCACTGACAGTGGCGACACGCGGGTCCGACGTATACTAACGGACCGCGGCCGATTTAAAGGCTACCACCTAGCAAGTGTGGTGTCTGGCGGTGACACCAAATGTTCAAAGCCGCTCACTCAGCCGGTAAAGTCATGGTTACTGTCTTATGGGACTCTGAAAGGGTTATTCTGTTTGATACGCTCCATCACGGTAAAACGACCAATTCTGAAGTGTACTGAAGAAATGACTTCGTCGTGTTAGTCGCCATAAAAATGCAAATGAACTTCTCCGTGACACTGCAAAGCCCCACACAAGACTGCGCTCCTGAGAGCTCACAAAATGTCATTCGACTCTTCGTGCTCGTATACCCTACAGCCCGGATCTCGAACCTTCCAACTTCCACTTGTTTGGCCCAATGAGGAATACACTCCGCGGAAAGCAGTACGTGGATAATGGGAAGGTCAGTGATGCGGCAAGGCATTAGCTCCTACGTCGACCAGTAGAGTGGTATCACGGCATCTATAACTCTCCCAGAAAGGTGACCTAAGGCCGTACGATTGAACCGATACTATGTTGAAAAATAGGGTTTTATTGCCAAAAGAGTGGAACGGCGTACGAAGGTCTTACCAAACGAAGCTGCGGCGCCGCGGTTCCTTCCGTCCCTTTACGACGAACCTGCTACTACCTGTGAACATTGTCTCAGCAGATCATCAGTAGGGAAGCCGAGCGAAACCTACTCTACTCCGACTTGAACCAGGCTGCAATTAAAGTCACTAATCTACGTTTCGGGAGAAAGGTTTCACAAGAAATGAAAGGTTGGAAATTTTGTCCTTAATTAATATATTCTGAAACTTAGGTGAACAAGTATCACTGCCAAGCCCATGCTAGTCTTAACACAGTCACTCACAATCCCTTTCACTCACGTTACCAAGTTTATGATGTTGCATTTCCCGAAAATGTAATAGTTACAAAAATACGGAATGTTTTTGATTGAGAATGCTCGACAAATATTAAGTCTGTCGGTACCTAATGCTGTCACAGTTTTTAGCCACCGACCTGCTCAATACGCCACGCGGAATTTATGTCTTTTCTCGTCACAAAATTCACTTAAAAATTCTGAAATTTCTACACATCCATCGGAATAATTATGCCGTCACTTTACCACAATTTTTATGTATGAAACACTGCTAGATCCGGCAACTTATAATTTCCATCGGAACTACTACTACACACGCCCGAACTGTTTCACGCCTGGGCTCCGACTCCTCTCTAGAATACTCTTTCTCTACCAGCAGAGAAAGGCGCGCGAAGAATATTGCTTTACCACTGGTCAGTTTACTCAACAGCCAATAGCAAAATAACTTCTCCCGCGTCAGTCCGCGCTTTTCATCAATAACCAATCGCAAAATAGTGAACCTAACGACTGCACTTTTTACCGACGTAATTATCTAATAGGCTGAAGTTTTGTTTATGCATAAAGTTAGCTACTATTGTTATTTATACCTGAATTAACTTTCCCTTTACCATAAACTTACTTTAAAAATTTGTTCTACAAAAATCCTCTTTGTCCACATCCATACTTCTTCGAAATGTTCGCACACTAAATCCCACTACATAACTCGTTAAACAATTATCTTCATATTAACCTTAAACCACACTCACGCATCATTCATACTGCTAAAACACATTTATAACATTTTATATACACAAAAAGACATAATAACACTTTATGAAAATGCTAGAACAGTTTATGAAAAAAATTCTATTACTTCAGTCCACTCTAGTGGGCACAATCGAAACTAAATCACAGTCCCATATCCAATACTGTCCTCTATCGGCTGATACATAAACTACGTGCGCGTCCAGTCTCGCATCACCATCTGTCACCACCCAGCTCTGAGACACATCTCCCACTTACCCGCCTCCAAGGCAGGATCGGTATATGGCGCTACGCCTCAAAGTGCACACAGCGTTGTTCACGCAATCTTTCTTTACACATCCCACAAGCGAATAGGCCGGGAAAGCCCTAATAAATAGTTCAGATCAAGTACATTCCACACTTCACAGTGATTTGAAGAGTATAGTTGAAGGAGTAGGCATATAAGGGATGATAAAAAATTTCCGATTGAGGGCACTGCTGCAGCGTGTATGCCTCGTAGCGCGAATCCGACGTGGGTACATAAGCACCGTCATGTAGGCAAGGGATTAGAGTGGCATTCGTGACTTTCGGTCACGTGTGCGGTAAATGCGGAAACGTGAAGTATGGCGACGTTATTACCAATTGCGTCCGAACAGGACCAAAGTGCTGTTATTCTTTTCTTGGTAGCCGAAGAACAAACACCAGTAGACAACCATCGGAGAATGAGGAATGTGTATGGGACAGCCTGTCTGTCGAAAACTGCCGTTGTGAAATGGAGCGTTCCTTACTGGGTGCTGCTGCTTCATGGTAATACACGTCCCCGTATCGCAAATGTAGTTCAGGAGTAACGCCAACTCGAATCGGAGACACACCAGCACCTGCCCCATAGTCCTTATGTCTCCCCATACGATCATCAGGTCTCTGATCCCTCAAAAAAGGCCTTGAAGGGTAGACGATTCCTGAAACTTCCTGGCAGATTAAAACTGTGTGCCGGACAGAGGCTCGAACTCGGGACCTTTGCCTTTAGCGGGCAAGTGCTCTACCATCTGAGCTACTCAAGCACGACTCACGCCCCGCCCTCACAGCTTCACTTCGGCCAGTACCTCGTCTCCTACCTTCCAAACTTTCTACATCTACATCTACATCTACATTGATACTCCGCAAGCCACCCAACGGTGTGTGGCGGAGGGCACTTTACGTGCCACTGTCATTACCTCCCTTTCCTGTTCCAGTCGCGTATGGTTCGCGGGAAGAACGACTGTCTGAAAGCCTCCGTGCGTGCTCTAATCTCTCTAATTTTACATTCGTGATCTCCTCGGGAGGTATAAGTAGGGGGAAG
The DNA here is from genome assembly GCF_023864345.2 of Schistocerca serialis cubense. NCBI lineage: Eukaryota > Metazoa > Arthropoda > Insecta > Orthoptera > Acrididae > Schistocerca > Schistocerca serialis. The sequence continues at coordinate 515,455,447 of NC_064639.1, forward strand.
CAATATATTCGATACCTCATCCAGAAACGCACCCTCTCGAAACCTGGCGAGCAAGCTACACCGCGATGCAGAGCGCCTCTCTTGCAGAGTCTGCCACTTGAGTTTATTAAACATCTCCGTAACGCTATCACGGTTACCAAATAACCCGGTGACGAAACGCGCCGCTCTTCTTTGGATCTTCTCTATCTCCTCCGTCAACCCGACCTGGTACGGATCCCACACTGATGAGCAATACTCAAGTATAGGTCGAACGAGTGTTTTGTAAGCCACCTCCTTTGTTGATGGACTACATTTTCTAAGCACTCTCCCAATGAATCTCAACCTGGTACCCGCCTTACCAACAATTAATTTTATATGATCATTCCACTTCAAATCGTTCCGTACGCACACTCCCAGATATTTTACAGAAGTAACTGCTACCAGTGTTTGTCCCGCTATCATATAATCATACAATAAAGGAGCCTTCTTTCTATGTATTCGCAATACATTACATTTGTCTATGTTAAGGGTCAGTTGCCACTCCCTGCACCAAGTGCCTATCCGCTGCAGATCTTCCTGTATTTCGCTACAATTTTCTAATGCTGCAACTTCTCTGTATACTACAGAATCATCCGCGAAAAGCCGCATGGAACTTCCGACTTTACAGAAGCTCTCCTGCGAACCTTGCAGAACTAGCACTCCTGAAAGAAAGGATATTGTCCCCGGTCCCGAGTTCGAGTCTCGGTCCGGCACACAGTTTTAATCTGCTAGGAAGTTTCATATCACTAAGCCATGTCTCCGCAATATCCTTTCTCTCAGGAGTGCTAGTTTTGTAAGGTTCGCAGGAGAGCTTCTGTAAAGTTTGTAAGGTAGGAGACGAGGTACTGGCATAAGTAAAGCAGTGAGGACGGTGCGTGAGTCGTGCTTGGGTAGCTCAGATGGTAGAGCACTTGCCCGCGAAAGGCAAAGGTCCCGAGTCCGAGTCTCGGTCCGGTTCACAGTTTTAATCTGCCAGGAAGTTTCATATCAGCGCACACTCCGCTGCAGAGTGAAAATCTTATTCTAGAAGATTCCTGGCGGACGAGAATGGGCAGCATGCAATTACAGATTTTCTAAAGCAGCAGGACGCTGAGTTTTACCAGACGGGTATCTGCAACCCGATGCGCTGGTGGATAACGGCGTTAACGCTCATGGCGACTTTTCCTGATTGGCACACCGATTCTGGACTGAAAGGTTTTCGAACGGAAATTTTTTGATCGCCCTTTGTAGGCGCCTCATTGCTACATAAATCGCTGCCGGAGTATTGGTGATTCTTCTTGGTTTGCTGTCCCTCTTAGCATAGATCATTAAAATGAACATCGCAGTAGACTATATTGGAATCGTTCTACAAAACGGCCACATAAATTTCCGCTTCAAGATAAATTTTATTTGTGATAATTAACAAATCAGTGTTCTAAATTGACAGTGGGCGTCGCGTGTAACATCTGATGAGCACAGTACATTTGAGTTGAATCCATTTACAAATTGAAGAAATGAATTTATAAATACCTCCCGACACAGAGAGAAAATGTGCCTGACAGCTCCAAAGGCAGACAGCCGTTATGTGATCTCCACTAATTAAAGGATCATAAAATAAGCAGTAGTAACTTGGCAACACATAAAAAAATTAACGTCTCGTTGGTTGAGTATGTGAAAGGTGGCTACACTGAGCCACAGCGCCAGAGAGTTTTGTTTCGCCGCCTCCACTGGCAGTGATTATTGAGAAGTAGCGGAGGGCAGTGCTTGTTGAGAACTCGTAACAGTGAGTGCTTGCTGAGATGTCGTAGTGAAGAGTGCTTGTCGAGATGTGGCAGTAGTCAGTTCTTGTTGAGTTGTGGTAGTAGCGAGTCGGAGTGGAGATATTGTAATGATTAGAGTGCTTTTCATCAATATAAATGAAGGTAACAAACTACTTTTCTTTTTTTTTCTCATTATTTCAATGTCCTGAAGAATGCGTCATTACAGGTTCAGTCAACAAAGCATCTGGCTTGTGTTCTTGTATTAGAGTGTAATTCTGGTTTTCTTGCGCAATTATAGTATTTCTAATTTTTTTTATCACGTCAGTATAAATGGTGTTTGAAATTTCTTGTCTTATTGAAGAAGAACCGTGCCAGATGTGTACGTTGAGTCATACTTCCACACACAGAACAGTTATACTTGTGCTTTGGTTTCGTAGGTTTTATAGTTGCTAGGGACTTAATTAATTAATTGTGTTAACGAGAATTTTCATTTCATTCTTTGTTGTTGTTCTATGCAGTCAGATTGCGTACAAAAACTAGTCAGGGCCAACCGTTTACGAGACACAGAGTAATCGGACATACAGCTACCAAAAATAAAAAATTATTTTCATTAATTCAATTAAGCCCCCATGCACGTGGCGAACGCTGCTTCGGATCGTCCCTTGGAATCTTCTGATTGTAAAAATAGTAGACAGTAGTATTGTTGTAGTAATTTGTAGTTTATATTGCATGTTTAGATTTGGTAATTGGCATTCTTCTAATGGTATTTTTCAAAATTTAAATTTGTTGTCTTGTCTACGGGTTTTACAATTTAGTGTAATTATTTCAATTGTTCGTTAATCGTGTTTGAAGGAAACATTTCGTGTGAATGGTATTGTTGGAGATAAAGAGTCATTGTGTGTAATTTTCGTACAGTGACGAGTTTTGTATATTTTGTAAATGATTACGCGATCAATGAAAAAGGCAAAAATGATGAATAGTGAGAATGACGAAATTGTTGACATGGCGAACTCGCCAACACAGGAGAACAGTATGATGAATAATGAAGTGGAAAACAATTTAATAAGTCGAAAATAGTCCGGAACCAATTCAAAATTTTTCACAATCGAAAAATTTTCAGAATACGAGATTAACGACAGAAGAGATGGAGCAGTTGATGGGTGCTATATTAAATTTGGAATCACAGATGGGAACTTTGCGATCTGAATTAAAAACAGAGATAGGGACAATTAAAACTGAGATGGAAGCAATGGCAACACGGTTAAGTTCACGAATAGGGACATGTTTCAAAAACATGAAAGATGAATCAAACAAAGAAATTAGAGAAGAAGTACGACCGATTTTGAATTCTCACAATAATAGATTAATTGCAGTAGAGATTAGACAAGAGGAAGAGGACCGAGAACAGGAAGAAAAAGATCACGTGATAGTACAAAAATTTTCAGAGTTAAATTTACAATGTGCACACGATAAGGAAGAAATACTTGAAAGAATCGACGAATCCGTACCAAATGACAGAATAAATAACTTAACGCAACAGTATGAACAGTTCACTACTAAATGTGACAATACCGAAACCCGAGTCGCGACACTTACGGAAGACGTAAATAAACAGAAAGAACAATTAAGTGACTCATCGGAAAGAGTTGAGGAGATCTCAGATAAATTGACAAGTCTTAGTTTAGCAGAGGGGTTTGAAGAAAATAATTTGTTTCATTTACGAGATGCAACAAGACAGCGCCAGACGCGTGAACTTGACAATAATGAACATTGGGACTGGGACAGACGCGGTAGGTCTTTGTCGCCACGAGGCGAAAACTTTGACTATAAACACTTTTTGACTGTTCGGAAATTTAAGATCTTTCGTAATTCTAAGAATGACATACATCCATGTTCATGGCTAGATCAATTTACGTACGCACTTCCACGAAACTTGCCACTAAGTCACAAACTGGAAATTATGTGCGGCTATTAAAGTCCTCAGGGGACTCACTACTCTAAGTGAATATGTGCCGTAGCGTGCATAGGGCCCCGAGCTGTAGTGGTGCTATTTCCCTTTTAGTTTTCTGCACCGCTGCCTACTCGTTTACTATTCTTTGCATCTGCCAAAACAACTCTTCGACTATCAATCTATCTAGAGAATCGTTAAAGAATAACCGGATATGACTATTTTACCCAAAAGTGATTTCGGAAATTACCGTTTGGACTTTCTGTATCTTCAGTAGCATTCATCTGTAGTTTAAACGAAATTTTACCTGTTTATCTTCGTGACAATATTACTTCATTTGTTGACGTTATTCTTATTGCTAAACATTGTTGGAGTGAGCACAACAAAATTTTGGATTCATTATTACGTATTTTTGCAAGAGTTGGCATTACAGTGAACTTGGAAAAATCCGAATTTGGTCGTTCTCAGGTGAAATTTCTCGGTCACATTATTTCTACAGAAGGTATTCTTCCTGATCCAGAAAAATTAGACGCTATTCGTAATTATGCTGTTCCTACCACAAAACGTGATGTTCGTAGTTTTCTTGGTATCTGCAATTTTCTTAGACGCTTTGTTAGATTGGACGATTTGGCCACACCTCGTTTATGTGAACTATCTGGAAAGAAATCTAATTGGTGTTGGGATGAGGAAGCTCAGTCAGAATTTGAACAACTTCGTGATGCTTTAGTTGCTGCTCCACTTCTTTCACATCCGGATTTATCTAAAGATTTTTCTTTGGCGACGGACTCATCATACAAAGGGCTAGGTGCACATTTATTTCAAGAGATAGAAGAAAACGGCGTTGTAGTACAGAAAACTATTGCATTTGGAAGTCGTGTTCTCTCTAAATCAGAAAAGAATTATTCGATTACGGAACTTGACGTCTTGGCTGTTGTATGGGCTTTCACAAAATTTCGCATATTTTTGTATGGCAGACATACTAAGGTTTACACCGATCATTGAGCTCTGAAATTTCTTATGTCAACAAAATTAACACATGGAAGATTGTCACAATGGGCGCTGTATCTACAGGAATTTGATTTTAGTATTGTTTACATACAGGGTTCTTCAAATATTATTGCTGATACTTTATCACGTGCACCTATGGGTTTGAAACAAAGTGCTGAGGAGGACTGCAAGGAAAACAATTATTGTTTGATGTATATTAAAGGTGTTGCGTTTGAAAATTTTATTTCTTCTTCGCTCCAGGACATCGCTAAGGGGCAAAATAAGGATCCAATCTGGAAGGACATTAAGGAGAAGTGGAGGAGAAAGGAAAGCGTAGCGATTAGACAGCATTATTTCGTTCACAATGACATTCTTTTTAAACGAAAATCGGTCGACAACTCTGTTTGGTTAGTTTGTATTCATGATGAGTGGGTTAATAAGCTGATTTGGTATACGCATTTCAAAATGGCTCTGAGCACTATGGGACTTAACATCTGTGGTCAATAGTCCCCTAGAACTTAGAACTACTTAAACCTAACTAACCTAAGGACATCACACACATCCATGCCCGAGGCAGGATTCGAACCTGCGACCGTAGCAGTCGCGCGGTTCCGGACTGAGCGCCTAGAACCGCTAGACCACCGCGGCCGGCTATAGGCATTTCAGTTATGCACACTTTGGTCCCAGAAAATGCTTTCATAAATTACGAGAAAATTGTTACTTCAGTAATATGGAAAAACGTATTCGATCTGTTCTGGCCAAATGCAAATTATGTCAAGCCGCCAACAATTTCTCACAGAGCACCGTTGTTTCCTATCATTCCAGCGAAATTAAAGGAGATGGCTGCAGTCGATTTGTTCGGTCCAGTGGTTCGTTCTACTAATGGTTTTGCGTACATTTTCGTAGCAGTGGAGTTGACATCAAAATATGTGTGTTTTACACCTTTACGCAAAGCAACAGCTCGTTCAGTATGTAATGCTTTCATTAACCATTTTCTTAAAGAAGTTGGTCATGTTGATAAGGTTATATCAGATAATGGATCACAGTTTCGTTCTAAAATTTGGCTTCGTACTCTACGACGTCGTAAAATTAAACCAATTTTCATTTCACTTTTTCACCCTCAATCTAACGCTTCAGAGAGATGGATGAAGGAAATCAATAAATTGTGTCGTCTTTATTGTCATCAGAATCACAGAGCGTGGGATCAGTATCTTCATATTTTTCAAAACATTCTGAATGAACTTCCTAATGACTGAACTTCTTTACCGCCTATTCTGATATTAAAAAACAAAGCACCGACAAATCGCATATCTGAAATCGTTCCTTTTCCGCCTTCACGGAAACTGCGGCATTCTGAAGTTGTGAACATGGCTCTGCAAAATATTGCATCTGCGGCTGCTAGAAGAGAGAAATCAGCTAAGCGTCCTGGTCGTTTAAAAATTTTTTCAGTTGGTCAAAAGGTGTTAATTAAGTCTCATCGTTTGTCTCACAAAGGAAAAGGCTTGTGTCGCAAATTTTTTCTGCTTTATAACGGTCCATATAGAATTCGCAAAATTATTCATGATAACACTGTTGAAGTAGAAACTCTTAAATCACGACGCTCTAAGGGAATACATCATATATCTAACGTTAAAATGTTTGTGGAATGATATACTTTTGAAAAATTTTTGTGGAATGACATACTTGTGAGACACTAACAGCTGCGTGTAAACATGCAGAGAATACAAGGATACCGCGCTGTGTTTTGGCGGCGGCATATACTCAAAGCAACAGTCAAGTCTGTGCGCCGCACAAGGCAGTCGTTGACCGCAAACAATTGCTTCCTACGTCACGCGCCTACAGCTGATCGAGCGCTCAGTGCAAATGCACTGACAGCCGTAAACAAATACACAGTCTAATTTCTCCGACTAAATTCAGTATAAAGCTATAGTGACTTGATGAATTATGTTATTAACGTTCAGTATTCTTCAGGATACAGTTGTATAAAATATTTAAGAACTTCAGGTAAATTCTGTGTGTCTCCGACGTTAAGAGGACTTGCTATGGAGAAAATTTCAGAAAGAATGTAATTTCCAAGAAGAAACTAATAAACTAAAAAGGTAACTATTAATTGAGTTTATTTTTCAGGTAACATATTTCCACTTAGGTATGTACTTTAGAAGTAATTTGCTGCTCGCAATTACGTGATTCATACTTTGGGCTAATTTCATGTTCTATGAATTTACTTGTGAAGCGACGTGCTTGCGTACATTTGCTGATTTTTGTCAATGTTTTATTAATGAACAGGGTTGTTATTTGTATATATTATGCATCGCTTGGGTGCACTGCTTTTTCACCGATGTCATATTTTTTTATTATGTGTCTGCTGTGCTTATTTATTTAAATTATAATTGTCACCTGATTAATTGTGCTGACTGTGGTTATGTATGTAAGTTATACTTTGTGATTTATCTGCTTGCGCCTTCATGTTTACTTATTAAGATGACATATGAACATTTATTTGCTTATGCTGATATGATGCCAATAACCTGTTTATTACGTAAGATATATGTTTGCTGCTATGCTTATGGATTGCATATTTATACATTTCTGTTTGTTGTCATAACTACTATTTAATTTGGTTTATAGAAATGCTGATATACTGTGTGCAAACATAGAGTTTAGGTCACACTATTATATTAATTATAGATTGTTCGCTTGGCAGAGCCTCGTTGTAAGAATTGTGCTGCATCCACTTGTTGACATTCTGTTCTCTACTGGTATATTTACTCGCTATTGCATGTTTTGCTTACGCTCAGTGCCTTAAATTTTTAAGATAGGAAAATTAACTGCTATAATTCGACGAACGACATTAGTACAAGAAACTTCATAGAAGTCACATAAGCTGGATGTTTTATGGAAGCTGTATAAATTTATGCTAATAGGAAGGAAGCTAACGACATGACATACCAAAACTAGATTTAGACTATTGACAGTTATTACACTGCATTTTTCGTGAGCAATTGAAATTGGAAGTGACACTTGACACAAGAAATACTCCACATGTTTGCTTCTGTTTGCCATAATTCTTGAAGTGGTGTACACACTGTGAAATATTATGATCATTCACACTCCGTAATCGTACTTAATTACTGAGAGTTATTCGAACTAAGTCTGTTAGAGGTCATGTATGCATTTCTTTTATTTAATGATGGACAAGGTAACCAAAATCCATCTTATAATTTATAATGAGTAGTAGATTTGGGTCAGATGGATTACACAGAGGTTGTGTGTTGACAGTGTGTCTTCGGATTGTATGGGATGATGAGGTTTGCATTAGGATTTTATCTGTACTTGTTCGAGGAGACTGACTAGAGGGAAGAGTTGTTATGGAAGTGAAATGATATTGGCGATAAGGTTTATATGTGTCGACGTATTGAAGAGGTATTATTGAGGTATTGAGATTATATGAAGTTGATGATTATTGGAATTTTTGTGGACAAGAGGTAAGGTAAATGATATTGATGATAAGATTTATATGTATTGATGTAAGAGGTATTATTGAAGTATTGAGATTATGTGATGCTGATGATTATTGGAGTTTTGGTGGATAAGGTGTAAAGTAAGTGAGGTGCATATATATATATTTTTTGTTGTTGTTGTTGGTCTATATGGAACAAGGAGGATGAAGATAGCAGATTAAAACACTCAAGTAGAAGGAAGATTGTCTACACACACTTTGTTAAATCAATAAGCAGTACATATTTTTTTTTTTTTTTTTGGAGAGAGGAAGTAATTGCATATCTTGGCTCACTTTGTTCAGCAACCGTACATTTTGATCTGGCATGGCAAACATTGGTCTTGACATGATGACTATGACGTTGACTTAACTATTATTGACTGTTATACATTGCAGCCACTACTACTTGATACACATGATGAACATCAAATTTTGACAGAATTGCATTTACACAGTTAACACTATTCAATTACACAGTAGTACTTAATGTGGATGAAAGATGAGTGAGTGTGTTTTGTGTGTTTTCCTTTCCTAATCCCAAATAATTAGTCCCAACCTATCTCCTAAATATTATTTTACTTGTTTGTAGTGGCTTGCACTGACACCCATAAATATTATAGGTTTACTGATATTTGAGTATTTGTAATAGTTAATATGACAATTATCTGATATCATTTGTGTGTTTATTAGAATTTGTATGTTTAGTGTAAGAGCATTGAGAATAATTTTGTAAAAGCATTTGTATGTGCATCCAAACTATTGTTCATGCCTGAACTGTCTGATTAGTGATGGTGAATATTATGAACTGTTACCTGCACTTGTTCAACATTGATGTGTGACACTTAGAAATGTTTAATTTCTGCTGATGAACTGTGTGATTAGGATAGTGAATATTATGGACTGTTAATTGTACTTTTTCTACATGATTGGTGCCACTAGGACATGTTTAATTTCTGCTTATAAACTCTGATGAACAGTGTGATCAGTGATAGTGAATATTATGGACTGCTCTCTGCACCTGTTCAACATTGCTGGGTGCCACTGATGAACTGCTTCTACTGAAATAATGTCACTTGTTGGTGTCTGCACCTGTTCAACATTGCTGGGTGCCACTGATGAACTGCTTCTACTGAAAAGATGTCACTTGTTGGTGTCTGCACCTGTTCAACATTGCTGGGTGCCACTGGTGAACTGCTTCTACTGAAATAATGTCACTTGTTGGTGTCTGCACCTGCTCAACATTGCTGGGTGCCACTGATGAACTGCTTCTACTGAGATAATGTCACTTGTTGGTGTCTGCACCTGCTCAACATTACTGGGTGCCACTGATGGACTGCTTCTACTGAAATGATGTCACTTGTTGGTGTCTGCACCTGCTCAACATTGCTGGGTGCCACTGATGGACTGCTTCTACTGAAATGATGTCACTTGTTGGTGTCTGCACCTGTTCAACAATGCTGGGTGCCACTAATGGAACTGTTTCTGCTGAGTGATGTCACTTGTTGGTGTCTGCACCTGCTCAACATTACTGGGTGCCACTGATGAACTGCTTCTACTGAAATAATGTCACTTGTTGCTGTCTGCACCTGCTCAACATTGCTGGGTGCCACTGATGGACTGCTTCTACTGAAATGATGTTGCTTCTTGCTGTCTGCACCTGTTCAACATTACTGGGTGCCACAGATGGAACTGCTTTTACTAAAATGATGTCACTTGTTGGTATTTGCACCTGTTGACCATTGCTGGGTGCTACTGCTGGAACTATCAACTACTTGTTTTTTTTTTTTAATCATTCAAGGCATTTTATGTGAACATTTGTATAAACTGATTTTTTGTGTATTGTGTAAACTATTGTGTAAAGCCACATGTATGAAAGAATGTGTATTGCCTACTGTATTTTATATATTAGGTTATTGAAAGGTCAGTGCAAAGCCAAAATTTTATCTAATTATGTGATATTTACGTATTAATATTATCTTTTATTTTTGGCTGTATTTTATTTTGACGAATTTGGTGGTATTTTCACCACCAATGCTGGCAAAAATACCATTAAATTCTAGCCCGTGGAGGAAGGGCATATGAAAGGTGGCTACACTGAGCCACAGCGTCAGAGAGTTTTGTTTCGCCGCCTCCACTGGCAGTGATTATTGAGAAGTAGCGGAGGGCAGTGCTTGTTGTGAACTCGTAGCAGTGAGTGCTTGCTGAGATGTCGTAGTGAAGAGTGCTTGTCGAGATGTGGCAGTAGTCAGTTCTTGTTGAGTTGTGGTAGTAGCGAGTCGGAGTGGAGATATTGTAATGATTAGAGTGCTTTTCATCAATATAAATGAAGGTAACAAACTACTTTTCTTTTTTTTTTCTCATTATTTCAATGTCCTGAAGAATTCGTCATTACAGGTTCAGTCAACAAAGCATCTGGCTTGTGTTCTTGTATTAGAGTGTAATTCTGGTTTTCTTGCGCAATTATAGTATTTCTAATTTTTTTTTATCACGTCAGTATAAATGGTGTTTGAAATTTCTTGTCTTATTGAAGAAGAACCGTGCCAGATGTGTACGTTGAGTCATACTTCCACACACAGAACAGTTATACTTGTGCTTTGGTTTCGTAGGTTTTATAGTTGCTGGGGACTTAATTAATTAATTGTGTTAACGAGAATTTTCATTTCATTCTTTGTTGTTGTTCTATGCAGTCAGATTGTGTACAAAAACTAGTCAGGGCCAACCGTTTACGAGACTGCGTAATCGGACTTACAGCTAAACTAAAATTTTAAAAGTATTTGCATTTCATATTTATTTAATTAAGCCCCCATGCATATGCTGTTGCTGTAATGGGGCACATAAATATCTGGCCGAGGAAGACAAGTAAATGCTTTGTAGCCGTACAGATGGAGAAAGCTGTGATAGCAGATTTGACGGAACGGAGTCATGGTACTATGAAATGTCCTCCAGTATTCAGCCGAGAGCCTAATAATGCGATATTTCGTCAAGCAGACTTGTTGCCATCTTCAGGCGAACCTATTGGCTAATTGTCTTCTACTGGGCTCCATGTCATATACCTCTTCCTCTTTCGTTGTCAGTTCGGGCCAGCAGAACCAGACACTACTCCACTGATGATGTGGAGGGGAAATGCGTAGTGAGGACATGAACCATGGATCTCAGCGTTTATGCCGCTACCATGGAGTTAGGACGCTGAAGATGCGGAGGAGGTGCGTCAGTTCGTTAGTGGAGTGAGTGGATCTACGCGTAGCTTGTCGTTGTGCTTTGAGCACGCTCAAAAGCGGATGCCAAGTCTTACTGAACTGGAAACCACTGTCTTTGTTTATCACAAAATATTTGATCAATTGAACGCCCACATCGGAGGAACATATTGGTGGAATAAAAATTCAGCTCAAGTTGCCAGTAATTTATTTATTACACCAGCGGTTTCGAAGCCTAAAGCTTCTTTTTCAGGTGCCACTAAATAATTATGAAGACAGCGATCGGGCCAGTCAGTGTGTAGGACCAGCAACCACGGGGCCCGCCTCGACAGCACTACACGGGACTGACTAGTGGCTCTAGTGGTACTAGTCGCCTCCCCCCCCCCCCCCCCCCTCCATCTCTTACTGACCCGACCGTCACACATTTATGTCTCCATAATTATTTGGTGTCTCTCGAAGATGAAGTTTTAGGCTTCGAAACTGTTCCTGCAATAAATAAATTACTGGCAACTGAAACGGAAGTTTTATTCCACCAATATTTTCCTCAGATATAGTTGTTCACCTGATCAAATATTTTGTGATAAATAAAGGCAGCAGCTTCCAGTTAAGTAAGACTTGGGACCCACTTTTGAGCGTGCTGAAAGAACAACGACAAGCTATGCGTACATCCACTCCACTGGAAACAACTAAAGCGGATTTTTTATTGCGCCAGCTATACCAGTTCGTCATGCAGGCAGACATCTACAAATTCCTTAAAACTCATTAATATGAGGTCAAGGCCTTTTCCTTCAAGCACTCTGGCGCAATCACAGAGTCACGCATGCATATGCAGTTTGTCCACGACAACAACAGCAATTATTTATAAAGCTTGGTCCCATGCAGTGTAGTTCTGCTAACATGTGTTGAGCCGATCAAAAGCATTTGATATCGCGATGGGATGTAGTGTTCCTTTCTACTTCCAACTTTGACTCAATAAGTCAAAGGATTTTGGTGGATACATAAACCGAATCACTTCCGCACTATATTGCACATACTCCTAATAAGTGACAGTTACTGTGTTCCGATTGCCATACGAACTGACGAAAATCTTGGCAAACTAGCATGGTTGCGCTGGAAGTTTATGGGAAGGTATTATCCTTCTAGAAGAGGTTCTCTCTTGTATTATAGAAACAGCAACACACTGATGTCGCAAGCTACATATTCCCTGAGTCGCACAGAATCTATCTACGAGACATTTATCTAGCAGGTATGGTCTCTTCATCAGCAGTGCCAACATGGCACTGCACAAGTGTCTGAATCGTTCTGTTCATGAAGAGACTGAAAAACGTGTAGCTTTCGGTCAGCAGTTTATGTGGCTGGTAACGCCAGATGGGAGGGTTCTTATGCTTGGGTTTGACCTGACGATGAATGGTCTCACATCGATGGACATGTGAATGTACAGGATACACGGATTTGTGCCACAGAAAATCCTCATTAGTAGTGCAAGTCCCCTCTGGATGCACAAACGGGGGATGTTTGGTGTGTAGTTTCAGGTAGGAGTAAACTTCATTACATTCTTTCGTGGCACGATGAACAGTAGCGCTGCTTACAGATGGTGCATTAATTTTCTAAATATTTAACCTGGAGATCAGCTGTAGTACTCCTAGTTTCAGCAGTAAAATGCTGTGGCAATGGCATTCTTGTGTCATTGTTTTCACGGACAATTAATTTCGAAGGAGTTGTGGTCTATCTCGGTCTCCTGATTTATCCACACGAATTTTTCATGTAGGGATACATTAAGGACGCTGTTTACAAAACTCACCCTCACGCTGCTCCCAGACTGTAGAACGAAACAGATATAAGTGTTGCTGGCATTCGTCAGAAAAAGCTACAACGTGTGTTTAAGAATATGCAATGTTGTATCCAATTACAATGACGAGAATGGGAAGTGATTAACCATGAGCATCTTGGTCGAACGCTACTAAACTGGTACTTCACCATTTGCAAGCCACTGGGATATATTGATTAAAACTGCATCCATTTGAGAGTTTATTTTCAGTGGTTTCAGTACAGAAAAAAACTAGTTCTACACGTGAAGAACAGTACGAGTACTTTATGGCTGTTGGGTACATCTGGCGATGATGATACTTTTCAGGTGGACAGCACGACACAGAGAAATTGCATGTGCAGCTTATCGCCATCTTCCAGACTCTGAAAAAAATATCGAATCATTGGAATGAGGTAGACGGGAGCATCGTTGCGCCCCAGAATAATATTTCGGGCGGACATTAAAATATTACTGAAGTTCTTCCCCGGGAACGCCAGAGACTAAACAGAATAAGTCAACAGCCAGGCAAAATGCCAGCGAGAGGGAAGCGCTGCTGGAGTAACAACAAACATGGAAACTATTGCAGCACCACAGACAGGCTGTGCCCTCAGATAAGCAACGTAACAAAATGACATCATCATACAGAAGGACATTCTCATAATGTTGACTGCGTAAAGTATCGCAAGAAAGCTCTGGTCTAACGCAAGAATAACTGTTCAGTTTCTGACACAGCAGAAAAGAGCGCCTGAAAGGCAAAATTGTGGCCGGCCGATGTGGCCGAGCGGTTCTGAGCACTTCAGTTTGGAACAACGCGGGTGCTACAGTCGCAGGTTCGAATCCTGCCTCGGGTATGGATGAGTGTGATGTCCTTAGGTTAGTTAGGTTTAAGTAGTTCTAATAAAGTCTACTGGACTGATGAGCTCATATGTTAAGTTCCATAGTGCTAAGAGTCATTTTTTGAGAAAAATTGTGACGTATTGTAGCGACTGAGAGTGCTGATGAGCTCCGAAAACCAGGGCACCTTCGGTCATTCCTGCAGAAGAATAACGTCATTGGAATAGACCAACATTTAATTCTGCTCTGACTTGCACAGTTACAGCTCAGTTAGAGTTCAGTTTTGCGGCAACTAGCACTGAGGTAACACTCCATCCGTGGCATAGTGAGATGACTTACGCTCACTGATTGCGAATTGAAGGCAAAAAGCGACGCAGCCACTTCCCATCTGTAAGCAAGCAGCACCAAACACCGTTTATAGAGCCCCTCGTACGCCAAGCAAGACAGAGTTTGATAGTTCCAATGAATGGAAGAGATCCAGCAACAGCAGCTCCGCTGAAAGCGCCTACAGCAGATGTGATGTGAGTGAGCACTGAACTCAATTAATCTTGTACTCTAAGAAGGACTTGCAAAAGCCTCTGGACTAGTATCATTGGTTTCCATCACACGTTTGTCTTCCTATACCTGTGTCTGTAAGTCACTTTCACTGTGACAGGTACTTCAACCTAAGGGTTTGATTAGAACAATAGAATCTGACACTTCCATGATTTGTGGTCTGTAGTACCATACCACAGGGTGACCTTTTGTTCTGACAATTTGCCACATCTGTGTTTTACTCTCCCTGAAGCTATGGACTAGTATATGTCCTCTTCATCATCTTCATTGCAAATATGTGAAGAGGCAATAAAAAGCAGACCAGTAAGCCAACACACAGTCTCATTTCCCTAGTGTCACCATATCTACCTGCTTAGCCTAACATCCAAGTCCTTCCGTACTGACCTGAAAAATCTCAGCTTCACCCTGTCGCCGTGTCACTCCCGTTTGCAGCATCTCGTGTACCAAGAAACGGATGATCAAAAATTCCTCTTCCCCTCTACGTGAACTGAGTATGTCACTATCTACGTCGCGTTACTACACTGGTACTTGAGACAGAGAAGTTGCTGTCCATGCATCAGCACGGCTTTAGAAAGCATCGCTCCTGCGAAACGCAACTCGCCCATTTTTCACATATCTTGCGAACTATGGATGAAGGGTATCAGAGGACGCCATATTTCTTGACTTCCGGAAAGCGTTTGACTCGGTGCCCCACTGCAGACTCCTAACTAAGGAACGAGCAAATGGGATTGGTTCCCAAATATGTGAGTAATAGAACCCAGTACGTTGTCCTCGATGGTGAGTGATCATCGGAGGTGAGGGTATCATCTGGAGTACCCCAGGGAAGTGTGGTAGGTCCGCTGTTGTTTTCTATCTACATAAATGATCTTTTGGATAGGGTGGATAGCAATGTGCGGCTGTTTGCTGATGATGCTGTGGTGTACGGGAAGGTGTCGTCGTTGAGTGACTGTAGGAGGATACAAGATGACTTGGGCAGGATTTGTGATTGCTGTAAAGAATGGCAGCTAACTCTAAATATAGATAAATGTAAATTACTGCAGATGAATAGGAAAAAGAATCCCGTAATGTTTGAATACTCCATCAGTAGTGTAGCGCTTGACACAGTCACGTCGATTAAATATTTGGGCGTAACATTGCAGAGCGATATGAAATGGGACAAGCATGTAATGGCAGTTGTGGGGAAGGCGGATAGTCGTCTTCGGATCATTGGTAAAATTTTGGGAAGATGTGGTTCATCTGTAAAGGAGACCGCTTATAAAATACTAATACGACCTATTCTTGAGTACTGCTCGATCGTTTGGGATCCCTATCAGGTCGGATTGAGGGAGGACATAGAAGCAATTCAGAGGCGGGCTGCTAGATTTGTTACTGGTAGGTTTGATCATCACGCGAGTGTTACGGAAATGCTTCACGAACTCGGATGGGAGTCTCTGGAGGAAAGGAGGAGTTCTTTTCGTGAATCGCTACTGAGGAAATTTAGAGAATCAGCATTAGAGGCTGACTGCAGTACAATTTTACTGCCGCCAACTTATATTTCTCGGAAAGATTACAAAGATAAGATAAGAGACATTAGGGCTCGTACAGAGGCATATAGGCAGTCATTTTTCCCTCGTTCTGTTTGGGAGTGGAACAGGGAGAGGAGATGCTAGTTGTGGTACGAGGTACCCTCCGCCACGCACCGTATGGTGGATTGCGGAGTATGTATGTAGATGTAGATGTAGTATGCCATCTCCCAATAGATCAGAGAAGCTCTGCTGCCGAGAGCTGCTGCTGCCTCATCCTCACCATCGTTGATGGGAAGACTTTGGTCTCTTTCAACACAACGGACTCTGTAGGTCTCAGATAGCCGTTGGCACGCTGATCAACCACCACCGCTCCGGGGGAGCGCAGTAACTGCCGTCCCTCGACTCGCTGATACGATCAGTCTTCAGGGTGATGGGCTGGTCTCTCTCAGAGAGGCCTGGATTCTCGTTGACTGGAGCAAAATTGTATTCACTGATGAGTCCCGCTTCGGACAAGGCCCTGATGACCAGTGAAGACGTCTCTGGACGCGCCCCAGGCAACAGTGGCTTACCGACCTGACTGTCGCCCACCATATGGCCCGACAACCGGGAGCGACTGTTTGGGGTGAAATTTAATATCACAGCAGGATCTCCTTGGTCGTCATCTGCGGCATCCTTACGACACAGCGGTACGTCAGCGATATTGTTTGTTGCCCTTCTTGGCAAGCCATCCTGCGCTTACATTTCAGCAGGATAATGCCCGCCTGACCGCAGCGACAGTTTCTGCTGCTTGTCTCCATGCTTGCCAAATCCTACCACGGCCAGCTAGGTCGCCGGATATCTCCCAAATTGAGAATGTTTGGAGCGTTATGGGCAGGGCCATCCAACCAGCTCGGGATTTTGACGATCTAACGTGCCACTTGGACAGAATTTGCCACGATATCCCTCAAGAGGATATCCAACAAGTCTATCAGCCAATGCTTGCATAACGGCCAGAGGTGGACCATCGTGTTATTCACTTGCTCAGTTTGTGAAGCTCTTTCTCTTGAATAAATCATTAAAATTTGTGTGAAATTTTAATCATTTGTTTGTCTGTACGTGTACGTCACATATACTGGTTTCCGTCCTATTCGGATAATTCCTTTGCGGTGCGTCGTTTTTCTTTTTTATCTCAGAGTGTATTTATTTTTTAAGTTGTACTTGTGCAAATACGGTATGCATACATCAGTTTCAATTGTTTGTAAATCGTCGTGTATCGCTGTGCTTTGTTTACTTACTGGCAAATGAATCTGCATCTAGCAGTTTCGGTAGCAGAAGCAGGCGATAGCGTTTTGTATTGTAATCACCCCTCACCTAATGAGGAATGGAATAGACAATGTAAGTTCTACACTGTCGCTGTTCGCAGGGTACCTACCACATAGAAAACTTCAGACCTACGGGGTTCAAACTGAAAAAGATGGATGCTCTGATGTTTGGTTGCTACAAACTTATGGCGATACAGTCCAAAGATGGTGTTGACCTCGGTTGTCTTCAGTTCATCGTCTATGTCAAGGAAGTGCCAGGTGAGTAGCTCTAACTGGAATAATTGTCATTTATTAATAAAATTTACCTTTTAAGTTTAGCTGACGTACTTCAGGCGATGTTTAGTCTTCTCTTTTTTTGTTTGTTTACCTGTGTATTCGACAATTTTCTTCAACTCCTCTAAATAGAAAAAAGTCACCCTCTGCCTCTTTAGCCTTACATTTAAATTCGACGATCTTGTTTCCGATACGCTGTTATACATTGCTTTATCTGACTATAATAGTTTTTCAGGTCTACGACCATCTTGTACCGCAGAGAAATTTTTTTTCCATTTGGTTGGCGTTATTTTGTAAATATATTGTATATTACATGTTTTAATAGATCTGTAGCTTTCCCCGCGACTGAGCCTATGTGATCATTCCACTTCATATCCGTACAAGTGTTACGCCCAGGTATTTGTATGAGTTTGCCGATTCGATTACGTTACTAAGTTTTTTCATTTAAGATCCATTTATGTAATGAAATGTAACTGAGTGCTACTTATGAAAAGTGTTATCGAAGTTTGCCTTATTTTTCACCTACCTCACCCGTCCTGAGACGAGACGCTTTTTTTTTTCTTTCTTGTTGCTCACACCATTTAAATAGCGTAATAGACAGCATATTGTTTTCTTGTACCAGTCTGCTGTTGTTATGAAAGCATCCAAAACTATTACGCTTAAAAAATGGTCAGTGCACCACTGTTTAATGTATGCAATCGAGATGCTAGCGGTAACTTTTGTTATCCATTTTCATAGAAGTGCTGGTCATTTTTTATTTGCTAATGATCCTGATGCGTCACTGTCTTTCAGAAACCTGACATGAAACTGCGACAAACAATACACATCGGCAGTAGCTGATTAACCACATAAGCAAAATTCGGCATTAATACGTAAGGGAACGAAGCTGCAAGTATTCAGTTGTTGGATTAGCCACAAAGAAAACATTTTGTTTATCCCTTGTCATAAAAAGAAGTAGTTGTGTGACGGTGTGACGTGTTTCTGCACACTTGAGACACAAATTTTTAGTTCAGCTTTGGTATGCCATGTTTCCAATGGTTCCATTTGCGTTTTAAGAATATGACAGAAACCGTGATTACAGGTATTCCTTTTATAGTAGGGTGATAATCAGACATTATTTTTTGTGCTATTTATTCTCAAAAATAGCGTATTTACCTTTATAGATATGATCTCATTTTGGTCTTGCTACCTAGTGCCAGACACTAACTCTGAAGGAAATTAGTTCTTTTGTGTACTTTCCTGTTTGTATTTCTTCAATTTATTGCTGTGATGACATATTGTACAGGTATATCTTTCTCCGTTCGCATTAGTTTTTGTCTACAAACTATTTTCTACAATTTGCTCTGCGTTGACAGTCGAGATACGTTTACCAAAGCACTAAATTACTGCGTTCAGAATATTTATTGAATAGGAATTCCGCTTCAGCTGTTCCATTTTATAACATTGTCTTGTGTTAGAATCTTTTCAGTTGCAGGCAACCAAAGCTTTATTGCTTACAAACCAGCACGAAACAATAATTGATCTTTCTTTATACACATGTACGTAAACATCCGCGTTTCTTAAACACTGAAAATTGTGATTATGTGCTCTTTGTCCCGGTCTGGTAAATATATTTAATTTTGCAAGAATTGCTTCCGACAATGTTCTAGGTTATAACATTTAATTCATAAAATTCAGCTATTTTTACAGTTATTTTACAATCACTAATATGACGCTAATGCATGGGAAGCAAAAATACAAGATGAACATCAATAAAACCGACAAACTGCAGGGACTTTTTTCTGACTGGAAATAGAGAAAGAAATGATGGAATGAACGTGTGTCAAGAAATGGACGGCTTGCGTGCAACGACAAGAAATCGTCCCGAAACACAGCACAGAGCTGCATCGAATCCACGTCACAACAAATGTTCAAAGTGGCCTGCATGGGATGTAGTACACGTATTCACATGTCGTATCATGGACTGCCGTACTCTTTCACACGTTCGGCCTCTCTTCGAATGGCGTCAAAGGCGTCGTGAACACGCTGTTGAAGGGTATGCACATTAGAAACTGGTTCAGCAAAGACAGTACTTTTCAGATGTTCCCAGATGTAAAAATCCAGGAATTTAAGTCCGGTGATTTAGCAGGGCATGGTACAGGGCCTCCACGTCCTATCCAATATTGAAGATGTTGTTGAGTTGTTGGAGAACTGTAATGCGAAGTGTGGTGGTGATCCGTCATGCCGAAACCATATAACATGCCGTGTTGCCAAAGACACATTCTGAAGCAGCCCAGGCAAAGCATTCCACAGAAGTCCAGGTACGTTCCTCCGTTGCTCTGCTGAGGCGGTGTGGAACAATAATTATTGTTGCACACCGCCTCAGCAGAGCAACCGGTTATATAAGCGGTCGAAGTACGTGGTCACCAAGAATCCTTGTCTACACATTGATGCTGAACCGATGCTGATGAGACGCTTCAGCTATTCTCCAAGGATTGTCCGTAGTCCACAGATGACGATTATGCAGATTGATGATGCCGGTTTTGGTAAAGGTTGCTTAGTCGCCAAAGAAGACAGAAATCCCATAATTCTAATAGTCGGGTACAAAAGACATCAACAAAATCCTTCCCGTAGAGGGAAATAAGCTGCTGATATTCCTTGCACTCGTTGCAGGTGATGCAGACAACAGCGATTGTCAGCCGGGAGACACATAATCGTACTTTGGCTTACACAATGTTTGCGGGCCACTTGCCTCGAGATTGTAGTAGGATTCGTCTCAATATTCTGTAGAGTCCCGTCCTCCAAATCTGGTGTACGCTCAATCCGCTGCCTCCTTGCTCGTTCATATGTCTGAAAGTACTTGTCATCACATAGAAACCCGAAAAGGGCTTGAAATGCTGGGTGATGTGGTTGGTGTCTGTGAGAGTAGTTATTTTGCTATGGCTGCGCTGCGTCTTGTCTGTACACAGACACCATCTCGGCTTGTTTCTGACATGAATACCGGACAATTCTGCTGCTTACAGTACGCTGCTTCAATCATTTGGCCTGTAACACACAAGGATCACTTGGCACGTGGTCAGAGGAACGCCATATACCTTAGCAGCGATGCATTTCCGGAACCATGTTCATAGGACCTTTTTTCCTCCATTCCACTCAGGAATCAGCCCCTGCAGTTTGTCTGTTTTATTAATGTTCACCCTGTATGTCTCGTAAATTTAATATGAACAGGACGAAAATAACCACTACTCGTATGGCGTATGTCACGTTGAGACAGCTTGGTTTCTCACCACCTGGAGCGCTACTGTGACTCCGGCTAGCAAAAGTTGTCACCTTTGACAGCTATAAGTGACGTGGCTGTATATTTTTATACTATGACTGCACTAAGGTTCAAATGGTTCAAATGGCTCTGAGCACTATGCGACTTAACTTCTGAGGTCATCAGTCGCCTAGAACTTAGAACTAATTAAACCTAACTAACCTAAGGACATCACACACATCCATGCCCGAGGCAGGATTCGAACCTGCGACCGTAGTGGTCGCTCGGTTCCAAACTGTAGCGCCTAGAACCGCACGGCCACTCCAGCCGGCCTGCACTAAGGTTTGCCGAAATTGCAACACCATTAGAAATACATGAGACGGAAATTAATTTTTTATTATTGTAGTTTTGGTACATGGCAATTCACAACCGATTAGAATTACCGAATTGAGCTTGACATTTGACTTGGAGAATATAGCATGGTGTGGAGCTATCTTTGCTGTCAGAATGGCTAAACATTGCGGCGTGAAGACGGAGAGGGTCTGGGTGTGGTTGTGGGGAACCTCTCGATTCATGCCGCAGACACGTTACATGAGCAACTGTCAATCGAACCTACGGGTATAGGAAGCAATGATACCCGTCGTTCTTGGAAGGAGGTTTCTATGTTCATGACCACTCGCCACCCAATACTGTCCAGCAGATGTGGGGGATGTGGAGCGCCCGAAGGATAGGCAGTACCTCGGCGTCTAAAAGTGTGTTTTCACTATGCGGGACCTGCCCCCCTAAGCAGATACACGAGGCTGTCTCCCCTATCATGTTCACACAGGAATGAGTTGCACGGAACAGGTATGAGAAGGATGAGGCGACAGCTTAGGCGAGAACAGCCATCTCTGCGTCCTCTGTCATACCTCTGTGTACTTACTTCGCCTGCAGACGTGTGCAAAGTAGCATTCGGGTTGTCGCCGTAGGCGAAGCATTTGCACGAGAACTGCTTCTACTCATACACGCCCTTGTTAATTACAAAGAAACTTTGTTTTTTCCTAACGGAACCGTAATAAATAAGTTAGATGAATTAAACCGACATGTTGGTGACGGCTGCAGTAGCTTTCCTCTGGATCTGTTAATGGAAAAACTGGCGTAAATTCTTGGCGAGTGTCCACTTGTGTTTCGTCAAGACCACTCAAATGGGCGTGGCATGACGTAAAAAAATATTGGCGTACTATGTTTTTTTGATAACGGAAGATTCGACGTTAGTAGATGCAGAAGAAAGTCAGTGCTGCCTCGGCTAAAATGTCCGTTTTACTTATTTAGAGACGATTTACAGCATAACGCGGTTCGCAATACGAAAAACTTGTATGTTAAATGCAGCAGAAGCCTTTGCTCTGACAATAATATAAACGTATTCCATGAAATATTACAAAAAAATGTGCAGATCCAAATTTGCGTATCATACGTAGCGATCCGTCTTTCAACTGCCTCGATCTTGTGCTTCAGTACGAACTGAAAAGAAATTTTTCAAACGGCACATTTTTTAATCTCCAAACATTGTTGATAATGACAGATATTATCAGGATCTGGAAATGGTGATAAGCACAAAAAATAAATTTCAACACGTGACATAGTTACTTCAAAATATTATTTCTACCAGGTGGCGCAAGATGGTGTTAAAATTTTTTTGTCTACTACGCCATTTTGGCTCTAAAAGACAACCTGAAATTTAGTACAGAAAGTTTGCAAAGTGCTTTCCTTCTGAAGGAATGAGTGTGTAGATCCTTGAACTGAATCCCATGCAGACTTTCTGGAGGACATCAGTTCTGACTGCAAAGGTCTAGGAATGTTAAAGGTGTATGTTTGAAGGTTAAGTCCTTTAGATTACAGCATGAGAAATATTTATACAGATTGAGATAGGGACTGTTAGGGAACCATCCCCCATCGTGTCCTGTGAATGCTGAAGTATCCAGGGCAACTGCCCAATCTGTGAACGTCACCTGAAGGAAGTTCTGTTGGCTCATGCAGAATGGAGCACATTCACACTGTTCTTTGGACGACTTCAAACACTTTCTATTACCTATTTTGCATTAACCTGTATTTTTTGCATACAGGGTATATAAAACAACGTGTCAGAAACAACAGTATTTATTCTTGATTATCAAAACATAGTTAAGGGAGATGGAATTCGATAGTAGGAAAAGAAAGAGAAGGAAAAGCAGTTGGTGAATATGGACCGGGGGAAAGAAATGTAAGAGGAAGCCGCTTGGTAGAATTTTGCACAGAGCGTAATTCAATTTGTTTTAAGAACCATGAAAGAACGTTGTA
This sequence comes from Schistocerca serialis cubense, assembly GCF_023864345.2. Classification (NCBI taxonomy): domain Eukaryota; kingdom Metazoa; phylum Arthropoda; class Insecta; order Orthoptera; family Acrididae; genus Schistocerca; species Schistocerca serialis. The sequence continues at coordinate 515,478,658 of NC_064639.1, forward strand.
TACGTGGAAGAGACATGGAGACACCGGAAGGTTTCATATTTATTATGTAATGGTACAGCAGAGAATTCGGAACTAGGTTTTAAATTGTAAGACATTTGCAGGGGAAGATGTGGACTCTCACCACAATTTATTGGTTATGAGCTACCGATTAAAACTGAAGAAACTGCAAAAAGGCAGGAATGTAAGGAGATGGGACATGGATAAACTGGAAGAACCAGAGGTTGTAGAGAGTTTCAGAGGGAACATTAGCGAACAATTGAAAAGAACAGGGGAAAGAAATACAGAAGAAGAATGCCCCAGCTTTAAGAGATGAAATGGTGAAGGCAGCAGAGGATCAAGTAGGTAAAAAGATGAGGGATAGCAGAAATCCTTCCAGTAACATAAGACATATTGAATTTAATCGATGAAGGAGAAAACATAAAAATGCAACAAATGAAGCAGCCGAAAGAGATTACAAACGTCTAAAAAATGAGATCAACAGGAAATGCAAAATGGCTAAGTAGAAAAAACGTTCGCACCGTTTTGCTAGTGTGATCGTTGGCGCTCGTGTTCTCCATGCAGGGCGGTGCGACTGTTAACGCCGGCCGGTGTGGCCGTGCGGTTAGAGGCGCTTCAGTCTGGAACCGCGTGACCGCTACGGTCGCAGGTTCGAATCCTTCCTCGGGCATGGATGTGTGTGATGTCCTTAAGGTTTAATTAGTTCTAAGTTCTAGGCGACTGTTGACCTCAGAAGTTAAGTCGCATAGTGCTCAGAGCCATTTTTGACTGTTAACGTGCTGTTTTGGGCCAGCCTAGTCCTGCCCTGGCTGTACTGGTTCGCTCAGTACCCGGGTTCCTACCGGAGTATTTGGCGCGATTCGGAACATCTTCACCACAGGGTTTTGCCGGGCACCGAGTCAACGCCTTCTTCAGGTTCTTCGGTTCTTATGTTTGTGGTGAGCGATATTTAATGTAGCGGTGACAGCAGAGGTGAGGTTGTGGCTCCAATACCAGTCAGACATTCTACAGTGATACTACCAACGTACGGTTATCTCGCTGGGAGAATGTGTTCGTCGACAGCGTGAGTACGAGAAATAAATATGTAGAAATGAAGGATAAAGATGCAGAATGTTAGTAACGTTTGTTTTATTTACAAAGTTTTAAGAGTTGTCACATAAACAATTCAAATACAGCACTTTTCAGCACGCCCTCATATGTCACGCTGGCACACCCGGCAGCTGAAACACGGAAATGATGGCAAGCCATCTGGACTGAGCGCCTACCAACCGGACGTTTCCAGAACTTGGGAAAAACTGTCAGAGAAGGTAACAGAGTGACACCCAAACACCGAGTTATTAGAAAATAATGAACTACAACTGGTTCATAGTATGTAACCGACAAGGTAGTTGTCATAAGATGTATCTGCTAGTGGAGAAACTAAATAAAAGAAACTGTCTTGGTAGGGTAAGCTTATTAAAACGCTGTCTGTCATTTGGAGAAAGGTTCGCACAACGAAATTGTCGAAAGAAAAAGCCCTTCATACATTATGACTAACTGCACCAACGCCGATTAAAAAGCAAGAGAACCGAGGGTCCCGTGATCACCGTTAAAACTTAATCGCGATTAAGTTGTCTCTGTGCTGCACCAACGTTAAACGCATATTACCAAAACGCGGTTAGCTAATCTGTAGTTTGACTGCGCTTAACTCCGCGTGTTACGAAGGAAAGCACCTATATACATCCAAAGACAATTACATTCGCTGTCTGCTTGTGGTAAAGGTGTTGTAACCGCCTTGGTCTGCGTGCTTTTCATATTGTTGGCGTAAGGTGAGCGTTGTTGCTGCACTATGGAGAACAAGAAGCAGACGCCGAATTTTTCCAAATTTGATGTGGACATTTGTTGTTGTTGCCTCCAATTCAAATATATTAGAGTGTAAAAAAACGGATGGTTGCACAGTTAGGGAAAAACTGGATGCATGGGAGAATATAGCAACACAATTTAATTCAACTCCGGGTAAGATTAAATTTTATTTGAATCATAAATCAATAAATATCCGTTACTAATGTAAATTAAAACACTATTCTTCATGCTGCTGAGATTAATATTGAATAACAATTCAAGATACATACAACACAACAAAATATATCCATTTCAGTTGTAACAAAAACGTCTGAAAGTCTTACACAAGTTACGAGAATTTGAAGAGGAGCTTGCGGAAGCGTTTGGCTGAAGAGAAAGTTCAAGTGTATAAAACAGGAGGAGGGAAGGCAGTACCAGTACCTAGAAAGAGTCCACACAAGGCAAGACTACTGGAAAATACACTCCTGGAAATGGAGAAAGAACACATTGACACCGGTGTGTCAGACCCACCATACTTGCTCCGGACACTGCGAGAGGGCTGTACAAGCAATGATCACACGCACGGCACAGCGGACACACCAGGAACCGCGGTGTTGGCCGTCGAATGGCGCTAGCTTTGCAGCATTTGTGCACCGCCGCCGTCAGTGTCAGCCAGTTTGCCGTGGCATACGGAGCTCCATCGCAGTCTTTAACACTGGTAGCATGCCGCGACAGCGTGGACGTGAACCGTATGTGCAGTTGACGGACTTTGAGCGAGGGCGTATAGTGGGCATGCGGGAGGCCGGGTGGACGTACCGCCGAATTGCTCAACACGTGGGGCGTGAGTTCTCCACAGTACTTCGATGTTGTCGCCAGTGGTCGGCGGTCGACCTGGGACCGGACCGCAGCGACGCACGGATGCACGCCAAGACCGTAGGATCCTAGGCAGTGCCGTAGGGGACCGCACCGCCACTTCCCAGCAAATTAGGGACACTGTTGCTCCTGGGGTATCGGCGAGGACCATTCGCAACCGTCTCCATGAAGCTGGGCTACGGTCCCGCACACCGTTAGGCCGTCTTCCGCTCACGCCCCAACATCGTGCAGCCCGCCTCCAGTGGTGTCGCGACAGGCGTGAATGGAGGGACGAATGGAGACGTGTCGTCTTCAGCGATGAGAGTCGCTTCTGCCTTGGTGCCAATGATGGTCGTATGCGTGTTTGGCGCCGTGCAGGTGAGCGCCACAATCAGGACTGCATACGACCGAGGCACACAGGGCCAACACCCGGCATCATGGTGTGGGGAGCGATCTCCTACACTGGCCGTACACCACTGGTGATCGTCGAGGGGACACTGAATAGTGCTCGGTACATCCAAACCGTCTTCGAACCCATCGTTCTACCATTCCTAGACCGGCAAGGGAACTTGCTGTTCCAACAGGACAATGCACGTCCGCATGTATCCCGTGCCACCCAACGTGCTCTAGATGGTGTACGTCAACTACCCTGGCCAGCAAGATCTCCGGATCTGTCCCCCATTGAGCATGTTTGGGACTGGATGAAGCGTCGTCTCACGCGGTCTGCACGTCCAGCACGAACGCTGGTCCAACTGAGGCGCCAGGTGGAAATGGCATGGCAAGCCGTTCCACAGTACTACATCCAGCATCTCTACGATCGTCTCCATGGGAGAATAGCAGCCTGCATTGCTGCGAAAGGTGGATATACACTGTACTAGTGCCGACATTGTGCATGCTCTGTTGCCTGTGTCTATGTGCCTGTGGTTCTGTCAGTGTGATCATGTGATGTATCTGACCCCAGGAATGTGTCAATAAAGTTTCCCCTTCCTGGGACAATGAATTCACGGTGTTCTTATTTCAATTTCCAGGAGTGTATTTGACTCATCATTGAAACCACTGGAAAATACCTCTGATTCGGATGCACAGTACAGTGTAACAATGGATCTAAATGTAGATCTAGCTGATGATGCAGCAGTTGGCGGTGCCAGCAGTACCACAAACAGTAACGGAATTGTAACTGCTGCTGAAGCTGGCGAAAGCCTGATCCCAGCACTGGTTGTTATGGAGAATGTTCAATAACCCTTCTCCAAACCTTCAAGTGCAGGAACACAAACATGTAATCGGAGAAGGATGCCACCGGGACCTAAACCAACTTCCTCCTCTGCACTGGACACTGTGATGCAGAAGAGGGAGGAAGTACTCCAGCAGCAGCTGGAAATGATGAAGAGAGAACATATGAAAGAAATGAGAATAAAAAATCTCAAAATTTTGGCACTAAAAGAAAAATTAAAATAATGGAAGTGGAAGAATTCTACCGAATGTAATGTAAATATTTAAAAAACAATTTGTTATTTGCGCACTGTGCCGCGCGGGATTAGCCGACGGTCTAAGGCCCTGCAGTCATGGACTGTGAGGCTGGTCCCGGCGGAGGATCGAGTCCACCATCGGACATGGGTGTGTGTGTTTGTCCTTAGGATAATTTAGGTTAAGTAGTGTGTACGCTTAGGGACTGATGACCTTAGCAGTTAAGTCCCATATGATTTCACACACATTTGAACTTTTTTTTGCGCACTATAATAATTTCAAATAAAAATAATTACATATTTACATGTATTAAGTAACAGTTTACCTCAGTGAAAATGTTCATCAATTATAGTGCGACGAACTGCTCGTCCTGGTAATGTGTCATCACGATACATTTATCGACCGGGAGGCATTGGCTCGTTATAGTCGATATCGGGGCCCCTCGCGCTACGTAATAGCTTCAGCAGCCGCATAATTCTCGTATCTTCTGGTGGTTCTGCCTTGCTTGTGCTCCTTGCAATATTACGCAAGACTACTCACTATAACTGCCCTTGTCTTTTGTGGATTACACCTCATTCCCATAGATAAAATGTGGACTCTCCTCTTCCACAAACCATATTGTCTCTCCATAGTGTTCCTTGTTATAATGTGAGGCCTATAGTATCGGTGCTCTTCCGCACTCTGTGGATTTGAAAGTGGTGTCAATAAGTAAGGTCTGCATGCATAGCCAATATATCCTAGTAAGTGACCAACTGGTATTTCACCATTTTCAAACTGTGCCCTTCGAGCGCAATTACGAAATATTGTATTATCGTGCACAGAGCCAGGCCACCGAGTCACAATGTCCCATATTATTAAATTGCGGTCGCTGATTGTTTGACAATTAAAGGAGAAATATGATTTCATATTGCGGAAAAGTTCTGCATTCTGTCCCCCAGTTGACTGAATCCTTATGTGAGTGCAATCCACTGTACCAATGACTCCAGGAAATCCAGCCAGCGTGCTGAAAGCATCCATCACAGAGCGTACTTCCGCCCGAGAAGGAAACTTTATGCATTGACGAGACATTGTTGCTATGATTCCCGACACTTCACTTATAGTTCTTTGTGTCGTTGTCGAATGTACAATAGCAGTGTCACCAATTACTGTATTAAATGCTCCAGTTGCATATGCCCTTAATGTCATCAGAAGTCTGTTTATAGGCGAGACCGGATTGTTTCGGTAAGTTGGAAATTCTAGCCTATCGTGGATTTGAACCAATAACCACCATACTGTTTCTTCTGAAAGACGAAACCTCTCTTCAAATTTCCGGTCACCGTAATCTTCGAAATCATTTCCCCTTTCCACAAGTACACCAACATGGTTACGACGATTTATATGTTGAAGATATAGCATTTCATCGTCTTCTATGCTATCTAAAACGTCAAAACGCGCTGCCATGTTACGTGTTTACAATAAGTTAATCGCGATCAATTCAAGATAATCGACCCTTTGAGCTCGGTTAACTTTAATCAAATCCTTCGATTAACTTTGATCGAGGTTGGTGCAGCTGAATATCGAGTTAATCGGGGTTAAATGCTGACTTGACTGTGGTTAATTTTCAATCGGCGTTGGTGCAGTTGCCCCTAAGTATGGCTGATGGCATTGTTTAATCTATAATGAGATAGAGGCAGGAGACTACTAATTACCGCATTAAAAGGAGAAGGAATTCAATTACTGCACATTTATTTCACAAGAATCTACACATATGGAGAAAAACGGAACATACCAAACATCTACATTCGAAAGTGATCGAATGTACATGAAGCATTAAACTGTCTCAGCTACACGTAATACACACACGATTGGCGCACAAAGTGTTGGTAAATATAGTATAAAAGAGATGTTACCTCCGGCGATCAATACTGAATCAATGACGTGGCAGAAATAATTGCTTTACCAGTGATAAAAACGAAAGAACTGAAATAACAAAATTTAGAATCATGAAAACAGCTTTAATCGAAGTCTAACATTTTCTTCCTAAAACTCAACGATACCATGGGTCCCAGCTCCTGTAACTCTGGAATTTTATTATTATTTTAATTTTGTATGGGGAATTTAGATGGAGGCGACCATCTTCACGATGGCGCTGCTCAACAATAGAGGTACGTGAATGTGTTGGTCTCTTCCCTTCGTGGCCGCCAATGTCAATTTCAATATTTAGGATATATTTGCCGCGACATTCAGAATCCGTAATCTTTCTTTCCATTTAATTACGAGGTCCGATTATTTTCTTTCTCAGATGAATAAATGCATTTAACCACGATTCTTTTTACCCAGACCACGGGGAATGATAGTACTTAGAATGTACGTGACTCTATCCGCATCGTATGGTCGCATACAACTGAGTGTGTACCGACGTAACTATACTTAAGACCCATTTCCCTTACAGTATAAATTCTTATTTCGAATCAGTCACTCGCAAACGTACGTGCCCTCTTATTTTGTGTAGTCAGTCGGGTGTATTCTTTAATAACGTTACTTTTATAATCAGTGGCTTAGTTTCCACAACTGACTTTTGCCTGTGTCGCAACGGCTCTTCACGCGAAATATTTATTACGCGACATTCATACTAACTCTCATTTCAAAATTACGGCACCGGCTGACTAAGTTTCTAACAATTTAACAGGGCGGTTACAATGGCGACGGCCGGCCGTTGTGACCGAGAGGTTCTAGGCGCTTCAGTTCGGAACTGCGCTGCTGCTACGGTCGCAGGTTCGTATCCTGCCTCGGGCATGGATGTGTGTGATGTCCTTAGGTTAGTTAGGTTTAAGCAGTTCTAAGTCTAGGGGACTGATGACCTCAGATGTTAAGTCTCATTGTGCTCAGAACCATTTGAATCATTTTGAACAATGACGACCGAGTGCCATGAGCTTTTTTTTTTTTTTTTTTCAAAAAAGAAATTGTACAAATTTCAATTTGAAATACTTAAATAGTTTTCTCCATGCATTATTGTGACTATAACCAATTGTTTCTGTTACATGTTACGCCATCCGCGTACCAGGCAAGAAAATATTTACCAAAATCAGTCCATAAAATTTACAAATATTTATCCTAAAAATTAGGAAAAGAAGGAAGTTTTGAAAAGATTAAACGTTAAACCTACTACCAAGAAAACATACCGGAAAAAGAAAATACCTAAGATCAGATCAACAGCACTTCTGCGCTTTTGGTTGATCGTAAATGTGGGATAGAATTGCGTTTTTGCAAAATTTTTTCAAAATTTCGTTTTCTGATAGTTTTGCAGATTTTTGAAAATATATCATATGTAAATGTGTCACAAGCTGGCGGATCATTTTCATTGATTGTGCACGCAGAAGTCACTTATCAGATTTCTGTTTCACCAGAGGCATATTTTACTACTTTGAATTTCACGAACGCGCGGAAAGTCATCTCTGATTTGTTTACTTGTAGTTCCAGCCGCAATAGTAGTGAAGTTCGGCTGCACGCTGATTTACGGCTATTTACAGCTATGGTGAAATTAAAATCACAATCCAAAACGATGGATAATTCATCCGATGAGGAATCAGTTGCTCAACCTATGCCTAACACAGAAGTAGAAAACATTGCAGATACTGATAACGCAGTCGCAGCGATTAGTGGTACTCAGTCGAAAGCGACAGACGATAATACGACAACTTTGGAAACTGTTCCAGATTCCGCAAATGTACAAGCTCCAGTAGAGCCAGACATTATGCAGATGTTTAGAGTAATGCAGACATATTTGATGTCATAATTTGTAACTCAGATAACAGACCAAATGAATACACAGATAGGAAATATCATGTAACAACTCAGATAAGCAATGTCACTACAGAATTAGACAATGTCACAACACAGATAGGGAGTGTGACCATTCAAGTGAAGATGCTAGGCAGTGATATAAAAAACCTTACTAATATGCACAATAATCAGACAACACAATTGATACAACTGAAAAGAGAGGTAGCGGATCAGGTAATAGAAGTGGTACGTGAAAATTTAAATTCCATGAACCAGGATATTGATAATTTAAAAACCACAGGATGTGCCAGATCAGATACGTAATTAACTGAAAATTTCAAAGCTATGAGTTTACAGCAAACCGAGCTCAATACAAAAATGCAGGAAGCTGTAAATCAAATTGAGGACATGACAAAACAGCAAAAACAGCAGTTTGAGGATGTTCTAGAAGAAAAAGACACACGTAAACCGTACTGTAGAAACAGAGTCACAAAAAGCAATTAGCAACACAATGGAACAAGTGTACACTGCACAAAACACATCTGTAGTTAAACTGCAAACTGACATAGGCCAGGCTGGCAGAGTCTAATAATCGAGCAACTTAACAGGAAACTTAGCACAATGAAAGAAGGACAGCAACACACAGAAGAAGAGCTTGACAACATGCCCATAGGTATGAGCGATAGTGCAATTACTGACTATCCTACTCCAAATGAATAGTTGCGTTCACCAAATTTTGAGATGTATGGTAACCAACGACACTGTGATGAAAGAAAGAAACAGAAGAGAGTCTTATAAAACACTGGAAATTTCAAGTGTTTATCCCTGAAAAGAAGTCTGTGCACCCACTAATTTTTACGAAGTCATTCAAAAATGTATTGCCCAAAACGTGGTTGGAACAGCAAAAGATACAGTTTGTTAGTGGTTATATCCAAGGCGATGGAGCGTTATGGGTGATGGAAATGTCAGAAGCTTGTCAGACATTAGAACAGTTTGAAAACGCGTTTCTCTGAAAGTGCTGGTCACATAGCATTAGAGAGATTAAGAAAAGACTTATTCAACCCTGAACAATATAATCTAATATTTGGATCATTGCCAAAGTATTTTGAGAAATATTTAAATTAGACGAGGTTCTGGGACGAGCCAGTGACACACACTGACGTCCTACGTATTCTGAAAGCTACACTACCGCTTAATGTTCGGAAAAGCTAGTACAAGTACACAAAAGCAATTTGGAGTATTTTCTATCTGTCTTGGATTATATTGACTTAATTAATGAAGATGCAAGACAGAGCCACACCAACCAAAATAATTTCCGTAGCAGTGGTGGCAACCAGCCTCCGTAGCGCCAGCCACAGTGCGGCGTCAACAATGTAGCGTGCGCGGCTGAGTAACGACCGGCTTTTGTCGATCCCGCCGCAGCAGCGCATACGCCAGGCCCGAGGTCGGGAGGCAATTTTAGCAGTAACTATAACCAAAATTATAATCCATGTTACAAAAGGAAAAGAAAAAAATGGTGATAGAAACTACTCTGTCTACTCCGGAAACCGGAAACGAAATTGGAATGTGTGGGGTAACGCTTACAGTAATTTTCAGCCTCAATTTAGCTACAACAACATGGCTGGCCCACGAAATGTGCGGTCGCAGTACCAGATTAGTAATAAACCCTATCAGTCCCAAGCACAAAGTAACATTACACCTATAATCTCAGGGCAGAGTCATGATCGGAATGCGCAACAGAGGAACAACACGTCGGGAGTGAATATAATGGAAGTGACAAATGAAACACCTACAAACAGTAATAATCGGGCGTGAACCTAAACGTGCCCTCATTATGCTCCGCAATGGTGGCCATAGATAATTGTGGGGGTGACCCATGCTGCCATGGTAGTAACTGACCAAGGTATCAAGATGAACCTTTCAAGCTTCTTAGCTTCTTACTTTCTTTTGTAATCAAGACTTTAATAAAAATGACAATGGTGATGTTAATCAGAACACAGGAAGGAGTTGTGATCTAAATAACAATAGATTTATTCATTCTTAATATCACAAGACAAAAAAATGGTTGAAGAAACGTCACCCAAAACATTTTTATTTGACAAACTCTTTCACTAATATGACGTCTATGGTGGATAAAGTGATCAGCTGGGAATCGACATATGTCACTAACCAGAACACTAATCGCTACATCTGACTTCATACACGTGAATCTGGGGCGTGGTACAAAAGCTACCCCACAATGAAGCATCTATACTCTACTATTCTAAAAAGAAAAATATAGTTCGAAAGAACAGGGTGCTGAGAAACATATAGTGGAGCCCTACGCTGTAGCAGCGAATACTTTAGCCTTCTCCTGGTCAGGGCAGCACACCACGATGCGTTCGGCTACTGAAGTCATGGACGGCAGCAATCTGTTATTAATGGCGCGCGCCCTAAAAATGCAAGTATGCGGTCTCGCGTCTGGCTAATTCGGAACCCAGGTACTTCCCTATGAGCCTCTGAAACCCCGGTGGATTCCAGTGTGCAGGATGACCCATTTACTGGTCTGCCAAACCAATTAGACTCCATATCACGCCTATGTGTGACGGAATATGGCAAATGTTTAGGTGGCCGACTCAAGACAATTAAGTACACCCACGTATCACTCGTTGTATGCGTGGTGCTAGGAGCAGTACCTCTGACAGTTCAGAAGGTGACTGGCACAGGCTCTAATTGGCACATTAGCAAAGGACACAAGTCTCACCATTTTGGAAGAGACCTACAGTCCTTTACTAACGAAGCGCCAGTACAAGAGTGACCACTTTTCTTTCTCTCTACTTTCCTCGCCAGCCTCGCCAGCTCGCCATCAAAGCACATTCACATCTTAAACTACTCCCACCATAGCACAAACCAATCACGAACTGGAGCGCAGCATTCGAAGCTAGGAGACTGCCCCTTGCTCTGCATACACAGATTTGACCAATCAGGGGACTTTAAAATTAACTGGGAGAAAAGGAAAAAGGTTCATCTTCACGGCCTCTTTCCCACGCGTTTGTACCGTGTCTTTTGCTAACAACATGACCAGGATGGAAGCACAGCCCTCCATAAAAGGACTGTTATCTCCCCTGTTGCGTCCATTTCGAAGTTCCGAAAGAATGGCCATAAACTCGCTAAAAGCCTCGTGCTTTCACAAATATGTTTTGTAACTGAGTCTTGACGTCTGGGCGCCAGTGACCTGTCCCACGGAAATTCTCAGAAGCTCACAGTTGTCTTGTTGGCTTCCTGACTAACAAGGGCCCATCACTCTGCTTTATTGCCCGTCTTCAATGCACTGCCCATTGCAGCGGCGACTTCTTGGTGCTAGTCAGCCTTCCTGGACGTGGCTGCCGACCGACCGGCGCCATCCAACGTGTCTGCACAAGGAGACCGCGGAACTCGGTAGTCAGGAAAGGTTTCAGCCCTCAGTCGCCATACGCTTTTACTGCAATCGTTTAAGGTGGCATCCTATTCCTTTGAATGCAGGTAATGCTTACTGCTATTCCTTCGCTAGAGCACTCAAGCAAGAGCATTAACTACTTCTCACCATTTCATCATGATATTTGAAGTCAGATCGTAATGAAGACCATCTTCCCTAAGAACATTAAGCGACATTACACTCAATCAGATGTGAGAGTGCCCTGCAATCTCTCAACTTTTTTACCACCTATTTCGTTTTCAGTTGACTGCCCCTTGTACATATTTACATCATTTTCTGTTGTTCTGCAGAAGACATGAGGTCTCCTTCCCAGTAACATTGTTAACACACAACATACATAAACCATTGACGTACAGGAAACTTTACTGAAAATAACCACACAAATGTTTTGAAAATGTCAACTCTGAAGAGAGCCTGTCATTACCACATAGATAGGCCTACAGTTATTCTGTTCACACATTCCATTCAGATATAATCCGCCATATTGTGAACGACTCGTTTCATGTCGATTGGTTTCGGCTATAATTCCGCCAGTAACTGGATGGTAGAACGATTTCATACTGAGATGTGTGTATCGATTACACGCTGTCGTTCGATTAGCAGGGAGAGTGCTGTGCCGGGCAGGACCAAGAGGGAGCACGCGCCGTGTGAGGATAAAGATTTTAGGCGGTGCAAGTCGGCATGCAGTTGACATGAGGACGCCGACGAGAGAACTGGGTCTCGTAGGTGGTGCTCTGGTTGGAATCAAGTGCTGTGTACATGTCCGTCCAGGACTATTTTCCTGAGAAGTGTTTGTACCTGGTCGTGCTTCAACAGGGCTCACGGCTAGCGACAGCTTGAAGTTAGGTGTTGGGGCACAAGCAGCTTGAGCCATTTGTGCGAAATGACCATGAGAAGAATTGTTTGGTAACCGCTTGAAGTTGAGTTATACCATTTCGTCTCCTTATATATGAACTGGTGCTCTCTTGTTGATTTGGTTGTCAATTACCTTGTTTGAAGTGTGTTTTCTGAACATTGGGACCTTAGTGTATTTCTGTGAACTAATAACCTCGCTTTATTTGTTATAGAAACCTATCGGTCAAGGTGCTGTGTAAGTTCAATTTTGGACGTGAGTGTGACGGCGTACTAGCTGGCGTATCATACTCTTTTTGAAAACGCGATCACGCCGCTCATTGCTCTGCCGATGGCAAAATATTCAGATAACGGCCGTTCATTATTTCCTCCGCTTGTTGTGAATGATGGTGCAGTAAACTGTAAGCAGTGTGTATTTGTTATAATAAGACGGTACATCATGTCTAAGAATCCTCAGCACGTGAACAACATGTTTATTGCAATATTTAGTTGCTAGAAAATATCAGTTCAACACGAGAGATTTTGTCGTTTTTCTGATTAAGGTATTTGCTGCTAAGTTTCTGACTACTTGTTCAGTACTATGTCTGTCACCAAGTAATTTATTATCACTGTTTGAAAAGAAAAAAAAAAGTTATTTCAGTTTGTTAGCTTTAGTGGACTAGCGCCATTGTTCTGGGCAACTGTTTAAAAACTTTACTACCACAAAACGTGCTGGAGTTACCTGCCAGATTGCCCCAACTAGAGGTTAAGGCGTACATGTACTGTTATCTTGGTTAGATGTTCTTCTTTAAAATTGCTTTTTGAACTGGTTCATTTATGCGGGCTTCTCTGCCAATGGACTTACGGTTACCGTTTCTTTGAAAAGGAGTTATTTTCAATTGTTAACTTAATTGGGCTATCGACCTTAGCTAGAGCAGCTATGTGTCACTTGCCAGAGTGCACTAAATAGTTGCTAAGGTCTTCGTCCACTATTCTATAGATCTTAGTATACTGGGTTTAAAATTATTTTCCTATTTGTCAATTTTAGCAGGCTAGGGCCCTCAGTTTGAGTGCTTGATGATTTCTTTTAGTTGCACCAAATCTGATTGTTGTTGCTTATTAAAATTCCCTATTTCATTGCGGCGGAGTAAGTCCGTGATCTTGTTGAATAAACGATAGTGCTTTAAAAGCTGCCTTTTAAATTAATTAATTCATGTGAGCAAGCCCTCTCAACTACCTTTCAATTATTGTCTTTAGTGGGCTAGTGCTCCTAGCTCATGTATCCATTTCCGTTTTACTAGAGCAACGTGCCATTTGTATTTACCGACTGTTCGGTCTGATTAGTTGCGGCGCACTATGCCGTCATTTCATCGATTAATGGTTAAACTCTCTGTTGGTTGCTAAATTACATGGTTTGGTACCTTTAGCCTGCCAGTCCGAGAGAGTGGTGAAGTGTTTCAGGTTGGCTTAGGATACATGGTGATTTCTTATACTTCTCCTCATGTACCAAACACTTAAATAAGTTGCCACCTGAACACTCTTTTCATAAGCAGTGAATGTTGCTTACTGAATATTAGGTCGCTGTTAAGTATTATTAATCAGGGTCCAACTAGTCTGTGCCCTGAATCCATGTGCCTTCTTCCTCCAACTTCGCTCAGACTTCGCCTGCTTACACGCTGCAGACAAAGCTGTTGAAATTTATAAAATTATGTTCTCATTCACTCCACCATATATATAAGAAGTGAGATTCATTTCACCTTCTTATATTGTCTTCTAAATTACAACTTAATACACGATAATGAGGACAGCTACCAACTCGTATACTACCTCTCTATACTACGTACTTAACAAATCTAATATTCAACTTGAGGATTAACTATCACAGTATATTTATTATCTTTGACATTTCGCGTTTTTCATGGAGCTTTCTCTTCTGCACCGCCTGCTCGTAGCGCGGGGTAGCCGCGCAGTCTAGGGAGACTTGCCACGGTTCGCGCGGCCTTCCATCTCGGAGGTATGAGTCCTTCCTCGGACATGGGTGTGTTGTTCTTAGCGTAAGTTGTTTAAGTTAGATTGAGTAGTGTGTAGGCCTAGGGACCATTGACAGCAGTTTGGTCCCATAGGAACTTACCACAAATTTCCAAATTTTTACTGCCCACTCCATGGAACTCCTGTCTCCATCTCAGCAGGTTCAAAATGGTTCAAATGGCTCTGAGCACTATGGGACTTAACATCTATGGTCATCAGTCCCCTAGAACTTAGAACTACTTAAACCTAACTAACCTAAGGACATCACACAACACCCAGTCATCACCCCGCCGGGAATCGAACCCGGGAACCCGGGCGCGGGAAGCGAGAACGCTACCGCACGACCACGAGCTGCAGCCTATCTCAGCAGGCAAGGTCGTCTGGTTGCTACCCACCTACGTACAGTCACTGGACAGTTAGCCCTGGTATCAGCAGCTACAATTTAAAACTGCTCCAAACAGTGGGTTGCTCACCACTTGCCGACTACACTCAGTCACGAGCATCTTTCCTCTGACATGTGTGCTTAACAACGTGATACCTTTCATTCAAGGAAAGCCAATGTTCTGTACAAGTGCAAAACTCTTTGCTGTCAATTTTAGTTTATTAAGTACAGTAAGCCATCACTGGGTTAATGGTGATCCTATTTAAAGCTCGCTGATTTAAGAAGCGTAGTGCCTACTTTGAGTCAGTTAGATACTTCCTCCAGCTTTGTTTTCGGAACAAAGTCTTTTCTATACATAAACTGTTTGTGTGTACTACTACTGTACGTGTTATAAGAATTTTTGGTTGTTTTGGTAAAAATAAGTATTATTACGAATTCCTCAGCCTACCAGTATATCCATAACTGTGATGTCTTTTTTGTTACGATAAAAAATTTCTGGAGTTCTAATAGTTCAGTGCCATCCACTCAAGGATCCTTGTATCCAAGCAAACCCGTTCAAAAGGTTAAAGTAGCCTAATCCGATCCCGCTACCCTCTTACATATCAGTGTTAGCAGACACTATTGCAAATATAACAAACAGATAGCACCCCACTCAAGCCTATTCTGCACATGGCAATGGAGAAGCAGTATTAATTTCACAGAAGTATTACCAGTTTCCAGCACGTAGCGAGAATAGGTTGGGTATGACATTTTGGTCTGTTAATTTTAAAGGCTCTTGCAGTGTGGGGGGCCTTGAGTGCCCCTACACCTATGCTGTGGGGAGGCGGCGACACGGAGTCTGGCCTTTGAACACGTAAGAATTTCGGAACAAAAGTTACTTTCGAAATGGCAGTATGCACTCACATTGTTTAGGAGGCGACTGAATGGCGCTATATGCGAACGTTACACATGTGAAATGCGCCTTTAATGGTCGCACTAGGAATTTTCTTGACAAAGCGACTTTGGGAAGAACAGCACACGGACACGCATTGAGACAGGCGAGAAAGCAGCGCCGTGCTTGTTAGCTGCCGGACGCACTGGTTTTCGTCTCCACCGTTGTGTCCAGCCAGTAATTTTGAATTTATCTTAATAGGCGAAAACGCGACGGCCATTTTCTCTACATTCTGTGACAATCAATTTGTTGCGCACATGCAAAATACACTGCAGGAAAAAATAATACACGTGGAAAGACGACGTCGATCTTGATCCGATGACGGCAAATGCCACGTGGGCAATATTAGATGTACTGCTAATGGTTTCAACGTCGTCCGCCAGCAGAGAGAGTAGATGCATAGCTATCAGAGCGCCATCAGTGTCTCCCTTCTAATGTGGAATAATCACAGACAGAAGCCTCAGTGTGTTGCAAACGTGTGAAGCAAGTAGGCAACCATGACATGGAGACGCACATGTGCTTTCTAAAGACAAATGAGTGAGTTTGAAAAGGGACAAACTCTGCCCTTCAAAGCGCTGGGATGGTCCTTTCGGAGAAATGCTACACAAGTTGGACATGCTTCATCAGCTGTGCAACGATGCTGGTATCGATGATTCCGTGAACCTTTTCATTGCTGAAGAAGAGGTTCTGCACGTATACACACCACATACGCCGTCGTGTTGTTAAGAGCAGGTCTTGCACTATAACAGGACAGATAAGAGGGCTTGTGAGCTCAGATGTGTCAACACGAACTGTTGCGACCCGATTATCAGCAGTGGGACTACTGGTACGCACACCTGCAGCCCATTTTCCACTCACGCCACATCACTGGCGTGCGCAGCTGGACTGGTGCCATCAGAGGATCACATGGAAGATGGAATGACGCGCCATGCTCTTGCGTGATAAAGGCAGAGTCTCCTTGCATTCAAGTGATGGTCGTTCGGCATACGACGTAGGCCTGGTGAGTGCCGTCTCGTAAAGTGCATTCTTTTAAGACATACTGGTCCCACCACAGGCCTTATAGCGTGGGATGTGATAAGCTCCAACTCTCGTTCACCTTTAGTGTTTCTGGACAGGACTAAGGAGAGGTCGGTACGTGCATAATTTTGTTAGATGCCTTCTTTTTCCATTCTTGCAAAAGGAAGGTGAGTTGTAACCACAGGATAATGCTCGCCCATACACTGCCCGTGAAATTCACTGTACTCTGCAAAACGAGCAGCACTTTCCCTGGCCACCACAATCTCTTAACTTGTGTCTACTCGATCAAGTGTGGGTTGTAATGGGACGAAAAGTGATTAGTAAAACTACTCAGCCAACAAATCTTGCAGAACTACGAGAACAGGTCGAACAGGTTTTGCATAATGTATTCGCCATCTGTACGATCCACTGGATGCAAGAGTCAGCAACTGCACTGCCAGCCGTGGACTCTACGTCACGTACTAATATGGATGTTTGAGCATGGGTCGATACCTGTTACCTCGGAAACGCTTGTACTATTGATCTGTACATACAATCATTTCGCTTACTCCATATGGACTGTTGCGCGATAAATCTTGAGTGAATTCGAAACATCTAAAAGACTGTACAAATCTTTTTTTTGGCAGTATACACTACTGGCCATTGAAATTGATGCACCAAGAAGAAATGCAGATGATAAATGGGTATTCATTCGACAAATATATTATACTATAACTGACATGTGATTACATTTTCACGTAATTTGGGTGCATAGATCCTGAGAAATCAGTACGCAGAACAACCACCTCTGGCCGTAATAACGGCGTTGATACGCCTGGGCATTGAGTCAAACAGAGCTTGGATGGTGTGTACAGGTACAGCTGCCCATGCAGCTTCAACACGATACCAAAGTTCATCAAGTGTAGTGACTGGCGTATTGTGACGAGCTAGTTGCTCGGCCACCATTGACCAGACGTTTCCAATTGGTGAGAGATGTGGAGAATGTGCTGGCCAGGGCAGCAGTCAAACATTTTCTGTATCCAGAAAGGCCCGTTCAGGACCTGGAACATGTGGTCGTGCATTATCCCGCTGAAATGAAGGGTTTCGCAGGGATCGAACGAAGGGTAGAGCCACTGGTCCTAACACATCTGAAATGTAACGTCCACTGTTCAAAGTGCCGTCAATGCGAACAAGAGGTGACCAAGACGTGTAACCAATGGCACCCCATACCATCACGCCAGGTGATACGCTAGTATGGCGATGACGAATACACGCTTCAAATGTGCGTTCACCGCGATGTCGCCAAACATGGATGCGACCATCATGATGCTGTAAACATAACCTGGATTCATCCGAAAAAATGACGTTTTGCCATTCGTGCACCCAGGTTCGTCGTTGAGTACACCATCGCAGGCGCTCCTATCTGTGATGCAGCGTCAAGGGTAACCGCAGCCATGGTCTCCGAGCTGATAGTCCATGCTGCTGCAAACGTCGTCGAACTGTTCGTGCTGATGGTTGTTGTCTTGCTAACGTCCCCATCTGTTGACTCAGGGATCGAGACGTGGCTGCACGATCCGTTACAACCTTTATCAAAGTCGGAAACGTGATGGTACGCATTTCTCCTCCTTACACGAGGCATCAGAACAACGTCTCACCAGGTAACGCCGTAGTTTGTGTATGAGAAATCGGTTGGAAACTTTCCTCATGTCAGAACGTTGTAGGTACCGCCATAGGCGCCAACCTCGTGTGAATGCTCTGAAAAGCTAATCGTACGCATATCTCAGCATCTTCTTCCTGTCGGTTAAATTTCGCGTCAGTAGCACGTCATATTCGTGGTGTGGCAATTTTAATGGCCAGTAGTGTATATATCTGCATAAACATGGGACGCTATCACGTACACCTGTAAATTAACTGACAACAGCAACCAAAATGCCGGATCGAACCTTCATTATCATAGATAGTAATGAACAATATATACATTAACACATGCATTTCTCAAACGTTACTCAATTCCAAACAGCTTCCTGCACAAATATGCAACAATGGTACACCTCCCCGCCTTCCAAAACACACACAGAGTGCAACAAAAATATATGGGCTAACTTCGAGAGACGTTTTCTTTGGTAACAAACTGAGGATGGAAATTCATGACCGGAAATTACAGAAACAACATCAGCAGACAGGGCCCGACACTGGGCCAGTAATTTACCGGCACACCTGAATTGGAACGCCCTCTCCTCCGCTGCCACTGTGTTCAGCGGTCTCTACACTATTGTTGTGATTCGTGTATACTCAACTGTTGCGAACTAACGCTCTGAATTCGGTCAGGCTCGTTTCGAGATGTCCGCTTACAGTCCACTTACAGTCCATCAACGTGGAAACTGAAGACTGTTGCGGAATAGGTGACCTATAGGTTGACGTGGCCCTTATAAATTCGGCGCTCTGTAGCGTCATTGGATGACATTTCTGTATATGGGATCTATCCGTCAGTTTGTTCCATGAGACAGAGTCTACAACCTTTTGAAATTTATCGGTTCTCTTTAGTCACACCTGCTATTTATGTTTCCGTGTATGTATAGACATAAAAGTCTCTGTTTATAAACCAAAATGCACAAACTGTGGATGTTCTTTCGTGTTTATATGTTGCCTGAGACGGTGTTTTGCCTTCAAGGCGACTGCCACGTAAAAAAAGTGTCATAAACTATACCTTTTGGTGGAACACTTCGTGAAATATTTTGCTTATTTGTGGTGTTTTGAAAAACGCACACCACGAAAGACCTATGTAATAATGCAACCAGTATGCTGTAGAAAACATTAAAATAAGAAGCTGAATAACTGTGAAGAAAAGGATTCATGGTTGAATAGGATGTCGAAATAGTTCACTCGTGTTACAAATAAATATAAACATAACCGAAGAGCAGGATGAGACAGTGTGGGAAGAGCAGAGAAATTGGAAGATTGACGGAGTTAATTACACGGTAAGTACCAAGTTAAGTTTAAAACAATGTGTGTGCTTTTATTTTTTGATCTGAAGGAATACTAAGAAACTGCTTTGTTACCCATTTACCAGTTGGTAAGCATGAGTCTGAGCGTGTAAATGAGATTAGACTTCGGGAATTAAATTTAGACTGAACTCACAGCGTACTGCTGTTAGTAGTTTTATAATTTTCCCAGGCGACTCGAGTGATATATCGGCATGATTTCTGTAAAAGAAAGAAGATAGTGTCGAATTCTATCCCCTTCATTGTCCACTTCGAGCTTTTGTTCTGTCTCTAAAAAGCTAACCATCAACGACATAAAATAGGCACTTTGTTCCTGTGTGTCCAATCTATTCGGCAACAAACGCAGGCTACTGCTAGCTGCACTCTGAGAACCGCTCACAGGACTTGATAAGAACTATGTAATGTGCACAGAGATGCATTTGTAAACTAGGTTGAACATTAGAAAAGTCTGTCGTCCATCAACCAAACCATGAATACCTTGCGAATCATATAACATAAAATACTTTTTCGAGTGATATTCTTGAAGCAGCGTCATTTTGCAGCTGATGGTCTTCATGACTTATACTTAACAGTCTCTTCACTTTGATAGCGCTCTAGACATGTATTTTCGCACAGTCACGTAGATAAAGACGCATCCTTTTGTTGGGGAAGACATTTGATTCACCAAAAGCGTGCAATATGAGATCTACGTGAGTTTCATGGTAACGAATGCTTCAGCAATTGTTCTTAGATAATCCTGACAAAAGGATCATAAAGAAAGGAAAAATACAGACCTATGTATCATATAAATTACAGAAATTACGGGGTAAAACCCTGTTTTAAGGACAGTGTACCCCAGAAAAAGTTTCTTGCCACCAATTATTAAAACGACTTCTTCACAGATTTATGATTTAAAAATTTATGAAATAGTTTTTCAGGTATAGTCACTTTTATTTATAAATATTTATTAGCATGAAGCCTTTCGGCAGCATGCTGCCATCATCAGGCGTTTCGCAGTTAGATGTACACTAAATGTCACACAACATCCAATAATCCAATCAGTGCCAAGCCGAATAACTGCTTGCATTAGGGCCATAGGAAATCATCCATTTTTTCTGAAACTGTAATCAGTTATCCATCAAATCTAACGATTTCCGTCCCATACACGTTATTCCTTCATGGTGCGTTTGCCTTAGTGTGTATTAGCTGTATGTTTATTTTAAATGTTAGTTCAGCATTTTTATAGAACTACTAACTTTGAATTTACATGAATCTTGAACGACTGAAATTAAACAGATTGAGATTGACTAAACTGATTATCTTCCTTGTTGTACGCGAATCTACATTTGTGATTGCCTTTCATATTAGTTAGATTTACCGTAACTGTCAATCACTGAACTTGGTGGAAATGCTGTTGGTTCCTCATGGAAATAATAATTATGTAAAGTGCACTCCATGAATGCCTCACCAATTTGCAAAAACAAAATTGCAGATGCATAAATACCAGCCACGAGGGTGTCCACCAATCTAGTACTGCACAGCAAAATTGCGAATAGTTATTTCACAGCTATTACATGTTGGTTTAATGACACTTGCTGTCTTTATTACTACCGTTTTATATGTAAGAAATGAATTCAAGTGTGATTTGGGTGCTAATCTTAGCTGTTGCATGCTGGAGATACGATGTTGATTGCATTGACTTATAAACGCAAATCTGCTACATTCAGATTCGTACATTAATTGAGTGTGTAATCTGTTAGCTGAAGGAATCGGATAAAAGAAAAAGTTCAACTACTCATCCTTAAAGTCGTGAATTTTCACTTACCTTATTCCAGTGGCATTATATTGTGAATGCATGAATCTTGAGTGTGATGTGTTACATTTAATCGTGAACACGAATTACTGAAGTGTCATAAAGAGTGTGTTCAAATTTTTAACACGCATACACTGTGTCACACTTCAAACTTGAAGGTGAACTCAAGTTTCAGGTATTGAAATGTATTCCTAAGATTGACTATACGTACTACAGTTAAGTTTAATTTCAAGAATAAATTTAAATAAAAACTTTCAAGTGTGATTTCTGTTCGCTTGGTGTGCTACTGATGTGATGTACCGAAATGTGTCCATTTTCTTGTTCAATATATCCGTTTCTGACACACAGCACACAGGAACAAATACAATACTATCGCTTCACACTTTCCTATATAGCTGTTTACATTCCTAAAAGAATTCCGCAAATACATACTCACTTGTTAGTAATATCAAAATTACCAAAATGGCATCAATACTGTACAATTGATGTTCTTCACAACACTATCATATGCTGCTTTCAATGATGTTTATTTAGCTGATTAATGAATCTGCTTAATGAGCCAGACCAGCTAATATAGCTAGTTTCTAGATACAGAATTTGTGTGTAAAATTTGAAAAATATTGCGTTTGTGCTGTTGACAGTGATATATTTTAACGATAACTATGTGCAGTTCAGTAACTGTAACTGCTGTATAACGCAATTTTGTCATATGATGACATGTTGGAGACCGTGGCTGTTTTTGAAGATAAGTGTTGATCGTGTTAGGACAGCAACCAGCCACAAATTTACTTTGAGTTCCTTTATTCAAAGGAAACCGTTACCGGTTTCGAATCGTTGCGATTCATCATCAGACGGTTTACACACTTTCTTTCTACATTTGGTGTGTTTTTTTTACAGATTAATTTTCCTAAAATATAAATAAAACACAATTACAAACACGCCACACACAGATGGTTGCGTTGCAGATTTTCGTTGCATGTGACTTACGTGAAACGTCGGTTTCGAGTGATTGTTTCTATAACGTTCATCCAATCGATGTAAATGCATTTCCACTGCATCCTCGTTGTTGTACACGTAATAGTTCTCACTGTATAACAGTTTCCGTCGTGAATAATGTATGTAGAAGATAGATTAATATATGAATGAATACTTTTTGTTTATGAAGTGTAAAATTGGCTCAAGTAAAGTAGAATAATCCGAAAACTATGTTAAGAAAACACAGGCATGGGATAAAATCCGTTGAATGTTTTAGTGTGTCAGGGTGTAATAGATATAAATAACAAAGAGAAACATAAGAGTTATGTAGTTACCATTTCATTAGAAACATAGGTATAGAAATTTTTCAGGGTTTTTAAAGACCTTTAATTTATTATGAAGAAAGGTAAGTACAGGGCGATTTTGGAAACATCCTGCAAATGTGTACACAAACACATCAAAACATTTTTAGAAACTAAAGGTGTCAAATCATTTTCATTTCAGAGTAACTGATGATGGCTGGGTTGGTAGTTCGATCACCATGATGTATTCCCAGACAAGAAGAGTGGATTTAGGAAACGGAAGGAAACTACAGCTGTACTGCTGTATCCACTTTTGAGGTGTATGGTGACGAAATACTCAACGCAAGTGAAAAAAGAAACAATGAATGATGAACGCTTTCAAACTGTCAATGCTGTATACATAAATAAAAATCTCCAGTAATGGTGGAGCTTATGAAAATCAAAGAAGAGTGTAATACGCAATAAAATTATCTAACCTCCTTGTTGCGAAGTGCCTTACTCCAAAACGCTGTTTCAGGCTTACATTCAAACAAGAGTGGACTGTAACTGCAATGCTACCACCAGGAATTATTTTTGTTGACTGGAAATTTAGCGCATTTACATCTACATTCATACTATGCAAGCTACCATATGATGCGTGGCGGAGGGATTCTTGTACCGCTAGTAGTCATTTCCTTTCCGTTCCACTTACAAAAACAGTGACGAGAAACGTCTATCTACATGCCTCCAAGCGAACCCTAATTTCTCTTATCTTAGTATTCCCTATGCGAAAGACACATGGGTGACAGTGGAATCGCTTTACACTCAGCTTCAAATGCTGGTTCTCTAAATTTTCTCAATAATGTTCCTGGAAAAGAAGGCCTTCTTCCCTCCAGGGAATCTCATTTGGGTTCCCCAAGCACCTCCGTAATACTTGTGCGTTGATCGAATCTACCGATAACAAATCTAGCAGTCAGACTCTGAAGTGCTTTAATGTCTTCCTTTAAGCTTGTGGTCTTGCGGTAGCGTTCTTCTCGCTTCCTGCGTGCGGGGTCCCGGATTCGATTCCCGGTGGGGTCAGGGATTTTACCTGCCTCGAGATGACTGGGTGTTGTTGGGTTGTCTTCATCATCATCATTCATCCCCATTACGGTCGGAGGAAGGCAATGGCAAACCACCTTGCCTTGTCGGCGGTGCCGGTCTCCCGCATCGTTCCCCGACGCTCCTCGGAGTATGGGACCTCATCCTCATTTAATCTAACCTGGTGGGGTTCCAAAACAGTGCTCAAAAACAGGTCGCACTAGTGTTCTGTATTCTACCGCTGTTACGGATATACCACACTTTCCTAAAATTCTCCCAATGAAACCAAGTCGAACATTCGCCTCACCTACCACAATTTTTACTTGTTCGTACCATTTCATGTCATTTTGCAATGTTTTGCGTAGATGTTTAATCGACGTGACTCTGTCATGCAGCTTACTACAATTGCTGTATTCATACATCACGGATTTCTCTTTCCTACTCATCTACATTAACTTACATTTTTCTACGTTTAAAGATAGCTGCCATTCGTCACACCGATTAGAAATTTTGTGTATATCATCTTGTATTTTCCTAAGTCACTCAACGACGTTACCTGCCCGTACACCACAGCATCATCAGAAAACAACCGAAGATTGATGCTCACTCCGTCCATCAGCTAATTTATGTATATGGAGGATAAGAGTGTTCCTAACAAACTTAACTGGGGTTCTCCTGGCGATAACCTTGTCTCTGATGAACACTCGCTATTGAGGCCAACATACTTGGTTCTGTTACTTAAGAAGTCTTCAAGCCACGAGCATATCTCGGAACATATCCCATAACCTCATACCCTGTCCGCCCCGGTAGCTGAGTGGTCAGCGTGACAGACTGTCAATCCTAAGGGCCCGGGTTCGATTCCCGGCTGGGTCGGAAATTTTCTCCGCTCAGGGACTGGGTGTTGTGTTGTCCTAATCATCATCATTTCATCCCCATCGACGCGCAGGTCGCCGAAGTGGCGTCAAATCGAAAGACCTGCACCAGGCGAACTGTCTACCCGACGGGAGGCCCTAGCCACACGACATTTCCATTTACCTCATACCCTCGTTGACGGTCTGTAGTGGAGCACCATGTGAAATGCTTTTCGGAAATCTAGGAATAAGCGTTGCGCTCTATCCTCAGGATATCATGTGATAAAACGGCAAGCTGAGCTTCGCGCAACCGATGCTTTGTAAACCCATGCCGATTTGTAATCAGAAGCTTTTCCATCTCAAGGAAGTTTGTTATACTTGAAACGAGAATACGTTGAAGAATTCTGCAGCAAGCTGATGTTAAAGATATTGGTCTGTAATTCTTCGAGTCTGTTCTTTTCCCTTCTTATATACAGAAGTCACCTACCTTTGTTTGAATCTGCTTGCGACTCTACGCTAAGCTACAGATTTGTGATATGCAAGATAAGTAAGAAGCCAATCCCATGAAGTACTCTTTATAAAACCGCATTGGGATTCCATCAGGACCTGGTGACTTATTTATTTTCAACTCTTTCAGTCGCTCCTCTACGCCAAGGATGCGTATTTCTATATCTTCCATACAAGAGTCTATTCAATGGTCAAATTGCGATATGTTTGAATGATGAGACAGCTAAGAAAGCCAGTATTGGAACAGAGAGAGAGCTGGACACTTTGAATGACTGGTCTCCCGCACCCCACTCTCAAGATCAAGGTCAAGCCATTCCTCCCAATCCTCCCTTCGCCATCCAAGGTCGAGGTGCCCCCTCCTGCCAATCCCACCTCAATTTTCCTTTCCCCATCCAGGCAATCCTGCTATGACGTCGCACAAGATCACAGTGCAAAAATGATTAAGACAATTATGCATTTTAACAAAAAAAAAAATCACGCATTATACTACTGGAAGTTATTAGCTTAGCTACGGAAATAACAGTAAAGTAGGACTACAATTATGTAATTTAATTTACAAAGAAATGATGAACTCGAAGATTAAGAGCAATAAACGCCTAGAAATATGTGAGCTGGAAATAATATCACACAGTCCAAAATGAAAGTGCAGACAGAAGAAGAGAGAGCACCCCATCAGTAAATGCGAAATATGAAGCATACAGAATGGTACTACACTGTAACAGTATAGTTTTATACCTATAAAAAATTTTAGCTGGGAATAGTATCACACACTTTAAAAAGAAAAAGAAAAATATTGATCAGCACATGCACGTTTCTGGAACCAGATAGCTTGTGACTGCTGCCGTTTCCATAGATGTAAAAAAGTCATATCTAAAATTATATCACCTGTGTTTGAAGAAGAGTATAGGCGTCATATCGGGATGGAATTGTATGCAGAATAAAAGAAATTTCTCATAACTTTACCTGATCAGCCAATAGTAGCCGCAAACACAAAGTAGAATGAAAATGAAGTCATTAATAACACTGTAATTTTGTTGTAAAGTCATTTATTTATCACCCGAATTGAAAACAATTCTATATTTTCCGAAACGGAGACAACACAATTTTGTCCATCACAACACGTCTTGTTGAGCTGCCAGAAGGCTGGACATCCGTACGATTCCAGGTCTCGAATAGCTGCATATTTGTTGAAATCAAACATCCATATAGCCTTCTCAACGTCTTTGACATCAACAGTAGTGTCTCTGTGGTCGAAAGTTAGAACTTCAAAAATGGTTCAAATGACTCTGAGCACTATGGGACTTAACATCTGAGGTCATCAGTCCCCTAGAACTTAGAACTACGTAAACATAACTAACCTAAGGACATCACACACATCCATGCCCGAGGCAGGATTCGAACCTGCGACCGTAGCGGTCGCACGGTTCCAGGCTGAAGCGCCTAGAAGCGCTCGGCCACACCGGCCGGCAAAGTTAGACCTAGTGTTACCACATACTCATAACATATATGATCATTCCACTGAATTCCATGGCAGAAACGTGTTAACCATAGCACTCTCTTCTGTGTTTTACCGCATTTTAGTGCACTTCACATCCCTGTGAGGGATTATTACATGTCGATCATTTGTGAAAGAAGTGAAGGCAATATCTTCGAATATAAACTGTCTGTATTCATCGCAAAAACCCTCAGTGTGCATAATGATATACACTCTCAGAGGTGTTCTCATGAAATGCTTTAAATATGACACAGCACTTGTTAATTTATACAACTCGTTGCACACTTACTGTGAGTGGCGGACAGTTAACCACCCAGTCATGCAGAACTAAGATATATGCTGAGGTGACTGCTGGCAAGTTTACTGAAGATTCAAATTCAATTCTATGGAACCAAATTGTAGGGTCCCATCGTGGTTTGAGCGATCTATAACGATGAATGGTGCCAGATCCTTAAATTTCCATGGGATGAGCAAACATCCTTCCTCTTTAATTCCTCGTAGTATGAAGGGCAACACATTGTATACATATCGGATGGTGGACTGTAGACATTTTGAAAACATTCCATTTTTAAATTCTCATATGGATAATAGACTGAATTCAGATAGACTTGAGCATTAGTTAAATTACAACTGTCAAATACGTTTGAATCATTTGCTCAGTTAGCATTCCTGTTGGTTTGACATGCTAGTACAATGAATGTTGTTGTTTTTAATTGAACTGGTTTTTATAGCAGACGTTTGCGTGGATGTAATCGGTAACATACGATTTACAAAGAGCTCCCTTGAACGGGAAGTTAATGGCAGATGAATACCAGCATTTGAAACTTTAAAACATTTCAAACGTTCACATCTTTTACTTTAATGTGGAGGCATATTCCATATTATTTTATCAAGGTTAATCTCATTCAGTTCGCTACTTGCTCGTTGAATGTACGAGTTATTGTCTGTTGCACTTCTTACCAAAACAAGTTCCTGCTTCACATTCACAATTATATGTTGCATGTCCTCGAAGTATCCCATCAACATCTTGAGGGGTGTGCATGCACTAAACTGTTCGTACTTCATGGTAGTTCTGCCCACAGGTGCTTCTATGAACCATACTGCATTTTCTAAGCCATTCAAGTCTGAAGACTATGCAGAGACATACGTTTTAATGGTTGAAGCTACACCCAGATTACGTGTCCAATAAATCTCGACCACATTCTAGTCATATATTATTTCCTGGAACAGAAATGCTAAGGCATTACGTAAGATGCGATACAACTGTAACAGTAACATCACTTTCCGAAATTTCGTGACCAAAGATAGGAAACTACCGCTTGGTATGGTAAAGGCACCTGGTGTTGGATGAGAATCCTGATTTTATCATTTTTGTTAAACGTTGCCGAGGCTAACGGTTTGTGCAAAAATATATTCTCAACGTACAATTCATTCTTTATATTTTATTGTTGTTACATTGAGTGATGTCACTGAGACGTTTCAAGCCCAGTGACTTAAAAAATTGGCAATTCCTTGGTGTTATCACATTATGTCTCCACTTCGAAGTGGCACACAGACGATTAAGTATGCTGGTTCCATACCCTAGACTTATCCTAACCTTAGATGTAGACATACTATGATTTTCTCATCACAAAAGTTGATAAGACGGTTGTATTGGTCCAGAATGAATAGCTCTATATGTTCTAATGTCTGGACAGTCACTGGAAGGTATACAGGGTGATTATAGTACAAAGGGATTGATTGATGTGAGGATACAGAATTAAAAAGGTCTAATGAACTTATGTCCGGAAATGCATGGTTTCCTTGTTGGAGACCATTTATTCAATCCTACTTTGTTACAGAGACTGCAGTCTAATACACGCTGTACCATGCAGTCACAATTACAATATGTGTTGAAAATGGTTTCCATGTACCTCAACGCATGCGTGTGCACGCCGTTGCATGTTCTGTCTCACAAGTTCACAGCGGCCAGGCTGCATCCGAACAGTGTCAAAAGCAGCATGAATACGCTGTTCCAGTGCCTCCACATCTGGAATGGGCTCTACAGACACGATACTTTTGAGATGACCCCATAACCAGAAATCGCACTGGTTGAGATCCGGCAAACGAGCAGGCCATGTAACTGGAACGCCCCCGTCCGACCACTACGGAAGAAACGTTTGAGATGCGTCCGGAAGTTAACGACGAAGTGGGATGGAGCACCCCCATGTAGCAGTCACATAACCCTTCGAATGGTACTACCTCCAGCAGTGGAGGCAAAGTCATTCGCAAGAAATGGCGATAGTTCCGGCCTGTTAGGTGACATGGAAAGAAGACTGGTCCCAAAATACAGCTGCCAATTATGCCGGCCCCCACATTCCGGCTGCACCGACGTTGATGATTTGCTGTCACCACACCATGGGGGTTCTGCGTAGTATCCCGTAGATGACTGTTATGAAAGCTGAAGATTCCACTCCGCGTAAAGGTGGCCTCATCTGAGAATAGGATGGATGACACAAATCTCGTAATCGTGGTTGCCTGTTAAAGAAACCAGTGACAAATCTGCTCCCAATGTGGAAAGTCTGTCACTAGTGAGCCCTACACACACTGTAAGTGAGAAGGGTAGTAACAACTACCACGGAAAATGTTTCACACCATCATATGGCTTACCCTGTACTCGTGGACCAACTGCCTGGTACTGACACGGAAGTCGCCTTACACAGTATTAATCACATTTTCCTCCACTTATGGTGTCCGAACATTTCGGGTAGGTCCTTCATGATTTCCTGCTTTCTGAAACGACTGTGTCTCACACAAATGACGAAACACTGTTGCGAACATTGAATGCTGTGATTGTTGTCGGTTGGGATAGGTCTCCTGATACAACCTGTCTGGCCACCGCCATTGCCAATTGCCATTTGCCTTTCCGAAAGTAAAGACGATATCGGCAAACTCTCGATTCGAATACGGAAACGTTGTGTACAATGCTGTATCACATCCACTACAGGGTGACTCAGCAAGAGAAGTGAATCGGACAATTACTACGGCAGGAGA
Organism: Schistocerca serialis cubense; assembly: GCF_023864345.2. NCBI lineage: Eukaryota > Metazoa > Arthropoda > Insecta > Orthoptera > Acrididae > Schistocerca > Schistocerca serialis. The sequence continues at coordinate 515,508,192 of NC_064639.1, forward strand.
GGGAGCTAGGGCATGACGTATGAGGAACAGTACCACCATCTAGGAGGAAACCATGCATACTTAACTGTGGTCGCATGGTACAGCGTGTATTAGACTGCAGTCTCTGTAGGAAAGTAGGATTGGATAAATGGTCTCTTGCATGGAAACCATGCATTTACGGACATAAGTTCATTAGACCTTCTCTGTTCCGTATCCTCTCATCGATCAATCCCTAGAGTTTGTACACGGTGGAAAACTTCGCCCTGCGTAGGGGTGGTAGGAGCTTCGACAATCTTATATCACGGTCCAACTGCAGCAAAGAAATCGTAAAGCGTATGACTTACAGCATGGAGAGTCCCCTTGTGAGAAAAGAGTTAAGTGCGTAGAAGGGGGTCCACCGAACCACAGGCAGAGTAAATCTCTACCTTTCCACTCTCGAACAGCGTGCAGGAGAAACGAACACTTAAATCTTTCCGTGCAAGCTCCGATTTCTCTTATTTTATTGCGATAATCATGACTTATGTTGGTGGACGTCAACAAAATACACTCCTGGAAATTGAAATAAGAACACCGTGAATTCATTGTCCCAGGAAGGGGAAACTTTATTGACACATTCCTGGGGTCAGATACATCACATGATCACACTGACAGAACCACAGGCACATAGACACAGGCAACAGAGCATGCACAATGTCGGCACTAGTACAGTGTATATCCACCTTTCGCAGCAATGCAGGCTACTATTCTCCCATGGAGACGATCGTAGAGATGCTGGATGTAGTCCTGTGGAACGGCTTGCCATGCCATTTCCACCTGGCGCCTCAGTTGGACCAGCGTTCGTGCTGGACGTGCAGACCGCGTGAGACGACGCTTCATCCAGTCCCAAACATGCTCAATGGGGGACAGATCCGGAGATCTTGCTGGCCAGGGTAGTTGACTTACACCTTCTAGAGCACGTTGGGTGGCACGGGATACATGCGGACGTGCATTGTCCTGTTGGAACAGCAAGCCTGTCGCGACACCACTGGAGGCGGGCTGCACGATGTTGGGGCGTGAGCGGAAGACGGCCTAACGGTGTGCGGGACCGTAGCCCAGCTTCATGGAGACGGTTGCGAATGGTCCTCGCCGATACCCCAGGAGCAACAGTGTCCCTAATTTGCTGGGAAGTGGCGGTGCGGTCCCCTACGGCACTGCGTAGGATCCTACGGTCTTGGCGTGCATCCGTGCGTCGCTGCGGTCCGGTCCCAGGTCGACGGGCAAGTGCACCTTCCGCCGACCACTGGCGACATCGATGTACTGTGGAGACCTCACGCCCCACGTGTTGAGCAATTCGGCGGTACGTCCACCCGGCCTCCCGCACTATACGCCCTCGCTCAAAGTCCGTCAACTGCACATACGGTTCACGTCCACGCTGTCACGGCATGCTACCAGTGTTAAAGACTGCGATGGAGCTCCGTATGCCACGGCAAACTGGCTGACACTGGCGGTGGCGGTGCACAAATGCTGCGCAACTAGCGCCATTCGACGGCCAACACCGCGGTTCCTGGTGTGTCCGCTGTGCCGTGCGTGTGATCATTGCTTGTACAGCCCTCTCGCAGTGTCCGGAGCAAGTATGGTGGGTCTGACACACCGGTGTCAATGTGTTCTTTTTTCCATTTCCAGGAGTGTATTTCATATAAGCGTCTGTGTGTGCGCATGTGCGTGTATGTGTATGTGTGTGTTTGTATTTGAGTGTGTGTGTGTGTGTGTGTGTGTGTGTGTGTGTGTGTGTTGTGTGCGAGCGTGCGCGATTACGAATTTTTTTGGTAAATAATCTCATACTTTTGAACGTGATGTGATGCTCCATTCAGATGTGTGTGTGTTTGGGGGGGTGGGGGCGCTGTGGAAATTACTGCAGTGAAATTTCATACTTTTGATCATGGCTGGTTTTGGCAAAAAATACACTGGCTGTCATTGGCGGTAAAATATTCGTACCAGCGTCGTCTTGCACTGTAAATGGCTGCAGCGCCTTCTCACATTTTTAAAATTTATCGCCATCCGCCATCTTGGACTTGGATCCGACAATTTTAATTTTTAAATTTCCTGTCATCCGTCGTCTTTACTATTTAAACCTCCCACCCTCCGCCCTCTTTATGACGTCATGCATTCAAGATCAATGGTGACGTCATGTTTGCACGTGACAGGCACATGAATGACAATTGATGATGACGGGATGACAGTAAAGGCTATATGAATGTCAAAGTTGCCCAACTTGCCCATAGGTATGGTACTCATGTCAGTTGACGACCGACGAAACGGTCATCATCAACTGTCGATGCTCGTTCGGTTTTTTTAAATGCCTTTGCCATTCGTAAGTGTGTCTAGCCTAAAGCGTTGTCTCCAAGTGTTTGCTTCAAGATTTGGTGTGTTTATGCAGCGGTTTTGGAGTTTAATACGAAACTTTATACAGACAGGCTGCTCTTTCGGATCAGCCGTTGTAAAACCACAACCTCACGGAAGCACGACAACGGAAATATGCTCACTAACCAAACCACTGGTCTCGCAGCCACTTGCAAACTGATCCACGAACTGCGATATTCAAGCGCGGTCATAACGTTTTGCGTGCAAAATTCAAATTTCGTGAATTTTTGGACACCATCACGTAGTTATGAATATAATAGCGTCGGCTGAGAGATGTCATCCCAGTTGCCAATAAAACAAACAAAAAAAGTAAGCGGGAAGTTAAGAATCTAATTCTGGTGAACAGCTTGAAACACGAAGAGGTGTGATAATGTCGTGCTGTTGGCGGCTCCTGGTGAAAAAGCAGTCGACTGAAGCTTTGCAAGGAAACGATGGCGAACAAGAGCACTGCTCAGATTAGTCAGTCTATTTGAATGGCAGGCTACATGTGTAGCTGTGCAGTCGCTTTGGGCCTTCCCCTCGCTTTCTTTCTCTCCCCTTGTAACTCTTTTTAATGAATATTAAACTGACTTGGAGGGCACCGAATTGTAGTGTGTAACATGGTGGCGTGTAACACAACTACGTCGGCACTTGAGAAACATCGTGCTGCACTTCCTCAGAAAATTCAATGCACGAATTCGAAGAGTTTGTTCAAACATGGGACGCTCTCTCCTTCATGGTGACAATGGCAGACCACACAGGATGTGTGTGTGGGGCGGGAGGGGCACGAGGGGGGCGGATGTGCTTACGAAATTTTTTGAATCAAGTCGTTGTGGGAATTACTATAGCGAAATTTGATACATCTGCAACAATCCGACGCCTTGGTTTCGCCGTCATCGATCATCCTCCATACAGTCCCGACTTCGTTCCAAACGACTTTCATCCGTTTCCAGAACTTAAAGAACACCTTAGAGGACTTCACTTTTACAGTGATGAAGCGATACAAGCAGAGTTGAGGCAGTGGTTCCGTCAACAAAGCCAAACAGTCTACAGTGACGGTCTCAACGAAGTTGTCTATCGTTGAGATAAATGTATTCGTCGCTAGAGAATAAACAGGGAGACATGAAAAATAAAGATGTAGAATGTTAATAAATTTGTTTTATATAGAAAGCTTCAAGAATTTTCACATAAAATTTAGGAGGTACTGTTTTCCAGCACGCCCTCGTATTTCTTACAGTTCACGTTACAAGTTATTTTTACTCAATCGGATAGTCTGTTTACGGTATTACAGTGTAGCCGATGTTAGCTTTATGGTGATTCTACGAAGTGTTGCCCTTTTGTTGCATACTGTCTGATGGTTGTAAATGTATGGCTACGCTAAACTAAGAATCGTGAGGTGGAACAAACTGCAAGCAGTATTGCCGTCATTAGTATATAATGTCATTACTGTCGTCAGGAGTAATATATGGGTCGCCATTAAGATAGGAACACCGGGAACGACGGAATTAATAAAATTTTACTTATGGCGTGTACAATAGGAAGAACGCTTGATTACATTTGTACGTGATTTGGGCGTATACAAGTTCACGAAGTTAGTACACACAACGGCCATCACTTGCAGTAACGACGAATCTGACCTGGCTGGACATGAAGTCGAACTGAGCTACCATGACAGGTATGGGTGCCTCATACCATGCTGCTTCAATTGTCAGAGTTCGTAAACTGAAGTAGCTACCGATCGGTGGCGTGCCAGTCTTTCGGCAACCGATGACGAGATGTTTACAATGGATTAGAAATCTGGAGAACCAAGGCAAGTAGCCGAACATCCCCCGACTGGAGGTAGGTTAGGAGAGCAAGAGTAACCTGAAGTCTTATGTTACAAAATGGCTCTGAGCACTATGGGACTTAACATCTTAGGTCATCAGTCGCCTAGAACTTAGAACTACTTAAACCTAACCAACCTAAGGACATCACACACATCCATGCCCTAGGCAGGATTCGAACCTGCGACCGTAACAGTCCCGCGATTCCGGACTGTAGCGCCTAGAACCTCACGGCCACCGCGGCCGGCTCTTATGTTACCTTGTTAAATGATAGCTTCATGGAGACTTCCAAGATGGGACATAACATCCAGCGTTATCATGTCATGAACTTAACGCCTGCTCTCCAAATTAGCGTCTATGGAATCGTGTCGTCTGCGCAGTGCTACCCCATACGACACTGTCTGGCGCTGGGCGCAGACGATGGCGACGACTGCAGTCTGGCAATGGTTCTTCACCTCGGAGCCTCCACACGTGGATAGTTCCGTTAAGATGCTGCACACAGACCGGCAACTCATCTCAAACCGCAACGTTGCTCCACTCTCCCGTCCAGTGATGTTGGATCCAACACTGTTGGCGCCCGTCTCTCTGGCGCAGCGTGAAGTTAAGATACGACGACGGCCGCCGTGCTGCGAGTCCACCCTCCCCCACGCGTCGTCGCACTGTCCGTGTGGGTGCCTGGCTTGCTGCAAAGCAGCCCATATTCTGGCTCAGGGTATCTCCTGTAGCTGTGCGACTCTACACGGCCGAGCGAAGAATATGTCTGTCCAGCCATTGTGGTTCGAGCGGACCGTTGAGATTCTGCATGCTGTGCAGTATGGCAGTCATAAGACCGTGTTTGCATGACGGCTGTGGGATCCTGACCAATGCGAGCAGCAATGCTACGGAACAATAAAATGCAGTGTCTCAACAGGTCACGATCCTATCTCTCTCGGATTCCAACATGTGCTAGCGAACATTTCTCCTAAAGGTATCTTCTCACAAGTACCATTCAAATGCGATTTCTGTATGGGAATTTCACTGCATAATCTTTCCTCGTATATGGGGTGTCTCAGAAGGTAAGGTCAGTGTTTGAGGTTATCATAGGCGACGTCATTTGCAACATAAAACGTGAATACCATTTTTTCGTATTCAAACCTGCATGCGAAAAAAGTAGAGTTTCGGAGACGCTGTCTTTCCACGCCATATTGAACATCACGCATTTCCAGTCATTGTCTGAGTTTCTGTAGCTATCATTTGTGTACGGTTATGTAGCTAAGTGTGGCACCCAATGCTAAATGTAACTCCGAAACAACGAACACGGAAAAACTGTTTTCATATTTTTGTTGCAAATAAGGTCCTAAAACATCTCATCATGGATACGCCTTCCTTTTGATACGCTACGTGTAGAATGTCGATGGCGTTACACCTACCTGCTTCGTGTCGTTCCCGGAAATGCATTTTATTTATGTGTCCAGGAGAGTAGTACACACCACTTAAATTTGAAGTTTTTTCATGCCGTCCTCATGATGTCGCAGTTTTAATGGCCTGCAGGATGTTTGCTGTAATATTTGTAACATTGTACAGAACCACATAACAGCTTGCGTAGACTCATAAACCGAACATTGTCTACACTCTGCCGCGTAACATGGCTACAGATGCGGGAGTAAAAATAAGTCGACCCAAACTGTCCCATGGCATATGGTAACAGAGTGGTTGTGACACTGGACATTTTTCGGATGGAGCAGGTTTCAAATCCCAGACGGCTGCCACGATGTAACGTTCCAGTGATTTATTTAAATCATCAGGTGAAGGAGTGAGCAGAAATAGTGTTAATTTCCTATTATGCAGCTTAGCTGGTGTTCATTCTCCAATCGCTTAGTGGTACTTAGGACATACTAACTTTTCTTCTCTCGTTTCTGTAACACATAGAGAATCAGAAATCAAAACCGTTAAAAAAATACTCGGGACGCGACAACTGATAGAGAGCGACTAAATTCAACCTTAAGACTGACAGATTCGTAAAACAGTCATGATGTTTAATTTGCATGTAACTTCCCCTTCTTCTAGCGTGTAATTAACTAGCTGTATAAACGTTTAATTGCGTCCCTATTTCACAGCGACAAACAGGGAGAACTGTATCCAAGCGGAATTCGCGAGCAGAAAAAAAAAATTGGTTACGTTTTGCAACGGAAGTCGATGGTACACCCAGTGTGTCAAGCAACTAAGCTGTGTACAGCATCGCAAGGTGACCATGACAACCTGCATGGCGTGAAACAGGCGGCTGTTGGGAGGTCTCCACGCTCACTGCACACAGTACCAAAGCGTGCTATCTCGCTGCAGCGCAGTTGTCCCTGAGTCCAGTACGCGAAGACCGAAGGTTATGTAGGCTACCGGTAGCCCCATCTAAAGTTGTTGGCGCTAATAGTTCGAAAGCGGTGAAATTCAGCGAAGAAAAGTTTTCAAGGAGTCTTACCACGCAAAAGATTGAATAACTAGAGATATGATTAAAATGAGTGACTCCTATGAAGTTGATAAAGCGGTCAAATTATTTTTGTCTCGTTTAACTAGAACCACGAATTTTCCTAACAGTGTATTAAAAATCTTGAAAAGAACTTCGCAACTGAAGGCTTTCGGAAGACAACAGAAACCTTTCCATCGGTGTGGAACTTGACGCACATCGTGTCCCTGACTGGTCAAATATGCGGAAATCGTTCTCGGGTTCATTTTTTTTGCTTGTATTTATTGCAGCACTTGGCTACATCTTGGTACAAATATACAATAAACACATACAGAGAAATAATAGTATAAATAGTTTGAACAACGATTTAAGATTATTTTCCAGTGTGTACACAGCCACAATACTTATATCTAACTAATATTGACATGATATCATCTGTAAACGGAAGAGAATATAAGAAACAATGCAACAGATGCTCGGAAGCTTACGCCTGCAGATTAAAATGTTTATGCAACCGCAAACACCACAGAAAATTTCAAATAGACACGTTACTATCTTGTATAAAACAAAAAGGTCTTAATTTGTTTGAACATCTTCATGACAAAATAAAACAGAAGGATTTGCTGGTAAGGCCGGCATGAGTGGCCGAGCGGTTCTAGGCGCTTCAGTCTGGAAGCGCGCGACCGCTACGGTCGCAGATTCGAATCCTGCCCCGGGGACGGATGTATGTAATGCCCTTAGGTTAGTTAGGGTTAAGTAGTTCTAAGTTCTAGGGGACTGATGACATCAGATGTTAAGCCCCACAGTACTCAGAACCATTTGAATCATTTTTGAACTTGCTGGTAGGGCATCTACAATTTCACAAAGTATATCACAATACTCGTACTTCAAAGAAACTTTCGTCAGAGGCAGGAAAAGTTATCCTTCATTTCCTGCGAATGTGGATGGGAATAAGATATGCAATCGCTTTGTTTGGGTCGCATCGTAGAATTGACCTTTATGGCACAATGAAAGACACCAGTCCTCTGCCCATTACCCCTAGCCCAGTTTCCGTGGATAAATCGAAATCGGCAGATAGTAAACATACAGGACCAGAAACACTAATCTGCTTCCTTTACTGGTCGACATTAGCTTTGTAAACCAGTCCTACATCTTCTGGGTCCCATAGAAAAGAGATTTTGGAATGGCTCCCATATAAATTCCAGGACCTGGATATTTATCTTACTGTTTCACTTCGAGTTTCCGACAGGCTGCAGTCCGCTTTTCAGTCTGATATTATAAGCAGATTCTGGCGCCCCATGTGACGACGAAACCTGAGATCCTCTCGAATTGCTATCGCTTCTGCAGTAAAAATTCTGCTTGCAGATGAGAATTGCTTGTAATTTTTCTACTTTGGGACAAGAAGCATTACCCACTGCACTTGAAAACTCTTGATATCGAGAGCTGTCGGGATACGCGTGTTAGTGGTCTTGTGGATAGTATAGCTGTCTCTCGATCGAGGGGCCCTGGGTTCGATTCTCGGCCGAGCCGGGGATTTTCTCCGCTAGGGAGTGGGGGAGTATGTGTGTGTTGTCCTAGTCATCATTCAATCGTCATCATCGAACTGCAGATTTCCGAAGCAGCTTCAAATAGAAATATTTACACCAGGCAGCCGAATTCTCCAGACGAGGACTCCTGGCCAAAAATGTTATATGGACATTTCATTGCAAAATACACATGAACAAAGTGCGACTAATAAAGATTAAAGTAAGATCTGAAACTTGAACTGATTGTGCTGGAGCTATTATTCATGATTCTGTAACACTTAATATCGAGGTTTTTCCATCTGATATCTGAATGGAGCTATAAATGAGATTATGTCGCTACATGATTGAATCCAACGGTCAATAGTAGGCAAAGAGCATCTGGTTTCTGAAGATGCTAACAGGGTGGCTGGAAATGGCAGGAAAAGGTTCTAAGTCTGACCTGTACAGCAAGCCGGTATAGTGTTTGCACCGACATTTCGGCCAAAATTATTTTTGATCGTTTCAAAAGTTTAAAGCACTCCCGCACAATTTCAACTGAATTTTAAGTGTAAACACCCCTAAACAAATTCATTTCCAACATTACAGAGGCGTCTGGGGTAACTCGGTATGCACTTATTTGTTTGGGTACCTGTCTTTCAGTTTGTACCACACTACTTTCCACAATTTCGGATATTTTGGCTTTAAAATTTCAACGTAGACACATGAGACAATCTTAATTTCGATGGCGATGTGATAAGAGGAATGCTTATGTTAGGATAGTCAAATGCCTCGTCACGTACTATCATGCGCAAAACTATCTGAACGGCCTGAATTGTGATCAGCCTGATTTGCATGCAACCAACACAACGTAGCTGTCTAGCGGGTCTTCTAACGGCTTTGCGGTACTGTCGTTCGACTATACAAAATGGATGCCACGAGAGACCACTAGACAACACTGTTCCTTAAGGCAAGCAGTGTGATGTAACATCACACCATGATACTGCAAAAACTAGAAAAACACGTAATTAGAGATGAGTTAGTCCCTAACGCTTGTACAAGTTACAATGATTTTCAAAAGCGTTACCATCTCATTACAATCTGAAACAACTAACTATTGCACGTAAACTATATAGCAATCCCTAAAGAAAGTAAATGTTTGCATGAGCAAGATATTCTGAGACAATATCTGGACTAACAAAGGTCTATGACAGTTCGAAGTATTTTTCCTCTGTATAAGGCTTTCCCGCACCTGCTAAATGTCCCAGTGACGATTGGTTTTGGCTTAAACTGGTCGTTAAAGGAACTGGTTAAAGAAAAAGCAAAAAACAACCGTAAACGCTCTATAGAAACCGCAATATTAAAGGAGTATAATCAGTAACGTCACTGTACAAATTAGTCATGAAGAATTATTTGCCCACATGTTTGAACTATAAATTACATGACGAAATTTTTTGTTCTGGATCTGGACAGAAACCCAGCAGTCGCAGCCACTACTAACTAAAATACACTTTCGCATCTGCCTGGGACTTGATCAAGGCAACGATCATCAATGCTCTCTAGCCGTAAAGAGACGTGAAATATAAAGGTTTTCACGAGTATTAGTTAACACACCTGAACTAGAAACGAAATGACGAAATGATTTCTACTACATCAAAACCATTATCGCCCTGTTAAATAACCACGAAAGACGTTTAACCTGCTCTCCTTCAGAAGTAACCAAGTATGCACGTCCTGAAAATTGGAATGCTATGATTTAAAATGTTGTGACGGGATTTTCTACCCAACACGTTATCGGATTATTAACTAAGTAAATTCAGATGTAAGAAATCGAATTTATTTACCAGCAGCGAGCTGTTTCGATATGAGATGTGGGTACAATTTGTTTTGCTTGCCCAGGAATCGAACCCGGCGCGTATTGTCGCTGTTTTCGTCCACAAATAGACGTTAAGTATCAACTGCTTGTTCACCAGTAGTGAGACGGTCGCATGTTGCACTGGAAATAACGGTACCTATCGTTTTTGTTGACTATTCATGAACAGACATTAAATATGGAAATTATTTTTCGGTGGTTGGTCCGTGTGCACATGCTAGGGCGTAAAATGAAATTATGAATATGTTTGTGCTGGACCAGGATTGCAACCCAGATACGTTCCATTCCTATAGATCCGAATTCGAATTCCAGTCGAGGACCAAAACTTGCAACGTCTCAAGTTCAAATTAAATATGAACACTGTGAACGAAATAACCATTCGTAAATTAAATGAAATAAACATTTTAGTGCTAGTTTACTGGCGGCAGAGTTTGTACCTTCGGCAGCTGCCGCCTTTGTTTTTGAAACAGACTCTGACGCCGTTGGTAGTGAAGGGATATTGTGTTTAATGCGGATTCTGAACCACTGTGCGACCTAACTTGCTGGACTTGGCGTTACCATAGGTTAATTAGATCTTTACGTGAATGTTAAAAACGGATGCCATGAGTGAGCAACTTTCAAACTACGATCACCCCAGCAGACCACTGCAACTCGCAGTTGGCAACGTCCTAATTGGGTTGTTGTTTCCGACGATGCGCCTAGAAGCTGTGAAAAAATGCGGCTCTCTCGATTGACTGGTTAATTACCTGCTAGTTTCTACTGCAGGTATTATTCTAATCTCATGACTGCGTGATGTAAGGACCATTCTAGTCTTCATAGCTCCGATTTGATGCCAGTATGAATTTTTTTCTATGACAACTAATGTTTTAGTTCGAGAAATTCAACTGCAGCATGGGGGGGTACCAGATAATTCGATGATTACTGTCACGATTGCTATTATTGTATTCATTATGCTGCTACTACACAAGTGGTTGAAGGAAAGGTATATGCTCTTTGATCCTTTTTAGTACCATCTGCTCAAATATAGTAATTATGTAGTTCCTTCCATGTATAGGGAACACTTTTCGATTTAATGTCGGAAATCTCCAATTCTTCGTTATCACATTAAAATTAAATTAATTGCTGAAACCTTTATTTGAGAGCAGAAATCGTGTTGCTTTTCTTTATTTATTTGCGCTTAGCAACGATGCTTATAAAATGCGAAATATGGAGGTAAAACAATATTCAAAATGCAGGGATGTTAATGTCTGCCGCTAAATGTCAAGTGTATGCTTTACAGATGAGTTGGTCAGACTGTTGTGAATCATATGGGAGCTACATTGCTGCTGATTAATATCTCCCTCATTTTTGTGTGACGTGTTTAATAAACTACCGAAAACACCATATGCAGTATGCAATAAAGTCATAAATAATTGATTACAACTTATCATGATAACGGTTCAAAAAAGTCTGCCTTCTTAAGGCAAAATATCACAAATCATTACGAATAAGCTAGAGGAAGTTAAAAAATCATTCAGTACCACACTTCAGTCAATATCATTGACAGAAGCAGAAAAAAAGGGATTAACATGGGCGCAATTCTGTAAATGTTGTGCCTATACATCCACGAACTAGAGAATAGAGGTAGCGATGTAATGGCAGAGAGGTTTTCATTCGATGTCGTTACTGATTGTTGATCTGCCTTCGAGATTCTGTTTTACAGAGGAGAAGAAAGTATTGTCGCCACCAGTATTCAAACCGACAGCAAGTGCAATCTGCAATTTCAAAACCAAACACTTTAACCCTACGCTAGCAGCCATATGCATCAAATCTGTCCTCCTTGTCGCCTCAATCGTAGATCCGTCAGCTAAACAGCGAGGTAAATAGCGAAACCAGCTGCAGTTTCTGTTGAAAGGAGCTTCCTGGAATCAAAATTATTCATTTGATACTTTCTATATCATCCTCTAAGGGAGATTCACTCAGGATATTTAATGATAATAAGATATGAGTTAGTGAATTTAGAAGGAAACTTTGGCACCAGTCCAGGAAGTAATTCGAAGGTCACATGGCTGCCAAATGTATGCTGCAATGTTGCCAATTCTCCATTAGGCTGGTGACACGCAGAAGATGCCTGCTAACGCGAAACGTGTCCTCAGCTTGTAACCATAGGACAAGCTCGCGCAACACAGACGTGGCAGGGCCGGCGTTGGCGATAGCGCCGGTTGCTACCACTTTGACGGGGACCTGAATTAACAAACGTAAAGTCCAATTAGCTGCCGATGCAACTTGAACATCAGATATAAATATCGGGACAGTAATTTACAGGGCCCTCCATTTAAGTAGCTGTCGTAGCATTTCTTGTTATTGTGTTTTAATAGAACTGCAAACTAAAAAAAAATTATTCTCCGGAACCGACTTGTAGTATCACCTGAAGCCGTTAACTGAATGAGTAAATAATATTCTTTTGGCTATTAAATACGTGAAAATGATTTTTATTATGTAGGACTTCTTTGGCACTACTGCTGACACATAATGAAACAGATGAAACCACACCATGACACTGATTACAAAATGTGAACATCAACAAAGACATTTCATAAACAGCGAATAACACATTATTACATCTACATCAATATTTCACAAGCCACATTACGGTGTGTGATACAGGGCACAATATACGTATATACCACTATCATTTCCCCATTTGTTTACTCCAGTGCCGGCCTCTGCGACCGAGCGTTTCTAGGCGCTTCAATCCGGAACTGCGCTGCTGCTCCAGTAACAGGTTCGAATCCTGCCTCGGACATGGATGTGTGTAATGTCGTAGGTTTCAGTAGTTCTAAGTGTAGGGGACTGATGACCTCAGATGTAAAGTCCCATAGTGCTTAGAGCCATTTGAACCATTTTGTTTACTCCAGGCCTAAATACTTCGTAGGATGAACGATTGCTAGTAAATCTCTGTGTGCGCAAGAATCTCTAATTTCATCCCCATGGTCTTTCCGCATGATGTAAGTAGGATGAGCCTATATATTAGCTGACTATTCACGTGTCGTAAGCTCTTGGTATTATACAGCTATGCATACCGCTATGTGGAATCCCTCTGTTGCAGCGTCTGCAACTAAAAGTGACTAAGCATCTCTCTGAAGCTTTCGTGCTCACTACATTACCGTGTAACTAACGGTGTTGCTCTTATTTGGCTTTTAGAATGGTGAGTAGCTTTCAAGTATTTGTCAAACGATTAATTTGTAAGCTATCTGTTAGCGCACCTGAAATTGAAACTAAATGACGAAATTTTTTATGCTAAATCAAGACTCTTATCTCCCTGTTAACTGACCACGAAAGACGGTTAATATACTTTCCTTTGCAAGTAACCACGTGAGCACGTATTGAAAATTGCAATCGTGTGATTCCCGGGCAAGGACTCTTATCTCCCTGTTAACTGACCACGAAAGACGGTTAATATACTTTCCTTTGCAAGTAACCACGTGAGCACGTATTGAAAATTGCAATCGTGTGATTCCCGGGCAAGGAAAACAAATTGTATCCTCATCTCATATCGATACAGCTCGCTGCTGGTAAATAAATTCGATTTCTAACATCTGAATTTATTTAGCTATCAATCCGATAACGTGTTGGGAAAAAATCCCGTCACAACATTTTAAATCATAGCATTCCAATTTTCAGGACGTGCATACTTGGTTACTGCTGAAGGAGAGCAGGTTAAACGTCTTTCGTGGTTATTTAACAGGGCGATAATGGTTCTGATGTAGAAATCATTTCTTCATTTCGTTTCTAGTTCAGATGTGTTAGCTAATACTGGTGAAAACCTTTATATTTCACGTCTCTTTACGGCTAGACAGCATTGATGATCGTTGCCTTGATCAAGTCCCAGGCAGATGCGAAAGTGTATTTTAGTTAGTAGTGGCTGCGACTACTGGGTTTCTGTCCAGATCCAGAACAAAAAATTTCGTCATGTAATTTATAGTTCAAACATGTGGGCAAATAATTCTTCATGACTAATTTGTACAGTGACGTTACTGATTATACTCCATTAATACTACGGTTTCTATAGAGCGTTTACCGCTGTTTATCGCGTTTTCTTTAACTAGTTCCTTTAACGACCAGTTTAAGCCAAAACCAATCGTCACTGGGACACTCAGCAGTTGCGAGAAAACCTGATACAGAGGAAAAATACTTCGAACTGTCGTAGACCTTTATTAATCCAGATATTGTCTCAGAATATCTTGTTAATGCAGACATTTACATTGTTTAAGGATTGCTACATAGTTTATGTGCCATAGTTAGTTGTTTCAGATTGTAATGAGATGGTAACGCTTCTGAAAATCATTGTAACCTGTACAAGCGTTAGGGACTAACTCATCTCTAATTACGTGTTTTCCTAGTTTTTGCAGTATCATGGGGTGATGTTACATCGCACTGCTTGCCTTAAAGAACAGTGTTGTCTAGTCGTCTCTCGTGGTATCCATTTTGTATAGTCGAACGACTGTACCGCAAAGCCGTTAGAGGACCCGCTAGACAGCTACGTTATGTTGGTTGCATGCAAATCAGTTGGATCACAATTCAGGTCGTTGCTTTTGCGCATGATAGTACATGATTGTTCGATAAGTAGTTCTTCTGCCATTAATATCTCGCAGTAATGTTTTAAAATTTTTCTCTCAAACTAATTCAGTAATTCTAGTAATTTCCCAGTCACTATTCTTCGCCAGCAACTTCTTCTCTTCATGTTTTGCTAAAATCCACTTTTTCTGAACTTCAGATTTGATATATCTGAACAAAATATTGTCTCACCTTTCGGATACCTCGTTGTTTCAGTGACTCTATTTTCCATGCTCTTCAGCTTCTCATTGATTGATCTAGCAGGAGATCCATAAATCAGTTGGTATAAGGCTACTCAAAACAATTCCATTTCCATTTTCAATGACTGAAAACCGAAACAAAAGTGACCTAAAGTACGGCAGTAAAATTATAATTTTTTTCTGTCGAATGCGGTGGCTAAAAAACAAAATATTTGAACAAGACGAGGCCAGTTTCAGAACTGTAAGAACAACTTTTTATGTTTGGCTTTTTGGAAAAGAGTATATAAGTCTATTGATCTCCATCAGTAGTCTTTATCTAAAGTAAACAAACTGTGCAACAGTCTGGTTTCTTTATTGATGAAAATAGAATTAAATGGTCATTTTCCAGCATATTAACATGACAGACAGAGATATAACTTAAAAGTGACAGTATAAAAAAAATACACACTCTCTAAGAAACGCAAAGGTATTCGTAACAAATTAATTGGTCTGTCTTAGCAACCACAGACCATAGATAACATACTCTACGCTTGACATCATTACACGAAACCAACATCGAAGTCACGTGACTCGGAGCAGGACTGAGGACACCGAGTTTCTGTTTTTACGGACTGTGTGGAGTGGAGTTTATAGTTAGAGCTTTTCTCATTTACAGCTGAAAAAACATCACTAAAAAACCTCCCATTTTATTGCCATGTAACGAGAGAGAGAATGTTGTATTATTGGACTACAAAGGCTAAGTGGATGACACCTTACAGTAATAAATCGTTGATTCCTTCAGAGTAACTTGTTTATGAATGATTTCCTTCACACTTACAGAATGTGCACAAAATAAAAATATACGAAACTGCCTACCGACTATAACGAGGTTTTCTTTCCCTACATAGATTGCTTAAAGGTAATTTTACTTCGGTGATGTGTAGTATCACGAGAAAGTCACAGTATAATTAGTATGCGGTGTCGATATTATGCTATAAAGTTAATTTAGGATCAAAGTAAAGAAAATATTAAATACCTTGGTGAAAATGGCATTTATTGCAAAGTTTTTTATTTTGATTGAAAAAACGTTTTAGGAATTAGACACACCTGTAGTGAATGATGTGTCAAATCATTGTGATTATACATGCCAGTATTTGAGCCTAAATTAAGTGTATTTCCTGATTCACCAGGAACAGCTTGATATATATCGAACTGAAGAAATATTCAACTGTTCTGTGAGTACTACGTCACTGGTCGAGTTATTAAGCTTCATTTTTATGGCATCCTTGGTGAATTTTGCTTTATGGGCATTAGGCCATGATCCAAAGCATATATCAGTATTTGAAGTTTCGTCTCCTAATGCTAGAGTCATCATCAGAGGCTATAAAGATTCGGCCAGTAATTTCAAACATAAACTGGCTACCATATTCCTTTTATGTTTTCACAAACAATTTTCGGTGAATTTATTGGAGATGAAGCACTTGCTCAGCTAGAGAAATTTTGTGGAACACTACTCATAATGGAAAAAATATCATAATCAGGACAGATTGAGTCAGGAAACCTTGGCACAGCAATTCCAAACAGAATGAGGCGGGGACCTGGAGAGCAACACCGTACGTAGGTTTATCAGTGCATTGATTGGCCAGTGCCGAGAGTATCATTTGTGCATCCAGTCTTCTAAATCTTCTCCTTCCATGAGATAAGCAGCACAGGTAGTCCGATAGCTGGAGCCTTTTGCATATATTGTATTAGTTGAAACACTACATCGATCGATAATCAGCAACTTCACCAACTTACTGCTCTGACGAAATGGACATATAATACGCAAGACCAAATGCAAAAATCGCCCCAAAACATCTACTAGGATTTTTAATCAGAGAGATGCAGTTTCCAGGTGACTGAGCAAACACCTTTTCATCCATGCACGGAAGGGAGTACAAATATATTTTGTCATCTGCTGCAACGCTTAGATGTTGCATCGGCGGAGGACCTACTTTAATAAATAAGCAGTTACACGAAGCTATGAAGATACCTTACCAGTCATTTTCAACACAAAAAGTCCGAATTGGCTACCAGTGCAGTTACAGCATACGACCAAGGAATATCCTGATGTTGCACCGACTCAGCTGATACAAAATGAAACAATGAGGTTAAATGATAACACAGCTGACAATACCACAACCGCCTTCCAATGATAAAATAGGCATGAATCACATTAAATATACTACATGACAAAAGTCAAACACCCAGAAGACAGGGTCGGGTGTCAAAGTAACTTTGTGCACGTACTCACCATCAGCGAGTATGTAAATGATTAGAACTGCAATTTTGCATGACGGATGAAACGGCTGCCAGAGGGGATTAGCGTTGTTTGTGTTTAATTTTGTTACCAGGCCTGATAAGGTACATAAGGGGAGTGAAAAGTGTCAGGTGCTGAGTGGTTAATGTGAAGGACACGGAGATGCCGCTTACTCACTTGAGAGAGCATTATCAGCACCCCGCAAAGTTTGAGAGGGGCCTCTTTGTGCGTCTCCATTCGGCTGGCTGGTCAAATAGTGCAGTACACAGATTTGTAGGGAATTCGGATGTGACAGCGGTCTCATGGTGGACAGCATGGGAACGTGTGGGCAGGCATACTCTTTGCCAAGGCCAGTCGACGATGTCTTACCACCACAAGGACGAAAGCGGTAATGTGCACGAAGCACACCATAACCCCAACACAACTATCTATGCCTGCCGTCCGAGAACACTCTGTGCAACATTCCGTGTCACACCGCCACCATTTTTCGCAGACTAGCGGCAGGGCGCACTGGGGAATTACCATCCCAGGCGTAGACTGCCATTAACGCCATAATGCAACGACTGTTATTGGAGTTTTGCCTTGGTTGGGAAGTGTGGACTGCCGATGAATGGGGTCGTATTGTTTTCAGTTGTGTTCAGTTGTGAATCACCCCGGATGACCAGCGTCGGCGTGTATGATGGCGACCTGGGAATAGGTCCAATCCTGAAAATGCTTTGGAGCGATCATAAGTTAATAGAATACAAATTAACTCAAGATCACAGTAAAATTCAGTTTTTACAGTTTCTAAGACACAATTCAACAAAATCCGACTTTTTAATCAGACAGAATGGGCATATGTTTAGTGAGAATGAAGAGTTGAAATTTCTAGGTTTTCAGATAGATAGTAAGATGTTGTGGAAAGCTCACGTTCAGGATCTTGTTCAAAGACTTAATGCTGCCATTTTTAAGAGATTATTCTACACGAATAGTAGTCTACTTTGCTTATTTTTATTCGCTTATAACATATGGTACTATATTTTGTGGCAACTTTTCCCATTCTTGAAAGGTATTTTCAGCTCAGAAACGGGCGGTTCGGGCAATAAGTGGTGTAAGTTCGAGCACCTCCTGACGACCCTTGTTCATTAGTCTGCGTATTTTGACATTGGCATCTCAACGTATATATTCTTTACTGTCGTTTCTTGTCAATAACATCAGTTTATTCGCAATGATCAGTAGCTTCCACTCAATGTTTTAAACATGGCTGCGCTACAACAACTGTTACAGAACAGCAGCTATAATAGACAGCCAACTAGTTGTATAATAAATGGCTTGTTTTCAAATAACCTTTACCGTGGTTTCGACGGATTTGTCCTTCCTCAGGAGGACAAACAGTCAATATAGCTGTCGTCACAAGACATGTGTCAACAGTCTGTATGTCTGTATATCCACATCTAAAAATTAAGGCCCCTAGAATCAAGGCATTGTCACATCAGTAAAATAAGTCTCTTAAAATAACAGATGATGTTAGTAGCTACGCGCCGGCAAGTAGCCGCAGCTCCGGCCGTATTCAAATCGCTCTTGCCGAGACAGGTACAGAAGGGCTTGTTGTGTGCTATATACACAGTGCAGTGCGTGCTCAAAGTGTAGTTTCTTCTCTACATCAATAATCTTTATGTTGATAGGTAAATAAACTAGAATATCGTGCGTTCTGTCAGTGATAGGGGACGTCCAAACCCTTATTGTACATTGAAAAAGTTGTCATTTTTATGTACACACACTGTATGGGATGCATAATGAGATGTTAATGTAAAAAGCTAGTAGTAATAAAAATTTGTTTCATTCCGCACAATATTCTGGTTTTTAGTTAAAAATTACCCGCCAATCCGCTCAACCCAGTCATTCTTTCGGGGAATTCTTGTTTGTGTTTTTATTACATTGATTCTTATTATTATGCGGTGTGCGTTCTCCGGAGTGGTCGCGTGGTTTGGGGCGCCATGTCACTGATTGCGCGGCCCCTCCCGCCGGAGGTACGAGTCCTCCCTCGGGCATGCATGTGAGTCTTGTTCTTAGCATAAGTTAGTTAAAGTTAGTTTAAGCAGTATGTAAGTCTAGGGACCGATGACCTCAGCAGATTGGTCCCTTAGGAATTCACACACATATGAACATTTTTCGTGCGTTCTCATCTGGCATGATTACTCAACAGGGGTAAGGGATTAAAAGTCAGATACGGCGTGTAGGACTCATGTGAGGGGCATTCTTTGTAGAATTCCGAGTTAGCATAATGCAAGATCTCCGTAACGCCTCACGGTGAGATCAACTCGGAGGACGCCTCTCCCACCCTCTCCACAGAAGAGGCAATGCTGTTTGAAGTCAAAGGAAGAAACTGGATCTCAGCTTTGGAATTTTTGAAGGAGAGTGTTGAACGAAAGCCGCAGTACTGCTCGGACGTGTGTAGTTCCTACGTCAGCTCACATATACCCACGCAGCTGCAACACTTCCCAGTTTTCTTTACATTGAAGACTGTTTTTCACTACAGTATCGATACCACGATAACAGTGTTTCCTCTTGTGACAGCAAGGACGTGTTGCAAATAAGGTACAACTCTTCCATCTCCACAATGTGAAATAATTGGTCAGTTCCTCAGAAACCTGAAAAATACAAAAGAAACGTGTTTTATTTTAGTTACTGTATCAACCTGAATTTAAAGTATCCAGCAATACATAACAACACAAATAAATTTATAGTTTATTCACTGTTTACCAACTTATAAATTTAAAAAAATTCACATTAGTAAAATATTGTGGACATTTTGATGGTTTTGTGTGCACAAACGTTCTGTTAGTGAAGTTAATCCTATTCTACTAATAGGAAAATCCCAAGTCGTAACCTCAGTATTATGTTCCAACTAAAACAACGAATTCTCCAAACTCCTAGCTGTGGAAACTATAAATGCCTTTCAAGTCAAATTTCATTAATACCTATTTGCCTGTTGAAACTTCCTGACGGACTAAAACTGTGTGGCGGACCGAGAGTCGAACTCGGGACCTTTGCCTTTCGTGGGCAAGTGCTCTACCAACTGGGCTACCCAAGCACGACTCACGCCCCGTCCTCACAGCTTTACTTCTGCCAGTACCTCGTCTCCTACCTTCCAAACTTAACAGAAGCTCTCCTGCTAACCTTGCAGAACTATCTCATTCAGGAAACATCCCCCAGGCTGTGGCTAAGCCATGTCTCCGCAATAACCTTTCTTTCAGGAATGCTAGTTCTGCGAGGTTCGCAGGAGAGCTTCTGTTAAGTTTGGAAGGTAGGAGACGAGGTACTGGCAGAAGTAAAGCTGTGAGGGGCGTGAGTCGTGCTTAGGTATCTCAGTTGGTAGAGCACTTGCCCGTGAAAGGCAAAGGTCCCGAGTTCGAGTCTCGGTCCAGCACACAGCTTTAATCTGCCAGGAAGTTTCATATCAGTGCACGCTCCGCTGCAGAGTGAAAATCTCATTCTATTTGCCTGTTGTTTAAGATATTTCTACCGCTTCTTGGTCAGACGAGGACAATAGTGTGAGGAACACACCTGTGACGGACTAAGCATATGTTTTACAATCCCTGGAACATATTTACATATACTGGAAACTCTTAACACAAGACCTAAAAGTGTGTGCTTGAGAAACTGTAGGAAAGTGAGTCTGGCTAGTGAATGATCACGCCTTATGGTAAATAGAATCAGATAACTTCCTTATTATTAATGGTAGGGAAATCATTCTGGTATTGTTTTACAGTTTTAAGAACGTGTTCCATACAGTTATTTACAGAGAAACTTAGGAAAAAAGGCAGAGAATATTACTTTTCTCATTTTTGGTTAATATAGCCCAGAAGAAATGTTAGATATCTGTAAGATATTGTTACACATACATTTTTCAACTATTCCTCTATAATTTTGTGCAAAAGCGATCTTTTATGTTAATTCTGTGGGAATTTATAGCCTTTTAAAAATTACTCTAGTAATTCTTACGGCGCCCACATTGATGACGTCATATCCCCGAGCCCACAGCCCGGAGCTTCGGGTAATTTTTAATATGTTAACTAGGAGATCAACCTGAGACTATTGCAAAAGGTTTCATCTCTCCCCGTTTTTTGTCCTGTTCAGGCCTTTTTTGGATAAAGTTATTGGACGTGTACCTACGGTAACAACAATTCAAGCCAGTTCTTCAAAAAATTTCTACTGTTGCTTATATTATTATTATTATTATTATTATTACCTACATTGAAATATTTATTACCTTAAACTTCTGATTTTTAAAATTTTTGTGTAACAAGAAATCGAAAGCACAGAAAAACTCTATTAGCATGTAAGTTCAAATGTCCGTGACATGCTATCGGGGTGAATCACCTAACATTTTCACTGCCAATATTTCGGACATGCGAGGCACTATAGAAGCGCGTTTTTCACGTAAGTGAATTGTATGCCAGGTCGCATATTTGCAGTCAATACACAGATTTTAAGACGTTGGCGAAAGTGCGTTTTTTTTTTACAACAGTTACAAAGTTTTAAATGGAACAATACTTTTGACGGTAAAATCCTGAACGTTGTGTAACGTCCCGTTAGAAAAATTAATGAATTACTGTGCTGATAAACCTCTTACACTATTTGATTTTCAAACAGCTGAGCAGAAATGACCGTACTCAGACATTTCGCATTTCGCTCTTTACCTATTCCGATCAACACTAAAATGACACACAATATTTTTAGCGCAACGCAATCTGACTTTCAATAATCCCTACAAGAGAATGGCCCTGACTAACATTAACCTATACCTTTCACAAATCACTTACCTCACAAAAATCTTCGTTACTCGAAATACTGCAATACAGCGAGCGCCACTACTGCCAGCTAAATAAAAGATTCAAACTACGGAAGGCACTAATTACTGATAGGCATAGTTAGCAAATGAAAGATTTTAGTAGAGAACAAACAATGTATTTACCTTAATAGTCATAATACACTCCTGGAAATTGAAATAAGAACACCGTGAATTCATTGTCCCAGGAAGGGGAAACTTTATTGACACATTCCTGGGGTCAGATACATCACATGATCACACTGACAGAACCACAGGCACATAGACACAGGCAACAGAGCATGCACAATGTCGGCACTAGTACAGTGTATATCCACCTTTCGCAGCAATGCAGGCTGCTATTCTCCCATGGAGACGATCGTAGAGATGCTGGATGTAGTCCTGTGGAACGGCTTGCCATGCCATTTCCACCTGGCGCCTCAGTTGGACCAGCGTTCGTGCTGGACGTGCAGACCGCGTGAGACGACGCTTCATCCAGTTCCAAACATGCTCAATGGGGGACAGATCCGGAGATCTTGCTGGCCAGGGTAGTTGACTTACACCTTCTAGAGCACGTTGGGTGGCACGGGATACATGCGGACGTGCATTGTCCTGTTGGAACAGCAAGTTCCCTTGCCGGTCTAGGAATGGTAGAACGATGGGTTCGATGACGGTTTGGATGTACCGTACACTATTCAGTGTCCCCTCGACGATCACCAGTGGTGTACGGCCAGTGTAGGAGATCGCTCCCCACATCATGATGCCGGGTGTTGGCCCTGTGTGCCTCGGTCGTATGCAGTCCTGATTGTGGCGCTCACCTGCGCGGCGCCAAACACGCATACGACCATCATTGGCACCAAGGCAGAAGCGACTCTCATCGCTGAAGACGACACGTCTCCATTCGTCCCTCCATTCACGCCTGTCGCGACACCACTGGAGGCGGGCTGCACGATGTTGGGGCGTGAGCGGAAGACGGCCTAACGGTGTGCGGGACCGTAGCCCAGCTTCATGGAGACGGTTGCGAATGGTCCTCGCCGATACCCCAGGAGCAACAGTGTCCCTAATTTGCTGGGAAGTGGCGGTGCGGTCCCCTACGGCACTGCGTAGGATCCTACGGTCTTGGCGTGCATTCGTGCATCGCTGCGGTCCGGTCCCAGGTCGACGGGCACGTGCACCTTCCGCCGACCACTGGCGACAACATCGATGTACTGTGGAGACCTCACGCCCCACGTGTTGAGCAATTCGGCGGTACGTCCACCCGGCCTCCCGCATGCCCACTATAAGCCCTCGCTCAAAGTCTGTCAACTGCACATACGGTTCACGTCCACGCTGTCGCAGCATGCTACCAGTGTTAAAGACTGCGATGGAGCTCCGTATGCCACGGCAAACTGGCTGACACTGACGACGGCGGTGCACAAATGCTGCGCAGCTAGCGCCATTCGACGGCCAACACCGCGGTTGCTGGTGTGTCCGCTGTGCCGTGCGTGTGATCATTGCTTGTACAGCCCTCTCGCAGTGTCCGGAGCAAGTATGGTGGGTCTGACACACCGGTGTCAATGTGTTCTTTTTTCCATTTCCAGGAGTGTATATATAGCAGTTCATGACGTCCATTCTTACAAATGTACTGTTCCTGATGGGCACACGTCCAGATTATCCGCTCTCAAAAATCCGCCATCTGCCTTCCCCACATCCACCACTGCTGGCGGCTCACCTCCAACTGCGCAACGCTACACGCTGTTAACATCCAGCTGCCCAACACTACAATGGCAGACAACAATGCAAACTAGCCACAGACTGCACACAGCACAGCCAGTGAATTTCATACAGAGCGCTACGTGGCGTTACCAATAAGAAAACCTAAACAGCCTACTTACATAGCCCCCATGCTCCCCACAAAATATTTCACAAATTGTTTTGGGCACTGGCCAATACATATTTGTTAAAAAATTTTTCACGATTTCAATAACAAAGAAATCATATGCACACACATATTGATACAATGTTGGTCAAATGCTAAAATTTTCTCACAGTCCATAAAGACAGTCCTGATCATTCATCACAGTAAAATTGCAGTTTTTTTTTTCTCAAGGTCTGAGCAGTAAAAGACAATGCACACAGAAGTAGTGGATTTCAATGCAGTCTTGAAGAAGTAGTGTTGTCCTTCCAACAGAAAGACAGTGCTGACTCTTGACATGCAGACAGGTAATGGGCCACAACAGAGCAAACCCACAGCAGAGTCAGTCGAAGTTTTGAAGAATATTGGTAGGTAGGTCATCACAGAGCAGACCAACTGTAGTCCTGGTAGAGATTACGGTATTGGTGGGCCACCAGAGGTGCAGACCCAGTGCAGTCCTTGTAGAAATAATGGTATTGGTGAGTCATCAAAGGTGTAGACCCACTGTAGTCCTTGTAGAGATGGCTAGCAGCCTTCTGCTGTGACTGTGCAGGTGCACAATCACCGTTGAAGAGTCTTGCGGAGAATATAGCAAGTCCATGAACCACCACTTGTGCACTCACAAAATTTTTTTTTTTTGAAATGTCCTTAGAACCATCAATGCTGTTATCCAGTCCCTTGCTGAATTATTAACACACGTGCAAACACTAACAGTCCTCTTTTTTTCACATATTGTGCATATACTATGACCAACAGAAATATGTGCAGTGAAATGAAACTTAATTTGAAGAACTGGTGTCTATACAATTAAAATTTACAACATTAAAATACAATTACAAAGGTACAAAATACATAATTAAAGAACCTAACAGTACAGGTAACATTTGTAGTAGCACAGGATTTACAAAAGAATCGAAATAATATATACATCAGTGTTACAGGAATTATGACATAAGTAAATAAATAAAATAATGATAATAGTTTTTGAAACATTAATTTCACACATGAGAATTGAAACAGAACAGAATTAATAATGTGTAAACATCTTTACAAAGAAAATGATATATTATTAATGCAAATTATATTTGAGGATAACAGTATTCCTCATCATAGTGAATGTAACTGAGTATTAGAAAAATTCTACAACATAAGTCTTGTCAGATAAACACATAAAGACAGGAAGAACACAAATACACAAGGGTACACAAACACATAGCGGAATGATACAAAAGGACAGGACAGGGTTTGTTTTCAGTGTGACATTTGGTACTGCAGTCCAACCCAAAACATCATTCCATAGATCTTTCCTCTTATTTCAACATTTGTTTCCAACAAAAAAATCCTATCCAAGCATGCTTTCTGTATTTATATGTTCACATTTTTCTTACCTCATTATTTATTTAACATTATCTTACCTCATCATTTGTTTCCAAGAAAATTCTACCTATACCTGCTTTCTGTACTTTTTCGTATAAATTCTCAATGCATTTCTTCCAATTCATCGCAACCCATTCTCTTATATAGTCTACCCCCTCTGAAGCTAACTTAAATCTACTGAGCTCAGATGCTAAACTAAGGAACGAGGCAATGCAGCAGCACAAAACAACTAACAACAACAGCAATGACAAAAATACAAATTGGCTAAGCTAGCAGCAGTAAATCTAAATTGGCAAAGCAATTGCAATATTAAAACTAATATAAGGCACTGTGCAGCAAACAAGAAAAATAAATCAGTAGTAAAACTGGCTTAACAGAGTAATACAAAGTGAAATTCAGTAGCACTATGCCTGGCAAACAGCAGCAGCAAATGTAATAACTTATATCTAAACATGACAAACCCACAAGCAGAAAAAATAGTACACTAAAGACAACAATGCAGATAAGGGAAATGTATATTCACATCTTAATATCTATGTCAATAAAGTGGTGCACCACAACTTATTCTACTAAAAATGTTACCAAGTAGTTGAAAAGAAAATTATGTATGCAAGTCCTATGAAGGGAAATGTCTTTTTGTGCTCCTTCGTTTCTTTTGAAGTAGATCAAAAGTTATTATTTACTGGATCTGTAGGCATAAAATATCTATATTAGTACATCTATAAAATTTTATTTTAACCAATGCTGCAGTGCAGCTAGAAACTAGATATTAAACAAAATGAGCAAATAAATACATAAGGCAAGGCGTGGAACGTCATTCACTAGGCAAATGGCGGCTCCAAAGGCAGTAAAAAATCTCTCAACTAGAAAGACAATAGATATAAAATGTTTCTCATCATTTCATTAGGCATTTTAGTAAATATCATAAATTAAGAGCTCCACAGTGTAATCATATGTTTTTAAGTTTGAGCGTGTCATAATTGCGATGCTTTCTACAAAGGAATGTCGATAGCGAGGTTAATGGTCTCTTTTTTTTCCCACCTAATGGCTTTTTCTCCAGGTGACTCGCACAGCTGGTCGCCCATAACGCATTATGTCAAGGTCACTTAGCTTTCTTACCGAAATATTTACGACACCAGTTTGCGCTACAGTGACAGTCTCATATAAAAATTTTCACAAGTCAAGAATTTGCGTTGCAAATGTGTAGAAACAAAATCCTATGAATATAACAGTGTCCAAAAAATTTTCGCCGGCATTGTGATACATTCACCCATTTACAAACATTTCATAACTCTTAAAGTACGATTCTTGGTTTCCAACATCATTTTTCACATATCAGAGACCCTAACCACTATTCATTACTACTAACGTTATTACACATTTACATATTCGACGACACTTCATTCTTGAGTCGACACTTGAACATTTCATCATAATAAATACGTAGCACAATCAAATTTATCATATAGCATCAGCTTATTGATCATAAACATACCTCAACAGCATAATACACATTGTCATCGTAATAATAACATCATAACACGTCAGTCAAATCTCAAAAACGTCGTAGCTTTCTGCAATAATTTAAAAACCTAAAAAAAATTCTCTGCTCATTTCAGTAGTGTCATCTACCTCAAACGTACTTTAAAAATCATGTTCCCATACCAAATACATCATTCAAAGCTCTCGTAGTATCACAATGGTTCCGAAAAATATATGAACAGTTCACAAAGTACAGACAAAATGCAATTTCATAAGTGTGAAGTTATCCAACAGTGTAATTATGTAAACATGTGTCACTGACATAGTAAAAAAATGTTTGTCTCTATCAGTTAAATGATCAGATAGCTGTGTAATTATGTGTTAGAGAAATATGGTACCGATGTGTTAAGTTGTGTAAGCAAATATCATATTAGCTAGGGCTCCTTGTGCTTGCCAAACACATGATACACAAAGTAAGCGTGTACCCCCTGAGGATTAATGTGATTATACTCTCAGGTGTTACAGATTACAGCAATGGAATGAAATGTATCACGGAAAACTTTCTTTGTAATTCAAAAATCTTGATAAATAAATGGTTCAAGTACAAAATTAATCACTCAAATGCCTGTCCTGTAGCGCTAAATGTGCGTCTTGTTGTAAGATAATTCTGTGGCACTGTCGTAGTTATCATCCTCTGTAAGAAAAGTTCTGCTGAAGTCAATGTACTCACCTCCTCATAAACAAAAGTGAAATGCTTTGCGTATAGATATCTTAGTTATTACGCTTATTGCCGTGATGAAGAAAGTACTGTGCTGTGACGTATTGTTGTTCTACGAAAAAGGCTGTCTCATTGTAGCTATACCCAAAAGTTACTACTAAAACATGTTTTACTGTCCAGAATAATACACAAAAACTGTGCAGATATAAAACAGATACAAGGCAAAAGCAACAATGTAAATTGTGTCACATATTAGTAGCGTCGTGATTTAATCATGTAGCTATCAAAGAAACCAAATGCTAAGTCATCTTTAATCTCACCGAATTTACTTCAAATAAAGAGTATCTTTTCAAGTAAACCAAAATGTTGCATTAAAATCTCATTAGCAGTGTATGATCTAACTATGTAAGCCGATATTCGTTATGTAATCGTGCAACTAACAAGCAAGAATGTACAAACACAATAACACAGTGTCCTCTGATCACTATAACAACGCATTTGTAATTACTTGTCTAAATAAGTTCCCTAGGTTATTGACTGGATAGTTAACTTTAAAATGTAGTTGCATATTAACAGTTTCTAAGTGTGGCAAAGATTACTAGTGACGAGAAGTGAAAAATTTTATAGCAAAGACTAAGTTAAAAAGCAGATTATCTCTCAAGAAACGGCTTTACGTGTGAAATGTGGTGCAATCCTTTACCCTTTCTAGTGCACAGAGTTTCAGCTTCAAAGTAATTATCATGTTCTATACGTCGGTAAGGAATGCGAAAATTTTTCTCAGGGTTAGCGTCTATGTTATTTTTCGCTGAGGCAGCCGGCGCACGTGGCTGGCTGTGGTGCGACTCATTGTCTGTCTCTTTGTTGGCGCGCGTCGTTATTGGGATTTGGAGACCTAACTTCTAAAAATTCACCCTCTCGAGAGCGCCCTGCCCTGTTTGAATCCCGCCAGTTCTGATGCAATTCAGGTCTGTCGTTACGATTATATCGTCTGTCGTCATGTCGGTCATTTCTGTAATTAATTTCTTGTCGGTCAATTGGTGGAGAATTTCTCCCTGAATTATCACTGCATGGTGGACCGTTGCGTCTGAAGTTATTCTGTCTCCCGTGATAATAATAGTTCTGGTTGCCAAATTGTCTGTTTCTATGATTGTCTCTGTCATATTCATTACTACGAAAATGCGATCTTTCTCTGTAACTATTACTCTGCCAGTGATTGTCATACGGGTGGTGTCTGATTTGGTCACGATTTACATTGTAAGAATAGCCTTGTCGTGTCCAGTTATTATTTCTTTCATCACGGAATCGTGACGGATGTGACCTGTAATTGTTGTGCTCCTGTTTTCGCGTTCCGCGATTGTCAGTGTCAATTTCCAGTTCTTGTAAGAGTCCCTGAAAAGCTTCAATGTCGTCTTTGCAACGTCCCGCCAAAATAATATGTCGTAAATGTTCAGGCAATTTTAATAAGCAAATGCGGATGAGTTCTGAGGGGCTGTAAGGAATTGACAGGTACTGATTCTTGTGCAACATGTCTTCAAAATATTTCACAAGACTGGAAAATTCAGATTGTTCGAAATGTTTCATCATTATGATGCTATGTTTTACTCGGTCTTGTGTGGCTTGAGACCAATATGCTGAGAGGAAGGCATGGTAAAATTCTCCTTCACTGTGGCAATCGTGAATGAGCGATCGCATTCTTACAGCTGGTTCATTCTCTAAGTAGCCACACATAAAATCTAATCTGTGTTCTAATGACCAGTTGGGAGGAAAACAATGAGAGAATTGAAGCCACGCTTGTGGATGAATGTCGTCGCCGAATTCTTAAATGTTTTGAATTTACGTGTAGTAATAAACAGCTTATAGTCAAAATCATCATGTCGGCGAGTCGTATGTCGGTCATTGTTACGTCGTTTCGGCGGTTCCATCTCAAAATTCGGTGTACCTTGCCAATTTCTTTCATAATTTCCGAAGTGCCCTGTGTTATTATATTGTGGCTGTTCCGTATTTCTATGTCCCTCTTCCCGTATTGGAGCGCGAGTGTCCTCTGAAATATGTAATTCTCGTATTACCTGTGTCAACTGATCTTGTACTTCCCGGATTAATTTATTTCTGATTTTGTTTGAATTTCCTAATTAGTTCGTACTCTTCTGTGTCAGTGAAGGCTACAGGTCTTGTCATTCAGATCATCATCCACCTTTGTAGATAAGTTAGTGAACTGATCCGAGAGTTCGGCTACTTTCTCCGATAGTGAACTTATTTCCTCAGTGTGTTTTTCCGAACCAAGTTTCAGAGTGTCCATTTGTGTTGAAATCGTATGTACTGTGTCCTTTAAGTTTTCCTGAGTTTTTGCAAGTTGCGTAACCGAATCGGTAGATGCAACTGAGTCAATCTTTGCTTGCAAGGTCTGATGATTTTCATGAACAATAGTTTGCAGTTCTTTTATGGCTGCTTCGTGATTCTGTAATGTATTTTCATGCCGCGAAAAAATAGGTTGGAAATGCTCACAAATTTGTGTTTTTACGTCATTACAGACTTTTTGACATTTCGATTCGATTTTATGTAACTCAGTAGTTAAATCTTCACATGTTTGTTCAAGCGTGGTGTCCAACCTTTGAAGCTTTTGCTGTGTTTGTCTCTGATTTTGTTCCATTGTGTCTAACTTTTGAAGCTTTTGCTGTGTTTGTCTCTGATTTTGTTTCATTTGTTGCATTAATTGCAATAATAATGTATTGGTGTCTGGAATCTGTTCCTCTATGCTTTTCGGCAGTGCATTTGCACCGGCAACATTCACATTTAGACAAGCAGAAAATGTGTCTTGACTTATTTGAGAAAACGGTGAGGACGCAAAACCTGAATCTACAGTATTTGCAAGATTGTGTCCTGTCATTTCGGATTCCTGAGACGAGCTGTTGCCGACCGATCGATCGATAATGCTTCCCTGTTCACTAATTGTTTCACTGCCTAAACCATTATTTGCCGCCTGATCCATTTCCCTATGCACAATTTCCAAATTACTACTTTGAATGTCTGTTAATTCATTACACAGTGGTGCTGATAAGCTACGCTCGTCGTCACTATTATTTCTCAGTTTACTTTGGAGCCTAGTATTACGTTTTTCACACGCCATTATTGTCACAATATTTCACACGACAACACAGAAAAGCACAACTTGAAGAGCAAAATAAGAAAACACATAAAAATAGCACTGAAAATAATATCTAGTTAATTGCAAGCGCAGTTGCGAAATACTTGGTGCAAATCTACATGCATGTACAACAATGAAAAACTACAACTACAAAGGAAATTCTCCCTATGATTACGAGCTAGCAATAAACAAACTAATTACACAAACTACAAGAAAAAAATCAGGAGATTCCAGTGAGGTATCCTGGCAGGGTCGCAATATGTAACGTCCCCTTAGAAAAATTAATGAATTACTGCGCTGATAAACCTCTTACACTATTTGATTTTCAAACAGCTGAGCAGAACTGACCGTACTCAGACATTTCGCATTTCGCTCTTTATCTATTCTGATCAACACTAAAATGACACATAATATTTTTAGCGTAACGCAATCTGACTTTCAATAATCCCTACAAGAGAATGGCCCTGACTAACATTAACCTATACCTTTCACAAATCACTTACCTCACAAAAGGTCGGCCGGAGTGGCCGAGCGGTTAAAGGCGCTACAGTCTGGAACCGCACGACCGCTACGGTCGCAGGTTCGAATCCTGCCTCGGGCATGGATGTGAGTGATGTCCTTAGGTTAGTTAGGTTTAAGTAGTTCTAAGTTCTAGGGGACTTATGACCACAGCAGTTGAGTCCCATAGTGCTCAGAGCCATTTCTACCTCACAAAAATCTTCGTTACTCGAAATACTGCAATACAGCTGGCGCCACTACTGCCAGCTAAATAAAAGATTCAAACTACGGAAGGCACTAACTACTGATAGGCATAGTTAGCAAATGAAAGATTTTAATAGAGAACAAACAATGTATTTACCTTAATAGTCATAATATATATAGCAGTTCATGACGTCCATTCTTACAAATGTACTGTTCCTGATGGACATACGTCCAGATTATCCGCTCTCAAAAATCCGCCATTTGACTTCCCTACATCCACCACTGCTGGCGGCTCACCTCCAACTGCGCAACGCTACGCGCTGTTAACATCCAGCTGCCCAACACTACAATGGCAGACAACAATGCAAACTAGCCACAGACTGCACACAGCACAGCCAGTGATTTTCATACAGAGCGCTACGTGGCGTTACCAATAAGAAAACCTAAACAGCCTACTTACAGTTGTAAAGAATGGGCAGGCCGTTGTGGCCGAGCGGTTCTAGGCGCTTCAGTCTGGAACCGCGCGACCGCTACGGTCGCAGGTTCGAATCCTGCCTCGGGCATGGATGTGTGTGATGTCCTTAGGTTAGTTAGGTGTAAATAGTTCTAAGTTCTAGGGGACTGAAGGCCTCAGATGTTGAGTCCCATAGTGCTCAGAGCCATTTTGTAAAGAACGGCAGCTGTTTGTTCCTTCCTATTGCTTAGCTGTTAGCCGACGATACCTTGCTTTGTGTGTACACTGCGACTTCACTGCGACGATCCTGTCGCTTATTCTGCGGTAGTGGACGTAGTGGAACGCGCGTAGAAGATTATATTTGCCAATGCGGAAAAAGCGGACACGCTCACGGTTTATGATGAAAGTTGGAAGCATGCCCTTCGTTCATCTACTGAAAGATATCTCAATAGATGTGAACCTTTTCAACCTCTTAAAAGAATTACAGATGATTTGAAAAGGTGTATGACTAATGCCTACGCTGCAATTTCCGCTAAAATGCTGGACAATGCGCAGCAATCGTTGCGTGGCAGAAGGAGAGCTTGTATTGACGCCGGTGGTGGTCATTCTGAGCAACAGGCTGTGAGGGTACGTTGGTTCTTTACGTGTCAGACACAACAGACATTCACCTTTGTTTGCGTTTCGTTTGCCCTAGGCAAAATCCCATTTAACAACACGACACCTGCGAAGAATTATTAACATCTATGTCGGGCTGCACATAAGCACCAATGTGAAATTCACATGGTGTTTACAGTCTTCAAACAGATATCTCCAGCAAACACCACTGACGTTCTAATTTGGTTATTGAGCACTGTCAACAGACATTGTTCCACCGAAATATTTGTACCTTTCTTATATAAATACATGCTCGAAACTCGTAGTATTCCGTGTATAGGCAGCATAAGCGGGCCCTGCCTATCATTCCAGTCTGTGAAATTCGCTTATCAATGGCGCCTTCCATTATCGAAATATCTGACGTGCCAGTTTTAGGCGATTCACCCTGTATAACTAGATCGAACTGCCTGATGCAGTAAGGGCAGCTGAAATTTTTGAACCGGATACGGGACTCTGGCACCGTCCACCATAGCTCTTCTATTACAGCTATGTTGCTATAATTTGAAGGGTAACGTGGGATTAATGACACACCGCTATCATCACAGGGCCACTGCCAGCAGCTTGCAACGTGCAGCATCCGCAGTCCAAAAGCACGGCGTGAAGAGGAAGAGCAAGCTAGCGACGAGCGTGGCGCCATCAGATAGGCCGCGCGGGAACTGCGTGTGGGCTGTCGGCAGGCGCTGCGGCCAGAGGGCGGCGCTGGGAGCGCAGCGCACAGTGGCAGCGGATGGTGACCGCGTTGGGGGCCGCCGCTGGACGCTGCTGCTCTACCTCGCCGCGGTCTCGACTAACTACAGATTCGTGGTGGGTCTCGATGCTGCGCCTGCACTGTGCGACATGCAAAAGTGCACTGCCGCGATTTATACACTACTGGCCATTAAAATTGCTACACTACGAAGATGACGTTCTACAGACGCGAAATTTAACCGACAGGAAGAAGATGCTGTGATACGCAAATGATTAGCTTTCCAGAGCATTCACAGAAGGCTGGCCCCGGTGATGACACCTACAACGTGCTGACAGGAGGAAAGTTTCTAACCGATTTCTCATACAAAAACAGCAGTTGACCGGCGTGGCCTGGTGAAACGTTGTAGTGATGCCTAGTGAAACGAGGAGAAATGCATACCATCACTTTTCCGACTTTGATAAAGGTCCGATTGTAGCCTTTCGCGATTGCGGTTTGTCCTATCGCGACATTGCTGCTCGCGTTGGTCGAGATCCAATGACTGTTAGCAGAATATGGAATCGGTGGGTTCAGGAGGGTAATTCGGAACGCCATACTGGATCTCAACGGCCTCGTATCATTAGCAGTCGTGATGACAGGCATCTTATCCGCATGGCTGTAGCGGATCGTGGAGCCACGTCTCGATCCCTGAGTCAACAGAAGGGGGCGTTTGCAAGAAGACAACCATTGCATGGGGGCTTAATTAAATAATTTTGAAAATACTTTTTATTTTTGGTAGCTGTGTGTCCGATTACGCTGTTTCGTAATCGGTTGGCCCTGACCAGTATTTTTACGCAATCTGACTGCATAGAATAACAACAAACAATGAAAGAAAATTTTCATTAAACACAGTTAATTAATTAAGTCCCCAGCAACTATAAAACCTACTAAACCAAAGCACAAGTATAACTGTTCTGTATGTGGAAGTATGACTCAACGCACATCTGGCACGGTTCTTCTTCAACAAGACAAGAATTTTTAAATACCAATTTTACTGACGTGATAAAAGAAAATTACAAATACTACAATTGCGTAAGGAAAGCAGAATTAAACTCTAATACAAGAACACACGCCAGATGCTTTGTTGACTGAACCTGTAATGACGCATTATTTAGGACACTGAAATAAAAAGAAAAAAAGAAACGGAGTTTGTTACCTCATTTATATTGATGAAAATCACTCTAATCCTTACAATATATCTCACACCGACTCTCTACTATCACATCTCAACCAGAACTCTCCAATATCACATCTCAGCAAGCACTGCCTACAAACACTCTCTGCTACGAGGTCTTAACAAGTACTGACTACCACGAGATCTCGACAGGCACTGACCACGAGCTCTGGACAAGCACTGTCTACTACTAGCTCTCGACAAGCACTGTGGAGGCGGCTTGATAATACTCTTTGGCGCAATCTCTGGCGAGGTGGCTCAGTGTAGCCACCTTTCATATGCCCCTCCTCCACAGGCCAGAATTTGATGGTATTTTTGCCAGCATTGGTGGTGAAAATACCACCAAATTCGTCCAGAAAAATACAGACAAAAATAAAAGATAATATTAATACCTAAATATCACATAATTAGTTAAAATTTTGGCTTTGCACTGACCTTTCAATAACCTAATATATGAAATACAGTAAGCAATACAACTTCTTTTCATACATGTGACTTTACATAAGAGTTCACACAATACACAAAAAATCAGTTTATACAAATGTTCACATAAAATGCTTTCAATGATTAGTTTATACAAAAAAGACACCAACAGGTGACATCTTTTCAGTAGAAGCAGTCCATCAGTGGCACCCAGTAAAGTTTAGCAGGTACACCCAGCAACAAGTCACATTAGTTCAGTAGAAGCAATCCATCAGTGGCACCCAGCAATGTTGAGTAGGTGCAGACAGCAACAAGTGACTTCATTTCAGTAGAAACAGTTCCAACAGTGGCATCCAGCAATGTTGAGTAGGTGCAGACACCGGCAAGTGACATCATTTCCATAGAAGTAGCTTCATCTGTGCACCCAGTAATGTTGAGCAGGTGCAGACACAAACAAGTGACTTTATTTCAGTAGAAGCAGTTCCATTAGTGGCACCCAGCAATGTTGAGTAGGTGCAGACAGCAACAAGTGACATTATTTCAGTAGAAGCAGTTCCATCTGTGGCACCCAGCAATGTTGAAGAGGTACACACAGCAACAAGTGACATTAGTTCAGTAGAAGCAATCCATCAGTGGCACCCAGCAATGTTGAGTAGGTGCAGACACCGGCAAGTGACATCATTTCAGCAGAAGCAGTCCATCAGTTGCACCTAGCAATGATGAGCGGGTGCAGACACCAACAAGTGACATCATTTCAGCAGAAGCAGTCCATCAGTTGCACCTAGCAATGATGAGCAGGTGCAGACACCAACAAGTGACTTCATTTCAGCAGAAGCAGTCCATCAGTTGCACCTAGCAATGATGAGCAGGTGCAGACACCAACAAGTGACATCATTTCAGCAGAAGCAGTCCATCACTTGCACCTAGCAATGATGAGCAGGTGCAGACACCAACAAGTGACTTCATTTCAGTAGAAGCAATCCATCAGTGGCACCCAGCAATGTTGAGTAGGTGCAGACACCGGCAAGTGACATCATTTCTATAGAAGTAGCTTCATCTATGCACCCGGTAATGTTGAGCAGGTGCAGACACCAACAAGTGATATCATTTCAGCAGAAGCAGTCCATCAGTTGCATCTAGCAATGATGAGCAGGTGCAGACACCAACAAGTGACATCATTTCAGCAGAAGCAGTCCATCACTTGCACCTAGCAATGATGAGCAGGTGCAGACACCAACAAGTGACATCATTTCAGCAGAAGCAGTCCATTAGTTGCACCTAGCAATGATGAGCAGGTGCAGACACCAACAAGTGACATCATTTCAGCAGAAGCAGTCCATCAGTTGCACCTAGCAATGATGAGCAGGTGCAGACACCAACAAGTGACATCATTTCAGCAGAAGCAGTCCATCACTTGCACCTAGCAATGATGAGCAGGTGCAGACACCAACAAGTGACTTCATTTCAGTAGAAGCAATCCATCAGTGGCACCCAGCAATGTTGAGTAGGTGCAGACACCGGCAAGTGACATCATTTCTATAGAAGTAGCTTCATCTATGCACCCGGTAATGTTGAGCAGGTGCAGACACCAACAAGTGACATCATTTCAGCAGAAGCAGTCCATCAGTTGCACCTAGCAATGATGAGCAGGTGCAGACACCAACAAGTGACATCATTTCAGCAGAAGCAGTCCATCACTTGCACCTAGCAATGATGAGCAGGTGCAGACACCAACAAGTGACTTCATTTCAGTAGAAGCAATCCATCAGTGGCACTCAGCAATGTTGTGTAGGTGCAGACAGCAAGAAGTAACATCATTTCAGTAGAAACTGTTCTAACAGTGGCACCTAGCAATGTTGAGTGGGTGCAGACAGCAAGAAGTGACTTCATTTCCATACAAGTAGTCCATCAGTTGCACCTAGCAATGATGAGCAGGTCCAGAGAGCAGTCCATGATATTCACTATCACTGATCACACTGTTCATCAGAGTATATAAGCACAAATTAAACATGTCCTAGTGGCACCAATCATGTAGAAAAAGTACAAGTAACAGTCCATAATATTTACTATCACTGATCACACAGTTCATCAGCAGAAATTAAACATGTCCTAGTGGCACCAATCATGTAGAAAAAGTACAAGTAACAGTCCATAATATTTACTATCACTGATCACACAGTTCATCAGCAGAAATTAAACATGTCCTAGTGGCACCAATCATGTAGAAAAAGTACAAGTAACAGTCCATAATATTCACTATCACTGATCACACAGTTCATCAGCAGAAATTAAACATTCCTAAGTGTCACACATTATGTTGAAAAAGTGCAGGTAACAGTTCATAATATTTACTATCACTAATCAGACAGTTCAGGCATGAACAATAGTTTGAATGCACATACAAATGCTTTTACACTAAACATACAAATCATAACAAACACACAAATGATGTCAGATAATTTTCATATTAACTATTACAAATACTCAAATATCAGTAAACCTATAATATTTATGGGTGTCAGTGCAAGCCACAACAAACCATAAAATAATATTTAGGAGATAGGAGGGTAGGATTAGGAAAGGAAAACACACAAAACACACTCACTCATCTTTCATCCACATTAAGTACTACTGTGTAATTGAATAGTGTTAACTGTGTAAATGGAATTCTGTCAAAATTTCACTTTCATCATGTGTATCAAGGAGTAGTGGCAGCAATGTATAACAGTCAATAATAGTTAAGTCAACGTCATAGTCATCATGTCAAGACCAATGTTTGCCAAGCCAGATCAAAATGTACTGTTGCTGAACAACTGTCAATGAGCCAAGATATGCAAATACTTCCTCTCTTCAAAAAAAAGTATATACTGCTTAGTGATTTAACAAAGTGTGTGTATAGA
Organism: Schistocerca serialis cubense; assembly: GCF_023864345.2. Taxonomy (NCBI): domain Eukaryota; kingdom Metazoa; phylum Arthropoda; class Insecta; order Orthoptera; family Acrididae; genus Schistocerca; species Schistocerca serialis. Next base: position 515,545,713 of record NC_064639.1, read on the forward strand.
CTATCTTCCTTCTACTTTAGTGTTCTAGTCTGCTATCTTCATCCTCCTTGTTCCATAAGACCAACAAAAAAAAAAAAAATATGCTCCTCACTTACTTCACCTCTTATCCACCAAAACTCTAATAATCATCAGCATCACATAATCTCAATACTCCAATAATACCTCTTACGTCGATACATATAAATCTTATCATCAATATCATTTACCTTACCTCTTGTCCACAAAAACTCCAATAATCATCAACTTCACACAATCTCAATAATACCTCTTCAATACGTCGATACATATGAACCTTATTGCCAATATCATCTCACTTCCATAACAACTCTTTCCTCTAGTCAGTCTCCTCGAACAAGTACAGATAAAATACTAGTGCAAACTTCAGTTCATCATCCCATACAATCTGAAGACACATTGTCAACACACAACCTCTGTGTAATCCGTCTGACCCAAATCTTCTACTCATTATGAATTATAAACAAAAGAAATGCATACATGACCTCAAACCGACTTAGTTCGAATAACTCTCAGTAATTAAGTACGATTACGGAATGTGAATGATCATAATATTTCACAGTGTGTACACCACTTCAAGAATTATGGCAAACAGAAGCAAACATGTGGAGTATTTCTTTGTGTCAAGTGTCACTTCCTATTTCAATTGCTCACGAAAAATGCAGTGTAATAACTGTCAATGGTCTAAACCTAGTAATGGTATGTCATGTCGTTAGCTTCCTTCCTATTAGTATAAATTTATACAGCTCCCATAAATCCTCAGCTCATGTGACTTCTATGAAGTTTCTTGTACTAATGTCGTTCGTCGGATTATAGCAGTTCATTTTCTTATCTTAAAAATATAAGGCACTGAGCGTAAGCAAAACATGCAATAGCGAGTAAATATACCAGCAGAGAACAGAATGTCAACAAGTGGATGCAGCACAATTCTTACAACGAGGCTCTGGCAAGCAAACAATCTATAATTAACACCATATTGTAACCTAAACTCTATGTTCGTACACTGTACATCAGCATTGCTATATACCAAATTAAAGAGTAGTTATGACAACAAAACAGAAATGTGTAAATATGCCATCCATACGCATAGCAGCAAACAGGTCATTAGCATCATATCACCATAAGCAAATAAATGTTCATATGTCATCTTAATAAGTAAACATGAAGGCGCAAGCAGACAAATCACAAAGTATAACTTACATACATAATCACAGTCAGCACAATTAATCAGGTGACAATTATAATTTAAATAAATAAGCACAGCAGGCACGTAATAAAAAAAATATGACATCAGTGAAAAAGCAGTGCAGCCAAGCGATGCATAATATACACAAGTTACAACCCAGTTCATTAATAATCATTGTCAAAATCAGTTAACGTACGCAAGCACGTCGCTTCACACGTAAATTGATAGAACATGAAATTAGCACAAAGTATGAATCACGTAATCGCGAGCAGCAAATTACGTCTAAAGTACGTACCTAAGTGGAAATATGTTACCTGAAAAATAAACTCTATTAATAATTACCTTTTTAGTTTATTAGTTTCTTCTTCGAAATTACATTCTTCCTGAAAATTTCTCGATAGCAAGTCGTCTTAACGTCGGAGACACACAGAATTTACCTGAAGTTCTTAAATATTTTATAGAACCGTATCCTGAAAAATACTGAATGTTAATAACATAATTCATCAAGTCACTATAGCTTTATACTGAATTTAATCGGAGAAATTGAACTGTGTATTTGTTTACGGCTGTCAGTGCATTCGCACTGAGCGCTCGATCAGCTGTAGGCGCGTGACGTAGGAAGCAATTGTTTGCGGTCAACGACTGCCTTGTGCGGCGCGCAGACGTGACTGTTGCTTTGAGTATGTGCCGCCGCCAAAACACAGCGCGGTATCCTTGTACTCTCCGCATGTTTACATCTAGCTGTTAGTTTCTCTAAAGTATGTCATTCCACAAAAATTTTAACGTTTGATATATGATGTACTCCCTTAGAGCGTCGAGATTTAAGAGTTTCTACTTCGACAGTGTTATCATGAATAATTTTACGAATTCTATATGGACCGTTATAAAGCAGAAAAAATTAGCGACACAAGCCTTTTCCTTTGTGAGACAAACGATGAGACTTAATTAACACCTTTTGACCAACTGACAAGATTTTTGAACGACCAGGACGCTTAGCTGATTTCTCTCTTCTAGCAGCCGCAGATGCAATATTTCGTAGAGCCAGGTTGACAACTTCAGAATGCCGCAGTTTCCGTGTAGGCGGAAAAGGAACGATTTCAGATATGCGATTTGTCGGTGCTTTGTTTTTTAATATCAGTTTGGCGGTAAATAAGTTGAATCATTAGGGAGTTCATTCAGAATGTTTTGAAAAATATGAAGATACTGATCCCAAGTTCTGTGATTCCGATGACAATAAAGACGACACAATTTATTGATTTCCTTCATCCATCTCTCTGAAGCTTTAGATTGAGGGTGAAAAAGTGAAATGAAAATTGGTTTAATTTTACGACGCTGTAGAGTACGAAGCCAAATTTTAGAACGAAACAGTGATCCATTATCTGATATAACCTTATCAACATGACCAACTTCTTTAAGAAAATGGTTAATGAAAGCATTAGATACTGAACGAGCTGTTGCTTTGCGTAGAGGTGTAAGACACACATATTTTGACGTCAACTCCACTGCTACGAAAATGTACGCAAAACCATTAGTAGATCGAACCACTGGACCGAACAAATCAACTGCAGCCATCTCCTTTAATTTCGCTGGGATGATAGGAAACAACGGTGCTCTGTGAGAAACTGTTGGCGGCTTAGCCTTTTGACATAATTTGCATTTGGCCAGAACAGATCGAATACGTTTTTCCATATTACTGAAGTAGCAATTTTCCCCTAATTTATGAAAACATTTTGTGGTGTCACCGCCAGACACCACACTTGCTAGGTGGTAGATTAAATCGGCCGCGGTCCATTTAGTACATGTCGGACCCGCGTGTCGCCACTGTGTAATTGCAGACCTAGCGCCACCACAAGGCAGGTCTCGTGATACGAACAAGCACTCGCCCCCAGTTGTACGAAGACATTGCTGGCGACCATACGGACGAAGCCTTCCTCTCATTTGCCGAGAGACAGTTAGAATAGCCTTCTGCTAAGTCCATGGCTACGACCTAGCAAGGCGCCATTAGCCTTACCTACTTTGAGAGTTATAGTATAAATGTCTCAAGAAGAACGCTGTATTCATCACATAATAAAAGTTAAGTATAAAGCAGCTACGTACTTTTCTTGCTACCATTCAATAGTTATCCTGTTCCAGAATTCACGCTCGTCGGCGTGTGTGTACGCGTGCCTTTCTTTCGACTACCGTGTGGCGTAACAGTCTTGTTACGTCACTACACATTTTCTGGGACCAAAGTGTGCATAACTGAAATGCGTAGACCAAATCAGCTTATTAACCCACTCATCAGGAATACAAACTAACCAAACAGAGTTGTCGACCGATTTTCGCTTAAAAAGAACTTTCCAGATAGATCGCAAAAACGAGGTGTGGCCAAATCGTCCAAACTAACAAAGCGTCTAGGAAAATTAGAGACACCAAGGAAACTACGAACATCACGTTTCGTGGTAGGAACAGCATAATTACGAATAGCGTCATGTTTTTCTGGATCAGGAAGAATACCTTCTGTAGAAATAATGTGACCGAGAAATTTCACCTGAGAACGACCAAATTCAGATTTTTCCAAGTTCTCTGTAATGCCAACTCTTGCAATAATACTTAATAATGAATCCAAAATTATGTTGTGCTCACTCCAAGAATGTTTAGCAATAAGAATATCGTCAACATATGAAGTAATATTGTCACAAAGAGAAACAGGTAAAATTTCGTTTAAACTACAAATGAATGCTGCAGAAAATATAGTAAGTCCAAACAGTAAATTCCAAAGTCACTTTTGGGTAAATTAGTCATATCAGGTTATTGTTTACTTACTCACTAGATAGATTGATAGTCGAAGAGTTGGTTTGACAGATGCAAAGAATAGTAAAAGAGTAGGCAACGGTACAGAAAACTAAAAGAGAAATAGCACCACTACAGCTCGGGGCCCTATGCTCGCTACGGCACATATTCACTTAGAGTAGTGAATCCCCTGAGGACTTTAATAGCCGCACATAATTTCTAGTTTGTGAACTTAGTGGCAAATTTGGCGGAAGTGCGTACGTAAATTGATCTAACTATGCACATGGATCTATATCATTCTTAGAATTACGAAAGATCTTAAATTTTCGAACAGTCAAAAAGTGTTTATAGTCAAAATTTTCGCCTCGTGGCGACAAAGACCTACCGGGCGCTCTCTTGTTGCATCCCGTAAATGAAACAAATTACTTTCTTCAAACCCCTCTGCTAAACTGAGACTTGTCAATTTATCTGAGATCTCCTCAACTCTTTCCGATGTGTCACTTAATTGTTCTTTCTGTTTATTTACGTCTTCCGTAAGTGTCGCGACTCGGGTTTCAGTATTGACACATTTGGTAGTTAACTGTTCATATTGTTGTGTTATGTTATTTAATCTGTCGTTTGATACGGACTCCTCGATTCTCTCAAGTATTTCTTCCTTATCGTGTGCACATTGTAAATTTAACTCTGAAAATTTCTGTACTATCACGCGATCTCTTTCTTCCTATTCTCTGCCCTGTTCCTCTTGTCTAATTTCTGTTGAAATTAAGCTATTATTGTGAGCCTTCAAAATCGGTTGTACTTCTTCTCTAATTTCTTTATTTGATTCGTCTTTCATGTATTTGAAACATGTCCCTGTTCGTGAGCCTAACTGTGTTTCCATTGTTTCCATCTCTGTTTTAATTGATCCTATTTGTGAGCATAACCGTGTTGTCATTGCTTTCATCTCAGTTCTAATTGTTCCTAACTCTGTTTTAATTTCAGATCGCAAAGTTCCCATCTGTGATCCCAAATTTAATATAGCATCCATCAACTGCTCCATGTTAGCCGGTTCGAAATTCTTTTCGCCCCTAACATTTCCCGCAAAACTAACTTCCTTCTGCATAGCCATAAGGCTATCTGTGTTCGATACTATTCCAGAATCTTCTGTCGTTAATCTCAGATTCTGTGAATTTTCTGATTGAGAATAATTTTGAAATGGTTCCGGACTGTCTTCCCGACTTATTAAATTATTTTCAACTCCATTATTCATCATACTGTTGTCCTGTGTTGGCGAGTTCGCCATGTCAACAATTTCATCATTCTCACTATTCATCATTTTCGCCTTTTTCATAGATCGCGTAATCATTTACAAAACATACAAAAAATTCGTCACTGTACGAAAATTACACACAATGACTCTTTATCTCCAACAATACCATTCACATGAAATGTTTCCCTCAAACACGATTAATCGAACAATTGAAATAATTGCACTAAATTGTCAAACGCGTATACAAAACAACAAATCAAATTCTGAGAAAAAATACCATTAGAAGAATGACAATTACCAAATCTACACATGCAAAATAGACTACAATTACTAAACTACAGATTACTACAACAATACTACTGTCTACTATTTTTACAATCAGAAGAATTCCAAGGGACGATCCGAAGCAGCGGTCGCCACGTGCATGGGGGCTTAATTAAATAATTTTGAAAATACTTTTTATTTTTTGTTGCTGTGTGTCCGATTACGCTGTTTCGTAATCGGTTGGCCCTGACCAGTATTTTTACGCAATCTGACTGCATAGAATAACAACAAACAATGAAAGAAAATTTTCATTAAACACAGTTAATTAATTAAGTCCCCAGCAACTATAAAACCTACTAAACCAAAGCACAAGTATAACTGTTCTGTATGTGGAAGTATGACTCAACGCACATCTGGCACGGTTCTTCTTCAACAGGACAAGAATTTTTAAATACCAGTTTTACTGACGTGATAAAAGAAAATTACAAATACTACAATAGCGTAAGGAAAGCAGAATTAAACTCTAATACAAGAACACACGCCAGATGCTTTGTTGACTGAACCTGTAATGACGCATTATTTAGGACACTGAAATAAAAAGAAAAAAAGAAACGGAGTTTGTTACCTCATTTATATTGATGAAAATCACTCTAATCCTTACAATATATCTCACACCGACTCTCTACTATCACATCTCAACCAGAACTCTCCAATATCACATCTCAGCAAGCACTGCCTACAAACACTCTCTGCTACGAGGTCTTAACAAGTACTGACTACCACGAGACCTCGACAGGCACTGACCACGAGCTCTGGACAAGCACTGTCTACTACTAGCTCTCGACAAGCACTTTGGAGGCGGCTTAATAATACTCTTTGGCGCAATCTCTGGCGCAGTGGTTCAGTGTAGCCACCTTTCACCATCTGCACGAACAGTTCGACGAAGTTTGCAGCAGCATGGACAATCAGCTCGGAGACCATGGCTGCCATTACCCTTGACGCTGCATCACAGACAGCAGCGCCTGCGATGGTGTCCTCAACGACGAACCTGAGTGCACAAATGACAAATTGTGGGAGAGTATTGAATGCTCTAACTTTGCAGAAAAATAATCTTTATTTGATATGGAACCTGTCACTATTGGCTAACATAAACAAACTTTAAGTTAAAAGAGACATTAGATGGTGACAAGGCAGAGCACCTGATTGGCTGAAGAAAAAGACAGAGTGAGAGTGACGTGAGTTTTTCTGGTACAGTATGGTAGGACACAAGCCAATGGTTGACCAGTCAGGGGAACGAGAAAGGTTTTTGTAATTGACAATTTGATCGGTAAGCGCTTTGAATATTCGGACCTGAGCCAATCAAATACTGTGAAGGACAGAAAATACAATATGGGGTTTTCCCCTACTTCACAGTCGACGGAAAATCAGATGGGAAAGTAGAGTTTTGAGTTCAAATTAAAGACCCAGAGCCTCAATCGCCCGATTTTGACACTGAGAGCCACCATGGAGCCTCCTGAGATGCATTGGGGCGAGAAACATATTGGGCTAATTTGGAGATGGGCAATAGTGAGGGTCGTTGGATCCATGAACGATCGATTATACAGCCACTTGGACCATCACCTGCAATACTATGGTGAAATCGTGCCACAGCTACAAGATCAAGCATAGGGAGGTTAGAGTCAATTTTTCGTAATCCGATTATTTCAAACATCACTCTCAAACCTCGCACTGTCAGTAATGCACAGTTTGCTTTCGACTTCACCTGCATGTGTGGTAGTTCTCCTTTCTGTAGTACGAGTTACTTACATTAAACTTACAACAATCACTAGTGACTCCACGATTATGAGTATATTTCTTGCGACATTATTAGCTTTTCCCTCAGATCTCTATGTCAGATAGACCAAGGATATTAAAGTTGCCACAGGTTGCCATTCAACTGGTTGTTTGTCTATGAGTTTATCTTGTCAATGTTGCCATAGGTTGTCACTGCTTAATGTTCATTTTATTGTAATAAATCAGAGTCATTACAACTCTTGTTTCATTTAATACTCATCAGCTTCTCTGTGATAATTTTGGAGGGTACATTTGCATATGCTTTATCGACTGCTATCAGAATTCAATTCATTAACCTGGAGCGTAAGACCCTCTTTGCATAGAGAGAAGAATAAAATATAAAATGACCTCGCACAGTACCCACATCTACTGAAATTTCGATCTTGAAGTAGGTCTCTCTTGACGCAATTTTGAGCTCTGCTCAACCAGTGTTAATTCAGAAACGACCTTAAAAATCGATCTATGTCATCCATAGTGATTCTGTTCTCATTCCCCAGAATAATGCTTCTTCTTGACTACTTCTAATCTGTTATACAAACCAATAAGAACTATTTCTATCTTTAAATTCACATTCTTATGAACTATTTCACAATTCCCTTTAGTTTATCGTTAGTCATTCACTAACATTACAACATTAGATTCTATAAAGTGATTCAGGGCTCATGTGCTTCAATCACTTCCCACTACTAAAGTACTTCTTCTGATAAAGCATCAGTTACTAAATAGTGTCTGTGTTTCTACTCCTTAAGTAAGAATGAGATTTCTAAAAGAAACTCATCTTCCAGTTTACTAATTTTTTAAGAATTTTTTCTCTGGAAATTTCAAGTTCTCCTAATTCAGATTAGAGTTGCTTCCTGGATTTTTTAAGATTCTGGATGACAATGGCGAGATTGTTTAGCTTGAATATTCATTTTTGATGTCTTTCCCTGAGGAACCACATTTCGCCAGAATCATGGTAATTTACTGTCAGATTTCTGCCAGATAATTACACTTTACTGTTAACAGCAATTTTATGAACCACTGATGGAGTGTGACAACTTACATGGGGAACAGTTTCTTCATGTAGTTTTCTGAACTTTATTATTCGTCAGTATTGATAACATCAAGTCTTATCAGCTGTAATGATTTTTTTCAAAAAAGAATTGTTGACAGAACTACTGCAGTGAAATAAGTAATTATGGTTACGAAATTTCTGGAATAAGACAAGCTATATTTTAACATACATAAATGCTCAGAACAGCACATTACAGTACATCGTTAGGATAAGGCCACAAAGTATACAAAACATAGTCAGAAAGGTTTATTACACTGTTTGGAGCACACTTGTCGCACACACATAAACATACGAAATATGTTGTTCGTAAAATATATTCCTAAGGCTCCACTCTGAACAGATGTTTCGTATGTCACTTTGACAAGTCAAACGATATTGTTTCATTATCTTACGGAAATTCTCCTTGTTCAATGATCTGGTCAGTAGATCAGCCAAATGTCTTCTGTGCCTAGTATTCTACTTCAGCACGCTCTTGCTATAAATTATCCCTTATAAACTGATGCCTTATATCAGTGTGTTTACTTCTGGCGCTAGTGATGTCATTTTTGCTTAAGTTTATAGCTCCCTTCTTGTCACTAGACTTGTTTGTGGGTTCCATACTGATATTAGGCTCTATCTCAGTTACTGAAATCGATAATTTGTCTTAAATTGTTTGTCACAGAGGCATGTACTCAGTTTCTACATTGCTCAAGCTACCGTTTTTTGTCTTGTATAGGACCAGGATAAAAGTCCTTCCATCGATATGAAAGAAATTTTGCTAATGGAATGTCTATTTTAAAGAAGACTAACATGTTGATCCATGGCTGTGTACAAAATACAGATTGACTCTTACGTAGGAGATAACAGCAACCAGTCACTTTTTGCAGTGCTATTTGTTTATTTAAATAGCGCCATTACTGGTTTCCAACTGACAGCTTCCACCTTAGACGGCTAGTTCACGTCAAAATAATTTTATATAAACTTTCACTTTTTGTTTCCACAACTAATGAAATTTCTTTGAGGTGGTGGTGCCCTACAACCAAAAAAAGATGTGACACAATGTCTGTTTAACTTTAATTATCCTCACAATGATTTCAAGTGATGTAAACAAATTATTAAGGGGAAGATATTTTGATTACTTATGATGAAATATCCATGTCATTACGTTCCAATGCTGATTGCTTGTGATCATGAAACAGTAAAAACTGAATGACGCACTTTTTATGTATATGTATACACATAATCTGGAGCACAACTCACACACCAAGAATTTGCACCAAATGGAAGCAAGTATACAAAAATGGCGATATTGCAACCACAACAATGCCAAAGACCTCCACTCTCAGAGATATTTATATACATAAACTTGTATGTGACAGTAGAAGTTCACAGATTACTAATGTTTCATTACTTACTATATATATATATATATACTGACTAAAATTAAGATAAACAAATAAAGCAGTCAGTTTGTTACAAAGTATTACTGCAGTGACATTACATAAATATTATGATATATATTTGGACCAATGCAAATGATAAGTGCTAGATGTAAATTAATAAATACAACAATTGTCGACATATTATATAAATATTATGCCATACACCAGAAGTAAAGTAAATGATTTGGGATGGATGTACATAAATGAATATTACAATGGTGGACATTTCATTGATTTTTCTAGATATAACTAGTTGAAGGCACTGTATGACAAAGCAAGCTGTTACAGTTTATTCACTATTTCATTAGTGTCTGCATGTTGTTACTGTGAAAGGGAGTAGTGTTTACTTTAAGTTGGAAAGCAGGTGAATTAAATTTTGATGGAAGTCTGCATTGATTAACTCAGTCTTTTCATTGAGGAGATTTTCCGTTGATTTGCTTTTATGTACATATATTTCAATCTCTTCAAGCAAATTCATAAAGCTACCTTTCTCAGGATGGTGCAATATTTGTACAGGTCTTCAGTGGTCTTTATTCCATGATTGTTAGTAGTTATATGCGAGGCAAATGTGGATTTTGAAATGTTGTTCAAATGTATTGCATCTATATGCTCTTTGGACCAAGTCTCAATACTTCTCCCAGTTCATCCTATACAGCAGCTGGGGCAAGTTTTACAGCTGAGTTTGTACTGTATATGCCAGATGCTGCAAAATAAAATTCCAGAGAAATCAATTCTTTAGCCTTCAAAGCCAATAAAATAATAACAAGACGTCTCAAATACAACAGTTCACACAGGAACAGTGTTCTAAACTTTCTAAATGTTATCGACTCCAAACTTTCTAACAATAATGTTTTAATAGCTAAAGCTGATAAAAGTAGTTGTGCAGTCATAATGTATGAAAGTGACCATGTTGACAAAACCATGGAATTCTCCAGTAGAAACAATATAACTCAATTAGATTTTGATCTTACACTAAAGTTTCAGGCCAAAATTAAGAAAACACTTAAGAACTGTAATTTCCTCCTAATTGGGAAGTGCATGACTACATTTCCATGAACTTCACTGCACACTGGCTCCAGTCACAGCCTAAGACCCATAATGAAAACTGTGCTATCAGACAAATTTGAACTCTAAGAACGGCCAATCATATAGGTTAAATAACAAACAGCTTGCTCTGCTTAATACCTACTATACTTTTGAAAACAAATTCTCCATTAAGAACACATAATAACTCATTGACAGAATTAAACATGTTTGCATTCCATTGACAGACAGATTTGCATCACTTGAAATAGCAAACCCTTATACTAACATCCCTACAGAGAGCTCCACAAACACAGTCAGAGACAATCTACTCAAACTAAAGAAACTGGGCATGGCAGAGATCTGTGACTTCATTGAGTTATTCAACTTGGTACTATCACACGGTTACTTTAGTTGCAATAACAAAATATACCAAAAGAAAGATGGACTGGCAATGGGTAGCAGACTAGCTGGGATGTTAGCAGGTATTTACATAAATCCCTTAGAGCAGATATTTTTGGAAGCTATGAGTCCCCATGAACCATGAACCTTACCGTTGGTGAGGATGCTTGCGTGCCTCAGCGATACAGATGGCCATCCCGTGGGTGTAACCACAGAGGGGTATCTGTTGAGAGGCCAAAAAAACGTGTGGTTCCTGAAGAGGGGCAGCAGCCTTTCCAGTAGTTGCAGGGGCAACAGTCTGGATGATTGACTGACCTGGACTTGTAACACTAACCAAAACGGCCTTGCTGTGCTGGTACTGCGAACAGCTGAAAGCAAGGGGAAACTACAGCCGTAATTTTTCCCGAGGGCATGCAGCTTTACTGTATGATTAAATGATGATGGCGTCCTCTTGGGTAAAATATTCCGGAGGTAAAATAGTCCCCCATTCAGATCTCCGGGCGGGAACTACTCACGAGGACGCCGTTATCAGGAGAAAGAAAACTGGCGTTCTGCGGATCAGAGCGTGGAATGTCAGATCCCTTAATCGGGCAGGTAGGTTAGAAAACTTAAAAAGGGAAATGGATAGCTTAAAGTTAGATATATTGGGAATTAGTGAAGCTCGGTCGCAGGAGGAACAAGACTTTTGGTCAGGTGAATACAGGGTTATAAATACAAAATCAAATAGGGGTAATGAAGGAGTAGCTTTAATAATGAATAGGAAAATAGGAGTGTGGGTAAGCTACTACAAACAGCATAGTGAACGCATTATTGTGGCCAAGATAGACACGAAGCCCACACCTACTACAATAGTACAAGTTTATATGCCAACTAGCTCTGCAGATGATGAAGAAAATGATGAAATGTATGATGAGATAAAAGAAATTATTCAGATAGTGAAGGGAGACGAAAATTTAATAGTCATGGGTGACTGGAATTTGAGAGTAGGAAAAGGGAGAGAAGGAAACATAGTAGGTGAATATGGATTGGAGGAAAGAAATGAAAGAGGAAGCCATCAGGTAGAATTTTGCACAGAGCATAATTTAATCGTAGCTAACACTTGGTTCAAGAATCATAAAAGAAGGTTGTACACATGGAAGAATCCTGGAAATACTAGAAGGTATCAGATAGATTATATAATGGTAAGACAGAGATTTAGAAACCAGGTATTAAATTGTAAAACATTTCCAGGGGCAGATGTGGACTCTGACCACAATCTATTGGTTATGATCTGTAGATTAAAACTGAAGAAACTGCAAAAAGGTGGGAATTTAAGGAGATGGGCTCTGGACAAACTGATTAAACCAGAGGTTGTACAGAGTTTCAGGGAGAGCATAAGGGAACAATTTTCACAAATGGGGGAAAGAAATACATTAGAAGAAGAATGGGTAGCTCTGAGGGATGAAGTAGTGAAGGCAGTAGAGGATCAAGTAGGTAAAAAGACGAGGGCTAGTAGAAATCCTTGGGTAACAGAAGAAATATTGAATTTAATTGATGAAAGGAGAAAATATAAAAATGCAGTAAATGAAACAGGCAAAAAGGAATACAAACGTCTCATAAATGAGATCGACAGGAAGTGCAAAATGGCTAAGCAGGGATGGCTAGAGGACAAATGTAAGGATGTAGAAGCGAGTATAACTACGGGTAAGATAGATACTGCCTTCAGGAAAATTAAAGTGACCTTTGGAGAAAAGAGAACCACTTGGATGAATATCAAGAGCTCAGATGGAAACTCAGTTCTAAGCAAACAAGGGAAAGCAGAAAGGTGGAAGGAGTATGTAGAGGGTCTATACAAGGGCGACGTACTTGAGGACAATATTCTGGAAATGGAAGAGAATGTAGATGAAGACGAAATGGGAGATACAATACTGCGTGAAGAGTTTGACAGAGCACTGAAAGACCTGAGTCGAAACAAGGCTCCAGGAGTAGACAACATTCCATTAGAACTACTGATGGCCTTGGGAGAGCCAGTCCTGACAAAACTCTACCATCTGGTGAGCAACATGTATGAGACAGGCGAAATACCCTCAGACTTCAAGAAGAATATAATAATTCCAATCCCAAAGAAAGCAGGTGTTGACAGATGTGAAAATTACCGAACAATCAGTTTGATAAGCCACAGCTGCAAAATACTAACGCGAATTCTTTACAGACGAATGGAAAAACTAGTAGAAGCCAACCTTGCGGAAGATCAGTTTGGATGCCGTAGAAATATTGGAACACGTGAGGCAATACTGACCTTACGACTTATATTAGAAGAAAGATTAAGGAAAGGCAAACCAACGTTTCTAGCATTTGTAGACTTAGAGAAAGCTTTTGACAATGTTGACTGGAATACTCTCTTTCAAATTCTGAAGGTGGCAGGGGTAAAATACAGAGAGCGAAAGGCTATTTACAATTTGTACAGAAACCAGATGGCAGTTATAAGAGTCAAGGGGCATGAAAGGAAAGCAGCGGTTGGGAAGGGAGTGAGACAGGGTTGTAGCCTCTCCCCGATGTTATTCAATCTGTATATTGAGCAAGCAGTAAGGGAAACAAAAGAAAAATTCGGAGTAGGTATTAAAATCCATGGAGAAGAAATAAAAACTTTGAGGTTCGCCGATGACATTGTAATTCTGTCAGAGACAGCAAAGGACTAGGAAGAGCAGTTGAATGGAATGGACAATGTCTTCAAAGGAGGATATAAGATGAACATCAACAAAAGCAAAACGAGGATAATGGAATGTAGTCGAATTAAGTCTGGTGATGCTGAGGAAATTAGATTAGGAAATGAGACACTTAAAGTAGTAAAGGAGTTTTGCTATTTAGGGAGCAAAATAACTGATGATGGTCGAAGTAGAGAGGATATAAAATATAGACTGGCAATGGCAAGAAAAGCGTTTCTGAAGAAGAGAAATTTGTTAACATCGAGTATAGATTTAAGTGTCAGGAAGTCGTTTCTGAAAGTATTTGTATGGAGTGTAGCCATGTATGGAAGTGAAATATGGACGATAAATAGTTTAGACAAGAAGAGAATAGAAGCTTTCGAAATGTGGTGCTACAGAAGATTGCTGAAGATTAGATGGATAGATCACATAACTAATGAGGAGGTATTGAATAGAATCGGGGAGAAGAGGAGTTTGTGGCACAACTTGACAAGAAGAAGGGACAGGTTGGTAGGACATGTTCTGAGGCATCAAGGGATCACAAATTTAGCATTGGAGGACAGTGTGGAGTGTAAAAATCTTAGAGGGAGACCAAGAGATGAATACACTAAGCAGATTCAGAAGGACGTAGGTTGCAGTAAGTACTGGGAGATGAAGAAGCTTACACAGGATAGAGTAGCATGGAGAGCCGTATCAAACCAGTCTCAGGACTGAAGACCACAACAACAACAACAAACAATGAGCCACATCAACTACAAAAACATCTGCTACAAAAGATGTCTTGATGATACAATTATACTTATTCATGGCCCCAGTGGGGAGATAGACATATGAGCAACAAGTCTGAGCAGCATGAACAGAAACATGAACTTCACTGTTGAATATGAGACCAACAATAATAGCATCTATTTCTTAGGCATAAAAATCACCAACAAAATCCTTAAACATTATTTTGAGTTTGTAGAAAACCGACATCCACTGATATATGTAACAACAGCTCATCTTGAATCGAAACCACCGTAAGAGGGCATATTTTAGATCCACATGGAATCGCCAACATAAAATTCCACTTGAAAAAAATTCAAATGCATCCTTCAATATGCCCTAAGAAGTATATTCCGAGTAAGGTTTTAAGGGATGGGAAAGATCCATCACAGTTCAGTAGCCGTGTTAGAAAAGCGCTACGTAAACAAAGAGCACTTCATCTCAGATTCAAGACAAGTAAAAACCTAGCTGACAAACAAAAGCTGAAGGAAGCGAAAATGAGCGTAAGGAGAGCAATGAGGGAAGAGTTCAATGATTTTGAAAGTAAGACGTCGTCAACCGACCTGAGTAAAATCGCTACAAGATTTTGGTCGTATGTAAAGTCAGTGAGTAGGTCCAAATCATATATTCGTTCTCTCAGCGACCACATCGGCAAACAACGGAAGATAACAGAGAGAAGGCCGAAATACTGAAATCCGTCTTCCGAAGTTGTTCACCGCGGAAGATCATAACACTGTCCCTCCTTTCAATCGTAGTGCGAACGTCGAAATGGCAGCTATTGAGATAACCGATCGCGTAACTAAAAAGCAGCTACAATCGCTTAGTGGGGAGAAGGCTTCAGAACCAGATGAGATACCTATGACTCTATAAAGATTTTGCGAAAGAACTTGCTCCTCTTCTAGCAGTAATTTATTGTAGATCGCTTGAGCAACGACTGGAAAAAAGGGCAGGGCATTCCCGTTTTTAAGAACGGCCGTAAGACAGATCCAGACAATTACAGACCTATATCGTAGACCCGAATCTGTTGTAGAATTATGGAACATGTTTTATGCTCAAGAAAAATTAACATCTCCTCTACAAAAATCAACATGGATTCTGCAAACAGAAATCCTGCGAAGTTGACTCAGCTCTCTCTGTTCCTCCATGAGATCCAGAGCGCAATGGACAACGACGTTCAGGATGACGTCGTGTTCCCTGATTTCAGTAAGGCATTTGACACAGTCCAGCATTGCCATTTAATGAAAAAATACGAGCTTAGGAATATCGGAGCAGACCTGCGATTGGATTCAAGACTTTCTTTCAGACATAACTCAGCACGTCGCTATTAACGGAACTAAATCGACAGATGTAAAGGTAATATCCGGAGTTCCACAGGAAACTGTGATAGGACCTTTGCCGTTCAGAATTCATATAAATGATCTAGTAGAAAGTGTCGGATGCTGTTTAAGGCTATTCGGAGATGATGCAGTTGTTCGTACCATAGTAGCAACGCCAGAAGACAGTAAGAATTTGCAGAACGACCTGCAGAGAATTAATGAATGGTGCAGACTGTGGCAGTTGACCGTGAACGTAAATAAATGTAATATACTATGCATACACAGGAAAAGAAATCGACTACTGTACAGCTACACTATAGATAACAAACAGCTGGAGACAGCGTCTGTCGTAAAATATCTAGACGTATCCCGAGCGACCATAAGTGGAATGACCATTTAAAATAGGTAGTGGGAAAAGCAGCCACCAGACTCAGATTCATCAGATAAATCTTAAGGAAGTGCAACTCATCCACGAAAGAAGTGGCTTATAAGGCGCTAGTTCGCTCGATTCTTGAGTATTGTTCATCTATCTGGGATCCCTATCAGGTAGGACTGATAGAGGAGCGAAGAGCGGCGAAGAGCGGCGCGTTCCGTCACGGCGTCGTTTAGCTTGGGAGAGAGCTTTAAGGAGAAGCTAAACAAACGCCATTGGCAGACGTTACAAGAGAGGCGTTGTGCATCACAGAGAGATTTACTAATGAAAATTCAGATAGTAGTACCGAAAGTATCCTCCAACACACACCATTAGGTGACCTGTGGAGTATGACGTAGATGTAGAACCATTTCAACACGAGAAAGAAATATCATTAAAACCATTGCGTCTAACATTGGATACAGCCCTCTCATTATAGACAAACTATCACAAAAAATCCAAAAACCATCAGACAACAAAGCTACGCACCAGTCAACCACACAGTAACACCAGACAGAGCAGCAAACAGCAGAAAATATGTTACACTAACTTTCCTAGGGAGCATATCCTATAAAATAAGCAATCTATTTATAAACACAAGCATTAAGTTTCACAACTTAAAGAATAATAGCTCCCCCCCCCCCCCCAGTAAAAATTTGGCATACACAAACTCAGCTGTCAAAGTTGTCCCCCCTACTATATAGAAAAAACTGGGAGAAGCACTGAGACTTGGTTCAAAGACCATGTAGATGCCATACGTTTGAACAACATTTCAAAATCCACATTTATCACGTACATAACTTCTAACAGTCATGGAATAAAGATCACCGAAGAATAAGTACAAGTATTGCGCCATGCTGAGAAAGGAAGCTTTATGAATCTGTTGAAGAGATTAAAATGTATGTAGGTAAAAAAAAATCAACACAAAATCTCCTCAATGAACAGACTGAGTTAACCAATGCAGTCTTTCTTCAAAATTTAATTCATCTGCTTCCGCACTTAAAGTAAACACTACCCCCTTTCATAATAACAATGTGCAGACACCAACCCCATAGTGAATTATGTATAACAGCTTGCTTTGTCATACAGTACCTCCAACTAGCTATATCTAAAAATATCAATAAAAGGTCCACTGTTTTAATATTTATCTATGTACATCCATTGTAAATCATTTATTTTGCTTCCAATGGATGCCATAATATTCACTTAATATGTCCGCAATTGTTATATTTTTAATGTACATCTGGCCCTGATCATTTACTTTGGTTCCAATGTATTAAAACATTAGTTATTTGTTAACTCCTACTGCCGGTTACCTGTATGTATATCGAAATATCTCTGAGAGTGGAAGCCTTTGATATTGTTGTGGTTGTAATATCGCAGTCTTTGTTCACATACTTCCATGTGGTGAAGCTTCTTAGTGTGTGAGTGACGCTACAGATTATGTGTATACATATACATAAAAATGTGCATCAAATAATTTCGCTGCTGCATTGTCACAAGCTGTCAGCGTTAGAATATAATGGCGCGGATTTGTCATCGTAAGTAACCAAAATACACTCCTGGAAATGGAAAAAAGAACACATTGAAACCGGTGTGTCAGACCCACCATACTTGCTCCGGACACTGCGAGAGGGCTGTACAAGCAATGATCACACGCACGGCACAGCGGACACACCAGGAACCGCGGTGTTGGCCGTCGAATGGCGCTAGCTGCGCAGCATTTGTGCACTGCCGCCGTCAGTGTCAGCCAGTTTGCCGTGGCATACGGAGCTCCATCGCAGTCTTTAACACTGGTAGCATGCCGCGACAGCGTGGACGTGAACCGTATGTGCAGTTGACGGACTTTGAGCGAGGGCATATAGTGGGCATGCGGGAGGCCGGGTGGACGTACCGCCGAATTGCTCAACACGTGGGGCGTGAGGTCTCGACAGTACATCGATGTTGTCGCCAGTGGTCGGCGGAAGGTGCACGTGCCCGTCGACCTGGGACCGGACCGCAGCGACGCACGGATGCACGCCAAGACCGTAGGATCCTACGCAGTGCCGTAGGGGACCGCACCGCCACTTCCCAGCAAATTAGGGACACTGTTGCTCCTGGGGTATCGGCGAGGACCATTCGCAACCGTCTCCATGAAGCTGGGCTATGGTCCCGCACACCGTTAGGCCGTCTTCCGCTCACGCCCCAACATCGTGCAGTCCGCCTCCAGTGGTGTCGCGACAGGCGTGAATGGAGGGACGAATGGAGACGTGTCGTCTTCAGCGATGAGAGTCGCTTCTGCCTTGGTGCCAATGATGGTCGTATGTGTGTTTGGCGCCGTGCAGGTGAGCGCCACAATCAGGACTGCATACGACCGAGGCACACAGGGCCAACACCCGGCATCATGGTGTGGGGAGCGATCTCCTACACTGGCCGTACACCACTGGTGATCGTCGAGGGGACACTGAATAGTGCACGGTACATCAAAACCGTCATCGAACCCATCGTTCTACCATTCCTAGACCGGCAAGGGAACTTGCTGTTCCAACAGGACAATGCACGTCCGCATGTATCCCGTGCCACCCAACGTGCTCTTGAAGGTGTAAGTCAACTACCCTGGCCAGCAAGATCTCCGGATCTGTCCCCCATTGAGCATGTTTGGGACTGGATGAAGCGTCGTCTCACGCGGTCTGCACGTCCAGCACGAACGCTGGTCCAACTGAGGCGCCAGGTGGAAATGGCATGGCAAGCCGTTCCACAGGACTACATCCAGCATCTCTACGATCGTCTCCATGGGAGAATAGCAGCCTGAATTGCTGCGAAAGGTGGATATACACTGTACTAGTGCCGACATTGTGCATGCTCTGTTGCCTGTGTCTATGTGCCTGTGGCTCTGTCAGTGTGATCATGTGATGTATCTGACCCCAGGAATGTGTCAATAAAGTTTCCCCTTCCTGGGACAATGAATTCACGGTGTTCTTATTTCAATTTCCAGGAGTGTATTTTCCCTTTAATATCTTTGTTTACATCGCTTAAAATCGTTTTGGCACAAATAAAGTTGAAAAGACATTGTCCTACATGCTGCTTTGGTTGTAGGGCACTACTACCCCAAGGAAATTTCATCAGTTGGGAAAACAAAAAGTGAAAGCTAATGTAAAATGAAGTTTAACGCGAAGTAGCCGTCTGAAGATGAAGCTGTCGGTTAGAAACCGGTAAAGGCAATACTTAAATAAAAAATAGCATTGTAAAAAGTGGTGAGTTGATGTTATCTTCTATGTAAGAATCAACCTACGTAATGGAATGTCTGTTCTCTAACCCACTTTCTCAGGCTGCAACACCACAGCCCTCAAGTTTTCTATTCCCTATTTTGCCCTTTTTTACATTCTGTTCCTCCCTTTAGAAATCTAAAACTCTTTTAGCATATTTCCATTTTTTCTCTCTTGGGGCTATGGCGAAGGCAATATCAAGCCTTGATGTTTGTGACAAATACAACAAACGATGGCTGCTGCTTATAAGTATGTTACATTATCTTTGCACTCTACATGTTATTCATTGGCGATTAACTTGGCTCCTTGTTCCATCAGTTACTCCAGATAACTAGTAAACCCTTCTCCCCTCCCCTCCCCCCTGTACCTGCTCAGACCCTGCTGAAGGAGCAGACACCTGTCCATTCACAAGGTGAATGGGTGAAGCCAGCTTCCACACTGGCCCTCCGCCTCAAGCGACGTAAACGCTTTACCACCTGCCCACTCATCCTCCTGTGAGGGCGCATCCATCACGTTGAGTACACTGGAAGGTGCCTCGATAGCAGAGCACCTCTGCGAAACATAGAGCAGCACATTACAGTGCAACGTTAAGGTAACGCCACAGAGTATAAAAAAACACATTCGTAGAGTTTTATTACACTCTGTGGAGTACGAATACATCTTGCCATACAGATATAAACATATGAAATATATTGTTCATATATCCTTAACTAAATCAAGTTGTGGCAAGTCTCCATGAAGTAATGTTTTTTTTTCTGGAGTGAAGGTATTTGGGACAAACTTGGAACTCACTTTCCTCATCTTCAAATTTTTCTGGAAAATGTTTTGAATACTTGATTTAGAGATGTTGTTCCATTGCGATTTGTGACACAACAATGTTGCCACACTATGGTCGCAAGTCCACTACTTAACAGTGCCTGCTCACAATTCAATGGTGAAGTCCAAGCTATCTTGCAACGAGCATTCCACAGAAGGCGGAAAGTACCACGCTCCGATAAAATTAACATTCTATATCCGCACATAAGGCACTTTTCAATAAACTTAATTATAGAAACAGCTAATCAGACAAATCAAAATTACTTACCAGCAGCGACATTTACAATATCGTCAAATCAACAGCCCACTGAAACCAGAACTAAGAAAAAATCCTTGACCCAAAGGGAGCAGCATCTGGAGAAACGTAAACAACGATCACCTCACGTCGGCTGCAACATCTAAATGGCACGTCATGTCAGCGACAAATTTCAGACCATTTAAAAATTCCGCTAAACACAATTTAGGTCGACCGACGACTGATACACTAATCCACAGATTCATTTGTGAGTATGCAGATAATTTGTGGAAATTCCATCAGAAATTGGCTGTAATCAATGAGACAACCCATGCAGATTTGGATATAATTGACTCAATTCAACTGGAAAGACGAAAATACCCGAGAACAAAGAACAACGCTGTAGGCTGGATACTTACACATACTGCAACATATGTGACACACATGCATGACCAAGCAACAACATACTATGACTATTTCTCACACTCGTATATTGGAAACAAACTCTGCCAACATGTTAGAAAACCAGAGTAGGCCACAAATACAAGAAGAAACAGAAGAAGAAGATCACGATTAAGTTGGTTGTGATGATGCTGTGAAAAAAAATATCGAAGTTTTTTAATGTTCTGAACAACGAAGACATTTTTATGTGCTACTTGATGTGAATATGTCTGCATTAAGTTACACTGTACAGTTAGCATTAGGCTACCCTCAACAACTTACGGGTCATTTTGACCCGAGAGCGACAAAACCATGCATGCCTCTGTGGCAGGTGGTGATAGAGGGTTGTGGCCCTGAGCAGTTTTCCATCCAGTCTGTTTGCACCTGTGCATGCGGCCGGGCCGATGTTAGAGCGAGCGTTTGTTATTCATATATAGTGAAAGGAACTGTAAGCCAGGTCAGTATGACCCCACGTTGTATGATATGTTCTACTACTTTCAGTTCAGTGTGAATTTCATTTTCATAAAATTATATGAGTCAATTTGTGGTCTTCCTTTATTCTACATTTTTAGACCCATTCAATTGTTTCAGCCATGATGAACAACTGACGTTTCCTAACAGGCGAAAAATATCGACGAGAACTCGCAAGATTGAACAACGCCGGTTTTAATGATGAGGAATGTTTCTCTGAAGAAGTATTTGGAACTAACGCCGAAAGTGATGTAACACAAAAAAGGGGCAGTGATGAAGACGTCTTCGAAGTTCTTATTACGGCGTGATAGAGCATCATTTTAGTCCACAAGAATATTCAGCCTCAGCATCAGAAGCCGACGGCAAAGCAGAAACTGCATACAGGGGAAATATGAAGAAACTGTCTGGAATTCTAGCGCTCTTTTATCGTCCAGAAACATCAGAGTCCCTTCAATAAACATCATTACTCATTTACTTAAGGCCACAGGAGACGTTCAAAAATTGGTAAGCGAGGTAAAATTGTTTTCTTTATTCATAAACCAAGCCATGTTTGACACCATCGTCCAGTTGTGCGTGTGTGTGTGTGTGTGTTGGGGCTTAAGAGCGCTCGACGTCGAGATCATCAGCGCCCTAACATATATTAAAAGAAACTAATGTGGATAAACTTAGTAAAATGGAAGCATACACCCAAAGAAAGCGGGAAAAGAAGAAAATTGTTGTAAAAGAAAACAAAACGTAAGGAAAACGAGAAAGGAGCGTAAAGGATGCCAAAGGAAATTGCCACTGGCTGGCCACTTACATAAATTATGGGCGAGCCAGTCAACAAATCATGACCCTCTCCCTAAAATCTTGGTAAAAACATTGGACAAGTCACAGAACTTTAAAACTTTAACCACATTCGTTTGAGTATCTCCTAAAAGAGATGGCAGATCTGCCGGCAAGTCAGCCATGAAGCCATGCGTCATAGGACTGTGGCCTATGTGAAGCCGACTGAGGAGAACCTTGTCCCATCTACGAGGCTGGAAGGAAGTACACCACACACGCGTTGTGGGCTTTACTACATGGAGCTTATTGTCAGTCAGTTCCAGCGACTCATCCTCCCACCGACGCATGACTCGTGAGCTCCACAGCGAGGTGAGTGCGTGTGGGGAATGGCACATTGAAAGACTTGTGGATGGAAACATGCCTCCTTGGCTGCAAGATCTGCCCTTTCGTTCCCAGCAATGACGACGTGCCCCGGAACCCAGCAGAAAGCCACCACCATCCACAGTCGTTTTAGTTGGAGGAGGGCATCCTGGATGGTATGGACTAGTTTATCTGCGGGATACAAACGTTGCAATTAGTGAAGGGCACTTAGTGAGTCGGAACAGACAAGAAATTTAGGACGGGAAGAACGTCTCATCCGCTTCAGTACCAGCAAGATTCCAGACAATTCTGCATCAAAGACAGTAAACGCTTGAGGCAGTCGGACCTTGAGGACACGATCCAGAAAAACAACAGAGCAACCAACGGAATCCTCCTGTTTCGACCCATCCATGAAAACAGCTACATAGTCGTGCTGCTCAGATAAAATGGCAGAAAATATTGCATTAAAAACGATGGCAGGAGTGCTATCTCTCTTGTACCGCACCAAATCTAAAATCACTCTGAACCTCTCCAGTAACCAGGGTGGCAGGCGATTAAAACCCTGGATTTGGGGCTGTGAGGGCTCCACACTGAGGGACTCCAGCACACGTTGCACGTAGATCCGAAACGGCATCATGGCTCGGGGACGGTGGAAAAAAGACGATCCAGAGGCGGAAGAGCAACAATATGGTGAGTGATTGAATTTGGAGCTGCAAGAAACTTACATACCTGGCGCACCAGGAGGAGATGCCGCCAGGTGGAAAGTGGTGGTTCCCTGG
Source organism: Schistocerca serialis cubense (assembly GCF_023864345.2). Lineage (NCBI taxonomy): Eukaryota > Metazoa > Arthropoda > Insecta > Orthoptera > Acrididae > Schistocerca > Schistocerca serialis. The sequence goes on from NC_064639.1 coordinate 515,569,221, forward strand.
CCTCAGCACAGAGGCTGGGTATGGGACTGGTCCGATAAGCACCCATGGCCTGTCGAATCCCCGCGTGGTGGACAGTGTCAAGGATCCGCAAATAAGAGGGCCTCACTCACCCATACACCATGCACCCATAGTCCAGCCGTGAATGCACAAAAGCCCGATAAAACTGGAGGAGACGCACCCTGTCCGCTCCCCAAGACCTTTGGCTGAGGCACTTGAGGATGTTCGGTGCCTTCAGGGTTCTGTCTTTCAAGTCTCGCAGGTGTGGCACCCATGATAATCTGGAGTCAAAAATGAGTACCAGAAACCGCACTGTATCTCTAAAAAGTAGGATAGTGTCTCCTATATGCAAGGCAGGCAAATTAAAAGGACGGCGAGAACGATTAAAATGAACACACACACACTTACTGGCAGAAAACTGAAAACCCATCTTAGTAGCCCTTTCCTCTAGCCACCGCACTGTAAGTTGCAGGTGACGCCTCACCGTTGCAACACTGGAGGAGGAACGGAAAAAACCAAACTCGTCCACAAATAAGGAGCACTGTACTGGACTCCTTACTGTAGATGATATACTGTTGATGGCTATGGCAAAGAGGGTAATATTTAAAACGCTGCCCTGTGGGACACTATTCTCCTGCTCAAATCGATCAGTGTGTGACCAACTCGGGTCCCAAAAAACTGCTGAGACTGCAAAGACCGAATGAAAATGGGGAGGTGACCACGAATGTTCGTGGACCGAAATTTTCGGAATCCACACTGAGAGCGACTAAGAAGTTGCCTGGCCTCTAATAGCCATCCATTCCAGGGTCTTTCTGACACAGTTAGTCAAGGCAATACTCCGATAACTACTGGGACATTGATGCAGTTGTGCGAGAATATAGTGTCTCTAAGTAGTATCATATGCCTTATTGATATCAAAGAATATGCCGATACAGTGATGCTGATGGAGGAAAGCCTGCTAAATAGCCACCTCTAGGAGGGTCAGGTTGTCAACCGTGGACCGAAATTTTCGGAATCCACACTGAGAGCGACTAAGAAGTTGCCTGGCCTCTAATAGCCATCCATTCCAGGGTCTTTCTGACACAGTTAGTCAAGGCAATACTCCGATAACTACTGGGACATGTGCAGTCCTTTCCTGGTTTGAAGAGAGAAAAGAGAATTGCCTCCCTCCACGAGTTGGGTAAGACACCTGTCTGCCATATTAAATTAAAACATTTGAGAAGGATTTCCTTTGACGTGGCTGGAAGATGTCGAAACATGCAGTAACCGATGTGGTCGTGACTGGGTGCAGTGTCAGAAGTCTCATTCAGTGCCGATTCGAGCTCCTACATGCAGAAATGGGAATTGCAGGTCTCAGAATTGTTTGACCTAAAGTCCAACTTTTCCCTCTCGACAGTCGCATGGTACTGACAAAACGCTGGATCCTGGCTTGCAGCGGCAGTGGTTTGTGTAAAATGCTCAGCCAGCGTCTGAGGAATGTTTCTAGGTGTTGTTTGGAGGCACCTCTGGTTCAGCACTGCAGCTATCGGTAAATGGTTGTGTTTACCAGAAATCCTCTGGATGGCTTCCCATACTTTTGAGCAACAAGTGGAACGATTGATGGAGTTCAGGAACTCATGCCATGATCGCTTTTTGCTCTCTTTAATGACACAGTGAGCCGTGGCTCTCGCGATTCGAAAGGTTGTGAGATTGTCCGCTGTCGGGCGGCATTTAAACTGTCGAAGAGCGGCACGACTGTCCCAGATAGCTAAATGGCACTCTTCTGTCCACCAAGGGACAGGTCGACTCTGAAGAGGGTCGAAAGACTTTGGTATGGAGAGATCAGCAGCGTGATGGATCACATATGTGATGTGATCCACCCATTCCTGGATGCAACCAACTGGCCAAACAGTGTCCAGTTCACTTGCTAATCATCCTTGTTGGTGGCTTCTGTTCCAGCAACACACATTGAGTAGCCGAAGGCGGATTGGGAAGTGGTCGCTGGAATGAAGGTCATCAGTGACCTCCCAGTGAACTGAGTCGGCGAGGGCTGGAGAGCAGAAAGATAGGTCGATGGCTGAGAATGACCCAGTAGCATCGCAGAAATGAGTCAAAGCACCAGCGTTTAGGAGGCACAGCTCTTGAGATGTCAGAAGGCTTTCCAAAACTCGACCCCGAGGGCAAGCAGACGTTGAGCCCCACAGGACATGGTGGGCATTGAAGTCGCCCAGGAGGAGAAATCGTCTGGGGAGTTGTGCGATAAGATCTGTGAGAGCCTCAGAGTCTAATGCATCCAGTAGAGGTAAATAAAGAGAACCAACTGTAAACCTCTGACGAGCAGAAATTTCAACTGCAACTGCTTGCAGGTCGGTATTCAGGGGAAGAGCAGAGGAGTGGTGCCCATTATTGACAAACGCAGCAACCCCTCCTTTGGCTCTTTCCTTTCCCCAGTCAGGTCTTCCTTGTAATACAGGGTATAGCCCCATAGTGCAGGGGCATCAGATGCTTTGAAACGTGTTTCCTGCAAACACTAGCACAGAGGGCGTTGCTGCACTAGGAGTTTCAGTTCCTCCATGTGTGTCCTGAATCCATTAATGTTCCACTGTATAATGGGAGCCACCTATCGGGGGGGGGGGGGGGGGGGGGGAGGGGGTAGTACTTTCATCCTGACTTTCTGACGGGGAGCGGAGCCCACAACAGGTGGAGACTAAGTTTTGTAGCGAGATGGTTGCTCCAATCCGACATCAAGCTCCATAGCCTCTAAAGAAACACCGACAGAGACGTCAGAGAGGGCGATGTCGACATCGTCGGGTTGTTTTCTGCCCGATTCCACCGGTGGTGTAGGTTTGACTTTGTTTTTTTTCCCCTGGGTAGACTTTTCAGCCACAATCGTCGTTGCAGGTATGGCAAAATTGGACAGTGTACCAGACGAAACCTATGGAGAGGCAGGGAGCCCTACAATGTTAGCAACCACAGCTTTCTCTGAAGGTCTCTGGGGAGGGACAGGCATAGAAACGACTGCAGCAGCACAAGTGCATGGACACACGCAGATATTAGAGCCGACACTAGCAGCCTCTGTTTGTGTAGCAGCGTCATCTTTCCGTGTGGGCTGTTTAACAACTGAAGGAGGTAGCAAAAATAAGGGGCAGCATGGCTTTATAGAGCTATTTTGCCTCAGTATAGGGAATGCGTTTAATAGTTTTAGGCTCCTGTATCTTCTGTTCTTCCAGATACATGCTGCAGTTACGACTCCAGATTGGGTGAGGTCCTGAGCAATTCACACACTTCAATGAAGACAAACAACAGACACTTTCATGGGTAGCCCGACCACACATGACACAAGTAGTTTCTCAACGACACCCAAGAGTAGTATGCCCAAAGTGCTGCACTGGGTTGGGTACATAAGGCCGCACACTTAAGCGAAGGAAAACTGCCTTAATATGCTCAGGGAATTTGGTGCTGTTAAACGTCAGGACAAAGGAGTCGTACTTAACAAGAACCCAATCCACCGTCTTCATGATATTTTGCACATCAACTATTCCTGCTGGAGCTCATTCATCTTTTAGTTCCTCCTTGGGAATGTCCATCAGATCCCTGCACGTCACAACACCTTTGCTTAATTCAAGGTGGTGTGCAGCTCAGTTTTTTGAGTACAGAAAGCGGAAACTTTCTCGAAACTGCCCTCTTTCCTTTTAACGATTAAAAACATATTCTGACGGCCAGCATATGTTCTGTTACTAGTCATGAAACTCTCTGATTTCGCTCCTGAGTCAGGAGGACTGGCTACACGTGCCCTCTTGTTGGACTGGGTGTTGGAACCTACCAGAAGACCATCCTTCCCGCTGGGAGGAGGCAAAGAAGATTTCGGAGGATCCAGCTTGGTCCCACGAGCAGCTTTGGAACTAGAATACCACCTAGACAGAGCCCTGCGTGCCTAGGTAAGCCTTATACAACTGAAGTTCGGCAGGTTCCCCAGAGGTTGCCTGCTATCGACTGTTCCACCTCAACAACCATGCATCTCATGAGCACACAGCACACCTTGAGATTGAGGGTTTTTTATAGAGGTTTATTCCATCCTCACAATCCGGACGGTCAAGCTGAGATCCCCATTCCCATACAACGTTCCACTGCCACGCCGCACGATGGTCGCTGAAGCATGCCCAGAGCTTACGATGACTGGGGACTGGCGGCGCTTACCAGTCCCCACCTCAGGAAGCCCAGCATCGCCAAGCCCATACCTGGAAAATTAATGCCGAGCTCCTGGGGGCGATTGTCCAGCTCACCAATCAACAAACTGATCACAGTAAAGCCCAGTACCAGTCTGACCAGCGGTATACTGGACCCATAGATGCCACTGAATTGAAAGCATTGTAACCCTTCTGCTTTTACTGGTCATATGAGAAATTCAAACCTCAGTATGTCAGTTTTGTTTTTCATACATTTGGACCACAGATTTTCGAACAGTAATATCAATAAACGGTTTTATCTTCGTACTTGGTTGTCAAAGACCAAGCAAAAGCAACCAAAGAAGAAAGAAAAAGTAATAAATTTGCAGCTTTTTGGGAGTTCTGACAGTTATTCAACCAGAGTTGTTCTGTATATGACACAGCTTCAGAATAAGTGACAGTCAATGAAACAAATTCTCAGTTTCAGGGGTAAATGCCCCTTCGAGATTTACTCACCAGCAAAACTCGACAAATATGGGATGAAGATTGTACTACTCTGTGATGCAAGAAACTTCTTCTTCTTCTGTGGAGGTATCGCTTACACAGAGAAAGGAACATTAACTTAACAAGGTTTCCTATTACCTACCCAATGCCCTCTTCTACGAACACAACCTCTCCATCTAATAAAGCGCAATGTCACAAACGATAACGAATTTTCATCTATAGAACTTTGTGAGGAGGTCTAACGCAAGATCACCATGATTGGCACTCTGCGTAAAAACAAGCGCTAAATTCCTCCAGCTCTCATTGGAGCCAAAGGTCTACCATTAGGAACTTCACATTTCCTTTATAAGCCAGACAAGATGTTAGTTTTGTACCACTGGAAAGAAAATAAGAATGCTGTGGCCAGGACATCAGTCACCACAGAAACTCTGAAGTACAAGCGTGGCTCTCGGCAGTGCTTCTGTTGTCAAGGAGTGGAACATGTGGCTCGTCACTGTTCCTTTCCTGAGGCATGCGTCAAGTGCATGGAAGACCTTTCTAGTAAGCACTGCCCACACCCTAAGATGCAGCACCCTCCTAGGTGCAAGACCTGCAACGGCAAACAAGTTGTGAGCTGCTGCAGCTGTGAAATGTTTCAAGCAAAGACGACGGTTGGCCACTCTGACCAATGTCTGTGCCCAGGCAGAGAGGCTGGCCAACACTGCTGCTGCTGCACCTGTGCTGACCTCCACCAGGACTATGGCTGGGAACTACCAACTGGTTAGAACAGATGCTGGTATTTTAGTTCCGAATAACCGACATTTTTCGTATTTTTATGTTAGTTGTTTTTTATTCATAACCGAACAAATTAACAGGCATATTGATTTCTCAAATCAGCAGTGCTAAAATTTTTGGTTTTTAAGTAAAACTGTTTTTAAAAACGAGTGATTTTTACTAGTAAAATCTCCATTGCTTTGAAATATTGGATTTCATGGAAACCAGCACTTTTTTTAACAACAAAGCTACGGTTGGGAACTAGTAACGAACAGAAGAGATACGAATCAGTACATCATTGTGGATGCTGTAATGTACCTGTTGTGGTGTGACGTGTATGGCTGCCTGGTCCAAAAACAAAGAAGCCGGATTTTACGTTATATTTAGCCAGACTTTTTGCTCTAAAAGCCAGACTACAAATTTTGAATTCAGTCGTTTATTAATTATCGCTTACACTCAGTTGTTTATGACACAAACTATAACCGTGCTTAAACTAAAAAAACTATCACTAAAAATCTTTATAATTTGGTAATTATGATAGCAACTAAGTGTTCAGTCTTGTTAATTGCTATCTTTCTCCTAAGATAATATTATGCCAAAATAAACTAAAAGCTCTTTAGTAACCAAAGTAAAATAATTGTACGTTATTCTGGGACAGAAAGTGAAAATATATTCAAACATATTTATTTTAGTTAGACTTATAAACAAATAAAAATAATATATAGTTAAATATTAATATTTTTCATTTCAAGCCGCTTTATCAAGAATATTATTTTTAATAGAAATAATTTCTTGGAACTTTTGACAGGATAATTTTAAGTTATACAACAATAACATCATTGGTAATTGTGTTGGTATGCCATTTATTGCTGTTCTTTGTCCACCGGGCGTTTATAAAACAGAACAATCGTTTGATGTTGGTATTATTGCCTGGAATTGCAAGGTCATATTCTGCGAGCTCCAGAAATTCCAAGTAAAATTATTGCACTTGCGTGTCTCAACATGGGTAGGAGTGACATGCGAGCTTAGCAGTGTGGGGCTGGGAGAGTGGGCGTCAGCTGATCAACACGTTCAGTTTTGTTTCAGTCACTCTGCGCCTCGCATGGCTGAGACATTGTAAGTTAGGCTCATTCTACAAAGAAAAACATAGGACACAGACATAAGAATAGCACTGGTTGGTATATCTTTGTATCCTTATTGGACATCTCCCTATTCCACCTAATTCTTATTACTCACGCTTTATCATTTCCTTGGAATAAACTAAAAGCTCTTTAGTAACCAAAGTAAAATAATTGTACGTTATTCTGGGACAGAAAGTGAAAATATATTCAAACATATTTATTTTAGTTAGATTTATAAACAAATAAAAATAATATATAGTTAAATATTAATATTTTTCATTTCAAGCCGCTTTATCAAGAACATTATTTTTAATAGAAATAATTTCTTGGAACTTTTATACTTCTTCACTAAAAGGCCTAACAAAAGACGTATCTATCAGGTTGGCCATGGCCATAAAAATCCGGACATATCTGGCTAAAGCCAGACTCCTGGCAACTCTAGTGGCATGTTCTGATAGACAATACACGTCTACATGCAGTGTGCTGGACTTGCCCCGACCTGATCTCTACGGTACTTCTCACTGTCATCCTAGGACATTAGTAGTAGTCCAGAATGGTGCAATCTCTGTTTCGTGGTAGTACTTTACAAAGTATGGTAGGAAAGATGTACATTGCTCCACTAGCTTTAAATGATTAAAAACGGGAGGAGACATAACAAAGTTGCAGGATCATATAAAGAGGAAACAGCCACTATGTTACTTGGAAGAAAAGGTAAATTTAATTTCTATACCTATAATTTTATTGATGTGCTATAAAAGTCGGGATGGTAACTGAATCCTTATTTCTGTGTTGCTTCGTGGTGAAAAATTCATACCATCCAAAAGCGATGCGGCACCGAAGTTATCAACTTGCGACATTGTGCCTTCACTGTCACTGCGTCCGTCTCCTTCACCTTCGTAGTCTTTGGTAGAGGCAATGAATTCAACTTCTGCCGCAGTCTCAGCGTCATATCGATCGTGATCTACTCCTTCAACTTCATTAGAATTCCCACCTTTGTTCGAAGTCTACATTTGTACTGACAATAATAGCAATAAAAAACCGGAAATCAATTATTTCAGGAGCCCATTATTATGAAGGTTTTTAGCAGTCAGGTTAAACTGGAGACGGAAAGTTAGGTGTAACCTAAAACTGATCGTTTCTGAGATAACCACCATCCCTAACCGAGACTGCAGCCATCCCTGTTCCAGGGCACAATAGAAGACAGGCGCGCATGTGCAAATGCGCCAGAACAGCCACGCCAGAGGGGCAGTTGAATGTTCCCTGCAAGAAGATGTCACCAGCGCGATAGGCAACGTTAGCGATGACTCTCCCAATGCCGCTCGCACTGATGATATGTTAAACCAAGCTACACCAGCCGCTGTCACCGCCAGCCACTTTTCAATACTGCCTCGCTGCCTGCAGTGCTCAGGCTGTAGCCCTATTCTGTATTGCCTATACCATTCGGTTCCGTAGGTTAGCCTCGGTAGTGATGTCACTCTCAGTTCGGTGGCTGAAGTTGCTACTCTGTACACTGCTGAGGCCTGTTAACTACTGGTCTGCCTATCAGTTGTTTGTCTACTGTACTGAGAGGTGGTGAGGTGTCAGTAAGGGCGCTCATTTAGTTCGGTGGGTTCGACTGCAGAGATAATTTGTTATTTTAAAAGTATTGAGTGATATTTGTTTTGTATTTAGTCATTAGGTTTTATTGAAGAATCACCGGAACACATCTGAGTAAGAAGTGAGTTCATAAATGTTATTATGCATGCATTTCAGCAAACAATCATGGAAGTGGTCATGGGGCACGAAGTACTGTTAAGAAGGCAAGAGCAACGAAGGTGGACAAGATGGCTCAAGGAAATACTGTTTCATGTGATTTTCCAACATAATCTGTGGGGTCAGACAAGCTCATTTGCAATGCCTGAGAGCAGTTTTGTAGTGAGGTACAGGCTGAGCAAGGGGACAGCCCATAGTTTGGTTGAGGAGTTGTTGCCATACATGAGAGCCCATCAAAGAGCTACAGCAATCCCTTTACATCTTAAGGTGCATTTATTTCACGAGTCCTGAAATGACTAAATCAGTTGTATAATTATTATCAGTCATCAAGTGCAATAGTTATTTTTTCCTTCTATATTTTGACATCTCTTAACTTCTTGGGACATTGGTCTGATCAGAGGGCAGTGATTGATGACAGTTCAGGTGCCATGAGTCAGCCTGGGTCTCTCAATGTACCTGCACTTTTGAGGAGTTGTCTCTCCTTTCTTGAGACACAAGAAGGTAGGTTTCTTATTATGTGAAGATACACTACTGGCCATTAAAATTGCTACACCACAAAGAAATGCAGATGATAAACAGGTATTTATTGGACAAACATACTATACTAGAACTGACATGTAATTACATTTTCACGTACTTTGGGTGCATAGATCCTGAGAATTCAGTACCCAGAACAACCACCTCTGGCCGTAATAACGGCCTTGATACGCCTGGGCATTGAGTCAAACAGAGCTTGGATGGCGTGTACAGCTACAACTACCCATGCAGCTTCAACACGATACCACAGTTCATGAAGAGCAGTGACTGGCGTATTGTGTCCAGCCAGTTGCTCGGCCACCATTGACCAGACGTTTTCAATTGGTGAGAGATCTGGAGAATGTGCTGGCCAGGGCAGCAGTCGAACATTTTCTGTATCCAGAAAGGTCCGTACAGGACCTCCAACACGCGGTCGTGCATTATCCAGCTGAAATGTAGGGTTTCGCAGGGATCGAATGAAGGGTAGAGCCATGGGTCGTAACACATCTGAAACGTAACGTCCACTGTTCAAAGTGCCGTCAATGCGAACAAAAGGTGACCGAGACGTGTAACCAATGGCACCCCATACCATCGCGCCGGGTGATACGCCAGTACGGCGATGACGAATACACGCTTCCAATGTGCGTTCACCGCGATGTCGCCAAACACGGAAGCGACCATCATGATGCTGTAAACAGAACCCGGATTCATCCAAAAAATGACGTTTTGCCATTCGTGCACCCAGGTTCGTCGTTGAGTACACCATCGCAGGCGTTCCTATCTGTGATGCAGCGTCAAGGGTAACCGCAGCCATGGTCTCCGAGCTGATAGTCCATACTGCCGCAAACGTTGTCGAACTGTTCGTGCAGATGGTTGTTGTCTTGCAAACGTCCCCATCTGTTGACTCAGGGATCGAGACGTGGCTGCACGATCCGTTATCGCCATGCAGATTATCTAAGATGTCTGTCATCTCGACTGCTAGTGGTACGAGGCCGTTGGGATCCAGCACGGCGTTCCGTATTACCCTCCTGAACCCACCGATTCCATATTCTGCTAACAGTCATTGGATCTCGACCAACGCGAGCAGCAATGTTACGATACGATAAATCGCAATCGCGATAGGCTACAATCGGACCTTTATCAAAGTCGGGAACGTGATGGTACGCATTTCTCCTCCTTACACGAGGCATCACAACAACGTTTCACCAGGCAACGCCGGTCGACTGCTGTTTGTGTATGAGAAATCGGGTGGAAACTTTCCTTATATCAGCACGTTGGAGGTGTCGCCACCAGCGCCAACCTTGTGTGAATGCTCTGAAAGGCTAATCATTTGCACGTCGCAGCATCTTCTTCCTGTCGGTTAAATTTCGCGCCTGTAGCACGTCATCTTCGTGGTGTCGCAATTTTAATGGCCAGTAGTGTATTATATTGATTATACCTCCTTCATATGATCAACTGTACTCACTGTAAACACACTTTTCGGAAACAATAAAGGGAATAGTGAGTCAGCTGGCTACTTTGGATATGGGCCGCTGTGCATGCTGCAGTGCACCATGTGAACATGCCTGCAGCCGTGGTCAGCTGCCTTCGATTGGCTGGCACAAGGAGAGACGGCAACATGGCATGAATCCAACTCAATTCTTTGGGAGTAGGTAGATTCGCTATTAAATGGCCTATGGAGTTGCACAGAGGCTCGGTTGCGGTAAGCCTGTTTCTCTCAGTGCAGCCATTCACCGAACCGATCGCTAGAGTGACTGCACAATACAGAATAAGGCTACGGATCTCGCGCCTCTCCGAGGCGCTGCAGCAGTTGGCCGAGGCAGTGATGAAGACTGCCGAAGCAACCACACCGGCTGCACTGCCGGGACGCCGACGTCCGCGCTGGGAGCAGTGAGGGGTGGTTGGGGGGGGGGGGGGGGGGATCTGCCCACTGGCCAATGTTTAACCTCCCAACACACCATGGGAATTACGCCATCCCCTGTGAAGTCCCTGTCTGGTATGGATAATTGGCACCATTTTCCGAATCGCGTCATGTGTAAAATAAAGAATACTCGTTTGTCAGCAACAATTACGTTTTATAACAAATAAAACCAGAGATTTAATTTATGACACTGAAACAGGGCTTAGGTACATATGGAGACAAAGAAAACAAATGAGTGTTTCAAGCATAGGCGCCAATGTTGTTCATATATTTTTTTTGTGATATGATCTATCCATCTTTTACCAGGTCGTCGACTTGCACTTTTCTTATTCGTTCCTTGTTCTATTCACTATCCGGTCACCTAGTTTTATTTCCCTTCCACTACCATTTCATTTTCTTTGCTTTTTGTATTCCAATCTATTGGCTCTTCATTTCTTTGAGTGTGACAATCATCCCAAATTTAGGTAGGGGGTGGACACGAGATAAGATAGTGAGCGTATTATAGAACATTATGAGGAAAAGTGCCGACAGCTTGATAAAATAGAGAACAATGCAACTAAATTTAAATTACGTCAGCAAGAAGCTTAAAACTGTAGCAGTGGAAACAGTAGCATGTAGAATAAAAAGTTATGCAGAAGAAGAAACGCCACTACGAATTATGAGTCCAGAATATAGTGTTTGTAAAGATAATACTAACCAATAGTCTGCCGAAGAGCTGAGACAATGATTGTCTCTGTTCTCTAATTAATTTCTTTTATTTTATTAATAATTATTAATTTCTGCCAGAAGACGTTTTTGTTAAGTCTTTTTGAAGTAAGGCAGTCGAGCATCTGGTGACGTGCTCACCTGGTTTGACACCACAGTGACACCTGTAGCAAACTCTTGTGTGGGGGCCACATCAAAGAAAAAAGGAAAATATTACTGGTGACATGACAATCATATCACGCTCAAAGAATAGAAAATTTTGTGGATGTTTGACTTCCAGGGCACTGGAAAAGGTAAACTGGCTTAGTCTCAATGTAACAATGTAGTCTATAGTTGTGGCGAGTAGCCATCTTTGAAGAGTTTATCAGATATCGAGTACAGTTACACTTGATCACAATACCTGTATAAACTGACATTTAGTAGTTAGAGTTAGGTGGTGGTCACTTAAGATAAATTGTTGTAATTATATTCAATAAATATAAAACACGATAATCATCATTGCGTCATTATTAACAGAACTATAATTTTTTATTATACAATTTGCATTATGCATTGAAAGTACAAGTTTATTTTGCAGCAACAACAAGTAAATAAATAGATTCCCTAGCTACCTCTCCAAGAAATACCTCATGCATATCGTTCTGTCTCTAGCTTAGCAAATGTCGATGTTTGTATCGTTTGTACATTACAAGCAAAGTCATGCTAAATACACATGATAGTAAATTTTGCGCTTCAGATACGTCTAGAGTTTGGATTAAAACGTAGTTCGACATTGTATTGTATTGTATGGAACAGGGGGCCTAGAAACGACAGAGACTTCGTTCCCGCCGTAGCCCTCAGTGGTACACAACCCCACAACAGGCTACAGCAGTCCACTCACCCCACCCCCGCCTCACACCGCACCGAGGGTTACTGTGCGGTTCGGCCCCCAGTGGACCCCCCAGGAACGTCTCACACCAGACGAGTGTAACCCCAATGTTTGCATGGTAGAGTAATTATGGTGTACGCGTACGCGTACGTGAAGAAAGTGTTTGCGCAGCGATCGTCGACATAGCACAAGTGAGACGGAATAAGGGAACCAGCCCACATTCGCTGAGGCAGATGCAAAACCCCCTTAAAAACCATCCACAGACTGGCCGGCACACCTGACCTCGATACTAATCCTGTCCAGAAACTTGGAATAGAAATAAACATAAACATAATTTCCTCCCTTTTTGTTGCTCATAAAAACCAGACCTTGCATGTTGTACCACCATACAGCGAGACAATCAGACGTGGTGGTCCAGATTGCTGTACACACCGGTACCTCTAATACCCAGTAGCACGTCCTCTTGCATTGATGCATGCCTGTATTCGTCGTGGCATACTATCGACAAGTTCATCAAGGCACTGTTGGTCCAGATTATCCCACTCCTCAACGGCGATTCGGCGTAGATACCTTAGAGCGGTTGGTGGGTCACGTCGTCCATAAACAGCCCTTTTCAATCTATCCCAGGCATGTTCGACAGGATTCATGTCTGGAGAACATGCTGGCCACTCTAGTCGAGCGATGTCGTTATCGTGAAGGAAGTCATTCACAAGATGTGCACGATGGGGGCACGAATTGTCGTCCATGAAGACGAATGCCTCGACAATATGCTGCTGATATGATTGCACTATCGGTCGGAGGATGGCATTCGCGTATAGCACAGCCGTTACAGCTACTTCCATGACCACCAGCGGCGTACGTCGGCCCTACATAATGTCACCCCAAAACAAGAGGGAACCTTCACCTTGCTGCACTCCCTGGACAGTGTGTCTAAGGCGTTCAGCTTGACCGGGCTGCCTCCAAACACGTTTCCGACGATTGTCTGGTTGAAGGCATATCCGACATTCATCAGTGAAGAAAACATAACGCCTATTCTGAGCTGTCCATTCGGTATGTTGTTGGTCCCATCTGCACCGCGTTGCATGGTGTTGTGGTTGCAAAGATGTACCTCGCCATGGACGTCGGGAGTGCAGTTGCGCATCATGCAGCCTACTGCGCACAGTTTGAGTCGTAAGACAACGTCCTGTAACTGCACGTATTCAACATGGTGGCGTTGCTGTCAGGGTTCCTCCAAGCCATAAACCATAGGTAGCGGTCATCAACTGCAGTAGTAGCCCTTGGGCGGCCTGAGTGAGGCATGTCATCGACAGTCCCTGTCTCTCTGTATCTCCTCCATGCCCGAACAACATCGCTTTGATTCACTCCGAGACACCTGGACACTTCCCTGGTTGAGAGCCCTTCCTAACACAGAGTAACAATGAGGACGCGATCGCACGGCGGTATTGACCGTCTAGGCATGGTTGAACTACAGACAGCATGAGCCGTGTACCTCCTTCCTGGTGGAATGACTGGAACTGATCGGCTGTTGGACCACCTCCGTCTAATAGACACAGCTCATGCATGGTTGTTTACATCTTTGGGCGCGTTTAGTCACGTCTCTGAACAGTCAGAGGGACTGTGTCTGTGATACAATATCCACAGTCAACGTCTATCTTCAGGAGTTCTAGGAACCGGGGTGATGCAAAACTTTTTTTGATGTGTGTAATGAAAAGGTTATCAGTTAAGCGGAAGATGTATGTGTTATATCCCATTAACATGCACTGCGTCTTTCTTTTCCCAGTTTATGGGTGTTCAGACTTCCTGTATCACTAAAGAGAATGGTGTGTAAAATGAGATCTCCTTCCCTGTTTTCCCTTTCCATCTGCTCTTCTCCTCTTTTATAATTTTATTTTGTATCTGTCTTCTTCGAACGATAGCCCTATGGTTCAAGCGAAGCCTCAGTAAATGTATTTGGTCATTACCTGGGTAGCTGCTTTATGTCCTAAAGCTATGTGTTGAATTAACTAGATGTACAGAGCAGGGGCTCAGGACGACCTTTACGAAACAGAGAGCAGTGTGATTTTATGAGATACATAGCCTGGACTGTTGCATGTACAGGAAACAATGCCACGGTTCCGCGTGCCGCTCTCATCAGATACAGTGCGCAGTGGATGGGGCGACGGCTAAAAGCTGGGCCTTGGTTTGGGTGACCACACATGGTGCGCGCCTCGCTTCCAGAATGAACAATGCTCATCGCTTTGCCCTGTGGGCGCTCAGCGTGGCCGCCACTGCCATTCTAGCCGACATCACAAACAGCGTAAGTCTTTGCTCTCCATATGGATGTATACTAAGCTCTTCTACCCGGTGTAGCAAGATGAAAGCTCATGAATAGTGGAATGATCATTTAAAGCAAACAAATCGTTTGTATTGTCTATTTTCAGTTATTCCCCAGGGGATTGACTGTAACTGATGTTTGACATTATGAGATGCTTTCGTTTTGTTGTTTATTGTTGCGTCTTATTTGTAACTATTTATTGTCAGTTTCACAATTATGACAATTCGTCTCAGTACATATCAATGAAGAGTAAAATACAATGGTACACCTCCCTAATATCGTGTAGGGACCCTGCGAGCTCTCAAAAGTGCCGCAACACAACGTGGCATGGACTCGACTAATGTCTGAAAGAGTGCTGGAGGGAACTGACACCATTCATCCTGCAGGGCTGTCCGTAAATCCGTAAGAGTACCAGAGGATGGAGATCTCTTCTGAACCGCACGTTACAATGCATCCCAAATATGCTGAATAAGTTCGTGTCAGTGGAGTATGGGGACAGCGGTAGTGTTTAAAGCCAGAAGAGTGTTTCTGGCGCCACTCTGTAGCGATTCTGGGTATGTGGACAGTCGCATTGTCCTGCTGGAATTGTCCAAGTCCGTCGAAATACACAATGGACATGAATGCATGCAGGTGATCAGACAGGATGCTTACATACGTGTCACCTGTCAGAGTCGTATCTAGACGTACAGGGGTCCCATATCATTCCAACTGCACACGCATCACACCATTAAAGAGCCTCACCAGCTTGAACAGTCCTCTGCTGACATGCAGGGTCCATGGATTCATGAGGTTGTCTCCATACTCGTACACGTCCCCCTGCTCGATACAATTAGAAACAAGACTCGTCCGACCAGGCAACTTCAACTGCACACGCCTCACACCATTAAAGAGCCTCACCAGCTGGAACAGTCCCCTGCTGACATGTAAGTTCCATGGATTCATGTGGTTGCCTCCATACTCGTATACGTCCACCCGCTCGATACAACTAGAAACAAGACTCGTCCGACCAGGCAACATATTTCCTGTCATCAACAGCCCAATGTCAGTGTTGACGGGCCCAGGTGAGGAGTACAGCTTTGTGTCGTGCAGTCATCAAGCGTACACAAATGGGCCTCCGGCTCCGAAAGTCCATATCGACGATATTTCGTTGAATGGTTCGCACACTGACACTTATTGATGGCCCAGCATTGAAATATGCAGCAATTTGCGGAAGGGTTACACTTCTGTCACGTTGAACGATTCTCTTTAGTCGTCGTTGGTCCCGTTCTTGCAGGATCTTCTTCCGGGCGCAGCGATGTCGGAGATTTGATTTTTTACCGCATTCCTTATATTCACAATACACTTGTGAAATGGTCGTACACGAAAATCCCCACTTCATCGCTACCTCGGAGATGCTGTGTCCCATCGTTCGTGCGCCGACTATAACACCACTTTCAAACTGATTTAAATATTGATAACCTGCCATTGTAGCAGCAGTAACTAATCTAACAATTGCACGAGACACTTGTTGTCTTATATAGGCGTTGCCGGCCGCGACGCCGTATTTTGTCTGTTCACATATCTCTGTATTTGAATGTGCATGTCTATACATGTTTCTTTCGCGCTTCAGCGTATGAATGACCCAGTGCCTGGTGTCGCAAACTGAGAGCGACTTTTGACAGACAATTCTGTTCCAGATACTGCAGATCAGTGGTCGTCAAACTTCTTTAAGCAAGAGCCAATACTGACATTGTGGGGCGGAACCTAGGGCGGCATTATGTACTATGTTATTATTAACTTATAACCCACATAAATTTGTACGTTATGAGCTCCCAATAAACTAGCTACACAGTGAACTGACAAAAGTCGTGGGATGGCGATTTGCACATATAGGAAGTTTCACAATTCATGCTACATATTTCTAAATGCTGTAGAGGGGACTTAGCAGATCAAGTTTTACTTAGGAACCTATGTCCGGAACCGGTTCGTTTCCATGTTACAAGGAAAACAAGATGTATACCTTTCAGTTTCATTTGCTGTGATATAACAACAGCTGTTCGATATGGTGACCATCTATTTCGGTTCACACAGTGTATCTGCACAGTATGTTCGCATAAACTCTGTCCAACACACATGGTGTATGATTAATCGTTTCTGCCGCAGCATGATCCGTGTGTCATCAGATCTTCCTCCGACAGGACAGGGGCCTCGTAAACAAGACTTTTCACGTGGCTCCACAAGAAAAAGTCTCAAAGGGTTAAATCTGGCGATCTTGGTGGCCAAGCGTGTGGTACACCTCGACCGAGCAACCTGTCCCCATAGACTCCGTTCAGATGTTTTCGTACGCGAACTGCAAAATGTACAGCCGCGCCATCATGCTGGAATCAAAATTAGTGCCGAATGTCCAATGGCACATCTTCCAAAAACTCCGCCAGCAGTTGTTGCAGAAATACCAAGAAACTGTCATGCCCCAGTCACACAACTATCGCAGATGCTTGCCCAGACATTGATTGCGAAGGTGTGCTGAAATCATAGTGTACACGTGCCTTTGGGGTTTTCTTGATACCAAATGTAGTTATCTCTAGCGTTCAAAACATCTTACCTCTTGAAACGCGCTTTGTCGGTGAACAAAATTCGCCTTGGAAACTGAGGAAAATCCACACAACTGTGTAAAAACCAAGTACAGAAATTGACACGTGGCACAAAATATGCCGGTAGCATGGCGTGTACCTTCTAAGGGTGCTAGGGGTGGAGTTGCTGTTCATGCAGAACACGCCAGACAGACGAGTGAGACACAAGTAAGTCACGTCCAGTGGCTCGAGAACCGAGAACTCGTCGATAGGTTCTCTTCCACTTGATGAAGCATTCCCTTTGCTAGTACAACGGTGCGCCACATTTTTGGATCCCCACAATTTGCTCTATCACTTGCTGTGCATTTTCCACTTTCCCACAACCGTTGTTCTACTCTGGAAAACATGGATGAGATTGAGTCACACGATTTTGAAAGTACTCGTGGTACAGACGTTGAGCTTCTCTTCCATTACGTCGAGCTTCACCGCAAATTAACAACAAATCGATGTACTTTGCGAAAGTGCACTCAGGCATTCTGTTACTGCAGTACTAGTCACTTTAATTTCAATAGATGCATCACCAGGAAGCATGAAAACAACGGAGGTGGAAACAGAGGTCATCGTACCATTCATGAATATAGGTAGCCTATCATAACAGGTGAACTGCGTAAGAAAAATAGGGCGTGGGGATGAGTCGCTCTTGTTTTCCTTGCAACAAGGAAACGAACCGTTTACGGACTTGGGGTCCCTACGTAAAACTCATCTACTAAGTCCCCTCTACAACATGTAGAAATGTGCACCATGACTTGTGAAACACCCTGTATATACGAGGCCTGTTCAGAAAGTAAGCTCCGATTGATTGCCAAATTGAAACCACAGTGCACATCAGAAATGTTTTACTTGCAACAATTAGCTACACCTTTCAGCTACTTCTCTACATAGTCGCCGTTCTGACTTAGACTTTTGTCATAGCGTTGTACCAACTTTTCAATAGCCTCATCATAGAAGGCAGCCGCCAGTGCTTTCCGCCAATTCTCCACGCTGGCCTACACCTCGTTGTCTGTGCCAAAATGTTGTCTTCAAAGACAGCGGCTCATGTGACCAGAGATGAAACTCAGGGGGAGACAATTGCGGACTGTATTGTGGGTAATCTCACATTTCCATTTGAAAACGATGCAGGAGCATCTTCATTGCCTCTGCAGAATGCGGCTGAGAATTGTTTTGAAGAAGAAACAGCACGACAGTTATGTAATGTTAGCTGCATAGCTTCAGGCGAAATTTCTCACCAGGCCCTCGTACTTGGCGGCAGACACTATTTTCTAGACATCTTTACGCACTCACTGCGAGCTCAGAAATGAGAAGAGCGACGTGATGCTAACTGGGGTTATACTAGAGACACTACCCAACACATCTGTGCAAAGCTTTATCGGATTTTCAAAGTCGTTTCCATTTCGCGAACGATCGGAGCTTACTTTCTGAACGCCCCTCGTAGATGGCGGTAGTATCGCGCAGACAAAATAGGTAGTGCATTGGCGGAGCTGTTACTCGTACTCAGGTGATTCATGTTAAAAGGTTTCCCACGTGACTTTGGTCACACGATGGAAATTACCAGACTTTGAATGCGGAAAAGTAGTTGAAGCTAGACGCATTGGATATTTCGTTTCGGAAATAGTTTAGGAATTCAATATTCCGAGAGGCACAGCGTCAAGAGAGTGCCGAGACTACCACATTTCAGGCAGTACCTCTCACCACGGACAACGCAGTGGTCGACGGCCTTCACTTAGCGACCGAGAGCAACAGTATTTGCGTACAGTTGTCAGTGCTAACAGACAAGCAACACTACGTGAAATAACCGCAGAAATCAATGTGTGTACGACGAATGTATCCGTTAGGACAGTGAGGTGAAATTTGGCGTTAATGTGCTGTGGCAGCAACCGAACGACGCGAGTGCCTTTGCTAACAGCACGACATCGCCTGCAGGGCGTCTTTTGGGCTCATGACCATATCGAATGGACGCTAGACGACTGGAAAACCCTGGCCTGATTAGATGAGTTCCGATTTCAGTTGGTAACAGTTCGAGAGTGGCGCAGAAATCTCCCCCCACCCTCCATCCTCCCAAGTTGTGCACAAGACACTGAGTAAGCTGATGTTAGATCCATAATGGTGTGGGCTGTGTTTACATGGAATAGACTCGGTCCTCTGGTCAGAGTGGAAATATAATTGACTGGAAAAGGTTATGTTCAGCTACTTGGAGACCATTTGCAGCCATTCACGAACTTCATGTTCTCAAACAACGCTGGAATTTTCGTAGAGGACAATGTGCCATGTCACCGGGCCACAGTTCTTCGAGATTGATTGGAAGAAGATTCTGAACAGTTCTAGAGAATGATTTGATATAGCAGATAGCGCGACATAACTCCCATGGAACATTTATGGGACACAGTCGACATGTCAGTTCGTGCAGAATATCCTGCACCGGCTACAGTTTCGCAATTATGGACGGCCATAGAGGCAGCATGGCTCAAGATTTTTGCAGGGTACTTCCAACGACTTGTTGAGTCCATGCCACGTCGAGTTGCTGCACGCCGCCGGGCAAAAGGAGGTACGACACGATTTTAGGACGTATCCGGTTACCTTTTTCACCTGGCACCAAGTACTGACTATTAAAAATCGGCACCATTCCGAACACCTCATGTCGACTGCTATTTATTTCAGATTGCTGCCACCAACAGTGACCCGAAAGTTGTGACACAATAATTGTCTGGCGGAGTATATTTGTGTTGTCATTGTGAGCGGATGACTAACTGATCAGTAGCAGTAATTGTTAATCTATATTTATATCCGAAATCCCGCTCCAGCTACTGCCGAGTCTGGGTGCTGACGAGTCCTCTCCATTTGGCTCGGTCCTCCCACCACTTTTCTTCCTCCACTTCCTGCCAGTTCAAACCTCTCCTTTCAACAGATATTCTCACTCCCATTTTCCACCTTGTTCTTGGGCGCCCTCGAGGTCTTTTCCCATCCATCTTTAGTTCTTCCATAATTTTGGGGAGTCTCTGTCCATGCATCCTCTTTACATGCCCATACCATCTTAATCCCTTTCTTTCAATTTCTTCTCTCATACTTTCTTGTTTGAGGTCCTTTCTAATCTCTACTTTCCTTACTCTGTCCATTCTTGTTTTTCCCTTAACTGCTCTGAGAAATTTCATTTCCCCTGCTTGCAGTCTGCTCCAGTCCATTTCTATCATTGTCCATATTTCTCCATCATAGGTGACAATAGGGATTTAATAATTCTTGTACATAAGGAGTTTTGCTCTTTCTGAAACTTCATTATTCCAAATCAGATGTTTTATTGTTTGGTAGAAATTGCCTCCCTTCTGTAATCTCCTATTAATTTCGTTAGTTATTCTTCCATCCCTAGATATTTCACTCCCTAAATAAGTGAAACTTTCTACCACTTTGAGGGGTCCTCCATTCAAGGTAGTATTTCCGTTGATTCCTTTCTCTCTTCCAAATACCATTACTTCACTCTTATCTTTATTTATTTTTAATCCATACCTTTTCATTATTTCCTTCCATGCATCAAGCTGTAACTGTACATCTATCTCTTTATCACTCCATATTACCATATCATCTGCAAGAATTATCTTTTTGTCTTTTTCTTGTACTATATCTTTAACTGCCCTATTCATTCCCTCCATCACAACATTAAAAAGCGCAGGAGATAGAATACTTCCTTGCTTAAGTCCTTGTCTTATTTCGAAGTATTCAGAGTTCCCCAATGGTGTTCTAATTCTACAATTGTGGCCTCTGTACATTGTCTTTATAACATTAAAGTATCCATCTTTTATATTTATCTTCTTCAGTTCTTCCCAGAGTCTTTCCCTGTCAACTGAGTCATATGCCTTTTCTATGTCTATAAAAACCATTATCACCCTTTTGTTATACTCCCAACTTTTCTCCATCAGTTGATGGATAGAAAATATCAGGTCGATCGTGCTCCTTCCTTTCCTAAACCCATGCTGTTCTTCACTCAGCTCCTTTTCTATCTTTTCACTTATTCGATTTAGTAAAATTCTTTCAAAAATCTTGGCTGTATGACTCATGAGGGTTATTCCTCTGCAGTTTTTAAAAAGTCTTTTATTGCCTTTCTTGAAGATGGGAACAATGTCTCCTGTTCCCCAGTCGTCAGGTATTTTACTATTTCTCCACACGATTGATAGTACTCTATATAGCCACTGCACTCCCACTGGACCTGCTGCTCTTATCATGTCCACTGATACTTCATCAGGTCCTGAGGCTTTCCCCCCATTCATCTTCTTCACAGCTTTTTCCATTTCTTCCCGTGTAATTTGTCCTAATTCTGCTTCCAAACTTCTCTCAATTTCTCCATTATTTGTTGTTTCCTCATGTATCTGCTCCTCAGCGTTTAACAGCTTCTTAAAATGTTCTTTCCAGAGATCTTTTATATTCCCTGGATCTTTAATAATGGTACTGTCCTCTGTTTCCATCTTTACTGGTACTTCAGAAGCCTTCCTTTTATTTTTCATCATTCTATAGAACATTTCCTTATTGCTCTTCACATCTTCTTCAAGTTTTTTTGTAAACTCTTCCCATGCCTTTTTCTTTGCTGTTTCCACTATTTCTTTGCACTTCTTCTTTTCCTCTATATATCTTTTTGTGGTCTTCGCCATTTTTAGTTTTCCACCATTTTCTCCATGCTCCATTTTTTCTTCTGACTGCTTGGATTGTGGTATCATCCCACCAACTTGTCTGTCTTATTTTTTTCTTTCCAGATGTTCTGCCACATACTTTTTGTGCTGCTTCGACTAAAGTGTCTTTAAATAAACTCCATTCTTTTTCTACATCGCAGAAAACTTCTTTTGGAAATTTTTGTGTCATTAATTCTCTGTACTTCTCAGCACATTCACTCTCCTTCAATTTCCAATCCCATATCCTCATCACTTTCTTCTGTTTTCTATTTTTCACACACTGAATCATTTTCCATTGTCCCACCAGTAATCTATGGTCTCCCTCTGCACTCACACTTCGAATTACCTTCACATTTGTTACTTTCTCTCCCCATTCCCTATCTACTAGAATATAATCAATTACACTCTTTGTTCTTCCATCCCAACTGTATCTGGTGATAACATGACTATCTCTCTTCATAAACCATCTGTTTGCTATTTTCATTCTATTCCTCTGGCACAAATCCAGGAGTCTTCCCCCTTCTTCATTTCTGCCTCCATATCCAAAACATCCCAATACTTGCTCAAATCCCTTTCTGTCTTTGCCTACCTGTGCATTAAAATCTCCCATCACTGTATTAGCACTCTCTATATGGTTTTCTAACACATTTTCAAAGTCCATCTTCTCTTCTTCGCTACATCCCACTTGAGGTGCATAATTCTGGATTACTTTTAGTGTTTCTTTTGGGATCTCAGGTTTAAGATTATGATCCTGTCTGATATATATCTCACATTTTTAATACAGCTTTGTACATTCTTATTCACCATCACTGCCACACCATTTCTACCAGACCTGTTATTCCCACTCCAGTACAGTTTTCCTCCTCCTCTCAAATTCTTCTCACCTTTTCCCTTCCACTTTGTTTCGCTTAATCCCAATATATCTAACTTCCTCTCTGTTAGTACATCTGTCATTTCTTCCATTTTTCCATTAAGGGTTAATATATTAAGGGTGCCAATATTTAGGTTATTTTTTAGTCCAGTTGGTTTCATCTTCTTGTACTGATGAATATCA
Source organism: Schistocerca serialis cubense (assembly GCF_023864345.2). Lineage (NCBI taxonomy): Eukaryota > Metazoa > Arthropoda > Insecta > Orthoptera > Acrididae > Schistocerca > Schistocerca serialis. The sequence continues at coordinate 515,592,129 of NC_064639.1, forward strand.
TCAGGTCTCCCATCATTTGCACCAGTACTTGAAGAAGCAGCGGGGTCAAATCCTGAGTGGTTCGTTCCGTGGCTCGTCTGTGTTTTGAAAGCAATATATGAAGACTTTCCTACTGGCTTGCTAGGCCTAACGCAAGGAAGGATTTTCTGTTGGGGTTGTCTCCCTTAGCCTTTGGAGTTTCTCCTCCATCACAAGGCAGTGGTTCCTTTCTCATTTAATCCCCAGATAGGAGGGTTGCCTCATCTGCCAGCTACGCCATTCCGAAGTCTTCCTTCTCCTCCGTCGCTGCCATTAAGGTCTTCACCCATAACCCTGGGCATGGGTTCCGTGTTATACCCCACGGGATTGGGTCCCTGCCTGAACTCAGCCATCCTAGCACTCCGGCCTACTGAAGTGTAGGATGCCCACCCCTGTGATGTGGACGCGCCAGACAGGAATTACCCCAGTGAAGGAATAGGGAAGGGCACCCTACCTCCCTGGAGCCAGGTTAATGATTGTGTATGGTGCCACAATCAAAGGGCAGTAATTGTTAATACTCGGCAGAAATCCAATCTGCATTTGGGTCGCATTTCCTTAACTCTTGTGCAGGAAGGTGTGCAATATACTGCTGCATCCATTTTCAATAAGCTACCACAAAAATTCAAAAATATTAGCAGTAATCCACGCGCTTTCAAATCGAAAAACCAAAGTTTCCTCATGGGTCAATCCTTGTATTCTGATGAGGAGTTCCTTGAAAAATGAAGCTGATTCTTATGTTACATTGTTGATTGCGTTTACTTAAACTTATGACTTTACGTTTTGTGGGTTCATAAACATTTTATTTTATCTGTTATTACTTTTATGTTGTTATTTCATGTACTGACACGTTCCATGACCTTGGAGATTTGGCCCTACGAAACTAAAAGTGTAAATAAAAAATAAATAAACTGATATGCACTATGCAGTATGAGACACCAGTGGTTTGCACAGTGGACTCGCATTCGGGAGGACGACGTTTCAAATCCCCATCTGGCCATCCTTATTTATGACGCCCGTGATTTCTGTAAATCACTTAAGGCATGTGCCAGGTTGGGACCTTCGAAAGTACATGGCCTATGTCCTTCCACAATCAGAGCTACTGCTCCAACCTCTATGCCGATGGGACATTCAACACTAATCTTCCTTTTTATAATGTAAGACACGATCACAAAGCTTTACTATACGTTTTGAATGCCATTTTTCTTATACTCATTGCGTTTTATTATAAAAGCCTTAATTTAATTTCATATTCATTGGTACAAATACGTAGCACATTTGAAGATAACCGTCTGACGAATCCGTGTTGCTTCCCTGTCAAAATGTATACCATAGTAACTGATCGGTACTAGTTGCGCATGACCGTCACTTGTCAGTACTGGAAGACAAACAACTGAAAATTCCCCCACTCACTCCCTATAGACCAACAGTGGTCAAGCTACTTACCGCTCTCCCCCTAAGGTAAGCGGCCAACTTATCTCGCTTTCGAATTTAACAACGTCAATTAAAATACAGGACATATTACATTTTCACTGTTTCTGTAAGTATTTTGGTTTGTTCCTGAGCAGGAAGCTCTTAAGGTTGGTTGGTGTTTCTCAATTCGGCCATTAGTTGTTAGATGCATGTTACTAAAAAAATGACTGAGAACCGTGAGTCTCACAAATACTCGATTCGGCCTGCGTGTGATCCGCGGGCCGCAGTTTGACGACCGCTGTTGTAAATTTTGAATGAATGGAACGGAATCTAATCAGCTGTCCTGCCTGCCAGCGCTCCCTGTTAGCAGGTAAAGTTGTCCTCATCTGCCAGTCTTCTATCCGCTGATCACAAAGACATCAGACCTGTTCATTTAACGCGAGTGTTTGATTGCCGGAGTTAATAAGATAAAGACTGAAGGGGACAAGCAGAAAACCACAGACTACAGACAAAAAAAAACAGCAATTTTAAATAAATCAAAGTATGTTGTTTATCTAAACCGGTAAATGCGAGGTGTTCCTGTTACGCAATGGGAAGCAAATTTACCCGCCGTTATGGATGACTTGCCATCCAGCTGTCCTGCTGTAGGACAAGAAAACTACATGGAGGAAACACTGTAAGAAACAAATGATAAATCGTATAGTCCCTAGAGAGTGGCATTTCTAGAATGGCACTCTGTTCTTGTTGGTAAATAGTGAGAAAGAAGGTGGTTAGCCATGACGAGTTCCGGATGTGAACGCAAAGAAAAGATCAGCGTGGCACAGCTTACCGTATCACCCTTAATGAAATGGTAGTACCGGCTGCTGCGCTATGGGCTGCATAATCGCGTAATTAAAATGAACAAAGCAGCCACGAGCACTGTATCGTGAAGTGTACTAACTAAAACTAATTGACTCTGCGCAAGGCTACTTCCAAGGTGATCGATGCCAACTAAAGTACAATAAAACAACTTTCGTAAGAACTCCCGTAGCAGTAGCGAAGTGACACCTTCTAACAACTTCCGTAGCAACTCCCATAGCAGTAGCGAAGTGACACCTTCTAAAATCTGCAATGAACGGGGCTACGGAAGTATCTCTCCATGGTTTTGTAAGCTCGGACGCAGCGCACCAGTGTGACTCTTTGAAGTGAGAAACGTTGCTGTGGCCAACTTTACTGGGGTGTGACAGCGAAGGCAGTTGCTGATGTTTCCAGCTGGTGGGCCGCCAGACCTCTTGGCGTCTAAGCTGGATAACTTGTTGCGGTGCCAGGTCAACGAGCACGGCAGGAAGTGTTGTCGATATGTAGCTTCGTGTGAAACGTCCCCTTTTTGAAGAATTATACAAGACTGTGCTTTGACTGACACACAATATTTTTTTAGCGCAACGCAATCGGACTTTCAAAAATCCCTACAAAAGAATGGCCCTGACTAACATTAACCTACACGTTTCACAAATCACTTACCTCACAAAAATCTTGGTTACTCGAACTACTGCAATATAGTGAGCGCCACTACTGCCAGCTAAATAAAAGATTCTAACTACTGAGGGCACTAACTACTGATAGGCATAGTTAGCAAATGAAAGATTTTGATAGAGAACAAATGATGTATTTACCTTAATAGTCATAATATATATAGCAGTTCATGACATCCAGGCTTACAAATTTCAAAACTCCGCCATCTCTCTCCCCACATCCACCACTGCTGGCGGCTCACCTCCAACTGCGCAATGCTACGCGCTGTTCACATCCAGCTGCCGCTGCCCAACACTACAATGGCAGACAACAATGCAAACTGGACACAGACTGCACACAGCACAGCCAGTGATTCTCACACAGAGCGCTACGGGGCGTTACCAATAAGAAAACCTAAACAGCCTACTTACATAGCCCCCATGCTCCCCACAAAAAATTTTACACATTGTTTTGGGCAGTGGCCAATAATGATTTGATAAAATTTTTCATAATTACAATAACAAAGATATCAAATGCACACACTTATTGATATATTGTTGGTCAAAAGCTAAAATTTTCTCACAGTCCACGAAGATAGTCCTGATCATTCATCATAATAGTAATTACAGTTTTTTTCACAAAGTCTCATTAGTAAAAGAAATTGCACACAGAAGTAGTGGATTTCCATGCAGTCTTGAAGAAGTAGTGTTGTCCTTCCAACGGAAAGACAGTGCTGACTCTTGACATGCAGACAAGTAATGGGCCACAACAGAGCAAACCCACAGCAGAGTCAGTCGAAGTTTGGAAGAATATTGGTAGGTAGGTCATCACAGAGTAGACCCACTGTAGTGCTTGTAGAGATTACGGTATTGGTGGGCCATCAAAGATGCAGACCCACTGTAGTCCTTGTAGAAATAATGGTATTGGTGGGCCATCAAAGATGCAGACCCACTGTAGTCCTTGTAGAAATAATGGTATTGGTGGGCCATCGAAGGTGCAGACCCACTGTAGTCCATGTAGAGACGGCCAGCAGCCATCTGTTGCGACTGTGCAGGTGCACAATCACCATCAAAGAGTCTTGCGGAGAATGTAGCAAGTCCATAAACCACCACTTGTTCACTCACAAAAAAATTTTTTTTTAAATGTCCTTAGAACCAGCAATGCTGTTATCCTGTCCCTTGCTGAATTTTTAACACACGTGCAAACACTAACAGTCCCAACTTCTCACATACTGTGCATATATTATGGCCAACAGAAACGAGTGCAGTGAAATGATACTTAATTTGAAGAACTGGTTACAATTACAATTTGATAACATAAAAATACAATAACAAAGGTACAAAATACATCATTAAAACATAATAACACAGATAACATTTGTAGTACCGGATTTACAAAAGAGTCGAAATAATATATACCTCAGTGTTACAGGAATTATGACATGAGTACATACATAAAAGATCAGAATAATTTTTGAAACATCAGCTTCACACATGAACATTAAAACAAAACAGAATAAATAATGTTTAAACATCTTTACAAAGTAAATAACATATTATTAGAAAAATTCTACAACTTAACAACATCAGCTAAACACATAAAGACAGGATGAACACAAATACACAAGGGTACACAAACATATAGCAGAATAATACAAAAGGAAAGAACAGGGTTTGTTGTACTGCAGTCCAACCCAGAACTTCATTCCATATATCTTTCCTCTTATTTCAATATTTGTTTCCACCAAAAAAATTCTATCCAAGCATGCATTCTGTATTTATATGTTCACACATTTCTTACCTCATTATTTATTTTCCATTATCTTACCTCATCATTTATTTCCAAGAAAATCCTACCTAAACCTGTTGTCCCTAAACCCTACTTTTTTGGTTCATATCCTCTTTCAAAATACTTTTTTTTGGCCAAACCATTTTCTTATAGCTTCTCAATGCATTTCTTCCAATTCATCACAACTCGTTCTCCCATATAGCCTACCCCATCTTAAGCTAACTTAAACCCACTGAGCTCAGATGCTAAACTAAGGAACGAGGCAATGCAGCAGCACAAAACAATTAAGACAAACAGCAATGATAAAAAATACAAATGGCAAAGCAAGCAGCGTAAATTAGCAGAGCAATTTCAATATTACAACTAATATAAGGCAATGTGCAGCAAACAATAAAAATAAATCATTAGTAAAACTGGCTTAACAGAATAACACAAAGTCAAATTCAGTAACACTATGCCTGGCAAACAGCAGCAGTAAATGCAAAAGCTTATATCTAAACATGACATAGCTCAAGCAGAAAAAATATTACACTAAAAATGACCATGGCTAATACCTATGTCACATCTTAACACTATAGTGATGCATCACTGTAACTTGCTCTAGCAGACAAGTTACCAAGTCACTGACAAAAATTATGTATGCAATTCCTGTGAAGTGGAAATGTCTTTTTGTGCTCCCTCATTTTTTTTGAGTACATCAATCATAAAGTTATTTTTTACTGGATCTGTAGGCATAAAATATCTATATTAGTACATCTATAAAATTTTATTTTAACCAATGCTGCAGTGCAGCTAGAAACTAGATGTTAAACAAAATGAGCAATTATATATATATAAAGCAACATATGAAACGTCATTCACTAGGCAAATCGCGTCTCCAAAGGCAAAAAATTCTCTCAACTAGAAAGACAATAGATGTAAAATGTTTCTCATCATTTCATTAGGCATTTTAGTAAATATCATAAATTAAGAGCTCCACAGTGTAATCATATGTTTTCAAGTACGAGCGTGTCGTATTTGCGATGCTTTTTACAAAGGAATGTCAATAGCGAGGATAATGGCCTCTTTTCCTTTTTTTTTTTTTTTTTTTGCACCTAATGGCTTTCTTTTGTCAGACGTCTACCTCTCAGCTGGGCGCCCAAAACGCATTACGCAAAGGTCACTTACCTTTCTTGCTGAAATATTTATGACGGCAGTTTCCGCTACAGTGACAGTCTCATATAAAAATTTTCACAGGTCGAAAATTTGCGTTACAAATGTGTAGAAACAAAATCCTGTAAATATAACAGCGTCCAAAAAATTTTCGCCAGCATTGTGATACATTCACGCATATACACACATTTCATATCTCTTAAAGTACGATTCTTGGTTTCCAACAACCTTTTTCACAAACCAGAGTCCCTAACCACTACTCATTATTCCTTACCTTATTCGTCGACACTTCTTCAATATTTCATCACAACAGATACGTAGCATAATCAAATAACTCATATAGCATCAGCTTATTGATCATAAACATATGGCAACAGCATAATACACATCATCATCGTAATAATAACATCATAAAACCTCAGCCAAATCTCAAAATCGTCGTAGCTTCCTCCAATAGTGTCAAAACCTAAAAAAAATTCTCTGCTCATGTCAAAAGTGTCATCTGCCTCAAACGTACTTTAAAAATCATGATCCCATACCAAATACATCATTCAAAGCTCTCATAGTATCACAATGGTTCCAAAAAAATATGAACAATTCACTAAGTACAGACAAAAATACAATTCCATAAGTATGAAGTTATCCAACTGTGTAATTGTGTAACCATCTGTCACTGACGTAGAAAAAAAATGTTTATCTCTCAGTTAAATGATCAGATAGCTGTGTAATTTGTGTGTTAGAGAAATATGGTACCGATGTGTAAATTTGTATAAGCAAATACCATATTAGCTAGGGCTCCTTGTGCTTGCCAAACACATGGTACACAAAGTAAGCGTGTACCCCCCTGAGGATCAATGTAATTATACCCTCAGGTGTTGCAGATTAGAGCAATGGAATGAAATGTATCACGGAAAAACTTCGTATCATTGTACTTCAAATATCTTTAAGAATAAATGTTTTAAGTACAAAATTAATCACTAAAATGCGTGTCCTGTAGCGCTAAATGTGCGTCTTGCTGTAAGACAATTCTGTGGAAGTGTGGTAATTATTGTCCTCCGAAAGCTAAGTTCTGTAGAAGTCAATGTACTTACCCCATCATAAACGAAAGTGAAATGCTTTGTGTATAGATATCATAGTTATTACGTACATTACTGTGATCAAGAAAGTACTATACTGTAAAGTATTATTGTGCTACGAAAAAGGCCCTCACATTGTAGCTTACTACTAAAACATGTTTTGCTTTCCAGAAGAATTCAGAAAAACTGTGCGGATATAAAACAGATACACCGCAAAAACAACATTGTAAATTGTCACTCATTAATAGCGTTGTGATATAATCCTGTATCTGTCAAAGAAACCAAATGCTAAGTCATCATTAATTCCACAGAAAGTACTTTAAATCCAGAATGTATTTTCAAGTAAACCAAAATGTTGCATTAAAATCTCATTAGCAGTACTGGTAAATGTTCTAAGTATGTGAGCCTTATAGTCGTTACGTAATCATGCAACTAACAAGGAAGAATGTACACACACAATAACACTGTGTCGTCTGTTCACAATAACAATGCCTTCGTAATTTCTGTTTAAATAAGTTCTCTTGGTTCTTGACTGGATATTTAACTTCAAACATTGTCGCATATTAACAGATTCTAAGTCTGACAAAGCATACTAGTAATGTAAAGTGAAAAGTTATACGGCAAAGACAAAGTTAAAAAACAGATTAACTTTCAATAAACGGTTTTACATGTGAAATGTGGTGTAACCCTTTGCTCTTCCTAGTATGCAGAGTTTCAACTTTAACACAATTATCATGTGGTACACGTCGGTAAAGAATACTGGAATTTTTCTCAAGGTTAGCGTCTATGTTATTTTTCCCTGAGCCAGCGGGCGCACGTGGCTGCCTGCAGTGCGAGTCATTCTCTGTTTCTTTGTTGGCGCGCATCGTTACTGGGATTAGGAGACCTAACTTCTACAAATTCACCTTGTCGAGAGTGCCCTGCTCTGTTTGGATCCCGCCAGTTCTGATGGAATTCAGGTCTGTCGTTTTGTCGGTAGTTTACATAGTTTCTTGTTTGTCGGTCATGTGGTGCAGAATTTATAGCGGAATCGTAACTTCGCGCTGAACTGTTGAGTCTGAAGTTATTCTGTCTCCCTTGATAATAATTGTTTTTGTTCCCATATTGTCTGTTTCTATGGTAATCTCTGTCATATTCATTACTACGAAAATGCGATCTTTCTCTGTAACTATTATTACTCTGCCAGTGGTTGTCATATGGGTGGTGTCTGTTTTGGTCACGATTTGCGTTGTAAGAATAGACTTGTTGTGTTCAGTTATTGTTTCTGTCGTCACGGAATTGTGACGGATGTGACCTGTAGTGATTGTTTTCCTGTTTTCGCACCCCGTGACTGTCTGTGTCAATTTCTAAGTCTTGTAAGAGTCCCTGAAAAGCTTAAATGTCGTCTTTGCAACGCCCTGCCAAAATAATATTTCTTAAATGTTCAGGAAATTTCATTAAGCAAATGTGGATGAGTTCTGAATGGCTGTATGGGTTTGAAAGATATTGATTCTTATGCAACATGTCTTCAAAATATTTGACAAGACTGGAAAATTCAGATTGTTCAAAGTGTTTCATCATCATGATGCTATGTTTTACTCGGTCTTGTGTAGCTTGAGACCAATATGCTGAGAGGAAGGCACGGTAAAATTCTCCTTCACTGTGGCAATCGTGAATGACCGATCGCATTCTTACAGCTGGTTCATTCTCTAAGTAGCCACACATAAATTCTAATCTGTGCTCTAATGACCAGTTGGGAGGAAAACAATGAGAGAATTGATGGAGCCACGCTTGTGGATGAATGTCGTTGCCAGAATTCTTAAATGTTTTAAATTTACGTGTAGTAATGAACAGCTTATAGTCAAAATCATCATGTCGGCGAATCGCAGATCGGTCATTGTTACGTCGTTTCGGCGGTTCCATCTCAAAATTCGGTGTGCCTTGCCAATTTCTTTCATAATTTCCGAAGTGTCTTGTGTTATTATTTTGTGGTTGTTCCGTATTTCTAAGTCCCTCTTCCCGTGTTGGAGCGCGAGTGTCCTCTGAAATATGTAATTTTTGCATTACTTGTGCCAACTGATCTTGTACTTCCCTGATTTCTCTTTTGTGTTCCGTATTAAATTGATTCTGATTTTGTTTGAATTTCTTAATTTGTTCATACTCTTCTGTGTCAGTGATGGCTACAGGTCTTGTGTCATTCAGATCATCATCTACCTTTATAGATAAGTTAGTGAACTGATGCGAAAGTTCGGCTACTTTCTCCGATAGTGTACTAATTTCCTCAGTGTGTTTTTCTGAACCAAGTTTCAGAGTATCTACTGTGTCCTTTAAGTTTTCCTGAGTTTTTGCAAGTTGCGTAACCGAATCGGTAGATGCAACTGAGTCAATTTTAGCTTGCAAGGTGTTGTGATTTTCATGAACAATAGTTTGCAGTTCTTTTATGGCTGCTTCGTGATTCTGTAATGCATTTTCATGACGCGAAAAAATAGGTTGGAAATGCTCACAAATTTGTGTTTTTACGTCATTACAGACATTTTGACATTTCGATTCGATGTTATGTAACTCAGTAGTTAAATCTTCACGTGTTTGTTCAAGCATGGTGTGAAGATTTTGTTCCATTGCGTCTAACTGTTGCTGTGTTTGTCTCTGGTGTTGTTCCATTGTGTCTAACTTTTGAAGCTTTTGCTGTTTGTCTCTGATTTTGTTCCATTGTGTCTAACTTTTGAAGATTTTGTTCCATTGTGTCTAACTTTTGAAGATTTTGTCCCATTTGTTTCTGATTTTGTTCAAGCGTTGTGTCTAACTTTTGTAGCCTTTGTCCCATTTGTTGCATTAACTGTAATAACAATGCACTGGTGTCTGAAACATGTTCCACAGTGCTTTTCGGCAGTGAAGTTGCACTGGCAACATTTACATTTTGACAAGCAGAAAATGTGTCTTGACTTATATGCGAAAACGGTGAGGACCCAAAACCTGAATCTACAGTATTTGCAGAATTGTGTCCTGTCATTTCGGATTCCTGAGGCGAGCTGTTGCCGAACGATCGATCGATAATGCTTCCCTGTTCACTAATTGTTTCACTGCCTACGCCATTGTTTGCCGCCCGCTCCATTTCCCTATGCACAATTACCAAATTACTACTTTGAACATTAGTTAATTCATTACACGGTGGCGCTAACATACTGCTTTCGTCTTCGCTGTCATTTCTCAGTTTACTTTGGAGCCTAGTGTTAACGTTTTTCACACGCCATTATTGTCACAATATTTCACACGATAACACAGAAAAGCACAATTTGAAGAGCAAAAATAAGAGAACACATTAACATAGCACTGAAACAATATCTAGTTAATTGCACGCGCTGCTGACAAATACTTGGTGTAAAACTGCATGCATGCTACAACTGTTTTACTGTACCACAATGAAAGACTGCAACTACAAAGGAGATTCTCTCTACAATTACGCGCTAGCAATAAACAAAAGCTACACTAATTACACAAACTACAAGAAAAAAATCAGAAGATTCCAGTGAGATATCCTCGGCTAAGGGTCGACATATGAAACGTCCCCTTAGAAAAATTATACAAGACTGTGCTTTGACTGACACACAATATTTTTTTAGCGCAACGCAATCTGACTTTCAAAAATCCCTACAAAAGAATGGCCCTGACTAACATTAACCTATACGTTTCACAAATCACTTACTTCACAAAAATCTTGGTTACTCGAACAACTGCAATATAGCGAGCGCCACTACTGCCAGCTAAATAAAAGATTCTAACTACTGAGGGCACTAACTACTGATAGGCATAGTTAGCAAATGAAAGATTTTGATGGAGAACAAATGATGTATTTACCTTAATAGTCATAATATATGAAGCAGTTCATGACATCCAGGCTTACAAATTTCAAAACTCCGCCATCTCTCTCCCCACATCCACCACTGCCGGCGGCTCACCTCCAACTGCGCAACGCTACGCGCTGTTCACATCCAGCTGCCGCTGCCCAACACTACAATGGCAGACAACAATGCAAACTGGACACAGACTGCACACAGCACAGCCAGTGATTCTCACACAGAGCGCTACGGGGCGTTACCAATAAGAAAACCTAAACAGCCTACTTACACGTGTCTGCATTCGAAATATGAGCGTAATGGCCCCGTACTTTACTGATTTTTCGCCATCTTGTGATTTTTCTAATTTAATTGACCAGTGAATACCGAAAATGATCCGCCTCAACATTCGATGGTGTTCTATTCTGGCAACACATCGGTTGTCTCCGTTGGCTGTGAAAAATTGATGTGAATAAATTGACTGATTAATTTTATCGACTTCTTAATCAATGAAGCAATAGGCCTATGATCAATGACGTTGAAATTTTGATTGCGTATGCAGTATGAGTCAGGGACTGTGATGATTATGATTTAATTGAACTCTTTCTTTGTATGGGACTGGACTTGACAACTGCTGAGGCTTCTTCGTGTGGGTTATACGCCCCAGAAATGTCTCAAGATTAAGCAGGTATCTATAGGAAGGTTACGACGCCAGTAAAGCAGAAACACCTGCACAGGGTGGACGACTGCCACAGCGGTTGACAATTGACCCTAAATGGAAATTAATGCAACGTATTGCTAATGAATAAGCGAAGAGATCCCTTACTCTTTGGCTGCAGAACTGACGATAAACCATCAGATGCTGTAACAAGTATAAAATACACAATGGCAACTATTCCGAGCGAACTAAAATACAGGGTATTTCACAATGTTTCGACTATTTTAAAGTGGGATAGCTCACAACCTGGTAGCTAAACAAAGTTGAATACTTAACACGAGGTACAACATTTATTCAAGTTTACTTATGAAATAATACATCGGACAGATGACGACCATTCGCGGCTACACAATATCCGAGGCGTTTGAGCCTGTTTTTGAACACAACTTTCGTAACTGTTGGAGTCATTCTGAAAATTCCAGCGAGAATTCGATCTTTTAACTGTAGAAAACTGGAGAAACCTTCAGCGTTGGACACTTTTTTGTAACGAACGATGAGGGCTCATTTGTAAATTACTATTCACACATTGGATGTTCTCGGGTGTTCGGACGATTTTCCGAGGCCCGATTGACTTTCGGTTCGAAGCAAGTTTCTTACCCGGTTCAATATTGTTCCACGAGCAGGAATTGGATACTGCGGACGAATCTTGAAACGCCTGCGAAAGGGACCTCCCACGCTCACGACAGATTCGCCGTAGCGAAAACAGCTTCGCACCGTGGACGTACGATGTTATTTTGACGGGTACAACATGACTATTGGCCCATATTTGGAGGAAACTTGGCACTCCACACGACTAATAGCCGGCGCTGCCGACGTTATACCTTTCTTTTTTACCGATCGTTATTCAAATTTGAAATCATCAAAACATTTTGAAACACCTTGTTGTAGTATGACCGCATAATACTAGGCTGAAGCCCACTGAGATAATCACAACGAAATACAATTCACCAACGAAATAAGTCGTAAGATCCGTAACGAATTTTCACTCTGCAGCGGAGAATGCGCTGATACTAAATTTCCTGTTAGATTAAAACTGTGTGTGGAACCATGACTCGAACGTGGGTCCGAGCCCTGGTCAAGAACACAGTTTTAATCTCCCAGTAAGTTTAGAGTTGCAGATTATTTTACATGTTACTTAATGTTACTGCATCGGGTTCTACAAATTATGTGAAAATTACAAAATAGGCGAGATCTCGCCGCAGTGACGACTGGTGGAGCCCCAGACACTCGCATATGTTACCCAATAAACTTACCCACGTGCTTGTGGCTGCCTGCCGGTGCATGTCAGCGAGGATGGGCCGTATAAACTCACGGACCTCACCTGAACTTCGAAGCTCTGACGTTGCGCTCCTGCACTGTATACAACTTTTGAAAGGAATGACTTGTGTGGGGAGAGGTTGGTTGGCCAAAAAGTAAGTACCCACGGCATCAGGCAAAAGCAGACTGTATTGTTTAGGCTCTGTGCCCTCCGTTTAAGTTCGTGTACATCATTATTTATTTCGAATCAAAGATGAATGTGCATCACACCAGAGGTCCAGATAACTTCACCGAAGTCACTGATTCAAAGCAATCGTCTTACCATTGAACCTCTGATGTACTATCGACCCCAGAGTAACGTCATAGCCCTGCTTATCAGTATCATCCATGGCGCAGTAGCACGATATAAGCTTTGTTCATATGCTGTAACAACGTCTAAACCAGTAGTTATTGTTACAATTCAAAATATAACTTTTGAGCACAAATCAAAGTTACCTCCTATGCAACTGTACAATATCTTATTATGTTGATGCAAAATTCGTAGCGTTTTTGTTTTGCAAGTTGGTATTTCAATTGCTAAGGGTTTATTTATCGTTTTTTTTTTTTTTTTTTGTAGTTCACTGACTCTATCTGATTTGTCTTTTTGTCATTTGGAGATTGTGAGTGGAGCTGTGGACGGTAGAAAATTGAGTGCCTAGTGGAGAAATCGTGACACTTCCGACTTACTTTCCTGTTTCAGTTAAACAGAGGGGTGATAGCAGCGGAGGCAACCACAAACATTTGCACCGTGTATGGGGGCTATGCCACTGGACAGAGTACGGCAAGAAAATGGTTTTCTCGTTTTAAGGAGGACCGTTTTGATATTCTTAAGTCTCTATGAACAGAAAGACCCTCAGGTTTTGATGAAGATCGTTTCAGTGCATTAATCCACAATGACCCACGTCAGTGTATTTGAGAACTGGTAGATGTGATGAACTGTGATCATTCCATCATCGGGTGACATTTTAATGCAGTGGGAAAGGTCAAAAATCGGGTGTATGGGTACCACATGCTCTAAGCGAAAATCACAAAAATCTGTGGTCGTATGTCCGTGTCTGCTTGCACATCATCAATTAGCTCGTGAACAACAACGGACTTTCCTCTTCTGTATCATTACTGACGATGAGAAACTGTGTCTTTATGCTAACATAAGGAAAAGAAAGGAATGATTGAGCCCAAACAAAGCAGCAACTCCCAGTACAAAGACCTGCACGCAGTCATAAAAGATGATGGTATGCGTCTGATGGAATAGCGACGGTGTGCTGTACTAAGAATTACTTCCCCAAGGTGTAACCATCACTGCTATCATTTATTGTTCACAGCTGAGACGTCTTGCAGACGCAAAACGACCAGGAAGACTGCGTGAAGTGATAATGCCTGCCAGCATTCTGCTAGACTGTCAAAAAACGATATACAGGTGTCGGGTTGGGAAGTCATTCCGCACCCACCTTATTCACTTGATTTTGCACCCTCAGATTTTTCAATTTTTCCACTCTCTTTCGAACGTCCTTCAAGGAACTTCCTTTCTGGATGAAAATGCACTCCGTACATGGCTCAACGAGTTCTTCGCCTCAAAACTATGTGCTTTCTATAGTCATGCAATCGAAAAGTTACCCCAGCATTAGCAGACTGTTGTAAATAGTGTAGGAGAATATTTTATTGATGACTAAAGTTTCTATTATGTGTATCTGTTGTGTTTAAACTTATGGAGAAACACTATGAACTTAAGCACCAACCTAATACTTCGCCGGCCGGAGTGGCCGTGCGGTTCTAGGCGCTACAGTCTGGAGCCGAGAGACCACTACGGTCGAAGGTTCGAATCCTGCCTCGGGCATGTGTGTGGGATGTCCTTAGGTTAGTTAGGTTTAAGTAGTTCTAAGCCTAGAGGACCGATGACCTCAGATGTTAAGTCCCTTAGTGCTTAGAGGCAATTGATTTAGATGACCCAACGATAGACAGACAGCCGTCGAGTGAAACAGAAGTAATTTCTGGCGTTCCCCAAACTAGTGTTATAGATCCTCTGCTGTTCCTGATGTATATAAACGTTTCAGGAGACAATCTGAACAGCGGTCTTACGTTGTTTGCAGATGATGCTGTGGTTTAGCGTCTCGTAGAACTGTGAATGGATCAAACCAAATTGCAAAATGATTTAGAACAGGTATTTGTATGGTCCGAAAATTGCCAATTGACCTCAAATAATGAAAAGTGTGAGATCATCCAGATGAATGCTAAAAGGAATCCGTTAAACTTCGGTTACACGATGAAACAGTCAAATCTAAAGGCCGTAAATTCAACTAAATTCCTAGGGATTAGAATTACGAACAACTTAAACTGAATAGAACACACAAAAATACTGTGGGGAAGGCAAACCAAAAACTGTTTGGAATACTGCTCTCAGTCTCGGGTCCTTATCAGACAGAATTAACAGATATATCGAGAAAGCTTAAAGAAGAGCAGCACGTTTTGTATCATCGCAAAATAGGGGAGAGAGTGTTACTGATATGATACAGGATGTTTGGTTGACATCATTAAAACAAAGGCGTTTTTAGTTGCGGCGGAATCTTCTCACGAAATTTCAATTACCAACTTTCTCCTCCGAATACGAAAATATTTTGTTGGCGCCGACCTACATAGGGAGAAACAATCATCATAACAAAACAATGGAAATCAGAGCTCGCACGGTTTGATATAGGTGTTTGTTTTATTGTGAAGGTGCTACCATGAACCCTCTGCCAAGCACTTTAGTTTGATTTGCAGAGTATCCATCTAGACGCAGAGCTTATTGCGCCAATTGTAAACTTTCCACACTCTTGAGTAATTAAATGACGCGTGTAATTTATCTTACGTTTTCTTCAGTAATTGTATCTAATCTGAAGAGTTTCGTACCTGCAGATTGCGAATAAGTGTAGTACTGGAAGATATTACACCAAAGAAATAAGTTGCGCTCATAACGATCGAAAGTAGAAAATGTCTGAATTTATTAACTGATGCTGAGTAGTTAACGAAAATGTTATAATTTTGAACTGAAATGTAACAAAACTGATGTTGTTTTGTGAAATTCGCCGACTTGTATCTGAGCAGAAGTTATGAAACTGATTATACTGAGAAAAATATGAATTAACGTAATAACTACCGAACTTTTTGTGAACGGTGATTAGTAATGCACAGGAGAGCTTGACTGAAATAGGAAGAATTTATAAAACGCTTGAAAGTTAATTTGCATTGAAATGATAAGTCATTTACTAATTGGGACTCAAAAAATGGTTCAAATGGCTCTGAGCACTATGGGACTTAACATCTATGGTCATCAGTCCCCTAGAACTTAGAACTACTTAAATCTAACTAACCTAAGGACATCACACAACACTCAGAATTGGGACTCGTAAAGCAAAAGTGGAGAACCGTTATTTCACTATAATCATTACTATATTCAAGTTTTACCAATCACTTCATTTCAATAAACTAAATCCACTGCCAGAAACGCAATAACCCAATACATAATAATCAGCTGCAATGGAATCAGGCAACGCCGAAAGTACAAAAGCCAAGACTCACACAACATACGGATGAATACATATACATAACACTTTTGAAATAAATTACGTACGGTGGTGTTGCCAGAATAACAGACTTTCTGAAGAAAGGTAATGAAAGAAGTCAAATTTGCAAAATTAGTCAACATTGTCATTTAAATTGTGAAGTTTCTCTTTTCATTGAGCTAAAAAAATTCAAACTTTGCTGTTTGGTATTTTCATGAACTTAAAATGAAATCTTTTCTCTTATGTGACATTCGGTTATTACAATGATAGGAAGTGGGTCGAACTGCTGGTAGTGATGACTTGGGATAATTATTGACATTGAATAAATGTGAAGTTAACAAAATATCCATAGTGTTCAGTTGCTGATTCCAATGCACAGGCAAATCTTTTATATTTCTGTTTTTCTGAAATGGTAGAGTAGTTTGAACGGTGTGATAATTTGATGAGGACAACTGCTAGGCAGGCTCTTCATTCAGAGCAGATTTAAATACATTTGGTTGCATGGTACTCTTCTGCCTTAATACTCATGAACTCTTCTCAAACAATCATTGCACTGTGGCCCATGCGATTACTCTTTGCCTTCATACTGCCTAGCCCAACATTTTCCCCCACGAATATTACACACTAAATTCAGCGCGCACTTTCGCAGTTATTAATGTCCACTCGCAACTCTCTACGTGCTCCTACATTCTACACAACATTATTTTTAAGTGAATTGCCAGACATTAGCTTTACAATATTCCAATTAATGAGTATTGACAATAACATGACAAAATACACACAGTTTTAATCCGAAATTAGTAACAAAATGTGAAGTTCATTATGTACTATGTTGTGCGTAAGGTTAAAATTGAGCTGCCATCTGCTATATGGCCTGCTCTTAGCCAACACGCAACGCGATCTGCCGAGAACAAGGGGACACAACCCTTATTTGTAACTTTTGCTCTGCCTGTGACGTCAGACTGTTACTTTTCCGATACTCATAACCAAGCTGCTTTCATGAGTCACAACAGTAACACGCATTATACACATTCGAACCCTTCTTGTCATAATTTTAGTACCCTTCTGTCTGATACGGAGTGTGTTTGTCTGTGAGGACTATTTATTTTTTCCCTCCGAGCAGGGTCAGAGACGAGTCTCATCCTACTCTTGTCAAGGGATGTCTTTGCTCTCAAATTGCGTCTTACTTCTTACCGTCGACAGCAGTTATCCTACAATAACCAAACGGCTTATTTAGATGTTGTAGCATCAATAAATTGTAAAATTCCAGTGGTGTATTTTGAGATCTGTTCTATGAAAAATTATGCTTTTAATAAGCTTAAGAGATTACGTAACCTTAGATTCGGAATCGAGAGTGTACAGGGAAACAACATGTAATGCTACGTCTCAAAGTGGCGTACAAAGGACATGTTCGTACGCTTATTGGATATTGCTCATAAATCGTGAGACCTTTAGCAGGTGGTACTATAATAGACGAGACTGACGTGATTCGACGAACAGCGGTGCACTTCGTTAAGGGATCGATTACGAGAGGCGTTCAATAAGTAAAGCAACGCTTTTTTACTCGGCCAGTTTCGGCTGAAAAAATGAATAATTTGTTGTGGAACTTGGTGCAATGTTCCCGCTTCAGCACCTACAGTTTCATGCAGTCCCATAAGGTGGCGGCGCTACATACAGCCTTCAAAGTGGCGTCTGCAAACGGAGGTGCATTCCAAGCACAGAGCTGTCAATGAGTT
Source organism: Schistocerca serialis cubense (assembly GCF_023864345.2). Taxonomy (NCBI): domain Eukaryota; kingdom Metazoa; phylum Arthropoda; class Insecta; order Orthoptera; family Acrididae; genus Schistocerca; species Schistocerca serialis. The sequence continues at coordinate 515,610,165 of NC_064639.1, forward strand.
TCTTTTGGCGGAAAACCAGAGCATCGCAGATATCCCTAGCGCTTGCAGACTGTCTACGGAGATCTGACAGTGAACAAAAGAAAGGTAAGTCGTTAGGTGAAGCGTCTGTCATCATCGCAATCTCGCACAAACCTGTTCGATCTCCCGTGTGCCTGGCGGCTGTACGCAGCTGTGACTTCTGCAATGTTGGAATGTGCGAACATTCTCATTCGAGGTAATCGACTGTTCATAATCAAGCTCCGCGCTGCTCAGATGGATCTCTGTTGGTAGTGCTGAATGCTCGTCCACCAGTTGGGGTGCTCAAAGGCTTGTGCCTGCTGGGTTACTCGCCGCCTAACAGAAGACAATTAAGAGCAACGAATTACCATCCGTGCGGAATTTATTGAAAGTTACGAGGCTGATCGTGACAGTATTTTGTCGAATATCCTCAAAGGCGATGAGACACGGGTTCATCACTTCTAACTGAAAACAAAACGGCAATCTATGCAGTGGCGGCATACGACCTCTCCTCCGAAGAAAAAGTTCAAAGCCACGTCCTCAGTCGGTAAATCATGGCGACGGTCTTCTGGGACTCTGAAGCTGTTATTCTGTTTGATGTCCTCCTCATGGTGCAACTATCAACTCTGAAGTGTATTGTAGTATCCTCAGGAAATTGAAGAAACGACTTCAGCGAGTTCATTGCCACAAAAATGCAAACGAACTTCTTCCCCATTACCACACAACGCCTCAGACAAGTTTGCGCATCTTAAAGGAGCTCATAAAACTTCGTTGGACTGTTCTTCCTCATCCATCCTACAGCCCGGATCGCGCACCTTCCGACTTCCATCTGTTTGGCCCAATAAAGGGTGCGTGCACTTCGCAGGAAGCAGTATATGGATGATAGGGAGGTTCTAGTGCAGCAAGACGTTGGCTCAGACGTTGACCAGTAGATTGATGCCATTCCGGTATACAGGCCCTCCCAATAAGATGGCATAAGGCTGTCGAACTGAACGGAGATTATGTCGAAGAATAGGGATTTGTAGCCAAAAGAGTGGGAATAATATGGTGTACTGGAATCCTAAAGAAAACATCCCGCTTTCAGAAAAATAAGTACTGCATTATTTATTGAACGCCCCTCGTAGTAATAGAGAGATTGTCGAGATGCTCAACAAACTCCCTGAGCAAATACTACTGTTTGCTGCTGATATTCTAAGAGCGTTAGTCTCAGGAAGAGTCGGGCAACAAATAACCTACTCCAGTACACGTTTCTCGATAAGATCATGACGAGAAATTAGATCTCATAAGAAGGTTCAGCGACATTCGATCTTCCCGACCTCCCTTCATAACTGGGACAGAGCAGGCGAGAAATAATAGTATCTTCATAGCCTCTTTCCCACACTGTAAAGTGGCTTTCAGAGTGTAGATGTAGGCCGTAGTGTTTGAAATGTTTCCTGTTAATTTTACTCGCTGAAAATGTAATAAGAACTTGTTTGTTTGTCACTGGTATATAAGGCAATGCGATGTTACATTCAAACAAACTAAACTCGTATTTGTGGTATTGTGTCGTGTATACGTGCGTTAGTAGAGAACTGGAAAGAATTTTGTTAATCGACGACTTGAGTCCGAAGTAAACTGACGTCTCGTAGATGCAATTTCGTCGCCAATCCTTTCAGCGTCTCTCCCACGTTGTAGCGACGTACAAATTCTGAAACTAGTAGTTACTATTATAAAAAAAAACTATGAGGAATAATGTTGAACACTGAGTCTCACCTAATATTCTCCTTTGGTAAGCAATATTTTGTTATTCCACTGTGTTATGCAATACTTTTAGTGTCCGAATAGCTATTAAAGCAGAAAAAATATCTAACCTACTCTAACTGCCGTCTTCACCGTAACACAAAAGTAAAAAATGAAGCGAGACGCTGCACGTTGTTTTCAAGCCAGATTGGGCGGGGCCTGCCGCCATAAAACATTAGCAGACTACTGTTTACAGTTGCTTCTTGTTCATTATTTCTGTCGAGTGTACGCAACAACTGTTTGAAATACTAAAAGTGCTTACATGATCATCAGGAAGGAAATATCGAACTTTTTTTTCTGTTCTTAAATGCGTATTTGCACTAGTAACACGACATATTTTGTCTCGTTAACGTAACTTGTTTTTGTTGATATATTTCGAATAACCAAGAAGAGAAGAAAGTGATGTGAAAAGAATGCTTTCATGATCGATTTGCTTCCACTTTTACTGTATTTGTATTGACAGCAGAGGAACGCTTCGTTGCTTACTGTTTTTTTTTTTCGTTACATTTTCAGCTTTCAGTTCGTATGCAAAACATTTTTAATGTTCACGTTTGTAAAAAAACCTACTACATGTTCTGTGCTAGTCAATAAAAGTGTGCAATGAAAAAGGAAGCAAGGTATGCTATCATATGTTGTGCATGTCTACAAATTGATTGATTCTTGAAATGTCAAAGAAACAAAACTGCAGTGGTATACTTTCATACAGAGTTGAGTTTTGGTTTTATTAGATTGTCAGTGCTTTACTAACACTGTAGTTTACACATATTCTTACTTTGAAAGCTTACCTATGATGCATCATTCAGGGTGTAACCAATAATAGCAATTTCAGGGTAAAACGCAATACAACTGCGTAACCTGTGCAACAATACTCCTACCTTTCTAACAATAGCCTATTTTCTTCTTTTCCCGGAATATTTCTTGCTAGTAACTCTGTCAGTTTTTTCAGCAATATCCAAACGTATCACAATTGGAGTTTATGTCTGCTTTGATCACCTGCTTTTTATTTTAAATTTCATTTTGAAACACTCAAACTATACAAGTCTATACTATGCTTTATGACGTTCCAATACCTAGTCAATTAGTTTCTTGTTTCATGTATCATTTGAGCTATAAATCGTAATGATATGGAACAAGTCATATTTATTAATATCAGTTTCTTTTGTAAATATGCCTCCATGCTGATCATTTATTACTTTTCTTGGTTTTTGATTAAAGACAGACAAATGTTAGTAATTCCTACAAGTCACCATTTGCAAGGCATTTTTGGTCACTGGGTAAGTGATCAAAACTTTTCTTGTTGCATTGTGAACCCCTGTTCCTGTTACAGACAATGAGGCGTAATAAAGTAATTTTTTGTTCTAGTATTGTAATCATGAACATCATTGTTCCTGTTGAAGTTCAATGGATTATTTAGAAAAAACTTCATGAGGGAATAACTATTCTGTAAGTAGGATAGACTGCTACTCATAGACCCAGCAGCACTGTGTTCATATAGGTTTCCGGCCAAACTCTTCTCCAGAAAGGAAGCAAAGCGCGCCCACTCTTTCTCTCTCTCTCTCTCTCTCTTTCTCTCTCTCTCTCTCTCTCTCACACACACACACACACACACACACACACACACACACACACACACACATTCATACAATTATACACACAAAACTCTCACAATGTCCGCTGTCTCAGGCTGTTCTAGCCAGAATTTTTTTTTAAAGAGGGAGAAAATGTGGACAATGAATAATTATCAGCAGGAGGAATTTAGGGTGTGAGATGCTGCATCAACAATCAGCGCGGTCACATAGCCGTGTTGTGCCGGGACGAGACCGTCGATACAGTGTAACTCGGATGTCGAAGCGTTTGCGGTTTAGAAGGCAATGAAAAACACAGGAAAGAATAAAAGTAAACAGCGCTAAAATAGTTCATGTTTGCAACACAATATATTGTTTGCTACACGTACGAATGAAACTTTAGAATACGATCGGATCGATAAGTACACCAGTAAACGACGCAAGCTGGCATTTTTGATGAAACTTCTTCGTCCGTTACAGCAACATCACGGGGAAGTACCACCGCAGTGAACCATGGAGATTTAAATGCGGTGAACCTAAGGTTTGGGGCTATGTAACTGGCAGACGTCAGTTTTAAGTTGGTGAATTAATGCTCTTAGCTTTGTGACTTGCAATGTCTTTGTTTTATACTCTCGCCACACGGTTCCACATACAAATTCACAAAGGTGATATTACATGTTGATGCTGAATTCTGTAAACTTTCTAAGTGTTGGAAGTTCGCCTGCTTAGTTAAGTGGTAACGTGTTTGCCTACCATGCAGCGGGCCGTGGTTCGATTCCCGGCCGGAGTATGGACTCAATACATATTTCATGTGGACTCTTCAAGACTGGGTGCAGAAGTGAACATTCAAATTAGTATGATTTCAATATTATAACGTTCAAGGAGGTTCTTAGGAATGCGGTCGCCGACTTTTCCCGGTCGCTGGCCATCAGCTGACCATGTAGTGACCTAGGGACGGTAAAAGCTGACCGGTTAGAACCGACATTTTTAGGTATTTGTTTTGTCTCAGTTATAACAGGGATTTTTCATTTTATACTAACAACGTAGTAAGAAAATGAAATATCAATTAGCCGTAGCCGCAGCGCTAAAATATTTTGTTTTTAAATAACCATTTTTGAAAAAGGAAATAATTTTTAATTTTTAGAATTTGCATCGATTTGAAATATTGCGTTATTATAGACAATAGAAAAAGCTATCAATGCTATTTTAATAACAGTACCGACAGAAACTAGGAAAAAACTTACAGTATAAAGAATTGGTACAAGATTGCCGAGACACCAATGTCCCAGTTGCCGTGCTTCAAGGTACTCGTGTACATGCAGTCTGCAAGACTTGTCCCACCTGGTCTATACGGTAGTACGATTGATCTGTCCGCCATCTCTGTGAAATAATGAAAAAGGGAAGAAATCATGGTAATAGTAATAAATCATAAACTTTACAACAATTCATTCATAGTAGACAACAGAAACAGAAAGTAGCAGATTTGCTGCCTGCATCTACAAAATATGCCATAATCTGCTTATAGCCCTCGGAAACGGACAAACTAACACGAAAAACTGAGTTCTTCTACCTCAGTTTTCACGCTTCAGCACTGACTATTCGTAATGTCCAAGTAGTGATATTAAATCCCAATTACAACATGATTTTTCAACCTCTTACAACTTTTCTGAGAAAAGCAGTGAACAGAGGACGGACTAATTCCCTTTCATTTACCTATTAAATTTGATATTTTGATTCTATGTATCTTGAAACTCAGAGAATTAAAAGTTTTCAATCTTTGTTAGCTTTCTATGTTTATTTCAAGAAGTAATAGGAATAAAAAATCAAAAGAGTATTTCAGAAACCAGTTATTTTGAGCGGTTGAAAGAGTAAGATTAAATCGGATGGAAAAAAGATGATAAAACCGAAAACCGTTTGTTCCAGCAATAACCACCATACCTATAGTGACTTGGTCTGAGCGTCCACAGGTAAAACATTGGACCGAACAGTCACGAACACGTGCGTTCGACTTGTAACAAACAGAATTTCTTTAACACATCGATGAACACTTATCGTTCTATATTCAGATAACTGATTCTACATCTACATCTACATTTATACTCCGCAAGCCACCCAACGGTGTGTGGCGGAGGGCACTTTACGTGCCACTGTCATTACCTCCCTTTCCTGTTCCAGTCGCGTATGGTTCGCGGGAAGAACGACTGTCTGAAAGCCTCCGTGCGCGCTCTAATCTCTCTAATTTTACATTCGTGATCTCCTCGGGAGGTATAAGTAGGGGGAAGCAATATATTCGATACCTCATCCAGAAACGCACCCTCTCGAAACCTGGCGAGCAAGCTACACCGCGATGCAGAGCGCCTCTCTTGCAGAGTCTGCCACTTGAGTTTATTAAACATCTCCGTAACGCTATCACGGTTACCAAATAACCCTGTGACGAAACGCGCCGCTCTTCTTTGGATCTTCTCTATCTCCTCCGTCAGACCGATCTGGTACGGATCCCACACTGATGAGCAATACTCAAGTATAGGTCGAACGAGTGTTTTGTAAGCCACCTCCTTTGTTGATGGACTACATTTTCTAAGCACTCTCCCAATGAATCTCAACCTGGTACCCGCCTTACCAACAATTAATTTTATATGATCATTCCACTTCAAATCGTTCCGCACGCATACTCCCAGATATTTTACAGAAGTAACTGCTACCAGTGTTTGTTCCGCTATCATGTAATCATACAATAAAGGATCCTTCTTTCTATGTATTCGCAATACATTACATTTGTCTATGTTAAGGGTCAGTTGCCACTCCCTGCACCAAGTGCCTATCCGCTGCAGATCTTCCTGCATTTCGCTACAATTTTCTAATGCTGCAACTTCTCTGTATACTACAGCATCATCCGCGAAAAGCCGCATGGAACTTCCGACACTATCTACTAGGTCATTTATATATATTGTGAAAAGCAATGGTCCCATAACACTCCCCTGTGGCACGCCAGAGGTTACTTTAACGTCTGTAGACGTCTCTCCATTGATAACAACATGCTGTGTTCTGTTTGCTAAAAACTCTTCAATCCAGCCACACAGCTGGTCTGATATTCCGTAGGCTCTTACTTTGTTTATCAGGCGACAGTGCGGAACTGTATCGAACGCCTTCCGGAAGTCAATAAAAATAGCATCTACTTGGGAGCCTGTATCTAATATTTTCTGGGTCTCATGAACAAATAAAGCGAGTTGGGTCTCACACGATCGCTGTTTCCGGAATCCATGTTGATTCCTACATAGTAGATTCTGGGTTTCCAAAAACGACATGATACTGGAGCAAAAAACATGTTCTAAAATTCTACAACAGATCGACGTCAGAGATATAGGTCTATAGTTTTGCGCATCTGCTCGACGACCCTTCTTGAAGACTGGGACTATCTGTGCTCTTTTCCAATCATTTGGAACCTTCCGTTCCTCTAGAGACTTGCGGTACACGGCTGTTATAAGGGGGGCAAGTTCTTTCGCGTACTCTGTGTAGAATCGAATAGGTATCCCGTCAGGTCCAGTGGACTTTCCTCTGTTGAGTGATTCCAGTTGCTTTTCTATTCCTTGGACACTTATTTCGATGTCAGCCATTTTTTCGTTTGTACGAGGATTTAGAGAAGGAACTGCAGTGCGGCCTTCCTCTGTGAAACAGCTTTGGAAAAAGGTGTTTAGTATTTCAGCTTTACGCGTTTCATCCTCTGTTTCAATGCCATCATCATCCCGTAGTGTCTGAATATGCTGTTTCGAGCCACTTACTGATTTAACGTAAGACCAGAACTTCCTAGGATTTTCTGTCAGTTCGGTACATAGAATTTTACTTTCGAATTCAATGAACGCTTCACGCATAGCCCTCCTTAGGCTAACTTTGACATCGTTTAGCTTCTGTTTGTCTGAGAGGTTTTGGCTGCGTTTAAATTTGGAGTGGAGCTCTCTTTGCTTTCGCAAGCTCTGTATACTACAGCATCATCCGCGAAAAGCCGCATGGAACTTCCGACACTATCTACTAGGTCATTTATATATATTGTGAAAAGCAATGGTCCCATAACACTCCCCTGTGGCACGCTTGCTTGACTTCACTCAGGCGGAAAAAGACAGCCAAATGTCAATGGATACCTTGAAATACTACAAGGTAATCAACGTTCTTGTCCAGTCCTCCGTTTGTTATGACCTTATTATTGTCGAATCATAAGACTCGAATCCTCTTTTTTTTTTCATCCAACCCATAAACAAACATGAAACGGCCTAAGGCCTGGATAGATTAGGAGCTAGATAATTGCACTACCATGTGCATTCCACCGATTACGGAAAGTGTGGCTAAGATGTTGCCTTATTTCTGTGATAAACTGGGAAGGATTCCATCAAACCAAGAGCAGACTGAATTTTGCATCACCAACGTTGCGTACGCTATTTTTTCCTGTACCATATTCTCGATGAAATGCAAATAATTTTCTCCTGTCACTCATCCCTCCTATGTAACTGGACTTAACGACATTGTCAGTGATGGCGCCCTACCGCATACTGGTAACAGACGACATCAGAATTTCGTTTTAACTGTATTAGAACATTGATGGCTATAATGTGAAGCGAGGTTCACCGGTAGCTGACATTAACGGTAACATGTCACGACTGGTAATTAAATATTAATAAAATTCAACGGCACCCCCAACGTGGGAAAATTGCACGGGACTCTAGCTGAAACTGTTGCAGACAAAGTAATGGGTAATAATTCAGTTATGTTTTACTCAGTGTTTTACTTTATTTACCATCGTTCCCTTGAAAACGTCTTGACGACAGTGAAACAGACTGTAATAAACAAAAGTCAAAAAGCCAAACATGACACACAGAGTAAATCAACAGCCCTCAGACGCAGAAGTACAGTGGTAGGGTTGCCATCGCTGCAGAATCAGCTGAGCACTGCGTCGTTGTGAGTGCAAGCTTGAGAGGGAAGAGTTCAGTGGGCGTTACTTCTGTCAAACAGCATACACCTTGAGAGAATAAAAAAAAAGTTATTTCCATATGCGACACACAGTGCACAGCGTCGATATTGGCACTGTTGTGCAGATATTTTCTGAGCGAAAGAGAAAAGGAAATGGGGGCAACAAAGCAAACGAACTGATGTTACTCTGTCATGAACTACCCAAAACCGTCTTATGTACAGGGTATTTTCAGTGGGTGACTTTAAATATTACACAATTTTTCCTTTTACACACATAGGTTATGGGTTTAAAAGAGTTCATGGAAATTTTTGCAACAAAATGGGAAGGTACTTACAGATCAACGATTACTTCATTATTTGTAAGCCAAGTGGCTTTCTCTAATGTGGAAAATTGGGTGAAAGCTTGTAGTTTTTCTTTTAGTCACTCTGTTTTCGAAACATATAGAAGTAACTGCCAAATTCAAACATAGTTCTGTAACTATCGTTTTCTGTGTCTAGAGTATCATTCGTTTTTTTAAGTGTTACCAACTTTCGCAGTATTTGCTTTCAATCATTTCTTCTTTTACTGTACGTGTGCTGGCGTGTGTGTGTGTAATCTTTTTATTTTTACTTTTCTTTCTTCATTTCAATCATTACTTGTATTAATTTTTTGTTATATTCATTTATTTACTTTTCATTTATATTCTTAGGAATGGGATTTGTAATCATGTGTTGGAATTTCTGATTCTTATATGATTAGTCAGTGTAAACAGTGGGTAGTTAGTTATATTCACTCTTCATTTAGTAGAAGCTTCTTTTCACACTTCGTTTTTGCACATGTGATAATTTTCCTGTAAGGTTAGAAGGCGTCTTTAATTATTTATTCTATTTTCATAGTCGGCTTGTGATTATTTTCTCTTAAGTGTTCTCCAAAGATTGGGTGACTTACCCCATAGTTCCATGTTCTGATAGATACTTTGCACCAGGTATCAAATGTTCTGCTGGTTTATCCTACCTACCTACCATCACATATGTTTTATTGTAGTTGGCATATTCCTGCTTTTTGTTATTGTTGGAAAGTGCTATTTAATGGAATTGTGCATTTTGGATGCTATTTTTAAGCCTCACCTTTTGAAAACCTTTGTTATTTTGTATGTGAGTTCGTGCTTGTATCTCACTGTGTAGCATCTTGAGTCTTCTTTCTTGTTTTCATGTATTATTTGTGTAATTGTTCCCTTATCTTTGTGTACTCATTTTCATAGTGATTTATTGTACTGTTGTTTGTGGTTGTGATGATTAATTTTTTGTTCAATTTTGTAGCTAGGTTACTATTGTACCAACTGTTTGTTATTGTTTGTGTGATGATGTGTAGTTGTTTCTAGTAGTTTCTGTGCTGAGTGATACTGTGTTGAATCTACAAAGCAAGTATCTCAGTGCTGCTTGTTGCTATAAGTTGGGTGATTTGAAGTCTGATATATGGATGTATCAGTTGCTGTAAGTTTATAATAAATTTCAGAGCTATGCTGATTGTTTTCTTTATTAATGGTTATATATAGTAAGTTTATATGGTTCTCATGTTCTTATTCCCGTTTGAATCTTATTTTTTGATACATTATGTTTATATATGAATGAAACTGCTCATTTTTTGCTGGTGGTTCATCAATTAAACGAGGGATATACTCCCTGTATCTAACTGAACGAAGTATTTTGTAATTTTTTGTGATAAATTTTTGATAATAATGGTTTATGAAAACATTTATTAGGCCACCTGATTCTGGAAATCCCATCGGTAGCCAGTTTTCTTGCAACTAGTATACATTATTAAACTGAAAGTAGTTCTATACAGCTGTCAAGTCTAGAAAGTTGTGTATTTCTTTGGTGCATTCACCTGAAAAATTCATGGTATCCTTCAAGTTTTGTTCAGTGAAGGTTTTCGTTTTTGCTACATGTGTATAGAGTATATATTTTCCATGTCAAAAGAGAGAAGGGTCGCTACCTCTGGGTTTTTTTATATCTTTTATGGGTTTTATTAATTGTGAGGTATTCCTCAGAGTTCTGCCATCTTCTACTTTATAACTTATGGATAGTAATTTCAACATTTTAGGACAGGTTGGTAAGTGGGTACTTCCTTGAAGTTAACAATAGGTCAGACCTGAATACTTAGTTTATAGATTTTTAGTTGGCATCAGAGGGTAGTGCAGTGGTATAACACCACACAAATTTACCTTGGGCTCCACAATCCAGTTAAGATATTCTTCTTTCTTATCCCAAAATCTGTTTGTTGGAATTGACTTAATTTTTAATACCATTTTGTTTGTCAATATATTGTTGTCTGTCCATAATAACATGTTCTTCTTTTGTCTTCTTTGAAATTAATCATCTTTTCATTCTGGAGTTTCTTTCTCAGGTTTTAGAGTATTATGGATCTAATGTTTTTACTGTTTTTGTCTTTCTGCATTTTATGTCCATAGTAATTTTATGTATTTCTTTTTCTATCATTTCTGTTGTTAGTCCATCCCAGTGTTCACATTTTTAATACCATTTTGTTTGTCAATATATTGTTGTCTGTCCATAATAACATGTTCTTCTTTTGTCTTCTTTGAAATTAATCATCTTTCCATTCTGGAGTTTCTTTCTCAGGTTTTAGAGTATTATGGATCTAATGTTTTTACTGTTTTTGTCTTTCTGCATTTTATGTCCATAGTAATTTTATGTATTTCTTTTTCTATCATTTCTGTTGTTAGTCCATCCCAGTGTTCACATTGCTGTTCTCATTTTTCTGTAGTTTTAGTATAGCTTCTGACTGTATTGTTAGGTTTTCTGCTTATTCTTCATCTACTTAATCATTCACATTATATTTCAATTCTTCTTTCAGCATCTCTTTTCTTCATTGTTTAGATGTGTAACTGTATTATTTGTCAGTCTTGGGTATAATTGGTGTGTGTGTTTTGATTTTTTATGATTTGTGTTTCTTTACTATGTTTGTTGACTCATGAGCTGTATTATCTGTGGAGTGGACGAGCAGTTCTAGGCGCTTCAGTCTCGAACTGCACGACCGCTATGGTTGCAGGTTCGAATCCTGCCTCAGGCATGGATGTGTGTGATGTCCTTAGGTTAGTTAGGTTTAAGTAGTTCTAAGTCTACGGGACTGATGACCTCAGATGTTATGTCCCGTAGTGCTTAGAGCCATTTTTTGACAGCGAGATCAAATTTAGCAATTTTACCTGTTCGGTAATTTCAACGCCAGTCAGTGACATGGTAGAACGCTTTCCAATTTCGACATCATCGCTAAGTCACCCCTCCACTACTTTGCAAGTACAATGCAGCTACATGACGTTGCAGTATATCCAGTCGACCATATACATCAAAGTATACCAGACAGTGTCCTATACCGATGCAGTTCTAGGGAACTGATGACCTCAGAAGTTAAGTCCCATAGTACTCAGAGCCATTTGAACCACTTTGTATTATCTGTTTCATATGTTTTTCTTCAATTTAATTAGTGACTGTATCTGTATAACTTTCAACCTTCTTGACCAGATACAAGGAAACAGCACTTTCGTTAAAGCTATTTTCGAACTGTACATGCGTTTTGTAAGGCTTTCTTTTTTTGAGTACATTGATTTGATTTCGTATTTTAGCAATACTTTCTGTACTGCTATTTTGCTCTTTGACCACTAGAAGAACTGTTTCTAATCTTGACCTTGATATAGTTAAGTACAAGGTTATTGGACTGACAAATACTGTTGGAATTTATGCGTTGCATGATTTTATGGATGTTGAAATATAGTTTTCTAAATATTTGGTAGAGGCCAACTGGAAAAGCATGGGAGTACTTATATAACAAATTTCTGGTAGTAGCCATTTGCCATTTTCACAACGATTGTATAGAAATTGCAGTAATTTAAAATGAAGACACCTTTAGAATTCTGAACAATAATTTGTTTACTTTAACTTTAAGGCTTAAAGTGAGCGCAGAAAGTGAGAGCAGTTTTTTTTTTCATTTACTTAACAAGAAGCCAGAAACCGTTAAAAATACATCAAATATCCGTGAAATAAAAAATCGGTGCCACAGCTCGAAGCAGTATTCATGTATAATCTATTACACCTTTACGTCAACAGACAAACCTCCACATTATTCTGTATGGAACAGTGACTGCCCTGGTCTATAAGGATGACACCCTTGGTATTAGCTTACCTCCTCGACTGTTGAGGATTTGGATTTCATCCCATCAGATGACGCCTCCTTATCCAGCAGCATAATCTCGTGAACGAATACATTTCACCAGCAAGCAAATCGGCTATTTCACAGTCAGTTCGACTGTTGGACTTGAGCCCTGCAGAGTGTGTATATGACATTTCGTATGTGTGATGCTCTTGATCCTAAATGTATATTTTCTACAGATATCTTTAAAACAAACTGAAGGGCACAGAAGTTGGACAGAAATATGGAAACACCGTGGGAAATGCATGTTTGGACCTAAATAAAAGTGCTAGCCGAGCCTACAGGTGGCGCTGTTTTATTTGACCATGAACTGTACCTGTGAAACGTCCTCAATTCGTTGTAAATATCAGTCGACGTCAGGACAGTGCTTTTTGGAGTTGTGAGGGTATTATGTTTGAGCTAAGTGAATTCGAATTTGGACAAATTGTTGGTTCTCGCATGGTGGGTGATTCAAGAGGCACCATACCCAAGATTTATACCCCATACAGGGAAAGTAGGAAAACATTATCTGCTAAAACTCAATGTGGACGAAAGTGTGTGCTGCGTGATTGTGACAGACGGTCGTTGAAGAGGCACGTCAGAGGACGGTAGCTGTAATAAATCACTTCACAACTGAATGTTGCATTCCCATGCTCTGCCAGCACCAAAACAACACGAAACTGGAATTACAGTTCCACTCACCGGTGGTACAAATACCTGTCACAGGTACTGAAGTCATAAAAACTGAGCAATGGAGAATTGGAAGAAAGTCATTTGGTTGGAAGAGTCTTGATGCTCACTGTTTCCACCTGAGCTCATATCCGAAGAGTGAAGGATGGGGGGGGGGGGGGGGGGGATTGGTGACGATTTGGGCTGTCACATCGTAGTATTCCATGGGCCTCATAGTCTCTCTGCAAGTTCACATTACTGCCATTGATTATGTGACCATTTTGCCTAATCAGGTCCATCAAATAAAACAATGTTTCTTCTCTATTGATGGTGCTGTGTTCCAAGGCGACAGGCCCATGTTCGCATCGTCCAGAATTGGTTTTGTGATCACGAGGATGAATTGTTGCATATTCCCTGCCCACTAAAGTCAACAGATTTCAGTATTATTGATTATTAATGCTCTGCTTCGGAGAAAGTGGTGTATGATCGCTATCCACCTCCATAATCGGTGTATGAACTTGCTAATATTTTGCTGGAAAAATGGTAAGTATCTCCCTTAAAGCCTCACAGAATCTGTATTTATCCATTCAGAGACGACTGGAAGCTGTTTTGAATGTCAACGGCTTTCATACACAGTCTTAAGCGAGATAATGTGTGGTGCTTGTAGTGTTTCCAAGTTATTGATCATCCCCAGTGTATTATATATACTTTTCTCTGAAGTTTCTTATCATACTTCCGTCTATTTAAATATTGTTATGGATCTGTAATTTTTGTAGCTCTTTGGCATTCTTTATCATCTATTAATATCCAAAGCCTTTAAATATTCTTGAATCTTTCGCCACAGCAAATTATATACAGTGTTGCTTTTCATTTATTATAAGAAAAAGAATTTAATTCATGTACATTGACGTATATAATGTTGTCAGAAAAATAAGAGGAAAATGTAACTCCTGAACATTAAATATATTTGTTCGAAGTAACAGAAAATATTAGATTACTTTTACTTGGGCGCTTACGGTACTTACTTGGGCGTGGGAATAGGTATAAAGATGTTGCTTTTGCACCACTTTTCAAACTGCAATTATTTCTCGTCAAAAATATCGTTGCTTGTAAGACTTTAGGAAATTTTGTAGCAAAATTTGAGATGGGCCATAACTGTATTTGTTCTCGTATTGATTGTCTGTTTATTAGCCATAATAATGAAGGATGGTCGTCTTTAATGGTGTCTACGACCAAGCTTTTGAGATCCTCCCTTGCCAAGTAGCTATTTTTCGCCTGTTTGACAAATGGCAATTGGCCTTCAGTAGACTGAAAACTTTCACAAATTGATAGTATCCTTCTTCTGTGTAGGCAGGGCTTTGTAGCGCTTTGCATTGGATCTCTGACTGCGCTTTCTTTGTAAGAGACTCTGTGGCTGGATGGACTCGTTGTTGGAAGTTAATCGCCAGTAGTATTGGGCAGTTGGAAGTTAGTCGCCAGCAGTAATAAAAGTACTGCTGGGTAACTGGAGGTAAACGGCCTGCAGTGATGGATGTTAGATGTGAGAAGTTAGTTTTGATGTTGGGTAGAGGCCTGAAGTGTTAGCGTAGGCTAACGATCTGTCCATGTTCGACCTGGAGACTGAATATTATTCATGATTATATACCTTTTTACTTGATGTCAATGACGATTTATGTTTGTGCCTGAACTGGATGTTACATTATTAAGGTAAAAAATACATTATTTGGTTTGCAACAAAATCATTCCTGTGCTAACGACATGTCTATTAGTAGTTAATGGCTTTAGTAGTTAGAATCTTTTATTTACTGGCAGTACTGATGCTCGCTGTATTGCAGTAGTTTGCGTAATAAAGATTTTTGTAGGGTAGGTGCTTCATGTAATGTAAAGGTTATTGTTATGATTTCTTTTCAGTCAGGGCCATTCTTTTGAATAAATTATTTGAAGCCAGGTTATACTTTTTTTGAGGAGTCAGATTGTGTTGCACTAGAATATTGTGGATCAGTGTGGACATGATAAGAATAAGTAAAGAGAAAGTAGGTGCACTTGCATTCAATTTCATTCAGCAGTTTAAGTAAAATATTTAATAAAGAAGTTTCACCTCAAGATTCGGTGCACCTAACCAATTCCTCTCAAAATCCCCAAAATACCCTGTGTTGTTGCTTAGTGACTTTTCCTAATTTCTGAATCCCTCTTCCCGTGTCGCACTGCGAGTGTCGTCTGAAACATGTAATTCTTGTATTACCTATGCCAACTGATCTTGTACTTCCCGCAATTCTCTTTTGTACTGTGTATTGATTTGATTCTTATTTTGTTGTTAATTTCCTAATTTGTTCGTACTCTTCTGTGTCAGTAAAGGCTACTGGTCCTGTATCATTCAGATCGTCATCTACCTTCGTAGATAAATTAGTTAGTTGGTCTGAAAGTTCGACTACTTTTTCCGATAATGTACTGATTTCCTCCGTTTTTCTGAATCAAGTTTTAAAGTGTCAATTTGTGTCGAAAGCGTATCTACTGTGTCCTTTAAATTTTCCTGAGTTTGAACAAGTTGCGTGGCCGTATCGGTAGACGCAACTGAGTCCATTTTAACCTGCAAGGTGTCGTGATTTTCATGAACAATAGTCGGCAGTTCTTTCATGGCTGCTTCATGATTCTATAATGTGTTTTCATGTCGTGAAAAAGTAGGCTGAAAATGCTCACAAGTTTGTGTTTTTATGCCTTTATAAACTTTTTGACATTTAGATTCGATTTTAAGTAACTCAGCAGCTAAACCTTCGCGCGTTTGTTCAAGCGTTGTGTCTAACTTTGGAAGATTTTGTTCCATTGTGTCTAGCTTTTGAAGATTTTGTTCCATTGTGTCTAACTTTTGTAGCTGTTGCCCCATTTGTTGCATTACTTGTAATAACAATATATAAGTGTCTGGAACATGTTGCTTTGTGTGATGGTACACTTGGTCACTCGGTGGACAGAAAGCCTACTCATACAGTCCTGTATCTACAAGCTACTAGTTGCCACCATCCAGCACAAACAATGGGCGTTCTCAAAACTTTGATCCACCGTGCCCATACCATCTCTGACGCCGACAGCCTTCAAGCGGAACTGGAACACCTGCAAAAAGTATTTCTGCAGAATGGCTTTTCACTTAGGCAAATGAACAGAGTGGTTATGACCTACAAACGACGAAACAAGGAAGAGTAAGAGATCTTCAGGTCGACTGTTTATCTACCATTTATTGGGAATATTTCGTCACAGATAGGCAGAATATTGAGAAAGTATCAAGTGAGAGTCATCTTTCGCCCTCCTTCCAAAATTTCATCACTGGTGGAATCCGTTAAAGACGACCTGGGCCTGCGTAAATCAGGTGTTTACAAAATTCGTTGTGAATGCGGCAAATCATATATACGGCAAACAACACGAACTGTGTAGGAACGCAGTGTGGAACACCAACGGCATACTCGCCTTCTCCATCGCAGCAAGTCCGCAATCGCCGAACATTGTATTTCCAAAGGCCATTCCATGAATTACAACGACACAAAAATTTTGGCCCATACATCAAACTTTTGGAGCTCGATTATCAATGAATCTGTGGAAATAAGATTGTCTGACAACGAGACTCTCATCAATCGAGATAGTGGTTATCAGCTAAACTCTGCTTGGAATCCTGTTAATAGAGAAACTTCGTAGTCAACGTAGTTATCTGCATAAAGATGAAAATCGACCTGATATCGATACGCCAAGCTTTCACCGTGGAGGGCGCGAGGCGCAGCGCACGGAGCTGTTATGAACGCGAACGCTGAGCAACGCATGCGCAATGTCGCCTCAGCGTGTACTCGCCAGTACTACTACAGTGGCGCTCACCTGAAGATGGCCAGAAGTGTCTGCGAAGAAATATCGTGGCAGTTCTCCCGTGTTTTTATGGAACATGTTACTTTGTGCTTTTCGGCAGTGCATTTGCACCGGCAACATTTGCATTTTGAAAAGCAGGGAGTGAGTCTTGTCTTAATTGAGAAAAGGGTAAGGAGGCAAAACCTGGATCTACGGTATTTGCAAGATTTTGTTCTTTCATTTCGCATTACTGAGACGAGCTGTTGCCGACCGATCGATCGACAATACTTACCTGTTCACTAATTGTTTCACTGTCTACACCATTATTTGGTGAGTGGTCCATTTCCCTATGCACAATTACGAAATTATTTTGGACATTTGTCACTTCATTACAAGGTAGTGCTGACGCGCTACGCTCATCATCACTATCATTTCTCAATTTATTTTGTAGCCTAGTGTTGCATTTTTCACACACCATGATTATCACAGAATTTCACATGATAACACAGAAAAACACAATTTGAAGAGAAAAAATAAGAAAACACATTAAAAATAGCAATGAAAATAATATCTAATTAACTGAAAAACGACTGCAAAATACTTGCAACTCCGTATGCATGCCACAATTGCTTTGCTGATTACAATATTGTACAACAATGAAAAACTACAAAGGAAATTCTCTTTACAATTACGCGCTAGCAGTAACAATAAATAATTTCTAATCACGCACTAATTATTCAAAATACCAGAAAGATCAGAAGATTCCAGTGTTGTGTTCTCAGATAAGGGTCGACAGATGAAACTTCTTTATTAAATATTTTACTTAAACTGCTGAGTGAAATTGAATGCAAGTGAACCTACTTTCTGTATACTTATTCTGATCATGTCAACACTGACCCACAATATTCTACTGCACCACAACCTGATTGTTCAAAAAAAAACCTGACTTCAGATAATTAATTCAAAAGAATGGCCCTGACTAAAAATAAATCATAACAATAACATATACATTTCATTAAGCACTTACCTCACAAAAATCTTCATTACGCGAACTACTGCAATACAGTGAGCATCAATACTGCCAGCTAAATAAAAGATTCTAACTACTAAAGCCATTAACTACTAATAGACATGTCGTTAGCCCAGGAATGATTTTGTTGCAAACCAAATAATGTATTTTTTTACCTTAATAATGTGACATCCAGTTCAGACACAAACATAAATCGTCACTGACACCATGTAAAAAGGTATATAATCATGAATAATATTCAGTCTCCAGGTCGAACATGTACAGATCGTTAGCCTACGCTAGCACTTCAAACCTCTACCCTCCATCAATGCTAACTTCTCACATCTAACATCCATCACTGCTGGCTGTTCACCTCCAACTGGCCAACAGTACTTCCATCACTGCTGGCGACTAACTTCCAACTGCCCAACACCAATGGCCAGTAACTTCCAACAACGAGTCCATCCAGCCACAGAGTCTCTTACAAAAAAAGCGCAGTTAGAGATCCAATGCAAAGCGCTACACAGCGCTGCCAACACAGAAGCAGCCCACTTACAAAGTATTCTAGTACACATTTGAAAAATTACATTAACTCATATAGAAAATGATGGAGTAGGGAAATCTTGCATGCGCCTGGAGGGGTTTAAGGGAAGCTAAATCTGGATGTCGAAAAGGGGAATTGAAATAAGTGCTCCAGACTACCAATTGAATGATTTATACACTGTCATCACTCGGTGCTTTGCAAGTTGCTCACATCATGTAAAATAGAGTTAACCGTTGGACTAAATTAAAGATCTCGTTACGAGAGTATTTTGCAGTAACAGTACTTTGATAGCGTCAGCTGATTAACGTGTGTCTCGATCTATGAAAACTTTTACCAGTCACTATCTTAAGACGGTCTGCTAACGAATAGTATACGCCAGTACCAAACGCAGTTGTTGAAAATTATGTGGCAGGGAATTAATTAAAGTAGTTACAACGATATGCACTTGCGTTGGGATGAAATTAATTTGTGCACCACATACAAACTCTACCGTATCTTCCTTCGTCGTCGGCGTTGTCGTTGTTGCCGTGAGACACCGTTATACCAAGAGGAAAGGAGCGTCGATCTTAGAGCATAAAATATGATGACGTTAAGCCATTGACAACACACAACGGTCACGGTAGCACCTGATTTCAGAATAGCTGCAGTAGTTAGTATCTACAAACACTCCCCTCTTGACCAGGTCCCCAAAACTTAACTCGTAACGAGAGCCCTTCAAAGCAAATTGTCATAACGATCGTCTATAAAGGCTTCGTGCAACGAGAAGAAATGTTACAGTTTATGGAATAATAACAGATACGACCAAACTGTCTTGTCTCTTCTGTTTTATTTAACATAACTTCGTTCACAGTTTCATTTCGCATTCACCACTAATTCACCGAAACCCTTTGATGAACAGTTTTGGTTGCTTGACACCAACAGTTAATGATAATGATACAGCTTTTCTCCTTTTCATAAATTGAAGCCCGCTCTCCGCGAAATTAAAAAAAAAAAAAAAAACGGTCTCAATACCGCGTCCCTCGTGAGATGCGAATAGACTTATCCTGGAATTGACCGCCCTGTAGGTGTACTCAATTTAACGACTACACTTCGCTATCCGCGATTTCGTGTAACTAAATGTCCATTTGTTAGTCTGATTATACACCGTAGCTATTTAAAATTCGCCCCTATATTTTCACAACGCACAATTAGCACTTCTTTACTTGTTTATTTCTAAGAGTAAAACGGAAAAAAAGACGCCGTATCATCGGCTTAGTCGATATAAAGCAAAACACCTTAATATGCCCAATTTTACCTCTTCTTATAGGATCGGCTACCTTACTCATTAATTTACTACATATTATTTCCAATAACACTAAACAGATATCGCCGTTATATTTTAATTGTATTCAAAAGCATGTTACTATTATTATGACCGACCAAATCGTAACAAATCGCGCGGCGTGCGTTTTTAACGATAACTTTACGCTATTCAAGTTCCTTTACAGCTATCTTGACTCGTAATGTTACAATACATTGAAATCTTGGTTTGTTTTCCCACCTATTTTCAAGCCTTATAGTGGTGTGCAAGGACTATTATCTTGCTGAAAGTTCCTGACAGTCTCCAAGAAAGATCCCCAAGTGTTGGTGAACTCGATCTTTTACTATGGACTTCCAACCAAATCGGTCAAGAGTAGCTTCCTCACTAATTAACGATTATTGAGAATACCGGAAATATATCTTCTGGCCACTGCCCAGTACGTTTCGTGGATTATAGGGACGTGCTGAGAAGAAATGCCTCCGAAATTCTTACTCTGTTCTCAATATTGGTTGAGGTATTAGATGCCATGCATATTACTCGGTCGGCTTTCCGCTTCGATGACGCGAGTGTCAATCGTCTAGAGAGCTCTAAATTGTGGCGTGTAACATAGCGGTGCGTAACGTAACTAGGTGGGAACCTAGGGGGAACAGCACTATAGGTTATATGGCCTTCCGAAGGTTCACAAGGACGGGGTTCGGCGCTCCGACATATCGTGTAGCCAAGCATATTGCTTCTCTGTTGAGTCCACAAGTAGGTCGGTGTGAACATCATATCAGGAACTCAGCTGACTTTTATACGTCGTTTGGAGGGACTGCAGTTGAAAGACTCTGATATTTTAGTGAGTTTCGATGTGGTCTCTCTCTTCACTCGCGTTCCTCTGTCTGATTCGTTGCGGTTAATTGAGGCTAGGTTTGATGCTGAATTAACTAATCTCTTTCGGCATGTGTTGACATTCACTTACTTTTTATTCAATGACCAGTATTACGAGCAGACAGATGGAGTTGCGATGAGTAGTCCGTTGTCTCCAGTGATCGCAAATTTGTTTATGGAAGACTTCGAGGAACATGCGTTGGAGTCGGCGCCTTTGAAACCCACCTGTTTCTTTAGACATGTTGACGATACCTTTTTGTTTGGCCTCATGGTAAGGAAAATTTGAATGCCTTTCTAGAACATCTGAACTCGATCCACCCTAACATTCGTTTTACGATGGAGGTGGAAGAGGATAGTTGCTTTCCCTTCCTCTACGTGTTGGTTAGGAGGAAGGATGATGGATCATTGGGACATGCTGTCTACAGGAAACGTACTCACAGCGACTTGTACTTACAGGCTAATAGTTGTCACCATCCGGCTCAGCGTGAAGGGGTATTTCGTATCTTGGTACACAGGGCACACGTCGTTTCTGACGCTGAGACTTTACCAGCTGAGCTGTCCCATCTTGAAGTTACATTTCGTCAAAATGGTTATAGTGATAGACAGATTGCACGTGCGTTGCGCTATCGACCAACTGTACATCGGGTGATTGATGATAATTCTGAGTCGATACCTAAGTCTACTGCCTTTTTGCCTTACGTAGGAAACACTTCCAACAAGATCGGTCGAATTTTACGGAAATACGATGTGAAATGTGTTTCCCGACCTCCACCTAAGATTAGAGAGCTTTTGAGTTGTGTTAAGGATGATCTTGGTCTGCGTAAGGCGGGTGTATATCGTATTCCTTGTAGCTACGGCATGGCATTTATTGGCCAAACTATCAGGACTGTGGAGGACCGATGTACTGAGCATAAACGGCACACACGATTACAGCAGCCAAGTAAATCTGCTACTGCCGAACATTGCTTGGATACTGGTCACCCCATGTTATATAATAACACCGAGATATTGGCATGCACGTCCAGCTATTGGGACAGTGTTATTAAGGAGGCAGTTGAGATTAAATTAGCGAGCAACCTCGTTAACGGGGATGGAGGTTTTTGTGTAAACTCTGTTTGGAATCCGGCGCTCTCCCTTGTCAAAAAACAGAGGGACAGAGTCAATGCTACCTCACCTGCGAATTCGTAGTCTCACTATCGATAGTTCTGACTTTGGTCATCTTTGGTGGCACTAGTGTTTAGTGTGTGTGTTATCTTTCCTGCTTCAGTCCGAGAACCGAGGTTTTAAATTCGTATGTACGTCGCCTGTCCGTTACAGTTTGCCTTGAAAATGGCGGGGTGTTCTATCGCCGAAATATCGGCGGTCGCTGAAAGTGTTACCTGGCTGAATTCCCGGAAGTTATTTGAATGTTTTGCTGTGCTTAATAAGAAAATCCCAGCGGCTAGTGGAAGCAAAAAGAAATGTAAAAATGGTCTCTATTATTCGAAAAGTGTTACACAAGATACATTTTGTGCAAAGGAATATTGGCCAACATACATTAACTGAATGATCAATGTACTAAAAAAAACGGCTTTATTGTTCTTTGCTTTAATAATAGCTTATACTCCGCTCATAACAGCAACATTGTCATAACCTTGGGAACGACACATCGTAATGTCTAAAACGTCATTTTCCAGCTGATTAAGAATTTCGTCGCTTAGATCAGTGGCTTTTTCCATTTGGAAGAAAAAAATTCATGGATTACTTCATTTAATTTCACTTTTCTACTATAAATTTTCATGAAACGAATAATCGCTTCAGACATCTGATCACAATGTCAAATGTTAGCTGCGTTATCAAACATAATACCAAAACATTCACACTAATTAATTTCGTTGACAATCTTAGATTTTTTTTATTCGCTAAAATATTTATAAATGCATTCTGTATTTCTGGCGACAAATATAACACTTTTTGAGATTAACCATGTTCCACATTACGTCATATTTTGACAGTAGTTTCACTAGTTCTAAGTAATTGCCTTTTTTGTAAAGCATTGTCCTTCATCATGTCCACGAAATGCTAGGTTTTGCTTAACCAGAAAGAATGTTATATATCCAATAACCTTGATAACATCAGTTTTTCAACATCCATTAATTGCAAGGCTTCGTCCTCTATTGTTTTATGCAATTTTAGTCTCATTTTCGAATTTTTCCACTTTCCAAGGTTTTCCAGTTTTTCATTTGGAGTTTCTTGGGTGGGTCACTTCATGACTCAGTTTCCACCACTTCCAAATCCCAATAACAAATATAGATCTTGCATTAGTACTACTGGTGACAGTAGTTATTGGAGATTAAACCCTCCAAGACCGCAGAATTTTTTCACCAGTACGCATCACTTTGTAAAATCATTCCTTTGAAAGATACCTCACATCACTTTTTGTTTTTGATCCATGCCTAGATACAGTGCCAAATGCCCCTCCTCTGTTTTGGAAATATTCACTTCATTTTTTTATGCTCGCAATGCGAACATTATCGCAAACAAGTAAGCTACAATGACAGACATCTCTCAATTGCTGCAGTGATTCATTTATGTTATCACAGTCTTTGATAGTAACAACATTATCAATATTATCAAAGTCATTTCCAGCATTTTCTTCTGATTCGTCTTCTTCATGAGTTATCATCAATCTATTGTCACTGTTGCCTTTGAAGATGAGCTGATCATCTCAGTCATTCCTTACTCCAGCATGAGAATCAGTTTGTTTTGGTGAACTATGGTTATCATCAGTTTTTGTAACATATTTCAAGATGGCGGCAGACATTCTCTGAAGTGCATCAGTTTTAGCCTGTTTTGCTATTTTCTGCTGAAATCCACTTTTTTCTTTTAGATATATGAACTCCTCGAGGTGTGTTTATTTTATTCGGTCCTTTGACCATTTACCTAAAAAGAAGTATTTTCAGTTAGTGTAGCTGACCCTATATATTATATTACTTTGTGAAGAAAATGTACTAAAAGGCAGTGACAAACAGATACTACTTAATTTATTTTAATTTCAAGAAAAGTATTAGTGTGGTACGGCATTAAAACTTCCTAACTGCTAGGTAATGGCCTCTCCTAAGAACTACCTGTCTACTGCTGTACAGTATATGTGTCTTCCGTTTGCATGCATTTAAAGGCAACACAAACGTATTAAGAGGTTTCATTTTGACATTAGTCTTACTTGTACATTTACTTTGTCGTCTTCCTTCAAAACGTGTAAACGAGGTTCTACTGTACACGGTTCGATTGTCCGCATAAGCTAGTTTTCCGAACACCCGTTTCCCCTAATTAATTCGGATAATCGACCCTCTACTGTACTTGATCAAGCAGAAAGGTGGTCCCCTTAACAGCTTATTTCCGCAGAAATAATCGAAATATTCCGTGCTACACATTTTTGCAAATCAAAAATTTACATAGTAAAAACAATATGGTAATGTTGCTACCAGTTTCTGTTAGCATAAGCCATCCATTCTCAAAAATTAAATGACGTGATTTATGACATGCTTGTGCTTGGTAACATAAGTCGCCCACACAAACCTTAACAGAAGCGGTACTGTCAGCACAAACGAGCTGTGGTTAATTGACAAGTGATTATTACCACTTCTGTTACGAGTTATGTATGCGACATGCGGCGCACACACAGACGTACCATTAATATTTGTGATGTAGCTTCAGAAAATAGACAGCCTGAATTATATCACAGTTCCTGAAGTGATGGCAATCTCCTATTCACTTACCTTGGTTTTAGTTTTCTACAAGATATATTTTCAGGTCTTTATAACACACTATGAAAATAAAAATGATTCGCTTTTTGTCAATCAGAGTTCACAACACGAAAGAAACGAGAAATGAAACAGCAGATAAGCAACACGAGTTTAAGGGAACCCAAATCGAGCTGCAGAGCTATGAAAATAAAAACAGAAAACCGGTCCAAAATAGTCTGTCCAATTCACAGTGAGTTGAAACTCTGAAACTGAGCTCCGCAGAAGCTGCTGTAGTTCGGCCTTCTATCACAGCTGCCAAACCTAGACATCTATTGTTTGGAACGAAGCGCGGTTATTGGAATACATTGTAATAGTGGCGGCTGGTGGTGTTTGAAGTAGAGTGTTACACTGAAGCTTCGAGGTTTTTGAAGCGCTTACGTTCTTCGTTCGCGACCAACAAAAATCTAAAGTGCAGTTACTCTGATGAGAAGACTTACCTCCGAAATATTACCCACAAAACAAATACGTGAATAAAGCAAAAGTGTTACGACTACTACTCGAATGTATTTATCATATTCTGGGAGGCGTACCCTAGCGGCTAGGATAACAAATTAACATTGTGGGAAAAGAGAATGTTGGGAGAACTATTCTCCATAGAGTGGTGCTATCTCGTGGAGCATGTGGAGCTGCCTCCAGTCGGCTACAACACCCAGTAATGTCACCGCAGAGCTACCAGGTGCTACAGAAAGACATGCACTCGACCCTGTTCCAAATTAAATGGGCTGCACTGTCCGCCAGAGAGATGCCATAAGACAGCAAGCCGTCTGAGTTTGCTTCTAGCCCAGCTGCGTTTTTGAGTCCGTTATGAAGCAATAGAACATTTGACGACCAAAGGTAACATATTTCATTGTTGGTTGGTTTGTGGGACGGAAGGGACCAGACTGCAAAGGTCATCGGTCCCTTTTTCCACGAAATTTAAACACCTACAACGAATAAAAACAAACAACGGAGATGACACGAGACGACACACGACAACCAGACAACAGAAATTAATATAACACAGAGTGTGACAGTGGTTGGCCAGCCATGAAAACAAAATGGAAAAGCCTACCACCAAGTGACAATAAAAACCACAATCTAAAACCATAGGCCAAAGGCCAAACCCAACACAAAAAATAGAACTAACACTTAGATAAAGCGATAAAAACCCCCTGCGCGAATGAAACTCAAAACTAAGTCTGCCATTGCAACGTCATCCGATAAAAGTGCAGTAAGCGTATTAGGCAGCGCCAACGTCTGCCTGAGAGGAGTTAAAAGCGGGCAGTCCAACAAAATGTGGACCACCGTCAAAACCAAACCATAACGACAGAGAGGTGGGTCCTCACGGCGCAATAAAAACCCGTGTGTCATCCAGGTGTGGCCAATGTGCAGCCGGCAGAATACAACAGAGTCCTTGGGAGAGACTCGCAAGGAGGAGCGCCACACACCGGTAGTCCCCTTGATAGCCCAAAGTTTGTTGGGTGAAAGCAGGATGCGCCATTCATCACCCCAGGTACCAAGGACCTTCTGTCGCAAAACTGACTAAAGATTGCACTTCAAAAGGCCAATCTCCAGGGGCGGTGCACTGACAGTCTGTTTGGCCAGTGTGTCAACACATTCATTTATCGGGATGCAGGCATGACCCATGGTCCACACAGAGACCACAGAGCAGCTGCAATGGGCAAGACTATGGAGGGCTCCTGGATAGCCATCACCAGACGAGAGCGAGGGTAACACTGGTCGATAGCTCATAAACCGCTCAGGGAGTCACTAGAGATAACAAAGGACTCACCTGAGTAGGAGCGAATATGCTGTAGGGCTCGAGAGATGGCGCCAAGCTCTGCAGGGGAAACACTGCAGGCAGCTGGCAATGAGTGTTGTTCATAATGATCCCCCAGAGTAAGAGCATACCCGACGCAACCAGCAACCATCGAACCGTCGGTATAGACCACGTCAGAGCCTTGAAACGTGGCAAGGATTGAAAGGAAGTGGCGGTGGAGGGCCTCAAGAGGATCTGAGTCCTTCGGGCCCTGTGCCAGATCGAACTGAAGGCATGGGCAGGACACACACCATGGTGGTATATGTAGAGGGTCCCAGAAAAGAGGCGGAAGAGAGAAAACTTCAAGCCCAGAGAGAAGCGCCCAGACGCGAACCGCAATTGTACACCCTGACCCGGATCGCCATTCTGGAAGATGGACAACCGAGTTGGGGAACAGCAGATGGTAATTGGGGTGCCCGGGCAAGCTACAAACATGTGCAGCATAAGTGGCAAGTAGTAGGTGGCGCCGGATCCGCAGTGGAGGGTCACCAGCCTCCACAAGCATGCTGTTGACAGGGCTTGTCCGGAAAGCGCCAGTGGAGAGTCGAATCCCGCTGTGAAGGTGGGGTCAAAAAACTGCAAGATGGAAACTAATGCCGAACCGTAAACCAGGATTCCATAATCTAGATGGGACTGAATTAACGCCTGGTACATTTGTAAAACGGTAGACCGATTGGCACCCAAGTTGGTGTGACTCATGCAACGAAGAGCGTTAAGATGCTGCCAGCACTTTTGTTTAAGCTGCCGAATATGAGGCAGCTAAGTCAATCGAGTATCGAAAACCAACCCCCAAAAACCGATGCGTCTCCATGACAGCAAGAGGTTCACCATCAAGGTCTTGGCAGCTGAAAACTGGAAGCCATGCGCTACAGCCCAAGACTGTGCTTTGCGGATAGCGCTCTGCAGCTGCCGTTCAGCATTTGCAATGCCAGTGGAGCTACGGTGTAGGCAGAAGTCATCAGCATACAAGGAAGCTGAGACAGACGTTCCCACCGCCGCAGCGAGCCCATTAATTGCAACTAAAAAGAGGCAGACACTCAAGACAGATCCTTGCAGGACCCCATTCTCCTGAAGTCGAGAGGAACTATGGGAGGCCGCTACTTTCATCTGGAAGGAACGAAGCGACAGGAAATTTTGAATGAATATTGGGAGCGGGCCCCAAAGATCTCACCCATGAAGCGTGGCTAGGATGTAATGTCACCATGTTGTATCATTGTATCATACATGTAAAAAAAGAGGGAAACTAAATGTCGAAAGCGGGCAAAGGCCATACGGATGGCAGACTCCAGGCAGACCAGATTATCGGTGGCAGAGCTGCCTTAACGAAACCCACCCTGAGACTGAGTCAGAAGGCCCCAACACTCAAGTAGCCAACTCAACCTCTGGCTCACCATGCGTTCGAGCAACTTACAATGAACGTTGGTGAGGTTAATGGAGTGGTAGCTGTCCACCTCCAGTGGGTTCTTGCCCAGTTTAAACATGGGGATTACAATGCTTTCCCGCCATTGCGACGGGAACTCACTCTCAACCCAGATACGGTTGAAAAGGTCTAGGAGTAGTCACTGGCATTCCGCCGAGAGGTGTTTGAGCATCTAACAGTGGATGTGATCTGGTCCAGGAGGCTTATCAGGGCAAGCGGCTAGGGCACTTTGGAATTCCCACTCACTGAACAGAGAATTGTATGCTTCAGGGAGATGCGTTTGGAATGAAAGCCTCTGACATTCCAACCGCTCTTTCAGGGTGTGGGAAGCCAGCGGGTAATTTGCAGAAGCAGAACTCTGAGCAAAATTCTCTGCTAAGCAGTTTGCAATCGTGTCGGCGTCATACAGACTGCTCCATTCAGTGAACGCCCAGGTCGCGCTGACAAGGGTCCGATAGCCATAAAGTCGCCTAATCTTGGCCCAAACCTGTGATGAAGAGGTACGGAGGCCAATGGTGGAGACATACCTTTCCCAGCACTACTGCTTGCATTGGCAAATGAGGCAGTGGGCTTGCGCATGGAGCCATTTAAAGGCAATGAGGTGTTCCAATGATGGATGCAGCTTATGACACTGGAGGGCCCGCCTGTGATCTCTAATCTCCTCAGCGATCTCAGGTGACCACCAAGGCACAGTCTGCCTCCAAGGGGACCCAGAAGAACAGGGAACTGCAGATTTTGCAGCAGCAACGATGCTGGTGGTGATTGAGTGAACCACCGCATCAATCACATCATTGTAAGGAGGCTCAACAATGGCAATGGAGGTGAACAATTCCCAGTCAGCCTTATTCATAACCCATCGGCAGGGGCATCCGGAAGTGTGACACTGTGGCAGGACAGAAAGATCGGAAAGTGGTCACTACTGCACAAGTCGTCATGCACACTCCATTGGACAGATGGTAAAAGGCTAGTGATGCAGATCGAAAGATCGATGGCTGAGTACGTGCCATGCCCAACACTGAAGTGTGTGAAGGCACCATTATTTAAGAGGGAAAGGTTGAGCTGTGCCAACACTTGCTCAATGACAGTGCCTCGGCGTGTTGCCACTGATCCACCCTACAGAGGGTTATGGGCATTGAAGTCGCCCAGTAACAGAAAAGGTGGTGGCAATTGGGCTATAAGCACAGCCAAGACATGCCGCAGGACATCACCATCTGGTGGAAGATAGAGACTGCAGAGAGTAATAGCCTGAGGCATCCACATCCGAACAGCGACAGCCTCTAAAGGTATTTGAAGAGGTACACACTCGCTGTAAAGAGAGTTGAGGACATAGACACAGGCCGGCCGTTGTGGGCGAGCGGTTCTAGGCGCTTCAGTCTGGAACCGCGCGACCACTATGGTAGCAGGTTCGAATCCTGCCTCAGGCATGGATGTGTGTAATGTTCTTAAGTTAGTTAGGTTTAAGTAGTTCTACGTTCAAGGGACTGATGACCTCAGATGTTAAGTCACATAGTGCTCAGAGCCATTTGAACCATTTGAACGTAGACACAGCCTCCACTAGATATCTTCTCATAAGCTGCCCAATTCTTATAATAACCCTTATAGCCAAGGTGGGTCAGGTTCGCATCGCCAGAAATCAAGTTGCCTGGAGAGCAATGCAGAAGAAAGGGTGAAGGCTGATAAGTTGTCAGAGCTCAGCAAGGTGGTGGAAGAAACTGCTGCAATTCCACTGGAATTTCCACGGCCGAAAAAGGCGTGAAGGGACCAAGGAAGCAGATTACACCACTGGGCCATCTGCCTCCACTGAAGGAGAGCCTGAATCTAGGACCATTGTGTCACAGGAAGAGGCGAGATTGAGGTCGTTGGGGGACGCCAAATTCTGCAAATCGTCCTTAGATGCAGAGCTGGTAGTAACAGGTGGCACAGAGGCAACCTGAAGCTCATCCTTCTTACCCAGTTTTTTCTTCTTCAGACGAGGAGCGGGAAGCTCTCTGATCTGCCGCTCGTGGCTCTTTAAACCACTGACTGATTTGAGCTATCACGCTGGAAGGTAGACTTCCAAGGGCCCTTTCTGCGTGAGAGAAGCTGGAAGAGGCTTGTGTACCTCCGGTGGGGAGGCGGGATCCGATATCCCCGTCAATTTGGGGGGTTGGTCTCCCAAAGGAGGTACTTTGGGAGCACCAGAAGAAGCAGTGACCCCCATCACGGACACGGGGGAAGAGTCGGAGCGACTCTCAGGGCTCACTGGAGGTTTAACAAATACAGGGACAGCCGTTGCCAATGGGGGTAACTAAGTCGCAGTCGCAGCATATGATGTAGTCATTTGAACAAGATGAAGTCGTTCGTAATTCCTCTTTGCATCTTGATAGGTGACCTTGTCCAGGGTTTTTATCTCCATTATTCGCCGCTCCTTATGGACAACAGGGCAGTCAGGTGAGCATGGGGGTGGTGCTTCCCACAGTTGACACAAGTGGGAGGAGGCACACACAGAGCACCCAGGTGCAGAGGACAAGCACAATCTCTGCATGTGGTGCTGGAGGCACAGTGAGAAGACATGTTGCCAAACTTCCAGCACTTGAAGCACCGCATAGGAGGAGGGATGTATAGTTTCACGTCACAACGGTAAACCATCACCTTGACCTTTTCAGGTAATGAGTCACCCTCAAAAGCCAAGATGAAGGCACCGGCAGCATCTTGTTGTTTTGGGCCCCCTATGCGCACACCAGGCAAAATGGACACCCCGTTGCTCTAAGATGGTGTGTAGCTCCTCACCCGACTTTAAAAGGAGGTCGTGATGGAAAATAATGCACTGGACCATGTTAAGGCTTTTATGGCCTGTAATGAAGACAGGGATGTCACCCAGATTTTCACAGACAAGCAACGCCTGCGACCGGGCTGGGTAGGCAGTTTGGATCAAAATCGGCCCACTGCGCATTTTGGACAACGCCGCCAGTTCCCCAAACCTATCCTCAAGGTGGTCGACAAAAAACTGGGGCTTTGTTGCCTGAAAGGTCGCTTCGTCAGTCCTGCTGAAAACTAGGTACTGAGGCAAATATGGCTCACGAGACCTGGTCGCCCTATGGTCCTCCATAGGTGTGGCCAGGGAGGGGAACGATCGGGAGTCATAACTCGCGGCATCAAAATCATTCCTTACTCGCTTTGAGACTGCTGGGGCCGAGCGACCACCAGCTTGATTCACCTTAACCAGTTTCATTGCGTGCCATCCGCCCTAATGCCACCCACTCCGACCAGGGGCTCTCCCCACAGGTCCCACCTAGCCTCAGCAAGGGCCACCTGGCGGGATGGCCATTGCCGGGAGTC
This sequence comes from Schistocerca serialis cubense, assembly GCF_023864345.2. Taxonomy (NCBI): domain Eukaryota; kingdom Metazoa; phylum Arthropoda; class Insecta; order Orthoptera; family Acrididae; genus Schistocerca; species Schistocerca serialis. The sequence goes on from NC_064639.1 coordinate 515,641,183, forward strand.
CTGCTGCCCCAGAAAGGATGGGCACCTACTCCTTGGCATACGCGGGAGGTCTTAGCTCTGGCATCAGCAGTGCGATCCCTGTTCTGTCAGGGGGCTACCATGAAGAGGATACATGACAGCCCCACCACGACAGACTGGCTACTGCGCTGTATTTTGGGTGCCGAAATGGTCCAGAATTGTAGTGGGCGCGAAGGATGGGACGGCGCAGGAGACGAGAATTAGGCAACCCATAAGTCGGTGGGTGCAAAGCCCGCTACACGACAATAAGTAGCATGCAAGATCTTGGTGCATGATGGACAAACAAAAAACACCACTTAAGGCGTCCTTCCCAAACTAGCGCGCACTATCAACAGAAATTTGGAAAAGGTGGAGGTCAAACCCGAGAGGAGACCATCACAGAAAAGTTGAATCGTTGGAGATTCTTTTTAGTCGCCTCTTACGACAGGCAGGAATACCGCTGGTCTATTCTTAGCCCCGGACCTGGAGGGGGGAGCAAAATATGTTCTTAGCATTTTCGAGAAGAGGACATGGATGGCTGGATCATCAGTTTCGTCATTCCATACTAAGGAAAATGCGCTATTACGAAAGTAGCCTTTTCACATCACGTATTTCGCTTCTCGGTTATTCAAAACGTGTAACAAAGGAAAGTTACTTTAACGCGGCCGGATGCGTCGTACTACTGGATCAAATATGCCCTTAGGACCAGAAAAAAGTCTGGAAATGCCTTCCCGACATTGTGTTATTCCAGAAAGTACTGTAAAATTTGCTACTTAAAACAGCTATTGCGTGGACACAGGGACACGAGAGAAATTAAAAACAAGAAGCAATTATGAACGATAGTTCCAATTTAAATCGCAATGTCTAAAGATTTCTCTCTGTTGAGAATGACATGCCGTTTTCTTCTTGGGAGGAATTCCTCGATACAGATACCAAAGGTCAGATATTCTCCAATCTCATATTCTCTTCGTTAGGCGGCAGCGTGGAACTGTATGGAACGCCTTCTGAAAGTCAAGTAACACAGTACCAACTTGGCTCCCAGTATGTACTGCCTTGGGGGTTTTCGTGGACTAATAGAGCGAACTGGCTTGTACAAGATCGTTGTTTGGTGAGTCAGTGTTGATTCATACTAATCAGAATTTCGGTCTCCAGAAAAGTCTCGTGCTCGAGCTTAAAACGTGTTCTAAAATTTTACAACTGTCAGATAACGGCGATAAAGGGCTATAATTTTGTGCGCCTGAATAACAACTCCTCTTGAAAAAGAATGAAGTGCTCAATTTTTCTATAACTGGAAACGCTCCGCCCCTGCCGCTAGAAGAGGAACAAGTTACTTCGCATATTCTATGGGGAATCGTATTGGTATCACGTCAATGCCAGTGGCCTTTCCTCTGTTGAGTGCTTTTAAGTGATTTTTTTTCAATTCGTCGGTCACTTATTTAGATATTTTTGATTTTAACGTTTATATGGTGACTGAAAGGAAGAATACCAGTACACTCTCCCTCTTTGAAACAATTGTGGAAAAATGAACTTAGTATTGTGGCGTTCTCTATGCATGTTCGTTTGGTGTCATTTTGGTCGCAGAGCGCCTGGACAGATGGCTTTTTGTTTCCAGATTTAATATAACATTAAACTTCTTATGGTTTACAATCATATCGATAGATAGAATTTTAGTTTGGAATTTGCTGAACGATTCGCGGACATCTGTCCTTGGCCACATTGTGGCTTCGTCGAGGTTTTACTTCTCTATGAAGATCTGACTACCTTTAAATCTCTGTTGAGCTTATTTGCTCTGGAAAGAGTCTTTTAATGCGGCTCTTGACCCATGGCGGGCCTCTCACATTCCTCATAACATTGCTCTGCACATTTCTATTATAATTATCCATTGAGAAGATTTTACTGGCAATAAGCGACAAAATCTCTAACATGCAACTTTAGTGAATCATCACTGTCTTACACTATAAAAATTGCCCATTGTGTAGCAGTTGTAAAGGGTGATCAGAAACAATCTGAAGAGCTTGTAAGGATGTTGCAAAGTAGATATCGTTGAAAAATTATTGTAAAGAAAAAATTCGATACGTTGTGCCATTTCTGAGTTAATTAGCACTGAAGTTAGACAATCAGGTCGATGCGTGCGCAAATTCAAGCAGCCCGCCAGAGACGGTGTTGCCAAACGCTTTCTTCAAATGTTCAAATATTCAAATGTGGGTGAATTCCTAAGGGACCAAACTGCTACGGTCATCGTTCTCTAGACTTACACACTACGTAAACTAACTTAAACTACCTTAACGCTAAGAACAACACACACACCCATGCCCGAGGGAGGACTCGAACCTCCGGCTGGAGGGGCCACGCAGCCCGTGCAGGACGCATCAAACCGCGCGGCGACTCCGCGCGTCACGCTTTCTTTGTTTGATTTCCTAAAACTGAGCAAGAGAGCAATGCAAACGTTGGACATGGGTCGGTATTAAGGGTCCCACCCGAGCCAAAGGCTGATCAGCCTCTTTTACTATCATCTACACTATGAGACTGTATACTGTCTTCATTACAAGAATAAACCTGATCTACATCTACATCTATACTCCGCGAGCCACCTTACGGTGTGTGGCGGAGGGTACTTATTGTACCACTATCTGATCCCCCCTTCCCTGTTCCATTCACGAACTGTGCGTGGGAAGAACGACTGCTTGTAAGTCTCCGTATTTGCTCTAATTTCTCGGATCTTTTCGTTGTGATCATTACGCGAGATATATGTGGGCGGTAGTAATATGTTGCCCATCTCTTCCCGGAATGTGCTCTCTCGTAATTTCGATAATAAACCTCTCCGTATTGCGTAACGCCTTTCTTGAAGTGCCTGCCACTGGAGCTTGTTCAGCATCTCCGTAACGCTCTCGCGCTGACTAAATGTCCCCATGACGAATCGCGCTGCTTTTCGCTGGATCATGTCTATCTCTTCTATTAATCCAACCTGGTAAGGGTCCCATACTGATGAGCAATACTCAAGAATCGGACGAACAAGCGTTTTGTAAGCTACTTCTTTCGTCGATGAGTCACATTTTCTTAGAATTCTTCCTATGAATCTCAACCTGGCGCCTGCTTTTCCCACTATTTGTTTTATGTGATCATTCCACTTCAGATCGCTCCGGATAGTAACTCCTAAGTATTTTACGGTCGTTACCGCTTCCAATGATTTACCACCTATGGCATAATCGTACTGGAATGGATTTCTGCCCCTATGTATGCGCATTATATTACATTTATCTACGTTTAGGGAAAGCTGCCAGCTGTCGCACCATGCATTAATCCTCTGCAGGTCCTCCTGGAGTACGTACGAGTCTTCTGATATTGCTACTTTCTTGTAGACAACCGTGTCATCTGCAAATAGCCTCACGGAGCTACCGATGTTGTCAACTAAGTCATTTATGTATATTGTAAACAATAAAGGTCCTATCACGCTTCCCTGCGGTACTCCCGAAATTACCTCTACATCTGCAGATTTTGAACCGTTAAGAATGACATGTTGTGTTCTTTCTTCTAGGAAATCCTGAATCCAATCACAAACCTGGTCCGATATTCCGTAAGCTCGTATTTTTTTCACTAAACGTAAGTGCGGAACCGTATCAAATGCCTTCCTGAAGTCCAGGAATACGGCATCAATCTGCTCGCCAGTGTCTACGGCACTGTGAATTTCTTGGGCAAATAGGGCGAGCTGAGTTTCACATGATCTCTGTTTGCGGAATCCATGTTGGTTATGATGAAGGAGATTTGTATTATCTAAGAACGTCATAATACGAGAACACAAAACATGTTCCATTATTCTACAACAGATTGACGTAAGCGAAATAGGCCTATAATTATTCGCATCTGATTTATGACCCTTCTTGAAAATGGGAACGACCTGCGCTTTCTTCCAGTCGCTAGGTACTTTACGTTCTTCCAGCGATCTACGATAAATTGCTGATAGAAAGGGGGCAAGTTCTTTAGCATAATCACTGTAGAATCTTAAGGGTATCTCGTCTGGTCCGGATGCTTTTCCGCTACTAAGTGATAGCAGTTGTTTTTCAATTCCGATATCGTTTATTTCAATATTTTCCATTTTGGCGTCCGTGCGACGGCTGAAGTCAGGGACCGTGTTACGATTTTCCGCAGTGAAACAGTTTCGGAACACTGAATTCAGTATTTCTGCCTTTCTTCGGTCGTCCTCTGTTTCGGTGCCATCGTGGTCAACGAGTGACTGAATAGGGGATTTAGATCCGCTTACCGATTTTACATATGACCAAAACTTTTTAGGGTTCTTGTTTAGATTGTTTGCCAATGTTTTATGTTCGAATTCGTTGAATGCTTCTCTCATTGCTCTCTTTACGCTCTTTTTCGCTTCGTTCAGCTTTTCCTTATCAGCTATGATTCGACTACTCTTAAACCTATGATGAAGCTTTCTTTGTTTCCGTAGTACCTTTCGTACATGATTGTTATACCACGGTGGATCTTTCCCCTCGCTTTGGACCTTAGTCGGTACGAACTTATCTAAGGCGTACTGGACGATGTTCCTGAATTTTTTCCATTTTTGTTCCACATCCTCTTCCTCAGAAATGAACGTTTGATGGTGGTCACTCAGATATTCTGCGATTTGTGCCCTATCGCTCTTGTTAAGCAAATATATTTTCCTTCCTTTCTTGGCATTTCTTGTTACACTTGTAGTCATTGATGCAACCACTGACTTATGATCACTGATACCCTCTTCTACATTCACGGAGTCGAAAAGTTCCGGTCTATTTGTTGCTATGAGGTCTAAAACGTTAGCTTCACGAGTTGGTTCTCTAACTATCTGCTCGAAGTAATTCTCGGACAAGGCAGTCAGGATAATGTCACAAGAGTCTCTGTCCCTGGCTCCAGTTCTGATTGTGTGACTATCCCATTCTATACCTGGTAGATTGAAGTCTCCCCCTATTACAATAGTATGATCACGAAACTTCTTCACGACGTTCTGCAGGTTCTCTCTGAGGCGCTCAACTACTACGGTTGCTGATGCAGGTGGTCTATAGAAGCATCCGACTATCATATCTGACCCACCTTTGATACTTAACCCAGATTATTTCACATTCGCATTCGCTAATAACTTCACTGGATATTATTGAATTCTTTACTGCTATAAATACTCCTCCACCATTGGCGTTTATCCTATCCTTGCGGTATATATTCCATTCTGTGTCTAGGATTTCGTTACTGTTCACTTCCGGTTTTAACCAACTTTCCGTTCCTAATACTATATGCGCACTATTTCCTTCAATAAGAGATACTAATTCAGGAACCTTGCCCTGGATACTCCTGCAGTTTACCAATATTACGTTGACTTTTCCTGTTTTTGGTCTCTGAGGACGGACGTTCTTTATCAACGATGATAATGTCCTCTCTGGTAAGCCGTCAGGTATTTTATCGTTTCGCCCAAGGGGGGGTCCCTCTAACCTAAAAAACCCCCGTGTGCACGCCACACGTACTCTGCTACCCTAGTAGCTGCTTCCGGTGTGTAGTGCACGCCTGACCTGTCTAGGGGGGCCCTACAGTTCTCCACCCAATAACGGAGGTCGATGAATTTGCAACCATTATAGTCGCAGAGTCGTCTGAGCCTCTGGTTTAGACCCTCCACACGGCTCCAAACCAGAGGACCGCGATCGACTCTGAGCACTATACTGCAGATATTAAGCTCAGCTTGCACTCCGCGTGCGATGCTGGTTATCTTCACCAAATCAGCCAGCCGCCGGAAGGAACCAAGGATGGCCTCAGAACCCAAGCGGCAGGCGTCATTCGTTCCGACATGTGCTACTATCTGCAGCCGGTCACACCCAGTGCGTTCAATAGCTGCCAGAAGGGCCTCCTCCACATTACGGACGAGACCCCCCGGCAAGCACACCGAGTGCACACTGGCATTCTTCCCCGACCTACCCGCTATTTTCCTAAGGGGCTCCATAACCCGCCTAACGTTGGAGCTCCCTATAACTAATACGCCCGCCCTCTGTGACTGTCGGGACCTTGCCGGAGAATCGGCCACTGGCCCAACAGGCGAGGCATCCTGTGGTGGCTCGGAAACGATGTCATCACCACTAGGAAGCACCCCGTACCTGTTGGAAAGGGGTAAGGCAGCTGCCACGCGGCCAGATCCCACCTTCGCCTTTCGGCCAGGCACGCGCGAGCCCACCACTGTCCGCCATTCACCCTGGAGTGATGGCTGACCGGTAAGATGCTCACTGCCGGAAGACGCAGCGACATCAGGGGTTCCATGTGATTCCAAGGCCACCGAAGTAGGCATAGGTCTCACCACAGTTGCCCCAACGCCACTACGAGCCGACGCCTGCGCCTCGAGCTCGATGAGCCTAACAGACAAAGCCTCCACCTGCCCCCGAAGAGTGGCCAATTCTCCTTGCGTCCGCTCACAACAACCACAGTCCCTACACATGACTATGTTTACCCTACTCTATACGGTGACAAATTCCCAAGATAATCTTCTGATGAGCTACTCTGATAATCAAGAAACACTCACTGAAATACGAGACGCGAAAACTACGCTAGGTTTTCCCAGAAAAACTATTTAAAAGCTAAGCGCAGCAAATAAGTACAAAAACGCTTTATACAAACAGTACTCGCTGCTGCTGGTGCTCTCGCTCTGGCTGTCACAAGACAACTGCTGATTCAAGCGACTAGTGGCTAACGGCCGCGAAACAAACAAAAGACGGTTTTAGGGCGCTTTCTGTTCTAAACGATCAAGAAAACACTAAGAAATCTAACACGAAAACTACGTAAAGTTTTATCAAGAACTGTTAGTTACTATGCAGAGCAGATAAACACAAATAGAATCCCTTCCTTTGTGGAAGGTCGTAAACAAAATGCAAAATAAACGCTTTATACAAACAATACTCGCTGCTGCTGGTGCTGGTGTAAACATTACAACATTCCGTGTTTGCTGGAATCTCATAGGATTTCGTTTCACGTGGACCCGAGGCCAAGTTGTCAAGCTCAATAATACGGTAGGTTTTATGCTGTGCGTTACGCCCTCGTCGTCTGAGCAATAATGCGGGACAACAGTTTTATCGGCTCGTTTTAACTTGGACGGCACATGCCAGCCGACTGGTCCAACTTGCCTGCAATGACGTGAGCAGTTTCAGGTAAGACGTAAAAAGAGACGAGCAGAGAAACAATACAGCTTCGAACGCCATTTAATTTTTAACAGACCTGGGCAAAACTCCAGCAATACCACACGCTTCTTTGGAGGCCACACTGAAACCATAACATGCCCCCTTTCTCAGCCAACATATTATCGTAGTTGAAAACAAGAGTGATGCAAATTCCTAACTTAAACACAGCCTGTGCTATGTGTGTCTTAAACGTGTATCGCAGTGATGTCATTGTGTAGTTAAATATTGAAGCTACTGAAGGCACTACTTACAGTCATTCGTCTGGTAATCTCTGAACTCTTTCCGTACCAGAATCCGAGAAATACATTTCAGTACTGGAAGTGTCATCGACTACGTTGATTACGAGTCGATCAACAACAGAATCCAGGAAGCCATTCAAGCGCCACATTTTGTCCTCGTCTCTTATGACGTGCCGTTCTGTATCCCGCAAGCGTTCGGCAGTGACTTGTGACAACGTTTCGTGCATTATTAATTCCAGTAAGTCTGGCTGCTTAAATGTCTTGTTATTTCTTGCGACAAATACCTCAACTTGGCTCAGATTAGTTCCTACTGTACGGTGGCAACTGTAGAAATGCAGAATTTATATGGTGTGTTCGAAGCCGTGAGAATTGTTTTCCATATTTCTACGACGCTTAACACTCTGGCTCGTGTAACATCACATCTGTGGTATAAAACAATGGACACAGTCCAAATAAAGAGTATTTGATCTTTCACTTTTGTACTTAAAATATGTCATGTTCTCTTAATTTAAACAACATTTATTAACAATCTTTTATAAAATATCAATAATTTGCAATGAAAACAGGAATATTGTGTGCAGTAGGTAATTAGAAAGAATCAACAGGCATTTTTCATATAAATGGTGAGTAGATATGTGTTAATTATCCTGTATTTGATGAGTTTTATATTTAAAAGACGTAGGTATTCCAAATTGAACAAAAAAAGCTCAAGGTGAGATTTGAACCAGCGATCCACGGACGTCAGCTTCGTACAGTATTCTACAACGCTACCGATTCCGTTGACTAAAATGTCCTTATTTTCCGAACACTTCAAAGCAGATTGTTTTCTGTAAAATTGTGAAAAACATTAAGAGCAATGTCTTTCTCGCCACTTTTTAACAGTGTTCCGCCCGCGTTTTTCACTGCGACGCAGAAAGCAGCGTCAGCTATTTTTACACTACATATTAACAGTGCTACCATCACAGTATAACCTAGAGAGACGCGATTGTGCACGATTTTTGGAATAAAAACTACATACTAAATGATGACTAACGGAAACATTGATGGCTGTTAACACATTAAAATATCTTAAAGTTTCATTTACCGTAACACAGTAACAAGATGTTTAATACATAAGTAGGACCTACTTCCAAGAGCGTAACACCGCCAGTGTACGTGTGCCATGGCTGCTAACCAATCATCGCGTTTATGTTAGTTTGCATCAGGATTATTTTTATGACGAACAAAGTATAACTGTATCTGGTGGGCCACCTGAATTCGCACATGCAACGTCCTGATTGGCTAACTTCAACTCCAATTAACTCAGAAAAGGCGCAAAGTGTCGAATTTTTTCCTTAACAATTATTTCTCAACACAACCTAACCTGCAGACTGTTTCTGACCACCCTGTATAACAAGTCAATCTCTACTTATCCTTTCGATGCCTTCAGTAGTCCAGAGGCTCTAACTATCAATTCAATAATGCCCAATAAAGCAGCCCGTGTTTGATTCATGAAACGACTCAAATCTAATTATTTGCTGTTGCATGTTTATAATGACTAAAAACTAATTATTTTTTGTTTTATGTTCATTAAAATATGTTCCTGAATGCAAATATTATCATGACTGACTTTGGAACACACTGAAATAATTTCATTAACATGGTTCTTTATTTCAGATTCATAATTTGAACAATCACAACTAACAGTGGACACATCCCATGACTTCGCAGAACCCACTCATAACTACGATTACTGGCCTTCCATGGTGCCAACAACCTCTAAATTCAATCTTACATCAACGATACATATTTTCTCTACTAGGATGGAACCAAAATGTTCTCTGTGATTTTACGATTTTATGAACAAAATTTTTTTGTTCATATAAAATGTGTATCGTTATATTATTTGTATTTAAATTATATGTTACTTCACCCATTTTTATTTAAACTGAATGTAATAAATACAAGGATGATTAGGTTCCTTCTTTTGCATAAAAGCATACCGAATATTCTCTATATAGCAGATAATATAAAGAAATAGAAATAACGGATAAATGCAATAGTAAAAGCAATAGTAAACTAAGCTCCCCTGCAAAAATAACTTACCGCGCAAATGCGACCAAAAGTGCTATCGGACTATTCATAGAGACCGGCATCCATCGATTCAATTTGGACAAAGAAAATCAGCTTAGGGCTGTCACACTGTTTTGTGTGTTGAGCAGTAGTCTTGAAAGTTAACTTCACGAGCTGGTTTGTTGACTAACTGCCCAAGATAATTTTTGGATAAAGCATTTAGAACTACATCGCACGCCCTCATCTCTTGAGTCTCCCAGCCTATAGCTGGTAAGTTGAAATCTACCGTGACTAGGAAATTTACATGAGAATTTTTTCAAGTTCTCTCTGAAATGTTCCCCCACTGCAACAGCTGCGGCGTGAAGTTCATAAAAGCAACCGATTAAAGAGTTGATTCACTTTCACCATGTATCTTTACCCATGCTATTTCTCATTCGAAGTCCTTAGTAATCTCAACAGATTTTATGCTATTATTTACCATGAACCTGCCTCCATCACCTTTATGATAATAATATCATTAGAAAATGAGCTCATAACCAACAAAAATGGCTCTGAGCACTATGGGACTTAACTTCTGAGGTCATCAGTCCCCTAGAACTTAGAACTACTTAAACCTAACGAACCTAAGGACATCACACACATCCATGCCCGAGGCAGCATTCGAACCTGCGACCGTAGCGGTCAAGCGGTTCCAGACTGAAGCGCCTAGAACCACACGGCCATACCGGCCGGCTATAACCAACAAAGTAGGTCGTGTAAAATAAGATGTGAAATATAAGCAAAAGTGTGATGTGTTGTGTGACAGAAATTTTCATTTATGTCACTTCTCGGGCTGAAATTAATTTCTTTGTGGTTTCAACTATATGCTATAGAATTCCCAAAGACTATGAAAGGATATCTAATCAACAAAGGACAGAAAATAGGGAATTTAACATAAAATCCTAGAATGGAAAATACAACAAAGTTAGCAACTCTTATTTGTTGTCAATAAATGTTGCATATGAACGTTTCAGTTCACAGAGGTAGGCCGGCGTTCCGAACAACCAAGTGAAATACTCCAATGAGAAAATTCGGAGGTTTGAGTAACAGCCGTGCAAAAATTAGAAATTCTTAAAATCAGAAAAGCTCAAAATTGAAAATAACTTTCAAGCGTGTTAAGTCCATAGGCTGAGTTTGGCCTTTTCGGATGTCACCGGAAAGTTTAGAAAGAATCCACCAAAGAAATGTTTGTGTCTCCATTATAATGTACATATGTCTTCTATGTGAGCCATAAATGTTTTACAAATTTATCTGCTGTCACTTGCAGTGAGTGGAACTGACAACTGTTGTCTTCCGTGCTCCAGGGCCCCTACTACATAGACATGGAGGCTTTCGAGCCGTGCGATGACATCGGAACGCTGGGCATCAACTTCGAAGTCCGCCTCACTGTGGACTCCGACAACAACACCGTCTACGAAGGAGACCTCACTTTTCCGTACGACTTGAGCGATCCAGAGATGACGGCAAGTAACCTGACTCTAAAATTTGTCGCTCTGCTATGCGATGATCTCATGTGCGACGCTACGTTAAGTGCAAATCAGAAACTGAGAAATTTTGAGGAGTGGATATAACAGACGGAATACTTTCTACATACTAATGGCTTAGGAAAGAAAAGGAAAGCACCGCCGTTCTGGCCACAGGTGGGAAAATCGAGTCCGACCGACCACTGTTCCATCCTAAGCCAAGAGTGTCATCGAGATACGGTATGGAGTGGCAGGGGGTCAGCCCACCGCTGTCCCAGCCGTTGCAGTGTTAGCACACCTGGTGCTGCTGCTCCTCGGTTAGTAGCACCTAAATTGGCATCACGAGGCTGACTGCACACCGTTCCAGGCCTCCTTTTTTTTCTTTTTAAATCATGAGTCTCCTCACTGGTTTGATGCAGCCCGCCACGAACTCCTCATTTGCGCCACCGTCTTCATTTCAGGGTAGCACCAGCACCCTATGTCCTCAACAATTATTTGTTGAGTGTATTCAAATCTCTGTCTTCCAAATCTCTGTCTTTTAGTCGCTACAGCTCCCACTAGTACAATAGTTTCATGAAGTCGTAGGACATATTCTGCCATCCTGTCCTTTCTTGGTGTCAGTGTTTTCCATGTGTTCCTTTCTTCATCGATTCTGTAGACACACTCCTCGTTCTTTATGTTATCAGTCCACCCAATTTTCAACATTCTTCTGGAGCACCACATCTCAAACGCTTCGATTCTCTTCTGTTTCGGTTTTCCCATTGTCCATGATTCACTACCATAGAATGCTGTGCTCCAAACATACATTTCCAAAGATTTCTTCATCTAGTTAAGGCCAATGATGCCCTCCTTACCTCGGTCGCCTTGGGTTATTTTGTTCCCAGGATAGCAGAATTCCTAAACTTCGTCTACTTCGTTATCAAGAGTTTTGATGTTGACTTTCCCGCTATTCTCATTTCTGCAACATCTCTTTCTCTTTTTCCGGTTTACCCTCAGTCGATATTCTAAATTCATTAGATTAGTCATTTGGTCCAACAGGTCCTGTCGTTCTTCTTCACTTTGACTGAGGGTAGCAATGTCACCAGGCAGTTGTATCATTGATATCTCATCACCCTGTATTTTAATCCCATTCTTCAACCTTACTTTTATTTCTGTCATTGTTCGTTCGATGTACGGATTGAACAGCAGGGGCGAAAGATTGCATCCCTATCTTACATCTTTTTTAATCCGAGCACTTTGTTCTTCGTCTTTCAGTCTTATTACTCCCCTTTGGTTCTTCCACATGTTGTATATTACCCTCCTTTTCATATAGCTTACTCCTATTTTTCATAGAATTTCGAACATCTTGCTCCATTTCACATTGTCGAACGGTTTGTCTAGGTCGACGAGTACTATAAGCGTGTCATGATTTTTCTTCAGCTTTTCCTCCATTATCAGGTGCAACGTGAGAACGGCATCTCTGGCGCCTTTAACTTTCCTAAAAGCAAACTCATCGTCATCTAACAAATTCTCAGTTTTCCTTTCCAATCTTTGCATGTTGTTCTAGTCAGAAGCTTGAGCTGAGTGTCTGATAGTTTCTGCAATATCTGCCATTGCTATCGTCGGTACTGAGTGAATGGCACGTTGTCAGTCTCATAGATCCTACACACGGACTTGAATAATCGTTTGATTGCGACATCCCCCAAATTTCTAAGTTTGGACGGAATGTTACCTATCCCTTTGACTTTATTTGATCTCAAGTCTTCCAGGCCTCCTACCAAGGGAAAATCTCTTACGTTTAGTTTTGGGAACAGCTGAATGAAAACAATGGATTCAGTCAGCAGGCGGAAAACAGTCGACTCATTCTGTTCAATGTGTGTGTATCCACTGAGTTCATTCTTTTGAGTGTAGCCAGTCTGTGGGAATAACCATGAAAACAGTCTACACGGTCCGTTGTTGTTTTCCGTACTGACTGAATAACATATTTTTTTCTTTCCAATAGAAAACATTGTGTTGCTTTTCTGTCGGTTGAACCACTTACCAATTACTTGTTCTTTCAACTGAAACCATTCGTTAGTGTTTTCGTTGTCTGAGCTATCCATTCATTCTCTTGAGTGAAATCAATCCACAGTATTTTCATTATCTGAACTGAAACAATGATATACAGTATACACATATCCCCGGAGGAGAGCTCTAGCTGGGAGATACTGTTGCGCCAAATTTAAAATAAGCATTAAATAATATTCACTTAATTATATATGGAAAAGACTAACTCTTCTCTTCGTGCTTTAAATTGATTAATATATTGCTGTGGAGTAAGTGGTTACATATGCAGTTGACAAGCGACAAACTAAGTTGATGTATCGTTGGGGTACCAAGTCGAGCGTAAAAGTTCCCTTAGGGGTACGTGGAGGAGAAATGAACATTGCCAGATTTTAGTGATTGCTTTTCATTTTACTTAAGATGTGTGATGAAATCCATTAATCGAAAAACATTTGAATTTAATCCTTCAATAATTATTCAGTCATTTATATGTGTGGAAGAAGATTGTGCACAAAACTGCGTTACCAGCTACGTAAGTACGTAGTTTTCGCACCTACTTGCGCTTGCCACCTTCGGTACTGTGTGGATGATATACATGCACACAATCCTCTTAATATGTTACAGCTTCTAAATCGTAGCAGGTACGATATTTCAGTATTCAAATTCATACGTTGGTACTTCATGTTTGGCTATCTCTGGCCATCACTGTAAACAGTTGTTAACACATTCGCATCCCCCTGTGCCGCTGAAAGCGACAACTGGAGTCTTCTGATGTCGGGTGCATTCAGTTGCGAGTGGAAGAATTTACCGTTTTGGCACTGTTAAATAATTGTTCTTGACTAGACTCAGCTATAGCTTGTTGTCATTGTTATTGTCTTTCCGGTGTTAGGTTTTTATTCAGTGCCAATAAGAAACTTTCAGTTCAGTTTTTCGTCCAGTTCAGTTTTTAGGTGTAGGTGTTTACTTAATAGTGAACTTCGTGTCTGGATCAAAATGCCGAACGCTCATTGGTGTGGGAATGGAAGGATTCATGCGGCTGGGTAGAAAGTATACCTCAAGACAAATTCAAAGTGGTATGCTATGAACCACGGGTCCTGCCGTTGGTTAGGCGTCTTGCGTGCCTCAGCGATACAGATACCAGTACTGCAGGCACGGAACAGAGAATATACGGAATGGAAACTCGGCCTCATGGTCAGTCCATGCGCCAAAATTTAGTGCGCATGCGCGAATAGTTCCATACTGAAACCGACAAAACAGTTGTGTTTGAAGCCACAGGCAAACGGATACGTTTTGTTCATTTATTAACTGTACATTTTAGCTGCTGAGCTTACATATAAGTAAACAGATAATGAGGAGTAGCAAGAGAGTAAGACCATACAGGAAAGTAACGAGCGGTCCCCACAAAGCGGCTGATAGTACATGAGAATAATGAGTGTTTTTGATTTTCTTGCTGTAACCAATAAAAGCTTATTAAACAGTATAAAATACTATACGTAAGTAAAGGTAACCTACAATCAACTTCTGGAGCAAATTTTTCAGTAGAGGTTGTTCTTTTCCTTCAAAAAATTAATGCAGCTTGTTTAACAACTGCGAATTTTCTTCACAATTATATACTGTATAAAACATTTCATTCCGAGGAAACTAACTGGAGCACAAAACTGATTTCTTTCATGTTTTTAGTTTAATATCACAGCTCGATGATGAAGTGTGTCTTAATTTGTTATCGGTCATAGTTACTGTGATGCTTAATTTCTCAGCACACCTGCAGCATAAAATTAAGGGTTGCGGTGAAAAACGTGGTTGCTGGGTTCGTTGCATAGTTCGTTATAGGTGATACATTGCTGTGTACTAAATGTAGCTAATACATCGAAATTTTTAAAGTTAGAAGGAGAGCCACGTCTCATTACAGTCTGGAGAAAATAGAAGTTAAATTATTTCACTTGAGTGCGCTTTCGTAGATGTGCTGCCTCACGGTAACACGTGCAATTAGCCTGCAACTCAGTCATGAATAGATCGTGCAGATAGGTGCACATTTCTCTAATTAGTGATTCCAATTTATTATTTTACTTGTTAATGGATAAAAAGAAGACATTCTACGGCGACAGTTACATAATGGAAAAGCTGGAATTCATCTCATTCATGACAAAAGTTCCTTTGTGACACTTATTAGCCATTTATCAAACTACTATGATTCATATTACGTAATGCGTTAGAGTGAACTAAAAGGTCTGGACCTAATTGAAAACATTTGTAGAAATTAGATTTTAATGCAGCATCCTGTTTTCATTTAAAGCAATACTTATGTTAATTCGAAATCAATTTGCTGACTCTGAATAACTTGGCACCAGCTGTGTTAGGTGTAGGTAGATACACTAATTGCTGGTGACATGTGAAAATTTGTGCTGGACCAGGGCTCAAACCCGTATTTCCTGCCTATCGCGAGCAGTCGCCCTTACCACAATTTTTTTTTTTTCTTTTCGTTCCATGTATCTCTTGCTTCGTCAATTTTTCGTTATCTGTTGTCCGCAGATGTCGCATGACACCCCTCATATTCTTTCGGTGAAAACTGCACTCAGTTTTTTTCAACACAGAAGGTTGCCAGGCGTACGACCGAACATGCTAAGCCACCGCGTCGACATTGAATGGTTAGCAGACGGGGCTTCCGTGTTAATCGACAATCGGTGTCAGTCCGAACAATTTAATGTTATTCACCTGGATAGGAGGATTGTAAATGGTGAGACAAAAGTTGTGCCAACGAACCATTTCGGCTAGCCGTCACGCCAATTTATTTCGAATTTATTTCAGACGGCTGTCAGTCTCCATTAACGACTACTCATCCAGACATGCAAGTAAATAAGTGTTACCTTCAAGTTGAAGACACGAAAAAAATTCCAGCACTAATACAAACACTGCAACTTTTGCAGGGAATCACGTAACAACTGTTTCCGTTGAAAGTGTACTTGATTTATCGGCTCAAAGACCTAGAAAAAAATTATAAAGTAAAATAAAATTGTTGGAAAGAAAAAGCCGATATTTACAAAACAAAGTAACTTCATTGACATCTGAAGCTAAAAGCGGAGGCAGATCACAGCTTGCATATGTGAACAGCAATTAATTTAAAAGCCCACGTGATAAGTTTTAACTAAAGGCTTATAAATTCCTAAAGTTTTCATTTAGTTAGTTAAATTGCATCCGTTTCGTAAGAATGTCCATTTCGAGGCGTAGAAGTAAGCAGCTATCATTTCGCGTTTGCTCGGTTTCAGTATGGCGTTGAGCGCAACGCTTGACTTGATATAAATCAAAAGAGCCGCCCCCTGCTTTCCTTTGTGTATACTGTCTATTGCGTACTGTATGTGCAACCATAACGGACGGCTATCTCTTGAGAGCCCAGACAAACGTATGGTTCCTAAAGAGGGGTAGCAACCTTTTCAGCAGTAAAAGAGGCGACAGTCTGGATAATTGAATAATCTGGTCTCGTAACATCAGTCAAAATGGTCTTGCTGTGTTGGTACTGCGGACGGCAGAGAGCAAGGGGAAACTACAGCGGTAATTCATTTCGGAGGACTCACAGCTCTACTGTACAGTTAAACGACGATGCCACCCTCTTTAGTAAAATATTTCGGAGGTAATATTCGGATCCAAGGGGCAGGGATTACCCTGGAGAATGTCGTCACCAGGAGAAACAAAACTGGCGTTTACTATTCGGAGTGTGGGATGTTACATTCCTTAGTACGACAAGTAGGTTAGAAAATTTCGAAAGGGAAACGGGTAGACTGAAGTTAGATATTGTTAGATATAGTGGGAATTAGTGAACTTTGGTCGAGAGGAACAGCACTTCTGGTCAAGTGAATACAGGGCCTTAAAGACAAAACCAAAGGGCGCGCGGGATTAGCCGAGCGGTCAGGGGCGCTGCAGTCATAGACTGTGCGGCTGGTCCCGGCGGAGGTTCGAGTGTGTGTGTTTGTCCTTAGGATAATTTAGGTTAAGTAGTGTGTAAGCTTAGGGACTGATGATCTTAGCAGTTAAGCCCCATAAGATTTCACACACATTTGAACAAAATCAAACAGTGGTAATGCAGGAGTATGTTTAATAATGAATCAGAAAATAGGAATGCAGGTAAGTTTCTATGAGCAGTATAGTGAATGCATTATCATAGCGAAGATAGACAATAAGCCGACACTCACCACAGTAGTACAAGTTGACTTGCCAATTACTTCCATAGCTGATAAGGAGATTGGTGAAACGTATGACGAGATAAAAGAAATTATTCAGATAGTTATGAAACACGAAAATTTAATTGTGATAGAATTCGACAGTAGGAAAAGGAAGAGAAGGGAAAATAGTAGACGTATATGGATGGGGAAAAGGGGCGAAATAAGAAGCCACCTGGTAGAATTTTGTACAGAGCGTAATTTAATCATCGCTAACGCTTGGTTTAAGAATCACTAAAAAACGGTTGTGTACGTGGAAGAGACCTGGAGACGCTGGAAGATTTTGATTTGATTAGATAATGGTAAGACAGATGTTTCACAACCAGATTTTAAACTGTAAGACATTTGCAGGTGTTGACATGGACTCTAACTACAGTTTATTGTTTATGGATTATAGATTAAATCTTAAGAAATCTCAAAAAGGTGGGAAATTAAGGAGATTGGACATGGACAATTTGAAAGTACGAGAGGCTAATGAGAGCTTCAGAGGAAGCATCAGGCAACGATTGACTGAACAGGGGAAAGGAATACATAGAAGACAAATGAGTAGCTTTCAGAGATGAAATAGTGAAGGCAACAAAGGGTCAAATAGGTAAACATACAAGGCCCAGTAGAAACCTTTGGATATCACAGCAGATATTGAATTAAACTGACGAAAAGATAAAAGATAAAAATATAGAAAATTAAGCAGGCTAAAGGGAATAGAAACGTCTAAAAAAACGAAACTGACAGGAAGTGCAAAATAGGTAAGAAGGAATCGCTATAGAACTAATGTAGGGATTCAGAATTAAAACTCATAGAGGGCGACAAAGAGATGAATAGCGTAAGGATTCAGAAGAATGTTTGTTTGCAGTAATTATTCGGAGATGAGAGGCATCTACAGAATAGAGTAGCATGGAGAGCTGCATTAAACCAGTCTTCGGACTGAAGACCACAACAGCAACAACAGGCAGTATCTGCAATGATTATCCATGTTCTGAAACATATTAACTAAAGATATTGTAAGAAAATTATCGAACGATGGCAAATATTTCTCGCGAAAGAAGTTCCTACGACAAGTGACAACATATACCTAAAAAGCAAGTGTTAAGTCACTAAACTATCAAAATTTATTATCTTATGTGCTTTCTGTTCCCGTCACCCCCATCTTTTACAGCCAGAGAATTGTCAGTTTGGAGTGCAAATCATTGGGAAAAGAGAGAGCTTCAGTGAACTGAAATAAAAAGCAATTTTTCATTTATTTGAAAATAAATTCATACTGTAGCATCAGTTTAAAAACCAAACAAAACTCCAAGTTAAATACCAGAAGGATGAAAAATTGGTATTTAGGTCAACAGATATATAAATTTATAAAATACTTCATCTCCCCTAAAAATAATATACTTTATTGGGCTTGAAAAAGTTGGCAACATTATTCATGTTCCATTTGTAACCAAAATATATATAAGAGAAGTAACTCAAAGCTGGAGACTGAGTAAAACATACATACAAGTCACCAGCGGGAAAGTGCTCCTACCGGATCACAAAGAAGTCGAATAAGCTTATCCAAAGATGACAGATTTTCAAAAGTCAGACCCCTTTGGAAACTCTTGAATGAGCTTTCAATAACGAAAGACTGCTATGTGTTGATGAGGCCATGATTCCGTATTGTGGTAGACATGGAACAAAGCAACGTATGGCATGTAAACCGATTAGGTTTGCTTATAAAGTCTGGTGTCTTTGCACAAGAGTAGTGTACCTAGTTCAAGCTCAATCATACCAGGTTGCTGGGACAGACCTGAGCTTGGTGTAGGTGGTTCAGTTGTGTTAGACCTAGTGTCGTAACTTCCCTTTGAGAATGAACAGAGATATGATTTCTTTTTTGATAACTTTTTTACTTCATTGCCACTTTTGGATGAACTAAA
This sequence comes from Schistocerca serialis cubense, assembly GCF_023864345.2. Taxonomy (NCBI): domain Eukaryota; kingdom Metazoa; phylum Arthropoda; class Insecta; order Orthoptera; family Acrididae; genus Schistocerca; species Schistocerca serialis. The sequence goes on from NC_064639.1 coordinate 515,660,294, forward strand.
ATGAAAGGGCTGCATTGGAACAGGAACAATTCGCTAAAATAGAATAGAGGGTGCTCCTCTGCAAGACCATAAACTGAAAAAGGTTCCAAGAGGAACATATGACCAAGTAACCAATAATAAATCTGGATTGATTGACTCTCTACCATGACGACAGCATTGTTACCATCACTTCAAACAGAAGTGCAGTTCAACCGGCTGGACAATCCAAACGATACAGTAGGTGTGAGAGAAAGTTTATTGAAACAATTACTCCTGCTGCGTTGTTAGCTAACATCGGAAGATTGGACAGAGTAGATGAAAATATTGGAAAATACAGGATTAATTTCAGAACGAAAAAATAGTACTACCAACCTCTTGCTTTTCCACTAAATGCATCAATAAACAATGCTTGGTCGCTGTGTAGACAAACAATGCAATATAAGGGTAATCCACAGGATCTTCTTGGCTACACAAGGTATGTGGTCAACAGTTACTTTCAAAAGTACAGCTCATGACAGTCATCTGCCCATCCAGTGCGAAATCCAAAAGCCTTACATGAAAGGGTGCTCAATGATGTATGCTACGATGGACAAGATCATCTATTGTATCATTAGGCAAACAACTAAGACGTGGCCAGTTCAAGAAGAACACAACAAAACATTGTAGGAAATGTAAAATTCCTTTGTATGCAAATTGTTATGTGCCGTTTCATACAAACTAAAGTTCAAACTGAACTCATTAAAACACTGTTAATCTTGTTTATTCCTTATTTGGTTATATATTCACATTTTGTGTAATCTATAAATGAGGTGTATAAAATATGTAGTGAGAAAAATAAACACAGACGTGAAAAATTTACATTCGCTTCTCACAGCATTACATGCACGGTACCTGTACCCTCTCATTCCCACTGTTCCATTTTTGGAACGTCCATTCTTTGTACTAAATATATTGTTACAATCACGAAAGTGGTATTCTGGTTTATCTACACTTCAAATATAGGATTAAACACGAATCCGTAATAGATTAGAATGGCAAACCTTCTTGGAATCAAACGGGCTAAGTTCGACTGGGACGAAATTCGTCGTGCAGTCAGCAGGTGACCACAGAGTATTATAAAACTCCTCCCCCACTCGACATTCACCTTACTGGTGTGATAGTATCCAATACAGCTTACACGATGTGGATACTGCGCTATACCTTGTGCTAGAGAGACTGAAACATTGGCTGCCAAGCATACACTGTGCATACAATGATGTTGTAAACTTCCTATGTGTGCATAGTGTACATGTTGATGATTTGGAACAGTACCTTTATTTATGCATGAATGCAGAGCCGAAAGAGAAACATCTTAAGGGTACATGTGAAAAATTGAGTATTGCGAAATACCTACAGGTTTCAAGGAAATACACACAGAATTTACTAAACATCAAAAAGGTTTATTTGGGAAATATTGTGCAGGTGCAAAGAAGATAAAGAAAGAATCCCAGGATTTTTTTGAAACCCTTCATCCGATGTATGATATTTAAATAAATAATATTTGTGTGTAATCTTAAAATGTGTTTGTGTTTTATTTCATAGCTCTTTCTCATCATAGTCCAACTATTACACTTAAATGATGCACCTATACCCATACAGCAGCATGCAGTTGCCTCAGACACTTCCTCATCACCCAAACTGAATGATGAAGTTACTTTTCATGGGTATATACTGGGTGGTCCATTGATAGTGACCGGGCCAACTATCTCACGAAATAAGCATCAAACGAAAGAACTACAAAGAACTAAACTTGTCTAGCTTGAAGGGGGAAACCAGATGGAGCTATGGTTGGCAAGCTTGATGGTGCTGCCATAGGTCAAACGGATATCAACTGCGATTTTTTCAGTAGGAACCCCCACTTTTTATTACATATTCGTGTAGTACGTAAAGAAATATGAATGTTTTAGTTGGACCACTTTTTTCGCTTTGTGATAGATGGCGCTGTAATAGTCACAAACGTATAAGTACGTGGTATCACGTAACATTCCGCTAGTGCGGATGGCATTTGCTTCGTGATACATTACCCGTGTTAAAATGGGCCGTTTACCAATTGCGGAAAAGGTCGATATCGTGTTGATGTATGGCTATTGTCATCAAAATGCCCCATGGGCATGTGCTACGTGTGCTATGTATGCTGCTCGGTATCTTGGACGACATCATCCAAGTGTCCGGACAGTTCGTCGGATAGTTACGTTATTTAAGGAAACAGGAAGTGTTCAGCCACATGTGAAACGTCAACTACGACCTGCAACAAATGATGATACCCAAGTAGGTGTTTTAGCTCCTGTCGCGGCTTATCCGCACATCAGTAGCAGACAAATTGCGCGAGAATCGGGAATCTCAAAAACGTCGGTGTTGAGAATGCTACATCAACATCGATTGTACCCGTACCATATTTCTATGCACCAGGAATTGCATGGCGACGACTTTCAACGTCGTGTACAGTTCTGCCACTGAGCACGAGAGAAATTACAGGACGATGACAGATTTTTTGCACGCGTTCTATTTAGCGACGAAGCGCCATTCACCACAGCGGTAACGTAAACCGGCATAATATGCACTACCGGTATTGGGCAACGGAAAATCCACGATGGCTGCGACAAGTGGAACATCAGCGACCTTGGTGGGTTAATGTATGGTGCGGCATTTTGGGAGGAAGGATAATTGGCCCCCATTTTAACGATGGCTATCTAAATGGTGCAATGTATTCTGATTTCCTACGCAATGTTCTATCGATGTTACTACAAGATGATTCACTGCATGACAGAATGGCGATGTACTTCCAACATGATGGATGTCCGGCACATAGCTCGCGTGCGGTTGAAGCGGTATTGAATAGCATATTTCATGACAGGTGGATTGGTCATCGAAGCACCATACCATGGCCCGCATGTTCACCGGATCTGACGTACCCGGATTTCTTTCTGTGGGGAAAGTTGAAGGATATTTGCTATCGTGATCCACCGACAACGCCTGACAACATGCGTCAGCGCATTGTCAATGCATGTGCGAACATTACGGAAGGCGAACTACTCGCTGTTGAGAGGAGTGTCGTTACACGTACTGCCAAATGCATTGAGGTTGACGGACATCATTTTGAGCATTTATTGCAATAATGTAAAATTTACAGAAAATCACGCTGTAACAGCATGCGTTCTCAGAAATGATAAGTTCACAAAGGTACATATATCACATTGGAACAACCGAAATAAAATGTTCAAACGTATGTACGTTCTCTATTTTAATTTAGAAAACCTACCTGTTACCAACTGTTCGTCTAAAATTATGAGCCATATGTTTGTGACAATTACAGCGCCATCTATCATAAAGCGAAAAAAGTGGTCCAACTAAAACACTCACATTTCTTTGCGTACTACACGAATATGTAATAAAAATGGGGGTTCCTATTAAAAAAAACGCAGTTGATATCCGTTTGACCTATGGCAGCGCCCTCTAGCGAGCCAACCATAGCGCCATCTGGTTTCCCCCTTCAAGCTAGACAAGTTTCGTTCTTTGTAGTTTTTTCGTTTGACGCTTATTTCGTGAGGTATTTGGCACGGTCACGATCAATGGACCACCCTGTATATATACTGAAGCACCCAAAAAACTGGTATAGGCATGTGTATTAAAATATCCAAATAGGCAGAATACGGCGCTGCGATACGAAACGACCATACAAGATAGCAAGTGTCTGGCGTAGCTGGTAGATCGGTTACAGCTGATACAATGGCAGGTTAACATCTCCGAGATATCAATGAAGTGGGTATTTTCCCATACGACCATTTCACAAGTATACCGTGAATATCAGGAATTCGGTAAAACATCAAAAGTCCGACATCGCTGTGGCCGAAAAAAGAACATGAAAGAATGGCACCAACGACGACTGAAGAGAATCGTTCAACGTGACAGAAGTGCAACCCTTTCGGAAATTGCTGCAGATTTCAATGCTGGGTCAGCAACAAGTGTCAGCGTGAGAAACACTCAATGAAACATCATCGATATGGGCTTTCGGAGCTGAAGACCCACTCGTGTACCCTTGATGACTTGCCGACACAAAGCCAGACGCATCGCCTGGGTCTGTCAACGCTGACTTTGAACTGTTGATGACTGGAAACATGTTGCCTGGTCGGACGACTCTCATTACAAATTGTATTGAACGGAAAGGCGTGAACGGGTATGGAGACAATCTCATGAACCCAAGAACCCAACGACAATTCGCGCCCCCATCGTGCACATCTTGGGAATGACTTCTTTCAGGATAACGACATTGCTCGACTAGAGTGGCTAGCATGTTCTCCAGACATGAACCCTTGCGAACGCGCCTGGGATAGATTGAAAAGGGCTGTTTATGGACGACGTGACCCATCAACCACCCTGAGGGATCTACGCCAAATCGCAATTGAGGAGTGAAACAATCTGGAGCAAGAGCGCCTTGATGAACTTGTGGATGGTATGCCACGACGAATACAGGCATGCATCAATGCAAGAGGACGTGCTACTGGGTATTAGAGGTACCGGTGTGTACTGCAATCTGAACCTCCAAGTCTGAACGTCTCGTTATATGGTGGTACAACACGCAAAGTGTGGTTTTCATGAGCAATAAAAAGGGAGGAAATGGTGTTTATGTTGATCCCTATCCCAATTTTATGTACAGGTTCCGAAACTCTCTGAACCGAGGTGATGCAAAACTTTTTTTGATATGTGTATAATGTACAGGGTGAGTCAACTAACGTTACCGCTGGATATATTTCGTAAACCACATCAAATACTGACGAATCGTTTCCACAGACCGAACGTGAGGAGAGGGGCTAGTGTAATTGATTAATACAAACCATACAAAAATGCACGGAAGTATGTTTTTTAACACAAACCTACATTTTTTGAAATGGAACCCCGTTAGTTTTGTTAGCACATTTGAACACATAAACAAATACGTAATCAGTGCCGTTTGTTGCATTGTAAAATGTTAACTACATCCGGAGATATTGTAACCTAAAGTTGACGCTTGAGTACCACTCCTCCGCTGTTCGATCGTGTGTATCGGAGAGCACCGAATTACGTAGGGATCCAAAGGGAACGGTGATGGACCTTAGGTACAGAAGAGACTGGAACAGCACATTACGTCCACATGCTAACACCTTTTTATTGGTCTTTTTCACTGACGCACATGTACATTACCATGAGGGGTGAGGTACACGTACATACGTGGTTTCCGTTTCCAATTACGGAGTGTAATAGAGTGTGTCGCGACATGTCAGGCCAATAGATGTTCAATGTGGTGGCCATCATTTGCTGCACACAATTGCAATCTCTGGCGTAATGAATGTCGTACACGCCGCAGTACATCTGGTGTAATGTCGCCGCAGGCTACCACAATACGTTGTTTCATATCCTCTGGGGTTGTAGGCACATCACGGTACACATTCCCCTTTAACGTACCACACAGAAAGAAGTCCAGAGGTGTAAGATCAGGAGAACGGGCTGGGCAATTTATGCGTCCTCCACGTCCTATGAAACACCCGTCGAACATCCTGTCAAGGGTGAGCCTAGTGTTAATTGCGGAATGTGCAGGTGCACCATCATGCTGATACCACATACGTCGACGCGTTTCCAGTGGGACATTTTCGAGCAACGTTGGCAGATCCATTCTGTAGAAACGCGATGTATGTTGCAGCTGTTTGGGCCCCTGCAATGAAGTGAGGACCAATGAGGTGGTCGCCAATGATTCCGCATCATACATTTACAGTCCAAGGTCGCTGTCGCTCTACCTGTCTGAGCCAGCGAGGATTGTCCACGGACCGGTAATGCATGTTCCGTAGATTCATTGCCCCGTAGTTTGTGAAACCCGCTTCATCGGTAAACAGGTAGAGCTGCAAAGCATTCTCTGTTAATGCCCATTGACAGAATTGCACTCGATGATTAAAGTCATCACCATGTAATTGCTGATGTAGCGACACATGAAACGGGTGAAAGCGGTGACGATGCAGTATGCGCATGACACTACTTTGACTCAGTCCACCGGCTCTCGCAATGTCCCGTGTACTCATGTTTGGGTTCATGGCAACAGCAGCTAACACACCAACTGCACCCGCTTCTCCTGTGACGGGCCTGTTACGGACCCGTTTGCGTGCTACGGCCATACCTGTTGCATACAGTTAGCGGTAGATGTTTTGCAATGTGCGGCACGTTGGATGCTCTCTGTCCGGGTACCGTTCTGCATACACCCTGCAGGCTTCAGCTGCATTTCGTCGCCACTCGCCATAGATGAGTATCATCTCCGCCTTTTCAGAGTTCGAATACACCATGGTCACAGTTCCTACAACACTACACTATCACAGACGTCTAGTAACACGGGGTACTACAGTTGGTCTGCTGCGGAGACGAATGCAGAATAACAATAGCAGCAAGCGCTACATGCGGAGCCGGCCGAAGTGGCCGTGCGGTTCAAGGCGCTGCAGTCTGGAACCGCAAGACCGCTACGGTCGCAGATTCGAATCCTGCCTCGGGCATGGATGTTTGTGATGTCCTTAGGTTAGTTAGGTTTAACTAGTTCTAAGTTCTAGGGGACTAATGACCTCAGCAGTTGAGTCCCATAGTGCTCAGAGCCATTTGAACCATTTTTTTGCTACATGCGGACACTGCAACAGTGCACTACAGCCACACTCGTAAACACGGTCGTCATCGTAAACATGTCCCTGCAGATGCTGCTCGCCGACCGTGGCCCGTGTTTGTTACAACACGCAACTGAACGTCGGAGGTTTCAAGCGTCAACTTTAGGTTACAATATCTCCGGATGTAATTAACATTTTACAATGCAACAAACGGCACTGATTATGTATTTGTTTATATGTTCAGATGTGCTAACAAAACTAACGTGGTTCCACATAAAAAAACGTAGGTTTGGGTTAAAAAACATACTTCCGTGCATTTTTGTATGGTTTGTATTAAACAATTACACTAGCCCCTCTCCTCGCGTTCGGTCTGTGGAATCGGTTCGTCAGTATTTGATGTGGTTTACGAAATATATCCAGCGGTAACGTTAGGTGACGCACCCTGTATAGCTGAATTTTCTGCGTAGCCAATGTAGCTCAGTTGGTTAAGCGATAGAACTTTAGTGAACATATCACTTTTCTTTACAATAAATAATTAATTATTTTTTTTTGCAGTTACTACTTCATGTCTAAAAGTTCATCCATTGAGTAAAAGGAGTTGTCATTCAGAAATTCTTTTAATTTGCTTTTAAATGTTGGTTGGCTGTCTGTCAGACATTTAATGCTATTTGGCAAATGACCAAAGATTCTTGTGGCAGCTTCACCCCTTTCTGTGCCAAAGTGACATTTAATCTGCAATAGTGTTGATCATCCTTTCTTCTAGTGTTGTAGCCATGCATTTCGCTGTTATTTATGAATTGGGATGGGATATTAATAACAAATTTTATAAGTAAATATATATGTGTTGTGAAGGTACTGTGAATATCCCAAGTTCCTTAAATAAATGTCTGCAAGGTGATCTTGGGTGAGCTCCAGCTATTATTCTGATTACACGCTTTTGTGCAATGACTAATGGCCGCAAAATATGATGCCATATGAAAGCAGTGAATGAAAATAGTCATAGTGAGCTAATTTACTGATACGTTTATCGCCAAAATTTGCAATAACCCTTATAGCATAAGTAGCTGAAGATAACCGTTTCAACACATCATCAATTTGTTTCTGCCATGGCAGTTTCTCATCAATGCACACACCCAGAAATTCTGTGTATTTAGCCTTACCAACAGACTTCTGTTCATAGGCAATATTTATTAATGGTGTTATGCCATTTACTGTTCAGAATTGCATAAACTATGCTTTCTCAAAATTTAATGAGAGTCAATTTGCAGTGAACCACTTAATAATTTTCTGGAACACATTATTTACAGCTTACTCAGCTGATTATTGTTTGTTGGGTGTGATTACTATAGGTGTATCATCAACAAAAAGATCTAGCTTTGCATCTTCATGAATATAGAGTGGCAAGTCATTAATATATATTAAGAACAATAAGAGACCCAATACTGAATCCTGTGGGACACCATTCTTGATAACTTCCCACTTACCGGCCTCTGCTCATTTTTACAGAGTACCTGTACTGTTAATTTCAGCCTTCTGCATTCCTCCAATTAAATATGAATAAGTCGTTTGTGCACTGTCGCACTCATACCACAATACATAAGCTTATCTAGAAGAATTTCATCATGCACACAATCAGAAGACTTTGAGAGATCCCAAAATATCCCAATGGGTGATGTTCGGTTATTCAAAAGTCCCTGCAGGCGCACTATCCTCTGTGCCCTGGGTGGCTCAGATGGATAGAACGTCTGTCATGTTAACAGGAGATCCCGGGTTCGAGTCCCGGTTGGGGCACACATTTTCAACATGTCCCCAATGAAGCATATCAACGCCTGTTTGCAGCCAGGGTGTCCATTTAATTATCATTTCATTTCTAACAAAGCTGCATGGTCATCAACGGTAACTGTTCTTTTGGGAACAGATACTACCGTCATATATAGTTAAAATATGGCTTCCCGGCCATTGACCTTCTTGTGCGAACGCACACGCTTTGCCCGAACTCGTACGGGACTTGGTAGATTAATGTGCCACGAGTAATGAGTATGATGGGCAAACATCTATTAGGAGCACTATGAATGTAGTGGTGTGGACATGTCGGGAATGTGGGTCTCACAGGGAGCGTGCAATGGATAAGTCCCTTCAGGCGCACTATCCTTTGTACCCTCGGTGGCTCAGATGGATAGTACGTCTGCCATGTAAGCAGGAGATCCCGGGTTTGAGTCCCGGTTGGGGCACACATTTTCAACATGTCCTCAATGAAGTATATCAACTCCTGTTTGCAGCTAGGGTGTCCATTTAATTATGCATGGTCATCAACGGTAACTGTTCTTGCGGGAACACATACTACTGTCATATATAGTCAAAACATTTAATATTTGATCATTTAAATATATATAGCATTTTATGTTGAAAAGTCTTTCTGAAAACCAAATTGACATTTGTTAGTACTTAATTTTTACAAATATGTGATGCTACTCTTGAATACATTACTTTTTCAAAAATATTGGATAAAGCTGTCAGAAATGAGATTGGGCAGAAGTTGTCAGCATCAGAGCTATCCCCTTTTTTATACAATGGTTCAACAATGGCGTATTTCAGTCTACCTGGAAAATGCTTTGCATCAGTAAGCTACTACATATGTGGCTGAGAATCCTGCTTATTTGTAGGGAACAAGTACTCTGTTGGAAATGGCATCAATTCCATGTGAGCTTTTACTTTTGTGTGAATTTATTATTTTCCTAATTTCAGTAGGAGAGGTAGGCTGAATTTCAATTTTATCAAATTGCGTAGGTATTGCCTCTTCCATACATTGTGTTGCATTTTCTTATGAATAGCTGGATCCTATTTTCTCTGCAACACTTAAAAATGATTATTAAAAATGTTTCCTACTTCTGACTTCTTGTTAACAAACTTCTCATTACGCTGATAGAAATGCAGTTTTCCTGTGCTCTCAGTTGCCCTGTGACCCTTTTAACGATATTCCAAATTATTTTAATTTCATTATCAGACATGCTAATCTCAGACATGAAGCACATACTTCTGGACTTTTTAATAACTTTTCTTAACACAGCACAGTTGTTTTTACAATGTTTCACTGTTTCAGGATATTACCCCTGCTAGCTATAAGATAGATTTCCATTTTCTGTTTCCAAGATATTTTTATCCCTTAGTAAGCCATGGTATTTTACATGGTTTCTTATGATTATATTTCACTGTTTTCTTAGGGAAACTGTTTTCAAATGTACTCACAATGTATCACGATATAGGTCAAATTTTAAATTAGCATCAGGTTCCCTGTACACGCCATCCCAGTCTAACTGTTGCAAGCTTTCCCTAAAATTTTCAATCGTTATATCATTAATTCAATGCATTATTTTGGAGAACTGTTATGCATTAATGTATGGAGCTATGTCATATACTGTAACTAGCTGTGCATCATGATCAGACAGACCACTCTTAACAGGGAAAGTTTTTATTTGATTAAATTTGTCTTGATCTATAAACACATTATCTATCAGTGTGCTGCTTTCCTGTACCACGCAAGTAGGAAAATCAATAACTGACGCCAAATTGAAAGAACCATCTAATACTTCAAGGTCAAGCTTAGTATCGGACTCTCTCAGAAAATCTACATTGAAATCCTCACACACAATAATTTGCTTCCTTCTGTCTGACAGATAGCACAACAAAGAATCCAAGTTTTTCAAAAATAGCTGAAAATTTCCCAATGGTGACCTATACACAGCTACAGTTATATAAGTGCCATTACTTAGTTTAAGCTCACACGCACTTGCTTCTGTATGTTGCTTTACATACAATTTTTTAGTTTCCAGATTTTTCACACTATGACAGATTTTAACATGAATGATAACTTCTCCTCTCTCCCTAGTGTCTCTACTTACATATGCTGAAAGCATATATCCACCTGTATTTCTATATAACCCCACTACATGTTGATACCTGATGTAGTCAATATCATGGCAGGGTGGATGAAACGTCATCATCACAAGGGCTTTCTTGAAGGTGACTGATCCTGTAAAAGAACAACTGAAGAAGAACAAGAATGGAATACTTCTTCCTGATAATATATGAACAATTATTACAGATCCATCCAATTGTGGTAAGAATAATGTTCTCATGACATTGCTATCACATGTAGGTGGAGTTCCGAGTTGAGCATCTTAGTGTATTTTCAAAAAATACTGTTTCAGCTCAAGTATCACCTAATCCAGGAAATATAGCGCGATGTCAAAGGCGTTACATAAACAGCATTCAGTGACAGCAGTGGTATCCCCAAACCTAAAAGAGTAAAACCTAACACTGTCTTCATATTTTACGATGTTACTGTGAAAAACCAATACCAAATTCAAAAATAATTTTGTTTCAATCCTCATATTTGCGCTGATGTATTGTCTCTAAGCCAAACATACTCCAGAGTCTCAAAACAGTTGGTTACGGATAATGCAAACCTCATTATAGCCTTCACACTAGACAGTCTGAATTTAAAACACATTTACCAAGCACTTGTAGGAACTGAGAAGTCGTTCAATGAGTTTCTAAAGATATGTGCTGACTACTGTAATCATTCACTGTATGTGTTTCTCGTTATTGATGAAACAAGAAAATACAATGATGGTAGGTACACACGAAATCTATCTATCTATCTATCTATCTATATATATATATATATATATATATATATATATATATATATATATATATATATATATATATATATATAGCCCAGTAAGAGAGGTGAGAACATCAGTATACGCTGCACCATGGACGAATTCGCTTGCTTGTCCAGCTCTGAACCTGAGAGAATGGGTGTACATAAACAAAACATTCGCTTGTACATGCATGCGAAAATTCAGTCTATCGTGCTATCGTGCATAAATTTGGAGGTATGTGCATGGAGCTAGGGACATATTACCAGATACTTCTGAAAATGAACAACGCATTAACTGACGTAGTTACTGAAATCGGTAAGAAAGTAACCGACTTAACTGAAAAGATCGAGGCTATTGAGGAGAAAATAGAATAGAGACCCTTGTTGTAGAGAAGCAGGGGCAGCCACATAATATGAGGAAGAAGAGCGTGAGCAATGAATATCAGGAATCCGGTAAACCATCAAATCTGCGACATCGCTGCGGCAGGAAAATTATCTTGCAAGAACGGTACCAGCGACTACTGTAGAGAATCGTTCAATGTGATGCAGATTTTAATGCTGGGCGATCAACAAGTGTCAGCGTGGGAATCATTCAACGAAACATCATCGATATGGGCCTTTGGAACCGAAGGCCCACTCGAGTACACTTGATGACTGACCAGCGCAAAGCTTTGGACCTCGCCTGGCCCATCAACACCGACATTGGACTGTTGATGACAGGAAACATGCTGCCTCGTTGGACAACTCTCATTTCAAATTGTATTGAGCAGATGAACGTATACGGAAATGGAGACAACCTCATGAATCCATGGACCTTGCATGTCAGCAAGGGACTGTTCAAGCTGGTGGAGGCTCTGTAATCGTGTGAGGCGTGTGCAGTTGGAGTGATTGGGACCCCTGATACGTCTAGATACGACTCTGCCAGGTGACATGTACGTAAGCATCCTGTCTGATCAGCTGCATCCATTTAAATGCATTGTGCATTGGGCAACTACAACAGGACAATGCGACACCCCAGACTTCCAGAGCTGCTACAGAGTAACTCCAGGAACACTCTTCTTAGTTGAAACGCTTTCTCTGGCCACCAGAGCCACTAGACATGAACATTATTGAGCATATCTGGGATGCCTTGCAACATGCTGTTCAGGAGAGTCCTCCACCCCCTCGTGCTCTTACAGATTTATTGACAGCCCTACAGGATTTATGGTGGAAATTCCCTCCAGCACAACTCAGACATTACACGAGTCCATGCCACATCGTTTTGCGACTCTTCTCCATGCTCACAGCAGCCCTTCACAATGTTAGGCAGATGTACCAGTTTCTTTGGCTCTTTAGTGTATTATCGCCTGTGATAACCATTCTTGTTTGATTTTGGCAACGTCTATGTCCATGATATCACAGCAGGTTACCAAACCTTTGCTGGAGTTAAGGGAGTTACGTAACTCAAAAATGATGTCATACTGACCCAAATTTATGACTTCTTAAGTATTTGCACCTCCTTTGCCCGGTTAGTCTTGACCAGCAAGGAACCATTTCGCAACTGCTTAATAGAGTTTAGGCTACCAGCAAGCCCTTCTAAGCCCTTATGGATATACAAGGGGACTGTTTATCAAATGCTCTCTCCTTCCTCTTGATCACTACAAAGACGTTCTGATTCATGGCTCCTTGAGCCCCGTTACTGAAATGAAATGTCTTGTGGCTAGGGCCTCCCATTGGATAGACCGGTCGCCTGGTGCAAGTCTTATGAGTTGAGGCCATTTCGGCGACTTGCGTGTCGATGGGGATGAGATGATAATGACGAGGACAACACAACACCCAGTCCCAGAGCAGAGAAAATCTCCGACACAGCCGGGAATCGAACCTGGGCCCCTTTGCACGGCATTCCGTTGCACTGACCACTCAGCTATCGGGGCAGCCAGCCTTGTTACTGACAAGAAGTTGATTATCAGGAGGACTAGCTCCCTCATTCTTCTGGATGAATGGATGATAGTACTCCCATGCAGTAAAACCTTCCCGCTCGGAGGAGAAGAAGAAGGTTTCGAGGGTTCCATCTCGGCCCCATGAGCAGCTAGGGAAATAAGGATCCATTCAGACAGAGCGCCACATGCCCAATAAGCCTTATACAATTGAGGTGAGGTAGGTTTCCCAGAGGTTGCCCACTAACGACTGTTCCACCTCAACAGGCATATATCTCATCAGCACGCAGCTGTCCTTGAGATTGAGGGCTTTTTTTTATAGAGGTTTATTACATCCTCACGATCTGGGCTGTCAAGCCAAGATCCCCATTCACTCTGATACTCAACGTTTCACCGCCGCGCCGCACAGTGATCGCTGAAGCATGCCCAGAGCGGCGGCTCTTAGCAGTCCTGAGGACGCCAAGTGCGTACTCCGCAGACGGATGCTGAGCCCCAGATGGCAGGAGTCATCGAGTGCTGAAGCTATAGCGACCAGAAGAAAAACAGGAGTAAAATATATGGAGCTTCCTTCTCCTGCAGCAGGATATGTTGTGAGCGTGTGGGTGCTATTCTGTCATTCTGCGCAACGGATTAATCTGAGATGTACCCTTTACCCTGTGGCTCCTGCAAGATGCGATTTCCACCCCTACACTACTACAGAAGTCAGACAGACGCTCCTAACGTTCTAAAGAGAAATGCCCGAAAAACTTTCAGCAATAAATATCTTCTGGAGTCGTCTGCTGTAAGGAAGTGACACAAAAATTCACAAAATTTCTTACGTCACTAGTGGGATACTAGGGTACTGGAGTTGTGCTAGTTAGTGTAAGAAAAACATGAAACTAACGAAAATTATTATTTATTTTGCAAAAATTCCGAGAAATAACAATGGCACTTTTAGTTATGAACTGAACAAGTTATTTCTGGGTTCTTTTCGGAATGTGAAGTTACCTCTTAAGGATAGGATTCACTAATGAAATTTCTATACAAAGTTTAAGATTGTTATTGACTTGGCAGAATGGCTGAGAGCTGCACCTACTCAACTTGAATAATTATCCGATAGAATGTTGCTAGGTATGGTCGAGTCTGTCATGTGTGAAATGCAGTGAAGTGTACTGTTGTGGAGGAAATATGGGGCTCGCAAGAGCTGTAGCGCACAATACCGTAAGGTGCGATGACTGCTGTCTGTGCTGCTCGCTGCTGACAAATAAGATAACTCTCGTTCTATCTGGATTGACCTTCGCCAATCAAACTCTCCCTATGCCTTGATAAAGTCAAGGACTCCTATTCGCCCCTAGTCTAACTATTGGCGTGGTACACCGGTCAGATAACCAGTCCACTGCAATGCCACTCAAAAATTCGCTCGCAGGCGTTTAACTATAACTCTGTCCGTTCACACCGCACAATAAGTGTGGCTGTCAACACAGTGAACAATGCTTAATCGCAAGGACTCAATATAGAGTCGCACTCTGATTTGCTCTCGATAGAGGTGCTCTCCCAGTGAAGTACTGAGGAGAGACTTGTTCCTCACTCTTTGAGTACACGTACGAGCACACATGCTCTCGTTACGTGTTCTCGCTCCAAGAGCGACAAGGGAACGGCCCCTCTCCATGCCAGACATGAAGGGGTATATCTTTTGGTCTCATCCATTACTTCTTCAGCTCAAGGCGTCAGAAATATTGTCTGCCAATCAGCATTGCTCTTCTAAAACGGGAGAATGACGTTTCGTTTAAGCGACCAATCCAGAGATTTGTAGCATCGGCGTTTGGCGTTTGCTGTCTCCCTGTGAAAATCTCTGAAACTGCGTGCTATATTTGTAAAGAATGAGTAGGCTGGTTGCTCCCACACAATGTAGCGGAATTTGCTTTTAAGCCGAACACGGGGTCATTCTTCCTTTCACTCAGGCAAGCGCTGTCTGCTCATGGGCGGTCACTGGCCGACATAGATAGGCTGAGTCGTCCTCTGAAGGGACCGGCCCCCCCCCAGCGTGCGGTTTGCATCTCCTGAACTAAAAGTCCCTGTGACCGTCATGACTTGAATGTGTGTGTGTGTACGCCAGCCTCGAGTATTTCAATCTCTGTGCGCATCTGCAATTTATTAGTTATTTGCATATCGTTTACATGAATTCATACAACATTGACTTTATCTTATCGAGTTTGGGTTCGAATGAAGCGTCTTGATGTGCGGAATATGATTATGAGGGCGGAATATGTAAGCAATGAAGGTCAGGAGACCACGACGTCTTACAATGTGTATCCCATTCAACAGTGTACTGAGGCTTGTGGGGAATAAGGGAAAAGATAGAGCAAATATAGAAGTTAAGGAAATGTACATAGATACATAGACATAGTGTCCCCTTTCTCTGCAATCTATTATCTCCATATTGAATCAAAGAGTCATGCTACTGTGGGATGAAAAAAGGCTGCTGGCGAGGGACAATGAACTGTGATCAGAGAAACCTGTTTTTAAGCTGAGGGCCTCAGCAACCACTCCAGTTGGACTAAGTCATCTTGACATCTCTCTGAACAGGGCACTGTCTCATAAGTAAGGAATAAGGAGTAAGACGACGATTCACGTAAATAGACGACTGAATACTAGAAATAGGAGAGTGCAGCACCATTAAAACCAAGAGCAGTCAACACTCGCCACAGAAAATCGTGACTAACTTGGTGAAATGCATGTTTAAAATCAATCAAAATAAAGCTTCCAACACAGGAACTGTGGAGGCAATCGAGATGAGATCACGACATTCAGCATCGAGAGTCAAGAGAAAACGTCCAGGGTAATTACTCTGATAACATGTGACAATGTCAGCAAGCAAAACCGACAGGAGGCTATTTACCGTCCACCCTACAGTTTTACGAGGGTCACTCCAAAAGAAATGCACACTATTTTTGTAAAAATACAGTTTTCATTCTGCATGTGTGAAAGTATTACAGTGTGTAGATACATCCTTCTCGCTTGTTTTCAAACTTAGTTCAACCTCTTCCAGTGAGTGGCGCCATCACAGCATGTCTTCAAGATGGCTGCTACACTTGACGTTCGTCAGAAGCAACGTGCTGTCGTAGAATTCCTGTCCTGTGACAACAAGACCGTGGTTGAATAAGGTGTATGGAGATGCTGCTGTCGATCGCAGTACAGTTAGTCGGTGGGCAAGCAGGTTACGTGATGAAAGCGGGCACGGCAATATTGAGGGTTGTCCTCGCAGCGGCAGGCCTCGTACTGCACATTCTCCAGACAATGTGCAGAGAGTTAACAAACTGGTGACTGCTGACAGACGCATCACAGTGAACGAGTTGTCACGCTACGTTGGGATAGAGGAAGGAAATGTTTGCAGAGTACTGAAAGTGTCGGCGTTAAGAAAGGTTTGTGCCAGGTGGGTTCCCAGGATGTTGACAGTGGCTCACGAAGAAACAAGAAAAACTGTATACAGCGAACGTTTGGAACAGTACGAGAATGGTGGAGATGAATGTAACTATTATGTCTTTGGGACGCTTAAAGACTCTCTTCGTGGAACAAAGTCTGAAGATGATGACTCCCTTGTGCACGCTGCCAAACAGTGGCTCCAGCAGGTTGGTCCAGATTTTTACCGTGCGGGTACACAGGCGCTGGTTCCAAGATGGCGTAAGGCAGTTGTGAGGGATGGAAATTATGTGGAGAAATGGAAATATTGTTCCTAAAGGATGTATGTACACACTGTAAAACTTTCAAACATGTGGAATAAAAGATGGATTTAAAAAAAATAGTGTGCATTTCTTTTGGAATAAGAACTGAGTAGTTTACGCATTGTATCAGGCTATCATGATCACTCACGTCCATCTGCATAACGAATAATGGTAGTGAGACACGTCCCCTGAGATCGCGCTCGAAGCCGCATTAGACGATACAGAGAAGCCAGCTCATCCTGGAGAATCTAACGTGGCTGGGAACGCAAACGAATACCATCTAATTTTAGTCTTTTAGTTACAGGAGTCTTGCCTCCACGTGGTGAACTTCCATAACTCCAAGTGGGGCGTCTCGAGCATTATCAAAAGATCACGAAGGACAGCGTAATAAAATTACCGAGTCGTCCTCATTTCCGCCGCTTTAGCAGCAATGAATCGCAAGAGTTCAGTGAAAAGCCGAGGTTTGGCAATCCATGATTCAGTATCTGAGGGATAACGCACTTGGGAACGGCTTGCTCGTCCCCACACGGCAGTGATGATGTAAGCCAGAGAGCGGTCCGGCAGATTAAAATATTCAGCTTCTAAACAGAGCGAGGAAGATGTACCCGCTGCGGGACGTGGTTAAAACTAATTGAAACAGCAGAGTGGTCGGTAAAGCTGGCAATCATTGTATCAATTGACAAAAATTGGCTCCACAGGGAAACTGAAAAATGGTTACGGCCCAGTCAAATAGTGGAAGTAGCTGTAAAACTCGTAAAAAGTACTAATGTGGGATATCTTAGGACCAAGCATCCTCTAGACTCAACGACGCCACTATATCATTGAGTTCATGACAATAATTATAACTGGGAGTCTGATCCACAGGACGTATAACACAGTTGAAATCCATCCATATCACCATGAAAATTTTTCGCGATTTGATGAAGTAAATAAATGGCATCTTCCTTATAAAAGACCTAGCGCCCATGTGTACGACCGGAAGCAGATGGGACATAAAGAAAAGTTAAGGCGAGATCTTAAAAGTGACACCCCGCACCCCGACTATAGTCCAGCATTTCAAAGTCCATAAACGGAATACCGTCCCTATATAGCACGGTCTTGTCAACTCAACTTTACGGTGCATCATTAAAAAAACATAGAATACCGAGGGAGACAAAACACATAAAATAACACTTCTTGCAAACGCACAACATTAGCTTGAGAATAAACCGTCATAAGGGGAGGTTACCCTATTAACATTAGTTAAGAAATGTAGGGCACGAAAGTGGAACTAGAAAAGAACTTACGCATCACGTCCCGCTCGCCACAACACCGGCAGACGGCGGAGCGCAAGTACAGGATTTGAGTTCTCTCCATCGGAAGATGCAGGTTTCATATTTTGTTTTCTTTTTTCCACATGACGCTGCACGCTCAGGCTGAAAACGCTGTTTCGCACCACTACGTGACAACATAACTTCTTGACGTGGAACGGAAGGCGAGGAACACAACCAGGAGCGATAAATCTCATCACGAGATAAAGAAGAGACAGACGATGCAGCGTCTGAAGCTGTCTGTTTCATCTGACTACCCGGAAGAGAACCCGCAGTAACCGGTTGCTCCAACGTATCAGACGGAAGAAGGGATGAGATTGGACTAGAACACTGTTAAGGCAGCTCAGCACACGATTTCTCCGTCAAATCATCGGAACAGACGTCCCTACCCATGGAGGAAAGGACGTAGACCCAACATTCATTTCAACATCAGCAGAACTAGCCTCGCCATCCCTGGCGAAACAAGAATCGCAATTAACGGCAGTGTTTAGAGCATCACCTCTGGAAGAAGCACCCTCCACCACCATCTTCTCGTGAGGCGAGATTGGGGAGGGGTGACTTCGAAATCTTCACCATTGTGAGGCGGCCGGCGTTTAAATTCTGCTACCCGTGACGGCGCACTAACGGCAGCAGGGGCCGCGCCGCGCCGCGTCGAAAGTCGCGAGGAGTGGGGGGCAACGTCTCCGAACGTCCTCCACAGCTGCAGAAGTACTGACACCAGTTTGCGAAGAGACTAACTCAGCTAATGTCAAAGAACGACGTTTTTCATAGGACGATTTTAAAACCGTAACACGACGAAGACAATTGGTTCTGAGAGGGCCACTTTCATTACAAAGGAAGTAGGTTCCTTCTAGCCCTGTGCACATAACCACAAACATTCAGATGTAAAGGAAGGTTTTTTTGAACACATGTTTCTACTGTTCAGATACCACTGTAACATTGCAAGCGATGTTGAGTAGGCCATCGTTCCCGCCGAATATGCCGAACGAATCCATAAGGAGGAAATGAACCGTTCACTTCGGGAGGAAGATTGTAAACTCTAACCGGGATATACTCGGTCGCAGCATTTACAGGAAGGACGGGACTAACAGAACCATTACCATGTGGCCGGCCGAAGTGGCCGTGCGGTTAAAGGCGCTGCAGTCTGGAACCGCAAGACCGCTACGGTCGCAGGTTCGAATCCTGCCTTGGGCATGGATGTTTGTGATGTCCTTAGGTTGGTTAGGTTTAACTAGTTCTAAGTTCTAGGGGACTAATGACCTCAGCAGTTGAGTCCCATAGTGCTCAGAGCCATTTGAATCATTACCATGTGTAAATATCACCTGAGAAACAACCCGCGATAGAAGCCGATCAGCTTGCATAAAAATAAGCAGTATCTACCTGATCAGGTGTATCTCGAATCGTATCAACCAATCGATCGTGAATTTCTAGCGAGCCCTGTTGAACATGACGCGTACTCTCGTCAAAACTGAAACGAACGTTACCCCGACGAAGAGTACTCTTGGGAAACTCGACAGACATCTTGGTGTGGGCAGCAAACGCTGCCTCCAGGGAACAAACGAACAACGGAGTTAGGCTAGAATTATGCGACATCGGGCGACGCACACACAAAACTCAGTATACTCAAGTTCGACAGGCGGAAGTAAGGACAACCTGCTCGCTCGACGCGCGAGGCGGATCTGTCCGTTCGGCTGCGGATTCCGTGAACCCTTGTGGCCGTACACGGCAAAGAGCATAAGCACGCCTGTAATTTTCAAACTCGGTTTTATCTCTACTTACACATGTTGATGTCCTAGTTGTACCCTACACCCTTTTGCAATAGGAACTAAATCAATGAGGGGAAGTTCGTGCGGTTCCCCTATCAACTAGTTTCGAGTTTAGCGCGCTCTTAGCCGCGATGACAACACACCAGGTTGGACTTCAAATGTGAAGCGGGCAGCTAAGTCACGGCACAATACTCAACAAAAGATTGGAAGCATGTTTCACGTTTTTTATACAGGGTGTTACAAAAAGCGGTTCTAGGCGCTTCAGTCCGGAACCGCGCGACCGCTATGGTCGCAGGTTCGAATCCTGCGTTGGACAGGGATGTGTGTATGATGTCCTTAAGTTAGTTAGGTTTAAGTAGTTCTAAGTTATAGGGGACTGATGACCTCAGATGTTAAGTCCCATAGTGCTCAGAGCCATTTTTTTTTTTTTTTTGTTACAAAAAGGTACGGTCAAACTTCCAGGAAACATTCCTCACACACAAAGAAAGAAAATATGTTATGTGGACATATGTCCGCAAACGCTTACGTTCCATGTTAGAGCTCATTTTATTACTTCTCTTGAAATCACATTAATCATGGAATGGAAACACACAGCAACAGAACGTACCAGCGTGACTTCAAACACTTTGTTACAGGAAATGTTCAAAATGTCCTCCGTTAACGAGGATAGATGCATCCACCCTCCGTCGCATGGAATCCCTGATGCAGCCCTGGAGAATGGCGTATTGTATCACAGCCGTCTACAATACGAGCACGAAGAGTCTCTACATTTGGTACCGGGATTGCGTAGACAAGAGCTTTCAAATGACCCCATAAACGAAAGTCAAGCGGGTTGAGGTCAGGAGAGCGTGGAGGCCATGGAATTGGTCGGCCTCTACCAATCCATCGGTCACCGAATCTGTTGTTGAGAATCGTACGAACACTTCGACTGAAATGCGCAAGAGCTCCATCGTGCATGAACCACATGTTGTGTCGTACTTGTAAAGGCACATGTTCTAGCAGCACAGGTAGAGTATCCCGTATGAAATCATGAAAACGTGCTCCACTGAGCGTAGGTGGAAGAACATGGGGGCCAATCAAGACATCACCAACAATGCCTGCCCAAACGTTCACAGAAAATCTGTGTTGACGACGTGATTGCGCAACTGCGTGCGGATTCTCGTCAGCCCACACATGTTGATTGTGAAAATTTACAATTTGATCACGTTGGAATGAAGCCTCATCCGAAAAGAGAACATTTGCACTGAAATGAGGATTGACACATTGTTGGATGAACCATTCGCAGAAGTGTACCAGTGGAGGCCAATCAGCTGCTGATAGTGCCTGCACACGCTGTACATGGTGCGGAAACAACTGGTTCTCCCGTAGCACTCTCCATACAGTGGCTTGGTCAACGTTACCTTGTACAGTAGCAACTTCTCTGACGCTGACACTAGGGTTATCGTCAAGTGCACGAAGAATTGCCGCGTCCATTGCAGGGGTCCTCGTCGTTCTAGGTCTTCCCCAGTCGCGAGTCATAGGCTGGAATGTTCCGTGCTCCCTAAGACGCCGATCAATTGCTTCGAACGTCTTCCAGTCAGGACACCTTCGTTCTGGAAATCTGTCTCGATACAAACGTACCGCGCTACGGCTATTGCCCCGTGCTAATCCATACATCAAATGGGCATCTGCCAACTCCGCATTTGTAAACATTGCACTGACTGCAAAACCACGTTCGTGATGAACACTAACCTGTTGATGCTACGTACTGATGTGCTTCATGCTAGTACTGTAGAGCAATGAGTCGCATGTGAACACAAGCACCGAAGTCAACATTACCTTCCTTCAATTGGGCCAACTGGCGGTGAATCGAGGAAGTACAGTACATACTGACGAAACTAAAATGAGCTCTAACATGGAAATTAAGCGTTTCCGGACACATGTCCACATAACATCTTTTCTTTATTTGTGTGTGAGGAATGTTTCCTGAAAGTTTGGCCGTACCTTTTTGTAACACCCTGTATACGACTCTCCGCTATTAAATGTGTGATCGAAAGTAGTTGACAAGTGTGGTCAGGAAATGTCATACGATCCGACGTTCTTATTTTCTGCTGTAGAAAGAGAACACACATGTAGTTAAATTAGTCACACACTGACAAGTAACTCATCGATTACTGGTTAAACTTGTTGCAGAATAAGGACACAATTTAAAGCCATAAAGCAGTAAAGCACTGCAACGACAAGTAGTTCCTTAGTAATGCAAGCAGGCTCTTTCTTTTTTTGCCGGACGTAGGGATGCCATTTTGGTCTTGTAGTAGAAGAGCACGGTATGTCTTGTGCAAAGGCAGTGCTCTGCTACTGGAAATTTATCTTGTTGGCCCAGATGATATCATCGGTGTTTCACTTTGTGATGCGTCTGGCCAATGTACGGTATTTCACACTGATGCGGATTCTCATAACGGCTTCATTTCCTAAGGCCGATGGCGACAATGAATTGAGGAAGAACGTTTCACAAACTGACTAAAGAATTCTCTGTATTTGTTTTTATCTGATATGAGTCAAAAAACGTGCTGCTTCTGCATAATATAATAGTAATGAAAGCCACTGTGACGGTATGTGGAAACATAAGAACAATGTGTTATTCTTTCTAGATAGACGATAAAATAAATGATCCAGGGGTCCTTATATGGCAGCTCACTTGCAAGCCAACATTCATGTATTTTGATAAAAGCATATAAGCCATCTGACGTTGAATATATACATTCGAAACTGGTGACGGCGCTGTTTTCGATTAACTAAACCAAAATGAAATTGTGTCTGATAGCTGCTGTACACTATCAACATTCTGTATGCCGAACAGCCAGAGCTCTACAATCATGTATTGTTAAAAAAAAATAGCACAAAAGACACTCTTCGAAAAGAGAGTGGGGGGAAGGGGCAAAGTTCCAAAACCTCTGAGGAAACAATGATTCTTATCATTTACCAGCTTGGAAATCTTGATTCGAAAGTGTGGTATATCCGTTAATCATAATCTTTCTATTTCTTATGGTGTATTCACATAGGGAACATCTCACTATACAGTTCATGCACTAACGGAAATGCGAAAAATTGTAATAGCTGTACAGAAAGGCTGAAACGACTTCATACTCGAAGAAGGGGAAGCAACGTACCACCAGTAAGTGATTAGCACTGAAACTTTGACATAAAACGACCAGCGTGCTCTGTCGTGTGGTCGAATAGGTCAGATTTACTACAAACTCATCCAGTGAAGAGCCGGCTAACGAAGTTAGAACGTCAAATAACTTGCCATTATACGTCTTCGACGTAAGGAGCAAAGCTTCATAGTGTATGAGATCGAACAGGAGAATATGCTCTGTCTCTAGGAAATATGACTCCCACAACCATGACGTTCCAGCTCGTATAGGGCATGAGAGAGCGCTGCAGTGTACAGGATGTTTTTAATTAAACTTTCACTACCTGAGCCGGTGTATAGGAAAACTATTTATGGTATGGGCACCCAACTTTATAGGACCGTGTGCTGCAAGATTTTCGTCGTTAGTAGTGCTGATGTTACGACTTGCCTTAGGCGCCGGTACTGGTACGGTGTCGCAGGGTTGAAACACAATCACCAGTGCGCTTCACAGCTGCAGACAGTCAACACGGTTCTGGAAACGACGAGGAGGGCTTCAGTCGTAAAACTGTTTTATTAAAACAACACCAACAGTGATGTTTGCTCTTCGCGAGTATGGACCCATTAAAGGAACAGGAGAAGTCCTCTTTCGGAATATGAGTTGAAGAACATAATTCGGAAGTTCGAATTAACAGGCGATTTGGGAATCGTTCCTGGGAAAGGCTGGCAGCCAACTGCGCCACAACCTGTTGAAGAAGTTACTGTTGCCACGCTTGAGAATGATGCATGCAACTTCGATCTGCAAGCAGCGTACGAGCTGCGCCCACCGTTGTTTCGGGCAGCAGTAGAGCAACCTCTAGCGCCGTTCCGGGCAGTCGTGGATTTAGATGGTCGTCTCATTGAGCAACGTTTGTAACCTGGAATGTAAACATGGTACGCAATGATCAGATGTTACTCCCTCAGTTGTTTGTTCGTTATTTCTCTTCTGCATCTCCTTACAAATGTTCCCACAAAATTTCGTTGTCCTACGATCACCCGTCTGTCTTGGGGGTCATCTCAAGTAATGATTGATTATAATTTCCCTGTACAATGCGACCTCATCTCGTGGCGACAGCCTTCTTCTTCGCATGGACGTACTAGAATGTACAGTTTCGTCAGGAACAGTCTGAAAAGCCTGTAAGGACGTTGCAGGATATGTTGTGCAGAGAAATAGTTCTTAAGAAAAAAAGTCGGTACGTTGGCTCTTTTTCCGAGTTAATTAGCATTGAAGTTTGCCAGTCAGGCTGTTCCGCGCGCGAATTCAAGTGGCCCGCCGAGACGGTGTCGCCAAAGGTGTTCTCAGTTTTATTTCCTGAAACCGAACAAGAGAATGATAATGCTAATTAACTCCGAAACGGTCCAACATATCGAATATGATATTTCTCAGCACGACCTATTCCGCAACACCCTCTTTTCGAACTATTTGTGATCACCCTGTATAGCTTCATCCACGTTGCTGGGCACTGCAAGCGGTGAGGAACCATTTGATTTGGCATGTCTACCCCATTAACTGGAAGTCGTTTAGTTCACACATATGCCGTTTCGTCGATCCACAGTGTCCAACGCCTGTTGCAATGGACAGCTGTACGCAATTGCTCTCGTACTGAGGGACAAAATATGACGTTTTCGGGAGAGTTCCACATCTAGACCCTACTGTTAGGGCCATACACATGTTAGATAACCTAGGTTGTAGCCTATCCAAGATTTTATTCAGCATGGTCACTGAGCAAGCTGTAAAGGAAACGAAGGATGAATTTGGAAAGGGCGTTAAAGTTTTCGATATGTTGATGACATTCCCACTCTGTAGAAGAGGCTAAGGATTTTGAAGAGCAGATATTCGGAATGAATCTCGAGGAAACGTTATGAAATGATCACCAACAAAACCAAATTAACGGTAATGGTTCAAATGGCTCTGAGCACTATGCGACTTAACATCTGAGGTCATCAGTCCCCTAGAACTTAGAACTACTTAAACCTAACTAACCTAAGGACATCACACACATCTATGCCCGAGGCAGGATTCGAACCTGCGACCGTAGCGGTCGCGCGGTTCCAGACTGAAGCGCCTAGAACCGCTCGGCCACAGCGGCAGGCCAACGGTAATGGAATGAAGTCGAATTCAACCAGGAGATGCTGAGGGAATTAGGTTAGACACTATAGTAGTAGATGAGTTTTGGTCTTGGGATAGTAAAATATTTGATGATGGCTAAACTAGACAGAATATAAAGTCCAGGCTCGCAATAGCAAGAAAAGTATTTCTGGAAATGAGAAATTTTTTAACATCGAATATAAATTTACGTGTTAGCAAGTCTTTTCTCAAAGTAACTATCTGGCTTCTAGCCTTGTACGGAAGTGAAATGTGGACGATGAACCGTTCAGACAAGAAGAGAATAGAAGCTTCTTAAATGCCTAAGATTACACGTTTATTAAGAAAACTGAAAGTGGAGGGAACAGAAAGAAAGAAAAAGTAAAGAAAAATTGACGTCAGTTGCATCAGGATTTCATGCAGTCAGCCGCGACAAGTGAAAGGTGTGGCAGGCTGTCCCGAGCCCACGATTTCCTGCTTGCTAAGTAGGCCTAGTTGCATTGACCACTGCACCACCCGGGGACAGTTTTTACCATAAATGTGCGGACTATCTTCCCACTCAGCGCCACCTGTCTGTCCATGTCTCCCATGATATCTTATTTAGATTCCCACTGGAGGTCGAACGTAAATGTGCATCCACATTGAAGATTGTGGATTTATTGCCCATCGAGGCGACTCAGTGATATGAATGCGTGGTGTCTGTTGTTTTGGACATTTCCAAACACCACGCGGAATCCGCAGCTGTGAAACATATGTAGACTGAAGGTGGAGGAGGCCACCAATCCACCGTCTTCATTACGGATGGATTTTTACGTTCGACCTCCAGTGGGAATCTAAAATTAGCGAGCGTGGAGGACATAAAGGGGGACTGTCGATAGGTGGCGCTAAGTGGGAATGTGAGTCGACCAGGGAGTGAGCTGGGACAGTCCGCGCATTTGCGATAAACACTGTGTCCGGGTGGTGCAGCGGCTAGCGTAACTGCTTAGTAAGCAGAAGGTCCCGGTCCGGCATACATTTTCACATGATGTCGCTGATTCACCGTAAAAGTCCCTATACAGCTGATCTCAGTAGTTCTTGTCCTTTCCTTTCTCCCTCCTCCACCTCCCATTTACGTAATATGTATCACAGATGCGGATTTCTAGTGGTGTCTCTTCTTTCTGGCATGTCCGAAAGAACAGACACCGCACATAAATATTATACGTTTAGATTTCATAACCAATGAGGAGATAACAATGTAATTGAGAGAAAAAGAAATTTATGGCACAACTTGACTAAAATAAAATATCAGTTGATAGAAAACGTCCTGATGCATCAAGGCATCGTCAGTTTGGTAATGGAGGAAAATTGGGGTGAGAGTAAAATTTGTAGAGAGAAGTTAAGGTTTGAATATTAATTGCACGTAGGTTGCAGTAGTTCTGCATGACAGATTAGAGTTGAGAGCTGAATCGTTCAAGCCTTCGTACTGAAGACCACAACAAAGTGAACAGTGAATTAGGTATTAACGTGGTGACAGTGGTGATTGCTTTGTCGAGTGTAGACAGCTTCATTTGTCATGGTTTGCAGTCGCACCGAACGCAACATGTTACTTCGACCTCTAAGAACTGAGAGCAGTCTCACGGCTCTGGCTACTTCAGTAGATTCTGGAGACGGAGGTATTACCACTACTGCGAACAACTGCCCAGCAGAGAAATGGACGGCTACATCTGCTTCCATGTCTTCAAGTCCTACTGCTATGTCACTCGCAGAGCATATCTGAATGGAAGGCAACTTGTTCGTCACAGTTCTGCAGCAACTATTGTTGATGCTTTGTAAATGGCGTAAGAACTACATGGAGGGATATCTTGCAGGAAAGTATCCAGATCCTCTTTGACTCTGCGCCACGGCGTTTAAAATGTTCAAATGTGTGAATTCCTACGGGACCAAACTGCTTAGGTCATCGGTCCCTAGACTTACACAGTGCTTAAACTAACTTGTGCTGAGAACAACCCATGCCCGAGGGAGGACTTGAACCTTCGGCAGGAGGGGCCGCGCAGTTGGTTACATGACGCCTCAAACCGCGCAGCCAGTCTGCTTGGCACACGGCGTTTAAGAGTTTCCAGCTGCAGCAGGTGGAGTATATACCATACTGAATTCTGGATATCAGATTTTATGTGCAGTTCTGGAATCGTATAATTTTGTTTTACTGTAATATAGCCGACGTGTTATATAAAGTTCAGTTTAGTCACACATATCCTTTCTAATGTTGCAAATTTGTGAAGCGCTTCTTTATATTGCTACTGGAATACGTGTTATTACATATTTCGATGTCTGCAAAGTTGTTGAACCACTTGAGGTTCTTTTTAAGCCAGAAACTACTTTTCGTAATTCTCATCGCATATCTTAACAATACTTGTTTCCCGTACGAAAGAATAGCCTTTCTGAACTCGGTTTCTGTGTTTCAGAGCAGCCTGTTAGTCGACCGATGGGGCAGCACTGGTGGCTGGGGCCGCATGTACAACCTAACGGAGAAAGATATGTTCACGTACATGAAGCTCAACTTTCCTAACGTCTTCGAAGCTTTTTACGGCTCCTTTGGTGTCACGGGCCCTCCAGCACCAGCCGTACGTATCTGGAACGCACTCACTTTAAATATGCGTGCGCGCGCGCGTGTGTGTGTGTGTGTGTGTGTGTGTGTGTGTGTGTGTGTGTGTGTGTGTGTATGTGTGTGCGTGCATGTGTCCATGTATGTGTGTGTGCGTGGGTGACGGGAGTGGTTAAGGAGTGAGAGGAGGGAGAAGGAAGAAACTTGATTGCTAAGTGAAGAGCAAGGATAAAGGAAATATGATACACACTGCAAAGGGATGAAACATATACTTCTATGGACCCATACTGAAACATCCATATTAGTACGTAGTGTAGCCTCGACGGCGGCAATGCAGGCACTGACTCTGCATTCCAGTCCGGCGTACATATGCCGAATACTGTCGTGGGTTACGTCATGCCACACCTGCTCGACCTGTTCACGTAATTCTGTTGGTTAAAGAATCGCATGAGTCACTTCTCGCTTTAACATATACAACATGTATTCGATTGGAGACATGTCTAGGGATCGTGCTGGCCGGAGAAGTTTCTGAAAGTCTTTAAGAGCACGTTGAGTTTCACGGCCAGCGTGTAGGCGAGCATTATCATAATGCAACAACACATCACCTTCCTGTTGCAATAATGGCAAAAAAACGGCTCTAAAACATTTTGCATGTACTGAGCGTTGGTCAGCGTCCCCTACAGAAACATCAAAAGTGAACGAGAGTTGTAGCTTATGGTACCACAGACCGTTAGGCATGGGGTGGAACTAGTGTGGTTGGTTGGTTGGTATAAAAGAGGGAGGAAAGGACCAAACTACGAGGTCATCTGTCCCTTGTTACTATTAAAACAACGCCGCAAGTGTGAGAATAAAACAGGTAAGACATATAACATAAAACGGAAAGAAAGGAAAAACCACAAGAACGAAGGAAATTCAACGAACACCAAAAGGAACGAAAGAGGACAAGGAAACAACAGAGAGACCCAAGAAACAATTAGAGAAGAGTAACACAAGAAAGCAGATGACTGTGGCTGGCTGACTACGAGCATAAAAAGGAGAAGCTCGCCACTCTGCAACACATTAAAACGTCCACCCTAAAAGCACTAGGGTGAAGAACACAGAGCGACAAAGGACAATCGCGAAAACTCAGATCAAATTATAAAACCCACCCTCACAAATAAAACGAAAAACTGTAGCTGCTGTTGAAGCACTGTCGCCCAACACCGAAGTTAGGGTGCTGGGAAAGATAAAAGTCCGCCGAAGAGCAGCTAAAAGTGGGCAGTCCAGCAAGAGGTGGACGACTGTCATTTGGGAGCCACAGCGACACAGAAGTGGGTGCTCACGACGGAGTAGGTAACCATGCATTAGCCACGTATGGCCAATGCAGAGCCGGTAGAGAACAACTGATTCCCTGCTAGAGGATCGCATGGAAGACTTCCACATAGTGGTAGTCTCCTTAATGATATGCAGTTTGTTGTGCGTACTGTTATGCCATTCCGTCTCCCAAAGCCAGAAAACCCTGTGGTGTAAGACAGAACGCAGGTCAGCTTCGGAGATGCCCATCTCCAGAAGCTGTTTCCGCGTCACCTGTTGGGCCAGCCTGTCGGCAAGTTCATCACCTGGGATTCCGACGTGCCAATGGGATCCACACAAACACCACTGAATGTTGGGACTGTTCCAGAGCATAGATGGACTCCTGGATGGGTGCTACAAGAGGATGGCGACGGTAGCACTGGTCGATAGCTTGTAGGCTGCTCAATGAGTCAGTACACAGGAGAAATGACTCGCCAGGGCACGAGTGCATGTGCTCAATAGCACGAAAAAATGGCTCTGAGCACTATGGGACTTAACATCTGAGGTCATCAGTCCCCTAGAACTTAGAACTACTTACACTTAACTAACCTAACGACACCACACACATCCATGCCCGAGGCAGGATTCGAACCGGCGACCGTAGCAGTCACGCGGTTCCGGACTGGAGCGCCTAGAACCGCTCGGCCACCGCGGACGGCCAAGAGCACAAGACATGGCTGCCAGCTCTGCAGTGAAAACATTGATGCCATCTGGCAAGAAGTGCTGTTCAATATGTCCGCCATGAACATACGCAAAGCCTACATGCCAGAATTCTGCTCCTAAAGCTTGACCTAAGTATAACCATAATAGACTCTGATAGCTAATTGGATACATGAATTACTCATTACTCATGAGTTACACTTTCTGTTTTATCAGCATACCTCAGATCAACATGTATACCTACAAACAACTTGCAAACAGATATTGCTCATGTGCTAAATGACATACTTCAATACTTCAAATATCTCATACTCAATACACTTCGTTACACATAACTCCCACAATTTAACAGCAACTTCAACTGCAAATAAATGTATATCTATCTTCAACCTACATCAATCCTCCATATACTTTAATACTTCAAACATCTCATACTCAATACACTTCATTACACATAACTCCCTCAACTTAACAGCAACTTCAACTGCAAATAAATATACATCTTCAAACTACATCAACCCTCCATATTTGCTGCAATAACTACATAAAAATATTACAACAGGCTCCTTGGCCTCTCCGTTCATCATATGTCACATAATTTATTCGAACAACTATCTGCTCATGTATTTGTTTCTTTATATGATCATCTACTTACAAGCTGATACATTACTTCATTCTCTTACAATTGCTTGACCTTTTTATGCCTCATAAAACAACTCTGTAAGATTACACAAACTCTTGTTTGACCAATTAGCTTCCCACCACATTTTATAAACATTAAATTTCTGATCTGGTTCTCCTTTTATTACTTCTGGCACTATTAATTTTGTAATGTACTGACACTAAACTGATTTTTAACTTATTGATTCTTTGACATGTCACACTCCACATCAACAGTAACTACTTATCCTTATTTTAAGTCAACTATAAATCTGCTAGATGGTTCCTGAGTGGATGACCAGTACCAATCCTAACTACTACACACTAACTTTCTTAACCTAAGGATAGAGAAAGATGATAGAGGAGTGAAACTTGAAATAAGAAATAAAGTCTCACCCAGCTGGGAGTGTACCAGTCGCCACTTGGTATACCAGCAAAAGAGTTGCTTGCTCCCTACACCTAACTTTCTTCAATTCGTACCTTATAATCCCTTCGTCTATTTTCTCCCCTCTCAGAATTCCTGTCATTATCATCATCATCTCTCCCATGATTGTGGTGAAACTGTCGACCATTGGCATGGTTCCTATATCCATTACCCCCACCTCTACCTCTGCAATTTGGTGGGCCATTAAAATGACTTTGATGGTATTTATTTCCATCTTGGTTCTGATCACGCATCTTATTGTTTTCCTGTGCACGAATAGTTTCTAATTGCTCCAATACTTCCATTAAAGTATCTTTATCTTTAATCAGGCTTCCGGATAAGTTTTCTTGCATCCTGCGACTTAACCTCCTTTTAATTGCTGATATCATTATGTCGTCATTCAATGGCTGCTCCAATGTTTCATTCAACTCTCATAGATGCTCAGCAAATTCTCTCAAGCTACCTCTCCAGGTGTCAAGGGACTTGTGATGCAGTAAATCTTCAAGTGTTGCACATTGGTGACTTTTGGACCAGTATTTCTTTAAAAACTCTTCCTCAAATTGACTGTAGCTGGTAACTTCTTCTTTCTTCCTAACGCCCCAGGTGAAAGCTTCACCTTCTATTCTGTCTATTGCGAACTGAATTTTATCTGCATCTCGTTAAGTGTGCTGGGAAAACTCCTTGTAACCACATAGTAAATATCATTGGATGTAATGCCCCTTTGGGTTCATATTTTTGCCCCATGTCGGTCTGCGTATACCTATTATCAGCATTTACTATTGTAATGAAGTTGCCCTCCCCTACTGTTAAGGTGGCACTATTTATCTTCCTATCAATCTCTTCAGTTTTAGTTTCTAGCTGTTGGACTCCCTCCTGCAGCTGTTTGATCTCACTTGTGACTATATGTTCCACAGCCTCCTCCAGTTTCACTTGCCTATTTCCCAATTTACCAATATTAACCTGGCACAGCTGCTGTACTTGTACCACGTCTTTAATCTGCTGGTGTTGTTGTGTTTCCATTTTCTGCAGTCTCCCTTCTAATTCAGTTTTGACACCCTTAACATCTCCCTCAGCTTTTCCAATTATCTCTGTCTTCAAATCGTTCATCTCTTCTCGGAGTTGATCTACCTTCACCTGTAGCTTGTCATCTCTCTCCTGAAGAGTTATTATCATCTGTTCCTGGAATTCCTGCAGTCCTTTCCTTAAATTTTCTTGGTATACTTGGGACATCTCTGCTATACTTTTTGCTATACTTTTCTTGATTTCTTTGTTTTCTTTCTTGATTTCGTCATTCCCCCCCTTCTATTCGCTTGTTGATTTCTTGGAGCATCTCTCCCATATGCTTGTTGAATTCTTGGAGCACCTTAAGTATTACTGACTGCGATTCTCCATCCTCAAGACTCAGTTCCTTTCTAATTGGTTTTACCGGTGTCTCAGGATAACTGGTTGAATGACCCAATGGGCTGTCCATTGACATTCCACTACTACCAAATCCTGACTCATCCTTGTCCTCCTGAACTATATCCATTTTTCTAACCACCTTCTCCACAACCTTTTCTTTCAATTCTGGATCCATTCTCAACTATTCACTATGTATAGACAAGAAAAAAAAATAACCTCCTAGTAACGCAAACACTCACTAATTAGCTAATAACGAAATAATCCTTCACTGTATTCAGTTAACCCAGACTGGCAAAATAGACCTCTCCGTTGAACACCATAAATTACAGAATCCAATCTACATCAAACATCAGTGACTGCATTTATACACAAAATCTCGAAGTAACATACACACAACTTAGAAGACATATAAACATGTAGTTTACAATAAAAAATGCAAATGAGACACTATTCTGTGCTGTACAGCATGAAAACACGAGCATATTAGCATAGCATGCTTCAGAGCAAATTCGCAAAGAAATGTTAACAAAATATTGTTTTTATTTTTTTTTTTGCAATTGACAAATTTAATTTGAAGTTCCTTCTGCACTGTGAACATAGTGCAATATTAATTAGTCTCGCGCCAGCAAATCGCCCTCACTCACCCCTCGACGCTCGTCGAAGTCACGATGTTTTGACGTTTGAAGTCGCGCTACTAGTCGTGTTGGCGTTGGCTCCTCCGGCACGGCGGCTGTCGGGCGAAACGTCGTGGTAGCTGGTGTGGTGCCGTGTGCACTGCTTACGTCCGTGACGACTCGCGCTGACGCAGTCTCGTAGTTCGGTGGTTGGCGACGGGATGGAGCTGCGGTCACTTATTTCGTTGATAGGCGGGTAGATGGCGCAGGCGTCGTATACTTCGGGGGGTACGCCACTAGATGTCGAACTCCGCGTAGTCGTTGTTCCTACTTCAGCCACTTGGCTCCGCTGTAGTCACTGTCAGTGTGGTATATCTCCGCTACCGAAATCCTTGCTGTCGTGGCGTGTGGAACTTCTTCACTGCTTCAGATGTTTTGGTTAGCCGCTCACAGAGTCTGGGTGACGTCATCCAACAATTTCGCCAGTCAACACTCGCAAATGCAGTAACAGTTTATGGATCCACATCAAAATGAGCGATTTACACCGTTCGAAACACAATTTCGGATACAAAGTCACTTGAAAACAAGTTCCTGATACTTCCGCAACGGAATTTAGGCTGGTTCACTCGCGATTATGCACAAACGCGCCTTTTCTTAGAATATGAATTCTACAGCAATTCACGCAGGTTCTCGTGTCCATACTTCAATATATTGTTTATTAACACTGCTTTTGTCACTTGAACCCATAAAAACAAATGGTTTACTGTTACTCAGTCACTTTTGCACTTAATTGTCGCAATAATGTGCTTCTTTCCCGCGATTTCTAATTTCATCATAAATCCATTACATTATAATGTATCTAGTTGGAATACTGTAATTTTAGTCACGATAATGACAATACCGGATTGCTCTTGCACTAAAATTGTTCGATAATTGCAAATGTCATTCCACTGAAACGAAAAATTGAGGTCAATAAACCATTGTTCGCATCCGAAGATTGCAACTGTCCTTTTCACGGGAGCCAAGATGAAACACTCCCATTTAATTCCTTAATTGGGATTTTGTGTAATTTATCGAAGCCGCCAAACAGTTAATTATTATGATTATATGACCGTGTGCTTAATGGATGAAAGGCTATCGGTTTTTCTGTGTGGTTTCGGGGATACTTCAACCGAGTGCGGCTGTTTTGCAACTGAATAGTGGAATGATTGAAAGTTTGTCTATTATTAAGGACCATAAAGGTTGCGATGTACAAACTGATATATATTTCCTACTAACACACAAATACTGATGCAGTTGCTACCTTTGCCTTGCACGTCTAATTACAGTTATATCCTTTTATTGGTTGCTGATTTTCAGTACTTCGTCACACGCAATGCTGATGGTTAACATTCACATCAATCCTCTAATCTGCGCTTATATGTTTATCTTTGCTATATACATCTTATCTATGACTAGCGCAGTAGTGGCGACTTTGATATCTTTGACGCATGCGCTTTCAATCCTCAGCAGCTTTGTATCACGTGACTCTCCGTATAAATAGGCACGCGCAAACGCTAGTCTCCGACTCGCCTTGAAGATGGCTGGGAGGTTTCCAGCCGAAATATCGCAAGAAGAATTGTCGCTGTCCCGAGTGCACGCCCGAAAGATGATGTAACAAGTTCAGGGGCACTGCACCATCTGGAGGAAGACATAAGTTGCAGACAGTTACGTTCTGCGTCGTCCTTATCCTGACGCCACAGCTTCAAGAGGAGTTTGAAGGGGTACAGGTTCACTACACACCAAGTTCAAGACGTAGACGCAAGCGCCACCTAACACCCTATTATAATCTCCTCCACATCCTCAGATACAGAGCTTATAGGTAGCAGTGGTATGGGTGCCACCGCAATGTCTGGATTCTAGAGTGCCTTCTTCTTTTTTGGTTTCTCTCACTGTTCCTTCGATGTTTCTGACTGGGAGGGCTTCACTGGGTCAGTCTCAGGGACTGAGGAGGACCGTGAAGCCCTACAACTAGTTACCTGTGGTTGCTTCAGCCACTGGTGGGTATCCGCTTTTCTACTGGACGGAAACTTGGAAGGGTGTGACCCAAGGGACCCCTTCCTGGCGAGAGGAGCCAAAAAAGACTTACACTTCTCTGGCTGAGACATGGGGATAGATGTCCCTGATGGCTGGGGGGGGGGGGGGTGTTGGTCCCAAGGTAGGTGGTGCAGGAGCAACAGAGGGGGATGTGCCCCCCACCATCAGGGGGGCAGGTGGAGTCTGACGGCTCTGAGACCCAACTGTACATGGCAAAACGGGAGATGGTAGAACCGTTGTCGTAGCGGTGGCATAGGTTGATGTCATGCACACAGGACAGAGCCTCTCATATTTTCGGTTAGCCTCAGTGTAGGTCAGGTGATCCAGGGTCTTGTATTCCATTATCTTCCGTTCTCTCTGAAGAATCCCACAGTCCTTGGCACAGATGGGAGGTGGGGCACATGGAGTATTGGAATGGGAAGGACACCCACAATCCTGACAGGTGGTGCTGGACGTACAGCAGGAAGACATAGGACCAAATTTCCAGCACTTAAAGCACCGCATCTGGGGAGGGACATATGTCTTGACATCACAGCAGTAGACCATCACCTTTACCTTCTTGGGTAATGTGTCATCCTCAAAGGCTAAGATGAAGGCACCGGTGGCAACCTGATTGTCCCTCGGACCCCGATTGATGCGCCAGACGAAGTGAACACCTCGCCACTCTAAATTGGCGCGCCGATGGTCATCAGACTATAAAAGAAGGTCCCTATGGAATATAATACCCTGGACGATATTGAAGCTCTTATGGGGCATGACGGAAAGAGAAACATCCCTCAATTTGTCACAGGCGAGTAATGCCCTTGACTGGGCAAAGGATGCTGTTTTTATTAACACCGACCCAGAGTGCATGTTGGACAAGCCCTGCACCTCCCAAAACTTGTCCTCTAAATGCTCCACAAAAAACTGAGGCATCATTGACATGAATAGTTCGCCATCAACTCTCTTATAGACGAGGTACCAGGGTGAATAAGCTTTGCTGCCATCCTTAACCATGTGTTCCTCCCATGGTGTGGCCAGGGAGGGAAACGATTTGGGGTCATACTTTTGCACCTTGAATTGAGCCCTGTAACGCTTAGAGACTGCTGGTGGGTTGCCACCAGCAAGAGACGACATACCACGCTTCATTGCGGTTCATCCTCCCTGATGCCACGCACTCTGACCAAGAGCCCTCCCCACAGGCGCCACCCAGCCTCAGCAAGGGCCACCAGGCAGGATGACCATTTCCAGGAGTCCTGATGCCCCAGGTAGATATGCATCTACTCCTTGGCATACATTGGGAGTTAACGGCGCAGGCATCAGCAGGTCGATCCCTGTGTTGTCAGGGGCTACAACTAACAGGGTACATGGCGACCCCACCACAACAGACTGGCTGCCATGCTGGATATCGGGTGCAAAGACGTCCATGGTCATCGTCGGCGCAGAAAGCGGCACTGCATAGTGCATGGTGGAAAACGCAACCAGGAAGGTGTCCTCACACAAAAGACGGAGAATGAGCGGGACTGAAATGCAACGACGAGAAAGTGGGTGAAAGACCTCAATGCACGATGGACACGATGCACCATGTAACGCGCCCATCTCCAATTGGCTCGCTCTTCAGAAAAATTTTGAAGAATGGAGATCAAACCCTACAGGGGACCAACACATAAAGGCCGAAACCTGTGAGACTCCTTTTAGTTGCCTCTTACAACAGGCAGGAATACCTCGAGCCTATTCTTACCCCGGACCCGCAGGGGGGGGGGGGGGGGGGGGGAACCACTGTGTCTTGGACGAATGCACTCTACGAGACAGCCTCACCAGGTCTACGTGCTACAAGCAGACGACCATCACTTGCGTTTAGGCAGTATTCGCATTCATCGTTGAAGACCACGGCGGGCCGTTCCATCTCGTAAATGATCCTCTGATAGCACAAGTCGAGTCGTGCGCGTCGTTGTTGTGGCGTTTTGGAAGACGATCTAGATGTGTGCGTGCTCCTACTCCCACTGCTAATAACTGGTTCGCAAAAGTTCTTTTCGACATGTCTGGGCTCACAAACCGTCTCATCTGTGCTGTGGCAGCTGTACGATCTGCCACTGCTGCCATTAGGACGATCCTGGCGGTTGTCTGTGTTGCCTCGACGCCCGGAGCCATCCCGCCACTCGTAAGGTCACACTTTGACCCCCTTCAAACTCGCTATAAACGTGGCTATAGGAAGCATGAGTGCGTGTCCGTGGCATGGTTTTCTGCTCGCTTCACGCGTTTGCACCACACTGAGCGTTCTGGCTATGAGCTCCCCATATTAAATAGATGAGGCTTTGGTAGCTATGCCACTACGCTACCTGTTGGCGGACAACTTTGAAACCATTATCAATGCTTCTACTGTCCTACAAATGACATGTGCCGTTATTGTATTTAAACTGCCGTCGTCTTTCCAGGTGTACTATATTTTTTCCGCCAGAGTAGTTTAGTTGATGATCAGTTAAATTTTATGTCTTTGAAAATGATGGAGCACAGCGATCAGTCGTCCTTTCCTTTCAGGATCTAGATTTCGGCGAATGCCTAGCCATTATCAATGCAATATTTCAGAAATATCAATGGATGTCTAGTGCGTCAGTCCCCTGTTATTTTGGCTTCTGTCACAATTCGTTCAAGACTACAGGACAGTACAGTAGTCTTGAGCGAACTGTGGCACAAGCCCAAACAACAGGGGACTAACATATTGGGACTTGCATTGATACTCTGAAACACAGCACTGATAATGACTAGACATTAGGCGAAATCTAGATTTGCTTAATAAAACCTGAAAGGAAAGGACGAATAATTGCTGCGCTCCATCATTTGGAAGTCATATCACAGTCATTGTGTGCATCAACATTCCTTACAGAAGGTAACTTGATAAACTGTATGTGTTAATGGATAGTAAAAGCTCTAAGAATAACTCGTTCTCCAAAGGCAACTGTGTGGCAACTCCTGCGCTACAGTTTGTTTCTTTTATTTATTTAGCGTCTGCAATAATACACGATATTATTACACAGCTATAAACAATATTAACAATGAAGAATAGATAAAACATAGATTAACAACATTGTGCTTGTGTCTTATCACTTGTCTCCCAGTCATTTTGCTATGATTACGATGATGATGATGCAGATGTTTGGTTTGTGGGGTGCTCAACTGCGCGGTCATCAGCGCCTGTACACTTTCCCAATCTGAACAGTGTCCAATCCCGCCACTTTTCATGAATGATGATGGAATGATGAGGACAACATAAACACCCAATCTCTGGGCAGAGAAAATCAACAATCCGGCCGGGAATCGAAACCGGGACCCCGTGATCCATAGAATAGCAATGCTAGCCACAAGACCACGAGCTGCAGACCTTTTTTTTTTTTTTTTTTTTTTTTCTACGTACCCATGTTCCAAAATTTTAGTTGTTGCAGGGTTGCCGTCCTCTGTTATTTCCACCAACTGCCGTCACTAAAAGCACATACCGATTCTGATAATACTGTGTTCTGAGACCGTTACATTTGATGTAAAGAGATAGTGGACTTCCCTCTGTGCAGATATTGATCGTGAAAGGGAGGACTTGACATTCATACTAAATATTATATTTATTTTCGTTGTGTGTAAGTGTTAGCGTGCTCGGAAGTTATATTTTAGTTTTCTGGCACCAACTTATTGCTAGTTCTAACTAAAGAATTTGTCCGTCCTAACCTGAAAGAGAATAAATAACTTCTTTAAAAAGAAATAAACTAACGTGATTCTGACTAGGAAGTTTTTGAAGAATTCTACAGAGAGGACAAAATGTATTACTTTCTGTATTTAACGTACTAGTTAAGAACCTGACATTGCCCAGATAAGTATTTATTCCAGTCTTCTATTAGTTCATCTCCTCCTTGGTCGTCCCTCTCTCCATCTCCTCCTCCTCCTCTGTGTCCACCTCCTCCTCCCCTCTCTCTCCACCTCGTCCACCACCAATCCCTGTCCATATCCTCCTGCTCCTCTCCCTACCCATCTGCAACTCACCCTGTCATTGGCCATCTCCTCCTCTCCCCACTCTCTGTCCACATTCTTTTCTTCTGTCTCGGTGCCATCTCCTCTTTCCTTTCTCTGTCCATCTCTTCTTCCCCTCTCTTTCTGTCCATCCCTTTCTCCCCACTTTCTCTGTCCACCTCTTTCTGTTTCCTTTGTCTGTCCATGTCCTCTCTTCTCTCTCTCCATCTACTCCCCTTTCTGTCCACTTCCTCTCCCCCCTCTCTGTCCATTTCTGAACCCCCCCTCCCACTAACTGTCCATCTCATCCTGCCCCTCTCTCTGTCCATTTGCTGCTCCCCTCTCTTTGCCCATCACCTCCTTCCTCCTCTATCTGTTCATCCCCCCCCCCTCCCCCCTATTCGCTTTCCATGATACCACCCCCGCACCAACAAGAGGTTGCTGGTTCTTACCCCCACAGAACTTCTTTCCGCGCCAACAAGAGGTTGCTGGTTCTTACCCCCACAGAACTTCTTTCTAGATAGTATCTAACAGGTGTACCAAGTTCGGCTAAAATCGACCCATATGTTTAGCAGAATCTTTTTACCTGTGGCTTTACCGAATATGAAAATCATATACATTTCACGTATACTTAACATATTGCACACGTATTCGTACAGGTAGTTCACATAAACTGATCAGCGAGAACATAATGACTACCTTTTGCACGGATAAAAGCGGTGACGCGTCGTGACATGAAAGCAGGGCCTTGGTAGGTCGCTGAAGGGATTTGCTACTGTACACAAAAGCCCCTAATTCCCGTAAATTTCGGGGAGGAGCCAATGAGATCAGACGCCACGTTCAATCGCATCCCAGAGGTGATCGATAGGGTTCAGATTTGGCGAGCTGGGAAGAGAGGAGAGACACCACATCAACTGAAACTCACCACTGTGTTCCTCGAACCACTCCGTCACACACCTGGCCTTGTGACATGGCGCATTTATTTTCTTGTTCCTTTCCTCTCCGATTCTGCTCAGAACCTCCCCATTCCTCACCTTATCAGTCCATCTAATTGTTGTTTCAGTTCATTCTTTTGTATAAAGTGTTAATGATTTCTCTTTGAAGTATTAGTGCAGTGAAAGAAATAAGTGGTGTCTCAGTGCAAAAACCTTCATTATGAATTTTTATCTGGCAATAAATCAAACTTTCTCCGGGTTAGCTGCATACATTAAAGTGTCATCGTTAAATGTTTATTATGAAAGTAGAATGCCAACTGTAATAAAGAGAGAGAGTGATATTTGGAGTCAAAGATATTGTGCCACGTACTGTGTGTTAAACTGTGCAGTGTACAGAGTGAAGAGTTGTACTTAGCAGATTGAAATTGAACTCAGAATGGTTTCTGACATTAACAGTTGACAAACGTATCGTGAGTCATCAGACCATGCAACGCTCTGTCAATGCGCCAACATTCAGTGCCGACGGTCACGTGCCCATTTCAGCTGTAGTTGCCGATGTCATGGTGTGCTGGTACATGCATGGGTCGCCGGCTGCGAAGGCCCATTGTTAGGAGTGTTCGGTGGACTGTGTGTTCAGACACAAATGTACTCTACCCAGCGCTAAAGCCTGATGTCAGATCCGCCACAGACAGCTGCCTGTCCTGCTTTACCAGTGTGCACGGTCTACGACGTCCAGCATTTTTAGAGAGGGGTGGCCACCAAATCCCACGACGTCTGAATGTTGTTTCACCTTGATTTCACTACGATTGAAGACACTGACGATAACGTTCCTCGAACAACCGACAAGTCGGGCAGTTTCCGAAATGCTTGTACCGACCCTCCGGGCCATCACAATCTACCATCGGCCATACTCAAACAGATAGTGCACCTTCCCCTTTCTACACACGCTCAGCACGCTCACTGATATTACGTACACTGTGCGTGTGTCTGACTAGCAGCCATTCCTTACCAGGTGACGCTGGTACCGCCTGGACGGGTTTATACCGATAGTAGGGCGGTGGTAATAAGGTTCTAGTTGATCAGCGTATATCTCTAGTGAATTCGCCCTGCAGTTTTGTTTTCATGGAAGTTAATATATCTGACGGCATATCTCCTGAAGTATGTGTTGTAGAACGATATAACTTTGCATTTGCATCTAGTGGTATATGTGGATATTGTATGGTAAATGTGTTGAGAATAGAGTTAGTAGTAACGAAGTAAAAATCTAAATCGTTGTGCATGATGCCGTCAGTATTTCACGCATCCCCGTGTACATGGCGTCATATCTCCTGAACTATGTATCGTCCAGTGATATATTTTTGCAAGTACATTCAGCGGTATGTGTTGATACTGTCTGCCAGATGTACTGCAAATAGAGTAAGTAGTAATTGTGGGGGGATTATCAGCGAAAGAAAGGCTCGTAAGGATTTGATATTACGTGTACGTTCCTTGCAAGTTACTACGAGCTCTCATTCTCAGATACTGTTTGATTTTATTCAGGCTATTTACGGGTTGTAAGCTACGCGCCTTTTTCACTCCCACATCTACCCCATGACCCACACAAATAGTAATATGTCTACCAAGTTTGGTTGAAATCGGTTCAGGTGTTTAGGAGGAGATGGGGGCTATATATAGATACACTGAAGTGACAAAACTCAATGGAACAGGGATATGCACATATCCAAAAGGTAAGTAACGCGCCCACAAAATATAAAAGGGCAGTGCATTGGCAGAGCTATCATTTGTATACAGGTGATTCATGTGAAAAGGTTTCCGACGTGAATTAACAGACTTTGGACGCGGAATGGTAGATGTAGCCAGACGCATGGATCATTCCATTACGAAAATCGTTAGGAAATTCAGCATTTCGAGATCCAGCGTGTCATGAGTGTTCCGAGAATATCAAACTTCAGCATTCAGGTACCACGGACAACGCAGTGCCCGACGGCGTTCACTTATCGACCAACAGAAACGGCGTTTGCGTAGAGTTACCAGTGCTAAGAGACAAGCAACACTGCGTGAAATAAGAGCAGAAATCAACGTGCGCCGTACAACGGACATATCCGTTAGGACAGTGCGGCGAAATTTGTCGTTAGTGGGCTGTGGCAGCACACGACCGACTCGAGTACCTTTGCTAAAAGTAGGACGTCGCCTGTAACACCTCTCCTGGGCTCGCGATCTCATCGGTTGGAAGACCGTGTTCTGGTCAGATGAATCCCGATTGCAGTTGGTAAGAGCTTATGGGAAGTTCGAGTGTAGTGCAGAACACCCCTCTCCCCCTCCCCCCGCCACCCACTTGTCAATAAGGCACTGTGCAAGCTGGTGCTGACTCCATAATGGTATGGGCTGCGTTTACACTGAATGGACTGGGTCCTATAGTCCAACTGAACCGGTCATTGACTGGAAATGGTTATGTTCGGCTACTTGGAGACAATTTGCCGCCATTCATAGACTTCATGTTCCCAAACAACGATGTCATGTCACCGTGCCACAATTGTTCACTACTGGTTTGAAGAACGTCCTGGACAATTCGAGCAAATGATTAGGTCACCCAGATCACACGACATCAATTCCGTCGAACATTTAAGGAGCATAATCGAGAGGTCAGTTCGTGCGCATCGTCTTGCACCGATAACAATTCCGTAATTATTGACGGCTATAGAGGCAGCATTGTTCAACATTTCTGCAAAGGGTTTCCAGCGACTTGTTGAGTCCATGCCGTGTCGAGTTGCTGTGCTGTGCCAGGCAAAAGGAGATCCAACACGATATCAGGAAGTATTCCGTGACTTTTGTCGCCTCATTGCACATCCCCTTTTATAATATACATGTTGTTGTTGTTGTTGTGGTCTTCAGTCCTGAGACTGGTTTGATGCAGCTCTCCATGCTACTCTATCCTGTGCAAGCTTCTTCATCTCCCAGTACCTACTGCAGACTACATCCTTCTGACTCTGCTTAGTGTATTCATCTCTTGGTCTCCCTCTACGATTTTTACCCTCCACGCTGCCCTCCAGTACTAAATTGGTGACCGCTTGATGCCTCAGAACACGTCCTACCAACCGATCCCTTCTTCTAGTCAAGTTGTGCCACGAACTCCTTTCCTCCCCAAGTCTATTCAATACCTCCTCACTAGTTATGTGATCTATCCATCTAATCTTCAGCATTCTTCTGTAGCACCACATTTCGAAAGCTTCTATTCTCTTCTTGTCTAAACTATTTATCGTCCATGTTTCACTTCCATACATGGCTTCACTCCATACAAATACTTTCAGAGACGATTTCCTGACACTTAAATCTATACTCGATGTTAACAACTAATTTCTCTTCTTCAGAAACGCTTTCCTTGCCATTGCCAGTCAACATTTTATATCCTCTCTACTTCGACCATCATCAGTTATTTTCACTACTTTAAGTGTCTCTTTTCCTAATCTAATTCCCTCAGCATCACCCGACTTAATTCGAATACATTCCATTATCCATTCCAGAGTCCACATCTGCTCCTAGAAATGTCTTACAATTTAAAACCTGGTTCCTAAATCTCTCTCTTACCATTATATAATCTATCTGAAACCTTCTAGTATCTCCAGGGTTCTTCCATGTGTACAACCTACTTTCATGATTCTTGAACCAAGTGTTAGCTACGATTAAGTTATGCTCTGTACAAAATTATACCAGGCGGCTTCCTCTTTCAGTTCTTAGCCCTAATCCATATTCACTTACTACGCTCCCTTCTCTTCCTTTTCCTACTGTTGAATTCCAGTCACCCATAACTATTAAATTTTCGTCTCTCTCCACTACCTGAATAATTTCTTTTATCTCATCATACATTTCATCAATTTCTTCATCATCTGCAGAGCTAGTTGGCATATAAACTTGTACTACTGTACTGGGCGTGGGCTTCGTGTCTACCTTGGCCACAATACTGCGTTCACTATGCTGTTTGTAGTAGCTTACCCGCACTCCTATTTTTTTTATTCATTATTAAACCTACTCCTGCATTGCCCCTATTTGATTTTGTATTTGGCTCAAATGGCTCTGAGCACTATGGGACTTAACATCTGAGGTCATCAGTCCCATAGAACTTAGAACTACTTAAACCTAACTAACCTAAGGACATCACACACATCCATGCCCGAGGCAGGATTCGAACCTGCGACCGTAGCGGTCTCGCGGTTCCAGAATGACGCGCCTAGAACCGCTTGGCCACACAGGCCGGCTGATTTTGTATTTATAACCCTGTATTCACCTGACCAAAAGTCTTGTTCCTCCTGCCACCGAACTTCACTAATTCCCACTATATCTAACTTTAACCTATCCATTTCCCTTTTTAAATTTTCTAACCTACCTGCCCGATTAAGGGATCTGACATTCCACGCTCCGATCCGTAGAACGCCAGTTTTCCTTCTCCTGATAACGACGTCCTCTTGAGTAGTCCCCGCCCGGAGATCCGAATGGGGGACTATTTTACCTCCGGAATATTTTATCCAAGAGGATGCCATCATCATTTAATCATACAGTAAAGCTGCATGCCCTCGGGAAAAATTACGGCTGTAGTTTCCCCTTGCTTTCAGCCGTTCGCAGTACCACAACAGCAAGGCCATTTTGGTTAGTGTTACAAGGCCAGATCAGTCAATCATCCAGACTAATGCCCCTGCAACTACTGAAAAGGTTGCTGCCCCTCTTCAGGAACCACACTTTGTCTGGCCTCTCAACAGATACCCCTCCGTTGTGGTTGCACCTACGGTACGGCTATCTGTATCGCTGAGGCACGCAAGCCTCCCCACCAACGGCAAGGTCCATGGTTGATACATGTATTCTCACAATATA
The DNA here is from genome assembly GCF_023864345.2 of Schistocerca serialis cubense. Classification (NCBI taxonomy): domain Eukaryota; kingdom Metazoa; phylum Arthropoda; class Insecta; order Orthoptera; family Acrididae; genus Schistocerca; species Schistocerca serialis. The sequence goes on from NC_064639.1 coordinate 515,705,034, forward strand.
TGATGAGATAAACTAAATTATTCACATAGTTAAGGCAGTAAAAAATTAAATTGTGATTGGAGGCTGGAATTCGATAGTAGGAAAAGGAAGAAAAGAAAAAATAGTAGGCTAAGAAAGAGTGGTTAGAGGACAAGTGTAAGGATGTAGAAGATAGATATCGCCTATAGGAAAATTAAAGAGGTCCTTGGAGAAAAGAGAAGTAGCTGTATGAATATAAAGAGCTGAGATGGAAAACCGGTACTACGCAAAGAAGGGAAAGCTGAAAGGTGGAAGGAGTATATAGAGGGGATAGGTAATGCAAGAGAAATGAACTTCATGGAAATATTACAGAAAGTAATGAGGATATACATTAAGATGTGGTGGGAGATATGATAGTGCAAGAAAAAACTGACAGAGCATTGAAAGACTTAAGTCGAAACAAGGTCCCAGGAGTAGATGACATTCCGTCAGAGCTACTGATATCCTTGACCAGCAAGGTCGCCCGTGCTAACCATAATTGAGAATGTTTTGAGGATTATAGCGAGGACCATTAAATGAGCTCGGAATTCTGACGATCTGACGCGCTAATCGGACAGAACTTGGTACGATGTCCCTCAGAAGGACTTCCAGCAACTCTATCGATCAGTGCCAAAGCGAATAACTGCTTGGGTAAGGGCCAGTGGTGGACCGATTTGTGAAGCTCTTTCTCTTAAATGAATCATCCAATTTTTCTGAAATTGTAATTATTTGTGTGTCTATACATGTACATCACAGCTACCGACTTCGGTCCCATTCGGATAATTCCCTCGTGGTAGTTGTGTTTTTTCCTCTCTCTTGGATGTATATCAAGAACTTTTCATGGCCATGTCAAGGTAACTGTAAGGAAATATGTGACTCATAGGATAGATATCTTACCTTTTCGGCAACACATTCAGGATAAAGAAAAATACATGAATTGTATTCGCAGTTGCAAGTATGGCAACCGTCAGCTGTATAATGGTTTATAAGTGCGATGCAATAACATTCCATTCGACCATCAAGGCACTGCAGTATCGTAACGGAAAGATGTTCTCTCAGCATTTGATAAACAGTGGATGTCAAAATCATACGTAGATAAAATCTCTCTCGCCGTCCGAACATGACTCGGAAGGTCTAACAGTGCCGACCGACCGCCGTGTCATCCTCGGCTGTTAGACGTCACTGTATGCTGATATGGAGGGGCATGTGGTCAGCACACCGCTCTCCCGACCATTGTCAGTTTTCGTGACCGGAGCCGCCATTTCTCAGTCAGGTAGCTTCTCAACTGCCAACGACCATGCCCCAGTGGTAATACCGGTTCCCGTCAGACCACCGAAATTAAGCGTCGTTGGTTTGTCTGGCAGTTGGATCGATGACTGCCAGGGCCTGCCGAGCACTTTTGACAAGCTTGGTGCACTCAGCATGCATAAATATCTGCCGTCGATTGAGACTCAATATCTCTTATTTTTGCTAGTTTCGTGCAATTTATTTTTTCCATTTTCAGACATTTCACTTCGGCTGAATATTTGTGACTGGTGTCACGTGTATCTGCGTAGGGATACCCAAAGGAAATATAGGGGCTCGTATTAAATACGTCTCTACGTGTTTCATAAGACGCCTTAATTGTTGGGTGATGCCTCTACGATTAAACTGAACATTTTACTTATATCCAGTTCCTCAGAGAGGTATACTATACTTGTATCTTTTCTTACATATTGACAGTCTCTAACTAGGAAGGAGGTAATGTGGTGCTTAATGGCCTTAATTGTTTCATCTCTCAATTTCCGGGGACTCTCCCCATATTTCGCTCTCTTATCGATAGGGGCGTTCCTGGTAGTTCGAAGACTAGATACTAAATACTGAATCTTAAGTTCTGATATGCCATGCGTCACCATAAATACCATACGACAAATTAAAATTTCTTTCAATCCATCTCCCATTTGGCCTCGAGCTCAGTAATAGTCGTCTGCGCTGTTAAATCTTGAATCACATCCATCTTTCATTGTCCTCCTTCTTAAAATGTCTTGTATTTTCAGGCACGTTGCTAAAACAGTATAACCTAGAATGGCAGTTTTCTGCCATGTTATGACACATTAAGTCATTTTTGTTTACCTGATATAAACGGTCATGCGTGTCTTCCTTCCCTACAGATATCAATCAGTCTGTCGCTCACCTTGCCTACCATCATTTTCACAATTTTTAAAAAAAATTAGTAAACTATGTAAAGAACTGCACACATAAGCTTAACGTGCCACCTAGGCACAGAATGCCAACAACGTTTGACAACAACTGTTTGGCAGGGCTGGATCCTATATCATTATTTACTTCAAATACCAGCAGTTAATGGGCTAAACCTTTCTTTCCCTGTTTCATGTGGACTGAGCTCTTTCTTTACTCATACAATTGTTTTACAAAACTGAGCTGATTTTTACGCACTTACTGTAGGAGGAAATACTGGGTCTCTTCCATGCTTTCATATACTGGTGAAAACTTAGTTATGAGTTGTGAACGTTTATCGCCAACGTTTGTTGCGACTGTGTCTCTGGCACCCACTAGTTCCCCTCAGTACGAAGGATGTCATAAATTTTTAATCATCACCTCGAAAACAACTTGCTGTGACCATGAAACATCGCGACAGTGTCGGTTCTTCTCTTGCGTACTGACCGCTCAGTAGCGCAACAATTTAACTGTCACAACCTATTTAAAGCTGGGCCCCGTCCCTTTATGTGTATCTTCTAATCCCAAATGCATGTTTCTACTCATTACTTACGTGGGTGTAGGCCTGTGCACTCTCGTTGCACATATCATCACTGTCTGGCGCATATGCCCTTGTCATCTTGCATCGACCCTCGCAGCATGGTAAACGGGCGTCTAACATCAGCTCGTACCAAGCTAGTTACGAGCTGCTGGAAAGCATGAATATGTCTATAACCAATGACAAGATGTTGAAAACAAGAAGTTTTTGGCATAACTTGGCTAAAGAAGACCTGACTTAAGAGAACAAATTTTGAGACATCAAGGGATGACTAACTTAGTACTAGAGGGAAGTGTGATGGGTAAAAATTGTAGAAGGAGACAAATAGATAAATGCTGAAGATTAGATGGGTAGATCAAATAGTAAATGAGGAGGCAGTGAATAGAATTGGTGAGCAAAATTTATGGTCTACCTAAACTACAATAAGGAATCGTTTGATAGGAAACATTCCGAGACCTCAAGGAGTCGTCAATTTAGTATTGGAAGAAAGAGAGAGAGGGGGGAGGGGGGAGGGAATAAAAATTGCAGAGGGAGAGCAAAAGACGAGTCTAGTATGCAGTTTCGGATATGGGTTACAGTAGTTATTTGGAGGTGAAGAGGCTTTGTTGCGAAGGAGGTATTGTGCATGGGATGAAATGAGGCCCCTGATTTTATGCAACCTCTCATCGGGCCACGATACAGAAACCTAAGGTCCATTCATGTGCTTCCATTTGTTCGCGTAGAATATTCCACAGCCAAGCCCTACATGCAGTAACAAAATGACTGACCCATCGCTCTCGAGTTGTGTCGGTATGGTTTGAAGGACAGTCCACGGGCATGAGGGTGATTGTGCGCAAGCCCCATCTCCCTCTTCACGCTCACCCTCCCCTTCGGTTCACATGACTTCAAGCGTGTCTGTTTCACTTGGCTTGTTTTGTGCACGGTGGACTCTGTATCGACTGACTTCCGTGAAATGTGAATATCAGTTGAAAAGTCTACGATTAAGGTGGTTTTCAAACTTTTTCGGTGTCTTTAGCTGGCCGCGCCAATACGCGTTACTGCTGTAATCTGAACGGAAGCGGGTGATAAACGCTACTCTCATTCAGCTGCTCGTTTGACTACATAAGGGACTGATGTCTTTGTTCACAGGGCAAGTACAGCATGAAGCACTTCTTTCCACTGAACTTAAAGTTGCAGAAGATGGCCTCGCTAATGTATGGACGCTTCAAGTTGAAGTATCTGCAGTTCAAGGATGGTGAAGACCTGGGTTGCCTCCAGGCCGTCTTCAGAGTCAATGAGGACGCACCAGGTACGAGTATGTTTTTACCTTCAGAGAACACACAGCTGTAAAGTGGCAGGTGCTCTTCTCTCAGAGCTATCACTTCTCGCTTCAAAGTCTTTACAATAACAATCGTACTGCAGAGTTTCCGCACCTTATGAAAAACTCAGTTTATTTTCTCTTTCTGTTATACTTGGCCACACATTTTTCAGCATTTTATGTGCTACGTTCAGTGTTTATGGTTTACTAACAGTAGTTGCTCACGCATTGCTGTGGCACGGTCTGGTTAAATGGAAAAGAAAGAACATACTTTTCTAGTATGTATGGGGATTAGATATACACTGATCAGCCAGAACATTACTACCGCCTACCTAATAGCCGGCATGCCCACATTTCACACTGATAACAGCAGTGAGGCGTCGTAACAGGGAAGCAATGAAGGCTTGGTTGGTCGCAGGACGGAGATGCAACCACATCTGCACATACAAGTCACCTAATTCTCGTAAATTCCGAGGAGGGGGGCGATGAGATCTGATGCCACGTTCAATTACATCCCAGACGTTATTGATCGGATCTGGAGAGGTAGTGATTCAGCACATCGATTGAGGGGTTTGGTGCAAGAATGAGGCAGCTGCACCCGCTGGTTCCAGAGAAATCCAACAGACGGAGCTGCCTGTGCTCCGAGTTTGCGCGAAAACGGGAGGTGCCTCGTTCTTCCCCCAAACGATAGCAGGAAGGAGATTATGTTACGTAGTGTTCAGCAGACCGGTGTAAATATTCCGCGTTTTCTGTGAGGAATATTTTTTATCAGGTTTAAGATCTGTTTTGTGACTTCATCGTCTTTTGATTTCACGGTTTCTGTCAATATGAGTGAATCAGAAGAGGAAGGACTGTTTAATTGTGACTCTTCAGAAACTACGAGCCAGGTGAAGATGAGACGTCTACTGATCAGAAGAAGTTTCAAGAAGCAGAGACGGAGTTGTTGAACCATTGAAGAGGAAAAAAATGATCGCACAAGGAACGATGGGAGCGGAACATAAGAAAACAGCGGAGGGTTGGCGGAAAGAAGTACAAGAGCACAAATAGAAAAAACATGCCTCGTCGGACTACAGGTAATGATTGCAGTTGCAAATACAAGTGCTTTACTAAATTCGACATTGAAGCAAGGCATTGTATTATTAATGCTTTTAATGGCCTAACGACTAAGCATGCCCAAGATGTGTATTTGGCTGGTTGCATTAAAGGTTTACCTTTTACAAGAAATTGGCCAAAAGTGGAACAGGAAAGCCCAGGGCGTTTTCAAATGTTTGTACTGTTCGAGTCAGTGAAAGTAATCCAAGAGTTTGTAAAAAAGGGGTTGGCGTCACTGCATGGAGTGTCCAGAAAGCGAGTGGAAAACATCGCAAAGCAACTTTCTTTTGATGGAGCTATCACACCAAAACCAGATGGTAGGTGAAAGCATAATACAAGACGCAGCAAAACTCCAGATGAAACTGTGCAAAAGATTCATTGTTACATTGACAGTTTTCCTAGGGTAGAATTGCATTATAGTCGTCGAGACAATGGCAATAGACAATACTTGTCTGCCGATCTCACTATCAAAGAAATGCATTGTTTGTACATGGAGAAGCGCTTTGAATCTCCAGTAGAATATGATTTTTACTTTCGGTTCTTCAAGACACATTTCAACATCAGATTCGGGCACCCAAGACACTTGTCAAAAGTTTGACAGCGTACAAAAGGAACTCAGTGCCTCTTCTATCTCAGATGAGAGACGTAAGGAGCTCCAGGATGCCAAGATACTTCATCGAAGTCGGGCGGATTGACTTTATCAAGATATTAAATGAAGACCAGATGGCACTTGCACAACGTAATAATGACACCGAGATGTTGTGCTTCGACTACCAACAAAATATGCCCCTCCCCAAAGTTCCTTCTGGGGATGCATTTTATAAATGCCTGTTTTATACATCACTACATCAAGCACGTTCTAACAGATCATATCAAAATGCTTCACCTATTTTCCGATAACTCCGTCTCACAAAATAAAAATCATTCGTTAATGCAGTACCTGTTTTACCTCGTGCGATGATGCTGCTTTGCGAAGATCGTTCAGCGATTCCCAGAAAGGGGCCACAACTTTATCCCACGCCACAGAGCGTTGGGTAATATAATAACTTTTTTGACAAGCTGAAGAACTTATGTTTAAAGAATTGTTACATATCAATATCTAACAAGAAAAGGGGAAAATATTTAATCACTAAGTACAAGATATTCCTCTATGAACAGCCATACATCGGTAAAGGGACCAATGCAGTGCGACTGTAGTGATGATTGTCTCCTCCCGCTTAAAGACTGAAAGTTCAAAGATGTCACAGAGCTCGTCAGAAAGTATTTTGGGCAAAACAAAATGTGGTTTTACTACCAGCTGACGTCAGATGCTTCAAACGATCCTCAGGAGACTGAGGGGGAGCTAGAAAACTGAAGAAGAACTGTACATATTGATATATTATGCCAATAATGTTGTACTCTCTTTATTAATGAATGTTTTCTTAAATTGAAATATAGGGGGAGCTAGAAAACTGAAGAAGAACTGTACATATTGATAAAATTATGCCAATAATGTTGTACTCTCTTTATTAATGAATGTTTTCTTAAATTGAAATATGATTAATTGCGGAGAAAATGGTCCTACAAAGAGTTTTTCATTCACTTTGGAGCAAAAAGGAGGCAGCTCCAAAATTCAAAACTCCACTGCACGTACCTGAGAGCATGCATTTGTGTGTATTCAGGTCAGTAGTATTGGATACACTGTAACCTAACACAAGGCTGACTATTTTTTTTATTTTCGGTGAAAAAGTTTTTTTTTAATTTGCCAGAAACTGGAAAAAGTGGAGCTGCCTCCTTCTTGCACCAAACCCTTCAATTGGAACTCACCACTGTGTTCCTCGAACCACTCCATCACACTCCTGGCCTTGTGACATGGCGCATTATCTTGTTGAAAAATACCACTGCAGTCGAGGAACATGATCGTTGTGAAGGGGTGTGGTGGTCTTCAAGCAGTGTATAATACTCCTCGGCCATCATGATGGCTTGCACAAGCTCCACTGGTCCCATGGACACCCACATGAATGTCCCCCAGAGTATAATGGAGCCGCCGTCGGCTTGTCTCGGTCCTGCAAAGTATGAGTCAAGAAGCTGTTGCCCTGGAAGACTACGGATTTGCACCCACCCACTAGCATGATGAAGGAGGTGTTGGGAATCATCAGACCATGCAACGCTTTGCCACAGCGACACCGTCCAGTGCCAATGGTCACATGCCCATTTCAGTCGTAGTTGCCGATGTCAGGGTGTTAACATTGGCACATGCATGGGTCGTCAGCTGCTGCGGTCTATCGTTAGGAGTGTATGGTGCACTGTATGTTCAGACACATTCGTACTCTGCACAGTATTAGAATCGGATGTTAGTTCCACAACAGTTCGCCACCTGTTCTGTTTTGTCAGTCTGCTCAGCTTGCGACGTACGACATTGTAATAAAGGGTGGTCACCCAACCCCACGACGTCTGGATGTGGTTTCACCTTGATTTCGTCACGTGTTGAAGACACCTACCACAGCAATCCTCGAACATCCGACAAGTCGTGCAGTTTCCTAAATGCTCGGCCGAGACTCTGGGCCATCACAATCTGCCTTCCATCACACTCAGATAGGTCGCACACCTTCCCCATTCTACACACAGACAGCGTGCTCACTGATACCACATGTACCATGCATGTGCCTGACCAGCTTCATTCCTCACCAGGTGACGCAGCTATCACTTCGACGGGTTTATATCGATAATATGTCGATGGCAGTAGTGTTCTTGCCGATCAGTGTACTTCCCAATCCGCTTCTTCCTCTAGAATCTGTCCATTTCCTCCTTCCCCTCTCTTCGCCCATCTGCTCCTTCTTTCCCATCTCTCTGTCCATCTTCTCCCCCCTCTTTCTCCGTGTCCTACTGCCCCCTCCCTCTGTTCATCTTCATTTCCGCTCTCTGTGTCCATTTGCTCCCTCTCCTCTGGTCGTCTAACAGAAAATCTGTTCATTATTGTTTAAGATATGTATACTTAGTCTCTGCATGACTGAATATTTAATAGAATTTAATTTTAAATCTTAAGTAAATCGATCAAGAACTTGTCGAGAGTTTTGCTAAATCTGTTTCACTATTTTTACTATATATATATATATATATATATATATATATATATATATATATATATATAATTCAATTTCAATACATGTATTCAAAGTGCACAATAAAATAAAAAATCATTCTTTCTGTCATTCCTAATTAAACAATGTAACTCGTTTAATATTCAAACGATACTTCCCCAATTATTTCTTCTGCGGCAGCTATATGTTAGTCCAAACATTTATTACAGTAACTTGTAAAAATTGGAAGTAGAAAAATGAAGTGCTTTTTGAGATTTTTGATAACACTGTTTCACCTATGTCAGTTCGAATGTTCATTATTGTACTGAGTAAAGATCTGAAGTAAATTGGTCACGAACTTTTCGAGATTTTTGGGAACAACATGTCCTCTTTATATACTACATATTAATCACCGGTCTTTGTTATACAAATATAAAAAAAATATATAGAAATACGCACTTATTCGCACGCAACATATTTGCTAACAACTTCTCATATATATACTAGCCGGTACCCAGCTCGCTGCTGCCGCAGAAAAAATAATTGGAGAAGTATCGTTAGAATATTAAACGAGTTACATTGTTTAATTATGAATGATAGAAAGAATGATGTTTTTTTATTTTATTGTGCATTTTGAATACGTGTATTGAAATTGAATGATATATATAAAGGAGAGATACAAATGAGATTCATTTTATTTTTATTCAAGTGCTTCAGGGTAGACAATTTTTTTCCGACGTCAGGAAAAACAAATAAATTTCTTGGCTGTCCTACTCGTAAGCATACAACATACAACTGGCCATGTGACAAACATGGATTTTCTAGTTTCAATCCGCACACTTGAAGTGCCTGATCTTGTGCCTTGTTTGTGATAATTGAGAATGAAAGTCGAATGGGGAACTGCCTTCGTTTTAAATTAAATAGCATGTCGGTGGGAATGATGGGAATGCGTGGAATGAGCACATCTTCTTCCTTCGACTTTCCATTAAGAATGACATCCCGCATTAATTTCTTCACAGTGAGTCTTGTTCAATTACTCAATCGATATGGAGTAATGTTCCGCAAGAGGATACTTGGCAGGCCGACTTTGAGTGACAACTTGTGCGGTGACACGCCAGGAAGATCCAATGAATTTAAATACTCGACTGAATAATTAACAGTTTCGTCCGCATTTATGACGCTGTGACTCGATTTGTAGGTAACATAATCGCCCACAATTTGTTCGCGAATCGCAAGTTTGATTGCATTGACGTCGGTGTTTTTTGCTGTCAGAGCCATTTGTGGTTTTTATTATTGGTGACAGTCTGCGGAAAAACTTTCTGAGAGAGTTGTACGTCATTGTGCTATCCATCGAACAAGTTAAATGGAAATTAAATACATTTTTGGTAGCATCAGCTGGTACTTTTCCTCCACCAATGTTCAACAGCTCTTTTGACTATGTAGCTGGTAACGTATTGCGGTGCAAATGTACGTGCATACTGGTCTTCAATGTGAACTTTCACACATGTCTTCAAAGATGCTTTGCTTTGAGGCAAGCATGGAGCTCATCAGCTGGTGTTGACGTGGGTTTCACTGGAAAAGTTTATCTAAAGACCCCAGAAAATAAAATGAGAGCGCCATCGAACGGTTGTGCATTTTATCGTACCCTTAATATCTCGATCAAGCGAGCGCTTCAAGCGGTTTTTATGAGCCATGGTGTATCCGACGCAGACAGTGACCTTGCAGAGTTTCATAACTTCCGACACAGCAAATCCTTTTGAAATGTTGCATATCCAGTGGTAATTTGAGTGCCGAACGCGCTGTTCGTCCACCATCTAATAACGTAGCCGCAATACCTGATGAAGCAAGAGCCAAAGCAATTCCATTTTGAGGTCGGATGTGAGCCAATAGCAAATTGAGGAGAAAGGTTTTTCCACTGCCACCAGACGAATCAAGGAAGAACAGACCTCATAATTTTTAACAGTTTTATGCAGCGACAGCAACTGATATTGTTTATATAAGAATATATAGCCTACAGTTGCAGGATAACTTTATCGTTTACCTAGGTTTCAACGTTAGTAATAACGTCTTCTTCAGAACATAAAATATTATTTAAATGTTTGCCTAAAACAGGCCATGTCCTAAGTCAACTTTATAAAACTTGATGCATAACCATAAGCTTGTTTAATAGAAGTGACAAAACCTTATGGTTATGCACCAAGTTTTATAAAGTTGACTTAGGACATGGCCTGTTTTAGGCAAACATTTAAATAATATTTTATGTTCTGAAGAAGACGTTATTACTAACGTTGAAACCTAGGTAAACGATAAAGTTAACCTGCAACTGTAGGCTGTATATTCTTATATGAAGAACAGACCACCTCTGCCATTTGAGGCGGAATTTGTAATTTTATCGTAGGCAAGTTTTTGTTCCACAAGGAAAGTTGTTCATTTGCTTCAATAAATGCACGCAAATCATTACTATTATTTGGCTGTTCTCTCACTAAATAGCGATCATGAAGGTCAAGTGCAGAACGCTCTGGCGCAGTCATGCCGAGATGAATGAGTTCTTATGTTGATGGTTAAGCACATGTCCTGGATTTCTATCAGAGCTTGACTAAAATTAATGTCCTAGAAACAGATCGAATTGTTATTCCTAACGGTATGAACACTGTGCAAAAGTCTTCGCTCAGAGCCTCTCTGAATTTTTACCACAAATCTTTCGGGTTGTACGGCGAACATGTGGTCAAAATGATGGCGAATAATGTTCCAATTTGTCGCGAATGGTAGGTGGCTCATGCATCCATCATTGTTGTTTCCCAGTGATGCTCATTCTCGAACAAATGAAGATTTTGACAAACTTCTCTGTACGTCTGGCATTCTGCGCCATCAACCGTTCTCAAACTTCCAAATGATGTAGGACCTTTGACATTAACCGACACAGTATTGAACAGCAGTGGATGGTCTTCAGGATTAGGAATTTCTGCATAAATGGCATCATCAGTCTGAGCAGCATGTATTTTCAGTTTGAACCATATGAGAATATGAGCATGTGGAAGTCTTCTCTTCTTCCATTCAGTCGCATACATCCAGCAGCGAGTTTCACCATAAATGTGATGCTTCACTATTAAGTCCATCAATTTAGTGAGTTTTTGCCTGAATATTCGTGCAGCTACATCGGATGGTCGCTGATCAGGCCATCGAAGCTATTTTATCTGTTTACATGCTGAATTGCGTGTAAATGTGATGAAAAAGTAGGGGCGGTCATGTGAACGAACATATGTCATGGCATCTTGTGCATAATCATATGCCGTGGGCTACCATGGTACGTTACTGTAAGTAAGACCATTTTGCCAATGTTTGCAAATTGTGACTCGTAAATTATCGTATTCTTCCGAACGCAACGAATTTTGATTTGAGAGAATAAATAGCAGATGTTCGGATTCAGTTTTGGCACATGTGTCTACTTCGTATTGATGAAATAGTTGATGGCATTAAAGAACATGATTTGTTCCATTCCGAAGTATGATTATGCGGTAGGAATAGTAATTTATCGTTGACTTCTTTTATTGATTTGTTCGCCTTAAAAATAAAGAAAAGGTAAGAGAAGAAAAATGTAAATTGTATTATACTTACAAATGTTTTAATATTCAGGAGAAAATGATATTTTTTTTGATAAAATGAAAAAAAAGATATTTATATTTACCTGTAATTAGATTAGTTTGCATACTGGAGTGATATCCGTCCTGCCCCTCCCAAAACATTATGGGACAGTGCTGCACATCGTATGATCAATGTGTTTCAGCAACACATTGAATTGTATTAGTCCGTCGCTGAAACAGTATATCACGCGTATCACGTTCATCGCCAATTGTGACAATCACAGCTTCATTTACGGTAGATGCGTTGTAGGGTCCAGTATGCGATCCGATGGGTGTTTTGTCAGTTCGTATTTGAACTGCGTGATGATCCGCCATCAATCTGTCAATTGAAGTTTCGAATAATTTTATCAGTGAATTGTTTTGCAAATAGGATATAATATGGCGTTTAGTAGCTGAGACTGCATCGCACCATTGATCAGCTTGTGCATCACCGTCACCCATAAAGTATATTTGTAGAAATTTATGTTCAGCGTCGGAAACGGGTAGAAATGAACCAGCACGGTGATATATTTGTCCTCGAACTTTGAAATTAAGCATGTACCCATCCCATAAAACTTTGTTGGCTCCTAAAGAAGTCATTTAAAACGCTGGATTATATTTCCAAATGTCTGCAAAAAGTGTTTGGAATCGGGTGAGTCGCCCGAAAAAAATGACAACACTGGATCAACTGATGGATGCAATGTCGGCAAGTTAACTTCGCCATTCGCGCAGAGAACCGCAATGCTCATATATATATTTTGCCAATATTTACAGTGGACTGCAAACTGTAATTGCTGTTGTTGTTGTTGTGGTCTTCAGTCCTGAGACTTGTTTGATGCAGCTCTCCGTGCTACCCTATCCTGTGCAAGCTTCTTCATCCCCCAGTACTTACTGCAACCTACATCCTTCTGAATCTGTTTAGTATATTCATCCCTTGGTCTCCCTCTACGATTTTTACCCTCCACGCTGCCCTCCAATGCTAAATTTGTGATCCCTTTATGCCTCAGAACATCTCCTATCAAACGATCCCTTCTTCTTGTCAAGTTGTGCCACAAACTCTGTAAGTAGGCTGTTTATGTTTTCTCTATGTAAGTAGGCTGTTTATGTTTTCTTATTGGCAACGTTACGTAGCGCTCAATATGAAAATCACTGGCTGTGCTGTGTGCAGTCTGTGGCTGCTTTGCATTGTTGTAATACTCGCCATTGTAGTGTTAGGCAGCTGGCTGTGAACAGCGCGTAGCGTTGCGCAGTTGGAGATGAGCCGCCAGCAGTGGTGGATGTGGGGAGAGAGATGGCGGAGTTTTGAAATTTGTCATGAACTGCTATATTTATATATGATGATATCAAGGTAAATACATTGTTTGTTCTCTATTAATATCTTTCATTTGCTAACTATCCCTATCAGTAGTTAGTGCCTTCCGTAGTTTGAATCTTTTATTTAGCTGGCAGTAGTGGTGCTCGCTGTATTGCAGTAGCTCGAGTAACCAAGATTTTTGTGAGGTAAGTGATTTGTGAAACGTATAGGTTAATGTTAGTCAGGGCCATTCTTTTGTAGGGATTTTTGAAAGTCAGATTGCGTTGCGCTAAAAACATTGTGTGTCAGTTTAAGGACAGTCTTGTATAACTGGTCAAAAAAGAGGATGTTTCAACTCCTCTTCTCCCCAATTCTATTCAACACCTCCTCATTAGTTATGTGATCTACCCATCTAATCTTCAGCATTCCTCTGTAGCACCACATTTCGAAAGCTTCTATTCTCTTCTTGTCCAAACTATTTATCGTCCATGTTTCACTTCCATACATGGCTACACTCCATACAAATACTTTCAGAAACGACTTCCTGACTCTTAAATCTATACTCGATGCTAACAAATTTCTCTTCTTCAGAAACGCTTTCCTTGCCATTGCCAGTCTACATTTTATATCCTCTCTACTTCGATCATCATCAGTTATTTTGCTCCCCAAATAGCAAAACTCCTTTACTACGTTAAGTGTCTCATTGCCTAATCTAATTCCCTCAGCATCACCCGACTTAATTCGACTACATTCCATTATCCTCGTTTTGCTTTTGTTGATGTTCATCTTATATCCTCCTTTCAAGACACTGTCCATTCCGTTCAACTGCTCTTCCAAGTCCTTTGCTGTCTCTGACAGAATTACAACGTCATCGGCAAACCTCAAAGTTTTTATTTCTTCTTCATGGATTTTAATACCTACTCCGAATGTTTCTTCTGTTTCCTTTACTGCTTGCTCAATATACAGATTGAATAACTTCAGGGAGAGGCTACAACCCTGTCTCACTCCCTTCCAAACCACTGATTCCCTTTCATGTCCCTCGACTCTTATAACTGCCATCTGGTTTCTGTACAAATTGTGAATAGCCTTTCGCTCCCTGTATTTTACCCCTGTCATCTTCAGAATTTGAAAGAGAGTATTTCAATCAACATTGTCAAAAGCTTTCTCTAAGTCTACAAATGCTAGAAACGTAGGTTTGCCTTTCCTTAATCTTTCTTCTAAGATAAGTCGTAAGGTCAGTATTGCCTCACGTGTTCTAATATTTCTACGGAATCCAAACTGATCTTCCCCGATGTCGGCTTCTACCAGTTTTTCCATTCGTCTGTAAAGAATTGGCGTTAGTATTTTGCTTATTAAACTGATAGTTCGGTAATTTTCACATCTGTCAGCACCTCCTTTCTTTGGGATTGGAATTATTATATTCTTCTTGAAGTCTGAGGGTATTTCGCCTGTCTAAGACATCTTGCTCACCAGATGGTAGAGTTTTGTCAGGACTGGCTCTCCCAAGGCCGTCAGTAGTTCGAATGGAATGTTGTCTACTCCCGGGGCCTTGTTTCGACTCAGGTCTTTCAGTGCTCTGTCAAACTCTTCACGCAGTATCCTATCTCCCATTTCATCTTCATCTACATCCTCTTCCATTTCCATAATATTGTCCTCAAGTACATCGCCCTTGTATAGACCCTCTACATACTCCTTCCACCTTTCTGCTTTCCCTTCTTTGCTTAGAACTGGGTTTCCATCAGTATCTATCTTACCCCTAGTGAGATAAGCCTCTACATCCTTACATTTGTCCTCTGCTGCTTAGCCATTTTGCACTTCCTGTCGATATCATTTTTGAGACGTTTGTATTCCCTCTTGCCTGCTTCATTTACTGCGTTTTTATATTTTCTCCTTTCATCAATTAAATTCAATATTTCTTCTGTTACCCAAGGATTTCTACTATTTCTCGTCTTTTTACCTACTTGATCCTCTGCTGCCTTCACTACTTCATCCCTCAGAGCTACCCAGTCTTCTTCTACTGTACTTCTTTCCCACATTCCTGTCAATTGTTCCCTTATGCTCTCCCTGAAACTCTGTACAACCTCTGGTTTAGTCAGTTTATACAGGTCCCACCTCCTTAAATTCCCGCCTTTTTGCAGTTTCTTCAGTTTTAATCTATAGTTCATAACCAATAGATTGTGGTCAGAGTCCACATCTGCCCCTGGAAATGTCTTACAATTTAAAATCTGGTTCCTAAATCTCTGTCTTACCATTATAAAATCTGTCTGATACCTTCTAGTATCTGCAGGATTCTTCCATATATACAACCTTCTTTTATGACTCTTGAACCAAGTGTTAGCTATGATTAAGTCGTGCTCTGTGCAAAATTCTACCAGGCGGCTTCCTCTTTCATTTCTTACCTCCAATCCATATTCACGTACTATGTTTCCTTCTCTCCCTTTTCCTACTCTCGAATTCCAGTCACCCATGACTATTAAATTTTCGTCTCCCTTCACTACCTGAATAATTTCTTTTATCTCATCATACATTTCATCAATTTCTTCATAATCTGCAGAGCTAGTTGGCATATAATTGTACTACTGTAGTAGGCGTGGGTTTCGTGTCTATCTTGGCCACAATAATGCGTCCACTGTGCTGTTTGTAGTAGCTTACCCGCACTCCTATTTTTTTATTCATTATTAAACCTACCCCTGCATTACCCCTATTTGATTTTGTATTTATAACCCTGAATTCACTTGACCAAAAGCCTTGTTCCTCCTGCCACCGAACTTCACTAATTCCCACTATATCTAACTTTAAACTATCCATTTCCCTTTTTAAATTTTCTAACCTACCTGCCCGATTAAGGGATCTGACATTCCACGCTCTGATCCGTAGAACGCCAGTTTTCTTTCTCCTGATAACGACGCCCTCCTGAGCAGTCCTCGCCCGGAGATCCGAATTGGGGACTATTTTACCTCCGGAATATTTCACCCAAGAGGATGCCATCATCATCTAACCATACAGTAAAGCTGCATGCCCTAGGGAAAAATTACGGCTGTAGTTTCCCCTTGCTTTCAGCCGTTCGCAGTACCAGCACAGCAAGGTCGTTTTGGTTAGTGTTACAAGGCCAGATCAGTCAATCATCCAGACTGATGACCTGCAACTACTGAAGAGGCTGCTGCCCCTCTTCAGGAACCACATGTTTGTCTGGCCTCTCAACCCCTCCGTTGTGGTTTCACCTGCAGTACGGCCATCTGTATCGCTGAGGCACGCAAGCCTCCCCACCAACGGCAAGGTCCATGGTTCATGGGGGGACTGTAACTGCAGGTAATTGCATTTCAATTTGATGTTACTGTAATTGCAGGTAACCAAATTGAAATGCAGCAAGATTCAAATCAACATGTACTTTTCGTGAGATCGGACGGCTCGTGAATGTTCTCTTTCAGTCCTCGCTGCAAGTTGGTTTTCTGATTCTTATGCACGCTATGGGGTAGCACGTGAACGCTCTCTTTCGATTGTTGCAGCATGTCGATCTTCTGATTGCAATGCACGCGAATAAACGATTCGTTAAGGAGCAGCTTCATTATTTGCTGCATGTTGGTCTTGTGATCTTGATGCGCGTGAATGAGTAGCACATAAACGTTCTGTTTCGATTCTTGCTGCATGTTGATCTTGAGATTCTGATGCATGTGAATGTTCAATTCATAAACGTTCTGCTTCATTGCTCCCTGTCGTTGCTCGTGTGTTTGAAAAGCTCGAATTCGCTTATGTCTACGTGCTGTGCTCGTGAATCTAGTAAGTGAGGAACGTTTGGGAGGTACATTTTTCGGCGAAGCAATCACACGATATACAGTATGCTTGTATAACTAAAATATCGTTCGTCGATTCACTGAAAAAATACAAAAATTACTGATGTTACTTTTCTGGCCTTCACGGCGGACTTGTTGCAAATACGCTTCTCGGGTTTGGGCCGTCGGACCGTATTATACAAATCGCATAATATTTCATCGAAGCCGGCCGGAGTGGCCGTGCGTTTCTAGGCGCTACAGTCTGGAACCGTGCGACCGCTACGGTCGCAGGCTCGAATCCTGCCTCGGGCATGGATGTGTGTGATGTCCTTAGGTTAGTTAGGTTTAATTAGTTCTAAGATCTAGGCGACTCATGACCTGAGAAGTTAAGTCGCATAGTGCTCAGAGCCATTTCATCGAACCAACTGCTCGACATCTTCAGGTGGTGGTAGTTGCTGCTGTCACTGCTACAAAGCACGACTGATGATAATCGCGCTGCAGCGTCGAAATTTATCAGGCCGGGAACAAGCGATACGCGTGCGCGGAAGACGCTCACAGTTGGAAGAAAGCGACGCTCTGGTGCTCCCTGCTGGGAGCCCCAGAAAGCCATCCGCGCTCCTGTGGTTAAAGGCTGAATTAAATCTCAGTAATGCGTTGCGCCGCGTGATGGAAGTTCTGATTTTCCCTGCTTTGATTTAATAGCAGCCAGTGCTGGATTCCAAGCAGTGCTTAATTGAAAACCTGCATCCCTGTTGATATAATTATCCGCCGTATGGATATCTAAGGCCTCCTTAACAACACAGTCCGAGAAAGATGACGCTGGGGATAAAATTACAGTCTTTTCTTGTTCAGGCAATGCTCCGCTACCGCTAACTTATCAGGTCGCCTCAGGCGTGTATGACGATGGTGTTCAACGCCAACGTTCTTGCACGGTTCGGCTCGTCTGCCCAGTGTTAAGACTATTCACATTGGCATGGGATCTTATACACGTCACATTTCCTAAGGCGAAGTTCGTCTTTGACCGGGCTCAATAAATATCTCAATTTTGCTGGTTGATGTCGTACCTTTTGAGGGTTCTTTCTATTCTTGAAAACATGCTGTCAAAATAGGACAAGAACGCCCTTGCAATGGGTGGCTCCGCATCTCCATTTTCATCCCTGCTTTGAATTTGCTTGGAACAGAATGTACGGCTTATCCGTCTATCGGAATAACTACGCTGTTGGAATAACGTTCTCAGGTGTTGTAGCTCACCAGGGGGACTGTCGGCATCTGAGACCACATGTGTTCTATGTACCAAACAGCGTAAGACACTACCGCGTTGTGCACGGTGATGACAACTTGTGGCCTGAAAATATTGCACCGTGTGAGTTGATTTGCGATAGACACCATGTCCCAGTGTACCACCGGCTTTTCTTTTGACCATAACATCGAGGAATGCTTTTACATTACAAAACAAACAAATGAAAATCATTAAGCTCTGACGAAGAATCATGGTTTTTCTCTGAAAACGTCTGTCACATTTGCAATAAATCCTTTGCGGAAGATGATATAAAGAAGCACTGGGATCATTGTCATTTCACGGGTGCACACCAAGCTGCAGCACAGCCCAGCTGCAGTTATGCAGTGCCCATTGTGTTTCTCAGTCTGAGCGATTACTATGTGCACTTCTTGATCATGAACGTATGCGTACAAAAATCAAAACATGGCCACAAAGAAATTACATTAAAGCCAGACTGTGTGTCTATTATACTAACGAATACGGACAAATATAAATCTTACACAAAAGTGTTTCCAGTAATGCCTCAGGAGAAGAGAACCAAAATAAATTCCTGATTTACTGATTCACAAAATTTTCTGACGTATTCCATTGAAAAATGTGCATCATAACTGAACCCAGAAGAACTCGAGATAGTGAGGGAATATTTTCCTGACGATCATCTGTTCAGTTTAGTTAATCATAAGGAAAGTACCAATATTCGTTTGAATGTGTAGGCAATGAATCGCTTCTTCTGGAAGATCACCTGCCCTCATTAAAAAGTTTAAAAGTCTAATAACAGGGGAAATGGTAGCAGAAGCTGAGTTACAAAGTGTATGCCGAGTACGGAACACATTCAATCGAAAAAGGCTGTAGAATACTCTGATATTATGTTTAAAAATTTGACAACGATGATAATGCCTGCAAAGTTCAGGTGGTCCTCTTCTACTGCTTCTCCTGCTGTTGCTGCTGCTACTCGGTCAGGAGGAGGAGAAGGGTAATAGACCACAGATTCTGTATCACTGAAACAGAAAACATGTGTGAGTAATCAGTAATACTGTTAATAGCGAAATATATTTTAAATAAAAAATAAAACCAGAGACGAGTAATGAGGATGTTAATATTTTTGGATTTTTTTGGTTTCGCAGGAGCTAAAACAATGATGACAGCTACGATGGTGGTTGTGGTGGTGATGACATCAGTGGTGCCTCAGCATCATCTGACTGCTTCCTAGAGAGTTTTTTTCCAGCTTTTATAGCACACCTCACTGCTGTGAAAGCATAAATTTCTCATATTATGTACTAAATGTGGGATTTTGTAGTAACATTCCCAGATGTGACTGTTGCCCACAACACCATGCACGCGGAAACGGATAAACCTAAGCAAGCTGATGGACTCGTTTTTTCTGTGAGAGACAAGAAAAAAGGCATGTTGAAACTTGCAAAGGCTTATCGCACTCAGCTTCATCTTCCAACTGCAAGGCTCTAGAGCAGTTTAGGAGTCGTTCCGCATTTAAAACAACCGCGACGAACCACATGAATATTTATCCCCACACAATGATTCAGTGCGGGTACTCACATATTGGCAACAACAGCAGCCATGGTGGTGTCCTTGCAAGAAGTAAGATTATGTGCATGTGATATCTTGTGGAATTTCGTATAGTGTGCAGTTGTTTGTTTACATTGATCGACACTCAGTATTACTGGCTCTAATATTTTTAAGTCTTCTGTGAAAGCCTGTAATCCAGTGCATGCTGTTCAACCCAAGAATCAATAATTACTTGAACTGTTTCCGATTCTAATATTTCACTCTAGTATTTTCGTAAGACACCGTAAAATTCCAGGTAATAATCAATGTTTTACAAATTTGTCTTCAGTAGGTACTATTTCATTACTGTGTCAGTTATTGCTCTCTGCTTTTAAAGCTAGCAAGCATAATACACTACTGGTCATTAAAATTGCTCCACCAAGAAGAAATGCAGATGATAAATGGGTATTCATTGGACAAATGTATTATACTAGAACTGACATGTGATTACATTTTCACGCAATTTGGGTGCAGAGATCCTGAGAAATCAGTACGCAGAGCAACCATTTCTAGCCGTAATAACGGCCTTGATACGCCTGGGCATTGAGTCAAACAGAGCTTTTATGGCATGAACAGGTACAGCTGCCCCTGTAGCTTAAACACGATACCACAGTTCATCAAGAGTAGTGACTGGCGTATTGTGACGAGCTAGTTGCTCGGCCACCATTGACCAGACGTTTTCAGCTCGTGAGACATCTGGAGAATGTGCTGGCCAGGGCAGCAGTCGAACATTTTCTGTATCCAGAAAGGCCCGTACAGGACCTGCAACATGCGGTCGTGCATTATCCTGCTGAAATGTAGGGTTTCACAGGTATCGAATGAAGGGTAGAGCCACGGGTTGTAACACATCTGAAATGTAACGTCCACTGTTCAAAGTGCCGTCAATGCGAACAAGAAGTGACCGACACGTGTAACCAATGGCACCCCATACCAACAAGCCAGGTGATACGCCAGTATGGCGATGACGAATACACGCTTCCAATGTGCGTTCACCGCGATGTCACCAAAAACGGATGCGACCATCATGATGCTGTAAACAGAACCTGGATTCATCCGAAAAAATGAAGTTTTGCCATTCGTGCACCCAGGTTCATCGTTGAGTACACCTTCGCAGGCGCTCCTGTCTGTGATGCTGCGTCAAGGGTGACCGCAGTCATGGTCTCCGAGCTGATAGTCCATGCTGCTGCAAACGTCGTCGAACTGTTCGTGCAGATGGTTGTCGTCTTGCAAACGTCCCCATCTGTTGACTCAGGGATCGAGACGCGGCTGCACGATCCGTTATCGCCATGCAGATTGTTTAAGATGTCTGTCATCTCGACTGCTGGTGATACGAGGCCGTTGGGATCCAGCACGGCGTTCCGTATTATCCTCCTGAACCCACCGATTCCATATTCTGCTAACAGTCATTGGATCTCGACCAACGCAAGCAGCAATGTCGCGGTACGATAGACCGCAATCGCAATAGGCTATAATCCGACCTTTATGAAAGTCGGAAACGTGATGGTACGCATTTCTCCTCCTTACACGAGGCATCAAAACAACGTTTCATCAGGCAACGCCCGTCAACTGTTGTTTGATCGGTTGGAAACTTTCCTGATGTCAGCACGTTGTAGATGTCGCCACCGGCGCCAACCTTGTGTGAATGCTCTGAAAAGCTAATCATTTGCATATCACAGCATCTTCTTCCTGTCGGTTAAATTTCGCGTCAATAGCACGTCATCTTAGTGATGTAGCAATTTTAATGGCCAGTAGTGTAATTGAGCCACCATTTCATTTGGATTATTCCAATGAACAAAATCGATATGTGCAAATGATTTGGTGAAGACTATCTTCCAATTGGGTATTTAAGTTGCATTTTCGTTCTTTCACCTACCAATAAGTTGCTCAGGCAAAAAATTATGACCACTGCTCACCGCGAGTTTAAATGCCCTCTGCTGGTGCTGTAGGCACGTGACGCAGTAAGAAAAGATTCAAGGAAGTGGAAGAGAAATGAATGGGCAGTCTTTATAGCGAAGACATGGGACGCAAGTGCGGAAATCCATTGATATAAGCGGTTTTGACAAAGGGCACATTGATGTGGCGCTGCAGCTGGAAACGAGAATCTCTGTAAGGGCGAAATTGGGCACCTGTTGGTGTACTGCTGTCGTGAGCACCTACGGAATATGTTTGAAGGACAGTGAAATCATGAGCAGGCCGCATGGTATTGGACGACCACGTGCCATCACAAAACGTAGAGGTCGGAGGATCCCCCTGTGTAATCCTGGATATGCAGCTATCTGTAGTAGATCTGAAGACAGAGTACAATGCTGAAGCAAGTGTTTCGGAGCACACCGTTCAAAGGCCATTGTTCAACATGGAACTCCACATCACACAATTCCTAGGTGTTCCTGTGCTGATCCAATGACAGCGTCATTTATGATTGCAGTGGGCACAGCATCGCTAAGTTTTCATCGTTGACCAATAGAAACGTTTCGCCTATCGAATGAATCGCATTTCTTGTTACACTTGGTCGATGGTTGGGTCCTTACACGCTGTCATCCAGGAGAATGGCTGCATATAACATGCATTGCACCAGAGATGCAGGCCGGCGGGGACAGAATTATGCTATGGGGTGCATTGAGTTGGGCTTCCATGGAATCTGTGCTGGTAATCCAAGGCATCACGACATTATCGCAGACCACCTGCATAGCTTCATGCTACAGCGATGACAGGATGACTGACTGTGTTGCAACGTCAGAATCGTACAACAGTGGTTTGAGGGGCAGTATAGTGAACTCACATTGATGTCTTGGCCAGAAAATGTGCCTGATCTGTGCCCGTTGAAACATCTTTCGGGTGCCAGCCGTGTGCCGTAATTTGCGGGAATTACTTGACCTGTGCATAGACGTCTGGTGCCACATAATTCTGGAATCCTGTCAAGGACTTGAAGAATCTCTGTTGTACTGTGTTTGAAAAGGGGACCAACACACTATTAAACAGGTCGTCATAATGTTTTGGCTCATCGGTGTATGTCGTCATCTATCTCTATTGACCTACCAGTTTTGTTTTTGCACACTTAACGATCTGAGTGTATTTATAACTTTGTTTTAAATTTAGTGGTTTATGGGAAAGCTAGCTCGCTACCGGGCAGTACCTTGAGAATTTTGAAGGTCTCGTGCTGTGTAGTTCGTTTCAGAAGATTGAGTTTTATATAATAGATTCTATAACTATCCCATTCCGAGGATCTTACATTGTAAATGATTAAATCAACTCCTTCTACATCTAATGGTGAATCAGCATTCATTCACACTTTGGCGCCGGTTCAGATCTAATGTCGTATATAGTATCAAACGTTTGGTCAACTGGTTTAGTAAAAAACTATGTCGATAGCTTATGCCAAGAATCTGACATTACGTTCTCTCATGGCTCTACTGCATCTCCATCACCATCTTCTACAACATACTCATTATCTTCTTCTACTTTCATAAATAACGTAGACCCATCTCTTTCGTCTGGATATGTCTTGCTCTCCTGTTGGAACCGCTCTCCAACCCATCTGGCGGTTGAGAAACAAGTCTAAATGGTCTTTCTAGTACAGAGGTAGCTTCACCTTACCTTTTTTTCTGCAGGGCCAGTTTCCCGCGAATATTTCGTCGAGATTTCAACACTGCATCCTTAGTGTTCAGTCGAATTGGGAGACGTGTTGACATCAGTAGAGCTCAACCACAAATTACAAGGAAATAATGAGACCTTCAGATTGAGGTTACGTTATTTTCTCCACCATATCTAACACCATTTTTAATACTGCTCACCGATTGGCCCCAAGCTTGGATGTTTAATACTGCACTATCATTGGCTGGAGGTGTTATATGAACTGCAAATAACAACCACTGACAGGTTTAGAAGAGAAAAGGGATCACGAGAACACTAATCTAGCTCGAACTTCATCTCCAATTGGATATCCTGTAATGCCTCACCCAGCCTTACCAATACGACAACGAAACCAAAAGACCTCAATTTTATATAAAGGAGACTCAAATGGATTTGGAAGTATCTGTAAGTTATTAAAAGCAAAATGTATGCAATTTCGTGGCACACATATTTACAGATTAGAAATGATGTAAAAATTCCAAATAAAGGTGACCTTTGTAACCCTTATGGAATGAGGCATCAATATCGTGAGTAGTATGAGTATTACATATCTCCACTTAATTTCAAGAAAAACGACAAATATTAACTATTCAACAGTAATGTGTGCACCTCAAAAGTTCGTTTCACAAGTCAGTGCCAAACCAAAATTACAATCATCCACTTTTGTAGATAAAACAAGTAGTACAAAACGTTTACCATTATCACTTCAAGCCTTTCCAATTTATAGGCCCTTTGACATCATAGCCAAGTAACACATTTGCGAAAAAGCAAAGCAACTTGGCTAATCATCGAAAATGTTAAATGATTCATTTATCTTATTAGAAATAGACTCATTAACTGTTCCCTTTAAACCATTTCCAAGATCACTCTGTAACTGTATCACAGTAAGAATTAGTAATGCTTCATAGCCAGAACAGCAAGTAATAACAGTACGTGCTGTATTCAGTATCCCTGTTACCACGGCAATTAACAAAAATTAAATTTTAAAGTTCGTCAACTGTTAACGTTAGAAACGATTCTGAGTTTAATTTCAGTGTGCTAGGTACAACTCTTTACTCTGCACACTGCACAGTTTAACACGCAGCATGTGGCACAATATCTTTCACTCCACATATCATTCTCTCTCTTTATTACAGTCGGCAATCTGCTTTCATAATTAACATTCAACGATGACACTTTAATGTATGCAGCTAACCTGGAGAAAGTTTCATTTACTGCCAGATAAAAATTCATAATGAAGGTTTTAACACTGAGACACCACTTATTTCTTTCACTGCACTAATACTTGACAGAGAAATCATTAACACTTTATACAAAAGAATAAACTGAAACAAGGTCTTTCTGAAAAATCAGCCCATTACAGAAAAGTTCTTCCGCTGGTAACACCGAGTGGTTGTAATTAAACTGACGGTGTTCCAAGTGCTTCAGTGCGGGATGTATGATCGCAGGATGCTCAAACATCGTAGACATGTTCATTAGTCAGTGTGCTCGTGGATTACGCTGAAAAAAGCTGTAGTTTCAGTTTCTGCCACAAAGTGATTACATGGCTCTGTAAGCAGTCATAATGTGGTTTGAGTGCCATAAAAGGGGAAGAACTATCAAACACAGTGGTTCTGGTACGTTTATTAGGACAGGATTACAAGTTACAACATGTGTTCAATACCGTCTTCTCAATCAGCAAAATGCTGCGTCCATAACACTGCGTGGTCAACGGGTTCTCGCAGAATATCCGATGGAATCAGGACGATATGTCATCATATGCTATCCCTCAGATCACGGAGAGTCCAGATACATCCCTGATAGACACGATTTTTCAGATATCTCCAGAACCACATGGATTTATGTTGGGGTTTCTGGGAGGTTACACATCTTGAAATTGCCTGGAACTGATCTGGTCGTTACAGAAAGTTTCTCAGAGAAAATCTTTGAGTGGTAAGAGACATTGGAGTCACTTCATCATGCATGAAAATAGTGGTGTGGACACAGTGGCATTCTGGCAAAGGCGGAATCACGTTTTGGGTAAGGAGGTCCTTATAACGCACAGATGTTAATGTACACCTAACAACCCCGCGAGGTGTCATCTCCTCGAAAAAAAACGGACCGAGAATAAAGGAGCTTGGGAAACCATACTACACAGTCACATAATCTGAGTGCAGTGGATATTCCTGCTCAGCATGTGGTAGAGTAGAGCTCCACATGCGACGGTTCTGTACATTCAGGTGCACACTAAAAGGTGCCTCGTCCATCCAAAGAATATTCCCCAGCCACATGTCATCCACGCTTGTGAAAAAACAAAGGGTAAAATCACGGTGTTGTAGTCTGTGATGGGACTTCATTTGGTGCACATTCTGAATTTTGTAGGGATGCCAGTGTAAAATGCACCACAAAATCGTTTCAACTGTTCATCAGGGAAGAGACAATCCCTGTAACATAGCTCGAGCATTCGCTGCAGGATTTGAGGCATGTGCTGCATAGTCGGCTATAGATACGGCAACTTCATGGAAATAGGCCGCTTCCCTCTCTCTGCTGCACCACCTAATTGACCTATTTCTTCAAATTTCTTAGTCATATTCCTTAGCTCATTTATTGACATTGCGCCGGCCGCTGTGGCCGAGCGGTTCTAGGCGCTACAGTCCGGAACCGCGTTACCGCTACGGTCGCAGGTTCGAATCCTGCCTCGGGCATGGATGTCTGTGATGTCCTTAGGTTGGTTAGGTTTAAGTAGTTCTAAGTTCTAAGGGAATGATGACCTCAGAAGTTAAGTCCCATAGTGCTCAGAGCCATTTGAACCATATTGACATGGGGCCTCCTGGTATCTGTTTCTGTTGGCGATATTCCCGCAATCCTGTGCTACTACTGCTGCCATTCTGACAAAACAACTTCACCAGCTGTGGACGGGCTTTCTTCTCAATAGTCATAGTGTTTCATATGAAAAACTTCAACTTTATTCACCCTATACATCAACATTCACTTCACAAAAGAAACCAAAGCAGGAGGCCAAGCGATGAACAATGCACCGACGTCAAAACAGGAAACATTTCACATTCTTATTGATTACACCGCCATATTTTTACCTCGTGGCAGAAAGTGGAATATTATATTTTTTGCAAAATCCTTGAAAAAGCTCACAATGTTTCACCGTCCTGCGATGTATACAGCCCACATTGTAGCATTCGGAACACCCTCAGCTTCAACCCGGTATATGACACAACACTTACCTGAAGGACAGACTTTACCACGGGAATCTTCACACATGTGCTGAGTTGAAGCGCAGCATATCAAGAAATGTAGTCAGCATACCTATGGAAATGGTTCATTCTGCTGTGCAAAATGTAGTCCTGCGCTTTCAGACTCTTCTGGACTCTGATGGGCGCCATATTGAGCTCCTTTTGGAGCAGTAATGGTATCGGTATGTAATGGTATGATATACCTTACTTCCACTGCCTCCTCCACATCATTTTGCCAATTGCATCGTGGATGACCCCCCTTTCTTCCGCTGGGATGGTATCCATAGTATGCTATTTGGTATCCTTCCTACAGTCATCCTACTCGTATGGACAAACAACACCAACTGTTTTTGTTGGATGTCGTCACTGATATCCCTTTCACTAACGTCCCAGGATTCTCTACTTTGTTGTTCTTCTCATATTTTTGTTCCGTAGAACGGAGTTCATTAAGGTTGTTACAGCTCATCCTTTATTAATCCTACTAGGGATTTCATCACTGTTTGTGCTTTGTTTATTAAATAATACCACAAGATATTTTGCCTTTTTTACTCTACAAACACTTTTGCATCTGCCTCCAAATTATTCACTTTTTCCGTTCCAACTGACAAGTACTCGCACCTCTTCATCTTCAGACCAGCCCTTTTGTATTCCTCTTTAAGCTTTCGTATCATGTAGTACGGATTATCACCATCTTCTACTAGCACAATCTTGTCATCTGCAAAATACAGGCTAAATATCTTGCTGTTCCCTACTGTCACTCCCATAATCTGGCATTTTCGTTGGCAAGTCTGCACTATCGCTCTTCGATACAATTTAAAGAGGATCTGTGACAGCCGGCCGGAGTGGCCGTACGGTTCTAGGCGCTACAGTCTGGAGCCGAGCGACCGCTCCGGCCGCAGGTTCGAATCCTGCCTCGGGCATGGATGTGTGTGATGTCTTTAGGTTAGTTAGGTTTAATTAGTTCTAAGTTCTAGGCGACTGATGACCTCAGAAGTTAAGTCGCATAGTGCTCAGAGCCATTTGAACCATTTGAGGATCTGTGACAGTTCTCATCCCTACCCCAAACCCTTATTCACCTCGAATTTTTCTGTCCAACTGTTCCTGGTCCTTAATCTTTTCGTGTTATTTTCACAGTAGTCTTTGATCCAACTCTATCTCTTTCAACTTTTCCCACGGTTTGTAAGTGGGCACGTTATCATATGCTTTAACTAGGTCAATCAAAGCAACATGTGTGTCCAGTCCAGCCTTTGTGCCTTTTTTCATATTTAGTTTCATTGTGACGATGTTATCCATTACTGATCTTCCTGCTCGGTGTCCTGCTTGCTCTTCTTACTGCTTGTGACTTTTTTTCTTTTTCTATCAGATTTTTCAGTACCTTCGAGCATTCATACTACGAAAGGGATCACTGCCAGTCCCCTATAATTATTTGGGCCATTACATAACATTTTTTATGGGCCAGTCTTATGTAACATGTTTTCCATTCCGATGGAACATCTTCTCCATTTAATACTCTTTCAGACATCCTCCTTAGCATTTCCAACAATTTTGGTGGACCAAACTTCACCAGCTCGGGATATATTGATCCACATCCTGCAGCCTTCTTCATCTTACAGCTCCTCACAGCCAGTTGAAGAACTTTTGTATTTAAACGGCATAACTCCTGTTGCATCCTCACCTCACATCTATATAAAAATGCAGGCAAATTTTACTTGAACAAATTTTTAAAATACGTTGTTCATCGACCGTGACTAATATTATCATGATGTAACTTGTCAACAGTTGACACTCGTATTGGCTTAATCATTCTCCATGCCTCAGCACTACGAGCCCCGCCAATTATCCCTTCTACATATTCGCATCTTTCTTGCCATGCCTTATTTTTCCTTTTTAACACTTCTCTTTTTAATCCTCTATTTAGTGCCCTATATATTTCTCTACTTCGTCTGTCATTCACATTTAGGAATGTCAAATAAGCATCTTTTCTCCTTTCGATCATCTCTGCTAGTTCCTTATTACCCCAAAGAGGTTTCATCTTCTCATATTCTCCAAGTGCTTCCTTCCATGATTCTTACATGGCCTTCTTTGTATACTCATATTCCTCTTCTACTGTTCTCTCTGCACTCTAAAATTTGTTTGCCAGTCGCTGTTGGTGTAAGTACTTAGTACTCTCTTCCCTTAAACCGCTGTTGGTGTAAGTACTTAGTACTCTCTTCCCTTAAACCGTCCACGTCATATCTTATGATCTCAGACTGGTCATCGTGTTGTGAACTCTTCTGTTCGCTACTATTCCGGAAAGTATGGAGGATATAAATTTTTCATTCCACGATGTTATGGTCATTTCAACAGACCCTCTTTTAACATTGACATCATAAATTTTTAAACTGGATTTTTGTCTCATGATTATAAAATCAGTAATTGTTTTCAGCCCTCTTGTGTTGTTACACAGTGTCAATTTGTGTATATCCTTGTGAGCAAAGAATGTATTTTCTACTCGTAATTCAGATTGCTCCGATAAATCCAACATCCTTTTCCCATTTTCATTCCTAACATCCTCCCCATACATCCCAACAGCATTACTATTTCTCTCTTCCCCCATTCTTCCTTTAAAATCTGCTGACAGTATTAATTCGTGCCCACTTGGAACGACTTCTATAGTCTCTATGAGTATCTTTTCAAGATCGTCTTTTACCCTCGGAGTCTTTCATGGTGGCATGACTGGATAAAATCTTTTCGGTTCTCATGCCGCGGCAATTGCAATAAAATTCTCGAGCTTTTGATGGCCAGCTCCGCCATCGTCGTCAGAAGTATTTCACTCCTGACGACGATGGTGGAGCTAGCCATCGAAAACTCGGCTTGAAAACCGAGAAGATTTATCCATCTTTTTTTACCTTCAATGGCGAGTCTCCAGTAGGGGTTACTCTCCCACAATCACTATATTCACGGCTCTAGCTCTCAGACTGAGCTTTATTAGCCTTTCATTAACTGCTTCCATGAGGTTACATATTTTGACCACCTTTTGCTTGGAACGATGGATACACCTGCTCTTGCCCCACTGCTTTTGCCCACTCCGCTAAAATAACGCACGAACTCCACAATCAGTACCTTTCCTTTTCATTTTGGAAAGTACAGCTCCATCAGTGTCGTGCTTTCTTATACCCATCAGAATTTCATGTTGTTTATTACGGATGCCCCGACAGTCCATATATCAAAATGCGAAGTCCATTTTCTTTTCTGTTGCCAAATTACATTATAACCATACAAAAATAAAGGCTATTACTGGGTGTTTTAGCTGGCTGTCTTTTTATGTAGATGGAGAGCTGACCCATCACACAGCCGTCAACCTGACGCACCAGGATTTGTCATCAGGATTTTCTTCCGCTAGGAATATTGGCTTCATCAAGCCTGATTTCTTCCTACCTTTTATGAAGAAGATGGGAAAAGAATAACAAAGGATACCAAAGAAACTATGAGTTACTTAATTCACCCACTGGCTCTTGCAGTTAATGAAAAGAAGGAGAATGACAGGTCGTTGTAGTACACACTTCGTTAAATTTACAAGTATTACAAATACATCCAAGCAAATTTTACATTTGTCATTTGGTAAATGTCAGACAACAGTAAAGCTTGCTTACAAAGCTACTTATCAGATGCTAGCGTCACTCATACAGGAAATTACGCCATTGCCTCCTATGTAGATGACTTGTGTGTGTCAGTTCCGATATTCATATCTCAAACAACTTTCACTCAGGAAACGATCATTAAACCCTTTTAATCCTACGTTTTTGTACACTAGCCGATTTTCTGGACTGAGTTATTTTGGGACTGTTTGTGAAAGAAAACAAACTGTTTGCTTTGCTATTTTCTCAAAAACTTATTTTATTGTGTTTAATTACTTGCCAAATATTACATGGAAGCGTAATTTGTGCTAAGGTTTCAACTGAGTAGTCACAACAGCGCCAGAAACACCAATCAAAAGTATCTTAAATTTCTGTTCCCCTTTCTGCATACACTAAAATGTCTAAAATAAATTTAGTTTCAACAACGGACAATGTAAACAGTTTTCTTCCATGTATATGCCTTTTGCTTGGTGTGTACTGTTTGAAAAGAGGTTTACCTTTCCACAGCCTTACATACTCATCAGTGCACAAATCCCAAAATGGATTTAGAATTTACTTGAAATTCACTGTCAAAAAATTCGCAATATTCTTTATTTTGTAAACCTATTCACCCTTTCAGCGTTTCCCAAAAAGCCTGCGTCACTAAAATGTAGCATTCCAAGAACTGTCAGAAATCTGTCCCTGGGCATTACTTTTCTAAAGGAAGGTCTTTCAGTCAATGGATATGTAGACCAATAGTCCTTCATTCAATTTCTTTTTACAGCATGCAGACTGCTAGAAATTGATATATCTTATCTGCACTTGTATCTGCCCTCTATATTTCCCTGAAAGATCTTTAACATCGTTGGTTCACTACTTTGTAAAATCTATTAGTTTCACTGGTATTTCAGTCCATCAATTGTCTGTCAAATATAAGCTCAAACCATTCACTTTCACTAGCTTCCTCGCTTGGTTCACAATGAGGGCGTACTTTAGAATCATCATTAGAAAAAGCACAATTATAAGGTATAAACACGCCGTGTGTCAGCCATCTATATTCATTATTTCTGACTTTTTCCTTCTTTCTCGCTTGTGATGGGCCCAGTTCGTGAATAATTTCAATATCACTTGATGAATCTTCTCTTTCTTCTTCGAAATCACCAGCAGATTCCGCAGCCCAGTCTTCATTTAGCAGTATTTCTCTAATTACATCGTTGCTCAAACCTTTCGAATTCGTCATTATCAGCACACATGAAAACGCATATGCAAGTAACGAATTTAGTGCCCATAGGATGTATGTATACTAGGCCTCCTGAAAATGCTAGTAAATCTAGATGTTCGCAGCAGATTTCAGCACCATTCAGTCACAGAAGGGAGCAATGATACCGATACGACGGCCTATACACATGAAAGAAAAGCGAAAAAGTACCTGTACGATCGTTGGCTGGCGTGACAATATAGTCTCTGCCGTACTGGTACGGTTACTGTCTGCAAAGGGTTAGTGTTGATAATGCCATTGTATATGCTGCCTGCCTTTCCATTAAGCATGTGATATGACTATAATTTTCTGTCGGAAAATTTCTAAATTACCATGACTGTCTATTTTCTGGCTTTCGTGTGGTACATGTAGGATATTTGTCATTTTCATCACTGTTAACAGTGTGTTCAGTTTCAAGCAGATGGACTGTCCTTGCTATGCTAATTTATTCCAGTATGTGGCGAAATCTATAGACTAAATAATCACAATAAATCGCTCAAATTTTAACGGTATATTCTCTAGATATATTCTTTATATATATATGGTATATTCTCTAGATATATTCTCTATATCTAGAAGAGCTATCTCCCTGTTTTCAAAAATCTTTATGTACACTTTGTTGAAGACAAGCCATCACTTGTGTTAGTACCACTATAGAATTCAGTGTATTCTTCATTTATGCCAATTATTACTGTGCAAAAGTAAGCTGTTCCAATCCTCCCTTTTTTACATGTTTAAAAAAAACTGTAGCCAGATACCCTTATAATACCATTTCTTGAGTCTAAACTCTATGCTGAGAGGAGCATTTTCCAGGGCATGTTTTAGGATACATATTTGCATTAATCAGAATTTAAACAACAAGGAAGAACTTACGCTGTGTTATTTGATTTATTTAGCATCTATAGTGATAGTTAATTTTCTGAGCAAAAACTAATGTTTACATTGACCTGTTCGAAAATATTAACTACCTCTGAATGAGAGATTGGCAATAAATTTTGGACTATGGTCTATGTCTTTTTGTTGCAGACAGTGGTGCAAAGAAGTTGTTAGTATTATCAATACATTCCACAATTGTATGATAACAGAAGTATATTTCGTATCATGTGTAATTTGTTTCATAGCAGTTATTTTATTTGTAAATCTGCTGAAGGAATATTCTTCTGAAATCTTTAAAAGAATCATAAGTTTATAAAGTTATTTGGTGGTTCAAGATTTCATAATTAATATGAAAGTTGATTATTTTTTTCGATTATTTTGAAAACAACGAAAATAAAGTAAGGCATATCAAATTCTGTAGAATTATAATATTTAATAATATCTAATTCAAAATTTCTTTTTCCCATAAATCTGCAAATTCAATTGTTTGAAGTCTGAAGAGAGAAATTGGAATTATTGGATTTTTAAATCTCTCTTGTTCTAATTGAAATAAAATAAATGTAAATGTCACGTGACTAGGGCCTCCCACTGGGTAGACCATTGGCTGGGGGCAAGTCTTTCGATTTGACGCCACTTTGGCGACTTGTGCGCCGATGGGGATGAAATGATATTGATAATGATGATTAGCACAACACAAAACCCAGACCTTGAGCGGAGAAAATCTCTGCCCAGCCAGGAATCAAACCCAGGCGCTTATGATTGGCTTTCTGTCATGCTGACCACTAAGATACCGGGGCAGACTAATTCAAGTGAATGTTTGGGTTCCTACTTACCAGCAGGAACACGAATTTCCATACTTTACCTTCTTTTGGAAATGCATAATTATCATTTTCTGTTGTTCACTGAAGAACTGAATCTTCTTGATCTTTTCTCAAACACCAAGTAAAAATTGTAATTTCATCACCTTCAAACATAATTTCTTTAGGTCTTTAAATAATCCACCAAATAATTCTAATGGGTAAGAAACTTCATTTTGTTTAGTTTAAATTTTTCCATTGCTAACAATATGTCCTTCCATACTTCATTCATTCAAAAGAGAACATGGTAATTGAATAAGAGTTGAAGAACAAATAAAAGAATGTTTGATTCTAGATAAAATATTAATTCCTTT
Source organism: Schistocerca serialis cubense (assembly GCF_023864345.2). NCBI lineage: Eukaryota > Metazoa > Arthropoda > Insecta > Orthoptera > Acrididae > Schistocerca > Schistocerca serialis. The sequence continues at coordinate 515,738,518 of NC_064639.1, forward strand.
CTTAAATGTAATAACTTTCAACAATTTTGTAACACAATTGTCAATTAGTTTAACACGTGATTTACATGGTAGGCAGAAAAATCAGTTCAATCTGTATGAATAACATCAGAAATCATATAAAATTGTGAAAAATTTGTATGAATCCAAATATCACATATATTACTATTTATTTCTGTTTCCTTGTTAGGAAGATTTAAATATTTTTTGGCAGGAAAGGAGAAAAATTGATAACTTCCGATTTGATCCAGGAGTTTTAAGAAAAAAAATTATTAATTCATTACTAAAACAACTGTTACATAAGCATAATTAAAGTCAATTAAGATCTCATATTTTTTGCTTATTTCTAAATTTTGAATAGTATCAAAAAATAGAAATTTTTTAGGATGACTTGGTTCATAAATTATTGGAGCACCAAATTCAATATTTGGTTGAAATAAAAGAATAATATTAATTTCCCTATGGAAATGATTATGTTAAACAAACATTTCATCAGCCGAATTGAAAATTTACATTAATTAAGTTAAATGTAATGATTTTAGAACAACATTAGCAACAGTTTTTTTATTAGGTTCAATAGTTTGAATATTAATTCCTAAAATACTTGCAATGTTATTTTCTTTTACATCTCTGTATAATTTTTAACTCTTTCGATAACAATTCTATTTAAAACTTTATTTTCTCTAATATGAATATTTGGATCTTTCAAATGAATAAATTTTTCTACATTTTTTAAACTACGTTGACCAACATGAATTTCTATTGTTTATCTATCTCAGTAAAGATTGTTATTTTTCGATGTAATATTTGGAGTTAAAAAAGTTAAATAAAAAGCAACTAGTGAAACATTTTTATAAGTCGCTCTTATTGGGATAATTACTCTTTTTCACAATAGAAGAATTATCGCTCAGTTGAAATAATCTACTCATTTATATTGTAAAAAAAGAATTCCAGAAAATAAATTAAAAAACAAACATGGTACACTTTTAACAAATTCTATTCGATTTGCAATCATAAAACCAAAGATTGCTTTTTCCCCAATGATTAGAAAAACTTGTTTGTTATTAAATATAAATTCATTGTTTTTCAGATCCACAAGCGACTTCATTAACATATAAAAATTATTATATTTTTAATTCTAATAAATATTTTCCCTTTAAATGGAAAGAGAAAGTAAAATGAATTGTCCAATTTGCAATCAAGAAAAAGAAATTCACACAGAAATTAAAATAACAAAACATGTTTGGCATGTTAAATCATGTTGTAAAGTTTGTAAAACAAAGAGACAAGGAGAACTTCTTCATAACTGGCATATTAATACATTTATTTGTGAAAAATTTCGAAAGGAAGTTAAAAATTCAGTTAAAAGTATTCATGACTGTTATCACTCAAAAGATGACATTTTTCTATATCGTTTTCTTTTGTCAGTTAAACATTTTTATAATCATGACAGTAATTTCATTTTTCACAACTAATTTCTTAATTCCTTTAGATTTTCCCCCTTTTTTCACCAACTTTATATGCATACATTTTGGATCTTAGAATAATGAGTTCTAACATAATTTTTCCACAATTTTGAACTTTCATTTTTCCTAAGACTTTCTTATTTACTTGTGGCAGTACATAAATATTATATTTAGGATAATCACTTGTATCAAATTCGTAAATTATTGATTTCATATCTTTGCAAAAAATCTTCACTTCTTATATCAAAAATGAAAGAATTACTATCTATATAACATGAATCAATATTTTCATAATACTTTGCTTTCATAACACTATAATTAAGATAACGCTTTTTTATTTTCGAAATAACTAAAATACTCACTCCAATAGAAATTGGTTTATTGAATACTATTATAATTTTCTTCATAGGACTAACGCAACATTTCTTGAAAGTACAGTGGTATGTTCATAATTTTTGAAATATAATTTATATATATTCTTGGATTTGTTACAATTTTAATACTTTGTGTAGTTCTAATATTTTCCATTGTTTTCCCATAGCTGAATAACTCATTAACTTGTAGGATTTTTTTCAAATTCGTTAGCTGCCTTTTTCCTCATTTCTGTAATAAAATCAATGTCTTTCTTCTACTAATCTCATTGCTCAGGTTATAAGATTCTACTTTCTTTAATTTTTCTTTAATTTTAGTCCTAGACATTGTTTAAGATTTCTATAACGTAAGACATATTTTTCTTCATTATTTAAAGTTGTTAATAATTTATTTCCTCCTTCTGGTGCTCAAGGCAAATCTGTATGTTAATTATGTAAATTCTTTGGATTTTGTAAATCAACTTCTATAAAAAACATAATTATAATCATCTAACATTTTAAATATATTTTTTCAGCAATAATAAATTTTTGGTTCTTCCCAACTGAAATTTTTAAATGGTAAAAATTGAGACACTGCCCAACCATATCAATTACTTCCATTTAAATAAGTTATATAATTTGATTGTTATTGGGTTAAAATTTTTCATACCATTATTATTCATTTTTGAAAATATATTAATACTTTGAGAAATTCACATCGAATTTGCAAGAAATGAAACCATGCAATAATCATGTTGTATAATTCAATTTTTGTCATTTTTTACATCGAATATAGGTAATACTGGAACTTTAAAATACAGACGAAGATCACATTTATAAGATTTAATGCATGTATCTCCAAAATTTTCGAAAAATCTGCTAAAATTCAAACATTAGATTTATCATATAATTTTGTGTGTTCATCTAAATTTTTAAAACTGAATTTTTTCCAAACCGTTTCTGCTCTTTCACATTCTACATCAGAAGTATTATCTTTGTTAAGTTTTGAATAAAAATATTCTTTTTTAGAGAATTTAGTTTCTTGTAATTTTTCTTCAGGATCCATATATTTGTAGAGATAAATGCCTGCTTTTATTACTAAATCTAATTGTTCACCTTCAAAATATTTTACTGTTTCTCTAAATTGTTCTATTGTAAGATTAGAAGATAATTTATCAGTACCTGAAGCCATAAATTTAAACATATCGACAAATCTTAATGTTATCCATCTTCAGCATGTTTACTAAAAGAAATATATCGTTGTTCATTATGGGGAACTGTATGAGTATCTTTATTATCTATTGTTAATTCATTGACAAACATATGAACATTGTAATTTGTTAAATTATGAATATAATCTGGTATAATTCAGTATTTTGGTAATTAAGATTGCAATCTTCAAGTGCAACTCCTCGATATTTTCCTGTGGAGTAGCAATGATCTCTTATTTTCTTTTCACCTAAAGTAAGTTCTTCTTCATAATGATGTCAAGTCTCTGCTTTTTATAGTCGATTTCATTAAAATATTTCATTAATTTATTCTAGCAATTTCTCTTGATTCTTCTTTTAACATATCAGGGTGTATACGTGGACAAGGAAAAAAAATTCCTGGATTTTTCCTGGATTTCCCGGTTAAAAATACAGTTTCTCCCAGGTGAAAATACAGTTTTTCCGTGTTAAGTGACAGTATACTCTTATTCAGCACTGCAAAACTCATCAATCCTTTGAATGGTAATGGTTTTATGTACCAGAGTAGAATATCCCAGCACTTTAGAAAACATAACTCAGGGGGGAAAAACACGTTTTGAAAGACCTATGATGTCAGCAACGTGTACGCTGCATATTTTCGTATTACGAATGTATAAATTCGAATTCCACCAAACACTGCATGTCACTTTCCAAAGCATTGAAATCGAGATTGTGATGCGCTTTTGTAAGCCAGTCATAGCACATGTCACGTGATCTCGCCAGCTGATGACAGCATAGGACATGTGATGTACCCATCGAATAACAAGATAACTCTTAAGTAGCGTGAATACACAAATAAGAAAAGTTAATGGTTTACATTAATATACATAGCACTCACCTATAGTATTGGTCTCGAAGATTAATAAGCTGGAAGAGAAGCTAAGCTTCCACATATAATGTTGATCTTTCTTGTGCTTGTTACACTTTAAAATACATCACACAAATGTGCAAGGAAAATTTTTAATAACGACGCAAATGTATGATCTTCTGGGCTGGAAATTCTTCTAAACGGTCATCCTCGAAGAGTTGATTTTTAAAAGCGAGTCAAACGCTTCGTGATTTAAGAAATTCATCATACATTCTCGCACATAGCTCATCTTACATAAAAGGAAATCTCCTTCGAATGTAACGGTTTTCAAACCACCATTCGCAATATTTTCCCATGACGTGTTAGAAATAGGTTCGTTTCAGTAGTTTCCAGAGAGCGCCAGATAACAGGCATCACCACGCTTGCGCAGCTACGATGATGCAGGAGACCCATGTGCTCATGCGTGTAAAACATTAAAAGATCTTACATTATGTCATAAGACAAACAAGACATCAGAGGATACTACAAGAACATCGTAATTTCGTGAACCACACTAAAACGAATAATTCGGCTTAAAATGCACATTCGTATGCAAATTTTCTTGGAGTACCAGTACTGTATTATCTCATGTTTGATTCTTTATTATGACATAATGCCATACGTGCACTTGAAATGCAGCGAACAGTTGAAACTAGCAAATAGTGTGAAATTAAACACTTCGTTTCAAATAAATTGACTACCTCAACAGAAGAGATTAACAAAAGGCAAATCTCTTTAGCAAACCAGCCAAAATAACTTCATTGTTCTGTAAGGCGATTAATGTTTGACTGTCAGAAAGGTGGAAATAAAATCTAAAACTAATAACATATTTTAGCCTTTCGTAACTACGCGAACGTATTTCAATTCATTTGATAGCTCCTGGCCACAAAAATCCGTTTTGTTAACATTTCATGTGAGAGCAATAAACGAAGAGGAAACAACAAAATGACTAAACGTAAACACAGGTGACATGGAGACGACACACCTCTCCACCACAACTCTGACTGCTCTGTGCATCAGCCCCGGATTTACTGTATTTCCGAACCAGGGCAATATTAAGTAGTGGCGCTCAGCCACACTTCTGTAACCAGAAGCAGGAGAAGGTACTACTCATACGCGACTCAACTGCGCATGCGCAAGAGCCCGCCCGCAACTGCTCAAACGAATCTAATTTAAACAGTTGTCACGTCATGGTCATCGGAGGCAATTTGTTGTTACAAAGCATTGGATAGTCCTCCTAAAGCCTCTGACACACTTTACTGTTGGCAGACGCTTGTATGAGCACTGTTTTGTTATTGTATAGGGCGCATTCCCTTTGCAACTTAAGTTTTATTTTCTTTCTTTTTTTTCTCCTGTTAATGTTTTGTTGCTGCAGTATTAATCTGCAGTAGCGGGATACAGTAATATCCTTTGTTAGAGTTTTGGTTCTTACCAGTTAAAATCACAAAAATTTAACTGAAAACTAAAACAATGAAAAATTCCCGGAATTCTAAACAATTCCCGGGTTTTTCCCAGTTTTCTCCCAGATAAAAAAATTCACAGGTTTTTCCCCGATCTCCCGGTTGTCCCGGGTCATATACACCCTGTGCATCTATACTCGTGTAAGTAACAGGATTTTTATAATTTCAATTAGAATATTTAACATAATAACTGAATTAAATTGCTGAATGTTTTTGATATTTGTTAATATCAGATTTTTCAGGATTTGGTTTACAAGTTTGAATATCTTTCAATAAACATTTTAAATGTACATAAATCAAAAAACGAACGAATTTAAATATTTTTACTGACGTCATTAGTGGTATTAATTGTCTTTTTCTAAGTTTAGAATAATTTTGTATTTTTTTCGTTTTACAGATTTGATGTGGTTCTTTTAAAGATTTTTTTATTCAATGCATCGTCATTATCATTGTTGTTAATATTGTCAAAGGATTTGCAGTAAGATCGATTAATTTTTGTTTATTAAGTTTGGAATAACTATTCAAATTACCTGTTTTAGCAATTGGTCAAAGTTCTTTCAAAGTTTTATATTTTAGTTCCTTCTTCTTCATTTCCTTATTCATTTCTTTCGTATTAAAACAATCAATACATTCCCAAAGATCTCCTCTAGCTACATTTGAATAACCATTTCCTTTATAATAATTTTCTGAATCTCTATAACGCAATCCATTGTGTATTGCATATTGTGTATTGAACCAGTTACCTAGAAACGACGGAGAGGCTTTGTCCCACTGTGGCCCTCAGTGGTTCACAATTCCATAACAAGCCACAGCAGTGCACCCACCCTACCACCGCCCCACACCAAACCCAGCGTTATTGTGCAGTTTGGTCCCAGTGGACCCCCCCCCTCCCCCATCCCTGGGAACTTCTCATACCAGATGAGTGTAAGCCCTAATGTTTGCATGGTAGAGTAATTATGGTGTGTGTATACATGGAGACAGTGTTTGTACAGAAAACGCCGACATAGTGCAACTAAGGTGGTATAAGGAGAACCAGCCCGCATTCGCTGAGGCACATGGAAAACCATGTTAACGACAATCCACAGGCTGACCGGCACACTAGACTTCGACACTAATCCACTGGGCAGATCCATGCCGGGAACCAGCATGCCTTCCTGCTTGGGAAGCAGTGCATTAGACTGCGCAGCTAGTCAGGCAGGCATAGCTCTATCCATACTGTCCTTTACTATAATTTCTAAGTTCTTATACAATTCAACTTTGTTTGGAATTTCTTTCTGTTTTATTTACGTAGAATGAATTTTTATTTTGATTTTTATTTAATCGTTTTCAGTTAAAATGTACCTCTCAGATTTTTGGTTTGATGGTTCTTATTTATGAAGAATAAAGTTTATTAGATTTGAAAATTTTTAAATGAGAAAAGAGAAATTGCTTTTTTCAATACAGGCAAATGAGATTTTTTTGGTTGGGGAAATTAGACATTTGTATAGCATGCAAATATACAGAATACATAAATCTTGTCCAATGTCAGGATGCAGTCTTCTCACTGAGCAACAGAGACTTGCAAGATGAGCATTACTAAGACAAGCAGGAAAATAAATAACACAGATAAACAATTTGAATGGAAGACCTGATTATGACTGCAATGCAAAATAAAATGGAAATGGGCAGGAGATGTAGCCAGGAGAAAAGATGATAGAGGGACCAAATAAATTACTTGCTGGATTCCAAGAGAAGAACTTAGAAATTATAGTAAAGGACAGTATGGATAGAGCCATGCCTGCCTGGCTAGCTGCGCAGTCTAATGCACTGCTTCCCAATCAGCAAGGAGCTCATGAACGTTTTGAAAGGTTAGAAGAGATGGCAACCTCTTTATAGGGACCCGTCTGCCGTAGAAACGTATTACTTTTCACTGTTACCTCTTGCCTCGCTCCACACAGCAGTAAGCTCGATTAGGTGGTACTGAAAATTACTGATTGAGAACTTAGATATGAAGCTCTTTTAAACTCTGCACAAACAGATATGTGCTGATATTATCTTTAGTAATCGTAAGATCAGTAAATATGACTGTGTGAACGTAAACATGTTGCAGGTGATGCAGCCAAAAGACATTTCGGCTAGTGAAACATCATTCAAGGACTTCTTGCTGCAAAACGACCCACCGGGCAGAGTCTGTAACAGAAGGTGTGTGTGTTTCTATCTCATTTCTCAACCATGATCGACAGTAGACGAATTTCTCATAACGCCATGTGCAAACGAATTTCCCCTTGCGTAGACATCAGGCAGCTGGGAAATTTATAGCCGGTTCAGAGCTTTAATAATTCACGACACACAGGGTTTAATGCCTTTAATATCGAAACTATGTCTAGTGGAGCGAAGCCTGCGATAAGTAAATGAGCACATCAGCCTTTTATCGGTTATAAGATATGATCCGAACTCTCCAGCCACTGTGGGAGGTTAACAACACTGTCACAAACTGCTGACCGTTGTATCTAAAGTAGATGTGGGAGAAGGAACCATTGTACTTGTAGATGTAATTTGACATACTATGTGAGTACATTAAGAAATTAAACTCATAGTGAAATATTTAGAACGTGTCTCAGAGAACGCGAACTTGTGTATTCGGCGTTAACACTACTGTCGCTAACCCGCAGATATGTACTTCTCGTAACTGTAGCGTTACACTCCAAGAGCAACGTTTTTATTACTTTAGTTGTTACTGCAATTATTCTACATAAAATAATATTAAATACATATAATTTTTCCAGCCTAAAAACAGTAAAGACACACCAACAGTGGATGGTGGAGGATTGGAGAATCATACAGAGGGAAGACAAAAACACGACCAAAAACACTACATATTATAATGCCTGATACGGTGTAGGAAATCCGTCGGCATTCAAAACAGCTTCTAGTCGTCTGGAAATGGACTAATAGAGGTTATGTAAAGGTTTTCATGGGACTGCAGAATAGTGGCAACTTCAGGTAACGATGATGGAGGTGGATGGTGATCAAGCAATCACGTCTCCGAAATAGACCACGAAGTCTCAATAATACTGAGATCTAGCGATTACAGTGCCATGGCAGATTCTACGATTCATCCTCGTGAAAACAAAACCATTTCTGGATGATGCGAGTTGTGTGAACATTGGCCCTGTCGTCATGAAACAATGCATCATTATTGTTTAAAAAGCATTTTACCTCGGAAAGGACGTGATCAGTCAAAATGGCCCCATAATATTCGTCAGTAATGCGTCCTTGCAGAGTAACCATGGGGTCCATGGATTACCACTATATGGCTGCCCAAATCATCACGGAACCCCCATCATGTTTCACTTTTGTGACGTAGAGTGATCGTGACAAACTGTTGTTGAAGTGGAGAGTATAGAAAGGGTGTAGGGGAACATGGAAAACAGCGCAGTCGTTGTCGTAATGCGGAAACGGAGCGATTTATCTGCCTTCCAAAACGACATGCCCACTGGCTTTCTGGACACGGGTGGAAGCTTTCCCGAAACGGCTACCTTTGCGAACTGTTCACATGCAGTCATGGTTTAAGTATGTTGTGCATGGTAAATGGTGTTACACAAAAACCGACGCCAGGGCAATTGTGGTGCACGATGGGCCATAGATGACAGAGGCGAATGACTGCTGCGGCGATGCATACGGGCGAATAGATAGGCAACTGTTGAGGAACTGACCGTGCAGCAAACGTTGCTGCGTATGGCCCTCCACAGCAAGCGCCTGATTCTTGCACCACGCTGACTGCTGCTCACCGGCAATAAAGGCAGGAATTTGTACGCCAGTACCAGAACTGGACGTCCACTGAGAGGTTACAGGTGGCCTTTTAAGACGAATCACGTTTTATTCTGCATCAAACGGCTGGTTGTTGGCGTATATTGCGTGAAACGTCTGAAAGCAAACACACTGCAGAAGTCGTCGGAAGCGAAAATCAGCGCAAGGAGAGCAATGACAGAAGCGTTCAATGATATTGAAAGTAAGACGTTGTCAACCGACCTGAGTAAAAACCCTAAGAGATTTTGGTCGTATGTAAAATAAGTAAGTTTGTCAAAATCATCTATTCATTCTCTCAGTCACAATTACCGGCACCGAAATGGAAGATAACAGAGAGAAGACCGAAATACTGAATTGGGTCTTCCGAAGTTGTTTCACCGCGGAAGATCGTAACACTGTCCCTCCTCTCAATCGTCTTACGAACGTCGAAATGGCAGATATTGAGATAACCTATCGCCGAATTCAAAAACAGCTACAATCGCTTAGTAATGGAAAGGCGTTAGGACCAGATGAGATACTTATAAGATTCTATAAAGATTTATGCGAAAGAAATTGCTCCCCTTCTAGCAGTAATTTATCGTAGATCGGTTGAGCAACGAAAGGTACCTAGTGACTAGAAAAAAGCGCAGGTCATTCCCGTTTCTTAGAAAGGCCGTAACACAGATCCACACAATTATCGACCTATATCGCTGACGTCAATCTGTTGTAGAATTATGGTACATGAATTATGACGTTCTTGGAAAATTAACATCTCCTGTACAAAAATCAACGTGGATTCCGCAAACAGACATCCTCTCCTCGCTCTGTTCGCCCATGAGATCCACAGCGCAGTGGACAACGGTGCTCAGGTTTATGCCGTGTTCCTTGATTTCAGTTAGGCATTTGACACCATTCCGCATTGCTGGTAAATGAAAAAAGTACGAGCTTACAGAGTATCAGACCAGACCTGCGATCGGATTCAAGACATTCTTGCAGATAGCACTCAACATGTTCTTAACAAAACAAAATCTACAGATGTAAAGGTAATATCTGGATTACCACGGGAACTGTCATAGGACCGTTGCTGTTTAAAATACATATTAATGATCTAGTAGAATACGCTGGATGCTCTTAAAGGCTATTCGCAGATAATGCAGTTGTCCATACCAAAGTAGCAACGCCAGAAGATAATAAGAATTTGCAGAACGGCCTGCAGAGAACTGATGAATGGTGCAGGCTCTAGCAGTTGACCCTGAAAGTAAATAAATGTAAAGTATTGTGCATACATAGGAAAAGAAATCCACTATTGTACAGCTACACCATTGATGACAAACAGCGGTAGACAGCATCTGCCGTAATATACCTAGGCATAACTATCCAGAGCGACCTTAAGTGGTTGATTGGTTGGTTGGTGGGGTTGAAGGGAGCGGACTGCAAAGGTCATGAAAACCGACAAGGAACAAAAACAAGCAACAGAGATGACAAGGGAAGACACAGAACAAGAAAGACATAGACAAAGACCAGAAAAAAATAATTAAAAACACACAGAGGGTTACAGTGGTTGGCGAACCATGGAAACAAAAAAAGGAAAAGCCAACCATCAAGAGACACACTAAAAACCCCAGTATAAAACTGTAGGCAAAAGGTCAGACTCAAAACAAAAAGGGGAACAAACCCTCAGATCGGATGATAAAAGCTCCCTGCCTGAATAAAACTCAAAACGACGCCTGCCATTGCAGCGTCATCTGTTAAAAGTGCAGGGAGTGAATTAGGCAGCGCAGTCGTCTGCCTGAGCGCAGTTAAACGCGGACAGTCCAACAAAATGTGGGCCACTATCAACGCCGATCCACAGTGACAGAGAGGTGGGTCCTCGCGGCGCAGTAAATAACCGTGCGTCAGCCAGGTGTGGCCAGTGCGCAGCTGGCAGAGTACAATGCAGTCCTTGCGAGAGGCCCGCGAGGAAGAGCGCCACACACCGGTAGTCTCTTTGACGACCCGAAGTTTGTTGGGTGAAGGCAGAGTGCGCCATTCATCACTCCAGGTACCAAGTACCTTCTGCCCCAAAACTGACTGGAGATCACACTCCAAAAGGCCAATCTCCAGGTCCGATGCACAGACAGCCTGTTTGGCCAGAGTGTCAACACGTTCATTACCCGAGATGCCGGCATGCCCCAGGGCCCATGTAAAAACCACAGAGTGGCAGCAACGGGGAAGAGTATGGATGGACTTCTGGATAACCATCAGACAGGCGAGAGCGAGGAAAACAATGGTTGATAGCTTGTAAACTGCTCAGTGAGTCACTACAGATAACGAAGGACTCACCTGAGCAGGAGCAGATATACTCTAAGGCGCGAGAGATGGCTACCAGCTCGGCTGTGAAAACACTGCAGCCAGCCAGCAATGAGCAGAGTGATCCCCAAGAGCAATAGCATAACCAAGTCGACAGCCTCATCGAACCGTCGGTACAGACCACGTCAGAGCCGTGAAATGTGGCAAACATAGAAAGAAAGTGGCGGCAGAGAGCCTCAGGAGGCACTGAGTCCTTCAGGCCCTGTGCCAAATACAGCTGAAGGCATGGGCAGGGCATACACCATGGGGGTAGACGTATATGGGCCCAGAAAAGAGGTGAGAGCGGGAAAAACTCAAGCCCGGAGAGAAGAGCCCGGACGAGAACCGCAATCATACACCAATACAGGGTCACCGTTCTGGAAGATGGATGACTGAGTTGGGGAACAGGAGACGGTATTTTGGATGCCTGTGTAAGCTACAAACATGTCCAGCATAAGACGCCAATAGTCGTTGGCGCCGGATCCGCAATGGAGGGACACCAGCCTCCACAAGCATGCTGTTTACAGGGCTTGTGCAGAAAGCTCCTGTTGCAAGTCAGAGCCCGCTGTGAAGTATGGGGTCAAGCACCCGCAGGATGGAAAGCGAAGCCAAAACATAAGCCAGGCTCCCATAATCGAGATGGGACTGAATCAACACTTGATACAGTCGGAGCAGAGTATCCCAGCTGGTGTCACTCAAGCAATGAAGAGCATTAAGATGGCACCAGCACGATTGTTTAAGCTGCCAAATTGAGAGAGCCAAGTGAACCAGGCATTAAAAAGCAAGCCCAAAAACCCATGTGTCTCCACCATGGCAAGAGGTTCGCAGTCAAGAGAAAACTGTAGCTCAGGGTGAAGAGTGTGGCGTCAGCAGAAATGCATGATGCAGGTCTTGGCGACCGAAAACTGGAAGCTGTGCGTGACGGCCCAAGACTGCACCCTGCGGATAGCGCTCTGTAGCAGCCATTCAGAAACCGCAATGTTAGGGAAGCTATATTGCAGGCAAAGGTCATCAACACACAGAGATGCCGATACAGACGTTCCCACAGCTGGAGCTATCCCATTGATAGCAACTAAAAAGAGGCAGGCACTCAAGACAGAGCCTTGCGGGAACCCATTCTTCTGGACTTGGGAGGAATTCTGGGAGGAACTAACTTGCACGTGGAAAGAACGAAGCGACAGAAAATTTTGTATAATAATCGAGAGCGGGCTCCTAAGACCCCACCCATAAAGCGTGGTGAGGATGTAATGTCACCACATTCTATCATACGCCATCCACATGTCAAAATGCTGACGATGGGCAAATGCCGTGCAGATGGCAGACTCCAGGCAGACCAGATTATTGGTGGCAGAGCGGCCCTTACAGAACCCACCCTGGGACGGAGCCAGAAGGTCCCGAGACTGAAGTAGCCACTCAACCTCTGGCTCACCATGCGTTCGAGCAACTTGCACGGAACGTTGGTGAGGCTAATGGGGCGGTAGCTGTCCACCTTCAGTGGGATCTCGCCAGGTTTGAAAAAGGGGATGACGATGCTTTCCCGCCAATGTGATGGGGACTTACCCTCAACCCAGATACAGTTGAAAAGGTCGAGGAGGTGTCACTGCCAGTCCACCGAGAGGTGTTTGGGCATCTGATAGTGGATGCGATCTGGCCTGGGAACCATATCAGGGCAAGCGGCTAGGGCACTTGGGAATTCCCACTCACTGATTGGAGCATTGTACAATTCGGGATGGCGCATATGCAATGAAAGGACCCGACATTCCAACTGCCCTTTCAGGGAGCAGAAGACCAGTGGGTAATTCATAGAAGCAGAACTCTGAGCATAATGCTCAGAGCATCGAGTGACATTATACTGAGTGCACTATCCGAAAATTACCTCGAGCAATTAAACAGAGAACCAACTCGTGGAGATAACATCTTGGACCTACTGATAACAAACAGACCCGAACGTTTCGACTCTGTAAGTGCAGAACAGGGAATCAGTGATCATAAGGCCGTTGCAGCATCCCTGAATATGGAAGTTAATAGGAATATAAAAAAAGGGAGGAAGGTTTATCTGTTTAGCAAGAGTAATAGAAGGCAGATTTCAGACTACCTAACAGATCAAAACGAAAATTTCTGTTCCGACATTGACAATGTTGAGTGTTTATGGAAAAAGTTCAAGGCAATCGTAAAATGCGTTTTAGACAGGTATGTGCCGAGTAAAACTGTGAGGGACGGGAAAAACCCACCGTGGTACAACAACAAAGTTAGGAAACTACTGCGAAAACAAAGAGAGCTTCACTCCAAGTTTAAACGCACCCAAAACCTCTCAGACAAACAGAAGCTAAACGATGTCAAAGTTAGCGCAAAGAGGGCTATGCGTGAAGCGTTCAGTGAATTCGAAAGTAAAATTCTATGTACCGACTTGACAGAAAATCCTAGGAAGTTCTGGTCTTATCTTAAATCAGTAAGTGGCTCGAAACAGCATATCCAGACACTTCGGGATGATGATGGCATTGAAACAGAGGATGACACGCGTAAAGCTGAAATACTAATCACCTTTTTCCAAAGCTGTTTCACAGAGGAAGACCGCACTGCAGTTCCTTATCTAAATCCTCGCACAAACGAAAAAATGGCTGACATCGAAATAAGTGTCCAAGGAATAGAAAAGCAACTGGAATCACTCAACAGAGGAAAGTCCACTGGACCTGACGGGATACCTATTCGATTCTACACAGAGTACGCGAAAGAACTTGCCCCCCTTCTAACAGCCGTGTACCGCAAGTCTCTAGAGGAACGGAAGGTTCCAAATGATTGGAAAAGAGCACAGGTAGTCCCAGTCTTCAAGAAGGGTCGTCGAGCAGATGCGCAAAACTATAGACCTATATCTCTGACGTCGATCTGTTGTAGAATTTTAGACCATGTTTTTTGCTCGAGTATCATGTCGTTTTTGGAAACCCAGAATCTACTCTGTAGGAATCAACATGGATTCCGGAAACAGCGATCGTGTGAGACCCAACTCGCTTTATTTGTTCATGAGACCCAGAAAATATTAGATACAGGCTCCCAGGTAGATGCTATTTTTCTTGACTTCCAGAAGGCGTTCGATACAGTTCCGCACTGTCGCCTGATAAACAAAGTAAGAGCCTACGGAATATCAGACCAGCTGTGTGGCTGGATTGAAGAGTTTTTGCAAACAGAACACAGCATGTTGTTATCAATGGAGAGACGTCTACAGACGTTAGGATAGCCTCTGGCGTGCCACAGGGGAGTGTTATGGGACCATTGCTTTTCACAATATATATAAATGACCTAGTAGATAGAGTCGGAAGTTCCATGCTGCTTTTCGCGGATGATGCTGTAGTATACAGATAAGTTGCAGCATTAGAAAATTGTAGCGAAATGCAGGAAGATCTGCAGCGGATAGGCACTTGGTGCAGGGAGTGGCAACTGACCCTTAACATAGACAAATGAAATGTATTGCGAATGCATAGAAAGAAGGATCCTTTATTGTATGATTATATGATAGCGGAACAAACACTGGTAGCAGTTACTTCTGTAAAATATCTGGGAGTATGCATGCGGAACGATTTGAAGTGGAATGATCATATAAAATTACTTGTTGGTAAGGCGGGTACCAGGTTGAGATTCATTGGGACAGTCCTTAGAAAATGTAGTCCATCAACAAAGGAGGTGACTTACAAAACACTCGTTCGGCCTATACTTGAGTATTGCTCATCAGTGTGGGATCCGTACCAGATCGGGTTGACGGACGAGATAGAGAAGATCCAAAGAAGAACGGCGCGTTTCGTCACAGGGTTATTTGGTAACCGTGATAGCGTTACGGAGATGTTTAGCAAACTCAAGTGGCAGACTCTGCAAGAGAGGCGCTCTGCATCGCGGTGTAGCTTGCTGTCCAGGTTTCGAGAGGGTGCGTTTCTGGATGAGGTATCGAATATATTGCTTCCCCGTACTTATACCTCCCGCGGAGATCACGAATGTAAAATTAAAGAGATTAGAGCGCGCGCGGAGGCTTTCAGACAGTCGTTCTTCCCGCGAACTATACGCAACTGGAACAGGAAAGGGAGGTAATGACAGTGGCACGTAAAGTGCCCTCCGCCACACACCGCTGGGTGGCTTGCGGAGTATAAATGTAGATGTAGATGCTCTGCTAAGAGTTCTGCAGTCCTGTCTGATTCAGTACAGACTGCTCCATTCAGGGAAAGCCCAGGTATGCTGTCAGGTGTCTGATACCCATAGAGTCGCACAATCTTGCTCCCGCCTGCGATGAAGAGGTATGGATGCCAATGGTGGAGACATACCGTTCCCAGCACTCCTGCTACCGTCGGCAAATAAGGCGTCGGGCTGGGGCACAGAACCGCATAAAGGTAATGAGGTGTTCCAGGGATGGATGCCGCTGATGACGTTGGACGGCTCATATGACAGAAAGATCGGAAAGTGGTCACTACTGCAGAAGTCGTGATGCACCCTCCATTGGACAGATGGTAGAAGGCTAGGGCTGCAGACCGAAAGGTAGATGGCTGAGTATGTGTGGGGGCACCATTATTTAAGAGGGAAGGTTCGAGCTGTGCCAACACTTGCTCAATGACAGTGCCTCCTCCTGTTGCCACCAATCCACCCCACAAAGGGTTATGGGCGTTAAAGTCGCTCAGTAACAGAAATGGGGGCGGCAGTTGGGCTGTCAGCACAGCCAATACATGCTGTGGGACATCACCACCCGGTGGGAGATAGATACTGCATACAATAACACACTGAGGCGTCCACACCTGAACAGTGACACCCTCTAAAGGTGTTTGAAGAGGTACACACTCGCTACAAAGAGAGTTCAGGAGGTAGATGCAGACTCCACCAGATATCCTCACATAAGCTGCTCGATTCTTATAATAACTCCAATAGCCATGGAGGGCGGGGGTTTGCATCGCCAGAAACCAAGTTTCCTGGAGAGCAATACAGAAGAAAGGGTGAAGGCTGATAAGTTGGGGAGCTCAACAAGGTGGTGAAAAAAACCACTGCAATTCCACTGGAGAATGACATTGTCCGCAGTCAAAAAAGGCATGAAGGGACCGAGGAGGCAGATTATGCTGCTGGGTCACCTGCTGCCACCGATTGAGTACCTGTGGGAGTGACATCCATCGTGTCTGAGGGTTCGGCGAGATCTAGGTCCTCAGCGGACGCCAGGATCTCTACCTCATCCTCAGATGCAGAGCTTGTAGGTAGCAGTGGTGTGGGTGCCACCACAATTGCCTTGTTCTTATGGGTCTTCTGTTTCGATTTCTCGTGCTGTTCCTTGGATTCCTCTAGCTGGGAGGGATTCTTTGATTCAGTCTCCAGGAGTGACGAGGACTGCAAAGCCCTACAACGAGCTACTTCTGGCTTCTTCAGCTACTGGCGGGTGTCTGCTTTGCCACTGGTAGGAACCTGGGAAGGGAACGATCCAAGAGACCCCTTCCTAGTAACAGAAGCCAAAGAAGACTTTCGCGGGGGAGGAGGGGGGTGGGTGCTGCTCCGGAGGTAGGTAGCGCAGGAGCAACAGGGAGGGAAGTGCCCCCCACCATCAAGGGAACAGGTGTGCTCTTATGGCTCTGAGAGCTGACTGGAACTGGTGCAACGGATCAGGCTGTAACAGTAGTGATAGCAGTGGCATAAGATGCTTTCACGCACATGGGATGGATCCTTTCAAATTTCCTTTTAGCCTCAGTGTAGTCAGTCAGTCCAGGGTCTTGTATTCCTTTCCTTCTGTAGAATCCTACAGTCCAGCGAGCAAGGGAATGGTGGTCTCCACAGTTGACACAGATGGGAGGCAAGGCACACGGAGAATTGGTATGGGATGGACAACCACAATCTCAACATATAAGGCTGGAAAAGACATATGGCTGAACTTCCAACACTTAAAGCACTGCATCAAGGGAGAAATATATGGCTTGACATCCCGGTGGTAGACCATCACCTTCACCTTCTCGGGTAATTTGTCACCCTCAAAGGCCAAGATTCAGGCACCAGAGGCAACCTGATTATCCCTTGGTCCCTGATGGATGCTACAGACGAAATGGCCACCAATCGCTCTAAGTTGGTGTGCAGCGCATAGTCGGACCGTAAAAGAAGGTCCCTGTGAAAGGTAATACCCTGGACCATATTTAAGGTTGTATGGGGCGTGAGAGTAACAGAAACATTCCCCAGATTGTCACAAGCGAGTAATGCCTGTGAGTGAGCAGAGTATGCTGTTTTTATCAAGACTGACCCAGACTGCATTTTAAACAAACCTTCCACATCCCCAAACTTGCCCTCTAAATGTTCTACAAAGAACTGAGGCTTCATGGACACAAAGGATTCCCCATCAGCTCTTGTACATACTAGGTACTAGGGCGAATAAGCTTCACTGCCATTCTTAGCCTTTCATTCCCCCCATGGTGTGGCCAGGGACAGAAACGATTTGGGGTCATACGTGTTTGCATTACATTGAGCCCTGGAACGCTTAGAGACTGCTGGCGGCTGGCCACCAGCAAGAGAAGATTTGCCATGCTTCATTGCGTGTCATCCACCCTGATGCCACCCACACTGACCAAGGGCCCTCCCCGCAGGCACCACCCAGCCGCAGCAAGGGCCACCTGGCAGCATGGCCATTTCCAGGAGTCCCGATGCCCCAGGGATATAGGTATCTACACCTTGGCATAGGTGTGGAGTTAACGGCGCAGGCATCAGCAGAGCGATTCCTGTGTTGTCAGTAGGCTACAACCAACAGGGTACATGGCGGTCCCACCACAAAGGACTAGCTGCCGTGCTGGATATCAGGTGCATAGAAGCCCATGGTCGTCGTCGGCGCAGAAAGTGACACAGCATATTGGATGGCGGAAACTGCACCTAGGAATGTATCCTCATCCAAGAGATGGAGAGTGAACGGGACTGCAATGCGACAGCGAGAAGGCGGGCTAAATATCTCAATGCATGATGGACACGATGCACCATGTAAGGCGACCTTCCCCAGTTGGCTCGCTCTTCGGAAAAATTTGGAAGTATGGAGGTCAAACCCTACTGGGGACCATCACATAAAGGCCGAAACATGTGACTCCTTTTAGACGCCTCTTACAACAGGCAGGAATACCGTGGGCCAATTCTAACCCCCAAAACCGCAGGGCGGTGACCTTAAGTGGAATGACCATATAAAACAGATAGTGGGAAAAGCAGACACCAGACTCAGATTCATCCAAAGAATCTTAAGGAAATGTAGCTCATCCACGAAAGAAGTGGTTTATGAAGCGGTTGTTCTTTCCGTTCTTTGTATTGTTCATCTATCTGGGATCCTTATCAGGTAGGACTGATACAGGAGAGTAGATCAAACGAAGAAAGGCACGTTTCGTCATGGGATCGTTTAGCTGGCATACTTTACAAGTGAGGCGTTGTGCATCATGGGGAGATCTACAACTAAAATTTCGGGAGAGCACTTTTCAGGACGAGTCAGACAACATATTACTTCTCCACACATACATCTCGCGTATTGACCACGAGGAGAAAATTCGAGAAATCAGAGCCAGTACAGAGGCTTACCGACAATCATTATTCCCACGCGCTATTAGCGAGTGGAACACGGTTGGAAGGATCAGATAGTGGTACCGAAACTACCCTCCGCCACCCACCATTAGGTGGCTTGCGGAGTATGATGTAGATGTACATGTACATGTAGATGAAGGGCCAGGCCGCTGGAGGCAACGTTAAGGCCTCCATTCTGGAAGGCACAATGGGTCATCACAACTGAGCATCTATCCATCAGCAACATGTTCACACCTACATGCGATTTGTTTTTCCTCGGCACGATGGCATCTACAGTTCGTAATGTGCGTGCGTGCTTTGAAGAGCACCAGGTTGAGCTTATTGTACTCCCCTGGTCACCAGTCTGCCCGAATATAAACCAACCGAAAATCTATGGGAGCATCTCGATCGGGCTGTTTCAGCCCTGGATCCTCAACCGAGAAACCTAGCGCCACTGGCCATGCCACTGGAGTCGGCATCGTTACACATCTCTGTCGGTCATTTCTAGAGCCTCATTGGCTCTCTTCTTGCACGTCTCTCAGCGGTCCGCTATGCAAAAAGGTTGTTTTCGTGTCTGTAGCGGTCACATGTCAAGCTGATGTTGCTGAAGTACATCAGTTCCACATGGAATGAGAGTTCAATCATTCATGCCTGTTATGTGATGAAAAACTCTATCAAGTCTGATAAAGAATGGATTAGTGCTTCATAGTCTAACACTTTACCATTCTGTCTGCGTATCCGAGAATGGGTCCTGTTATAACACCAGCTTCGTTATACGCCGATCTTCCCTAACAACCTAACCCTAAGTCCTGTCACGGGAAAAGCCACTTATAACACCAACCTGCCGTGGCACAAACTAATGTTACCCTCTGAGAGGATTCTGCAATTTTGACCGCCTGTGTGTCAAACGGATAAAGGTGATTTTGAATATACTGCAGTTAACAGGAAAACTAAACAGGCTCTAACTTTGGGGTTTAATGAAAGTAGTAAGCCGGCCGAGATGGCTGAGCGGTTCTAGGCGCTACAGTCTGGAGCCGCGCCACCGCTACGGTCGCAGGTTCGAATCCTGACTCGGGCATGGATGTATGTGATGTCCTTAGGTTAGTTAGGTTTAAGTAGTTCTAAGTTCTAGGGGACTGACGACCTCAGAAGTTAAGTCCCATAGTGCTCAGATCCATTTGACCCATTTTTTTGAAAGTAGTAAAATGCATATGTGAATGAAAAAACGAACGGTCGCCAGCCTGATTAGGCACATTAATTTGGATATATAAGTTTAAGAAAATTGAATATCTGTCATTGAAGTTACTTTCATTAATATTCCCTTTGAAAAGCAACCAGGATACAAATGGACACAGGGCACTCTGAGCTGTGGGTAGTGGTAGTCACCAATAAAGCACATACTAGTAATCATAGGAAGCAAACTCGTACCAAACTCACACTAATAAGAGCTACACTCAAATGTTGTTACTTGGATCAGTACTGAAATGTTCCTGCCAGAAGTGCAGAACTAAAATTGGCCTGAAGGGGCTTCTGACTTAACTGAAGTATAAATATCACAATCGCACTGTTTATACTCCCATTTTTAGAAATATATCAGATTTCCTTAGTAGTAATAATAGTCCATTTATCTTTTTAATATGTGCAGAATATGATGAGGATCCATAAACTAGTATGGTGTCATTAGTCAAGCCCTAATATTACTTCAGTAGCAAAGACTAATTCAAAGAAAATTAACTCCTAACTTCACTTGGAATAGAATGAAATTTTCACTCTACAGCGGAGTGTGCGCTGATATGAAACTTCCTGGCCGATTTAAACTGTGTGCCGGATCGAGACTCGAACTCGGGACCTTTGCCTTTCGCGGGCAAGTGCTCTACCAACTGAGCTACCCAAGCACTGGCCCGTGAAAGTCAAAGGTCCCTAGTTCGAGTCTCGGTCCGGCACACAGTTTTAATCGGCCAGGAAGTTTCACTTGGAATAGTTTATATTTTTACTTTTCAAGTCAAATCATTCAGCACTGAGCTAAATTAACTTCAAAAAAATCGTTCATGATAGTAATCAAGGCTAAATTATGTTTCAAATAAGTTTAACTTATTTACCGTTTTCATCATCTGTAAAGTAGGTATTTTGACAGAAACATTTACAGTCTGGCACTGAATTTATGCAAAACGATACTTCGCAACAATTTGAGAGTACTTTAGCAAAATTCTAACTAACTTCAACTTCTGCTAATCCTTGCACATTTGACAAATAAGAATAAATCACTAATTCATTTGAAACATGATACTCGGTTTTATAAATACTTAGGAGAGGACCCTGCATATGTTCATGATCAGGATAGGAGATATGATTGTAAACACGGTGTTTATAGCACTTGGATTATTATTAAAATCACTCACACAAATTATCTGGTCCATGCTCTGATACATATCTGTATGCATGAAGTTGGTGTAGCAGTGGCAAAGCGGTGGTGGCAAGCGACATGGCGGCTAACTGTACTCGCGGCACTTGATGTTTGAATGCTCTGTAAAATTTCTTCTTGGCGACGAATTTTTAACGCGTTAGATCCATTCCTTACGGCCGAGAGTACCATGCAACAGCCAAATCCACATTTGGGGCGAAATTCCTTGCAAAGCGGCTTCCAATTGCCTTCCTTGGTACCGTCGATGTGTACCGTGCAACGGCTAGCCACTGACCGCGCATCGTTCAAACTAAGGAGCCGCCCAGTTCGACCGCCAAAAGCACCTTTTACGTAGCGCCAAGCCACTTCCGCTGCGAAGGTGCTTCCCTACATCTTTTACATTTTACGATATAAGTGCCCTAAGCATGAACCAGTCTCGAATAACATTGCTTTTCTTTTAAATATACACATATTATAAAATGTCATTATTTTAAATATCATTTAGCTTTTTCCATGCATAAATTACAGAACTCTAAACTTTCCTGTCACGAATCAATGACCTTAACTAACAAAGAACACACACTTCATAATTACAGTTACATAATATAAACCTACTTATAATCGATATAAGTGTTACTCTGTGAATGAGATGACATATATCCTAATTGTCAACGGCCACATTGTACGGTCGTCCAACATCCCATACCAAATGAGCTAAAAGTAAGACTTCATGGCGGACACGCAGAAACAATTGCACGTTTAGACTGTCCCACAAATATGCCGATTTGAACCGCAGTGAAAATCTTTGGGGTGCTGGAACAATGCGTTATCCGTCAGATACAGTACCAGTGCAATCCGATCGACCTGGGTGCGTTCTATATTTTGTTGTGAATACGACGAACAAGAAGAGCGTTTCTGAATAAGAAAAATTTGTTGCCATCAAATGTAAATTTAAGTATTATGATGCATTTTAGAATATATTTTTTTAGAGTATAGCATCGTATGAAACTGAGATTTGGACGATAAGCAGTTCACACAAGAACAGAATAGATCCTTTCCAGATGTGGTACTATAGAAGAACTACTGAAGATTACTGAAGATTAGATGGATAGATCGCGTAACTAATCAGGAAGTACTGAATAGAATCGCGGAGAAGCTGGAGGGGAATTTATGGCACAGCTTGACTAAAAGAAGAGTTCAGTTAATAGGTTACACTATGAGACTTCGGGGAACCACCAGTTTAGTATTGAATAGATGTATGGGAGTTAAATATAGTAGAGGGAGACCAAGAAATGAACACAGTAAGCAGGTTGAAATGGATGTAGGGTGTATCAGCTATTGGGAAATGAAGAGGTCTACACAGAGTAGAGTAGCATCAAGAACTGCATCGAACTAGTCTTCAGATCTGAGAGCACAACAACAAACCACACCGCAGTCGTTTACAGTTCCTTTACTTGTTACTCATTTCTAGGAGGAAGGAAACTATTTTTAGTCCGGTGAGTTTACTGTCAGTATGATTGCATGTGGTATGCTGAATCTATTTAATGGACCAAGAATCGAACCCGAATCCCTGGATCCCGCCCACTGTGCACTATGTATTACATGGTCTGAGCAAACCTCGCGGACCAACTGAAATCTCCAACTTGTCACAAGCCCCTTACAGCACTATCCGTAAGAAGCAGGGATCCCGTTTCGAAGACGTATCTGTATTAAATTTTTTACTTGTCACACGCAATCATCACAGCAAACGTTTCACCATCAAACACTGATGAAGATGTAGCCCTCCTTCTCTTTCTTAATCTTCCCATTGGTTGTAGATCCTACAGCTCATTCTACTGATAACTCTTTCTGATGCCTGATTTCTTTTTGCAGGGCATTTCCTTCTAAGAAGTTTTTGATGAGGCTCATATGCCAAATTAGTTGTCCATCTAATTTAATCAGTATCTCTGTCCCTTTAATTGCTTTTAGAAACTTTTTATCACATTTTTCTTTCAATCCAAATCTCTATTGCTCCTTTTCTTCCTCTTAATTCATCCTTCACAATTATAGCTGAAAAATCTCGAGATAAATATCTATAGCAATTTATTTCTTGTGTCTATATTAAAACGTCTGTTTGTTAATAAACTGCTTTCACATCTGAAGGCTTGTTTGATCTTTGAAATTCTACTTTTAATATCCATTCTACCGGAGCCGAGCTGGTTGCTTGTGTACGCAGTATTTTTCTGGCAGTCATCTAAAGAGACAGAAAACTTTGCCCGTTCATTTTACTATAAGAGACCACGTTTTCTTCCATTTTACAGTTTTGGTTTAAATACCTCAGACAGCTGCCCATAAAGCAAACTTCTTTCTCCTGCTAGTGGAATTTGATGAAAGAATTGTCTGTTTGTGGCTCGTATACGGCACTTCCACCATAAAGCCTTTTACCTTATTGGAAAATTACAAAAATTTTTGAGTATATCATTTCAAAACTCAGCGCCAGTTTCAAATGTATTGTGAATGTGAAAGTGTCGTTGGAAACAAAACCAAATGTTTGTACTCGAAGATACCTAAATCGCTTCATGGAATTTTAAGGCTCGGTCTAGGTCGCTCCCATGTCGACCAGGCGATCTGATAAGGTATTCCTGTATATTCTGCAGTCACTTTCAGTGAAGATAAAAAGTGGAAAATTTAATTAAATTGTAAAGTACCCTACGTATTAACCTGCAACCAAACTACTGTCCCTGCTCTCCATCAACATATCGCAGCGCCCAATAGCGGGCAGTGCCACCGCCACCCCGTAGCGCACAGCTTCGTCCGCCTCGTGAGGTGGCGTCACGGGCTCACTTCGTTCGATACCGTCGTAGCTCAGTGTGGGGCAGAGCGGCACTGGCCGGCGGGCTGTGACGTTGTGCACGGCTCTGCAGCCTGGCACCTCTCTGATTTATTAACAAGCGAAGAACTGCTCAAACTTAGCACGCAGGGCTCATTTACAACGGAAAACATCATCTCGGTGAAAATTCTAACTGCAGAATTAGTTTCACTTAAGACCAGAAAAAATTATGTAAAATACCTCTACACTAGGACATCATAAGTGTCTTTGACATCTCTCGTCCACCCTCACATAAAATTTCAAATCAAATTAAGTCAAAATTAATTATTTCATATAGAACTTCCATTTCTTTCTCAAATGTATAATAATCTCAAATTAATCTATTCTCATATAGCGATGATAATTTTCAACCTTTGGGTATTGTGGCATTAAATTAACTCTACCAGAAGCCTTCTCTAGGTAAATGATGGCAGAAAATGTTTTCTTGTTAATCTGAATACTAGTTTCTCAAGTCATTTCTAATGCCATGAGAGCTACCGCGAGTTCTTCTCCTTTCCTAAATAAAATTGTATTTTTTTCCTAAACGTGGATTGATCTGAGCTTTTAGTCTTTCTTTAACAATATTAAACAGAATTTTTGATGTATGTTCTATGCTCTATAATGTGAACAACCATTCGCATATCCCTTCTTGGGCATGGTAATCGTTTCCTTTTTATTAATTCCATTCGTAGTGTTTAATTCTTGTAGCACATACACATACAGTAAAGAATTATTTTTTTTTGCAATGACCGTAAAGCCGTCGGCATACGGACCGTGCATCCGAACGTTGAGCGTTGAGCGTGCAGAGTTTCTGACGTCACAGTGTGGAATACCACGTTGGGAAGGCCTTCCGAACGTACAGAGCAATACCTAGCATGTCAAATATTATGATTAACCAAATGGCAGAACGCCACCTACGTCACGTGCACGCCATCTCCCTTTGGTGTAGAGTTGCGAGGCGCCATTTTGGCCTCCATTTGAAGCCCGTATGTACGAGGTGCATTCAAGTTCTAAGGCCTCCGATTTTTTTTTCTAATTAACTACTCACCCGAAATCGATGAAACTGACGTTACTTCTCGACGTAATCGCCCTGCAGACGTACACATTTTTCACAACGCTGACGCCATGATTCCATGGCAGCGGCGAAGGCTTCTTTAGGAGTCTGTTTGGACCACTGGAAAATCGCTGAGGCAATAGCAGCGCGGCTGGTGAATGTGCAGCCACGGAGAGTGTCTTTCATTTTTGGAAAAAGCCAAAAGTCACTAGGAGCCAGGTCAGGTGAGTAGGGAGCGTGAGGAATCACTTCAAAGTTGTTATCACGAAGAAACTGTTGCGTAACGTCAGCTCGATGTGCGGGTGCGTTGTCTTGGTGAAACAGCACACGCGCAGCCCTTCCCGGACGTTTTTGTTGCAGTGCAGGAAGGAATTTGTTCTTCAAAACATTTTCGTAGGATTCACCTGTTACTGTAGTGCCCTTTGGAACGCAATGGGTAAGGATTACGCCCTCGCTGTCCCAGAACATGGACACCATCATTTTTTCAGCACTGGCAGTTACCCGAAATTTTTTTGGTGGCGGTGAATCTGTGTGCTTCCATTGAGCTGACTGGCGCTTTGTTTCTGGATTGAAATATGGCATCCACGTCTCATTCATTGTCACAACAACGAAAAGAAAGTCCCATTCATGCTGTTGTTGTGCGTCAACATTGCTTGGCAACATGCCACACGGACAGCCATGTGGTCGTCCATCAGCATTTGTGGCACCCACCTGGATGACACTTTTCACATTTTCAGGTCATCATGCAGGATTGTGTGCACAGAACCCACAGAAATGCCAACTCTGGAGGCGATCTGTTCAACAGTCATTCGGCGATCCCCCAAAACAATTCTCTCCACTTTCTCGATCATGTCGTCAGACCAGCTAGTGCGAGCCCGAGGTTGTTTCGGTTTGTTGTCACACGATGTTCTGCCTTCATTAAACTGCTGTACCCACGAACGCACTTTCGACACATCCATAACTCCATCACCACATGTCTCCTTCAACTGTCGATGAATTTCAATTGGTTTCACACCACGCAAATTCAGCAAACGAATGATTGCACGCTGTTCAAGTAAGGAAAACGTCGCCATTTTAAGTATTTAAAACAGTTCTCATTCTCGCCGCTGGCGGTAAAATTCCATCTGCCGTACGGTGGTGCCATCTCTGGGACGTATTGACAATGAACACGGCCTCATTTTAAAACAATGCACATGTTTCTATCTCTTTCCAGTCCGGAGAAAAAAAATCGGAGGCCTTAGAACTTGAATGCACCTCGTATACAGGGTGTTACAAAAAGGTACGGCCAAACTTTCAGGAAACGTTCCTCACACACAAATAAAGAAAAGATGTTATGTGGACATGTATCCGGAAACGCTTAATTTCCATGTTAGAGCTCATTTTAGTTTCGTCAGTATGTACTGTACTTCCTCGATTCACCACCAGTTGGCCCAATTGAAGGAAGGTAATGTTGAATTGTGCAATCAGGTCATCAACAGAGATTTTCTGTGAACGTTTGGGCAGGCATTGTTGGTGATGTCTTGATTGGGCCTCTTGATTGGGCCCCATGTTCTTCCACCTACACTCAATGGAACACGTTATCATGATTTCATACGGGATACTCTACCTGTGCTGCTAGAACATGTGCCTTTACAAGTACGACACAACATGTGGTTCATGCGCGATGGAGCTCCTGCACATTTCAGTCGAAGTGTTCGTATGCTTCTCAACAACAGATTCGGTGACCGATGGATTGGTAGAGGCGGACTAATTCCATGGCCACCACGCTCTCCTGACCTCAACCCTCTTGACTTTCATTTATGGGGGCATTTGAAAGCTCTTGTCTACGCAACCCCGGTACCAAATGTAGAGACTCTTCGTGCTCGTATTGTGGACAGCTGTGATACAATACTCCATTCTCCAGGGCTGCATCAGGGATTCCATGCGACGGAGGGTGGATGCATGTATCCTCGTTAATGGAGGGCATTTTCAACATTTCCTGTAACAAAATGTTTGAAGTCACGCTGGTATGTTCTGTTGCTGTGTGTTTCCATTCCATGATTAATGTGATTTCAAGAGAAGTAATAAAATGAGCTCTAACATGGAAAGTAAGCGTTTCCGGACACATGTCCACATAAAATATTTTCTTTCTTTGTGTGTGAGGAATGTTCCCTGAAAGTTTGGCCGTACCTTTTTGTAACACCCTGTATATGCCATTTGTGAACACCAGCAAACTGGCGAGCTCTCAAAAACATTCTGTTAATTGTATGATTCGTTGTAATAAAATGACAAGAACGTATATTCGTGGGAAAAGTATTATTGTAACTTCCATATTATGACAGTAGGTCATTTGACATCAACAGCATGTTGAGGATCCATTAAAAATGCATTGTTCTTGGTACAGTTTGTTATAATTAAATTTCAGTTATTAATATAGCTATAATCAAAACTGAGAGAGTATAGTAATAAGCTGCATATAATGTGTAAACGGTCGTTGTCATAGTAGCGCCGTGAGTAGCATCGTTGTTTAAGGGTGGACATTTTGATTGAAGTGTTGATGGTTTGCATCCCACGACTTCTACATTTTTTTTTTCATCTGACCTTCGCTTTTTTAATAGTTTCTGATACTTTATTAGTTTAATAAAAGTATATACTATAAAATTCTATGTTATGTAAACATAGCGGTGCTCTTTTTGAGGGATGAATTTTTTCGATTGGCTTAATCCGTAGGCCGCCTTGCACTACTTGCAGTAAGATATTTTGCCCTTTCTTCTTTTAAGTTTTGTAATTCACATGTTAAGATTGTGCTACTGAGCAGAAACAGTGATCAAGCAAGAATGACCTTAAGGTTGTACTAAAAAGGGAGAATGATGAAATAATTTTTATCTTATGTGGAGTATGGAGAACTATTGTAAATTTGTATCGTACTATTTGTAATGGAACTTTTAAAGCTGATGTCCTTACTGACTGGACATGTTACTTTCCTTCTTACCTTATTTTCACAGACAGAACAGCCTGACTAGCATATGGACAAGAGAGAAAAGTACGTTTTAGTAGAGCTAATATAAGAATTTTAGGCCCGGCCATTTCATAGACAATGTGATTTACGAGTTAGATACAGCCGACAACTGCCACCGGAGCGCGTTGCGATCGCGTATATCACGTTGTCGCCCACGTACCGTATGCACAGGTCGCATCGTTTTTGAACGTTCAGCAGCACGTTGAACTCGGCACGCTCAGCGTTGACGTTTAACAGCACGGTCCCTGTACCGAAGGCTTGAGGCTGAAGATAAGCCCAGCTCTCTGCTGTATCCCTCCCCTCAGAGGAGCTGGTCTCACAGCATCGTGGAAGAGCCTCTGCAGCGGAGAGAAGGAATGGGGCAGTCTGGGACGGGTGCTTAAACGTAGATTATTTCTAAAGAAGCAAAAATTCTGTCTTTACTACCATGCCGATTTTTTCTATTATTAAGAAGAAAGATAACGAATTCAGGTAACTTTTACCTTTCGAAACGCGTTGTGACCTTGATGTTACATAGAGCATATAATTTATAGTTTTGGTTTCATTTCACTTTATTTCAACAGATAACCAATTTCGGCCTTACAGCCATCATCAAAGCTTGAAAAAAGCAGCGACACAAAGGCGCCTAACGCCTACACGTCCTCTACGTAGCTGTTCTTTAAGGTCTATGATGGGTGTGAAGACGACACTGGTTATCTCTTCAAATAAAATTAAATATAGCCAAGGCCGCTTAGTCAACAGTTAATTAGTAACCAAGACTAGGTTAGAAAGATGAAACCTCATCTGCTTTTCATATAGTAGAAAGAATCTAAATTACAAAGTGATAGTTTTTTAGAAATAGATTCTGAAGATATTAAATGGCAGGGAAGTCCAGTCCAAGAGGGATAAAGAGTATGAGCCAAAGGAAAGGATGAATTAAAATACATTGCAGCAACAGTTATGTTTACAATAAAAAAGGTATTCTCTACATTCCATGAGTTAAATATGCACATGTGGTTGTCAGATGTGCCATTTGAGTTACATTACACAAAATTTAAAAAAAAGTAAAATTGATGTTGTGCACTGTTGATTGTTAGTGAATCATAGCTATGTCATTAACCAGATTTATTTTTTGTTTGCAGGGAAACAACGTGGAACACTCGCAGCTAGCCACATGGATCGATAATAAATCTGTCAAATATTTATAAACGTTGCAATACATTTTATGCTCTACATGTAAACCCCACCATAAATATAATGATGTACCTGAGCCCGACAACATTCAGTGATTGCGGTTCATGCCTTTTTTGTTACATATTATATCCTTCCTATGCCTGTATTTTTTAGTCATACTTCATTTCAAGAGGTCAATTTGCGTCGATCGGGAACTGGTAAGGGATAGTTAACAGGAAGAAAAGGTGTCGCTGCCAAATCCGACCATGCTACCGAATCGAAAAAGTGACTATTCACTTTATGAATATTAAAGAATTTCGAATATAGGAGGAAAAATGTTTCTTTCAAACGATAACAGTACATATCATTTACATCGTTTATTGATTATGTAAGTAATACATTTCGTGTTCGTATTGACAGCTAAATTTATTTCAGTTTCTTCCTGAAGTCTGCCATTCTCATATTGGTTTCCCGAGTTAATCTTTCACTCTATGACAGATCACGGTGCCATTTGTAACTGTTAAAATAACAATGTGTTTCAACGACTGATGCAACAGACTAAGAGTGACGATACTGACTTGTCCACTGACCACCCGCGCGAATACACTTATAATTACTCACTGTTACTTCACCAGTCAACAGAAGCCTTCCAGACTCACACTTAATCACAACAGCTAACTGTTAAAAAAATTTTGTTGTGACTCAGCTGCACACAGCCGTTCCACGCAAAATCCAAACGAAGACTCCATCCAGTGTTTCCACTTAGGATTTTGGTTTTACCCTAGTTTCTTTCGGAATTATACCCGAATTACCTTAAAAATCTTAAAAGTCCCTAAATTTAAGATATAATAAAGAGCAACACACTATTTTAAACACTTATTAACATGAAATACTTATAGTACACTACACAAAAAATTCAGAGAGCCAAAGGATGAGAAGCAGAAGCACTACGTTTACACCTTCATACTGTGCATGGCACTGTTGAGCTTTAAAATTGAGAAATTTTGAATGGAGGAGCCCATTAAGGGTTTCGTTGTTAAATCTATTTCTTTTGTCTATTTTAACATTTTTAGGAACACTGAATACTCTTCCAACCTCAGTATTTGAAGCTACAACTATTAGTAAAAGTGAAAGGACCACTTCGAAATTTTCATAAATAATAGTGACATGATAATCTTTCAAGCTTAGTTCCTTATGCCAGTAAATTTCAGTTGGGATTTTTTTTATTTCTTCCTTGCCTTCGACTCCAAAATGCTTGAATGTGATGAGAGCTTGATGTCTCCATTCAATGTCTGCTTTTTGCATGTTGCTTTTTGTCACCAAAAAATTAAAATGGCTAAACACATCTTTCACAGGCGGTTCCTCGATATTTCGTGCTACTTTGAGATCTACATACTCGTATTTCAGTAAATCGGAAGGTTTCTCGTCCAAGTCGAACCGCTGTTGTACCAAAAATATTATTTCCACTTTAAATTCCTGGTAAATTGCATACAATTTGTTCAGTTCTTCTGTTGTGTATTAGAGCAGCATTACTTTAATTTCATTTTCCTTCCTGGAAATAAGCACCATGTACGAAGATGAGAGTCTGTACAATCTGCGTTCGCAAATCCATGTTACTAGCTGTGTTATTGTTGCCATGGACAAGAGGCGCACGCGGCCAAACGTTGTCAGACTGGAACACAAACACGAAAACAGTTTCCCTCTTCGCGTCCCGAAACGACGCAGTGGCATAATACCAGAATTTCCTCTATACTTCGCACAGCCCGGTGTAATCGATCAACTTTCCGTGCGGTAATTGTAGGTATAATACGACCAGGTTCAGATGCCGCCCTTAACAGAGGTAATAGTACAGTTAACATTGTAGGCTAAATTAGATGGATTACATTCAATGAGAGTTTGAGGGAATCTCCTTTAATAAATCGGTGCAGCCATAGAGCAAATTAATACATTGAGTTGTGTCTATTATAAATAATAGGATTACCACTGTAAGTTCGATTTTACTCTAAGTTTCCCTAAATCCTTTTCAATATAAAATAGCCCTAACTCACATGTAATATGAGCCACTTCGTCCTAGAAAAGGGCGAAACCCAAAAAAGTGGAAACACTGCTCGCACCTCGAATTCTGGCGCTTGACAGGTGGTACTTGGACATTGTTGAAAATTACAGACATACAATGCCCTTGCTGGAAAAATAGCGCTCAGCTCTAAAAGTTCCAAAGAAGCAGACACGTGTAAGGGATACTATCTACTACCTCATACTACTATCGATGGCAGTACTTTTTACATCCCCCCTCTCTTTAGAATTCTTTCAATAAACGCCAAAAACGTTTTTTGAAAATCCAAGAAGAAGCTAGAAAATCAATTCCAAAAATTTAAGACACAACAAGAGTTCCAAAAAAATAATATTATAGCAAGTCAGGGAAATCATCGACCTAAAAGCAAATTGATTATGAACTATAAATGTAGGCTTCCGCGGCCATTGTCACAACCAATAAAATTTTTCTAGGTTTGTGACAGCATTGTCAATATATATAAAACTACCGACGCTTCGGTCCCTGTTCCAAGCGACCTTCTTCAGGGTGGTTTTGTGTACTGCTGAATGAGAAAACTTTGTTTCTTATATACCTGCAGACATGGCTATTATCTAATTCTGATAGGCTGTTTAGGATGAAGGGGAGGGATGTTAGAAGCCTTTATTGGTGTTTTTAGTATTTCTTTTCATTGGCGGAAACCCAAGACGAAACATAATGTCAGCAAGGAGGAACGCCATGCTAAGACGGAACTGAAGAACAGCTCTCATTTAGTAGTAACACGAGCAGACAAGGGAAATGCGTCCGTTGTGTTGGACACGGAAGATTATAATAAACAAATGGAGGATCTTCTGAGTTAACCCATTTATAAGAAACTTAAGGGAGATCCAACGGCCAAGATAATCAAATCGACGCAAGCACTGCTAAAGCAAACCAGAATGAATTTCGACGCGGCCAGAAGACTCATCTCACAAGTTCCACAGGCACCAAGAATATATGGTGTACCGAAGGTTCATAAAGAGGCCTTTCCTTTACGACCGATCGTGAGTACCATTAACTCACTGACGTACGGTCTAGCAAAGGAACTGGCTCCAAGTCTCCGACATTTGGTGGGCCACACAAATTCGTACGTTAAGGACTCCACCCATTTTGTGGAACTTTTAAAAGAAAAGTGTATCTCGGCCATAGACATAATGGGTAGCTTCGACGTGAAGTCTTTATTCATAGATATACCGGTACAAGACATCTTGAACATCTTAGAGGAACGCTTGAACTGCGATCAAGTTCAAAAATGGTTCAAATGGCTCTGAGCACTATGGGACTTAACTTCTGAGGTCATCAGTCCCCTAGAACTTAGAACTACTTAAACCTAACTAACCTAAGGATATCACACACATCCATGCCCGATGCAGGATTCGAACCTGCGACCGTAGCGGTCGCGCGGTTCCAGACTGTAGCGCCTAGAACCGCTCGTCCACTCCGGCCCGCCTGCGATCAAGTGCGCCACTGTTTAACAACCACCTATTTCAGGTGGAAAGGGGAATTTTATGAACAGACAGATGGTGTAGCTATGGGCTCCCCTCTCTCACCTATTGCAGCAGACATCTTTATGGAATCTTTTGAAGAAACAGCGCTTCAGACCACACCATTACGCCCAGAATGTTGGCTCCGATACGCTGACGATACTTTCGTTATATGGCCACATGGAGAGGAAGAGCTAAGAAATTTCCACCAACACCTCAACCAGCAGCACAGCAGTATCCAATTCACTATGGAGATGGAAAAGAATAGGGAACCTCCTTTCCTCGACGTGGAAGTTTAAAGAAAACCTGATGGTAAACTGGGCTATAGAGTATATAGGAAGCCAACCAGTACCGACAGGTACCTGCATGCCTCCTCGCATCATTACCCTACGCAGAAGAAATCCGCCCTGCACGCTTTAACCAGGAGGGCCCACAGGATCAGCGATGAGTAACATCTAAAGAGTGAAGTACAAAACCTAAAGTCCATTTTTTTGTGCCAATGGTTATGGAATGAAAGTAAAAGATAAAACTATGGCGACAAAGAGTGAAGGCAATAGTGGAGAGCAAAAGGAAATACAAAACATCGCTCTGTTACCATATGTTCACGGTGTCATTGAACAGGTGGCCAAAATTCTCCGCCGAGCAGGCATCAAACCGATTTTCCGAAGCACCAACAGAATAAAGGATGTTCTTCGCACAACGAAAGATACAGTTGACAAACTACATGCTGCTGTAGTTTACGAAATCAGGTGCGAATGCGGATTAGTGTACGTAGGCGAGACGCAACCAATCAGCACTCGCATACCCGAAAACAAAAGATATATCCGACTAAGACAGCACATCAAGTCAGCGGTGGCACAACACGAGGGGCCGGCCGCAGTAGCCGTGCGGTTCTAGGCGCTTCAGTCCGGAACCGCGCGACTGCTACGGTCGCAGGTTCGAATCCTGCCTCGGGCATGGATGTGTGATGTCTTTAGGTTAGTTAGATTTGAGCAGTTCTTCGTTCTATGGGACTGATGACCTAAGATGTTAAGCCGCATAGTGCTCAGAGCCATTTGAACCATTTGAACAACACCAGGGTGATGACAGCCATGTCTGCACGTATATAAGAAACAAAGTTTTCTTATTCAGAAGTAAAAAAAAAAAAAAAAAAAAACACGCTGAAGATCGCTCGCAGCAGGGAACGAAACATCAGTAGTTTTATATATATTGCAAATACGATCACAAACACAGAAAAAATTTATTGAATAATTATGAACTGTTCATCTAACATAGTCCCTTCAGACTTTAAATGAAATAGAGCATTCTTTTTTCAAAATAAAAATGCAGTTACTTTACTAAAATCGTGCCAGTAAGATAAAGGAGAAAACGAGGCACAAGAAACAATTACCACTTCAGCTCTGTACCTCTGCTCAAGGAAAAGAAAAATGTTAGTCTGTTGCCACATCTAATGGCAC